>NC_064617.1:768647701-769897701 GCF_023898315.1 Schistocerca nitens
GCTACGAAATTTGACAGTTTACGGGAAGTGACTCTTTATTGACACTATACAGTGAAAACAATTGCTCTTTCGTTCGAAATCGTTTCACATTGCCTGTCAAAGAAAGTGATAGCTCACTGATCTATTTCGCTAAAAAGCATTAATTCAGTGCTACAAATTATTAACAGAAAGCAAAAATGTTACGAAATTTTAGTTTGTTTTTAAGCCTTTACACACTGTTCTGCAATCTCGTAACATGAAATCCTTTTTTAAAAAATTGGTCAAGTGCGACAAGGACTTACGCGCGTGTGAGTGCCGTACAAACTTAATTGTGCATGAAGATAGTTCATTCACATCTCGATTATTTTTACCTGTTATGGATTTCGACACTGGCAAGATATTTGTCCAAGCAATTTCGGGACTGTTTTAACTGTAAGTTTTAAGTTTTGATTTTTTGTGTAATTTCGCGTTTGGTTTTGTAGTTCATGATAAGAATGAGTCTTAACAGACGGACAGGTAGTCGGATACGAGGTATAATTAGAAACTAACAATTTTCTGATTTTTTTGTTTACTTGTACTCTGAAAGCTTACTTCCACCCAAATTTCGTTATTCTAGGTCAACAGGAAGTAACCTATAGGTTTTTATAAATGAGTTTGCGAGTATATAAATATGTCACACAACTGATCGTATCTTTTGACTGCATTGACTTAGAAGCTTACATTTTGTAAATTGCTAAAGAGCTGTAGACCTTAGTATGTGACGTAAATTTCATCTCTATAAGGTTACCAGTTCCTGAGGAAAAGGGATTTTAACAGTCGGACGGACAGACAGATGGACAACAAAGTGATCCAGTACGGGTTCCGTTTTTACCGATTTTTGCCGATTGAGATACGGAATTCTAAAAACAGTTATTTTCACCCAAAACAGCCATGAGATCTTCCCCATTTCGTTGGAACCCATAAACCTTTTATTACGTGTGATGAAATCAATGTCAGACGAATAGTTCAAATGGCTCTGAGCATTATGGGACTTAACATCTGAGGTCATCAGTCCACTAGAACTTAGAACTACTTAAACCTAACTAACCTAAGGACAGCACACAACACCCAGTCATCACGAGGTAGAAAAAAAATCCCTAACCCCGCCGGGAATCGAACCCGGGAACCCGGGCGTGGGGCCGGCAGACGAATAGTGTCAATAAGTTATTATGGTTTCAGATGATATGCTGTAATCTAAAAGTTGTACACACAATACTAGATAAATATGTGAATTGGTGTACTTCGAAACGCAGACAAATCTTTCACTGAAAATTGTTGACTGAATGCCGGTGCTCCTTTTCTTTGTGTTTCCATTTGTTTAATATCAACTATAGGAAGTGGATTAGGTACGTTATACCGGATACCGGTACTGAGTAGCGGCGCAGAAGAGTCAGTGATTCGTTTTTAATAACTTCAAGTGTACTTTAATGGCACTAGGTGATACTTTTTTGAACTGGTCTTTATCAGATGAACTGCATTACCAAATAAAGAAGTGGATTACCAAATGAAATAAATATAGGGTGCTACTTAAAAAATGCGTTCTGTTGTTTATTAATGCGTAACGAAGAAAGTTCAGAAAAAGGCAGTCTTGATGGTTAATGGCTCTTTCGTACCTAAACAGAATTTCCTGGATATTTTTTTTTTTTATGTTGACTCTGTACAGATAGTTAAAATGGATTGTGTGTGTGTGTGTGTGTGTGTGTGTGTGTGTGTGCGAGCGCGCGCGCTGGACGGTGGTGCAACAGCATGCATTGTGAATGTTGTCGGCAGGTGGCAGACCGGCGTAGGCCTGGACGGCGCGGCAGGTTGGCAGCGCTAGTGCGCGTGCGCGCAGAGGGGGCGTGTCGCGAGTTGTGCTGTGGCGGCTCGTCTGCCCCGCGGCTTCAGCAGCGGCCGGCGGTCGCCCGCGGCGCTTCTGGACGCTCCACGGAAGGACTCCCGCGCTCGCCAAAAAGGTACCGTAGCCCACAGCGCATCCAAATTGTTCACTGAGTGCTCTTCCGCAGGCGCGTGCACCGCTCTACCAGCAGTATTTCCCCGCGCCTTGTCACAGCAACAGTTCCAAACTTCAGGATTCTCCTTTTTCCCACCACCGCAGGCGAGAGAGCTGACTTTTTGCACGAGTACCTTCTGTATTACTACTGGCGTACATTGTTGTTTATTAGCCTGTGCTCTCGAGAAATGATGAATTTGCGTTGTGTTCCCGCTGCTTGTAATAATAATAATTATTTACTCTTACTAAAATATTCCGAGCTGATATACCGTAGTAGAATGAATTTCTAGAGGGAAACCCAATGTTTCGACCCATTCCCGGTGGTCATTATCGGGGGGGGGGGGGGGGGGGGGGTTGTAGCTCGTCTGTTCTGCTGCACATCCTAAACTCGCTATTGTCAGTCCGTCACTAGCAAGCCAGGGTTTGCTCGGTTTCGTTTAGAGATTTATCCCATTACCGATATGTGTGGTGTTGGAGTTAATTTCTAATGTATCTGCTTGGTTTGTCCAGTCATCGTTGGTACGCCGCATGTCAAAGATTATGGTAGCGTTCTGTTTATTATACTCGCACTAGAAGTCGCAGACGCTACAGTCTGAACTGTCGGCATCGCCCACTTACAGCAGTTGGACAAAAATACGGGAACACCGCGCGAAATGCATGTCTGGACATAAATGCAGATGCTAGCCAGGCCTGCACGTTGTGGTGTTGTATTTGACCACGAAAGGTACCAAAAAAAAAAGTGTTCAAATGTGTGTGAAATCTTATGGGACGTAACTGCTAAGGTCATCAGTCCCTAAGCTTACACACTACTTAACCTAAATTATCCTAAGGACAGACACACACACCCATGCCCGCCGGGACCAGCCGCACAGCCCATGACTGCAGCGCCTTACACCGCTCGGCTAATCCCGCGCGGCCACGAAAGGTACCTGTGCGATGTCGTCTTTACGTTGCATGTGTCGGTTGGGTGATAACAATATTCTTTGTAGTTGTGCGTGCATTATATCATAGCGAAGTGAATTCGAATGTGGACAAAGTTTTGCTACTCGTATGGTGGGTGCTTCCGTAACCAAGGGAGGCGAAGTGTTTGGCGTTTCAAGAGGCACCAGTCGAAGATTCATACCGCTTACAGGGAAAGCGGTAAAACGTCATCCGATAAGTTGCAACGCGGAAAAATGTGTGTGTTGAGTGATCGTGACAGATGGTCGTTGAAGAGGATGGTGACGAAAAATAAAAAAGTCATCGCAGAACTGAAGTCGCACTCGCGAACCCTGTCAGCACGAAAACAACATGATGGGAGCTCCATAAGAGACAATTGCATGTCTATCTGGAATGACAGACCACTCATCAGTGATGCCTATGATCGAAATAAGGAAACATCGTACTCAAGCCTTAAACAAGGACTGTGGAGAAATAGAAGAATGCCATTTGGTCTGATGAGCCTTGAGACTGACACGGCCGGCGTAAGACTGCGCATTTATAGGATGGTCAACTGACGATCGAGCTTACGCCCCAAAAGTGAAAAATGGCGGGGATTTGGTGACGATTTTGACAGCCGTAGCATGGTATTCTGTAGGCCCCATGGCCAGTCTACGAGGTCGCATTACTGCCAAGGAGTGTGTATTTTGGAAGATCAGGTCTATCCCGTGGTGAAATGTTTGTTCCCCAGTGGTGATACCGTGTTCGAAAGACTAACAGGGCCCCTGTTCACGCAACTAACATCATCCATGACTGGTTTTGTGAACACGAGAATGAATTATGGCATCTCTCCTACCCACCAGTCACCGGATCTCAATGTTATTGAGCGTTTGTGGTCTAATTTGAAGAGAAGGGTACGTGATCGCTATCCACCTCTGTCGTCGTTAGTTCATCTTGTCACTATTTTGCTGGAGGAATGGTATGCGATTTCCTTGAAAACCATATAGGATCTGTATTTATCCATTCCAAGATGGCTAGAAGCTGATTTGAATGCCAACGGTTTACCTATACCGTATTAGAGAGGGTAATGTGTTGTGTTTTCGGTGTTTTCATATTTTTTCCACCCCCGATCCTACACTACTACTAGTAATAATAATACGACCGATGTTTGCCATTAGGATTTCGATTCACGCGGAGCGCATGCGCGTAAGGAACTTTTCTCTTTCCGTACATGTCGGCTCTCTAGCAACGGACATTTCCAGCAAGACTTGAAAATGCTGGCGGAAGATTGTCTTAGGAGAGGACGATCGTTGAGATTTTTGATGATGTCTGTGAGGCTTTGTACAACGTGGTCGATTTTCAAACCTTGGCAGATGTTGTAACCTCCCCCTCACTTATCGACCTTTACGACAGTAACGATTAAATCGCGTGTACCTAATGGAAATTTGGGAAAAGCAATAGTCACCGAAGTTAATCTGTCGGTAAAGAGGGAGGAGAGGGTTACATCTAAATGAAAGGAAAAATGCAAATGAAATTGGTGGAAATTAATTTTGAAAAAGGGTAAAGTTAATAAAGAAAGTAATTGTGCGGTCATTATGTTAACAATTAACGGGCGTTAATTAGATATTTGAGATTTGGGGGAAATCACGGTCGCCAGTCCTATGGACAACTACTATAATAACTGAAAAAGAAAGGTTATTGCACATATAATTAGCACTAAAAGCGTGGCAACTGAAGGTTGACACGTGTTGTGTGAAAACTGAATGTTTGTCAGAAGTAATAAATTTCGCTACACTCTGACTTAATTTAGCAAAAGAATTAATAAAATCGGAAAATTGAAAGTTAATTTAGTGACTGAAATTAATAGTGAACTTTGTTTCTCAAAAGCAACTTGAATCTACGCAATTTGGAACTAAGAGATTTAACTTTGAACTTGAATTAAATGATTTAGAACAATTAACAATAGTAAAATTTAGTACATACCAAGCTGAGGTGCAGTCACATGTAAGCTAAAATATGGTATCAAAACTCGCACTCTTTAATTTGTGCTTGTGTAATCTAAATATAGTTCATAGCCAGCTATGAATACTTTAACTGAACTTTGAAATTAAAACAGTGAAATGGAATGATATTACTTTAATTCTGGCGTTTGAATTTCAACGACACTCGGATTCATTTCACGAAAGGAAGGGACCTTGCTTGGTAATGCAATTGGGACAATGAGCAACAAAGGTTCATGCTAAGTTGCTGTATTTTAGTGATGCAAAAGGAACCGTTTGAAAAGCTGAGGTCTGCCATACAGTTCTAAAACTTGCTTTCAGTCTTCCTTGTTGGTTGATTGAAGGTTTGAAGTCGCCGATCGAGGAGGTGGCGACAATGACTCATTGTCGGCCGTAGCTGTTGCAGAAAGCCGGATGTTGGCGCGCCTTCTTCTCGACACGCTCACCAGGCGAAACGGGCTCTTGATGTGTGCCTGCTGATGTTTCCTGTCGGCGACACCGTGCCAGAAACTATCATAGCAAGTCGAGCGAAATTACGTGCTGCCAAACCTCGGAAGCGCGGCAACTCGCGGGAGCGTCACTCAACACACCTGCTCCACCGCCCTACTCCAGTCAGACTCCGCTCTGCCCGCGCTCCACGCGGCAGAGTTAACACTTCCAAAGATCCTAAACACTTTGGTTCTCCACACGACCTATCGATGTAATCGTTCGATAGCATAGTTTTCCCTAGGCAAATACAAATAATACTTACAAAAGAAACCAATTATACATCGACATAAATGCATAAACACACACACACACACACACACACACACACACACACATATATATATATATTGTAAAACAATTACAATATATAAAGACACAGAAATGTCATATCTTTAGGTAACAAAATAAGGAAAAAATTTATAGTACAATAGATGGAAATAGGAGGATATTCATTTCCGGCGTTACAATGTATTGGCACATCTTATAAAATACTAAAATAGCCAACGATTCGGCCGTGTGGCAGCGGCTTTCCTCAGGGCATAGACTAATTAGACGCTGAAGTAGGCACTGCAACAGGGCCAAAACGTCCAATATTTCAGAATTTCATCATTTTGGTACAAGATTACGGGATAGTACACTTTCACGGATTTTGATGAGACTAACACTGGCAGCGGAACTCAAAAAATTTAGAGGTCGGTCAATATTTGCCTTAGTTTGCTATTTCAGCGGCTGATGCTGTCTTGTTTAAAAAAGATATGTTGAATCGCTTCCATTTCGTGCGGAAGGTCTTCATTGTTGTAGCTGCTTGCAGTTGAGAGGTTTTGTCCCCCAGTGCAAAGATAACAGGATCGTGGTCTGATTCTGGATCGTCTATGCCTGATTGTTCAGACTCCCACGGAATATTTTTGCGTAAGAATATATCCTGTACGTTTACATCTACATGTGTACTCCGGAAATCAGTGTGAGTCGTACAGTAGTGAGTACTTTCCATTATTGCACGTATTAAGTCCCCCCCGCCCCCCCCCCCGCCCCCCCCCCCCCATACGCGCATGGAGCGCTGGAAGACCGGTTGCTGCGAGTGCCTGTAATTAGTGTAAGTTTGTGTTCTCGGACCCAATGGAAGTGGTGCGAAAGTAGAGGGTTCCACTTTGTAAGCAAGCTTTCACGATACAGTGTGGTAGTTAACTTCTTTCAACGTTTCAGTGACACTCTCCTGCGGGTTGAAAAAAACTTGTGAACATTCGTGCTACCCTTCTCTGTGTACGTTCACTATCCTTTGATAGTCCTATTTGATATCGATCCCACACGGTTGAGCTATTTTGGAGGATAGAGCGGAGAAGAACTGTTTTGTAACCAATCTTCTTTGTAGATGTACTACATTTTCCCCCATCCTGCCTAGAGGACTTGTAGTACACCACCTGCTTTACCTGCGACTAAGTCCTTGTCATTTCTTTCCATATCCCCATAAACTGTAACACGTGAGTATTTTTTCATCAGTTGACCGATTTCATTTGTGACTCATTGGTACTGTAGTCATAGGGCACTACGAGTACATTCTTACTTATTGTGAAGTGTTACTGTCGTATTAAATTGTTACGACGAAAATGAGTGGAGACAATCCGTACCGAAACCATTCAACACTCTTTTCATAACTTCTACACTAAGACCGAACCTTCATCCAAACCACAGGTAACATTTCAGTCGACCCTACGTACCAGTTCTGATTCTGAATCGCCAATTCGGCATGTAAATTATTTCGTCCCTATATCCTACAAATTCATAAAGAAGTAACTAGCAGTACAGTGAAACCTTCATTATTTAGACCCCCAGCTGTGCTGGACAGACACCGAAACGTAGTGGGTCTTACACTCATTGGATGTAGATGACGTGGATATACAGGATGTAGTATAATTAACAGAGGAAACTAACATCGATGTGAAAATATACGACAGCACAAGCAAAAACGTTATGGTAAACATGGGTCCACTACCGAGCTGTTTGCGATATAATTCCAGATTTGTGGTTACTTAGCTATGAAACATGGTTTTTCTTAACATAAAATTATTCCCATGGAGTTACATTTTCCTGGAGATATATGAGTCTCAGCTTTATCTTCGATAAGGATAGAAGCCGAGGTAATGAATTAAAATTTGTGCCAAGGCCGGAACTAGGGTCTCCTGTTTACTAGGCAGATGTACTAACCACTACACCACCGTGGCATTGTGGCTGCCAAGACTGCACAGACTACCCTAGTCCAAATATATTCTTCTCGGTTAAGACCCCAATCAGTTGGGCTCAAATTTAGCTTACACAAACATCCGCTTCATGAGTGACAATGTCAGGAAGATCTCTCATAGAATGTATGGCTAGGGATTCTAGGTGGCACCTCGCTAGACCACACATCCTTCCAAGCAAACTTGAAAAATGATGATGCTTTTGATTTCTGCAGTGGAGTCGTCCGGGAAAGCTTGAGGATATTCCCCTTGCCGGAAGTTGGGGAATATTGTACATATATGATTGGGCTCCGACACATTTTGCAACCGATGTAACAAAACATTTAACGGTACAGTACGGCATACACTATGTGATCAAAAATATCCGTACACCTGGCAGAAAATGACTTACAAGTTCGCGGCGCCCTCCATCGGTAATGCTGGAATTCAATATGGTGTTGCCCCACGCTTAGCCTTGATGTAGCTTCCACTCTCGCGGGCATACGTTCAATCAGGTGCTGGAAGGTTTCTTGGGGAATGGCAGCCCGTTCTTCACGGAGTGCTGCACTGAACAGAGGTATCGATGTCGTTCGGTGAGGCCTGGCACACAGTCGGCGTTTTAAATATTCCAAAGGTGTTCTATAGGATTAAGGTCAGGACTCTGTGCAGGCCAATCCATTACAGGGATGTTATTGTCGTGTAACCACTCCGCCACAGGCCGTGCATTATGAACAGGTGCTCGATCGTGTTTGAAGATGCAATCGTCATCCTCAAATTTCTCTTCAGCAGTGGGAAGCAAGAAGGTGCTTTAAACATCAATATAGGACTGTGCTGGGGTAGTACCACGCAGAATAACAAGGGGTGCAAACACCCTCCATGAAAAACACGTCCACACCGTAACACCACCGCCTCCGAATTTTACTGTTGGCACTACACACGCTGGCAGATGACGTTCACCGGGCATTCGCCATACCCACAGCCTGCCATCGGATCGGCACATTGTGTAGCGTGATTTCACTCCACACATCGTTTTTCAACTGTTCAATCGTCCAATGTTTACGCTCCTTACACCAAGCGAGGTGTCGTTTTGCATTTACCGGCGTGATGTGTGGCTTATGAGCAGCCGCTCTCGACCATGAAATCCAAGTTTGCTCACCTCCCGCCTAACTGTCGTAATGCTTGCAGTGGATCCTGATGCAGTTTGGAATTCCTATGTGATGATCTGGATAGATGTCTGCCTAGTACACATTACGACCCTTTTCAACTGTCGGCGGCCTCTGTCAGTTAGCAGACGAGGTCAGCCTGTACACTTTTGTGCTGTACGTGTCCCTTCACGTTTCCACTTCACTGTCGCATCGGAAACAGTGGACCTAGGGATGTTTAGGAGCGTGGAAATCTCGCGTACAGACGCTTGACACATGTGACAACCAATCACCTGACGACGATCCAAGTCCGTGAGTTCCGCGGAGCGCCCCATTCTGCTCTCTCACGATGTCTAATGACTACTGAGGTCGCTGATATGGAGTACCTGGCAGTATGTGGCAGCACAATGCACCTAATATGAAAAACGTACGTTTTTGGGGGTGTCTGGATACTTTTGATCACGTAGTGTAACATGGATAGATAGAGCGGGCTGCACCTTCAGTATCCACTGACCTCATACCGTGGATTCTTCTGTCTGCGGTCACATCAAAAGTGATGTGTAAACACTCGCGTAGATAAGATGGACGAACTGGAGCAGCAAATTGTACTGTCTTGTCAGATTTAGGAAGAGATCCGAGAGTGTTCGAAAGAGCTGATTACTCACTACAGAAAAAGACTAGTATTGCATCGGAATGCGAAAGCGACACGTAATGTATCCTTCTACTGACAAGAGTGTGCAGTTGATTTTTAAAATGAAATCTTCTGAAGTACTACCTCATTCCTTGTGGAGGTAGGCCATGGGTCAAATTTGAATCTAAATGTAAAGTACTTGTTTTCTTTTCCGGGATTAGGCTATTAGTATGTTGCGACCTCATTTTTCCTACATTATCTTCATGGATCACCTAACATCTCTCCTGCGGTAGGACGTTTGGGTATTCAAATGGGAATCCGTGGAGGGAAGGCGACTTTCTTTTCGAGGATCATCGACGAGAAAATGTAGAAAACCAGCATTTGAAGGTGACTACAGAACGACTGTACTGCCGCGAACGTACATTTCGCGTAAGGACCACAAAGACAAGAGAAACTAGGGCACGTACAGAGGTATATAGACAGTCGTTTTTCCATCGGTGTATTTGCGAATAGAACTGGAAAGGAAATAGTAATCGTGCAGGGTGCCCTCCGCCACCTGGAAAGGAAATAGTAATCGTGCAGGTTGCCCTCTGCCACTTACCACACGATGGCTTGCGGAATGTGTATGTAGATGCAGATAGATGTTACCTTAGGGCAAGCTTGGAAATCTTATTTCCCTTCATTCTAAAAATGTAGGTTCCATATTTCCCTTGCTTTGGGAAATTCTGTCATTCGACCAGAATATATTGAATTGCTGCCTCATCTTTTGATTGAATTTTTTGTCTTTTAGGGAGGATATTTTCACTGATATGAGGAACAGCATTTCAGACGATTGTATTTTTTTCCATAATTTTTTTATTCATACACGCTCCCGCAGATGAATGTTGGCACAGCCTTAGTCTTATAAAATTTCAGTCTCTTCTCTCACCTTACCCTTCATTGTTCGCCGAATTGTTCCACATATATTGGAATCGATGGAGCGTTATCTTCACTGAGTAGTCATCGTTAAAAGATAAACCATAAGAGAGATAAGTGAAGCTTCAAATTTGTTGTGTAGCTTGGTGTCAATTATTATCTTCACTCTGATTGGGGTTTTTTCCTTCCCATGCCATAAGTTTTATTTTTGTTCTAGATATGTGAAAATTATAACTTTTATAAAAGATATTGGGAATAAGTAATTTCAGAAGCTTATATTCGTCCTATAGAATGAATGGATCATCTGCAAAAAGATAGTATTTATGTGCATGTAGTTATTCAATTTTATTCCGGGGTGCACATTTGTTTCCAGTTTATAATTACTTCGTATATACCAGACGGCTCATTTTCTCTGGTGTTTCGACAGATATTTGCAGTTTATTTTTTGCAGTATGTAGATGGAGTCGGCCCAAAGAAATAGTGCTGATCGTATCTTTTATGCGACGCCCAATGTCGACGGAAAGCGCCATTTTGGATCCCGTTACAAAGAAAATGATTTCGAAAGCGCACTTTTACGTGCCCATTCGATAGAGCGGTCTCAGATTAGCGTAATGCGAAATTCGTCTTCTCACTATGTTTTATCAGGGGCAGTAAACCAAGAAGAACCGGCTGCTGTCGCCTTGTGGCAGCTCTGCTCGGTCGCTGCTGCAGTACTTGTTACTGTTAGTACATGTTGATAAAATAAATATCGCATTAGGCTAATTTCAGGTCGCTCTATCGAATGGTCACGTAAAAATTGCCCTTCAAAAACCGTTGGAAACGCTTTCCGTCGACACTGAGTCTCGCATGCAAGACGTGATGAGCAATATTTATTTGGAATGACTCCAGCTACACACTGTAAAACGAAAAATTTCCTCCGTAAACGTATGCCCCAGATCTGAAGCAATTTTTGCCTTTACTTGGAAAGCCTGAGTGAAATGTGAGGATAATCCATAGTGACGCAACCCCTGCGTGAGAAGCTAATCTTGACAGAAAAGTCTCATTCCTCCAGACATTAGAAGAATGTCCGCTCGGATTTTACATCTGAAATACATTTCTACGAAGTATTAAAATATTTCCTGTTGAAATCAGTTGCGGCTCGAAGCCACACACACATTCGCGGTAACTCGCCATATTTCCTGAATGTCTTTGCTTCTAGTGTCGTATATTTCGCCCGTGACAGTTTTCGCTGTCAACTGAGGTAGACCCCGCAGAAACTAAACAGGAACACGCGACACGTATCCCTTCAGCAGAGGGTGTGGCGCGGGTGGGACGCGAGTGCTGAGTGCACTGTGGAGTGTGGAGGCTGCTGACCTTGCCGGCTAAATGAGAACGCGCCTCAATCGGCTGGAAAACCAAGCCGGCTGGGCCCGCTGCGCTGCGGCGTCCCCAGATTCCACCTCCCAATTACGGCGCTGTTTGTGCTCCGCCGAGCCCGTGATGGGATTCAAATGTTCACTTATTGCCAGTAATTATAGCAAGCCACCGCGGCGATCGCGCGGAACGCAGCCCGCTAGCAAGACGCCAGCACGGTGGGTAACTGTAATGCGCCCGGCTCGAGACTCCGTCTCAGGGGTACGACGGTCTGGCCGCATGGAGCGGGGTGGGGGAAGGTGTGGGTGCTGGCGCAGGGAGCTCAACCATGCGTGGAGTTCTACCTAGTCTGTGCGCCAGGGCCCAGGCTTTGGGCGCCAAAGGTAAAATGTGTATGCAGGGTGTGTCGTAATTAGTAGCGAAAACTGACAGGGGTGAAGCAATACCATGGTACGAGGCCATGCTCAAAAGCAATGGCTCCGAGTGTTTTACGTGAAAATTCTTAAAGCTTTTTGAATAAAACAAGCGTTATTAACATACTGCATCTTTATTCTCCATGTCACGTACGTGCAGCCACTAAAGGGTTTCCGAATTTTTGGCATGTAACATGGCGGTGTGTAACATAACTGTGTCGCTGCATGAGAAACAGCGTGCTGTAATCGAATTTCGAATTCGAAGAGTTCGTGTACACGTGGAACACCGTCTCCTTCAGCTTGACAGTGTCAGACCACACACGAGCGCTGCGACATCTGCAACGATACGACGCCTCGGGTTCACTGTCTCCATCGTCCTCCATGCAGCCCCGACTTGGCCCCATCCGATTTTCATCTGTTTCCAAAACTTAAAGAACATCTTCGAGGACTTTACTGTGATACTGATGAAGCTGTGCTATCAGAGGTGAGGTTGCGCCTCCGTCAGTAAAGTCAAACCTTGTACAGTGACGGTAACAGCAAACTCTCGCGTTGGGAGAAATGTGTTGGCCGCCAGGAAGACTGTTGACAATTAAATATATATACACGAAGAATAAAGACGTAGTATGTTAATAACGTATGTTTTATTTAAAAAGCTTTAACAGTTTTCTCTTTTTAGCACTCGCTCGTAATTTGTAAGAATGGTGTATCCGGCGTCTGAATATAGGCTGTAAAGTACTAAAATTAAACTAAACTCCGTCCGAACAGGCCTTGGAAGGCCCAACGGTACCGACCTGCCGCCATGTCATCCTCAGACCGCAGGCGTCACTGGATGGGAATATGGAGGGGTATGTGATCAGCACACCACTCTCGTGGCCGTATGTCAGTTTACGAGACCGGAGTCGCTACTTCTCAATCAAGTAGCTCCTCAGTTTGTCTTACAAGGGCGAGTGCAGCCCGCTTGCCAACGGCACCAGGGAGACCGGATGGTCACCCATCCCAGGCCGACAGCGCTTAACTTCGGTGATCTGACGGGAAACGATGTTACCACTGCGGCAAGGCCGTTGGATGTAAAGTACTAAGGGATAACGAAATCCCTCATTCGTCGAAATGTAGACTGCCTCAGCTGTCCAGTTTTTAATGATTATAATTCCAAAGTCTAAAATAGGTCTATATCCGTTACGGATGAAGTAAAATGGTAAACATCTTCGCACTGTCTGACGGAATGAGGGCATGTTCCACTCTTGATGGCAATTCTTCAATGTAATGGGAACGTTTAGTCTTATTCGTGGAGAGGTTCAAATGGTTCAAATGGCTCTGAGCACTATGGAACTTAACATCTGAGGTCATTAGTCCGCTACAACTTAGAACTACTTAAACCTAACCTAACCTAAGGACATCACACACATCCATCCCCTAGGCAGGATTCGAACCTGCGACCGTAGCGGTCGCGCGGTTCCAGACTGAAGCGCCTAGAACTGTTCGGCCACACCGGCCGGCGTGCAGAGGTGGCAACGTGCAAGGTTCCTCTCTTCCTCATCGTTGCGGTGATGGCTATGCCCTAGGTTTTTCTCTTCCTCTGAGCGCATTCGCGCTGGGTACGCAGACACTTACTCTGCTGCGGAAAGAAGAGGGATGTCTGACCAACAGTACTGGAAATGACGCAGTTTTCGGGACTGAAGTAAAAATTAAGTGAAACATTGTTGAGAGATTGGTAATGACAACTTAGATCGTCGTGTCTGATAGGTGGTACATCTCAGGACATGTTTTCGTTGTCTGTTGCTGACAATCAGAGCCTCTTCTTTACTAATGAACTGACCTGTTTACTATTCTTGAGCAAACCTGTTACCGTAATGGCCATCAAGAACCTACTGCGTCGGTGTGGCACAGAGCAATCTGTCACATCAGGTTAACAAAGCAAGAATTAGATTTTGGGAAGGAAGCACGGTAAAATGCGGTCCGAGGTGCCCGGGTTCGATTCCCAGCTGGGTCGTAGATTTTCTCCGCTGTGGGACTGGGTGCTTTGTTTTCTCCCTCATCATATCATCCTCATCGACACGCAAGTCGCCAAAGTGGCGTCAACTAAAAAGACTTGCACTATGCGATCGATCAACCCGACGGGAGGCCCTAGTTACACGAAATTTTATTTCCTTTCATCTCTGTTTAGTCGACAAGAAGGATACACGAGGGAACTTCAAAAAGTAAACTACACATGTTGTCCCGCACTAAAACCGTAGCGCACCATGACCGGCGTATTGTCAGAAGGGAGTACATGTTCCGGACTTCCCGAAGACGCAGTTCTGGTGCCGTAAGGATAACAGGTGCATAACAGTGAGCGAGTGAAATGGCACGGCAATTGGAAACTTACTCCAAAGCTGAAGTACGCGGGACGGTACCGTTCGTGTGGGGAAAACGTCTAAATTGTTAGCGAATTCAAAAAATGGTTCAAATGGCTCTGAGCACTATGGGACTCAACTGCTGAGGTCATTAGTCCCCTAGAACTTAGAACTAGTTAAACCTAACTAACCTAAGGACATCACAAACATCCATGCCCGAGGCAGGATTCGAACCTGCAACCGTAGCGGTCTTGCGGTGCCAGACTGCAGCGCCTTTAACCGCACGGCCACTTCGGCCGGCTTTAGCGAATTCATCGCTACATTCTGACGTATACGAACCAAATGCAGTGTCGCGGCCAGCCGTAATGAGTTGATGTCAACTGATTTGACCACGGCCACACAGACGTGAGTGTTGCTGATCAGGAATATAGGCCGTCGGCAACGACACGGACGACAGCGTTCGAGAAATGGGAGAAGTGATTCGCAGTAATCGCAGGGTAACTATCGCGCACATTGCTCACAGATGCGCATGTCAGTAGGCAATGCTCCGTCCATCGTCCGAGATCGACTGCAGTATCGGAAATAATGTTCGCGCTGGGTTCCGCGGTGACTGTCTCCTACATACATGTCGTCCCTGGACTTACTTCGGAGTTACACCGACGAAGGCAATCATTTCCAAAGCGGACAGAGAATAGGTAATGTAGCTTGCTTAGGACAGTTGATGCCTCTGGTTCGGGATTATGCGTCAGGATCTAGCATTATGTATTTACTCTAACGTTGATAGTTTGCGCGCGACAAGCCTTTGAAATCACTATCATTAGTAGTTGGCACTACTCGGACATTTCAACTAGATCACCTGCAAACGAAGCACTAGTTTGCTTTTAATTTGCTACGTGGACGCTGCTCAGTACACTCACCGCCGCACATTGTCTTTGTGGTTTGGTAAAGGGAATGCTATTTATTGGTTGTTAGCCTCTCGGCAAGCTGGAGCTTTACCTTTCGCATTGACATTTTAACTGTTCTCTCTATCCTGACAGATTCTCGTAATTCGCCACGTAACTCATGGCTCAGATTATTCTAATCCAGTGGCTTGATGTGGACGACGCTCGTGGTTGCACCTTTTAAAGATTTGGTTATTGTCCTCTTGTAGTCGTCACAGTTTGACAGTATTAATGTTGGAAAAATATATTGGGACGATGTAAGCGCGATAGTCTTCTTTTTAACGAAAAACCTCTAAAATTTTCAGTATTGCTGTTTGGATGAATTGTAGTATGAAGTAAATCTCCAAGAAAAGCCATTATAGAGAGCTTCATTTTTTGCCTTATCTCCCTCTTTATTTGCAGTTTCAGCGACGCTAGAAAATTTTACTGCTTACTGTAAAAGCAGCCGTCAAGTAAGACTGAAAAACGACGTGGTCTGACAGAAAGGTGACCCTTTCGTACAAATTGTTTGTTTTCCTATGTTTTCTCTTAAATATTGTGAACTGGCAAAAAGATATTTTGAGCCTGGCCAAGTGAATTATTTGTCTGAAAGAAAAACGTTCAATCTTGAAGCAGTTTGTCGAGCAGTATACTCAAAGAGTTATAATTTTATTTGTATTCTTCCTCCGAGCAACAGAATACAGACACTTTCACAGACTATAAGAGCTTACATGGAGTATTGAATAGCTCTGTCCCTTCTCACCTATCCCTTTCCTCATGAACTTGAAGCAATATGTGCCATAATACTGCCGTTGCTGCGTCACCTTTTACTAGGTTGTTACAGACTCTTACATGATTATTTGAAAAAAACTGCAGTCTTTTGTAGAAGCGTGTTCCGACAAGAAACAAAAATTACAGTATAGTGAAACTGCGTCCTGTTCTTGTTAAAAAATAAAAAAAACTTTAATAGTTACATTAAGTTGAAAATCATCGTAGATTGTAGACCTTGACAATAGACAACGTCCCTGAACGCGGAACAATTCAGCGTGAGTCCAGTATGTAGCTGTGTGGCAGGGCGTCAGTAATTAGATGTTTTAGATCCTGATGTAACCGTTTCTTTTAAGTTTCGGAGTGTCATCCCCGGTTGGTCCAGGAACTTTTGTCTATCACTTATCGCACCTACAAACGCATTTTCGTGCTAAAGAAAATACTACGTTACACAGTAGGTCTCGACTGACTGACTGGACAAGTCTGTGCACATGTTCAACCACAGTACCATGGTGCTTCATAAAAATATGGTGTTCAAACCAACCTTCGATCTCAAAGCATCTTAACTTTCTCGTGACACAAAATCTTTATAGTAAATTTTACATGCTAACAATTGGATCCAAAGAGTAATCGTTTTTATTTTCTTCTATTAAGAGCTTATTTTTATTAACAACGTAGCGTCTGATTGGTTTTGGACAACTAATGTTTTGTTTTCTTCGATACGATTAATGAGTTCTTCGGAAGCGACCACTATTGACTGATTACACAATTGTGGAAGAATCTATGGAAAAAAGTCACATCGCTGAAATATTTTTTAATGTGCGAACAGAGCTATTTAGAATGGATAGACCACATGAAATTAGTCGTAGGAAAGACAGATGCCGGACACATTCATTTAAAGAGTTTGCTGACAGTGTAGGCCACTTAAGAAAGAGATAGCGTAGGGTACTCTCGTTCGACCAATACTTCAGTATTGCTCGTCAGTCAGGGACTCTTATTAGGTATGATTGATTAATAGAGGAAATGGAGGACATCTAAAGGTGAGCAGCGCGTTTCGTTGTGCATCATGGTGTTGTATCTGTTAAAATTCCGATTGCATACGTACCTAGAAAAGTCATCCAATATATTCCCTCCTCCTACATGTATCTTCCGAAAAGACCATGGAGCTAAAATTATAGAGATTCGAGATGATAGAGTTTTTATTCCCGCGCACCATTCGTGGCTGAAAAGGAGAGGGGGAAATGACAAGAGTAGAAGAAATTCTCTCCCCCATACAACCAAAGGCGGCTTGCGGAGTATAAGTTCAAATGGCTCTGAGCTCTATGGGACTTAACATCTGAGGTCATTAGTCCCCTAGACTTAGAACTACTTGAACCTAACTAACCTAAGGACAGCACACACAACCATGCCTGTGGCAGGGTTCGAACCTGCGACCTTAGCAGCAGCGCGGTTCCGGACTGAAGCGCCTAGAACCGCTCGGTCACAAGGGCCGGCGATATAAGTAGGTGGATTGAAGCTTAGTGCTCCAACTTGCGGAAAAGAGGATCACATTCGGATCGAATTCCTACATGGGATTGTCGACAATTAGTCGCGCCTCATCTGCACCTCACAAACACGTCACACAAACCGTTAAAAAACGAAAACACACACAGCATATCTACGCCAGTAGAAGACGTCACACGTAACTGACTACCATTATGATTAGAGTGATGTGTGATGGCAGAAGAAGCATCTGACAGCAAAAATAAAATACAGCAAGTTCCTAATTGTCGGAGTTAATGCCTACCCGGCACAGCACGGATAACCTGAAAACACAGATAACGCAAAATACACACTTTTTTTCCAGAAACTGCTGTTTACGGAATTTATGAAACATGTTAAAACCACTCATGAGAACCCACAGCATTTCCGACGCAATGCTCGCCTGAAAATGACAACTTGGACGGTGTGAAGAAGAAAAAAACTCCCAGAAGGGGAGGAGGAAAGGAAATGAAACTTCGCGGTTGAAAGGGTATATGGTGTTGCTTCGGTGATTACAAAATCGACTTGTATACTCTCCCGAGGCAAGCTGACCCACAGCTGTTGTAACTGACCTTTGGTATCCTGAACACTGGCACTGCGACGGAATCGACGTGGGAACTGGTTCCACAAATGTTTTATGGCAGACAGATCTGCGGTATTGTTGGTCACTTGGGTATCTCAACATGACGCATACCGTCCATGCCGTGCCGTGTATGGAAGAGCATTGTCCTGTCGAATAATGGCACCATGATATCGTTGCAAGAGTGTTAACATACGAGGAGGTAGGATGTCCGTGTCGCAGCGTTGTTCCGTCAGATTGCCTGAGACACTACCAGCCTTGACCTAAAGTTATACCCGATGATTCCTTACACCATGATGTGAGGAATAACACCACTGTGCCTCTGCAGAATAGTGGAGAAATGGAACGTCTCCCTCGGTAGCCGCTATGCTCTCCGACGACGGATAGTGTGGAACCGTAATCCATCACTGAACACAGTTCGACGCCTTTCATCAACAGTCAACCCTCCCTTGCGGTGGTCAGACGTGGATGACTGGAACCTCGCCAGCCGCTGTGGCCGAGCAGTTCTAGGCGCTTCAGTCCGAAACCACGCTGCTGCTACTGTCGCAGGTTCGAATCCTGCCTCGGGCATGGATGTGTGTGGTGTCGTTAGGTTAGTTAGGCTTGAGTAGTTCTAAGTCCAGGGGACTGATGACCTCAGATGTTAAGTCCCATAGTGCTTAGAGCCATTTGAACCATTTGACTGAAACCTCGACGACGAGTGTGCCTGCCACTATTCAACATCGGCCCACTGTCACATCCGGATGCCTCACATATCTGGATATTTCACGCTCCGAGCTGCCGGCCAAATAGAGAGCCGCATTGAGGCAGCTTTGAAACTCTGTCAGTGATGATAAAGCTTTCTCACACAAGTACATGACATCTCCATGTCCTACACAGTTATCACTCAACACTGATGCATTCTGGTGTCCGTTCTACGTGTCACAGAAGAGAATTGCAACTCAGATCTTTTACATACCCGTCCGCAGCTCGTGGTCGTGCGGTAGCGTTCTCGCTTCCCACGCCCGGGTTACCGGGTTCGATTCCCGGCGGGGTCAGGGATTTTCTCTGCCTCGTGATGACTGGGTGTTGTGTGCTGTCCTTAGGTTAGTTAGGTTTAAGTAGTTCTAAGTTCTAGGGGACTGATGACCATAGATGTTAAGTCCCATAGTGCTCAGAGCCATTTGAAGCCATTTTTACATACCCGCTGATGGCGGGTACGTATACGAAGCCACATTAACCTCCTAGCATATCTTCTTATTTGTCAGGCAGTACGTTTACAAAATTATCCATAAAATACGAAGTATTTCGTATCGCTTGCTTTCAGTTTACTTGCGGGGAACAGTTATCCGATTCTTTTCTTTTTATTTCGCATCACTTTTTACCTCACGACGGTTCTCATTTTCCGGACAATGAAAACGTTGGTCGAGTCAAACGAATTTTATCTTGCATCCTCTAATGCAGTGCCTCGGTGTGCGTGATAAAGGGCTCCTGGGTCGCCTCGTCTAGGCTGTCTTTCTCTACCGATCACACTTTGTCCATTGTATCAGCGTCACTTAGCTACTGAAATCGCTTTTCATAGACATTACCAATTAACCACTCGCGGTTGTTTTCACCATTTACGTCTTCACACTAGAAATATTCATTGTAATTATTGTAGAGGACTTCAGGCTTCGTTTTTCATTTTTTAATTTTTTTTAAAGGCTGAACTGTGCACGGATGATCGAAATCTTTCTGTAGTACCAAATTCGGGACGAGACACTGTCTATCGTGCGCAGAATTCGAAACCGTGCTACACCAACAAAGAGAAAGGATGTTATAGATGAACTCTTTTTTTATGGATCCCTGTGTGCTCCACCGCCCTCTGCCAGTTTCCTTTCCATCCTCTCAATATCTTCCACAAGGAAAGAAACAAGAGGGAGAGAGAGAAGTGTTTTTCTGGTGCCGGTTGCTTTCGGGACACTGAGCGCCCGCCGCGACCTCCGCAGTTAATGTAGGTTATTCCGCGGCCCGCGTTATCTTATCGGCGACTCGCTATCGGTCGCTAACCTGCGCCGTGACGTCAGCAACAGCTGCTGGCTTTCTCCCGAGCGCCGCGCAGTCGCGTGGCCTGGGTCGCGGTAGCCGTGTAGGCTGCTCGCCAGCTCTCCGGCCGCCCTCCTTCTATTGTTTCCGCACGCGAGATAGCCCGCGTGTGCCAGTGCCGGCGACAGAATCCCGCGATTAGATACTTAGTCCAACTTTTAACACACCGAGAGCACGTTATCGCCTCTTTCATTGGCAGATGAAGAACTGGGTTATCAGTGCGCTTGCGGTACTCGAAAGTGTTGCTCCTGTTCACCAAATTGAAGGCGCACATGGCTGGTAAGTAGCGCAGGAACCTCCTAGAATTCACAAGAAGTGTCGCCGGTGTACGGTGGCTGCTGTGTTAGAAATTTCACCGTTCTGTCGCTGTTCCAAGGTCGTTCCTCGCCTTAGGAAGCATCGCGGATCTCCACAAATCCAGCAAAATCTTTTAAAACTTCCAACACTACTGATCAGGTCGCTAGACAAAATTTTAACAAATGCTGTTAGACATTGGTCGCAATCCTTCTACGCGACTTAATGTCGCACATAGAAGAATCCACAGATGTAGACGAGATTTTTACCTCTTTGGTCACCTACAGCTCGAATAAAAGAACGTTTGTGATTGTCAGGTGTCACTTGCGAGGTGGCAGTGTTTGTTACTAATATGTAGCATGTTCGCGATCTGTATAAATTACGGTACTCCACGTTTGGCCTCCCCTGCTACCCACGTATTCTTCCTCGCCTTTCAAGACGTGCAAAATAGGCAACATCACCAGCACTTGGAGCATGAAAAACAGATGTGACTGACTGACGGCTGAACCCTACCACTCGACTCAAGTGTTACGTCAACCACTAAGTTATTTTAATCGAAATAATTTTATTTATCCTGGTTAGGTTAGGCCATGAGAACCATTTACCCATCTGACCAGACATTCTACGTATTTTACACTACACTCATTAACGACACAGATCTAAAAAAATACATTTTATACAGGATACAACACCTAGAAGTTGCTGTAACGTCAGTAGTGGAAAAAGCAGTTGTAACTTAACTAGAAAAAATAGAGTTGATATTAGTTTATGAAAAGTGGAACAAAAAAGGCAGATTACAAAAAGATTTAAACTATAGGTTATGGCAACATTTGACGTGATAGAATCACAAGCAGTGAAGAGGTTTATTGACTGAGAAACGAGAACATGAGAAGCATAACTGGAAGAAAAAAATGATTCAAATGGCTCTGAGCACTATGGGACTTAACTGCTGAGGTCATCAGTCCCCTAGAACTTAGAACTACTTAAACCTAACTAACCTAAGGACATAACACACATCCATGCCCGAGGCAGGATTCTAACCTGCGACCGTAGCGGTCGCGCGGTCCCAGACTGTAGCGCCTACAACCGCTCGGCCACTCCGGCCGGCAACTGGAAGAAGATCGAGACATTTGTTTTATTGCTCAACAGAAAGAAAATATGTTTCAGTAGCTTGGGTAAGGAAGAGAGGAAAATCATAGTTACCTCTTTGGTGTGTTCTTCGTCCGTGTGCAGAATATCTGGACTCAACGGCGTTCAGATTGCGTAGTTTGGTCGGTCAGGAGGAGCACAGCCAGCCATCCCTCCATACGGTCGAATCTTCTTTTCTACTGATATTTGTGTACAGCGTTAGCTCAAGTATGAGCTTTATCGAAATGTGCTACTATTAAAAACAACACTTTGTCCAGTGTCGAAAGGTTGTCCATATAGGCCAAAAATAGTAGTGCATTTCAGTAGTTTGTACAGCTGGTGATGATGTGTACAAATCTGCCTTTCATTAACTGGAACACTTTTTCGGATTTGAGTCTGCAGTGTCCTAACTGAAGAAGACACCCTATAGTTCACATGAATCACGGAAACTGGATGAGGATTTCCGAAAGCGAAACCCCGTATCGGAATCCGTGTGTATTAGCAACTGTATTACTTACCCCGGAAAGACTTCACTGTAATATAACGATTCGTCGTGAGCGCTTTTTTGCATAGACCATACACCTTCACGAGTTTCGGCTTAATCCATCATCAAAATGGCATTTGAAAGGACATTGATACACAGTATCTAGCCTGATCCCTACGGTACTGCACTAGCCCATGATACGTAGTGATACGTAAGAACCTGACGATATACTATGTATCTGTTTCCTACTATACTTGATTTGGTGATGGCTTAAGCCTAAATTCGTGAAGGTGTCTGGTCTATGAAAATATAAAAAAAGAATCAGGAAATAACATCATATTAATTAGCGCTATTGTGATCACAGACAGTTATTATGACTTTATCTCATTTATTGATACCCCCTTCAATTTGTTGAGCCATGGTCAAAATAAATCTGCAGAAATTTAAAGTTTCAGAAATATATCTCATAACCTTATCCACAGTGCCAGTAGTAATTATTTATTAATCTGAAAGCAAATTACAAACATTTTAAGCAGCCTTACTTGGGACAGATTCTGTTAAGTGGAAGAAATAATTAGGTGTCATCTCTCTTCAAGTGCTTACTAGATCGACCGAGCTGCTGAACGCATTTCACATTTGCAACTGTTACATGGCGTAACGAGTGCATGCACAGCAGGTCATGTAAATCGAGAACCCGGTTGGCACCCAGTCTACGCGCGGAAAAGCGCTCCCGGTAGAGAAACGTCTCTGAAAGACCGCTGATGCATCTGTGCAGTCGTGCCGGCGTACTTACTTAGGGAGTTTCTAAAGACCCATCCACAACGTATGTTTCATCACTTTATTCACAATGACGATAGTGATAATTGTAGTTCACACTCTCGCATCTGGTGGGTGAAAGAGGTAGAGTAATTTCTGTCGAATCAGTTTCTCAATTTTACCATTGCACTTCGAAATCAAGCTCCGACAGCTCTCCTCTCGTTTATGTTTCAGTATGTGGTATTTTATTGCTTTTATTACAGCTTGGGAGACCTGTCGAGAACAGCAGAATGATAGCTTGCATTGTCCATAACACGGACAGAGCGTGGATTCAAATAAAGCAACAGCTCAATAGCTGTTTCTGAAACCATTCTCGAAGTGTTTTTCCATTCATTTCGGTATGGTAGTCGTGTTCAAACAATACGCAGTAGACTTCCTTTTCATATGACTTCATGCACTGTTCCTAGAAACGTCATTAAAAAATCAGTAGCCGGCCGGAGTGGCCGAGCGGTTCTAGGCGCTACAGTCTGGAACCGCGCGACTGATACGGTCGCAGGTTCGAATCCTGCCTCAGGCATGGATGTGTGTGATGTCCTTTGGTTAGTTAGGTTTAAGTAGTTCTAAGTTCTAGGGGACTGATGACTACAGCAGTTAAGTCCCATAGTGCTCAGAGCCATTTGAACCATTTGAACAAAAAAATCAGTAGATTCACACATAACTGTGGGCAATTTCACTTCCGTGGGGAACTCCTCCTTGAAATTCGAAAACCTTTCGACATAAAACATATTGATCGAAGTCGTCGATTCGTATTACCCTCTTCCGCATGTTGTGTTATTTCCCTGTAGACGGAAACTTCACATTTCCAGTTGCATGCTGAGACAGCTTGGTCCCCTGCTCAAGTCGCCTGACAGTTCGTACATCAGTATCACCACAGGCCGCTGCAGCGGGTTCCTGCACCTGGCAACCTCGCAAACCGGATCGCCCGAATCTGCCTCACGTTTGAAGAACGAGTCCAGTTTAAAAATAAGGTCTGTTGCCTTTTCATGAAACACCTGGCGCCTTCCAGGTGTTTCAGCCGTTATGATAAAACTCACAGAACGCATCGAATATCACAAAAATGAGGCAAACGTAGTTTCGCATACGTAAAACAAGATAGAAAGCTCAAATATGAACGGAGATTCGCACAGTACGGAACACGAAACCAATTGAGCGTTGATAGAGTCGCTGCGCAGCTGTCTATTGCACACCCTCCGCCCAGAGAACAACATGGCTGTCGCGGACTAAAAGTAGTAACAGTTCCCACTTCTGACAGATGCGGTAGTAGTGTACAATGTGGGAAATGTATCTGTATGTTTAGTAGGTGCCTCGTCACTCGGCTCTGTAGCCATATTAATTGGTTGTAAATTTAATAGTACCAATCTATTACCTCTCTTCATACACTCCCGGAAATTGAAATAAGAACACCGTGAATTCATTGTCCCAGGAAGGGGAAACTTTATTGACACATTCCTGGGGTCAGATACATCACATGATCACACTGACAGAACCACAGGCACATAGACACAGGCAACAGAGCATGCACAATGTCGGCACTAGTACAGTGTATATCCACCTTTCGCAGCAATGCAGGCGGTATTCTCCCATGGAGACGATCGTAGAGATGCTGGATGTAGTCCTGTGGAACGGCTTGCCATGCCATTTCCACCTGGCGCCTCAGTTGGACCAGCGTTCGTGCTGGACGTGCAGACCGCGTGAGACGACGCTTCATCCAGTCCCAAACATGCTCAATGGGGGACAGATCCGGAGATCTTGCTGGCCAGGGTAGTTGACTTACACCTTCTAGAGCATGTTGGGTGGCACGGGATACATGCGGACGTGCATTGTCCTGTTGGAACAGCAAGTTCCCTTGCCGGTCTAGGAATGGTAGAACGATGGGTTCGATGACGGTTTGGATGTACCGTGCACTATTCAGTGTCCCCTCGACGATCACCAGTGGTGTACGGCCAGTGTAGGAGATCGCTCCCCACACCATGATGCCGGGTGTTAGCCCTGTGTGCCTCGGTCGTATGCAGTCCTGATTGTGGCGCTCACCTGCACGGCGCCAAACACGCATACGACCATCATTGGCACCAAGGCAGAAGCGACTCTCATCGCTGAAGACGACACGTCTCCATTCGTCCCTCCATTCACGCCTGTCGCGACACCACTGGAGGCGGGCTGCACGATGTTGGGGCGTGAGCGGAAGACGGCCTAACGGTGTGCGGGACCGTAGCCCAGCTTCATGGAGACGGTTGCGAGTGGTCCTCGCCGATACCCCAGGAGCAACAGTGTCCCTAATTTGCTGGGAAGTGGCGGTGCGGTCCCCTACGGAACTGCGTAGGATCCTACGGTCTTGGCGTGCATCCGTGCGTCGCTGCGGTCCGGTCCCAGGTCGACGGGCACGTGCACCTTCCGCCGACCACTGGCGACAGCATCAATGTACTGTGGAGACCTCACGCCCCACGTGTTGAGCAATTCGGCGGTACGTCCACCCGGCCTCCCGCATGCCCACTATACGCCCTCGCTCAAAGTCCGTCAACTGCACATACGGTTCACGTCCATGCTGTCGCGGCATGCTACCAGTGTTAAAGACTGCGATGGAGCTCCGTATGCCACGGCAAACTGGCTGACACTGACGGCGGCGGTGCACAAATGCTGCGCAGCTAGCGCAATTCGACGGCCAACACCGCGGTTCCTGGTGTGTCCGCTGTGCCGTGCGTGTGATCATTGCTTGTACAGCCCTCTCGCAGTGTCCGGAGCAAGTATGGTGGGTCTGACACACCGGTGTCAATGTGTTCTTTTTTCCATTTCCAGGAGTGTATATTCTACACATTTGCTATTAAAAATGACGCTTACTCTGACAGAAATGCTAGTCCCCAAAATGGAAGATGTGAGTTTAGAAACATCTCCTAATTCAGTACATTTCGAACTGCTCTTCCACATTACTCTTCTTCTTCCTCCTTCTCCCCCCTTCCCCCCTCTCTGTCTTTCTCTCCCATATACACACACGTGCGCGCGCCCACAAAACTTAAGTCTGTTCGTCTATGCCACTGCACGAGTATTATTTCACACTGAAATTCAAGGTTCTCGGGAGATTTTTCTTCGGCTGTACAGCAAGTCTCGGATCTGAATGTTCCCTCCAGCACGTTGTCAGATATTAAGACTCGTCTTCTCCTCTTTCTAAGTCGCTGGAAATAAAACGCAACACTTTATGGAAGGAACACACAAAAAACATTGTGGGGAAGACTGCGTTTTGCTGGCAGGACACTTAGAAAATGTAACAGATCTGCTAAGGAGAGTGCCTACACTACGCTTGTCCGTCCTCTTCTAGAATACTGCTGCGTGGTGCGGGATCCTTACCAGATAGGATTGACGGAGTACATCGAAAAAGTTCAAAGAAGGGCAGCACGATTTGTATTATCGCGAAATAGGGGCGAGAGTGTCACTGAAATGGTACAGGATTTGGAATTGACGTCATTAAAACAAAGGCGTTTTTCGTTGCGGAGGAATCTTCTAGCGAAATTCCAATCCCCAACTTTCTCTTCCGCATGCGAAAATATTTTGTTGACGCCGACCTACATAGGGAGAAACGATCACCATGATAAGATAAGGGAAATCAGAGTTCTTACGGAAAGATACAGGTGTTCGTTCTTTCCGCGCGCATCTTGGAGTAGTAGAGAATTGTGAAGATGGCTCGATGAACCCTCTGCCAGCTACTTAAATGTGATTTGCAGAGTATCGATGTAGTTGTTGATTCAAATCAGATACGCCGTGTGACGGTTGTTAAAACCTATCGGTTGTCCCATCGCTAGCGGTGGATTCTGGTGTACAGACCCATATACAAATAGTGTAGCCGTATCCCGCGTTCATGTCTAGGTAGCAAGTGTGCGAAGCAACTGTTTGTCAGCCAGACGTACAGACTGATAGTATTTAGGTTGCTCGTCGGACGTCGTCTTATCGATTCCAGTGACGGTGTGCTGCGCCTAGTTTCTAGTTTGCATACTATAAATATTCACACCGACGCCGGTAGCAGTTGATCACTGCTAATGGGAAAAGCTGCTTCGCTATTACAGCGACGTGATACACTGCGCAAGGATTTCACCAGGGTTCATCAGTTTACCCCTTCCAGCTCTTAGCATACTTTCTCTAACGGCAAAGAGATCTAATTTGGTACTTATTCACTTTTATTCATACGGCACAAGTAGGCAGTGAAGCGACAGATAAAAAGCAGGTAATCACCTTTACTTTTAAAACCATGTAATTGCAAAAACATTGAGCCAACTGAGAAGAGTGAAGCGTGAAAGCTTTCCTTCTGCTTTAAGAGGTATGCTGCGTTAGCTCCTAATTTTTACCCTACTAATAGCTGTAGGGCTCCGTCCCCGGAGCTAAGTGATCAGCGTGGCTGACTGCGATGCAGAGGACCAGGGTTCGATTCCCGGTACAGCCAGAGATTTTTTCTTTTTTGGTGATGGGGCGGCTGGAACCGGGTGCACTCACCCTCGTGAGGCCGATTGAGGAGCTACTTGGCCGAGAAGTACCAGCTCCAGATCACGAAAACTGACAACGGCCTGGAGAGGAGGGCACGGTAGTCGGTCGGTACCAGGGCCTGTGGACGGAGAGCGAAATGGCCGCAAGAGGATCTACGTTGTACCATATTTAGCTGCTCGTGGTGGCTACAGCCGCACCACTGAAGAGCTGTTTGATATGTAGGTCCTGAAAAAAATTCTACGCCAAGCGGACCATAAATTTCAAGTCAGTGTTTCGCAGAATATCTCACACAATTCCGGTAGCTTCATTCCTTGTTGATCTCCAATAATGCACTCTTTATAGCAGTCAAATTACCGTTAGTTTAACTGCGGCGTCTTTGACAACATGTAACCAGACACTCTCTTCAAAAGAGATAATCAATGTTTGGCTTTCAGAAATAACTGTCTCACTCACTATAAAGGTATTGTCCAAAGCTATATCAATTATTCTTTGTACGATGATTTCGCAGATCCTTTCACATGTGCCCATATCGATTCATGCTACGACTGTCAGAGATAAGCAACATCTCAGTACTCCTCTAGCTATCTATCACTCTGCAGTGTTGTGCTGTTTTGAAACTTCCTGGCAGGTTAAAACTGTGTGCCGGATCGGTACTAGAACTCGGAATCTCGTCCTTCACCGTTAATATTCTTACCGACTCAGCTGTCTAGCTCCTCGCAGCCCTACATTTGCTGGTCCCGGCGGAGGTTCGACTCCTCCGTCGGGCATGGGTGTGTGTGTTTGTCCTTAGGATAATTTGGGTTAAGTAGTGTGTAAGCTTAGGGACTGATGACCTTAGCAGTTAAGTCCCATAAGATTTCAGACACATTTGAACATTATTTTCCTACTTTTGCTAGTACGTCTCTCCTAGTATTCAAACTTTGAAGTAGCTGAATATTTGAAGTAAATGGATATTGTTGTAGCTCTTAGAATGATTTACAATCGCTGGATTATCTGCTTTCCTACTTAAAATAAAAACTGATAGTTGTATTGCATGTTACTGCCCATGGGAAATTTTAAGATAACAGAAAACAACATGTGTGTAAAAACAAATGAATGCACTAGAATAATAGTGCAGCATACTAGGTAGGTGAAGACTAGACATGGAACAACAGCATAATTAGCTGGAGTGTCCTGAACAAAAGATAAAATTCTGATCAACAACTAGTAGGAAACGAAATCTGTTATGAGCATGTTGTTTGGAATCTTGTCTGCAGCTATCTTCAGACATACATCTTCCTGTGGGCTGCTGGTAAAGGATCGGAGATTGTGGTTAAAATAAAGGTCATCCGACAGGAAGGAACGCCAGTATGTTGCTATAGCGGGTAATAAATTAGTGCACAAACCGAAGATAATAGGATGTACAGTCCAAAAATTGACTACGACTTGATGATTAGTAGTCGGCGTTTGAAAAGTTACAGGTAAAAGGAAAGCAATTCTGATCAGTCATCGAAATAATAATTATACTTCTTTAGGCGTATATAGAGGGTTTATACAAGGGCGATGTACTTGAGGACAATATTATGGAAATGGAAGAGGATGTAGATGAAGATGAAATGGGAGATACGATACTGCGTGAAGAGTTTGACAGAGCACTGAAAGACCTGAGTCGAAACAAGGCCCCGGGAGTAGACAACATTCCATTAGAACTACTGATGGCCTTGGGAGAGCCAGTCATGACAAAACTCTACCATCTGGCGAGCAAGATGTATGAGACAGGCGAAATACCCACAGACTTCAAAAAGAATATAATAATTCCAATACCAAAGAAAGCAGGTGTTGACAGATGTGAAAATTACCGAACTATCAGTTTAATAAGTCACAGCTGCAAAATACTAACGCGAATTCTTTACAGACGAATGGAAAAACTGGTAGAAGCGGACCTCGGGGAAGATCAGTTTGGATTCCGTAGAAATGTTGGAACACGTGAGGCAATACTAACCTTACGACTTATCTTAGAAGAAAGATTAAGAAAAGGCAAACCTACGTTTCTAGCATTTGTAGACTTAGAGAAAGCTTTTGACAACGTTAACTGGAATACTCTCTTTCAAATTCTGAAGGTGGCAGGGGTAAAATACAGGGAGCGAAAGGCTATTTACAATTTGTACGGAAACCAGATGGCAGTTATAAGAGTCGAGGGGCATGAAAGGGAAGCAGTGGTTGGGAAAGGAGTGAGACAGGATTGTAGCCTCTCCCCGATGTTATTCAATTTGTATATTGAGCAAGCAGTAAAGGAAACAAAAGAAAAATTCGGAGTAGGTATTAAAATTCATGGAGAAGAAGTAAAAACTTTGAGGTTCGCCGGTGACATTGTAATTCTGTCAGAGACAGCAAAGGACTTGGAAGAGCAGCTGAACGGAATGGACAGTGTCTTGAAAGGAGGATATAAGATGAACATCAACAAAAGCTAAACAAGGATAATGGAATGTAGTCAAATTAAATCGGGTGATGCTGAGGGGATTAGATTAGGAAATGAGACACTTAAAGTAGTAAGGGAGTTTTGCTATTTAGGGAGTAAAATAACCGATGATGGTCGAAGTAGAGAGGATATAAAATGTAGACTGGCAATGGCAAGGAAAGCGTTTCTGAAGAAGAGAAATTTGTTAACATCGAGTATAGATTTAAGTGTGAGGAAGTCGTTTCTGAAAGTATTTGTATGGAGTGTAGCCATGTATGGAAGTGAAACATGGACGATAACCAGTTTGGACAAGAAGAGAATAGAAGCTTTCGAAATGTGGTGCTACAGAAGAATGCTGAAGATAAGGTGGGTAGATCACGTAACTAATGAGGAAGTATTGAATAGGATTGGGGAGAAGAGAAGTTTGTGGCACAACTTGACTAGAAGAAGGGATCGGTTGGTAGGACATGTTTTGAGGCATCAAGGGATCACAAATTTAGCATTGGAGGGCAGCGTGGAGGGTAAAAATCGTAGAGGGAGACCAAGAGATCAATACACTAAGCAGATTCAGAAGGATGTAGGTTGCAGTAGGTACTGGGAGATGAAGAAGCTTGCACAGGATAGAGTAGCATGGAGAGCTGCATCAAACCAGTCTCAGGACTGAAGACCACAACACAGGCGTATTTTAAGTAAACTCCAATGAAAAAGTGAGTAATATAGTTTTGTGGCAAACTAAAATCTTTGCTGATTACAGATGTTCGCCATTGTCACGGATGTGATACTCTTTTAACCTTCCAGGAAGTTACAAATTTTCACTTCTAAGAAGCCGTGAACTGTTCGTAACATGGAAGTAGAAGACCAGAGGATTATATTGGTGTTCATGCAGCACGGAAGTGTAATTTCGAATAATTATTAGAGGAAAGGACGGATTTATTTTTAAGAAAAAATAAAACGAAGAGAAAGTAATTTGGCGTAATAAGGAGAAGAATAATCAACTAAGCATAAAGGTGAGGAAGACGTCAGAATTTGTGTTCTACTTTTACTCTTCGTAGAAAGCAAGATAACAAAATACGAAGCAGCGAGAAAAAACAGGAAGAGCATTACAGAACCAGAAATCGTACAAGAATAAAACCAATGTCGGACAGAAAATTGGTCTCGTAGAATTGAAATAATAGTTCCTAAATTTCGGAAGACAGCAATGCTGTTTTGAAACATAGGCAATAACAGACCTCGAACAGCAGAAACATGTCGGATTTGCGATTAAGTGTCATAAGAGTATTGTAACAATTGAGTGTGTAGCTGTAAAGTATGAAATAAAGCGCTTTTAGAGTGAATAAACAGTGAAATAAGTAAATGGGATGAACTTAGATAATATGATAAGGCATCCAGTGATAGTTAAACTGACGAAATATTCGATGGAAAAATCTTAGGGATAGTATGTAGCGTACATAACTAAGGATTTTGAGTATATCACATACTCCGCAAACCACTGAGAAATGCATGACAGAGGATAGCACCTGTGAAGGTTCTTCCCGTTCGGATAGCTCACGGGGTTCTGTAAGTTCAGCTGACGAGGTTAGTACGGGATGGTGGAAATGAACAGTTCAAAGAAGGCAGACAAAAATACATGGATATTCATCGGATCCACTGTCACTGTTATGACCTGACGAAACCACAATCTTCAGGTCAAAACTCTGGATTCTTTGATTGCTCTGGGAGATGACTGATCGAAGTACAACGTATGAGACAGTTCACTTTATTACCAGATTGAATAAAATATGTACTTAACTTTAAATAAACAGTTCCTACAGCAATGTGTCGATTATTTACGACTGTCTTTGAACAGTAAAGCATCACTTGATGCAAACAATTACAAACACTTGTCGTAAAACACAAGGTCAACATTTACAAAAGTGCTGTTCCGTCTGGGACTTGAATAGCACTGGTCCTTTAACTAGATGGTGCTGACTGAATCATCGGAGATCACGAACTGGGAAGAGCTAGTCCATATCCGACTGTATATCGACCTTCGTGTGATGGCGCTGTGGTGCAAGGAGAAGGGCGTGACTCCGGGAGCGCCTCCCATTCGTCGTTGCGGAGTGCAGCGAGACGTTGCTAATGTGTGTGGTATCGATGCACGTTGGCGACTTTGGTGTTGCACTGTGATCTTTGGACGACACCACAGGCAGAATGTAGGGTGGAGGAAAACAGCCTGATCATAACGTCAGAGCAGGGAAGGGCGAAGGTTTACAAATAACTATGGGTAGGGAATGCACCACTGTGGAGCTCTGGTCATAAAACGACAGTCAGTGTGCAACGAGTGGGTGGAAGCATATCTGGTCAGATGTGTGCTGTTTTGTGGTAGCTAACACCTGCTGATCTCTTGTATTTTTTAGGATAAAAGTTTATTCATGCTTCTGTGTATTGACAAAAGTTACAACACATGGCTTCTACATTTTATTATTAATAACATTGCACCCTACAACAACACATGTCGACTGTCTTATTGTTCTCCTTTTCCTGTGGTACAGTTTATTGTCTGAACACGCAGTGATATTGCAGTACTTTCAGCGTGGATGATTTAATGAGCGAGCTTTACGTAGTAAACGACTCAGAAATTCCGCGTTTATTGTGAGCCAGCCAGGGATGGGAATTTAGTGTCTTTAGCTATGATCGTTCAACTGAAACCATTATCTACAGTTCATTTAGTTAGTGACTGCGTTCTTTAGCGTAACAAGTATTAGATGTGGAAGCTTCAGTTTAAATGCACACACTTCTACACACTCGTCACTGATTGGTTGTCGTTTTGTGGCCGTATCTCCACAACACTGCAGTTCCGGTGTGTGATTAGGTGGAAAACATTGCTCGTTTCCACATCTCTTCTGACGTCATCAAGTTGTTTTCCCCCACTCTGTGTACTACACACAGCGGTTTGATTTGCACTGCGTAACACGCTCCTGCTGTTTACCAAAAGGTTACCCACTCGTCACGTGTGACTAGTTAAATCACTGAGTGGAGACGCTGCACCTCGAGGCTGGAGAAAGTGCGGCGCTGGCCACCGCCGGTGTCGCCGGCGCGTGTTGAGCGGAAGGTCGTTAACTCTACGGAGGAGGCGCAACCGGAGGAGCCCTGCGTTCCGGCCTCACACCGCAAACTTGTTATCCGGCGCGCAGCCACGTCACCGCCGGATAAATGATGAGCGCTTACCGCTTGGCTTGCTTGCTCTGCTTCCCAGTGGCCAGGAAGAACCTGCCTCTTCCACACTTGGCGACGTTTTTCATAGGCATAGACGCTGCCACCATCAGCTTTTGTGGAACGTCACCATCAGCGTTCGGGTGTACTTTTTCTCGCAACGTCAGTGTATTTACGAAGCCGTAATAAGGATCGTTCCTCAATGGAGACTTTTCCTGGTGGTTGTTGGTGTCCTCCCAAAGAAATCGAATAGAAGGATGAAGCAGTCTTCATGAATATAAATATGGCCGTGGTACTGTACTGGGCAGAGCACTAGACTCCTGCCGTGGAGGTCCGGGGTTCAGTCGCAGATAAGGGCGGCGACTATTTCTCGTTTCAGTCCGTGCAATGCGCCCGCCACCCTCCTGTCCTATGTCTCGGCGGAGAAATACTGTGCTGCAAGGCCAAAAGTCGTGCGCTACAGACTTTAAATACATATGTAGTGTTTCGCTGTTCCTATTACGGGCTTCTAGGGGTTTCACCCTCTTCTAAGGGTTGTAAAGGCGATTTATTGATGGAATTTCGATGGGAGCCCTTGTCCGAAAGTGGATAATTTGGACGTAAGGTGGGTCTGAAGATGGTATCACTTTCGGATAACTTACTTCACGGAACGCACACGAACTGAAAAGGGAGCTCCGTCATCAGTCTCCGTAATTATGGCATCACTTCCCGTTTTCGTCCCACTGCAACAACGGCTGCGAGAAACTGTTACGTTTGCAACTAGGAGTGTTGACTGTATTTCTCCAAGGGCTCTGAAGAGAAAGAAAACAGGATGACGAATAGTCTAGTCATTGAGAACACATCATCTTCCCTGTGTGCATATGACGAATCGGGAGATTTCAAAGTGATCCGGTGCACAAGATTGTTTTGCGTCCGGACGGAGCATCTCCCGACATTGCGTTCCATGTTGGAGGTTTGTCTACCAGGTCTATCCGCCAGACGCCAGAAATAATTGTGAGACATCCTGCATATAAAGGAAAAGCAGAGTAAGACGTAACACTGCTTTTACTTCATGAACGGTTCAATGTAAGAAAACGAGGTTTTCGGCAAATAATAGGGTGCAGAAGGACACGATATTTTCTTTTGTCTTTAGTACTCTTAACTCATATATCAACATATAACGTATCTTTTCTTGAACCTACGCCACACGTAATAGGTACAGGGTCAGCCATCATTTTTCCGGATTGTATTTACTAACTTCTAGCGTCTAACAAGGGGCAAAGGAAAATACGTATTTTAAATCAGCGGCTTTTGTGGAAACAAGTAGTCAAAAGGGTTAGTACAACGATAGAGGCTTGTACGAGAGCCGCATTTGGTGGACTGTTGTTTTTCCCTTTTAGCACATTTCTCGGATATTATAGCGAAAAGTTGCAACGCCAACATTACTGTATGTGATTTAGCAATATGTTGGTTAGTCCCAGGTATTGAACTTCTTGTCGTTAAAATTCGTCATCGAAGTTGAATTAGCTTTATTCTTAAATTAATTTCATAACTTCCTCGACGACTTGTGATTCTGGAGTTGCTTCTGTTGCTTTAGAGCGTAGTTAACACAAAATTTTCGACTAATCGTCGTGGCCTTTACTCTCGCACTGGCCTGCTGTATTCGCTGAACACGTTGAGTAACTGGGTCAGTTGGGCTCGGTCTTCATGGCACGTACACGTTGTGTTCGTGTGTGTAGTACGAGGTTACTATTGTTATTATTATTATTTGTATGTCAGCCGGGTGTCAGGTGACGACCGGAGCCACGTCACGTCGGAGCGTCGACCGCGCAAGGCCGGGCTGCGCGCCGGAACAGGGTCACTGAGCCAGCGGCCACGTGACGTCACCGCGGACCTTTGCCGAGCACAAATATCACGGTGGCTGCGCTTGCTCCACTGCGCGCGCGCAGCTCCGCTGCCAGCTTTCGCTGGGAGAGGCCTCCCTGCACGCGGACCGGAAGCGCGACCGGACACCCTACCACTACATACAGTGTGTACGTGACGCGGCTGTAGGTGGTGGATACGTGAGAAACACAGGTCGGCATATTCCTATGCACATCTGATATACACTGCTGGTCATCCAAATTGCAACATCTTGGAGGCAGCATGCAACAGGCGTCAAATCGGTTGAAGTGTTATGCAAGTGATTAGCGTTTCAGCGCAGCCGTGCAGAGTAGGTAGTACAGGGCGGTGCAGATAAAAGTAGCCCGTGTAAGTATAGATACAGTGAAATAAGAGAAACGAAGAACTGAAATACCTTACAATTTATTTACAGTGAAAAATACATTTATAGAAGATGTCAAACATCAACACACAACTCTGCCCGTCTAAGTATATTCAGATATTCCCGGCCTAAAGTTCGGATATCGATGGCAACAACTTAACGGCTAATGTCTTCTTTCAGTTCCTGTATTGTGTGTGGATTTATTTCTTAGACATGGCTCTGCAATTGTCCCCACAGGAAAAAATTGCATGTTGTTAGATCCGGTGAACATGGTGGCCATAAATGTTTTCTGACAATTCATTCCTCAAATGGTTCAAATGGCTCTGAGCACTATGGGACTCAACTGCTGTGGTTATCAGTCCCCTAGAATTTAGAACTACTTAAACCTAACTAACCTAAGGACATCACACACATCCATGCCCCAGGCAGGATTCGAACCTGCGACCGTAGCAGTCGCACGGTTCCGGACTGCGCGCCTAGAACCGCGAGACCACGGCGGCCGGCAATTCATTACTCAGTGAAGACACGAAGGACTAGTTCGAGGGATACCTTAGACGTGTGGCATATTGGCCATCTTGTTGGAAGAAGCAGTATTGTCTTTCATATTCAGTGAGCACAAAATATATCAAAAATTTCCATGTATGCAAAAGTGGTGAGGGTAGTGTAAAAAAAAAAATCAGTCCAGTGATGCGCGTTCCTGTTACACCGCACCAAACGTCGATTTTTGCATCATGGAGTGGTTGCTGACAGGCAGTATTAGAGTTCTCCGTTGCCCAGTACCACATGTTCTGTGAATTCACATGACCTGAAATATGAAACCATGGTTCATGACTCGTGGTGTTATGGAAACCACCGTTGATGTTGTTCAAAGGCCACGTGCAGTGATCTACACGTTTCTGACTGACATCCTACGGTAACTGTTGCACAATATGGCTTCAGATTAAGACTTTTCGATATCCGCTGGCAACTCCCACTACTTACGTTGTAGACTTCTTTGGGCTCTGAATAATTCTTCGGCAGATGTCGGCAATAACTTCTGGTGTGTGAAATGAAGAAAGTCTTTGTCGTTTTACATTTTCCACAGATCCGTATGTGCGCCAGTTTTTATGCAGCGACTGTATTGCTCTCTTTGTTGGTGGTCCTCTGCCCGGGTACTTGCGCCGAAAATTTCTGGAGTTTCCTTAATCGGACCTGTTTTCACATATCCTACCACAATTTCAATTCTGTACCGCATAGAGAAACGTCTAACTTCACTGATGAGATAAACTGAAACGCTGACAGAAGAATGCAAACAATGGTTTATTGCACGAAACTGTCCTTGTTATGGCTGTTTTACTGTATTTCAGAAGTGTAGATGTTGCATTCGCATTTAAAGGCGAGGCGAGCTACTTTTAACTGCGCCACCCTGTAATAACAAAAATGGTTCAAATGGTTCTGAGCACTATGGGACTTAACATCTGTGGTCATCAGTCCCCTAGAACTACGTAAACCTAACTAACCTAAGGACATCACACACATCCAAGCCCGAGGCAGGATTCGAACCTGCGACCGTAGCGGTCACGCGGTTCCAGACTGAAGCGCCTAGAACCGCACGGCCACAGCGGCCGGCCCCCTGTAATAACGCTGTCTACAGTGCGTTCCTAATGCCGCGGTGCAGTTTTAATGGGTAACAGCGAAGCAATGAACAGAAATGTGAGACAAGATGGAAATGAAAGAGGAACTCTCGAAGTGTGCGTACCTGTTCAGCGCAGTTCGATGTAGCTTCCATTTCATGCCGTACACGCATTTAAAAAATATTCTAGTTCTTCCCACATACTTGTAAGTACATCATATGTAACAGAGTGAAAAGCGTCTGTGTTTCTCTGTTTTAAATGATTCACCTTGTTGATGCGTTCACTGTACACATGTTGCTTCACATAACCCCAAACGTAAAAGTCTCATTGTGTTAGGTCTGGGGTAGCGGTAGCCATGAATCAAATCACCCCTCCATATCCACTACTGGGGAAATTTTCTTTTCAGAAATACGCGAACATTGTTGGCGTAGTGTATAGGAGCACTGTCTTGTTGAAAGATGACACCCTCTGTAAATTGTGGCGCTCCGTACAATTGTAACATGCCATGGTAGTTGTTTGACGTCGCAAGCTGCTCCGGAAAGAAAAATGGGTCTATAACTTTACTGTGCATCAGGAAATACCACACATTCACCGTACGGGGAGTTATGTTCGTACCGCGGTGTGGGGACGAGGATTTCCAGAGGCCCATATTCTGACATTATAGCGATGAACATGACCATATGCATTGAATGTTGCCTCATCACTAAACGCAACCTTCTGAATAAATCGTTCATCACAGTCGATCTCATTAAGCTTACCAGTAACAAACTCGAATCGTTGGAGTCTATCAGTCGATTTGATGTAGTGCAACAACTGCAATTTGCACACGAGAAACGGAGACGTTTCATGAAAACCTTATGAACTGTACTACTGTGTAGGCCTATTTCTCGTGAACACGCACGCGCTGATTTTTTGGGGCTCCGTAGGAAGCTATCCGGTGTGCCTTATAAGGACTCATCATTTACAGAAAGCCTACTCAGAACGTCGTGGAACAACAAACTGCCCGCCCATTAATGTTATTTCTGTGTTACGGCCCTTTGTTGTACACGCGACGATATTCACGTTTAACATTGCTCGCGGATCCGAAGTTAGTACACACACACACAGCGTAATGGACTTTTCTCAGTACCGTCCACATATCGATTGACGTGGCCTGATCAGTTGCTGCTACGTTATTCGTTATGTTGCACCATCACGTGCACACGCGCTCCATTGAACATTGTACTGCAGAAACTCTTTGCTATACTTTCCAAAGCAGCGCAAGTTGCAACCTTTCGTTTCGTTTCCGTTACCCACAACAAGCGTTGATAACTGCACTATGACTTTAGGACGCACTGTATATACTGTATGTAAGGTTGCTCAGTGGGTTTCTGATTGCATTTGAGTGTTAGCCTCGCGTAAGAAAGAGAAACGTCTGCCAGCATGTGTCGGAATTCGACAGTGGCCTTTCGAAACTGCGGTTAGACATCCCGCCATATTTCTGCTCGCTGTGCTCGGGATCCCGCGACTACGGTGTGAATATGGAATCGATGCATTCATGTGGAACATACTCAACCCCATGCAGGATATCATCGGCCTCACGCGATTGGCGCCCGAGAGGAGAGATATTGATCGCTCGACCGTGCAGGATCACACAGCCGCGTTACGCGCCTCGAGTCAGGAATTACGTGGTGTGTCCAAAAAGTTCGGTGAATGGTGTCATATCTGAACGGCAACTTACCGCATGTGTGCGTGCATGCACATGGGTCTTCAGAGACTGGAGGAGAATCGATACGCGGCATGCACTGCATGTGACTCGCTGTGTAAAAAGGCTGCGACCATTTGAACATAGTGTGAATATAAGTCTCACAGCGCAACGGAGAAACGTGTAAACATCAAGTTCTGCTACAAATTGGGGAAGACTGCAACGGAGACACATGGAACGTTGGTGCAAGTGTACGGGATGGAAGCCGTGAGCAGAAAATATGTTTACGAATGGTTTAAACGCTTCCGTGAAGGGAAGGAAATACCTGAGGATGAGCCACGTTCAGGTCGGCCATCGACAAGCAAAACCCCAGAAAAGTTCGAGAAAGTGCTACAGATGCAGGCACAAGAAAGGCGACGGACTCTCAGATTGATTGCGGAGGAATTGGGCATTAGCAAGGACCCGGTACACACCATCGTATTTGATGAATTGGGTAAGCGCAAGATCTGTTCCCGATTTGTGCCGCACAAGCTCACAGACGAGCAGAAAGCAAAACAAATGGAAACTTCTGATGATTTCATTTCCATGTGTGACAAGGATCCATTGCTTCTGATCATCATCGCCACGGGAGATGAGATTGGTGCTACCTGTTCGATCCGGAATCAAAACGGCAATCGATGTGATGGTGTTCACCGCCTTCCCCGTGACCAAAAAGGAGTCGTCTGCAAAAATCCACGGTAAAAACACTGTTGATCACCTTCTTAGACAAGATCAGTTTGGATTCCGTAGAAATGTTGGAACACGTGAGGCAATACTGACCCTACGACTTATCTTAGAAGATAGATTATCGAAAGGCAAACCTACGTTTCTAGCATTTGTAGAGTTAGAGAAAGCGTTTGACAATGTTGACTGGAATACTCTCTTTCAAATTCTAAAAGTGGCAGGGATAAAATACTGGGAGCGAAAGGCTATTTACAATTTGTACAGAAACCAGATGGCAGTTATAAGAGTCGAGCGGCATGAAAGGGAAGCGGTGGTTGGGAAGGGAGTGAGACAGGGTTGTAGCCTCTCCCCGATGCTATTCAATCTGTATATTGAGCAAGCAGTAAAGGAAACAAAAGAAAAGTTCGGAGTAGGTATTAAAATCCATGGAGAAGAAATAAAAACTTTGAGGTTCGCCGATGACATTGTAATTCTGTCAGAGACAGCAAAGGACTTGGAAGAGCAGTTGCACGGAATGAACAGTGTCTTGAAAGGAGGGTATAAGATGAACATCAACAAAAGCAAAACGAGGATAATGGAATGTAGTCGAATTAAGTCGGGTGATGCTGAGGGAATTAGATTAGGAAATGAGACACTTAAAGTAGTAAAGGAGCTTTGCTATTTGGGAAGCAAAATAACTGATGATGGTTGATGTAGAGAGGATATAACATGTAGACTGGCAATGGCAAGGAAAGCGTTTCTGAAGAAGAGAAATTTGTTAACATCGAGTATAGATTTAAGTGTCAGGAAGTCGTTTCTGAAAGTATTTATATGGAGTGTAGCCATGTATGGAAGTGAAACATGGACGATAACTAGTTTGGACAAGAAGAGAATAGAAGCTTTCGAAACGTGGTGCTACAGAAGAATGCTGAAGATTAGATGGGTAGATCATACAACTAATGAGGAGGTATTGAGTAGGATTGGGGAGAAGAGGAGTTTGTGGCACAACTTGACTAGAAGAAGGGATCGGATGGTAGGACATGTCCTGAGGCATCAAGGGACCACCAATTTAGTATTGGAGGGCAGCGTGGCGGGTAAAAATCGTAGAGGGAGATCAAGAGATGAATACACTAAGCAGATTCAGAAGGATGTAGGCTGCAGTAGGTACTGGAAGATGAAGAAGCTTGCACAGGATAGAGTAGCATGGAGAGCTGCATCAAACCAGTGTCAGGACTGAAGGCCACAACAACAACAACAACAACAACAACAACAAGCCGACCGAAGCGCCCTCATTCCCAAGTGCAATAATATTGTGGTCAACTAATATTTCTAGTCTCTGGCGCGGCGCCATTTCTCCGCGTGACTAGAAGAATAGGTGCTAGCTGCCCCGCTGTCTCGGGAATCGCTTCATAAGACTACTCCTTTAAGCCACAGAGATGAGAAAATTCCAGTTGCAGCTGCTGCTCGCTGTTTTGTCTGGTAGAGCTCCTTATCAGCGTCCCCTTCCAACCGCTCCGCAGACTGCTAGGCATGCAGACCGTGGCGGTCCAGTGTGGGAGGAGGGGGAGTTGGGCTGGAGGGGGAAGGTCTCGCTGCTGGTTTACGGCCGAGCGAGCCTTCATTACCCGCGGGTAATGTCCTCTCGACCGCGGCACTGGCGCGCTCTGTCATTGCCAGATACCGGCCTTCCGTGCCTGTCACTTTGCCCGCGAGGTCATGCAGCTTGTTCCATCCTGACGTCAGCGTGCGTGACTTTAAGCAGGGACAGGTCCGCTGTGTTCGATGGCCAAGCATAAGCAAACGTGATGACCTCATAGGAAGATTAAACAAGGAAAATTTATTATACCTTCATCTACATTTATATGATACTCTTCAGCTCATACATAACTGTTTAAGAGCTTAAAGAATCATTTTCACATTATTTCACGTCCACCACGTGGGAAAAATGACCGCCTTTCCGTGTGCTCTCTGATTTAGTGTGTTACAGTGTTTATTTCTCTCTGTGAACGTGGAAGTAAAAAAATGTATATATTTGGCATTCGGAGGAAGAAAGTTGCCTGAAAGTTCGTGAAAAGATCTGGCCCTAATGAAAAACGCCTTTGTTTGAATGATTGACACCCTAACTCGCATATCATACCCGTGACACTCTCTTCCCTAATTTACGATAGTAAAAAACGAGCTGCTGTTCTTTGCGTTTTTTCGATGTACTGTCTGGTGAGATCCAATACCGCACAGTAGTACTCCAGAAGACGGCGGACGAGCGTAGCGTAGACTATTTGGTAAAAACTGTTGCTTCTTTTAAGTCCTCTGTCAATAAAACGGTGTCTTTCGTTCGCCTTCCCGACAACACTGTCTATGTGATGCTTCTAACTTGTTTGCAATTCTGACCCTGTATGTACAGTTTATCTGATTTATCTTGTAACCAAAATGTAATAGAATTTTAGTTACTATTAATGTAATGATTTCACACTTTTTATTGCTCAGAAACAAATGCCACTTTTCGCAAATATCTCGTCCAAATAATTTTGTAATCCGTTTTGAAGTTCTGCGTACCTTACTATAGAACAAACGACCGCATCGCGTGCAGATAGTCTAAGAGGGCTGTTCAGATTATCTCCTAAATCGTTTATATCCAAGGTGTTTCACAATGCATGTTACGCACTTCTAGATGTTGTAGAGGGGACTTAGTGGCTCAAATTTTACACAGAAACCAATGTCCGATAACATCGTTCAACGACGCTACATACCGTCATAGTTCGGCTCCTGTAAATGTTTGTATATGCAGGATAGTTCCGTATGATGTATCGATCTGAGGTAAGGGTCTGTGGTTCGGAAACGAAGGAGTCGAAAGTTAAAGCGAAAATCATTCTGATTCCTCTGGCGGTGGAACACGTTTACCGTTACTATTGTTGCTAACAATATAGGTATGCAACTTCAGATGTGGTAGTGTGGACCAAAACAAGAAAAAATGTGCAGTAAACATGTGCTCCAAAATTAATACCTGAGGGGCTATGAGCAGCAGTACCGGTGCATGTATTCCATTGTCAGAGGTCTCAAAACAGTTTTCGCTTATAACTTACGCGTTCGTTTCCGGTACAGGGACTCTTACCTCGAATTGATGCATTTATCATACTAGAAAGTCTGTAACATCGTCACGAAATCACCCTTTACATACATACAATTACAGGCTCCGGCGTCTATAACTTTGACGCTCTGTAGCGTCGTCGGATGAAGTTCCTGAACATGAGGTCCTATGTAAAACTTGATCTACTAAGTCCTCTCTACAGCCTCTGAAAGTGTGTAACATTAATTGTGAGACGGCTGCGCGGTATTAGCCGAGCGGTCTAGCGGGCTGCAGTCATGGACTGTGCGGCTGATCCCGGTGAAGGTTCGAGTCCTCCCTCGGGCATGGGTGTGTGTGTGTGTGTGTTTGTCCTTAGGATAATTTAGGTTAAGTAGTGTGTAAGCTTGGGGACTGATGACCTTAGCAGTTAAGTCCCATAAGATTTCACACACAATTGTGAGACACACTGTAGATCAAGAAAAGCAGAAGCGAGCCTGTAAGTATCCCTTAGGGAATACTAGATATCAGTTCTGTGTCACTAGATGACTCCCCGTCAACTACTATGAACTGTGACCTTTCTGGAAAGAAATTACGAATCTAGTCGCACAACCATTTTCGTATTAGTGTCCCTTCAAAGACATGGTAAGGAGGTAACAACGAAATAAACCGTGTCTGTTGTTCATCTGCATATTGTACCGTTGTATTACCAGAATGATCAGAAGATCTGTAAAGTAATCCTACTTTGTAACTTCGGTGCAATTTTCCGTTATAGCGTGGTAGTCGCTGATATATTCCCAAATATAGTAGTCCAGATACATTGATGAACCAAGAGCCTGCAGCGTTTACGAAATTTTTGATCATGTTGGACCCTGCTGGCTACGTGACCAGAAAATAAGAAACACTTCGATGTATCGCTGTGAGTGATACGTTTACTTAACTGCTGCAGTAATGGGTGACACTGTAAAATGTATCCACCTGGGAACTACCATTTTAACTATGTAATCGCCAAGCACTTTGCGTTTTAAATATAAGGACACATCCTCATTGTAAATCCTCCGGTATCCAGCACTTGCTGTTATTTATAATAAAGGTGTTCACACAGAGATGTAACGGTTTTTGTACAGAAACTCCTCTTTTTTATGTTCACATTAAATCTATGGACAGATATATTGATGTAATCTGGCGTTAACACGAAAGCTGGAAAACAGTGATACAGTAATCACAGGTTCAGAAAATTGTCGATCTGCAATTAAGTTGCTGTGCTAAAGAAACTCAATATTAGAGTAGTTCATTGCATAGATGCTGTTCAGTAAATCTAATACACGTACTTAATAACATGGACATGTAATCAGATGCAGTAATCCAGTAATGCTCTTTTAAACGACACTCAGCTGTTTATCGTTGTCTCCAGTTAACTAATGGCTTCACATACAGCTTCCTCACTTGCCATTTCTAGGAGCCTTTAGTGTTCGCACTTCCGGGGCAGGGAGTTACCGTAGCTAGGGATGTCAGACTGGTCTCAGGGTGCCCGAAGTGTAAAGCTTGCGGCAGTGGATATGGCTAGGCCGCAGCATATTTCCCGGCACTTACAGTTCGTGGCTCATTGGCGTCATGTAGTCGCCTCGTTTTTTAAATGGTCGCCGTCGCACGTGGCGCGTATTGCGGCGACATGCAAGCGACGGCCGTCTGGTGCATCAAGGCCGCCGTCTAGACGCTCCGCCAGATAAACAACTGTCAACTGTACACCAGATAAGGTGGGAGGCGGGTTTCAAAACGGCGTCCCGACATATGAAACTGTCGTCATCCGCACATGGCTCTGCAAACTGCACGGTAAAAATACTGCTAGTCCAGGCTATTGTTACATACTTGTTGCACGAGAACAATTTTACCAAGTTTGATAATACTTTTAGATATTGTCAGGACCCATTCATAAGTCCTAAAATAGGCTTTTTGTTATTTTCCGACACAACCACTATCGTCGTTTCGTAGGAGCGGTTTCGGCCGTCTCAGATGGCCGCCTTACAGTCTAAAAATAAAATTTAAAACCTCTGTACAAATTATGATGTCCATGGAAAATACATTTTCTACTATAAAACTAAGAGGCATTAAAATTCCCATATCGAGTTCCTGCACAGGAGGGCCATGCGTTGTGGTTAACTCAAAAATATGCTGCTACGTTTTATGTAGTAGATTAGAAGAATAAAATAAAAATACATCCAATATGAACCTTAAAGTCAAAGATGAAGTGCCCTCTTGTGAAGCTTGGCCAATTCTTTGTCAATATTTTACGAATTTTTATAATGTTTATGTTTTAAAAGGAAATAAGAACATGTTTTTAATAATTAGTAATGAAGTTGTAGATAGGATCTTTATGCTACTCATTTTAACGAAACAGTTTATCATACGCAGTGTATTTTTATCGCTTTTGTAACCATCACTAGATTTCGATAGCAGACGGATTTTTATTTTTCGATTCTCCTATATGAAACGTAGCAAAATACTTTAGCAGATTTTGGGTGTGAGATTTTTTTTATTATCTCTTTGTTTTACAATACTAAGTATTTTACAGGTTTTAATTCTTATTTCTGTAACTGAAGATGGTTATTTGAGACGGACGAAGCCTCTTGTGGAAAAGATAATTGTGATTTCGGCGGAAAATAAGCAAAGAACTTTAGCTACGGAAACGGTTGTCGTTTGCTCATAACAAGTACGGGTCGAGGCAGAAGCTACGTTGACCTTGTCGATCTGTGAGATGCTTCTTTACATGCATTCGTGGGATTTAGCTATTTTTCTCAAACACATTAAATCTCAGCAGTCGTATACCTATAATGGCATACAATTCTCGTGTTCAGAATGCTTCCTGCATCTTCTCCAGTCTTGTTTCCCTCAGTTAGTTCTTTCTAGATAAAATTATGGCTAGAATATTTCAACTATACCTTCAAATTTTTTCTTTTGTGTACCAACGAGAGGTCCCAAGTGATGGGGTCGACTTTTTGAAACCATCTGTACGGTGATGTAGGTTAAGATCCCAGGTATCACACCCTGCAGCCATTCAACCCGGTGGACCCTCGTTTGCGTGTAATCAACGAAAAAAATTTCGGAATTTTGCGTGTAGCTGTATAGCATTAAAAAGTAAGGTTGCACAGTGTGATTGTGTGGTATAATGGGCAGTGTACAGCATTCGCATGCGGGAGTTTGTGAGTGCGAATCATGTCCTGCGCTTTAAATTTTTTTTTTTAAATCTTTGTTACAATGACTTTGATCATTATATTTATTTAGTTAAGTGGTTTAAAAGCAAATTTTTTATTTCTATTCCTTTGTCACATCATTTTAATCATCATATCAAATTCTTCATTTGTTCTCATTTTTCTGTCTGTGTTCTTTTTCTGCTTGAAATATTTGTTCCTGTGATTAATTTGAGGTATTAATTTCGATTCAACTTCCTTCGTTTTATCGTCCTGTTTTTCATCCATGTCATTGCAGCCATTATTTCTGTTCCACATTTTTCTTGAATTTAGTTTTACTTATGATCACTTCTTTCATTTTAATCTTTATCTGCGTAATTTTGTCGATAGTGCATTACGAATTTAGGCGATGATTTAAATGTTTATTTGGTGATTACCATAAAAGGAAATGCATGTTTTGTAACACGGAGTACATTTTTGACGCCTCTGGACAGTCAAGATAAGTAGGTTATTTCGTCTTTTGTTTTTATCCGATAGATCGACATTTTCAAATATTTAAATGTTGTGATAGGTAGATATAATGAGATTCAAATTCACAAAAACAGATGAAAATGTTCGTATGGTGACTATATGATGTGATAAAGGAATAGAAATAAAAAATGACATTTACACCAATTAACTGGATAAAAATAATGATAAAAGTCATTTCGATAAAAATTTAAAAATAAAAAAAATTAAAGCACCCGTCGAGATTCGCATCTCACAACCGTCTGCATGAGAAGGTCTTATCCTATCCACTACGCCGCACAACCACTCCATGCACTACAACTTGCCGGCCGGAGTGGCCGTGCGGTTCTAGGCGCTACAGTCTGGAACCGAGCGACCGCTACGGTCGCAGGTTCGAATCCTGCCTCGGGCATGGATGTGTGTGATGCCCTTAGGTTAGTTAGGTTTAATTAGTTCTAAGTTCTAGGCGACTGATGACCTCAGAAGTTAAGTCGCATAGTGCTCAGAGGCATTTGAACCACTACAACTTTTTAACGATTGCAACGACGCGCAACATTCCGAAATTTTTGTTTGTCAATTACTCGCAAACGACGATCCACATCGCCGTGGATCCCCTTGCTGGGTACATTTCCTTGTTAGTCAGAACATCAAAGTTATGTGCAACTAATAGCGTGCTGTTTGACTCTTTTACGTGTTCAGGGGAGAGTGTTATAGCTTGCGACACTTCTCAGACTTTTGTCTCTAGTCAGCCATGTAACGGGAGTCTCATTCCATTTTGAACCGTTGGCATTCACTTTATGTGCGCTGCAATCTTGTCGTGAAATCACAAAAATTACTCCGGAAAAATAAGGTTTTTCCAAATGTGGAAAACTGTTCCAAGGTACAATAAGATCATGTACCTAGGAACAAACATTCTATTCAAATTTAAAAGCCTTGCGATCAACAAAATATTGCTAACGCTGCATTTAATAGCCTATGCGTTACATTATTACTCTACGGCAGTCTAAAAATCAGAGGGTGAAAGCAAATGTTGTAGTTGTACAAGGGCGCACCGGAAAGAAATACCTCCGATTTCGTATGTAAAAACTCTTAAAGTTTTTTAAATAAGACAAACGTTCTTAACATTCTACATCTTTATTCTCCATGTCTGCGTATTTTTTCTCAAGATAATCCCACTGTCGACGAGCACATTAATCCCGACGAGAGAGCAGTTTGCTGATACCGTCACTGTAGAACGTTTGACTTCGTTGACGGAACGACAGCCTCACCTCTGCTTGCACCGCTTTATCACTCTCAGAGTGAAGTCCTCGAAGATGTTATTTAAGGTTCGGGAACAGATGCCCTTGTCCGGACTGTAGGAACGACGAGCGTTGGCAGCGAACCCGTGGCGTCGAATTGTTGCATGTGTCGCAGCGCTCGTGTGTGGTCTGGCGCGGTCACGCTGAAGGCGCCCATGTGTGGACGAACTCTTCGAATTCGAAACTCGATTACAACACAGGCTGCCACGTAACACACTAGAATTCGGAGCCCTCTAACGGCAGAGCGCAGCAAATACGTAAACATGAAGAATTGAGATGTAGAATGTTAACAACGTTTGTCTTATTTAAAAATGTTTAATATTTTTCACGTAAATAATTCCGAGGCATTAGTTTTCAGCATGGTTTGGTGTTATCAGAAACCAGATAGAAGTTAAAACTTATGGATGTGCTGTGTGTTCTTTTGGGCCTATCCGAAAAACTAGATACAATTTTTCCAGCAACCACTATGAATTAAGACACAAAGGAGTTACAGGCATCGGCTGCAAATGGGCACTGATGTAAATGAATGCCCACTCGCAGCCAACGTCTGTAATTCATTTGTGTCTTGAAGCTAAAAATTGGCAACTAACACAGATTTACATTTTCAAGACAGGGAAAACTGTTAAGATACCAAAGCAGCTCAGTTCATAAGCAAAATATCATGCGTTCCATGGTGAAGACCTCTTGTTTCAAGATACAAGACGAAGCATCACTGACGAAGTATGATGTAACTGTCCATGCTATGTAACTAGTTTCAAAAATATACAGAATTTTACTCACCATAAATCTCTGTAATTGAAGAAGTAACGCCGCCCGCTGTGGCCGAGCGGTTCTAGGCGCTTCAGTCCGGAACCGCGCCGCTGCTACGGTCGCAGGTTCGAATCCTGCCTCGGACATGGATGTGTGTGCTATTCTTAGGTTAGTTAGGTTTAAGTAGTTCTAAGTCTAGTGGACTGATGATCTCAGATGTTAAGTCCCATAGTGCTTAGAGCCATTTGAACCATTTTTGAAGAAGTAACACTATCCTCAAATAGCTTATACACTCCTGGAAATGGAAAAAAGAACACATTGACACCGGTGTGTCAGACCCACCATACTTGCTCCGGACACTGCGAGGGGGCTGTACAAGCAATGATCACACGCACGGCACAGCGGACACACCAAGAACCGCGGTGTTGGCCGTCGAATGGCGCCAGCTGCGCAGCATTTGTGCACCGCCGCCGTCAGTGTCAGCCAGTTTGCCGTGGCATACGGAGCTCCATCGCAGTCTTTAACACTGGTAGCATGCCGCGACAGCGTGGACGTGAACCGTATGTGCAGTTGACGGACTGTGAGCGAGGGCGTATAGTGGGCATGCGGGAGGCCGGGTGGACGTACCGCCGAATTGCTCAACACGTGGGGCGTGAGGTCTCCACAGTACATCGATGTTGTCGCCAGTGGTCGGCGGAAGGTGCACGTGCCCGTCGACCTGGGACCGGACCGCAGCGACGCACGGATGCACGCCAAGACCGTAGGATCCTACGCAGTGCCGTAGGGGACCGCACCGCCACTTCCCAGCAAATTAGGGACACTGTTGCTCCTGGGGTATCGGCGAGGACCATTCGCAACCGTCTCCATGAAGCTGGGCTACGGTCCCGCACACCGTTAGGCCGTCTTCCGCTCACGCCCCAACATCGTGCAGCCCGCCTCCAGTGGTGTCGCGACAGGCGTGAATGGAGGGACGAATGGAGACGTGTCGTCTTCAGCGATGAGAGTCGCTTCTGCCTTGGTGCCAATGATGGTTGTATGCGTGTTTGGCGCCGTGCAGGTGAGCGCCACAATCAGGACTGCTACGACCGAGGCACACAGGGCCAACACCCGGCATCATGGTGTGGGGAGCGATCTCCTACACTGGCCGTACACCACTGGTGATCGTCGAGGGGATACTGAATAGTGCACGGTACATCCAAACCGTCATCGAACCCATCGTTCTACCATTCCTAGACCGGCAAGGGAACTTGCTGTTCCAACAGGACAATGCACGTCCGCATGTATCCCGTGCCACCCAACGTGCTCTAGAAGGTGTAAGTCAACTACCCTGGCCAGCAAGATCTCCGGATCTGTACCCCATTGAGCATGTTTGGGACTGGATGAAGCGTCGTCTCACGCGGTCTGCACGTCCAGCACGAACGCTGGTCCAACTGAGGCGCCAGGTGGAAATGGCATGGCAAGCCGTTCCACAGGACTACATCCAGCATCTCTACGATCGTCTCCATGGGAGAATAGCAGCCTGCATTGCTGCGAAAGTTGGATATACACTGTAGTAGTGCCGACATTGAGCATGCTCTGTTGCCTGTGTCTATGTGCCTGTGGTTCTGTCAGTGTGATCATGTGATGTATCTGACCCCAGGAATGTGTCAATAAAATTTCCCCTTCCTGGGACAATGAATTCACGGTGTTCTTATTTCAATTTCCAGGAGTGTATATATGATACGCAGCACTTAAATATGCAGAACTGTTAATATTTACAGACATTGTGCAAAACACAACCGCATGTCTCACAACAACAAAAACCGTAGAAAATGCCACAAACTGCTTTTGGCGATCTCTAGTGCACATTTCTTCGCGCAGTTCTGTAATCGGTCACTAGATTGAAACACCGCCCAGGAAACGTCGTGTGTTCCTTGCTGCACTACCCTCCAGGTACAACTCTCTCCCCAACTCTCTTTCGAGCTTTTCTTTTAATTGCCTTTGAAACATAAAAGTTAGTAATAGAAGGATTTAATTTCTGAAAAGCATGTTGTTGATTAACAGCTATATAATTGTGTATCGTACCTTTCTTCAACCACCAGTGTTCATTTTCATGCTATCGCGTTTACAAAGACGTGCTTGTTTTAATCAGCAGTTGTCCATTCTTAAAAATTGTGAGATATCTACAGCTTAGCCTGAGATGACGCATTGGCCAAGTTATCGCTGTACTTTTTAGATACCTGAAGGATTCGTAGAATGTCAACAAGAGAGATTTCAGTTCTTGTGTCTCGCGTGTACTCGCCGTTAGTACTACGGAGGCGTAATTCACAGCCTTGGAGAGTAAGTGACCGTCAGGTAAGAGTCTTGAAACTAAAAGGTAAACAAGTATTCTAGTTTTTGTTTCCACAAACTATCGACGTTGTCACTTGTCTCGGGAATTGCGCCTCTTCGCAGAGTGCATTGCCGCATGCAGTAACTTGTGTTTCGTCGTTGTGGTTTCCGGAGTCTTCTTAAAGTAGTCGATTGTTACTTAGCTGAAGGCTAGTAGCGTAAATGTGCCGACAAACAAGGGATTCACTAGCTGCGACACAATTCATCCATACACACTAGTCGTCTGATGCTATTTACGCAAGACAAATCATTTTCTGCAAGTGTGCCACTGCTGTTTGGAATTTCCTGTCTCCTAAAATATCTATTTCATTCAAGTTACATTGTTCCTCCACCGTTGCCTTACTTTTTTCTAATTTGTGTTATTAGTTACAAAGTGTGTTTGGAGGCACGTACAGCTACGTGGTGTGCGCGATACAGGTGCTGAGAACACGGCGCGCAACCGTAAGAATGTCAAACGTGGGACGATTGCAATTATGTGAATCATCCCCAAACGTTACTAATTTTTGGGAAGGTATCGCGTACAAGGGAGTAATCATGAAGTTTTAATTATCGCGTTGAAAGAAATCAAGATGCGTTTAGTCCTTCTCTACATATTCACCCTCCAATGCGACATGTTTTTCCCAGCGGTAGTTGAATAGGCGGAGACTGATTGTGAACTCTGACCTTGAGCTGTTGAGGAAACTTTTACCTCAAGAATCACTTCGTCGACATTCCAGAAGTAGCTAGTACGCAGTGGTTTCTTCATCCGAGGAAAGAGGAAGAGGTCACTGGGCGCCGTGTCAGCAAAATACGAGGGGCGAGACAAAATTTGAAAGAGCAAAGAAGTAGCATATGTGACTCTGGGCTGTACATACGAAGCTCAGCCGTTGTCGTGGAGCAAAAACGCCCCCCCCCCCCCCTCCACACCCCTGGACAGCTTTCTTTGAATCTTCATCGTGGCAACCTCCCGCAACAAGGTCGGGAGATTTCGGGAGACTTATCATGTTACGATTTGCCCGTTACGAGCGCGTTATGTTAGCACCACATCATAGCAGTCCCAAAAAAATATCACTCACAAACAGCATCACTTTGCTCTCTGACGGTTAGCTCTTCTAGCTCTTCGTCTTTTACGGCGGTGATGAATCCACGTGTCTCCGCCGCTGGTTTTGCTTCTTTGTCTCGTCCTAGTGTTGCACTCGGCGCTCGCACATGGTTGTTAAGCGTTAAAGAAGTCATCTGAGTTGACCTGACGTAGCTGCAACATTTCCGCCGCCAACTCGGTTCGGCCGACTTTTCAATTTGGTGTGAGCAGTCCCGAAACCCATCGAGCGAGGATCTTTGTCGAATTCAAAATGTCGTGCAGGGTGCCGAAAACTGATACATAACAGAGTTTTTACTTCTTCCACTGTTGCCTCGGTTGTGATAATGTTGGTATTCGAGTACCAAGGCCACCACGTCTCTGGCGATTCCCCGCTTTGCATAAAGAGATTGATTTCTTTCTTCAAATTCACTGGTCACACTGGAAGCGTTTGTGCCACCTAACCACTACTCATGTGACGGCGAATTTCTGCCCTACTCTTTCACCATCTCATCAGGAGTTGTTGCAAAAAACGAATTATCGCACGGTACTCCCCGCAAGCGGCTTCTAATCAAATTGCGTGCCTATGGAGTGTCGTCTGACTAGTGCGACTGGATTCGTAATTTCCTGACAGAAAGGTCGCACACAGTTCGTATTAACTGACAGAAAGATATCAAGTAAAAAAAAAGTGATATCTTGTATTCTCCAAGGAAGTGTTATTAGCCCTCTGCTGTTCCTCAACTATACAGGATGTTGGGGGGTGTAAGTGCAAATATTGATCATTGGTACCTTAATATTTACCCACCTCGATGTGTGGGTAGTTTTTTTTTCTGTGTCTAACATTCTTCCCGCAAACACGTCACGTAGTTTACTACCTGATGTTTTCTGCACGTCTGTAACTGCACCACTGAGTAGATTACACCTGTCTCTATAGACTAAGCACTATGCGTCCAAGCTTCCATGTTTCATCACCTGACCTGATGCCCAGGGGAAAACAAGCATTAACGGCTTTGCTCGTGCCACATGTACGTGGTAGTACTAACGAAACTACAAATATACTACTCCTATAATTATGTGTCTGTAGTCACCAATAAATATATCTGCACTTATATTCCTAACACGCTGTATAAATGATTTAGCAAAAAATGTGAGCTTACTGTTTGCAGATGATGCTGACATTTGCTGTCCTCTGAAGTCCCCAGAAGATCAGAACGAATTGCATAATGATTTAGGCAAGATATCTGTATGGTGCGACAAGTTTTAATCGGTTCTAAATAATGAGAAGTGTGAGGTCATTGACAGGAGTACGAAAAGAAATTCGTTAAATTTCGGTTATAAGATAAATCGCACAAATTTAAAGCTGTCATTTTAACTAAATACCTAAGGATTACAATACAACTTAAATTGGAACGATCACAAACACTGTCTTTTACTGGCAGAACACTAAGAAGATCCAACAAAGCCACTAAAGAGATTGCTTGCATTATGCTTGTCCATCCTCTGCTATAGTACTTCTACGCGGTATGGCATCCATACCGAATTGGATGAACGGAGGACATCGAAAAAGTTCAAAGGGCAGCTCGTTTTGTACCACCGCGAAACGGGAGAGAGAGCGTCATAAACATGATACGCGAGTTGGAGTAGCAGTCATTAAAACAAAGGCGTTTTTCGTGGCGGCGATATCTTTTCACGAAATTTCAATCACCAACTTCCTCCAGCGAACGCGAAAATATTCTTTTGACGCCCACCTACTTACGGAGAAAATAAGAGAAATCAGAGCTCACACGGAAAGATTTGAGTGTTGGGTTTTCTCGCGCGCTATTCGAGAGTGGAAATAGTGTGAGCCACTTAGGTGTGAATTGGACAGTTGTCATGCAGATGTAGATACTGATGCAGATACTCCACGTTATTAATGGGCTGCACCATTTTGACGTGGCTCCTGTAGAGCCGCATGACAAGGTAATGTAGCGCGTGGATTTCACCTTGTACCAGGGCTGAAGAGTTGTACCCGCAACAAGCAAACAAAAAATAATTATTACGTGGCTTGCTCTACTCCTCCGGCAGCAGCCTGATACCTCTACCCACTGGAGACTTTTTCAGTTATCGATACAAGGAGTACGCCCATTACGCGTAATTCTGTGCGCCATGTATATTGTAGTGCTCGAAACTATTTCGTAGAAAGCATTAGTTACAGTTAGAAAAAGATAAGTATGTAATAGCAAAAACTACCTGTGAATGATAGAGAAGTATGTAGCTATAGTCCATTTAGGATAAAACTACATTTAGTGTAAACAAACTTATCTTACATCAAAACAGAAATAAGATTTCTTCTGGCTCAAAAGTAATTTGTAGGTCGAAGTACTTAAGAATAAAACAAACCTTCTTTGGAATATGAAGAACACATCAGTATTTCTTTGCATACCAACATACAGTTGCACATCTATTTGGCATTGAATCCTTTTACCCAGTAAGACAGTAGCAAATTGACCTTTGTCTGAGTAGCTTCGACGACGAACACGTCGATCCAGTGCATCCCAGAGGTGTTCAACTGGATTTAGATCCGGGCTCAGGCTTGGCTACTCCAGAAGTTTGATTTTTTTATCTGAAAAGATTTTTCTTAAATGGCCGAGGAGTATTTTGAATCTTTGTCCTACAGAAATGTCCATCTATGTGTAATATTCTTTCTCCTTACGTGGAATCACATTCTTTTCTTAAATGTCACTGCACAGGAAACGATCCGTCTTGCCTTCTATGTGGACTAGAGGACGAACACCACGTAATGGTCGGTGTCTGGTACTTTTTATTGTCCCTTTGGTTTTTTGGTCGACGGATATACTGTACACCGTCAGAAGAAGATGCATTAAATTTAGTTTCATCTCTCCAGAAAGCCTTAGATTAATCAATCTGTAGCGCCGGCCAGAATGGCCGAGCGGTTCTAGGCGCTACAGTCTGGAACCGCGCGACCGCTATGGTCGCAGGTTCGAATCTTGCCTCGGGCATGGATGTGTGTGATGTCCTTAGGTTAGTTCTGTTTAATTAGTTCTAAGTTCTAGGGGACTGATGACCTCAGCAGTTAAGTCCCATAGTGCTCAGAGCCATTTGAACCATTAATCTGTAGCATATCAGGTCTGATGTTTATTTGCAAAGTGTATCCTGGCCTACCTACATTTTTAATTTATGAGCGGTTTCAGTGATGATCGTGTACCATTTAAATCGCCTGCTACTAGGCGACGCCGGCCGGTGTGGCCGAGCGGTTATAGGCGCTTCAGTCTGGAGCCGCACGACCGCTACGGTCGCAGGTTCGAATCCTGCCTGGGGCATGGATGTGTGTGATGTCCTTAGGTTAGTTAGGTTTAAGTAGTTCTAAGTTCTAGGGGATTGATGAACTCAGATGTTAAGTCCCATAGTGCTCAGAATCATTTGAACCATTTTGAAATAGGCGACGTTTTATAGTAATAGACACATGTACGTTCAGTCCATGATGCTGCCCCAGATCATTTCTAATTTGTCGAGCCGATTTTCTTGGATCAGCAGTCGACTGCTTACAAATCATTCTGTCCTCTCTCCGTGTTGTTTTCCGAGGGCGACCAGACCTTGGATTATTGGCTACTTTTCCTTCCTGTTTTTGCCGTCGACTTCACCCACTTATTAGTTGTGATATGCCATAGTCTCTAGCAACGCTAGACTGCGACTTTCCCTTCTTCAAGACATGCAGAACGGCTTGTCTCTCATCAACCGAGCATTCTTTCTCTTTTGGCATGCTTTTAGTTGTCTCTACAAATAAACAAACACGTCTGAATGCCTACGTAACAATAGTTAGTGAATACTGTACCACCAAAACAAATTACAAAACTCTTTTGAGGTAAAGGAATACACTGACGGAAAAGAAGTCGCGGCACTAAATAGGAGTTGTGCGACATGAACAAAAGTTAGTAGGCGTGTTTCTACATCTGAAAGATGATGTCTATTCATATTTTGCGTCATATGAGGTTGCAAGTGCCAGGGATGGCCGTGTCTTCATTAGGAGGGGGCCAGTTGAGGGCCTGTAACCAAACTGTCCGCGTGCTAGACACACTGGACCCACACTTGGAGTTACGGTCTGGGGTGCGATTTCATATGACAGCGGGAGCACTCTCGTGGCTATCCCAGGCACCCTGACTGCAAATTTGTACGGTAATCGGGTAATTCGACCTGTTGTGCTGCCACTCATGAACAGTATCCCAGGAGGTGTTTTCCAACAGGATAACGTTCATCCACATACCGCTGTTGTAACCAAACATGCTCTTCCGAGCATCAACGTGTTGCCTTGGCCTGCTCGATCACCAGATCTGTCTCCAATGGAGCACACATGGTACATCACCGGAGAACAACTCCAGCGTCTTCCACAACCAGCCCTGTATTGACCGACCAAGTGCAACAGGCATGGAACTGCATCCCACAAACTGACATCTGACAGCTCTACAACAGAATGCAGAAACGTTTGCCTGTTTGCATTCAGAGTTCTGATGGTTGCACCAAAATTAATGAACCAGCATTTCACATTTAGAGTGGCTTAGGTCGCCCTTGCATTGACCTTCGATCTTGCAGCGTTAATTGCTTAAATATGTTAGCCAGATAAAGGTATTCCCGAAATTTCATTACTGTATATTAATTATTTTTTACTGTTGCGATTTTTTCTGTCAGTTTATATAACTACATTGTTTTTGTATGAACTTGGTTGTTTACTAACTATCTAATCATAGGGCTTGAAGCTCTCGATGAAATGACACAGTTTTATGCGGTGTTCCGTTGTTATTGCTTCCAGACAATATCGACAATATTACTTCTGTGTGAGTTTCGCTGCGGGTGCATTGTTTCCTACCGGAGAACTCATCTTTAATCATTGCAGTGTCGTGGTGAGTGCTCGTCAACAACACAGTGTGGCCAATCCACAATACGGGTCCTATGTCGAACACTATGGAGGTGAGTAATAAACCTGAAACGTGGCATTCCCCTGTTTGGGCACGGCTTTCCCGGTGGTGGCCAGCTGCTCGCTGAGCCGGTAACGAGATGCGTGGCCGCCTGCGGTATCTGTGTTAGTATAACAGCGCCTGAACGGGCGACCTTTAGAGCACTCTACGATAATGACACGGCCGCAGGAGCAACAAGTCCGGCGTCAATATTTGCCTCTGCCCCCCGTATCTGTGACCCGTGGAATCGTCTCACCTGCGTGTTTCAAGTTCCAACTGTAGTTTGTCAGGAACCTCGTCGGCACTCGGTTTGTCAACTGTACCTATCAGTCTTTTTCGGCTGTCAGAAACGTTCGTGCTCACAGTTATCGAGTGCCGCTCAAAGTTTGTCTTAACGGCAACGTAACGAAGAGATCCAGCCAGCTTTTAAGGTAGCAAGCAGCAAGTTCTCTCATAGAACGGCGAATTTGGAAGTGAAATGTTAGGCAACTGTAACTTTTCTGCTCTACTGTTCTCGACTATTTTTTTCAGTTATTTTGTTAAATACACTGTGGACAACGTATTAAGTGGTTAACTGACGTTATCGTCATTGGCATAGCGAGATAGTTCCAATGTTCCTTCTTTGCACTCAGTGATTTGTATGTATTGCAAATAACTCCGTATATGGCGCTCTGACATCTGTCAGTGGTGTTCGATAACCCTTAGTCGAGTATATTCGGTGTTGTAGTCCGTGGGCGGCCACACATGTGTGTAGGTGGCGCAACTAGAAATTTGTTTCCTTCCATTCGTTATATTTCATCACTGGCGCATTGAGGAGTCCGCGATCTATGTTGCTTTTGTCCAGCTGTTCTGTTCTCGACTATTAAATATATTGAGACTTGAACTGTAATTGCAGTTTACTCTAAAATAACGAATTTGTTGCTATGTTTTGAATGTTATTGAGGACAAGAAGCTAAATATAATTTTGCTCTCGACGGAAGTTCATTGCAGTCATTCTATTAGATGTCTGGATTCTTGCTTTTAGTATGCTACATGGTTGACAAGGTGATTTTATGAATTAATTTCAACTTTCATTTTCCTTGAACATATTAATTTATTTAAATTATTTAACTCCGTCGTACGCAAATCACAATATATTTCTTTTTTATGTTTTGACACCTATGTGGTCAAATTTATTTCCGTAAAATATCATACAAAGTTCATGGTCGCTGATCTATTTTAGCCCTACTTACGACTTTCTCTTATTCACATAACATCCAACTCAGTGGAACTCCATTCCAGAACCTGCATTCTCACTACTTAGCGTGATGCAACGCCCGCCAAAAATCTCGCGATAAAATGCCATTAAAGACGCAACTATTTAGTATATAAAAACAATAAAATTCAAAGATTTGGGTGAGTTGACTTAATAGAGTGATTTTCATTCTTGAGTCTTTTGTTTACTTGTTAGAATAATTTGAATTTATGGAAATTAATTTTATGAAATTTTGAAATAATTATTTGGAACACTTTTATATTGCGATTATAAAAAAATGATTAAAAATATTCATAGTACCACACACATAATCGTTTTTTATTCAACCATTACTTCAAAAGCAAATTTGTAATTATTTTTCTGTTATTGCCTACAACTTATGTACTAGTTTCACATTTTGCTTATTGAAAGGGGTTTCTCTGAGTTTCGTCCAACATGGAAGTGCTTCTCATCACCCATAGTTTTGCCATTTCATAAGAACAAATAATTGATTGTGTCGACATACTTCCAGCAAACGCGTCTACTCAGTAAAAAATTGGGCGTTCTTGTTCATGGAAAAATATACCGACATGTTTCCAGAATTAAATTCTCCACACTGCAGCAATGTGTTCTCCATTACGAAAATTGTTGATAGATTAAAAAGACATATACGTGTTTTGGGACTCTGCAAATGTCGGACGGCTATATTATAACTTCCTTATAGTGACCAGTTGTTAGTCAAGGATTTCGTTTTACTAATTCTTACAGGCGGCCTCGTCAGTGACTTAGATGTCAACTCCTTTTGCTTTATGGAATAGATACGCAGATCGTATTTTTTAAACGATCGCTCGACGGCTCCACTATCTTCTGTGCCAATTCCATACGCTCTTTTTCTACCGCTAAAACACTCACAAACACGTCACTCGACTAACAGCAGTCATACAAGCAAGTGTACCTATCGCCTTTCTATATGCTGGTTCCACAGTACGGTGTTTGGAATCAGTGGGACGTCATTGCAATTTTCATCGGTAGCCTTTGTTATTGTCGAATGTGTCCGTTCTTCAGCTAGAGCGAAGGTTTACATACTGTATAGCATTGGGTCTTCACTTGGTAAAATATATGATAATATGGGAGCGAGTCATAACGATTTCTTGGAGCCAGAATTTAGAAGAATCAGCCTTCTTACACCTTTCTTGTAAACTAGGCAGTAAACCGGATGGATATTGAGAATAGTTGTTAGTTTTTAACCTGACGCACAGCTGTTCGAAACAGGGGTAAGGATGGGGGGAGGGCACTTTCTTTCTCTTGGAATCTAGGCTTTACTTGGCACTGGGAAGCGCTATGGGAAATACTGTGATTTTTAAAAGTTATTTCTGTTTCTCCCCTTTTGAGGACTCATCATTTACTGCTTTTTTTTATCACACATGATTTTCTTAGGCATTCTGATATTTTTTCACCTTCATAATTTTAATTTTCTGTGAGAAGCTAACGTTATTGGTACATGAACAATGCTTTTTCTTGTCAGTAACTTATTGAGTACCACAGATTTAATTATAACGATTATGTAATTTTAAATCGCTGAATGCAAACGGCGACATTCATAGTAATAATATAAAAATGTGTACTTAGCATATAATAATGAAGCATGCTTACCATTTCGGAATTAAAATGATGTAACTGAAAACCATTGAGTGGATATCTTTCAGTCGTTTGAGAGACTATGAATTTTGTTTAACTTCTTTAAAATTTAATTTTTGGGACACTATGCGTTCTCAGACCCACCGAGTCATTTATATCAAAAACTTTTTTTTAAATCTTACCCACTCTTGGATAATTTTTGTGAGCCCCGATGCTCTGAAATGAAGACGAAATCATGTCAGGCCACACCAAACTAGTGAAAAGACTGATGACAAAAAAGGGTAGCATTCCTGCCTTTCTGGTCAGATCCATATTAATAACGCACGAACATGTGAGCCTGGTTGTAGAGACTCTAGCCTATACCACACATTTTGGGTAGATTTGGTGGCTTGTAAATTGTCTAGTAGAAGCAGAATTCGTTCGAAGACCCCACTTGCTTACTGAATGTTTTCTTTGCCCGCTTAATTCACCCAACTGTGACCCAGTCGATCACTCTCTCGTTCATTCGTCATGTAGTACTCACATAGAAATTCTTCACCTTTTGTGAAGTCCATCTTTTGCACTTTTTTTCGGCAGTTCGTAAGTTCATTACGGATAAAACGGCGTATTTTCTTATGCCGGAGTTCACTGTCCTCTTACACAACTTATAGGAAGTTAATTCTCCCGCGTAGACTGTATTTCTCTACTTTACTACAGCTTATTATCTGCTATTGGTCACTTGCAAACACACTGCCGTGTTCGTACGATCGGACGTGATACGTTATTCCATCTTACATGGGGTCAAAAGAGTCCACGTGAGTATCGTCTGTTCATCAGTCCCAACTGGTCGTGAGCATACGTTCAAGTCCAGACATCGGTGTTCCTTACATGCCTCGGCACACTTCATTCCACAAAGTGTGCTGATGCCAAAAATAAAATACTGTACAAAAATACAACCTTTGGAGAACATTTACTACATTTAGGTTTGAAAATGCAGTTTCCGCTTTCGATCAGCCAGTGGTACACCGGCAGACTATTTGTAGATAAGCAGGTAACGGCAGTTTGAAATGTTTTTGTGGTTGTTGTCGCAAGAAAATCAAAGATTAATATACCCAGAAAATACCCATATCTTTTTTGAACATAGTTCTCCGAGGAGTTGACATCTAACAGTCACTGACGAGGCCGCTTGTAAGAATTAGTAAAACGAAATCCTTGACTAACAACTGGTCACCATAAGGAAGTTATAATATAGCCGTCCGACATTTGCAGAGTCCCAAAACACGTACATGCCTTTTTAATCCATCAACAATTTTCGTAATAGAGAGTACTGTTCGACTGTAAATCGTATAAATAAGAAAGAAGGTTGTACAAAGGTGGTTTCCAGAAATAGCGTTCGTAATCTAATTGAATAGTTATAGTGAGAAAACGACGGATGCTTAAAATCGGACTGCCTTCAAGTTTCAGACACCATAAAATTGGATAACTTTGTGACACTTTTAGCACTTACTGTAACACAACATTATACAAATATATACTGTGATATTTAATTTCTACATATGTGGAATTTTATAAAAGCAATAAACTTTTTTGTGCAATGGGCTGTTAGGAATACGGAATATCAGTTGTCACAAAGTTACTTCCCCCCTCCTCAGCTGCGGACAACGAGGCGAGATGAAGTCCAATACAGGAAAAGTGCAGTTAAATTTATCTGTCAAAAAGATGGGCTGACCTAGTTTTTCTTTTTGACACACAGTTATTGTTGTTGCAAATTTAGCCAGTCTTAAACTATGAATTTCATTTTACCCGAACATATAAGGAATTTGTCACGAAGTTTGCCATTTTGTTGAGATTTATATTTCGAATTTTCTTAAAGTCTAAATGATTATAGCCCTGTCCTTACTGCATCAAAATAGAACAAAAAACTGAACCTCACTAAGCAAGATAATAAAACAAAACTCTTACACACGTATGCCCGCATCTCGTGGTCGTGCGGTAGCGTTCTCGCTTCCCACGCCCGGGTTCCCGGGTTCGATTCCCGGCGGGGTTAGGGATTTCCTCTGCCTCGTGATGGCTGGGTGTTGTGTGATGTCCTTAGGCTAGTTAGGTTTAAGTAGTTCTAAGTTCTAGGGGACTGATGACCATAGATGTTAAGTCCCATAGTGCTCAGAGCCATACAAACGTATTAGTGAATGTGCTCAGTAGAACTTCGTGAGCAAAAAACAGGTCACGACACTTACATGTAACACAGTATCCTCCAAGCAAGGTAATTAGTTACAATCGTTAGACACTTCCCTATTGTTTCGGTGTTATGAGAAAAAAGCAAAGTCTTGATATATTTAATACGATGGTTCGAGCAACTGTATGCTATATTTAGAAACAAAGTTAAATGCGAAATAAAACTTCGTCTTTTTTAATAAGCCGTTCACAAATGTCCGTAATTTCATTGAGGCTCCTTTTCTACCATTACTTCAGTTGTCACACTTGATGGTGCAAATACATGTGCCGTCACAGATTTATTCCTATAATCTACGTAAACAGCATTTTTTCTTTCCAGTGGTTGAATAAATTGTAGGTAAAGTTTAATTCAGAATTGTCTGCACGTAAGTCATTTATATCAACTTACTTTCAGTTAGTCACCTCTTCGAAATTATCAGCGGTATCAAGAAACTTTCGAAGAAATGTACATACTCGTTTTTCCACATGCAAACAAAATGGCTTTTTGACAGGCGCAACTGTGATGCACGCACTTGTCACTTCCATTACCAGTGACGGAATTGTGCAAGACCACACTGCAGCAGAGCTATGTGTTGAATAGTGAACCGAGTTACAGTATTTGACAATAAAAGCCGAAGAGCGCTGTTGTCACAAACAAATACCTCATTTACGGAGCTGCTCAGTAGGAGATCAATAAATTTTCTCATGGTAGTTGGTGTGGTTATTTGTTTATTCAAAAGGACTTCTACAGCTGTGACTGCCCACTTACCAAGTGTTTTGTAAATAACTTTTATGTTGCGGTCATTCTTTAGCTGCTGCTGTTAACGCTCTTTCGTATCATCCCTATCATATATCTATTTCTTTATTTCTCCTGCCCTTTCTTTCTCTTTTTTAACCTGAGAAGTGCTTGACGTTGCAGTCAGTAGCTTTCGAAGGTGAAATTTGAATGACCTAACATATTTCTTGTTACAAAAATAAGGCGACACACTGCGTCAACATTTATAGTATTAATGGGGCGGCATAAAAATGGCGGCTGCGTGATACAGGCCAAGATGGAGCCGGTAATTAAGCAATAAATTGGCGGTGTGGTGCGGCCGCCATGCGAACACACGTTCATAAATATAACCCGTACGACTGCAGAAGGTCACACCGGCTATCCTTTGGAACCACAGTATAAATCCCGCACGAGGCGTTGCCAGATTTCGGCTCCGCCGTGACTGCACTCGAAAGTCTCGAAAGGCGCCGCATGCACGAATCGCCGCCTCCTTTGCAGCTAGCTGCTGCTTCTGGAACAAGGGCGGCACCTGCAGGGATATGCGCATGTGAAGTGGCTGGTCGTCTGGGAGACAGAACGAGAAAGGTACTGGCGTGCTGACAGGCGGACTGTCCCGCAACTTTAAAGAACTGCAGAAGTTACCAGACTTGTACTGTAAGTGGCGATCAAAAAGATTCCGTTTGAGGGCATTGCTGCATCGTATATGCAGCTAGCGCAGATCCGATGCCGGTACGTAAGGACTGGCATGTAGGCAAGGGATTAGTGTGGCATTCGTGTCTTTCCGACGTGCATGTGGTATATGCGAAAACTGGAACTATGGTGACGTTATTACTAAATGCGTCCAAACAAGACCAACATGCTGCTATTCTTTTCTTGTCTTCCGAAGGACGGAGACTGGTAGCCATCCATCGGAAAATGAAGAATGTGAATGGGGCACCATGTCTGTCAAAGACCCCCTTTGTAGAATGGTGCCCAAAGTTCCCTGCTGGTCGCGACTCGACACAAGACGCCGGTCGATGTAGGAGGCCAGCCTCAACTGGGAGACCCAAGTGGGAGACACTGAAGCAACTACCCTGTAGTCCTGATCTCTCCCTATGCGATTACCACGCCTTTGGTACCTTAAAAAAGGCCTTGAAATGTCGAAGATTCCTGTCGGACGAGGATGTGCAGCAGGCAGTTAGGACTTCTTCACGCAGCAGTACAAAGTGATTTACTAAACAGGTATCTTCTCCGGTGCGTCGGTGGGATGACTGCCTGAATGCTCATGGCGATTTTGGCTGATTGGCATACCGATTCTGGACTGTACGGCCCTCGAACGGAGTATCTCTGTATCCTCCACAGTGATCACTCAACATTTGACGCTGTTCTGATACACTCTGATGGTTGTTCTGTCTGTCACTGAGAATTGATACAAATTGTTCTTTCAGTTGCCAAATGAAATTGTAGATAGCTATTATAAACGCTATAAACTTGAAGTCTGTTGCAGTTTATTGGTAGCAGACCTATATCTATGCCACTTACAAGAAAATAAAGATTACTGCAAAGAGGTATTGCTAGAGGACAAATGCAGGGCCACAGAAGCGTGCATGACAAGAAGAAACATAGATGTCCCATAGATGAAAATTACAAAGACTTTTTGAGACAAGAGAAATAGCTGAATATTCAGAGCTGAAGCAAGGAAGAGGAAGCTGGGAGGTAGAAGGCGCGTATAAAATATCTATAAAAGAGTAGTTAACTTGTTGTTGTTGTGGTCTTCAGTCCTGAGACTGGTTTGATGCAGCTCTCCATGCTACTCTATCCTGTGCAAGCTTCTTCACCTCCCAGTACCTACTGCAACCTACATCCTTCTGAATCTGCTTAGTGTATTGATCTCTTGGTCTCCCTCTACGATTTTTACCCTCCACACTGCTCTCCAATGTTAAATTTGTGATCCCTTGATGCCTCAAAACATGTCCTACCAACCGATCCCTTCTTCTAGTCGTGCCACAAACTTCTCTTCTCCCCAATCCTATTCAATACTTCCTCATTAGTTACGTGATCTACCCACCTTATCTTCAGCATTCTTCTGTAGCACCACATTTCGAAAGCTTCTATTCTCTTCTTGTCCAAACTGGTTATCGTCCATGTTTCACTTCCATATATGGCTACACTCCATACAAATACTTTCAGAAACGACTTCCTCACACTTAAATCTATACTCGATCTTAACAAATTTCTCTTCTTCAGAAACGCTTTCCTTGCCATTGCCAGTCTACATTTTATATCCTCTCTACTTCTACCATCATCCGTTATTTTACTCCCTAAATAGCAAAACTCCTTTACTACTTTAAGTGTCTCATTTCCTAATCTAATCCCCTCAGCATCACCCGATTTAATTTGACTACATTCCATTATCCTCGTTTTGCTTTTGTTGATGTTCATCTTATATCCTCCTTTCAAGACACTGTCCATTCCGTTTAACTGCTCTTGCAAGTCTTTTGCTGTCTCTGACAGAATTACAATGTCATCGGCGAACCTCAAAGTTTTTACTTCTTCTCCATGAATTTTAATACCTACTCCGAATTTTTCTTTTGTTTCCTTTACTGCTTGCTCAATATACAGATTGAATAACATCGGGGAGAGGCTACAACCCTGTCTCACTCCCTTCCCAACCACTGCTTCCCTTTCATGTCCCTCGACTCTTATAACTGCCATCTGGTTTCTGTACAAATTGTAAATAGCCTTTCGCTCACTGTATTTTACCCCTGCCACCTTCAGAATTTGAAAGAGAGTATTCCAGTTAACGTTGTCAAAAGCTTTCTCTAAGTCTACAAATGCTAGAAACGTAGGTTTGCCTTTTCTTAATCTTTCTTCTAAGATAAGTCGTAAGGTTAGTATTGCCTCACGTGTTCCAACATTTCTACGGAATCCAAACTGATCTTCCCCGAGGTCCGCTTCTACCAGTTTTTCCATTCGTCTGTAAAGAATTCGAGTTAGTATTTTGCAGCTGTGACTTATTAAACTGATAGTTCGGTAATTTTCACACCTGTCAACACCTGCTATCTTTGGTATTGGAATTATTATATTCTTCTTGAAGTCTGAGGGTCTTTCGCCTGTGTCATACATCTTGCTCACCAGATGGTAGAGTTTTGTCATGACTGGCTCTCCCAAGGCCATCAGTAGTTCTAATGGAATGTTGTCTACTCCCGGGGCCTTGTTTCGACTCAGGTCTTTCAGTGCTCTGTCAAACTCTTCACGCAGTATCTTATCTCCCATTTCATCTTCATCTACATCCTCTTCCATTTCCATAATACTGTCCTCAAGTACATCGCCCTTGTATAAACCCTCTATATACTCCTTCCACCTTTCTGCCTTCCCTTCTTTGCTTAGAACTGGGTTGCCATCTGAGCTCTTGATATTCATACAAGTGGTTCTCTTCTCTCCAAAGGTCTCTTTAATTTTCCTGTAGGCAGTATCTATCTTACCCCTAGTGAGACAAGCCTCTACATCCTTACATTTGTCCTCTAGCCATCCCTGCTTAGCCATTTTGCACTTTCTGTCGATCTCATTTTTGAGACGTTTGTATTCCCTTTTGCCTGCTTCATTTACTGCATTTTTATATTTTCTCCTTTCATCAATTAAATTCAGTATTTCTTCTGTTACCCAAGGATTTCTATTAGCCCTCGTCTTTTTACCTACTTGATCCTCTGCTGCCTTCACTACTTCATCCCTCAGAGCTACCCATTCTTCTTCTACTGTATTTCTTTCCCCCATTCCTGTCAATTGTTCCCTTATGCTCTCCCTGAAACTCTCTACAACCTCTGGTTCTTTCAGTTTATCCAGGTCCTATCTCCTTGAATTCCCACCTTTTTGCAGTTTCTTCTGACCAAAAGTCTTGTTCCTCCTGCCACCGAACTTCACTAATTCCCACTATATCTAACTTTAACCTATCCATTTCCCTTTTTAAATTTTCTAACCTACCTGCCCGATTAAGGGATCTGACATTCCACGCTCCGACCCGTAGAATGCCAGTTTCCTTTCTCTTGATAACGACGTCCTCTTGAGTAGTCCCCGCCCGGAGATCCGAATGGGGGACTATTTTACCTCCGGAATATTTTACCCGAGAGGACGCCATCATCATTTAATCATACAGTAAAGCTGCATGTCCTCGGGAAAAATTACGGCTGTAGTTTCCCCTTGCTTTCAGCCGTTAGTTAACTTGTAGACAATATTATTTTAAAAAAAGGGAGAGGAATATATGAAGATTAGATGGGAGATACGATACTTCTAGAATAATTTGACGGAGCACTGAACGACATACGGCTCCTGGAGTGAACGATATTCTCTCAGAATGATTGCTATCTTAGGAGGGCCAATCGTGACAACACTACTCCACCTGCTGTGCGAGATATATGAGACAGGCGAAATGCCCTCAGATTTCAAGAAAGTAAGAATTCCAGTTTCAAAAAAGGTAGGTGTTGACAGGTAGAAGTTCACTTAAAAAGCTTTTATGTCAAATTTCGTCTTAGTGGCACACGCAAGTACAACATTGTCAGGAAAAACGCGAAAGAATTTACTCGACGTAAGTGTTATGTTTTTGTGCTAGGAAATCTAAATTACCAATTTTGCAGAGCGAGGAGATGAAATTATGTAGTGTTAGATAACTGTCAGTAAACCCCCGATTCTTTAAAGAATCGAGTACCTATGTATGAAACAGCTTCAAACATCTGATTACTTTGCAAATCAGCTAATGTGTTAAATATTTGGACTTTGAGCTTGTGAGCGAGAAAAAGTTTAGGAAAGGTTTCAGATTATACTCAGACTTCGTTGCAAGTTGCTAATTGCTCTCATTATGAAACACTGGTTGAATATAGTCGAGTAATTTGTGCTCCATTTTGTGCGAAAGCTAGTTTTTCACAGATCTAAAGCTTTATGATGTCATATCTCCTGAACTGTGTGTCGTACAACGGTATGATTGTGCAGGTACATTCAGCAGTATATGTGGATACGGCCTGCAAAATGTTTTGTAGGAGTCGGTAGTAAGGAAGTAATAAATTCAAATGGCATACTGAAATTTGACTGCACGATAAGCGATACACTTGTTTCCTTTCATAATTTTTGTCAAAGGTGGCAACGAGAATAATTTTCGCAAAGGTTTGAAATTATATTTGTAGTATGTGGCTTAAGTGCTCTCATTCTCAAGTACTGGATGAAAGAAGTCCGGCTATTTGCGTGCCGTCAGTTACGCTGCCTAAAGACACATATGCAGTTACTAACTGCAATAGTTGTCTTACTTTGTTAAACTTTGGACATACCTCTGAATAAATATATTATGAAAGCGTTTTAAAATTTTGAATTAAAAAACACCTTCAATCACAACTTTTCGTGAGTACACGATGCAATTCGGACTCTATGGGTCCATCATCAGGTGTAATTTGTCTTAATACATGCTTTAATTTTTCTCTTGAATGAGGTGAAATGCATATTCCTGTCACGAAAAGGTTTGCAATTAGGTTATGAATTTCGTAAGTCAAACGCGGAAAATTTTGCAAAATAGTGGAAAAGGTGAATAGCGTAAACTTACCACATAATCCAAGAAAAGCGTTTTTAACTTTTTAGCACCAGCAAACGTTCTGTTCTCCATCATTTTCGTACATGTCACTTCATTCAAGATGCATATCTGTACACACACGCTCAAAGTTCGATAGCATGTTCCGTGTGCCAACGTCAGTATACAGTTGGTAGTTGATTTGCAACGAGTTTTTCGAATTCAAGGAGAAACTGCTTCAGAATGGTCTAAGATGAGAACTGATGCGCGAGGAAGTAAAAATTGACTTTGGCAGTAGAAAAGCGATCAAAATTACTATGGAGGAGGAGTCTTTGAACTTCGAAACAGTCGTTGCATCAGAGTGAAGTGAATTTGTGCTTTGCCGGTCGGTATGGCTACAGCCGGCGTTCTGTGGCGAGCTGATTGCGAGTCTTACAGCTTGCGAAGTTATGCTGTTCGTTAGGCGCGTTGGTTCCGACTGCTGCACCGGAATAAGCCGGTTAGCCCCGTTTCTGCAACTTTTCGAGTCAGCGAGAAAATTCAGATGCAAATCGTCGAAAGTTTGTAGCGTACTGGTCGGAATGGTGATTCAAATTCTCGCCAAATACCATGTACGTGAAAGGTAATTGTATGCTAATGTGTCGGTTTACGACCTGGACAACTGTTGCAAGGCGATGCCATTCTCTCTCTAGCTGTCTACTTGGCGGGGAGCAGTGTAGCATCGCCCCTGGCGGGGACAGAAATCATTACGATGAGTTCCGCGCAGTTAACTGTTTTTCGATCAAGTGTGACAAGGTATGATTTTTCGATAACTTGACGAATTGGCTTCCATTTGTTACGTTCGGAAGCTGAATGAAAAGGAACAAAAGCCAGTACAATTCGAGAGCCATAGTTGGCACAACTACATGATCGTACTGTATAAATGTTTGATCGCGCGGGAAATTATTATAAATGATAAATAAAAGCTGTGGGTGTAAAAATATAAGCGGTAGTCGTATTTTAACGCTATTTTCTTCGTCGCTGACGAGCAGTATTATGCTTTTACCGATTTCGCTCCATCAGTTGTCTAAATCGATCCATTTAGCCAATAATGCTAAGCATCTCACATCGACTTAAATTATTCAAGCAACACTGCTAGTGATAACGTCTAAAAATACTGTATTACTTGAAGTGATTACTGTTTAGTGGAATGTCGCATGAGCAATGCGATTAGATTAAAGCTCAGAGGTATCTTACTTTGATATTGTTGCGATTTCATTAACATGCTTTTCGTGTATCAGCTTTCCGTTACTTATTCATATTTTACGCCCCAGAGTGCAATCGTCGTCAAAACGTCCATATGTCCTTAGCTAAAAACATACAGGGTGAAAAGTATTTAAACGGACAAACTCTGGGAGATTGTAGGGGACATCAAAACAAATATTTTTCCCTAGTGCCATTTTTTCCTATGAGGAGTATTTAAACCGGTGGAGGCCGTATTACGATCTTTAGTTGTTAGAGGGCGTATTACGCTCTTCAGTTGTAGGCAACTGCTGTCCACCAGTGTAGTAGTGCATTGTCTCTATTTACTAATGGAGCGATACACCTGGAGTGAGTACACTGACATGCTTGCTGCGTACTACGTAGCGCACCACAACGGACGAGCTGCACAGCGGGTTTATCAACAACAATATCCTAATCGCCGTATCCCGCATCATGCTACCTTTGCTGCTGTGTACCAACGTCTGCGTGAGACCGGGTCATTTAGCAGATTACCTGGACAGGGACGCCGTCGCACGGTAAGAACGCTGCAATTTGAGGAAGCTGTCTTGCAGCATGTGGAGCGGGATCCTTCAATCAGCACTCGTGAATTGCACGTAACATGGGGACGAATCAGACGAATGTAAGAACAGTCCTTCGAGAGCAATTGTTACGTCCATTTCACTTACAGCGTGTCCTCGAACTGGAACCAGTTGATTATCCACCCAGAGCACAGTTTTCGCAGTTGTACCTGGGACACTGTGAAATGCATCCTACATTTCCATCCTCTGTGTTGTTTACCGATGAAGCAACGTTCGGGCGTGATGGAGTCTTCAACATGCAGAATTCGCATGTTTGGAGTGAGGATAACCCACATGCCACACTTACTAGCGCTCATCAAGTGCGGTTTTTCGTTAATGTGTGGGTCGGTGTTCCTGGGTACTGTTTAACTGGGCCGTATCTGCTACCTAGGCCATTAAATGGCAGGCACTGTTACAATTTTCTCGCCAGAGCTTTGCCAGAATTGCTGGAAAACGTCCCGCTCCCTACAAGACAATGCATGTGGTTCCAACATTACGGGACGCCGGCACATTTCAGTCATCGTGCTCGTCGATTGCTGGACCGACGTTTCCCAGAAACGCGGATTGGCAGAGGTGGTCCTGTACCATGGCCTGCTCGATCCCCAGATAAGTCCCATCTGGACTTTTTTGTTGGTTTAATTCATTTGTCGCCAAAGAAATCTTCCTCTACCGATTTAAATACTCCTCATACGAAAAAATGACATTAGGAAAAATATTTGTTTTGATGTCCCCTACAACCTCCCCGAGTTTGTCGGTTTAAATACTTTTCACCCTGTATTCATAGCAACTCCTAGTTGCGTAAATAAGTGAAGATTTTTGACTCTGGATGAGCATAACGCAAAAACTTTCGGTTATCTCCGCGTACGAGGAGTGATCATAAAGTTTTAGTTATCACCTCGAGAAACTAAAATTTTCTTTGTTTGCAGGTACATGACTACAGTCTTGGTGTGTACCGAAATTCCCGCGTCACAGTACCGCAGCACGTCACTATGGGAGACAGAACGAATTAACGCAGTCCATTGATGAAAAATGGAGATGTACCTGCAAACAAACAAAAAATTAATCACGAAGCTTTACTTTTTTCGAGGTGATAATTAAAACTGTTCGACTACCTCTTGTAGACAGTGAAAACCGTTCGGCGAAATTGTGGTGAATATTCTTCGAAACAAATACTAACAGCTGGCAACGTGACGAAATGCGTTGTCGCCGTGAAAATGCCAACGTTTAGTAGGATGCAAAACTTTGTTCTCCTCAGATTCTCCACACAAGGATACATCCATCGTCATGCTTGCACACAACCAGGACTGAAATGTTATGCCATTCTTGTGCTCGTGTCCAGTATTATCGTTGAAGACACCACTGTCGACGTACGTCACTCTGCTGCAGCCTCCAGGAAAGCCGAAGCAATGGTGGCTGTGTTGACAGTCAGTGAGGATGCAAACGCCATGGCTGTGTCCATGTGGAAACTCGCCTTTCCGCAGAGAACCCCGTTTCCTGACTAAAGGTGGATGACATGCCCATACCGGCTCCTCCCCGTCGGAGGTTCGAGTCCTCCCTCGGGCATGGGTGTGTGTGTTGTCCATAGCATAAGTTAGTTTCAGTTAGATTAAGTAGTGTGTAAGCTTAGGGACCGATGAGCTAAGCAGTTTGGTCCCATAAGATCTTACCACAATCTATAAAAAAATCTACATGCCCGTACAATCCTGCATGGCCGTGCAGACAAAACGTCTGTCCTCTCGGACGCTAGTTGCGTGGGGCAGTTTACATGACACATGACCTGCCCCGGCTTCGCACGGGTGACACTACGCATCTGCGGCCGGACGACTTGGCTGGCGTAGTGGTAATAAATTATTATGTACAGAAACCTTCCTCTTGAATTTTCTGTTAGTGAAAACTCCTATCACAAGCCCGACGGTAGTTCTCGTGATTAGCCTTCAAAGGCAGATAGGAAAACGTGGCGGGGGACCTAAAATAAATAGATGTTGAAGGTGTTACTCCTACACACTAGCGTGCGATGAAAAGCAATGCCCCCGAATTTTCGATGTGAAATCTCTTAAAACTTTGTAAATGACATCTTCATTTTTCATTTCAACATATTTTTTTCTCAATGTAGGCAACCTCGCGACGAACACATTTCTCCCAACGGGAGACCATTTTGTTGATACCACCAGTGTACAATGTTTAACTTAGTAGAAGGAGCCACGTCGTCAATTGTCCTTGCACCGCTTCACCATTATGAAAGTGAACTACTCGAAAGTGTTCTTTAAGTTTTGCAAACATGAAAGTCGGATGGCGCCAAGTCGTGACTGTATGGAGGATAATCGATGACAGTGAACCCGATACGTCGGATTCTTGCGGATGTCGTAGCGCTCGTGTGTGGTCTGGCATTGTCGTGCTGATGCAGAGGGTGCTCCATGAACGGGCGGTTAGAAATTAGATAATAGGACACTGGTTCTCATGCACCGACGTAAATGCGTTGCACAACCGCCATGTTACAAGCTACAATTCGGAGCCCTCTACCGACAAAGCATCGCAAATTGCCTCAGCGAAGCAGGAATGTCGACTGAGTCACTTGTGTGACATGTAATACCTCAACTGATACTGAGAAGAGAATAAAAAATTCGGAGGCGTTACTTTTCAGCATTCCTCGTACTTCGCGCAGGCTGAGAAACTGACGTTTTGCATATCCAGTAATGGCAAGTTGACGTTTGTTGCATGCCATCTTCACGGTGTTTCAGTTTCAATATCCAGCAGTATAGATTTTTGGAAAGGCGGTAGAAAGAGTTAAATTTGATTATGAGGAAAGTTGTATCAATTGATAGTTGCTATTGTTTAGAGAAAATTGGTCCGTTGTTCTTAAACTTCAGAAACGTCGATATGTTCGTAATAGTGTGTCACCAGGAAATAACAGTCTTAAATGTTCGGAAAAGGAAAAAATGAAACCCCGTGCTCGTGCACTGAAGACCACGCGATAGCCGACCGACCGTCGCGTCATCCTCAGTCATTCATCATCGGATACGGTATGTAGGGGCATGGGATCGGCACACCGCACTCCAGGCCGTTGTCGATGTTTCGACCTTGGACCCGCTACCTCACACTTGGGTAGATCGTCAGTTTGCATCGCGAGGCTGAGTGCACCCCGATCCGATTCTCTCACCAAGGAAAATCCCCGGGCAGTACCGGGAATCGAACGCGGGTCCTCCGCATGAGAGCCTATCGTGGTGACCACTCAGCTCCGGAGGCGGACCGTAAATGTCTTTGACAATCCATTTTGCAACTTTTACTTCACTGAGTTCGTATCTACTAATTATGGTTGGTGCCTGGGAGTGCCCCCTCCACGTGGCTGCTGGAAAGAGGATATCACTGTGAAGGATGTCGTGTCAGTTAGGGACTCCACCTTGTGGCAATAGCGTAGCCTCAGGTGCAAACTTCAGAAGACCATGTGTGCACATGGCCATCGCGGCTGTCAGTGGGCGGCCCCGAAATTAAGCTGACAAACGTCAAAGTAATTGCAGCGGTGCGGTGGTGAAGCGGAGCTCGTAGTTTGGGGGAATGTGCTGAATACGGCCTCATTAGCGGGGCCAAGGAGTGGCCGGTGTAGAATTCGCTGCGGGCGTTCCTGCAGTTGGTCGGCCACGCCACGTTTCCGCGCCAGCGCCTGCCATAATTACAAACGCCTCGCACCGCACCGGACTATCAAAAGTCAGCGCGGCATCGTTCGGGGCAGTGTGGACATAGATTTCCTGCAGTAGTATCGTTTTTCTAGAATCATTACTGACCTAACATAAATAATAGAGTTCTGCGTCTGTTACTTGTTTGTTGTACCACTATGCGTTTCGACGGTCCACACTATAGTCTTCAGGTGGAGAATTGCGTTGTTACAATCTTGCTGTTAGGAGCAGAGTGGAGATGCAGTTTCATAGGAGCAGCTCAAGTGCCAAACAGGCTATATTTAGTCCTTTGCCGGTGGTAACGTTTTTCGGAAGAGCACTGCTAATGATGAAACACAAATTTGCGAGAATAATGTGTAATTACAACTAAATTAGAATCAAAATGACGCTGCATACTGTTATTTATTCTAGTGCGCTTCACTGTGCATTTCAGTGTTCCTTTACACATAAGTGTTATAAATATCAGATATTGGGCTATATTAAAAAAATGGTTCAAATGGCTCTGAGCACTACGGGACTTAACATCTGAGGTCATCAGTCCCCTAGAACGTAGAACTACTTAAACCTATCTAACCTAAGGACATCACACACATCCATGCCCGCGGCAGGATTCGAACCTGCGACCGTAGCGATCGCGCGGTTCCAGACTGAAGCGCCTATAACCGCTCGGCCACACCGGCCGGCCGGGCTATATTCACCTTGAATACAAAGTTGCTAATTTCTTCATGTTGGGAGAGCACTGTCGCTCCGGAAGTGTGTACTGAACTGACGATTAACCCCTCCATTTGCTAAAAAGTTCTTTATTTTACTGCATGTCCGGTTTCGTCATTTAATTGAAATCGTTCTCTAGTAGAATCTGGAACTGACATTGTAAATGCAACCAAATGTACGTGATACAGTAATGAATATTTAAATACGGTACGTTGCGTGACAGAAATGTCGGAGTTTGACATAAGAAATCCTATTTCACAAATGTAAAAATAGGATAAATACAGAGGAAAAAGGAAAATTGTGTTGTGAGGATGCAGAGTCAATTTATTATGAAAGTAGAAGTCGGGGACATGTAAAAAGAGTGCCCGTTAATATTACAGGAAAAATGAGCGTGTCATGATTATAACAAAAAAAAAAAAAAAAGGCTCTGAGAGCAGTATGGGACTTGACTTCTGAGGTCAACAGTCCCCTAGAACTTAGAACTACTTAAACCTAACTAACCTAAGGACATCACACACAACCATGCCCGAGGCAGGATTCAAACCTGCGACCGTAGCGGCCGCGCGGTTCCAGACTGTAGCGCCTAGAACCGCTCGGCGACTTCGGCCGGCCAGGATTATAACAAATGTACATATATAATATTACAATGCTTTGGTACTAAAAGCATTTATATCTTGACATTTTCGGCATTGTAAATTGCGGCTTTACCATAAAAATAGATTTACCGATAAAAGTAGAATTAATTAAATTGTAAACTAGTTCCAGTGGACACTGCAGTTTTCTGTAACTGTAGTAAATCTAGCCGTTATTCTAACTCAGTTTATTACTGTAATTTTAAAAGAATATCTTATTGTACTTTTGTAATATACACAGTGTCGGTCATCTATTGCCCATGTCCAAGGTTGATTCTGTTCAGTGTACTAACATTAAATCTCTTATCTTATAAATGGTTCATCAACGTAAAAAATATCATAATATTATGTATATTTTAGAATGCAATTTTCGAACCGATTTTTGTACTTAGTTTCATAACTGTGACAACAAAAGAAGGGAAAAAAACTTATTTCATTGTTCTCTTATATTTTACACAGTATTGGTGATCTGATGCCCATGTCGAGTGCTGAGACTGTTCAGTGTATAAACTCTTTAATGTTCTCAATGTAACACACATTAGATCTGATCGTACTATACAGGATCTGTTACGTAACACCTTTACTATTGTAACAGCTTTGAAACTACTCACGTGAAACTATGTGGTTCTAGAGACCTTTCCAGGTTTCAAACATCTATGGTATACAAATGCAGACTGAAACGACGAATGAAAATTTGTACGAAGGCCGGGATTAGAACCTGTGTGTCCTACTCACTAGGCAGGTGCACCGATCACTACGCCACCCTGGCAGTGGCTTTGCACAAATGCGTGGAATACCCTACCTCGACTCCCTCTTCAGTCTGAGTTCCCATTTTCGCCTCAGCCCACTTGGTATTCCCTCAGAACTCTTCATAACACTGCACACTTGGTATTCCTTCTGAACTCTTAATAACATTAGAGGGGCCGTGGTACAAATTTTCAATTGTCCCTTCAGTTTGCATATATACATCAAAGTTGTTTGAGACTAGGAGAGGTCTCGGAACCACGTAGTTTCATTTGATTAAAGCACATATGTCTGGGTTTCTGACAAGGTACTCCAATTTGTTCGATGCTGGGGGCGCTATTCCAATACAGTTGGAGAGCCTTTGCAATGCTGTTCTAGTTTACTGGGAATACCAAGTGGACTGAGGCGCGAATGGGAATTTCGATTGAGGAGGGAGGCTTGCTATGTATGGTATTCTGTGCAGTTGTACAAAGCCACTGGGCCAGGGTGGCATAGTGGTTGGCGCATCTGCCTAATGAGTAGGGGAGCTGGGTTCTAATCCTGCCATAGGTACAAATTATCATTCGTCGCTTCAATCTGCATATAAATATTTGAAACTATTGTTTTTTTGTCAATGACATGAGGCTAGCCCACGTTTTGCAGTTGTTGAGTGTGTATACTGTCGTAAAACTTAAAATGGTGTCTGTTATAGCAATTTACAGGGAATTAAACAACACTTACATAGTGCATGTGCAAAAATATGTTAACTTTATAGTGCATAACATAAATACATGACGAATTAGTCGCGCAGAAACATCCATGGCGTACATTTCAAGTTTTATCAATGTAAAGATTATTTCATGAATGTTTCTGTTTAAACAAAACGAAAAATGTCTTGTAACTTTACAGAACTGTGAACGAAAAACTTCTGTTAATCTTGGTGCACAAAACGAAGCGCGAGCAGGGACGGAAGGAAAGCTGTAATAGCCATCTTCAGATTTGTAGTAAATTCGAAACCAGTAATGCTTTATTTTTTAAACGTACTTGCCGCTGGTTGCTGCTTAAATTATAAAAATCCTACATCATGTTATATAAAGTATTTCAATATTCGTTATACCATTATGTACAACGTGTGGTTGCATTTAAAATGTCAGTTTTAAAAGAAAATAAAGTAGAATAAAAGTAGAATAAAGACGTGTTTAAAGGATGGAGCTCCTGTTATCCATCAACAAAGATAACTGATAGGTGTAACTGCTGGAACTTGGCTTTTTAATTCAGTTATTATATTACGTATTTTTTTGTATTCTTAAAAATACTCTTCTCATATCTAGTTCTCTCCCCTGCTCAGGCACAAGTGCATATTCTGTTGCAGTCCGTTCACATTTTATTAATGCAGGGCAGACAAAAATAAAATTGGCCTAGAAAAAAAAAATTATGCAGCCGAAGTTAGGCAATCCAGCTTACTTCACTCTTACCTGGTTTCCTTGATGTAAGTTAAGTTGCCTATCGTAAGGGGCAAGAAATATTTTCCGGGCCAGTTTTACTTCACCCACCCTGTACAAGAAGGAAACAATCATTTAATATAACAACTGAATTTGAGACATACATTAAATGAAACAGGCAATCTCGAGCAGTTATTCATCATCATCATTCGTAACAGTGAATAGATTGGATTGTGTAAGAAATTGGACTGTGAAACAATTGGGACTTCGTACGGGTGCTGGTGACCGCACAGTTGAGCGCCCCACAAACCAAACATCATCATCCAGCGGTTATGCCTGATGGTAATCTTTGTGGGTATTGTAAATATAGGAACGTTTCTCTTATGTGTAATGTCTTTATATGTAATGAAAAAACAGTGCAACATCTCATATACGGTGAAGACAACTGGCAGTATGTCCATCCTGTTGATTTTACGTTACCTGTAAATGCGTTTGTAACTGTAGCAGTGGTCATACAATGTAGACTTTCATGGCCGGCGTCTTCTTCAGTAAAAACTTGGTATTGGTGAAAAAGAAGCTTTTAATGGTCAATAAAGGACGAAAAATAACCTGTTTTCCATTTCGCTTGCTCCTGTGGAAAGGCATCTGTACTCTGCAAAAATGGTTCAAATGGCTCTGAGCACTATGGGACTTAACTTCTGAGGTCATCAGTCCCCTAGAACTTAGAACTACTTAAACCTAACTAACCTAATGACATCACACACAGCCATGCCCGAGGCAGGATTCGAACCTGCGACCGTAGCGATCGCGCGGTTCCAGACTGTAGCGCCTAGAACCGCACGGCCACCCCGGCCGGCTGTACTCTGCAGTAACACTAAGAATATAGCCATGCACTTCTCTACTTGAAGACGTTGGTGTGAACATATAAATGCGTAGAGGTTCAATAAACAAGTGGCTCCCATAGATAAATGTTTTCTATTTGTATTTAATATCAGTCGCAATTCTAACGATTCCGTCTTTTGTGGACGAAGTAATTAAACGTAACACTTTCTCTTTATTCGCGTTGTGCAAAGTCAAGAAAGCAGCTTAATTGAGTGATCATTACTGATCAGAAAGCAGGAGAACAAATCAGTTTTGGTATCTGTAAAAGTTTGATGCTTCAAAATGCAGCGACGTACCGATTTTCTAAAAGCTTCTTTGTTGGATTGTACTTTCTAGTACCATGCTGTTCCGGTGAAAACTGGCCTTCTGTTCCGGAGGATGGCGACTGTAAACCCCATGTGGCTATCCTGATTAGTTTTTCCTTGGTTTCCGTAAATTACTTCAGGCAAATGCCGGGATGGTGCCTACTGTAAGACCACGACCGACTTTCTGGCCCGTACGCGTCGAAGAAGACTTGTAAGCACATAAACTCCAGTATATGTGAATTATGTTTTTTGTTCTAAAGCTATAGCATAGCTACATGTACAATAACCAGGAACGAAGTTTCAGTCTTCAGTGGGCTGTGCGCTGTCCTGAAACTTCTTGGCACATTAAAAACGTTTCCTAGCCGGGAGTCGAACTTGGGACCTAGGCCTTACGCGGGAAGATTTAAATCAGCGCACACCCCATTGCAGAGTGAAAATTCACTCTGGAAACAATCGTCGAGACTGTAGTCAAGCCATTTCTCCACTTATATCCTTCCTTCCAGGAGTGTTTATCGCGCAAAGTATGCAGAATTTTTGTGGAGTTTGCAAGGTAGTAGAAGAGGTACTGGCGGAAATAATGCTGTGAGCACGGGTCATGAGTCGTGCTTCGATAGTTCAGTTCGTCGATCATATGACCAGGAAAAATATAGGTCCCAGGTTCGAGTCGCCGACCGGTACACAGTTTTAATCTACCATGTAGTTTCATGTCGAGTACTCTAGTAATAGTGAACCACGAATGAATGAATCTGTTACTATTGCAAAATTTACAACGTTCTATGTCATAAAACAAGCTGTACGATTACATCCAATTGGAGAACTCACATGTAGGGATTCTTGCTTCTAGTCATATAATCAGTCGATGGTTTTTTTCTACTTCTAGCAGTTCAGCGGTTACGGACGACTGGATGGAACGAAAAGTAAAAGAAATAGTCACGAGAGTAAAAAGCACCTGAAGGGCTTTTGATAAACAGTTGTGAAGGGCTTTTGATAAACAGTTGTGTTGTCATCAGTCAGAAAACTGGTCTGATGCAGTTCTGCACGCTGCACTATCTTGTGCAAGTTTCCTCATCTTTGTGTAATTACTGCAACGAACAACCTCTTCAGAATTCTTGCTGTAGTAAAATATCGGTAAAATCAACGATTACATGTAGAGTAGCGAAGGGAGCTTACTTCTGCCGCATCTTCTTTGTTTTCGAGGAGTCTTCATCTGTCATAAACTAAGCGGGCAACAGCACAAACAGTGTGTTCACATTCCTAATCACCCATAAGCAAAGTAGCCTTCCGCGACTGAGCCATCAGTAGCAAAAGTGAATGTGACGAAGTCGGTAATTTTGTTATATGAAGGCGCCGAATATGCATTACTTAACTCTGTAGAAGTGCAGCATCTTACATTCGCCCTAAGTGCACGGTGTCTGCATTATTTTCCACATTCCCGCATTTTGAAGCTGCTACGCATTTGTTGCCCCGGTTTGCAAAACTCCATTTCTTCCGTAGTGCTTTTCTCCCGGCGAATGCTTGCTCCTCTTTGCGGCATTTCCTTTTAGTCGTAGCTCTTAGGTGTGCAGCGCACAACCAGCATCACGCGCGAGGCAATATGGCGTTAAATCCCTATTTTATCGCATCTGCGGCGAGAAACGTGATGTGCAAAACGCGCTGCCCCCCACATCTCGCTCGCTCTGTCTGCGTTGTTTCCTGCGGCACGTCTGTTGTTTTGTGTCGGCCGGATAAATCGTTTCGTCATAGGATTTTCGTCGTACATTTCCAGAGTATAGAAAAAAGTTCTCCTGTAGCCGATGTCAGTTATAATGTTCCGTCTCCTGAGAAATATAAATATGCCTCAAAGTCTGTTATTTTCATCAGTTAAAAGTAATTACTGCTATAATAGCAATATATGTTATCAGTGTTGGATCTCTGTAGACCGGCGCTACATTTAGTAGTGCGCTCATATACTGCTCAAGACGCAGTAAAAGCACGTCTGGAAAGTCACTTTTTAAGGATGAGATGTTCCGCCCTTATTTTTGTCTGCAGGTTGACAAAACAATGCTTCCATGTGATCCTCATGTCCATATTCGTTTCCTCTTACTCGATAGTACTGTACTGCAACTGGTTCCTGAAATCAACCATTTACGTTGTCCACGTTAAGGGTGGATTCTCCTAAGTCATCCTATAAAATAAGCGATTTTTTTTAAAAAAAGCTAATGAAGCAATCAAGGTAAATCTTCTTGCACATTATTGATTGGTTGTTGGACAACATAATCTCATTTTTTAAAGAAATTCTGTCCTCGATAACCCTACCATCAGAGGAGTTACAGCTCTGTCCAAATAAGGTGTGTGCATGACGGAAGTCCTACAGTCTGCAAATCGTATCTGAAATCAAAAAACCAACAGTTCTCATAATCTGTAGGATATTGCACAAGGAGTAACAGCACATTTTCTATTTTTTTTTTTTTAGATTTCACAAAATACAGTATATTTCAAGCTAACGGGATAGATTACGACACACTAAGAAGCTATCTTTCCGAAGTTTGGCTGGGCTACTACTCGGGGATGTCGGCAAGGAGTTATAGGTATTTTGTTAAATTTAAAAAAAAAAGTGCAGTGTGTCATTACTCTGTACACAGTATCATCTAGATTAAGAAAATTATTTGTTTTTTTAATTTCAGATAATATTTGCAGACTACAGGACTTCCGCCATGGATACACCTCATTTTTGTGGAGCAACTTTAATTTCTCGGTTCGGAGGCTTAATGATGACTGAATTTCTTTTAAAAAATCAGAAAATGTTTTCCAAGAATCAGTAAATAATATGCAAAAAGATTTTTGTTGGTTGCTTCATTAGTTAAAAATATCGTAAAAATCGCTTGTATTATATGCTGACTGAGGAGACTGGACCCTTAATGAAGAGTGACAGAGCCGGCCGGTATGGCCGTGCGGTTCTAAGCGCTTCAGTTTGGAACCGCGTGACCGCTACGGTCGCAAGTTCGAATCCTACCTCGGGCATGGATGTGTGTGATGTCCTTAGGTTAGTTAGGTTTAAGTAGTTCTAAGTTCTAGGGGACTGATGACCTCAGAAGTTAAGTCCCATAGTGCTCAGAGCCATTTGAACCATTTGAAGAGTGACAGCCAATGGAGATTGTCTAATTAATCGATGACTACTGTTTCGAAAAAGAGTAATTACAGCCCGTCTGTTAGTATGGAACGCCCCATCCCCCTTCTACATTCCTTTTTCCCAGTTTTTAAGTTATTGTAGTGGCCATTTTACGGGCGTTGAAAGGGGTTTTGTGCCTGTTGCACATTTTTTCGTCACAGTCCTAGACGATAGGTGGAACAGTTTCTAGGGGTATGAAACGGAACGATCACATAGGTCCAGTAATAGGGAAGGCAGATGAGAGACTTCGGTTCACTGGCAGATATTGCGAAAATGTTGTGAGTTTAAAATGGAGCTTGTTTGCAATTTCTCGTCCCATCATACTTTATTACTGTATTGTATGGCACCCGCCCCAAATTGGAGTTGCAGAAGATGTTTAGCATACACGAGAATTTTGAATTTATTGTCCTTTTTATTTTTTCTTATTTTGTTTTGGTCCTGGTTGTGATTTTTATTTTGACGTGAGGAGGTACATTATAATCCTAGCATTCGCCTTACAGGGGAGGAAACCCTGTAAAACCTCAACTGGAATTATTTTGTAGACAATAGAAATAACTCGGAAAATCAAAATCAAACCTATCTTGCCTTTCGCTAAGATGGTTGATGTTGAGGGCTTCTCCTGGTTGCACTTCTGTTTCGTTGTATTCATCGACTGTTTTCTTTATGCGTTGAGCTATTGTACGTGGCGGGTAAGTATACTGAAATCTTGGAAAATTGAAAATAGTTCCCTAGCCTGAGATTAAGGCAGTTTTTCTGGCCTTTAAGAATAAAGTTCAAGATATATAAATGCGACTTTGAGAGTTACTCACGTCGATCTTTATTAGCTGACATCTTCAGTGGTTTGAAAGCAAATTCATTGCAAAATAAACATCTCAAGATGGCCACTACAATAACTTAAAAACTAGGAAAAAGGAATGTGGAAGGGGGATGGGGCGTTCCATACTAACAGACGGGCTGTAATTACTCTTTTTCGAAACAGTAGTCATCGATTAATTAGACAATCTCTATTGGCTGTCACTCTTCAAATGGTTCAAATGGCTCTGAGCACTATGGGACTTAACATCTATGGTCATCAGTCCCCTAGAACTTAGAACTACTTAAACCTAGCTAACCTAAGGACAGCACACAACACCCAGCCATCACGAGGCAGAGAAAATCCCTGACCCCGCCGGGAATCGAACCCGGGAACCCGGGCGTGGGAAGCGAGAACGCTACCGCACGACCACGAGATGCGGGCTTTTAATGTTTTAAACCGTTCTGTTATAAATGACTTTGATATAAATTCTACTATACCTACCTTTTTCACGCAGTACTCTGTTTTGTGTAGTGGTTCTTTGTCATTTGTTTTGTGGGCATTACCAGAACCACGGAAGCAGTTTTTGTACGTTCATTTTGGTATTCTTCATCGTTTGTTTGTTTATGCATGTGTGTGCCCCCCGAAAGTCCTGCTTGGACCCCTAATATATCTGCTGTATTTTACACACACGCGCACGCGCGCCCGCGCACTCTCACACACACACACACACACACACACACACACACACACACACAGACAAAGCACGCACACGCACACGAGAATACGAAATTTGTTGTATAAGCGAGGCAGGCGCCGTGTCGGCAGCACCCACAAATCTCGTGAAAAGCAAATGACCACGCAGCAACACAGTACTGACGATAGTATGATGCTTTACGATTGACCTGAAACGCACCTGCTTAATTTGCAGTACGCTTTAGAAAGGACGAAGCGAGGTGGCTCAGTAGTCAACACACTGGATTGACGTTTGGGAGGCCACGGTTCAAATCCTCGTTTGGCACTCGCATTTACGTTTTCCATGGTTTCCCTAAATGCTGGGGTGGTTATTTCGGAAAGGACACAGCCTATGCCGCGCGGGATTATCCGAGCGGTCTGAGGCGCTGCAGTCATGGACTGTGCGGCTGATCCCGGCGGAGGTTCGAGTCCTCCCTCGGGGATGGGTGTGTGTGTTTGTCCTTAGGATGATTTAGGTTAAGTAGTGTGTAAGCTTAGGGACTGATGACATTAATAGTTAAGTCCCATAAGATTTCACACACATTTTTGAACACAGCCTATTTCCTTCAACATGCTTTCCCACTACGAACTTGGGCTCCGTCTCCAGTGACTCCGTCGTCGACGGGGCGATCCTAATATTCCTTTTTTTTTCTTTACATAGGACAGAAAAAATGAAATAAAGGAAGCTCCTGATCTTCTGGTTGTTAATTTTTAGAAACAAAATTATTTGAAATAAATAAAACGCGAAGCGTGAAGTTTTCTGCTGTAATTGGAAAGAATATTTTCGTCTAGAATATGCTATTAAGAATGCGATTCACGTTTTATCACGCACACCAACACCCTGACATGCGTTGATCTGTTTTTCGAGCATGCAGGACAAATTTCGTTTGACTATACCGAGCTTTTGACTCTCAGAAAACTGAGGACCATCGTCAGGAGGAAAACGGAAACAGAAAACATAACTGGACGCTTGTTTCCCGAGAGTAAACTGAAAACAAATTACCGGGTGATCAAAAAGTCAGTATAAATTTGAAAACTGAAGAAATCACGGAATAATGTAGATAGAGAGGTACAAATTGACGCACATGCTTGGAATGACATGGGGTTTTATTAGAACCAAAAAAATACAAAAGTTCAAAAAATGTCCGACAGATGGCGCTTCATCTGATCAGAATAGCAATAATTAGCATAACAAAGTAAGACAAAGCAAAGATGATGTTCTTTACAGGAAATGCACAATATATCCACCATCATTCCTCAACGATAGCTGTAGTCGATGAATAATGTTGTGAACAGCACTGTAAAGCATGTCCGGAGTTATGGTGAGGCATTGGCGTCGGATGTTGTCTTTCAGCATCCCTAGAGATGTCGGTCGATCACGATACACTTGCGACTTCAGGTAACCCCAAAGCCAATAATCGCACGGACTGAGGTCTGGGGACCTGGGAAGCCAAGCATGACGAAAGTGGCGGCTGAGTACACGATCATCACCAAACGACGCGCGCAAGAGATCTTTCACGCGTCTAGAATATGGGGTGTTTTTCTTTGGTTCTAATAAAACCCCATGTCATTCCAAGCATGTGTGTCAATTTTTACCTCTCTATCTACATTAAGTTTTCAAATTTATACTGACTTTTTGATCACCCGGTATATGAAAACATTATGTTTTAAGTGCGCTTTTGTAAATAGTTTGTCCGTTTCCGGCGAGTAACGCGTAAGTAATTCACTGAGTAACGCGTAAGTAATGCACTGAGCTTTGATATATGACAGCATATATAAATTTCCGGGGAAAATGTGTGTATTTCGGATTATCCGTGCAGTCTCGGGTCCGCATTATCTCCTAGATACGTGGTGAGAACACGTGACGCCAGCCGGCGAGAGGAAAGTGTTGCTGGAAATAGGCACTCGTTGCGCGGGGTGCGGCAGTACAAGTTCGTAGCAGTGAGCGCCAGTCGAGAAAGAGCGCCGCATAAGTTGGTGCCTCGCCCTCAGGGTCCCGTGCTGCAGCCGCAGCCGCAGCCGCCTGCGCTGCGCGCCTGCCTGCCTGCCGCCTCTGTTCTTTTTCCTTTGTGCGTGCTGTGCTGTGCTGTGCCGTGACCGTAGCCTGTGCAGCTTTCTCGGAATTGCGCTCGCTGCTTCGCATGCCTTCTTCTGCTACTCCCTGCACTGGCGCCGAGCCACGTTTTGTCGTTCGCTTAAAACGCTGTAGTACTTACTGCTGCCCTTAGAACTTTCAATAGGTTCTGGAGCAAATGTGCAGCACCACAGTGCTACCGACGTTTGTGAAATTCGCAACAGCAGAAACGAATGGGTCGAGGAATCAGTGGATAACATTGTACCAGCAATAATACCAGCAACAAGAGACTGCGTACATATAGGCCAAACAGTACCCTCTCTCAGAGTAAGTGCTATATAGGTTATAAAGTAAATAGATGTCGACCGATGTAGAAACTTGGAACAGGGTACCAACTTTTCTCGTCGACGTAATAGGCCCAATATCAACAGGTGATTATGCAATGAAGGCTCTCAAGTCGTCTTAGTTCTTTTTTCCCCAATGTATTCGCTTTCGGGCCGTGCCCATCCAGCCATCTCAATAGTAATGTCACTTATGACGAAAGGATAGTAGGGACAGCACAACACCCAGTCCCCGAGCGGAGAAAATATCCGACCTGGCCGAGAATCGAACCCGGGCTCCTTCGTTTAGCAATCCGCCGCGCTTACCGCGCAGCTACCGACGCGGAAGTCTTATTTGTTGGCGAGGCGCAACCAGGAACGCTTCCGAAGATACCCACTGCAGCTCTGGACGAGGCATCAGGAGCAAAAAAAGTTATGCACCACGACCATACAGCCGGGAAAGTTCACCATCAGCAGGAGAGTTTGAAGACAGTTCGATGGGGAAGGGGAATCGCCGTACCATACATGTCTACTCGTATAGGGCTGTGCCAGTCGTCTAGCAAGCTTAATATTCTTTCCCATTCTTTTTCACTTACATTTTCAGCTCGATTTTTAAGTACAGCTCATTGTGGCCTACGTTGCCTTGTAGAATCGCCGTTTCAAAAAAATGGTTCAAATGGCTCTGAGCTCTATGGGACTTAACATCTGAGGTCATCAGTCCCCTGGAACTTAGAACTACTTAAACCTAACTAACCTAAGGACATCACACACATCCATGCCCGAGGCAGGATTCGAACCTGCGACCTTAGCAGTCAGGCGGTTCCGGACTGAAACGCCTAGAACCGCTTGGCCACTGTGGCCGGCTTCGCCGTTTCAGCAGAGGCTGTTTGTTCACGTAAAACAAGCCGATCAACAAGACCCTACGGCCGCATTTGAACAGCTAATGAAAAGCATGGGAGAGATATAGCCTGTTGGCTGCAGGCTGTTGCTGGAGCGGCGGTCCAACTTACAGCTAACGGTGACATGAACCATCTCCTCTGTTTTCTTGTTGTACGGATTTTGCTTCGACAGCAAAACTAAATCTTTCCGACACCACCTAAACTGGCAAATCGTCTAGCATTCCGACTCTGGCGCTACCGTTCAACAGAATATAGACACCTGCTTTCAAATGAACTTTTTTATTTTAAAAATTTCCGTCAAGAAGCCCACATGCTAATCAATTCTGGCCAGGACCCACTGCATCTGTACAAGGTACAAGGCAGTTGCAGTACGTAGAATTTTGCACGAGTCGATGACGTCTCCGTGGCGACTAGGGTTCTTCAGGTTAGTTGGAGGCCGGAAATAGCGTACGGATTATGATTTTCCGTTAGTTAAACAACAATTTCTGCTGCTCCTATTCGTTTACATAAGTCATGGAAGATCTGTAGACATTGCAATTGAAATTGGAGGTTAGTATCCTACCTCAAGCTAAAGAAAAGTCAATCCATCACCTTTCTACCATTCTAAAAAATGGCTCTGAGCACTATGGGACTCAACTTCTGAGGTCATTAGTCCCCTAGAACTTAGAACTAGTTAAACCTAACTAACCTACGGACATCACAAACATCCATGCCCGAGGCAGGATTCGAACCTGCGACCGTAGCGGTCTTGCGGTTCCAGACTGCAGCGCCTTTAACCGCACGGCCACTTCGGCCGGCCTTTCTACCATTCTCTCTTCTAAAATTGGTCGTATCTTCTCCAAAGCCGAGATTATTTTTGTGCCGGCACCAAAGACAGTGACGCCCATCGACTCTTGATTCTGTGGAAGGCAGGCGTTTGTATCGTCCCTGTCTGTGTGTATTTTGGCATATATGACGTACTTCACATACAGTTCAGGAACGTTTCGTGGGCCATCGCGCTTAATCCGCGTCCTACAGTCTGATAAATACTGCCGTCGCCGGGCAAGGCATGCCACGCGATGGACAACGAGAGCGTCCATGTTTTAGCATCACTATCCTCCTGGGATTCGGTCTTGAGGTAAGCTTTCGATGACTAATTTAACTAACGACGATGTGATTTCAGCCGTGATGAAATATGAAATAGGCTATTGGTTATTGTTAGTGTGGTGTCACCGCCAGACACCACACTTGCTAGGTGGTAGCCTTTAAATCGGCCGCGGTCCGTTAGTATACGTCGGACCCGCGTGTCGCCACTATCAGTGATTGCAGACCGAGCGCCGCCACACGGCAGGTCTAGAGAGACTTCCTAGCACTCGCCCCAGTTGGACAACCGACTTTGCTAGCGATGGTTCACTGACAAAATACGCTCTCATTTGCCGAGACGATAGTTAGCATAGCCTTCAGCTACATCATTTGCTACGACCTAGCAAGGCGCCATTATCAGTTGATATTGATCTTGTGAATCATGTACCGTCAGAGCGACGTTCACCATTAACGGATTAAATAAAGTTAAGTATTCCACCAGCTACGTCCGTTTTTTCTAAATTCTAATTTCCTTGTCCTGTGTCAGATCTCACGCCAGCCTGCGTGAGCTAAAACGCGTGCCTTTCGGCTTCCTCTTGTACCCCGGTGTTGGCTCTCCTGCCAACCCACAACAGTTAGGACCCATAGCCAATGGTCCTCTTCCTCTGTCGACCAAAACTTTTCACAAAACATCCTCTACATAGGGTGTCACAGTAGCTTGTATCTCTGCCACCTGTCTGGTATTTCTTCCAATATGCTTTTGCGTGATACTTGCGCAATTAGCTCGTCTTCCCGGTGTATAAGGTGGACGGGAGCGCAAAGAGGAAGTACGACAGCGAATTTCAACGCGCTGTGTACATCATGAGAAGGAGGAACGACCACAAAGTTTAGAATCCACAAACCAGTGGGGACGAGGATTATCCCAATGAAGATCCACATGGCTTGGTTTACCGTCATTCTTTACAGCTGGCGCCGGAGATGACTGACTTGTTTACAGCCGAAATATTATTAGAAGACAAAGTTTGGTTACGTCTAAATTCCCCCAATTTTATCGCTTGAGTGATGGCCTGAGAGATGGTGAAAATTCGCCTAAAGCGAACTGTTTGTGTTTTTTCCTGTCCCTTACCTTCCAGCAGACACTTCCAGATGGAGTTCCACTCGTGAGCCTCGGACCGCTATAAGGGCCCTGGAAATCACATAAGCGATCCATTTGAAAGTTTCATTAAAGGATTTTTTGTAGTTTGAATGTAAGAAAGGCGAGTTTAGTTTATAGAACTTTACTTTCTAAGATCGAAAATTGAGTCAGAGTGTATAAACATCAGACACTCGATTATGAGGGCAGGTTTACTTCCTCTGTGAGTCATTCTCCCTTGCATATCATTGACCTCGCTGCTGTGTCACGGCCCTATGGAACGTAATGTAGGTCATATGTCATATATAATTTTGTATAATGTGAACTCTTTGCTGTTTACGTATTCTACCTACTCAGATCACATACCATGTAATATAACATATGTTCCTATGACGAAATTGTCGTTTCATGGCCCACTTACAGGCATTCAAAAAATTAAACAAATATGCTTGTATGTCAAGTACCTTCTGTAGCGAAGTGAAAGGGCCCGACGAGACATACCCCTAGTAGGCTTAGTCGCAACTTTTCGCTGGGTGGCCCGGCTTCCAGCACTTTTCAAAGGCATCCATTTTGTCGGTAATTGTTGGCCTTTCGGTGGGCTGTAATAATCAGTACATACGAGAAGAGATTAAACTCCGGTATGGAATTCCGAAGAAAAGAGCTTAGTGGTACGACTCTTTTTATAATGGTTGGGTTAATAGGGCACATCCCGAGGCATTAAAGCGTAGTTAGGTAATGGAGGAAAGTGTGTGCAAAAATGGTAGAGGGAGACGAAGGCTTGACAACAGTATGTAGGTTCAGGTGCCTGTAGGATGCGGTAGCTATGCAGGGTTAGACAGACTTTGGCGGGATAGACTGAAGATCACACCAACAGTAAACAGTCAGTGGAACCAGTCACATCTGTTAAATATCTGGAGCGCTTTACAGTGGAACGACCACTAAGACGAAACATCAGACACAAAGTCTGTCATATCAATGAGAGTATTTGCTACTAAGCAGTCCGTGCCTTTTGGCACCGTGTTGTGCGACTAGTTACTATTAGTAACAAGGTGTGAGGTTTGAGAATGGGCGAGTCAGCTCGAAACCGGTAACCATTGCAGCAATAAACTTGTATATTCATGCAACAGAGACGGACAATAAAAATTTATCAAATTTTCCTCAATATTATACATTTCCGCAGCAGCATGCCTCGAATCAGCAAACCTGAGCTTTGCTCGTCAGTCTGAGACCCTTGCCCGGTAAGACTCACACATAAAAGGGAGAATATCCTAAGAAGAGTAGCGCATTTCGTGACAGGTTCGTTTAGTAAGCGCGAAAATGACACGCAGTTGGTCACCCAGACACCGTGTCAGACGCTACAAGAGAAGCGTGGTGTAGCTGGATGTGGTTTGCTGTACCGAGAGCGAACGTTCCTAGAAGAGAGAGCCAATGTACTGCCTCCCCCTACGCATATTTCACGAACAGACCATAAAGGCAAGAACAGAGAGATTAGAGATCGCCCGGAGGCTTGCTAACAATTGTTGTTCACGCTTGCCATTCGTGACTGCAATAGGAAAGGGGTGAAATGACAGTATTACACAAAGTACCCTCCGTCATACACCAGAAGGTGGGTCGCGTAGTATGGATGTAGAAAATTGTGCAAAGCAACATGATTTTGCTGTGGACATTAGCATGCTATCGAAGAAACTATGGTAATTGTGATACTTCGCCGAGAAAATGTGTTCATCCGGTACAGATGAAATCTTCTGAAGCGTGTATCAGATAATGTAGCGCAGCCGAAGATGATGTGAGGTGATTAATTACAGACTCAGTGCTATTTACAATGAAGTGGCGGACGTTGTGGGGCGAAAAGGGCAAAAGACGGAAGAGGTGAGTGCGGTGTTGTGTGCCTGCGCCTACAAGTCGGTGGCACAGTTGCACGACGAAGTAAGCGGCGGCGCACCCCGGAGGCGCCGCTGACCCGAATAAGCCTGGCCCCTCGCCACGGCACCGAGAGCTCGCCTAGCGCCGAGATTTATGTGCGGGCCCGTATTTACATCACGCGGAACGACTTTTTGGCGTCGCGAAACCGCCGCGCTCATTGTTTTGGTCGCGTGCGGTGTGAGCCCTTAGTGTTGCGGTGACTCATACTGGGGGCAAGGGAATCGTATTTCATTCAAATTACGAGCTGTTGCTTACTTTCGTTTTGCAGCTGTTGCACGCAAGGCAAGGTTGGTATCTCGTATTGCCCCCTTTACCAGGGGTGGTTGACATTTGCTAAGCAGTGTGTTCTGTTTTGTTTAACTTGGTTACTGAGGCATCAAAAGACCATATGGCCATGTGACGGAAATGTCGCTTTTGCTTGCCTTCAACGCTTAGTCGCAGGTCAAACACAGAAAAATGTACAACATAGTCCTGTTTCAAAAAAAATGGCTCAAATGGCTCTGAGCACTTTGGGACTCAACATCTGTGGTCATAAGTCCCCTAGAACTTAGAACTACTTAAACCTAACTAACCTAAGGACATCACACACATCCTTGCCCGAGGCAGGATTCGAACCTGCGACCGTAGCAGTCGCGCGGTTCCTGACTGAGCGCCTAGAACTGCTAGACCACCGCGGCCGGCGTCCTGTTTCAAGAATTTCTATCATACAGTGATGAGCTTAAACATTATGACCGCTGCGTACCGCGGACTGAGTATCGCCTGGTTGTGTTGTAACCACAAACGTGGTAGGGAAAATATATATAAAGTAAGGCATAGCAAAAAAATTTTTTTTGAGTCCTCAGCCTTCTGACTGATTTGATGCTGCCGCCACGAATTCATCTTCTGCACCAATCCCTTCATCTCAGAGTAGCACTTGAAATCTACATCCTCAATTATTTGCTGGATGTATTCCAATCTCTGTCTTCCTCTACAGTTTTTGCTCTCTACAGCTCCCTCTAGCACCAAGAAAGTCATTCCCTGGTGTCGTAACAGATGTTCTATCATCTTGTCCCTTCTCCTTGTCAGTTTTTTCCATATATTCCTTTCCTCTCCGGTTCTGCGCGGAACCTCCTCATTCCTAAACTTATCAGCCTAAATAATTTTCAACATTCTTCTGTAGTACCACATCCCAAATGCTTCGATTCTCTTCTGTTCCAGTTTTCTGACAGTCCATGTTTCACTACCATACAATACTGTACTCCAAACTCACATTCTCAGTAATTTCTTCCTTGCTCCGTCCATCATTGGTTTTTTGTTGCTTATGTAGTGGAATTCCTTAACTTCATCTTCTTAAATATCGCTGTTCTCATTCTGATACTTCTCATTACTTTCGTGTTTCTTTGATGTACTCTCAATCCATATTCTGTACTCACTACACTGTTCATTCCATTCAGCAGATCATGTAACTCTTCTTCACTTTCACTCAGGATAGCAATGTCATCAGCGCATTGTATCATTGATATCCTTTCACCTTGAATTTTAATTCCACTCTTAAACCTTTCTTGTATTCCATCATTGCTTCTTCGATATGTAGACTGAGTAGGGGGACAGACTACATCTGTGTCTTACACCCTTTTTAATCCGAGCACTTTTTTTTTGCTCGTGCACTTGTTGTGTATTAGCCGTTTCTACCTATAGCTTGCCCTTATTTTCCTCAAAACTTCGAACATATTAAGCCAAACTCATCGTCATCGAAAACATCCTCAATTTTCTTTTCCATTCTTCTGCGTATTATTCTTGCCAGCAACTTAGATGCGTGGGCTGTGAAGCTGCTTGTGCGATAGTTCTCGCACTTGTCAGCATTTGCAGTCTTCGGGATTGTGTGGATGATAGTTCTCCGAAAGTCTGATGATATGTCTCCAGTCTCTTACATTCTACACACCAGCGCAGTAAGGCGTTTTGCTGACACTTCCCCCAATGGTTTTAGAAATGCTGATGAAATGTTATTTATCCCGTGTGCCGTTATTGACCTCAAGTCTTCCAAAGCTCTTTTAAATTCTAGTACTAGATCCACTATCTCTTCTAAAGCGACTCCTGTTTCTTCGTCTATCACACCAAACAAATCTTCCCCCTCATAGAGACCTTCAATGTACTTTTTCCACCTGTTCGCTCCCACCTCTGCATTTAATAGTGGAATTTCCGTTGCACTCCTAATATTAACACCTTTGCTTTTTATTTCACCGAATGTTGTTTTGAATTTCCTATATGCTGTGTGTCAGTCCTTCCGAAAATAATTTCTTTTTCGATTTCTTCACATTTTTCCTGCAGCCATTTCGGCTTAGCTTCCTTACACTTCCTGTTTATTTCATTCCTCAGCGACTTGTATTTCTGTATTCCCGAATTTCCCTAAACATTTTTGTACTTCCTGCTTTCATTGATCAACTGAAGTATTTCTTCTGCCACCCATGGTTTCTTCGCAGTTATCATCTTTGTACCAGAGTTGTTCTTTCCAACTTTCTTGAGTGCCCTTTTTAGAGATGTCCATTTCTCTTCAACTGTATTGCGTACACTGCTATTCTTTATTGCAGTATCTAGCTTTAGAGAACTTCAAACGTATCTCGTGATTCCTTACAAGGGAACCCACCCATCGCACCCCCCTCAGATTTAGTTATAAGTTGGCACAGTGGATAGGCCTTGAAAAACTGAACACAGATCAATCGAGACAACAGGAAGAAGTTGTGTGGAACTATGAAAAAAATAAGCAAAATATACAAACTGAGTAGTCCATGCGCAAGATAGGCAACATCAAGGACATTATGAGCTGAGGAGCGCCGTGGTCCCGTGGTTAGCGTGAGCAGCTGCGGAACGAGAGGTCCTTGGTTCAAGTCTTCCCACGAGTGAAAAGTTTAATTTTTTATTTTCAGACAATTATTGTCTGTCCGTCCGTCCGATGCGAGATAACTGCGCCGTAGTATGGGTTCGGAAAATATTCATTGACCTTGTTATTGAAGTCGCGAGCTATATTTGTTGGATTCATATTGCCCACGGAATACATCTCACGTATTTAATGCAGTCTCGTCGAAAGTAGCGAACAATCAACTGCCAGCCAAGGAGCCTCGTTAGCAGGAATACTCTCTCTTTCGTGCGCTGTAGTCGACTGACGTCGTGTGTTTCGATGTTTGTTTAGGTGTAGCGTCCCCATACTACGGCGCAGTTACCTTGCATCAGACGGACGGACGGACAGATAATAATTGTCTGAAAATAAAAAATTAAACTTTTCACTTGAGGGAAGACTTGAACCAAGGACCTCTGGTTCCGCAGCTGCTCACGCTAACCACGGGACCACGGCGTACCTGAGCTCACGCTGTCCTTGTTGTTGCCTATCTTGCGCATGGACTACTCAGTTTGTATATTTCGCTTATTTTTTCATAGTTCCACACAACTTCTTCTTGTTTTCTCGACTGATCTGTGTTCAGTTTTTCAAGGCCTATCCACTGTGCCAACTTATAACTAAATCTGAGGGGGGTCCGATGGGGAGGTTCCCTTGTTAGTACTTCTGTATCCCTCTTCCTTGCATATTGATTCTTCCTGACTGATCTCTTACTTCAGCTTACTCTTCACTCCTACTACATTATGATCTGAGTCTACAGCTTCTCCTGGATACGCCTTACAATCCATTATCTGATTTCGGAATCTCTGTCTGATCATGATGTAATCTAACTGAATTCTTCCCCTATCTCCATCCGTTTTCTAAGCATATCTCCTATTGTGATCAGAGTATTCGCTATTACTAGCTGAAATTTATCACAGAACTCAATTTGTCTTTCTCCTCTCTCATTCCAGGTACCAAGTTCAGTGTTCTACCGTAATCCGATTGCATCGGCCGGCCGCGGTGGTCTAGCGGTTCTAGGCGCTCAGTCCGGAACCGCGCGACTGCTACGGTCGCAGGTTCGAATCCTGCCTCGGGCATGGATGTGTGTGATGTCCTTAGGTTAGTCAGGTTTAAGTAGTTCTAAGTTCTAGGGGACTGATGACCACAGATGTTTAGTCCCATAGTGCTCAGAGCCATTTGAACCATTTGATTGCATCATAAAGCTGTTCTCGATTGAATGTATCAACCTGCGACCCCGATTCTTGTTATTTGCGAGAAGTTTTTATTTTATGCTTTAACATGAAGAAATCTGCTGGGTACGACCTGTGGTGAGGCGCCTATTAGTGAAAGGAAACGTGCAGAGAATGGTTTCAGCGCATCGAGAACGGTTGGTGGTGGAAGAGAGAATTTTTCGAAGCTAGTGAAGCCGACGGAAAACATGACAGGAGACCGTTTAACGAAAGCAACTGATGCGTTTGAGACGAGCACCGAAAGACAAACGGCTAGAGTACAGCGAGGTGCACGAAAAGGTGATTTTGTAGCATGACAGTGCTGGACCCCATATCGCAAAACCCGTGAAAACATACTAGCCCACCCGCCGTATTCTCCAGACGTAGCTCCCTCTGACTTCCAGCTTTTTTCGATCAGTGCCGCACGGCCTGGCTGACCAGAATATCCGGTCATACGAACCAGTGCAGAATTGGATCGATTGATGGCTCTTCTCAAAAGATGCCCATTTCTTCGGCCGTGGGATACGTATGCTGCCCGAAATAGAGGGAATATAATGGGCAGCGATGATCAATACTCTGATTCGTAAATTTTTTAAGTTTTTCACAACAAGGTCTCGATTTTGGAGAAAAAACGGTGGAAGCTAAGTTGTACACCTAATACAAAATGTTTGAAGGACGGCGAATCTACGAATAGGCGACAAAGTAATGAACATCCACGGCTGATTCAAAATGTGAAGGCGGTCTTGCTGGCTCTGTAAGAGAAAAATGGCTCTGAGCACTATGCGACTTAACTTGTGAGGTCATCAGTCGACTAGAACTTAGAACTAATTAAACCTAACTAACCTAAGGCCATCACACACATCCATGCCCGAGGCAGGATTCGAACCTGCGACCGTAGCGGTCGCTCGGCTCCAGACTGGAGCGCCTTGAACCGCACGGCCACTCCGGCCGGCTCTCTGTAAGAGAAAATAGACGGCTATTTATGACAGATATGACGACAGAGTACACTGCCGGGTAAGATACAGGTTGCTGAACATGGTGTTCCGCAGCAGAGGACGCTTACGTATTTCCATGAGGCCCTAACAACAACGCCAATTCCGATTGCAGTGGGCACGGGATCCTCTACATTGGACCGTGGATCAGTGATAACGTATAGCTGTTCGAGTACATCATGTTTCTTGTTACACTACGTCGGTGCTAGTGTCCGTATACGCGATCATCCAGACGAACGTTTGCTCGAAACAAGCAACGCGCCTCGGACACAGGCCAATGGGGACAGTATTATGGTTTTGAGGACATACAGCAAGGCTTCAATGGGTCCTTTGGTGGTAATCCAAGGCACCGTAACTACAGCGGACTATGTGAACATTAGCGGACCACCTGCATCCCTTCATGTTTGAATCTTCGCCGAGGGCGGTGACACCTTCTAGCGGGATAACTGTCCGCGTCACAAGGCCAGAATCGTGCTGCACTAGTTTGAGGAGCATGACAGTTGAACTCACATTGATATGTGGTCGACGTAATTCGTCTGATCTGAAAACGAAATAACACAACTGCGACGTTACTGGGCCCACGAACCACCGGCCTGTAATTTACGCGATCTGCTTGAACTGTACGTGGTCACATACCTCTGGAAAACCTACTGACGTGTTGTCGAATCCATGCCATACAGAATTGCTGGGCTGTTTTGCGTTCCAAGGGCGGACTAAAGTTCTACTAAGCAAGTGGTCCTAATAATTCCGTTTATGAGGGTAGATACAAGTATATTTTTGAAACATCACCACATGTGTATCTGTGAGAAGTAAATTATAAAAAATAATTTGGTGAAGCAGAATGGAAAAAAAATTGACGTTCTCGGCCAGGAAAGGTGTGTCTGGGCAGAAATGAGGAATCAGAATTGGACACGTGCGAGCCACTATCCTCTTAACGTAAAAATTATATAAACTGTACTCCGCAGCATGTAAACATCTAAAGAAAATCGTGTTTATCATGATAATCTGCTGCTTCAATAAGAACTTTCTGCTATCAGTTCCGATCAGCCAGATCGGCTCTTTTATGATCATGTCCACTTGTCTGTCATAGCTTGTCTTTCTTATTATCCAGACGTACGGTTGTAAAAGAACCACGCAAATTACATTTTATTATTGATTTCATAGTATTACGTTGTTAGGTACATTTGCCTTTTTTCTAAGTATTTCATTAGTTTGTTTCAGATGTATCACATTCTGATTATTTTCACGACAGAATTAATGAAATGTGTGGATAAAAATCTTATGTCAAGATCGTAAAAATTCCTTTACGGATACTAGTTTCAGCTAGTTGTCGAGCGATCTTCAGATCAATAAAAATTATTACTTAATTCAGCTTATATCAAGTAGTAGGCATTACACATTTTCATAATATGTTGAGCTGCTGACTAGAAGGTCGTCGTACACGAAAACAAGAGCAGTTCAGCTCAACAGATTATGGCGATGTGTAATGCCTGGTGGCTGATACACACTGAATCAATTAATATTTTTTATTGATCTGAAGATGCCTCGTCAATGACCTGAAACTAGTTACCAATACACGTATTTTACGCTCTTGCAATAGGATTTTTATGTACACATTTTAAATATCTGATAATAATAATAATAATGGCGTGTGACAAGGGCCTCCCGTCGGGTAGACCGCTCGCCTGGTGCAAGTCTGATAGTTCTTATTGTAGCAGCAGATTACCATGATAAACAAGATTTTCTTTAGATGTTTGCATGCTGCGGAGTACAGTTTATATAATTTTTACGTTAAGTGGATAGTGGCTCGCACGTGTCCAATTCCGATTCTTCATTTCTGCCTTTTTGTCAATGTCAAATAACAACGAGGATTAGTAAAATATTGTTAATTCTTTCCAGTTGGTATACAAAAACGACTTGTGATAATCTGTATGATCGGAACTAGTAATTGATAAAACGTTTTGTTGAAGTCTGCTAGTTATCCTGATGATAGTCCCGACGGTAACGCTGACTTATCCATGTTAACAGTGAATGAGCTCAATGGATTGGTGCTAAATTACTTGAAGAAGTACGAGCCACTTTTTGTGTAGCTTATTTGTAGCAAGAAGCATTACAGCTACTGGTTACATAGTAAAAGTCAGCTGCAGTGTTCAAAATACAGTCGATAAAAATTTTATACTGGCAAAGATATAAACGTTTTACGCCAATTGAAGTTGGACGAAAGCCCGAAATGCATCTTGGCGTAAATGAAGCTGTACAAAAAGTAACTGGTTGCTGTATTTCATCTATTACTTGAGCATGAGATACAGGGCACAGTATGAAACTTTTTTGTCATCTATCGCTACGCATCCTTTATGGTGCATTAAATTCGATATTTCAACAATTCCTTTTTGTGTCTTACTTATTTGCAGTTATTTTTCTAGATATACGTCTAACAGTTCAGCATGTGGTGATGTTTATCCTTTGAAGATTTGAGTTGTAGAATACACTATTTTTACAGCCTATAACTTTAAATTTTAACATTAAATTTACTACCTTCTAGTTCTACGGTCTCCTTCTTACATCCTGTGTAAATAAACACGTCAGTCGCATCGCTATCGTATTACTCGTCTGTACACTACTGTAGTGCTACCGGTTATTAAGTGCACATTTATTACGTGTTTGGCTACAAGTTGTACATACAGTCACTGCGTCAACGCGTCGTGTTGGACGGTAGTCTTCCAGACGGCTGACGTGCACCACCGCCTAGCCTGTCCCGGGCCTAGGCAGACACCACGTGCGGAGGGCGCGCATGACGGGACGCGACTGTCCGCCGGGCGCACTCCGTCGCCATGGCAACAGACGCCGCCAGCGCCGCCGTCTCGCAGCGCCCTCCGTGGTCGATAGCAGGCGGCGCGGCGCGACTCCTCCTTCCTACGCACCCGGGGCTGTCGCGCCATGCCCAGCCAGCCTAGAAGCCTTACCCTGTTCGATGAAAATTATTGGTTGTTATATGCTGCTAAAAGAGGTCACCATCTGCGTTAGGCGGCCGCCCGCCCTCAGCAGCTCGGTTCGTCAGCGCACCTGACGATGGCGACATGTCTGATCGCTGAAATATTGTGCCCGTTGGACACTATGAACCGGCAGTATACCCGTGGACTGTTCGAGCATGGTTTGTAGATTGAGATTATCTCCTGGTGTCGTTAACTGCAGGCGGCCCCTACAAGACAGACCCTTTTTTCTCGCGACAACAGTTGAAATTTCGATTAAGTCAGGTATGGGTTGTGTATGTCACTTTGACGGCAACTTCCTTTTTCAAGCAGCTCGTCTTACCATAAAGTAAAGTTGTGCATACGTTCTAAGCTGTTGTGTCCCTCCACATACAAACACAAACAAACACAGACCGTTAAAGGCACCGAACAAGAATCATGCGAAGAGGCGCTCCAATTCCAAGGGCGTGAGGGCAGCGAGGTGCTAGGGTTCTACTCACCAAGCAAAAGAACGTGAGTCCCGCAAAGCGGTGCTCGGGTTCAAGTCCATACCGACAACGCCGATGGATTAGCTGAAGATCACAGAGGCTTCGTTCAGAGTTCGTACGTGCCCAGATTTGGAGGCGAGCAACTCACGGGTGAAACTGCGAGGCAGCCGTTCCGTAAACTCAGCTGTGCCCGTTAACACGAGTTTTAGTCGTCCGAATAGAAATCCAACGTGAAATCCAAGTATACAGCGACTTAATAAATACTGGGATAGGTGTGGTACGTTCCGAAAGTGAATTGTCTGGCGCCCACATTGCGCATACTTGATAGGGCGCTTGACGCCAGAGGGTTTTCCCGCCGCAGTCGGCACTGCAGCGTTCTCTAGCGGTCTCTTTGTGTCACGCTTTGTCTCTCAGCGACATTCACTTTGCTCAACGTATCGATATCCTCACCTAGCAGTAGATCAAACATCTTTGCTTCTTCGTCGCTGACAAATCAGGATACTGTATGACCCTTAAACTATGCAGGTAATGCGGTTGGTGCAGAATTTCGTTGAGTTGTTTATATCTGCCCACTCGGGATACAGTGAGTCGCTGAATGTTCGCCATAATCAAAACTATGTCTCCTACTTGAACGTGGAACCTTGCCTTTTGTCAGCTGAGCAAAATAAAACACGCCCAATTCATTGGAGAACCCTCCAAACGCCGTCTCATTATGTTTATCAATTGAATTTGAGGCAGGTATGCAGCCTGGAGAAATAACGTTTCATTTTAATCAATATCTTACTTGCGATGAGAACAAAATGATGTTTTCCGTTGACATTGAGCGTCACGTGCAATACCCACTGGTAGAGGGGCACACAACGCTTCAGTTTTGAATCCCCCTTGTACGCTCCATGCAGTCTGCTACGTCTCGCACGACCCTGCCAGTACTGTACCCGCAGAAAAGGCAACACAGCGAGCAGCAGGTGCCGCCTGAGGAAGGACTGCTGTTGACCGATGGCTGCCAGCTGCCACTCGTCTCGCCGGAACGTCACTCGCAAAGTGTGGTGTACTGAGTAGTGACTTCGACAACGCGGAAAAGGAGACCGCCTGAAGAAACCATCAGCGGCGTGGCCAAAACATAAAAAGGGGACCACATGTAGAACGCTTTCTTGCATTCTGCTCGAGTGTTCGATTAAAGCAATGCATCGAAGCAATTCGGCGTCGTTCTGCTAGATATTTTGTCAGTCAGTACGACAGAGTTAGGAAAATGCTCTATGATATTCAGTGGCAGTCTATCGAGGAAAGAAATTATCTTTTAGTGAAACACCATTTAAGGAGTTGAGAGAAGCAGCATTTCCGACAGTCTATAGACAGATTCTGTCGCATTAGTTAATCTGGCATGAAGAACGTAATGACAAATTGAGAGGCGTTAGGACGCTGGCAGAGGCGTACAGGCAATCATTTTTCCCTCGCTGCATTTGTGGGCAGAAGAGGAAAGGCAATGAGGAGCAATGGTACAAAGTACCTTCCGCTGTATATTGTGTAACAGCTTTCGGCGGGTGCACAAGGGATAGCGATGATGTTTTAATTATCACCTCGAAAAAATAAAAAATATCAAGCCGCGACCATGAGTCCTTCTCTACGCATCCAGAAATGCGAAACATTTTTCCCAACAAACTCGGCGGAGATCCCGGCTGTAGAAGTCTGCATTTTTGTTGTTCAGGAAAAGTACGACCTCGGAAATCTTCCGGAAACTCCTGTCACGCAAATGAGTTACTCATCTGATGAAGGCGAAAGACGTTTGGGGAATACAGGGGTGAGACATAATTTGATGTCCCAAAGAATCAGCAAGAGTATGTCTCTTTCTGTATGAGACGGGGATATGTGCTGGAGCAAAAACACCCAGTCGGACAGCCCCCCCCCCTCCCAAGCAGCCGGCCGCGGTGGTCTTGCGGTTCTAGGCGCTGCAGTCCGGAACCGTGGGACTGCTACGGTCACAGGTTCGAATCCTGCCTCGGGCATGGATGTGTGTGATGTCCTCAGGTTAGTTAGGTTTAAGTAGTTCTAAGTTCTAGGGGACTGATGACCTAAGATGTTAAGTCCCATAGTGCTCAGAGCCATTTGAACCATTTTGAACCCCCTCCCAAATCTCGTCAGGAGATTTCGATAGTATGGCCCTGAGACGGTTAGCTCCGAGAAACAGCATCCCCTTAGCCGATGACTGTTGGGTCTTCGCCTTTTTCTATAGCGTAGAGTCTACATAGTTCCATTATCTGCTTCGCTCATTTGCTTAGGGAGAGAGCCAACGAGTTTCCAGACGTTCGTACAACGTTAGGTATGTCCCATCACATGGAGACTTTGTTAGATGGCGCTGCATGTCGTTGGAAGAGGGATTGCCGATGCGCAAGGCAGCTTGATAGAAGCAAGGAGGAAGATACTCGACTTGCCATGAAGCTCACACCGCCGCTTATCAGCAGACCTGAAATACATCATACGCAACATGTCAGAGGATTGTTAGACGGCACCTTAACGTGTATCCCAATCGTATTCAGCGCACGCAAGCACTGACACAGCTGAATTACGGAGTTCGACTCCAATTTGTTATGATGATATGTGAGCGGCAGGAAGCAGACGACCAGTGGTTGAATTGATAGATGTTCACGGACGAAGCCACATTTAATGTGAGTGGCCGAGTCAGCACGCCTAACTGCATCATTTGGAGAACCGAGATTTCACATGTCTCATACGAACTCGAAAGAGCCAGCCCGAAAGCGAATGTGTGATGCGGAGTGACTCATGACAAAATGTTCGGCCCATTCTTTTTTGCGGTGGAGACCGTTCGTGGCGTAAGTTACCTTGACACGATCGAGTAGTATGTGATCCCCCAATTACAGCAAGATGGGATGCTGGACACTTTTATCTGTCAACAGGGCGGCGCTCCACCGCATTGATACGGGAGCAGTTAAACGAGACACTCAGCGATCGCTGGTGTAGCCGTTGTGGACCTATCCCACGGCCTCCTGATGGCACCAACTCAGTGCCTACACATTTTTTTGTGTGGGGCTTCATCAAGTCTACACTGTATTCGGAAACACCACAGAATCCGTTCGGAAGCCCTTTAAGACTGTTCGCAGATGACGTTGTTGCCTGTAAGAAAGTAGCAACGCCGGAAGATGAATAGTGCAGGATCTGGCAGTTGACCCTGAATATAAACAAATGTAACGTATTGCGCGACTGTAGAACCACGTTGTTGAAAAAATGGTTCAAATGGCTCTGAGCACTATGGGACTTAACTTCTGTGGTCATCAGTCCCCTAGAACTAGAACTACTTAAACCTAACTAACCTAAGGACATCACACACATCCATGCCCGAGGCAGGATTCGAACCTGCGACCGCAGCGGTCGCGCGGTTCCAGACTGAAGCACCTAGAACCGCTCGGCCACCCCGGCCGGCCAAGTTGTTGATGACAAAGTGCTGGAAACAGTATCTACCGTAAGATATCTACGAGTAATTAACCAGAGCGATCTTAGGTGGAATGATCGTATAAAAAATAGTAGGAAAAGCAGATGCCAGACAGATTCATGGGAAGAATCTTAAGGAAATGTAACTCATCCACGAAGAAAGTGGCTTACAAAAACGTTTGTTCATCAGTCACCAGTCTGGGAGTTTTATCAGGTAGGACTGATAGAAGAGATAGAAAAGATCCAATGAAGAGCGGCACGTTTCGTCACGGGATCTTTAGTCGGCGTGAAAGCATTACTAAGATGCCCAACAAACTCGAATGGCAGACGTTATAAGAGAAGTGTTGTGGATCACGGAGAGCGAACTTTCTGGGAAGAGTCGAATAATACATTACTTCCTCCAGCGTACTTCTCGCAAAATTACCACGACGACAAAATTCGAGAAACTAGAGGCAATGCAGAGGCCTACCGACAATCATTCATCGCAAGCGCTGTTCGCGAGTGGAACAGGGCAGCGGAAATCAGTTAGTTGTGCCAGAAGCACCTTTCGCCTCACGCCGTTCAGTGGCTTTGGGAGTACGATGCAGATGTAGAATCTGCGTGACCTACGGATGCATGTTAGAGTGGCCTTTCAGCAAATACTACAGAAATGCCGCGCGCCACGTGACACAACATAGTCGCGAGGTATGATACGTGCCGCATTCTCAACGGCAGATATGTTAAGTGCTAATGTGCTATGACACGAGCTCCAGACTTTCCTACACATATATGTACCGTTAACAAGCAAAAAATATGCACGGTTTCTTGTATATAATGTTTTACTTCTCTGACGTCTTAAATGGATTACCCTGTAGAAAGGGCGTGCGCCGTGTGCGCTGCCGAAGGGGCACCGCCGCATACCAGGGGCGTTAGCGACGGCAGGGGTCAAGTGAAGGCGCCGGGCAGCGCCGCGGTCTTTTCCCGTGACCTCTCTGGCGCCCAGAGGAGCCTCGGCGGTAACCCGGAGGCGTGGCCTTGGACGTCGCGCTGCCGCCAGCCGACAAGTAAATGGCCCCTCACCAAACTGCGTACCGAAATGTCAGGGCCGCGCTCACATGTTGGCCGGCCGCGAGAGTAATAACTGCCGGACCGAGTGCACCCGCTTCCTGTTGCGTACAAGCCGCTCCCACTGCAACGTCTCCACTTGACGTTATTGCCGAAAACGTCGCGACGCGAACTGTTGTAACAGCCAGACGTATCACCAGGACGTTGCAGTTGGACATGCACAGTTCGGGCAGACTTCACCAATGATCTCTCCACTGACCCTGTCTTCTGTAGATGCATACATTACGCAAAAGATATCTTTCAGTCGTCGGTCCGTTGAGAGCACCCACCTCGACTGCAATGAGGATCGCTGCTATTTTAATAGTCTGCTGAGCTGTTGTCAATGATAATTATTTATAGGAATGCGTGGTGCCTGTTCCTTCGGATGTATCCGAAAGAACAGACATCACGCATTCATATAACTCATTCGCCTCGACGGACAGTGAATCCACTACCTGCGACTACTACGGTCGCAGGTTCGAATCCTGCCTCGGGCATGGATGTGTGTGATGTCCTTAGGTTAGTTAGGTTTAAGTAGTTCTAAGTTCTAGGGGACTGATGACCACAGCAGTTGAGTCCCATAGTGCTCAGAGCCATTTGAACCATTTTTTTTTTTTTTTAATCCACTACCATCAGTGCAGATGCACAGTTAAGTTAGGCCTGCTACGGGAGTCTCAAAGAAGCGAGCATCAAAGACATGGAAGGGGACTGCGTATAGATGGCGCTAGGTGGAAATGTGGGTCAGCCGAGAGGCTTGCTAGGATAGTCCGCGTAGTTGCGATAAACACTGTGTCCGGGTGGCGCCGTGGTCAATGCGACTGCTCACTAAACAGGAGATCCCGTGTTCGAATCCTGGTCCGCCTCAAATTATCACTCGTCGCCACCGATTCCACTTAAAGTCTCAATGCAGCTGACATCAGTAGTTCCTTCCTTTTCCTTTCATTTTCTTTCTCTTCCTCCACCTTCAATTTACGTAATGATAATTAACCTACTTTTAGGGCTGCATTAACATGTTTTTATTAGCTGTTATCGTACAATGTGTATCACACTTTACAACAAGTATATGAAAATGGTACCACACATTGTGCAGCGTAGGATCAATTACCCATAAATATCACAAGGAGTCACCCGGACGGGTGTAACCAAATTGCGTTTACGGACTTTGAGGACAGATTCCTTACACCGAAACAAGAACAAAGCGTCTTGTTAACTTGGGTTATAAAATGCATACCTTAAGAGCTGTGAGCTCTTGTTCATCTTCGATACTGTGAACCACATCTCTTCTACTGAACAATTTCTCCTGGCTCGTAAGGTATACGTTTTAGAGCCCATGTTTGCTGAACCATTTTTTTCTTGTTTTGGTCCATACTACCTCCTCCCAAAATATGGGAAGCAAAACAGGCAAATTGCAGGGGCGGATACCTGACTGGAACAGTGTCCGGAAATGCATCGTCAGTCCTCTTCAAGGACGAAGCTCAAAATGGTTCAAATGGCTCTGAGCACTATGGGACTTAACATCTATGGTCATCAGTCCCCTAGAACTTAGAACTACTTAAACATAACTAACCTAAGGACAGCACACAACACCCAGTCATCACGAGGCAGAGAAAATCCCTGCCCCCGCCGGGAATCGAACCCGGGCGTGGGAAGCGAGAACGCTACCGCACGACCACGAGCTGCGGACAAAGACGAAGCAACCTTCACCAGAACCGGCATCATCCATCTGCGTAATCATCTTCTGTAGGATACAAACAGTCCTCGGGGAATGGTTGAGGCGTCTCATCAGCATCTATGTGTGGGCAGGGACTGTTGGCGACCACATACGTAGGTTATTATTCCATAACTTCTCGACGGAAGGAGAACATACCTGGACTTCCTGCGGAATACTGTGCCTGGGCTGTTCGAGAATGTGCCTTTGTCAATAAGACAGGTTATGTGGTTTCTGCATGACGGAGCAACACCCCTCTTCTGTATTATAGCTCGTCGACACCCCAACATCTTCCCCGGACATTGGAAAGGACACGGAGGCCCTGTAGCATGGCCAGCTATAACACCGGACTTAAAATCCTTGGATTTTTACCTCGGGGGCATCTGAAAAGCTTTGTGTATGTTGAATCAGTTCGTGATGTCATGATGTGCAGACCCTTCAACAGCGTGTTCACGATGTCTGTGACGCTATTGGGAGAGAGGTCGGACCTGCGAAAGAGTGCGGCAATCCATGATGCGACGTGTGTACGCGTGCATTGCCTCTATGGGATCCCATGGAGGCCACTTTGAACATCTCTTATGACGCGGATGCAATGCAGCCCTGTACTCTGTTCCGGGACGATTTATTACCGTTGCACGCACGCCTTCCATTTCCGGACACATGTTCGTAGGACCTTTTTTCCTCCACTTCCAGTCAGAAATCCGTCCCAGCAGTTTGTCGGTTTAATTAAGGTTCACCGTGTATATGTAGCTCCACCTAGCCAGCCAGCAAACTTGTTAAGACACCGTGTGGCAACTCCTATCGCATCAGCACCTTTGTAATTCTCTTTATCTGCTTTCTGTTCGCGTTGTGATACAGACTCTGATTCAATACAGTTGTCGGGGTTAGGCGTTGCGCAACCGACACACCCGTGAGGATGCATCTGTGACTTATAATGTAAGTCCTAACGCTTCCTCCAAAACTCTTCGCACCTAAAGATCTTAGAACGAAATGAAGGCGATTAGGACTCGTAAAGAGGCTTCAGGCAATGAAATGTACTGTATAAAATGATTTCATACATTGAAATAGCAAGTAGTGTAGGTACAGTACCGGTTTTGCTGCTGTAATAAAGGTTTTGTTTAGATCATACAGGTTCTAGTACACATATGTGTTTGATTTTAGTTCGCTGCACTCCACTGACACGAATTATATTTTCGTTTCATGTTTTTTAGATCTACTTACAACTCAAGTACTTTGTTTTGATGTTATGGGATGCGATCGTCTTTTGTTTGTGAAAGTGTGTGCTAGTCTTCTATGTGCATGTTTACATTTTTTGACTGGTATCTGTACGAAATATACAGTATATATAAAATATCTGGAATGAAATGGAAAACAAAAAAAGTGAGTAGTAATAACAATTTAAGACTTTGTAATAGCAGTAATATGGAACATAAGAACTGTTTACAGTCTTGGCAAAGAGATTTGTAAGGAAAATCATGTTGGTAGACAGTATATAACGTATACTACGTGTGTAACTGCGGCTGTGGAAAAAGAGACCTAAAACAAAGAAGAGGATACGTGCACTGAAATAAATTGATTGGATCGAGGTGGACGACACCAGTGAAGAAGTAGTAACATGTATTATCAGTGCATACCGTTTAGGCATGCTAAACCTGCAATGTATGGAACATAAAGTGACAGTTTGAAAATTTGTGCCATCTGGGTCTCAAACCGGGATTTCCTAAGCAATATCCGTTGTTCCGGGATAGCTTCTTGAGATTGGAAGGTAGGAGCGGTGTTTGGGCTTGAGTAGAGCTATGAGGGCGCATCGCGTGTCGTGCCTGCATACATATTTTCTCACGAAACAAAAGGTTCGGGTTCGAGTCCCAGTCCAGCACACAGGTTTAATATGCTAGTTAGTGTCTTTGAGCACGAGAACGAAAATAAATAAGACTCTTCAAGAAAAGTTTGGTGTCTCACAGAGTGTCTTACTCTTAAAATTTACAGAAACAAGGAAGACATCGTTTCTTCTAAAAATTCTTTCTTGTGCCTTTGTCCCGCATCGGCGCAGGGTTGTGAACGAATTTTGCGTAGTTAGTTATGGGGTGGCCGGATGCCCTTCCTGTCGCCAACCCGTTACTTCCCCCCCCCCCCCCAACCCAAACTAGCAATTGTCTTCTTCTTCATTACTTTTTCTTCGGGTACCATCCGCAAATGGAATAGATATGAGGAAAAGTGGTCTCTTGTGTAGATTCCACCAGAACCGCACTGTAGCATACAGGGCGCGGATATAGATGTCAGCAAGTGCTTTTGTCTTCTTTATATTATCACAACATTATGTAAGTCTTAAGTCGTTAAGTAAATGGATTTGATGTGTATTAGTGTGTAGTAACATGCTGAAGAAGACATTTCACGAAACAGTGGAATAAAGTTGTTTTAAGAAGTCGAAGGTTTACCATACAAGACATGGAGACTATGGGGTTAGCTGAAGACAGGGGTGTGTGCCCCATTTTCTTAAGTGGTCTTTGTGTCGTTTGTGATGAGACGAACTGTGTCATGCACTTACGGACTGTGGACTCTGCTACCCGTGGTGTTCCCTATCTTGGATTTTCCAACTGTTTTAGTAAGGACAACCTGCCTTTATATTTTTTCTAGGCTTAGTCCTGGCTGTGCATATACTACATAGGTATGTTTGGCTAAATGGTTCAAATGGCTCTGAGCACTATGGGACTCAACTGCTGAGGTCATTAGTCCCCTAGAACTTAGAACTAGTTAAACCTAACTAACCTAAGGACATCACAAACATCCATGCCCGAGGCAGGATTCGAACCTGCGACCGTAGCGGTCTTGCGGTTCCAGACTGCAGCGCCTTTAACCGCACGGCCACTTCGGCCGGCATAGGTATGTTTAATTTACTTATTTTTAGCTTTTTTCTTTCTACGATGTTACTGCAGCAAATTATTAAACGTTTGTATTATTTTATGAATGTTAATATCTCACTGAATATTTTTGTAAAAAAGGTTAGCGATTTAAACATCTTCTTTAATTCCGCGAGTTGTTACATTTTTTTAGATATTTTAGCCTTTTGAAAAGTTTTATAGATCTTGTTTTTCTTTTTTGAAGGGGTAGGTCAGTGGAATATTTTTTAGTTCGAGCTGTTGCATTTATTGCTTCCTCCTTCATATGTATTTTGAATTTTGTCTGTGAGCAAAGCAAATAAAACAGGAAATACCTTCGTTTGCTCTTCTGTGCTTCCGATGTCTGCGATAATTGTGTACAGTTGAATTGTTTCGAACAGCTGTCAAATGACCCTTCCATAAGAACAGTTCCATTTTCACATAGGATTTTCTCCACTTCTTCACGACTGAACACCAGGGTTCTTTTGTCAGGAGCAGACACATCATCAGTTTTCAAAACTCTTATTACCTTCAGTTAATTACAAAGTGTCTTCGCTCAGCTGAATCCCCGAACTAGAGACAGGGTACTGAGTCGTCCCAGTAGCTCCTCTTCTTACTCTACACAGTCCAATCTTTCAGTTCTCATAATTTGGCATATTTGCGACGAATTCTAGACCTTAATCTGTGAACCCCTTAAATTCCTCTTTAAAAATTTGGAAGATAGGCACTGTCTTTTCTCCGCGGACTCTTTCCCTGCAGTTAAGGATTGGTTTCTTGAGTTGCCTGTCTTTTTTGTCAGATGAGCAAGAACTTTGCTGTTCAACCACGGCACTAAGTAGCGTGCAACACTGCACGGAAACGAATTCTGTCGGCGGTGATGAAACATCTGCTACTGGTGATCGACTGTTGTAAATCTGCTGGGGGGAAGGTTCTGTTCAAAATACCACGGTGAAAAACCACTTGGTCGGAAGTGGCACGGTTTCTGTGGCGGGCACATACGATAGGGTCGGAAACGCCACTGTCGGAAAGTCCCCATAGCGAGATATTCAGACTGGCGAAATGTCAGAAAGCAGTTGTTGGAATCTGCAGAAAAGGAGGCCAGATTATGTTAACTGTCTGGACATACAGGTAGCGGTGGATCTAAGGGAATATTCGCGAGCGTGGAAAAACACAGACCAAGGTTGCAAGAGCTGATCTCGAATCTCTCCCTGCCAGCTGGCTCCTGACTCTTTGCACTCTGCGTCGCTTCGCAGCTGGCGTAGCTGTCGCACCTCCCTACCTCGCCTCGCATCGCTATGAATTCTGCATCTGCGCTCGCCCAAATAACAGAGCGTGTGTGGCGCGCAGTGTTTGTCGTTTTCTACCGGCACTGGTTTCATCGTTAAACCGGGAGGCCTTATCTGATGACGTGTGCCACTGGCCACTTTCATCAGTACTGAAATAGCCCAGTGGGGCGGCTCGGCGCAAAACTGACGTCGTATCGGAAATCTCGACGGCCGCTCTGTCACTCGGTTCGTTCATTAAGGCCTTTCGGATTGTACGCCCCAATCACCGATCATGTGTGTGTGTGTGTGTGTGTGTGTGTGTGTGTGTGTGTGTGTGTGTGTGTCAAATTCTGCTTCCGCCGATCCGCGTATTAATATGTAACGCAGCGAATGAGATTGCTGCTAACGTAGAACCTTTTCTCCTCGCGGTTCACACTCGCGCAGTGATACCTCAACGCGCGAGGTATTATAACGAGTGTACAGACCTCCGATTAGTCAGTCTGCATTAGTCTGCATTTGTCTGCACCAGTCTGTAACAGTCTGCATTAATCTGTACCAGTCTATAGTCAAGTTTCACTCTGCGCCTAATAAGATTACCATATTCCTGTACATAACCATGAAGATGAATGAATAGACAATTTGTCAAGTATCAGAGATGTGAGAATAAGATTAACGTACCAAGACCAAAGGAACTTCAGATTGTCAATTGTAAACAGCATCCAGAATCAAGTTACGTAATGTCTATGCTTTTTATTATTTTAGTAAATGTGTGTGAAAATTAATCAAGTTCTGTTTAAAGTTGGTCACCGTCAGTCTGCTACTCTAAGCGTGCAAGTGGCATTTCTATCGTCTGACCTAACGGCAGAAGATAAACACGCCACGATAAGACCACGAGACATATTGCTGACACTCGCCTACTTCGTTAGAGCGACAAGTCAAATAATCTGATGGTGTGTGTACCGAAGGTCTTACAGTACGCACACCACAGAACATCACTCTGTTTGCACGTTCTCAGAAAGCCTTACGACTTCAAAGACCACTTGCAATTGGCAGTGTACAGAAGCATCATTGTTTATGTATTGTGTTTTCCCTTACGAATCCGGGTTTGTCTCTTGTCGTAACTGATTTACATAACATTGTGGCCTCGTCAATCTAACTCGCATATTCCAAAACCTCCTGATCTCGTGTGCTTGGGAATTCGTTCGTCTGACTTGTTCATTCTAGTAACATATGATCGGTAGATTTTCTCAGAACGAAGTACATGGAAACTTGCATATTTTACATGTTGCAGCCTCTGTTAGGTACGGCTTACACCTGATGTAGTGTTAATACATGACCTGAAGATTGTCGCTTGATTTAAAACAGGTGAATCCGTATAAACATTCCTTACAACAGCTTGTACTGTTTCCATGACGCCTTTCTGTAAATACAGTGCGTGACAAAATAAGTGAGGCACCCATAGGACATGCTCGGATGTCAATATAACTTCGTATACGTCACACCATCGGGCGGTATGTAAACGATTAGAGCTGCAATTCTCTGTGCCAGGTAGGTCGGCCACCAGAATGCACTTGTGTTCTTCGTGCTTGGAGTCCTGGTAGGGTAGCCTATACAAAGGGCGTGAAAAGCGTTAGATGTTAAGTGATCGCTGTGAAGGACACAGAGATGCCGAGTACTCGCACGAGACAGTGTTATCAGCACCTGCCAGGGTTTGAAAGGGTCTCATGTGGCTCTCCGTTTGGCCAGCTGGTCGGGCCGTGCAATATCCAAATTAGTGCGGCACTTGGATGAGACAGTGCGCCATTGTCAGACGTCATGGGAACGTGAGGACAGGCATATTAGTTTTGGAGAGGCACAGCTATGTTACGACTTCTGGTGTCGTAGTGTGGGGATCCATCAGGTATGACTCCCGGCCACGACTGGTACTGGCCGATGAAACGCTGACGCAACTACCATACGTCACGACATCCTTCGTCCTCAGGGGTTACCTCTCGTGGGGCACTTATCATGGCACCGCTTTTCAGCCGGACAGTGCTCGTGCACACGGCACGCGTCTATATGAACTGTCTGCATGATGTTGAGTTACTCCCGTAGCCAGTAAAATCTTCAGTTCTGTCCCCGATACAACATTTGTGGGGGTAGCTCAGACGTCAACTCTGTTCCAGTGGCACTGTCCAGGATATCAAGGATCAGTTTCAACATTTGTGGTCCAGCTTGATGTAGGAGAGGATACAACGACTTCATGACCCCCTTCTCAATCGTATCAGTGCATGGATGCAGACCGCAGTGAGTTTGCAACGTTATAAGTGGGCGCATACTGCCAAATTCTTTGTTAATTTGATTTGATTTTGTAATCCCTGAAATAACGTCACGTATTGTCTCAACCCCTGCAGTTCTTTATCCTCTTCCCCTTCTGGGTGCTTCACTTTTTTCTGTTCGGCAACATACGTTGTAGCTGTGAGGCAGTGTCTACATAAATAATATATTGACTCGGAATGCCGAATAAAGCTCACTTTGATAACTTCCTTAAGACACTCTCTCTTCTTAACCCTAAAACCCTCACAATTCTCATCGTATAAGCACATCACGTTAGAAGATCAATCGCGCAACTTGTAATATTGCACCCATATTATACCGGTGATGGTAGCGCCATTTGACAATCCACTGCTGTCTCTTAACTTTTCAGTCTTTTCCAGAGGACTTTCTTACCCTTTCGTTAGCGATATGTAATGCCATATCTAATTGACAAAAACTTAACAAGAGCATATTGGACGGGGTGCTTAGTCGGTTGGGACAGTCAAGTTAGTCAATTGCCTTAAAGCTATGCCAGATTTTAGTAATGAACTGCTTACAGCGTCCGGTGCACAGTTTGCTCGTTGCAAGACCTTCAGCATGCGGGGGACGTATCGTTTTCCAGGGCGGGACAGGTCGCCGGCTGCGCTCGCAGGCAAAGTTGGGCTTAGCTCTGCGTTCCTCGTGCGGGCCACACTTAATTGACCACAGCGCTTTCTGCGCGGAAATTGCGTTGTGAGCGAACGAGCGGCACAGGCAAAGCGACGGAGGAAGCCCCGAACTACTCGCAACTACAGTGCTGCCAACTGTAATCTAATTCGACAAACTAATTTGGTTCAGATGTCTTAAGTTACTTATGCAGCTTCTTGGTAGGAGACCAACTTGGCTAGTAATTGTTCTGGTAGAATAAACTGAGAGCACTCATTAGACAACGTTCATTACCACTGCACGTAGAAATTTAATATGTCATCGTAGCACCTGTGTTTACCAAGTCATCTAGTAACAAGAATCACTTGCGCATCTGATTTCAGGTGTTGTGATTTTAACCAAGTTGTAGCTCTCAGTGAAAGACATGTCTCAGTGTGAGAATGCTATTGGTGTGGAATGTAGTTTAAGGGGATTTCGTAATAGACGTCGTACTTGGTTTAGACGGTGATACTATCTTAACGTCAAATTCATTTCTAAACAATACGCAGCGTATGAGTATGTTATCATCGCTGTTTGAGAAACAACATTTTTCCAATCGTGTTTCCATCTAGAAATGAACGGAAACATAGATCGACAGCCTCTGAAGAACGTTAATTAATCTTTGAACTATCGGAATATCTACACGCAAGCATTTTGTTCTTCTCGATTCCATGTGTTGCTGTTACAACAGTAACATTGTGAACGCGTGATCCAAGTTACAATTAATCTTTTTACAAAAGTTACTGGCCCTAACGTGCGCGACGTTACACAAGTAATAAATGATACTGTAGCCACCATGAAGATGACCGATAATAACGAATTAAAAAAGGGTCAGCAATATTGCAAGCGCATTATTTTTGTTTTGTTTAATCGCCAGGCATGATTCACCTCATTCGTCGTGTCTTCAGTGCGTTTTTCGTTTATTGGGGTGTTTTTTTTATACATAGTATATGCCTTGTGGCTTCCAAATGAAATCAGTGCAAAGTCTGTATAATGCAGAATGTCATCATTGCTGCAGTTGATTTGCCCTCAGCTGTACTTAACCGCTGCGTTTTAAAAATGATTTGTTATAAATGCTTAACAGGTGCTCCTCATGGCCTGTTAAAAATGTTTGGAAAACATTTCAACCGACGAAAGCTACTGACAAATGATTATTTATTTACAACTGGTTTCGATCTTAAGTAATCTTCAGGTATCTTATAGTTATTTACATGACTGTAAATAAATATAAAATACCTACAGATTGTAACTGTGTGATAGCTTTTTGCTTGGTACAGATTGTGTCCGTTTAAGTGAAGGGAGGGGAATGTCTCCACCTTGTGTCTTGTCTGCAAGAAAATGATAGGGGGCGGTCAAAAAGTTTCCGTTTGAGGGCGTTACTATAGTACAGCGTATACGCAAGATATATGCGGGTAAACAAGCACCGACATGTAGGCAAGGCGTTAGAGTGGCCTTCGAACCGAAACTTTTCGTTCGACACCTTATTGTTATCACTTCCAGCATCTGTCTAGACCGGATAAAGCAGTCGAATTCGTCCATACTTTCGGAGGATTATGAACTGATTAATTAAGAAACTGAGGAAATTGACAGGCTTTACAACACACAAAGATTAAGATTATATTTAAAATGTTCATAGAGTAAAACCAAGAACTTTTACATTGCCGAGAACAGCTTTCACAAAAGTACGTTTGCAGTCAAGAATTCACTACAAACAACCATAAGCAAAACATTGACACTGAAAAAAAAATGGTTCAAATGGCTCTGAGCACTATGGGACTTAACATCCTAGGTCATCAGTCCCCTAGAACTTAGAACTACTTAAACCTAAGGACATCACACACATCCATGCCCCAGGCAGGATTCGAACCTGCGACCGTAGCAGTCCCGCGGTTCCGGACTGCAGCTCCTAGAACCGCACGGCCACCGCGGCCGGCGACACTGAAAGAGAAGCAGAAATTGTTAGTAACTTGTGACTTCTGAAATTTTCCCGGCGTATTTCTTCTTCTAATAATTTCCGGGTATGCAGCCGGATCCCGTCGACATTCTGCCACGATATTTCGGCCCAGAGACGTCCGGCCATCATCAGGTGAGTACACAACTACTGAAGAGCCCAGGTGCAGTCGCGGTATTTATGCCGATTCTCGCGCATGTGAAATGTACTGGCATCCTACAGCGCATGCGTCAGGTGTTGACATGCGCAGCATAGCCGAGTTGTACGTGCTGCCCTCGGTGGTGAAAATAAAAGTTCATCTAGTCATTGAGTATCGAACGACACTGTCGATTCCGCTGTGATTGTATAATTTTAATAACAGGATTCCAATTTTTATCCAGCTGAAAGCCGTTGTCACGATTTATAAGATTATTGGCAAGACGTATTTCCACTGATTCCTTGATTACGGAATCCCAAAAACCGGAAACCGGGGATAAAATTTTTGTTCCATTGTATTCCATTGAATGTCCCAATGAAATACAGTGCTCTGCTACTGCCGATTTTGACGGTTGCCGCAGACGGGTGTATCTTTCATGTTCTATACATCGTTCATGGACAGTTCTTGTCGTCTGGCCAATATATGCAGAACCACATTCACAGGGAATTTTGTAGACGCCTGCTTTCTTCAGTTGTAAATCGTCTTTAACGGATCCAACCAGGGCCTGGTTCTTTGCTGGTGGACGGAAGATAACCTTGATTTTATTTTTCTTCAGTAATCGGCCTATTTTCGACGACACATTCCCGGCGTATGGAAGGAACGCAGTTGATTTAAAGTCGTCATCTGCGTCCTCAGTGCGTTGCTTCTTGTTATGATAGTTGCGCATGGCCTTCCTTATTTGGCGAGAAGTGTAACCATTCTCTTTGAAAACCTTCTCCAAGTGTTCTAATTCTGCGTGGAGGTTTTCATCATCCGATATTATATGCGCTCGATGTATTAAGGTACTGAGAACGCCGGCTGTTTGTGCTGGGTGATGGCAGCTTGACGCCTGGAGATACAGATCTGTGTGAGTCGGTTTCCTGTACACAGAATGTCCTAATGACCCATCATTTTTACGGCGTACTAGCACGTCTAGAAATGGTAAAGTGCCCTCTTTTTCAATCTCCATCGTAAATTTGATGTTCTCATGTAATGAGTTTAAGTGATGAAGGAATTTCTCCAGTTCCTGTCTGCCATGAGGCCATACAGCAAAAGTATCATCTACGTACCGCCAGAAGACCGTAGGCTTTAAAACAGCAGACTCAAGTGCTTTCTCCTCAAAGTCCTCCATAAAGAGATTAGCTACCATAGGCGACAAAGGGCTCCCCATGGCGACGCCGTCTGTTTGTTCAAAGAATTCGTCATTGAATAAAAAGTACGTTGAGGAGAGTATATGTTCAAACAAGGCCGTCATTTCTGCACTGAATAAGTTACCAATAAGATGTAATGATTCCATTAAAGGCACTTTGGTAAAAAGTGAGACCACATCAAAGCTGACTAATAAATCCGAGCTGCTAAGCTTAACTTCCTTCAAGCGGCTGACAAAATCCTCGGAATTACGTATATGGTGGCAACACTTACCCACATACGGCTTTAGTAATGAGGCCAGATATTTTGCTGCCTGCGGATAAGGGTAACGCCACAGTTCTTCTGACAAGAGAAGCCTACAACGAGAAGATATATTGTCAGCTAAATGATTCTACGTACCGTAGAATTGAAAAGGACCCAACAAGCCGAATATCAAGGAAAACTACTACCCTTTTGAACGACTGTTCTCTGCCTGAAGAAGTTATCAAGAGATTGAGACCACACAATGCAGTACCACCAAGACTCTACGGTCTTCCGAAGATACACAAGGATGGTGCCCCACTACGATTAATAGTGAGTAATATTGGTGCTGCGACCTATTCTACAGCAAAATATCTGGCCTCATTACTAAAGCCGTATGTGGGTAAGTGTTGCCACCATATACGTAATTCCGAGGATTTTGTCAGCCGCTTGAAGGAAGTTAAGCTTAGCAGCTCGGATTTATTAGTCAGCTTTGATGTGGTCTCACTTTTTACCAAAGTGCCTTTAATGGAATCATTACATCTTATTGGTAACTTATTCAGTGCAGAAATGACGGCCTTGTTTGAACATATACTCTCCTCAACGTACTTTTTATTCAATGACGAATTCTTTGAACAAACAGACGGCGTCGCCATGGGGAGCCCTTTGTCGCCTATGGTAGCTAATCTCTTTATGGAGGACTTTGAGGAGAAAGCACTTGAGTCTGCTGTTTTAAAGCCTACGGTCTTCTGGCGGTACGTAGATGATACTTTTGCTGTATGGCCTCATGGCAGACAGGAACTGGAGAAATTCCTTCATCACTTAAACTCATTACATGAGAACATCAAATTTACGATGGAGATTGAAAAAGAGGGCACTTTACCATTTCTAGACGTGCTAGTACGCCGTAAAAATGATGGGTCATTAGGACGTTCTGTGTACAGGAAACCGACTCACACAGATCTGTATCTCCAGGCGTCAAGCTGCCATCACCCAGCACAAACAGCCGGCGTTCTCAGTACCTTAATACATCGAGCGCATATAATATCGGATGATGAAAACCTCCACGCAGAATTAGAACACTTGGAGAAGGTTTTCAAAGAGAATGGTTACACTTCTCGCCAAATAAGGAAGGCCATGCGCAACTATCATAACAAGAAGCAACGCACTGAGGACGCAGATGACGACTTTAAATCAACTGCGTTCCTTCCATACGCCGGGAATGTGTCGTCGAAAATAGGCCGATTACTGAAGAAAAATAAAATCAAGGTTATCTTCCGTCCACCAGCAAAGAACCAGGCCCTGGTTGGATCCGTTAAAGACGATTTACAACTGAAGAAAGCAGGCGTCTACAAAATTCCCTGTGAATGTGGTTCTGCATATATTGGCCAGACGACAAGAACTGTCCATGAACGATGTATAGAACATGAAAGATACACCCGTCTGCGGCAACCGTCAAAATCGGCAGTAGCAGAGCACTGTATTTCATTGGGACATTCAATGGAATACAATGGAACAAAAATTTTATCCCCGGTTTCCGGTTTTTGGGATTCCGTAATCAAGGAATCAGTGGAAATACGTCTTGCCAATAATCTTATAAATCGTGACAACGGCTTTCAGCTGGATAAAAATTGGAATCCTGTTATTAAAATTATACAATCACAGCGGAATCGACAGTGTCGTTCGATACTCAATGACTAGATGAACTTTTATTTTCACCACCGAGGGCAGCACGTACAACTCGGCTATGCTGCGCATGTCAACACCTGACGCATGCGCTGTAGGATGCCAGTACATTTCACATGCGCGAGAATCGGCATAAATACCGCGACTGCACCTGGGCTCTTCAGTAGTTGTGTACTCACCTGATGATGGCCGGACGTCTCTGGGCCGAAATATCGTGGCAGAATGTCGACGGGATCCGGCTGCATACCCGGAAATTGTTAGTAACTTACTTAAAAAGTAGTGGTTACAGTGGCGGACAATGTGCCCTTACTCTGTAACAGTGGTTCCGAACATGGCAATAATTACTCCCTCAAATTTTTTGAGGGTTAAAAAAAAGTGTTCGGTCGCGCTTCGGTAATAAAACTAAATTATTTTTGGAGATCATTACTTCTATCACTATTTTGTAAGACTTTAATATCGATTACATAATTTACCAATATGTATGTTTTTTTTTCTTCTCTTCAAATATTAGCATTAACGCCTGACACAATGTGCTGGAGCTTACAGCTTGTGAAACGAATGTATGAACAACATTTTCCTCACGTAATCCACCCACTCACTACACATATACTTTGTACCATACATTTGTGAGCAATGATTCTCCTTAGACCCTGATTGTTCTTCGAGGGGAACCTGCGTGTAGATTTATACAAACATAGAAACGAAATTAATATTAAAAATAGAATACACCAGAGTATTTGTTGTAACGAAGGGATCGATATTCGGTAGAAATATAAATCAGATTTCTGTTAATTTAGGCCTCTTCCTTCGTTATTTGACCTCGCGCGTACGCTAGTGTAGGCTACAAACCTAGCACGTGTCAAGGCTGACTTAATAGTGTCGCAAGATGATCTGAAAATCGAAATCGGTTGTAAATAAAGAATTATATAATTATCTTGAGGTAGAAGCTTTCCTGCCAGTTTCCTTACAAATGAATTTTGTTTTGAAGGGGGTACGCCTTGAGCAAAACACAATTTTTTCTGTTCTCGTAAAATTTCGAATTAAATAACTTATCTACGTTAACTTCCCTATGATTGCAGATGATAGATTGTGAAAACAAATGTAATGGAAAACATAAAAAACCTGGGAAACCACAGCGTGAAGGAGCGAGGTGTGTACACAAAACTTTGTCCGTTTTTCAAATTTCTAAATACTTTCTTAAAAACTCAAATTTCTATGTGTACAAGTAGTAAAGATCGTTTTTCCTGTGTAATGGAAAAATGGCTCTGAGCACTATGGGACTCAACTGCTGAGGTCATTAGTCCCCTAGAACTTAGAACTAGTTAAACCTAACTAACCTAAGGACATCACAAACATCCATGCCCGAGGCAGGATTCGAACCTGCGACCGTAGCGGTCTTGCGGTTTCAGACTGCAGCGCCTTTAACCGCACGACCACTTCGGCCGGCGTTTAATGGAAAGAAGAAAGTAAAAGTCCACTGATGATGCCGAAACTCCGGCGAAACATGTCTAGGTGATAGAAGAAAAGAAAAAGAATTGTGCTTCGGTTAGGGCGGACTCCCTCCGAAAACGAACAATTATAGAGTAAAATGCGGCTCTTGGCGGCTGAAGTATACTTACGAGCCACACGTATGTATTTTAACGTTTCTACACTTGGCTGTTCGCTAATGACAAAGTCAAAACAGTGCTGCGTGTATTCGTATGTTTTCTAAATCGTAGTCTGCAGTTGGAGGGTAACTGCAGGATTTGACTACCGGAGCGTGCCCGCTCCCTGCTTTCTGCAGACGGAGCTGGTAACACTAGCTGTGCCGCCACCGGCTGTGATGGCGATGCATAATAGCACTGGAGTACTGGGTCAGTGGACTGTCGAGGCCGTGGGTGGGTCGCGCGCGCGTGCGGCGGCGGTGAATCAGGCAGGCAGCTGCAGCTGCGGCGCTGGCAGCACGTGCGCCGCCCTTCTGGGAACGCAGAGTTCGCAGCCCTGCTGGCGCAGCGCCCACGCCAAACACACTGGAATAAACACCTCGTCTAGCGGCCGAGCTGCACCCGCTAGTGGGATGACGCCGTTGCTGACCAGCGTTCGGACGCTTATAATTCTATTTAGTTCTTTCCCTTCTTCTTTTTTTACTTTTTTTCCAAGTGCTGATAATTTGTCAATCGTCTCTCTCTCTCTCTCTCTCTCTCTCTCTCTCTCTCTCTCTCTCACACACACACACACACACACACACACATTTTATTTGTATAGCAGGTAGCCCACGAACGCCGTCCTCCGTTGACGTTAGTTAATCACGGATACCTCAGACGGCAAAAGGTATGCCTCAACAAAACGGTAGAGAGGACTCCACATCAACAGCTCGTCGCTAGAACACTTGCTTGCTGTAGGAGGGGTGCCGGCTTCGATTCCTTTGCTGGAGAAAGGGGTCTGTGTAGAAGAATGATTGTCTCTGAGCGAAACAATACCCACAAGTGCCAAAGCATATTAATTATCTATTTCAAGGCATATCAACGTATGACAGTTCATTTATTAACAACACGTAACGCACCAGTTAGTACTTCACAACTGGCATAAATGCTATCTTATCTTCGATTGCAACAAAGAACAATGAGTATAATGGTTTGCTGTTCCTTTAAACCTATCTTTTAGACTGACTTATCTTTACAATTGCATTATTCATAATACGGATGTTCAGATGCATGTCCACCTTGTTGGACGCATTGATGGAACCACCTCTCAGTATTAGCATGGACACCTCTTAACATTTCTGCAGATACTGAAGCACAAGCATGACGTATTCGTTCTTTTAACACATTTGGATATTCCGGTTCCGTTTCGTAAACACTGACTTAGATGTAACCCCACAAAAAAAAAAAAAAATCTTCAAGGGCGTCAAATCAGGCGATCTCACTGGCCATCGAGTGCAACCACCACGACACATTCATCGGTACACATTGCTGAGATATTCCCAAGTCCTCTACAATAATGGGGTGGTGCACAGTCGTGCTGCAACCAGTGTCCCGCAGTTAACTGAAGGGAGCTCGCTTCTAGGAGACGCCCAGGATTCAGCTCGTTCTATAGTAATTACAAATACAGCCGACCGTTTAGTCTGGTAGCGAAATAAACTGCTCCAAGGATGTGGTCTCCTAGAATGCCTCACCATACGTTAACACCCCAGTGTGCTTGATGTGATGTGGCCGTAACCAGTGAGGATTTCCAGGAGTCCAGTAATGCTGATTGTGTGTACTGACAGTGGCGGACTGGGTGTTGTGTGATGTCCTTAGGTTAGTTAGGTTTAAGTAGTTCTAAGTTCTAGGGGACTAATGACCATAGATGTTAAGTCCCATAGTGCTGTGCTCAGAGCCATTTGAACCATTTTTGACAATGGCGCCATTGGCGAAATAGCATTCATCTCCTCATAAAATCTGTCTTATGAAATACGGGTCTATGGCTATTTTATTTACGAGACGTTTGCAGAACGATACCCGATTTTGGAAATTGTTTCCATATAGCTGTTAGTGTAGGTGCAGCTTAAAGGAGTGCCATTTTCGTTCGTCCAGAATCCTTTGTACCGCAGACCTCTATATCCCCAGGTCCGCTGTAGCTCTCCTTTGTCCTGATTACGGTGAGAAGTAGGTATAACTGGTCAAGATCTAATGACTTTCATAATATTAATAATAATGACCATTAATAGTATTATTATTATTATTGTAGGTACAAATAATTACTTGCAGTCTAAATGTAATAGCACTATGATGTACGTTGTTATTTTTATTTAAGCTATGCTTACCGTGCGTGGGATGTGCTCCAAAATAACTGAGTAACATTCCGGGCAACATGGGGGGCGTCGCAGGTTGGTCTTTCGACGACGCGTTGTACCTGGAAAGCTCCCTCGGCGCTTAAACGGATCTCTTTACGTCTAAAAACCTGCGCAGAACATGACCGTGGCGTTGGAAAACGTTGCGAGTACAGCCTTCGGGCATCAATTGCACTGCAGTACGTCTCCCCATAGCAGACGAGGCTGAAAGAATACCGGCGTGCACTCGGTATGTTTGCCCGGGGGTCTCGTCCGTGAAGTGGAAGATGTCCTGCCCACTGGGTGCAACCGGCTGCATACAGTGGCACATGACGGCACGAATGACGCCTGCCGCTTGGGTTCTGAGGGTGTCCTCGGCTCCTTTCGCCGGATGGCTGATTTCGTGAAGGCAACAAGCATCTCACGGGGGGTGCAAGCTAAGCTGCCTACTTGTAGCGTCGTTCCCATGGCTGATCGCGGTCTTCTGGCTTGGAGCACAGTGGAAGATCCAAACCAGAGGCTCAGACGACTCTACGACGGAATCAGATGCAAATTTCTCGATCTCCGCTATAGGGTACAGAATTGCAGGGCTCCCCTCAATAGGTCAGGCGTGCACTACACGCAGGAAGCGGCTACAAGCGTAGCTGAGTACGTGTGGCGTGCATATGGGGCTTTTTTAAAGTTAGAGATACCCTCCCTGAGAGATTTGCCGCAGTGTTCTCAGAAAACGTTCGTCGTCGCAGATCAGAGATAGAAAAGGATAATATGATTTTAGTAAACTGCAGGAGCATGCAAGGAAAGGTCCCAGAATTAGTATCGCTTACTGAAAGTAATAAAACACAGATAGTATTAGGAACAGAAAGTTGGTTGAAACCGGGTGTTAATTACAAGGCGTTAATGACAACGAAATCCTTAGCTCAGATTGGAATATTTATCGTAAGACTAGGTTAGACGCCAATGGTGGCTGCTTGTTTATTGCAGTAAAGAATTCGATAAAATCTAGCGGGTTATCACGGATTCCGATTGTGAATTAATCTGTTTGAAGTATCAAGGATCGGTCGAAATGGGTAATCGGATGCTTTCATAGACCGCCTGGGTCAGCAGCTTTAGTGCTAGAGCGCTTTATATAGAACTTGCAGAATATTGTTAGTAATTTTCGTGATCGTGTAGTTGTAATAGGGTGTGACTTCATCTTGAGGTACAGATTGGGAGTGTTGTGCTATCAAAACTGGTGCCAGAGACAGTGATCTGTGTGACATCGTTCTGGATGTCTTGTCCGAATATTACTTTGAGCAGATAGAGAACCAACGTCTTTGGCCTCGTGGCAACAAGCAGACCTGAACTTATCGAATTAGTTACCGTAGAAGAAGGTATCAGTCATCATAAAGCAGTGACAGCATCTATGAGAAGTGGTCTGACAAAGAATGTTAACAAAGGTGGGAAGATGTTTCTGCTCCTTCTCCATAAAGTAGAAAATAATTTAACTTAGAATATAGCTTGAGACATTAAATCGTATGTAATCTATGGTTCGCCAAATCTTGACTCTGGATTGCTCATTTTAATGTAATAATTAAATATTACCGAATTAACTTCTTCCAGCAATGGATGCGGAAACGTACAGATATGTTACAGGCTGAAGATAAAATTAGAGAGGTTTGAACCCATACGAATGCTTACCGACAATCGTTCTTCCTGCGAACCATTCGCGACTTGAACAGGATTTGGTTGGGGGAGGGGAGGCGGCAGTAGTATGCGAAGTTCACTCGGCCACACGTGCTGAGTGACTGGCGAAGTGTAGATGCAGAAATAAACGGTCCAGAAAAGGTCTTGCACAGTCGATATTCATGACACTCCAAAAGCCAACTACGGTACGTCATACCCTGTACCCTGTACCACTGCTACAAGTATCTATATGCCTCCGTATGAGCCCTAATTTCGCGTACCTTATCTTCGTCGTACGCGCAATGTATGTTGGCGGCAATAGAATCGTCCGACAGTCAGCTTCAAACGCAATGTAGACTGTTTTTCACTAATTTTATATTTTCCATAGATGTTGTTTTCTTGTCTGGCAACTACATTTTGTAATTTAACATAATTTTGATATGTTTCTCATACCATATGTGACATTTTTTTCAGTCCTCCCGTTCGGTTTTCATTCAGTATCTTCATCCTGTTGTGCAGTTTCATGATCTGTTTACACAGTTTCAGGCAGATATTGTAATAATAGAAGGCCGGTCCCTTTGCCCCAGCTAGTCTGCTGGTAATGTCTTCCTGATACGCCACGTTCTGTTACCTTCCGTTCTTAATTTCGGTGTTCTTTTGCTCGAAATGCTGTATCCTCCTCGTACTCCTCCTCCGGCTCCTCCTCTCGCCCCCTCCTACCCGCCGTCGATATGCAACTGAATGTCGTTCTTGTTCTGGCTTGTTTCATTACTTTCCTATTACTGTTCGCTTGGTGAAGTTAAAGCCCACCATTTTTTAACGGCTTTATGGGATTAAGTTTTTTCATTAATTTCCAAAGTAGAGCAGTTTATAGCGTTTCTGCATTCTTTACGGCATTGTGCCCTGCAGTTGTATGTTCTAAAAGCTGTGTGAATTAACAGAACATTCAATTCTAGCGCAGTGTAAATTTTGTAAAGTTATTTTGAAACGTTTAATTGTGTCTGCTATTGAACAAGCGCCTATTGCTGCTGGTTGGATGTAGAATATAGCGCGCAGTGAAGAAGTTAGTTGGCGAAAGGAATGAACTTCATTGGAAGAGAACCGCGCGTCGTAATAAAAGATCGGAATTTAACGTCTCTTCGACAATGAGGCCGTCAAAGACAAAGCAAAAAGTAGCATTTTTACGAGATTGTCCCGCCATTTACCTTAAACGATTTAGGGAAACGATCCAAAACTCAAATTTCGATGGCTGTATGAGGAACTAAAGCCATCCTCCCGAAGAGAATGCAGCGTCGTACCACAGCGGGACCTAGCACGGTCGCGACCTGATTGTCCAGAGCCGTCGTCACACGCTCCGTGGTACTCAACGTGCAGCCTGCCGACTCGATCTCCATCGGGCTGGGCGCTCAGAAACAATCCGGCTTGCGCGTACGGTGCGTGTGTCTCAACCTTGTGTACACGGTCGCAGCGCGCACCAGCGGCAGTTGGCCGTATCTGTCTCACAAACCACGCAGTTTGTTTAACAAATGGATTCGCTTAAATAGCTAAGTCAGCTCTATTAAAAAGCACGTTTCCTCCCTTGTTCTGTCTACAGTACACATAAATAAAACTTCAGTAACCACGTACATATTTTAAGGCAAAAAGGAATGTTCCATGTTCAGTCAGTAAGAACATCGGTTTATAAAAGTCAAATAACAAATAACGGGATACGAATTTACGGTAGTCTTCCACATGAGAGAAAAATCATTTCTTCATTCTCGCTTTATCTTATAACCATTATGTCATGACCACTGTTTTTGTTCAGTAGTAGAACCTTTAGGACATGTGAAATACAAAACTTTAATCAACGAACTGCAAAACGTATTACTACAAGTAGTACAAACTCTCTTGTAGATATAGCCAGTCGAACAAACTCACACGTGAGGGTGTGTGTGTGTGTGTGTGTGTGTGTGTGTGTGTGTGAGAGAGAGAGAGAGAGAGAGAGAGAGAGAGAGAGAGAGAGACGCACTTTTATTTAAATAACATCGATTATTATGGAACATAATTCTCGTTACGCTACGCTGAACTCCCCAAAACTTACGACTGTGTTTTATATCTTACCATCTCCTGAAGGCTTTAATTGCCGGTACGTTATTCACTGTTGGCTGACATTTAGTCAGCAAATCGTACCAAGAACAAGTTTTTGATAGATCATGAATGAGCGGATGCCTTAATACGGCATACTTTCATTAACACCCAGTTGTAAAATGAAAATTTTTTAACCACCGCCGGCCGCGGTGGTCTCGCGGTTCTAGGCGCGCAGTCCGGAACCGTGCGACTGCTACGGTCGCAGGTTCGAATCCTGCCTCGGGCATGGCTGTGTGTGATGTCCTTAGGTTAGTTAGGTTTAAGTAGTTCTAAGTTCTAGGGGACTGATGACCACAGCAGTTGAGTCCCATAGTGCTCAGAGCCATTTGAACCATTTTAACCACCGGTATGATGTTTCCCGTCAGTTTACGTCAGCAAATCGTACCAACAACCACACGTTTTCAGAGATCTTCATTGTGCCTAAGCTGTGAAGCAGCGTATATTCATACAGACGTAAGTTGTTATATGAAACCCACCAAATGTGGGCTTCAACTGAAATCCAATATTGCGTTTCCCAACTCCTTATTGAAGAGAAACGTGCCCTGTATGCGACGCAGATGACGTTCTTTCATCTGATTGGTGTAAATTTACGTAAATTCACGTTCAGAATATCTGACGCTTTTTATTGTTCTGCGTTGGGAAAAACTCCGAAATATGCTTTTTCTACGGTATGAAATCAGAAACACATGCAGAATGCTCAGCGTTGACGAGGGTTAGTTAAGAAGCGCACTGTTCACGACTCGGATGTATCTGGAGTGGTACAGCAAACGCTCTACTACTGTATCGTAGAAACCATGCTAAATGCACGCACGCTAAATGCAGTTAGCTAACTGAAGTTTTAATTATCATTACGCAAAAAAAGCTTCGGCCATTAAACTTTATTGTGTTAATCCTTCTGAACGTATTCAACCTTTAAAAAAAAACTCAAACTCCATCTACAGACCTCGGAAGGTCCAACGGTATCGACCGACCGCCACATCATCCTAAGACGATATGCGCCTGTTGATGCGGATATGGAGAGGCACTTGGTCAGAACACCGCTCTACCGGTCGTTGTCAGCTTTCGTGACCGGAGCCGCTACTTCTCAATCAAGTAGCTCCTCAGTTTGGGCTCACAAGAGGTGAGTGTACCCCAAGTGCCAACAGCGGTCAGAATACCCGGATGGTTATCTACCCAGGTCCGACAGCGTTTAACTTCGGTGCTACGAAGGAACCGGTGTAACCACTGTGTCAGGGCCGTTGACATATATTCCACGTGTCGTGCAACAAGAAATGTGTGCCACGCAGTGGTGTCTTCATGCGAAGAAAGAAGTCACTGATGCCGTGTCAGGAGAATACGGGGGAGGAGGGAGGTAGGTACCAGTCTCTGAGAGATTACAATAAAACAGCTAACGCGGCAAATTGGACTCTTGATCACTTTTATTAGCATTTCATCTTAACATATTTTAATCTGTTTGCATTTTGCTTTCAGTATGTACATAATTGCAGGCCTATATTGGTGACGTCAATCTGTTGTAGAATTATGGAACGTGTTTTATTCTCAAAGAATTATGTCGTTTTTTGAGAATGAAAATCCCATCTATGAAAATCATCAGGAATTCCGCAAACAGAGATCTTGGTAAAATCATCTCGCTCTGTTCCTCTTTGAGAGGCATAGAGCTTTAGACAGCGATTCTGAGGTTGATGCCGTTTTCCTTGACATCAGCAACGCATTTGACACCGTCCTGCACTGCCGTTTAGTGAAAAATACGAACTTACCATTTATTGGACCAGATTACCAATTTAATTGAAGACTTCCTTGCAGATACGACTCAACACGTCGGGTTTAACGGAACAAAATCGACATATGTAACGGCCATAGTCTGAAATTGGTCGAAAAGTGAAGTGGCAGGCCAAGTTGCGAAGTGACCAGTGTCGCTTTAAACAAGCCGGCCAATGTCCGTTCTTTTCCTGATTTCGGGATTCGACCGGCTACGCGAAGTGTCTTGGACCAATCGCACAAACTACGAAGAAGGAAGGAAACCAAATGTGATAGAACAATTTCAGATTGTACAAGTCAACAAATGTGGTTTTTTTGAGAATGAATGTTGTACAAGTCAACAAATGTGGTTTTTTGAGAATGAAAATCCCATCTATAAAAATCATCATGGATTCCGCAAATCGCTGTAAACTGATCGGTCAATGTCCGATTTTTCTCAAGTTCGGGATAATCTCACTTATAAAAAAATATAAACTTTATACAATCTTTTCACTTTATAATTCCTTTTTAATACAGCTGTTATTCACCGATTATAACAAGTTAAGCTTTTGTGACATTTGGAATTACACAATATTTTCTCATTTCTGCCTTTGCAAAGATGTGTGACGCGCGTAGTAGAGCAGTTGCATCGATTGGCTCCATGGGCACGTTTCAGTAACTGTAAAGAGGATATGGTTCGTAATGATTTTTAGTAACTGTAAAGAGGATATGGTTCGTAATGATTTTTCTTCTTCAGCCACGGATTCCAGCGTGAACAGTTTCTTGTGCAGAACAGAAAACTCGTTTCTGGAATGTGGTTGCTTGAGAACACCATGTTTTCTTCCCAGCTTGTGCCTTCGACGTTCATGACAACTGCAAGAGCGCTTTTGGGATCTCCGCGATCCCTGTCAACATTTGGTATATGGATGCGAACATTCTCTCCAAATTTTGCAGGTGGGAATTTTGCATCTGAATTTTTAAGCACCATTACACCTGTGCTTGAAAATTGTCGTGGGCTCCTGCACATTTCTTCCTGATTTTTTTGTAACGTAATTTGCAAATAATTTTCCCTCCATATCCTTCTTTTGCTTCATTACTTCTTCCAGTAATTGCATGCTTATCTTTGCCCGAGGATATGCAACAATGAGCTGCTCTACACTCTTCATTACAAACCACACTGAGTATTTTCACCATGTTATTGTCAGGTAACTGGTCTCGACTTTCCGGTGGTTCGACTTCCATTGCGTAGTCCCTACATTTACAGCATCCTCCATTTCTTGTTCGACTTTCTCAAGTTCTTCCTCTGTCACTGTGTTATCAATAATTTCTTTACGCAGATTTGAAGTGCTCAGCCCCACTTTTGCGTTATAGCGTAACGGTGCCTCGTATGGCGACTGTGCTGAATTCTGTGGAGAAAAGAACTTTTTTCATGAATTGGATGAATCGAAGACTCTCAGCCTAATGTCCTGAGTTATTTGTCTGCATCCATGTTATGATCATATTCTGTACATCGTGGATGTCCCGTTCGATGGAATCTTAGCTTTGTCTCTATATCTGGATTTTCGATGTACCAGTTTCAGTTCAGGTTAAATGTTGTTTAGCTCATTTATCACTTGGTTCGAAAACTCTCTACCATTATCTGGCTGCAGCGCACTTGGAGCACCTATAGTTGTAAAGATGTCAAGCAAGTGGTAAGCAGCTTTTTCTACTCTTTTGCTTTTCAGATGTCGGAATAATATAAACTTGGTTAAGTGATCTTGGTAATTGAGTATGAACATGCTTTCCCCGTAAGGGCTACTTTGCATGCCTATCGGATCTACGTGACATCTTGAATTAAGTTCTTTAAATATTAGAGGTTTGGAAAGTAAACCTTTCTTTGGATTATACAATTTAGTCTGACAAAGTTTTCATAAGAGAAGATACAGAGTAATGACATCTTTGGTGACATTTTCGTACTTAAACTGCAGTTCCTTTTCCATCCGCGTGCGACTTCCATGCCCTATTTTGAAGTAAGTATCGCAGTTTTTCCATCCGTGTGCGACCTCCATGTCCTATTTTCAAGTGAGTATCGCGCAATATTCCTAACAGTTCTTCTGTATGGACATAGTACAAAATAGCGCTTTTGTCTTTTGTAACTGGTGCAATAAGGTTTCCGTTCACGTCAAATTCAATAACGTCATATTTTCTTAGTCGGCGCGTGAATATCGTTCCCGTGTGAGGTAGCCATGGGTCAGGCTACGGAAGAATGATAGGGACAATTGAAATCAAATGTCATTACATGTGATCAGCCTAGGCCCAACTACCAAGTAATGAGTACCGGTATGTTCGATTACTGATTTAGGGCAGGTCCATTAACTACGTGAGCTTAAGGCGGAGAAAATTAGTCGGCAAGACCTCACCACTTCTCATTTAAAGGGGTAGGTCAATTAAAATCTCACACTGACTTTTTAATTCAGAAACCCCGTTATTATAAAAGATAACATTTTGTTTTATAAAATTAATCCCGAACATAGACAATATTAAAGTATGCACAAGTCTTTATGGAGACTGTGATTTGAACTGAATGCATTATAGGTGCGTATGGCAGCGTTTCCCCGGTCTGCAAGGCGTGCCGCACAAGCGCCAGATTGCATTTGCGAAGTTCCTTCCCAGAGGGGCCGAATTCACGCATGTCAGTTGAGAAAGAGTCGTGGTAATCCGCAGCTCACAAATGTATGTAATTGTGTTTAAAGTGAATTTGTACCAAAACTTTTATTATGTGTGTGTTAGTTGGCCTGCAGACAGGTCGAAACGAACATCCCAGAGAGAGGTTAATCTTTTGTGAAAGTTCACTGACAAGAATTCTCTTAGCGCTCATATAAAATTAAAAATTGAGAAGGTACTTAACGATTAAGCTCGGAAGACGGTACAATCAGTGTTATCTCTCATATGAATAGTAAGGTTCAGTGAAGTTAGTCTGCATCAGTAAAAGGTCAGTTGTTTTAGCGATCTGTCGAAACAGTTAGGCCTACTATTTTCAGGAACCTTTTTGTCGCTCTGTCCGACGGTTATGAACGTGAATACTAGGGCCTACTCGGGGTTGGTGTCTTTAAAGCAAGGTGTTTTCACGTCGTAAAAATGTATGTAATAACAGTTTCTCTGTAAAAACATGTTCTTATTAAAGTGTTTTTAATCAATGTTTGACACAAATAAAAAGCTCTTCAGTTCACGTGTATGTTCTAATGTTTGATAGTAGAGTGTTTTATACAAATTGCAGGAGAGGAAGCACACGAATGCCGATAGAGTGAGCGAGGAATCAGGGAATGTGGTACTGCTGCCTAATTTGTATTTACTTATTTGAAGAAAGTATTTTGAAAAAAAAACGCGGTCGTAGAGAACCATTTGGCAGCTGTCAAAGCAATCAGTTTAATTAAAATCGTTATAATGAACCTGAAAATAATGTTATCATTTTCCCGTCCGCTTTCACAGAAGAAATTCGATACATGAGTGAATGTCGCATGACTAGGGCCTCCCGTCGCGTAGACCGTTCGCCGGGTGCAAATCTTTCAATTTGTCGCCACTTCGGCGACTTGCGCGTCGATGGGGATGAAATGATGATGATTAAGACAACACACCACCCAGTTCCTGAGCGGAGAAAATCTCCGCCCCAGCTGGGAATCGAACGTTGGCCCTTAGGATTGACATTCTATCGCGCTGACTGTTCAGCTATCGGGGGCGGACATTTGATATATGAAAGACAAGTTTTAAGTATATTTAGTAAATATATTTTCTATATAACATGGCCAGAGTAGACCTCAAGTGAATGGGGGGGGGGGGGGGGCGTCCATTACATTTCATGGAATTTCACAAATGGGTGAAGTGCGAAAAGCAGCAGGTACCACTTGCACAGCACAGTTAACACAAAAAGTGAGAGAAGTGCTGCCTAATCCACTTTGTTGCCTCATCATAGTACGCAGTGCGATTCAGCCAGGGATTTCCCAACGTATGAGCAATCACATCGCGCTTTGGCTAATTCGCGGATATACGCCGATTCTTTCAAGTAATATGGCCAGCCAGTTCGCGATCTGGCTGGTCTTCGGGCTTTGGCTGTTATATGCAAACTTACAAACCTTACAGGTTACAAATAAATGCATTGCTATTTCGCATCGCCGATCCGTTGTTTGACATTTCGTATAGTGTTACAATTTATTATTACCCTTTTCAACTTCCTATCTTGGTTAAATGGGATTATTTGCGTCGTGTGCTTTGAAGAAGTCAGCTAAACAAAGAAAAGAACTTCGAGTGTCTGTTTCTAGTATTAAAGCCTCCTTCGATAAACTTTGCTCCGTAAACCAGGCACAAGGGAGTCACTAATAATTATTAAACTCGTTTTTAAATTAGCAGTGACAAGTTGATTTTGTCCAATTGTAGATTGCTTAGGGGTTAAGACTGTGGTACAGCCTTTTTCTTTTTGTCTTCCCAGAACTACTTCACGAGTTGACTGATGGCCTACCTCTGTTCATTTGACATCATCCTCCCAGATTAGGGTATTTCAGTTCTCCGCCCATTGGGAGCCAATGTCACACCTTTCGAAAGCCTTTACACAGTCGTGCTGGAGACTCATCACATTACAAAGCTGCTTCTTTGATTGCTGCTTGCCTGATTGACGTATCCCTGCAAATCGTTAGCGGAATGGATTGTTGTCTATACGAGGAACACGCCGGGTAGCAGTACAGTGAAGAGACTAGAGGCGTGCTGTATAAATAGGGGAAGGCGCGTGAGAAGTGCTGCTGACTCCTCTAAATGTCACCTGGCCAGAGGCGCGCTGCCAAGCAGCCGAGGCCAGGACGTTGACGTTTTTGCGCAACCGGTGCTGATTCAGCCGGCAGCTTCGAAAGCGACCGCAGCTAAAGGTCGCCCGACTTACATTTCTCAGGATGCACTCGCTTCCCCCACGGGCGTCTGTGACGCGGCACAGCCAACCAAGGCGCGGTGTCGCTGAGCGGTAGGCGTCCACCTGCGTGCATAACGCCCTCACTGTCGTCGAGGTAATAGCTGGGCGAATAAGATAGGCCGGTGTCGACCAATAAGAAGGTCTGTCATAAAGTTTTAATTATCATTCAAAAAAACTAGTTACGTAATTAATTTTTTGTACCAGCATGAATTATTCACTTTTCAGCGGAGTGTGCGCTGGTATGAAACTTACTGGTAGTGTAAAACTGTGTGCCGATTGAGATTTGAACCCGAAACCTTTACCTTACGCGAGCAGGTACTCAAACAACTAAGCTACCATTATTATACTTTTTAATATCATTTCATTTAGCAACAAATATTACAAAACGTAATACAAAACGTAATACAATATTTAAAGAAGATATATAAATGGTAAGGGCTTTTATTTTTTATTTATTGACGAGGATTTCTTGTTTAATTACACAGGAATTTCCCTCTTGCCAGTGACAGAAAATCTTGCCCGCGGCGCTTTTAAAGAGAATTGAAGGAATACTCGACCCACAACTAGGACAATATCAAGTAGATTTTGGAAGGGAAGGTCTTGTTCACAGCAAGTACAAAATCTAAAGAGCATAATAGAAATGAAAAAAATCGGAAACTTGAAATGTCTTACAACTTTTGTAGATTTTTAAAAAAAAGACATATGACTTAATTGATAGAAATGCACTTATCAGTATTATAAACGAATTCGGACTCGACGGTAAGATAACAGAAATGATTAAAGTAACTTCAATAAGCACAACATCGAAAGTAAAATTTATGGGTGAACTATCAAAACCGTTGAGATAAATTTAGGAGTAAGACCACGAGTTGGCTTATCACCTCTACTTTTCAACTGTGCTTTATAGAAGGTAGTGAGAAAAACCATCAATATAAAGAGTGTTCACCTAGGAAGAAACCGAGATAAAACAAACATAGATTGTGTAGCTTTTGCAGATGGCTTGGCATTAATTGCTGACTTACTCGATAGAGGCAAAGAACAAATCACAGAACTACAGAAACAAGCAGACAAAATGGGACTAAAAATATCACTTGAAAAAACACACTTCATGACAAATATCAATCGTGCTTCCCCCCACCCTTATCCCCCTCAAATGGTTCAAATGGCTCTGAGCACTATGGGACTTAACAGCTGAGGTCATCAGTCCCCTAGAACTTAGAACTACTTAAACGTAACTAACCTAAGGACATCACACACACCCATGCCCGAGGCAGGATTCGAGCGTGCGACCGTAGCGGTCGCGCGGTGCCAGACTGTAGTGCCTAGAACCGCTCGGCCATTATAACAACACAATATCTAAAACTGTTTTAAATCCCAGGGACAATGGATATCAAACAATACAGCCATAGAAAATAGAGTACCTAAAATGGAAAGGCCATTCCATATGACAAGAAAACATATTTGACTAAAAAAATTGTCGTCGAACATAAAACTAAGACGCCATCAGTCGTAAGCCGTGAAACACTGCGTGCGACAGAAACGCTTGAACCACTAAGATTTGGGAATCTTGAAAAACTGGAAGAAGTGGATCGAAGAATTCTAAATAAAATACTGGGATCCAGAAGTAATCGTGATTTTGAATACAAATTAAGGTTAAACAGGTATCTTTATTTTAAAACGGAATAGCTGACAGATATAATGAGAAAAAGAAGACGACAGACTAACCAAGCAGATCTTGAACTTATTAAACAGCTACAAATCCAAACCCGCATGGTTCACCGTAATTGACAAAACACTGGAATTAGAATGGACATAACAGACAACGTAATACTTTCTACAGAAGTAACTCAAAAGGCAGGACTTAAGCAAAGAGAGACGACGGCGAAAGGAAGAACAGGAACGACGTTGTTGAAGGATAAAGGGAGTCTGGAAGCAACGAAAATCAAATACAAAAAAGCAAAACCAAAGTCGATTTATCGTAACCTCCAAAATGATTATTCGAGTAAATAAATGAATAAACAAATAAAAAATGTAAGAACCTTGTGAGTGTTCTTGTCTTAGATACTGGAAACGCTTTGATCTCCATGTACAGTACTTCCTTACTTTTTTATTTCTTTAACGGTCGTTGATACCAAACTTTGTGGTTTAAGTTTTATCCAATTATCGTTAGTCAAAGTTTGGAGCAGCCTACTGTTCGGTATATGGCAATGTCAACTATCCCACAGTACTCGCAGTGCGGATGACTCGTTCTGTTCTGTGGCGTCGTGCAGCTGTCGGGATCAAATCATTTATAAAAACATGTAAGCTGCTGAGCGCAGCCTTGACCTTAAGGATTTGTCTGCAAAATTTGCGCAGACCATCTTTGTGTATCATTTGGTGTGCTGAGGGACAAGGAGTTGTTTTCCCAGTTGTTTCAATAAATTTTCTTTGTCGTATAGAATCTTACATTTTGAGTCTTCTCTAAAATACACGCTGCCGTTTGGATGGCACAAATTATGTTTGCTGGTATCCTTCTGTCATCACTGTTTTCTGTCACGATATCCCAGCCCGCCTTTAGTAAGTCCGACCGAGTAACCGTTACTTTGAGAGTACGACCGAGTAACTGTTACTTTGAGAGTATTTATGAGATCTCTTGCTATAGGTTATCTGTCTTGAGCTGACGGCAGTCTAATTAAAAGGAATTACACCAGACGCGTTTCGCTTTTATTTACAAAGCATCTTCTGTGGTAATTCTGTTAATTGGATACATACGTTTGTACATTTTTTGATTGTTTTAGGTTAAAAACGGAGTTTTCTGTATGGAGTTGGTCTGCAAGCTACTTACGGTGTTTCTTTATATAATCCGCTCCTTCCCTTCTTGCTAGCAGTGGTTGGTGTCGACAGGCTTCATTTCACCTCTCCACTCAGCAGCTTTTAGCATTCTGCAATATTTCCTGCGCTGAAGTATTTACAGTTAACTTTGTTAACTGTTTGCCGGCCGAAGTGGCCGTGCGGTTAAAGGCGCTGCAGTCTGGAACCGCAAGACCGCTACGGTCGCAGGTTCGAATCCTGCCTCGGGCATGGATGTTTGTGATGTCCTTAGGTTAGTTAGGTTTAACTAGTTCTAAGTTCTAGGGGACTAATGACCTCAGCAGTTGAGTCCCATAGTGCTCAGAGCCATTTGAACCATTTTGTTAACTGTTTTTCATTCTGCACTGCCACGATGTTTATGCCTATTCCTTTGTTTTCATTCACTTTGTGAGTGTTTCCAACCTATGAAACGATTTTGTGTGTGTGTGTGTGTGTGTGTGTGTGTGTGTGTGAGAGAGAGAGAGAGAGAGAGAGAGTTATTGAAATTGTCTGTATGCAGGTAGAGACGTGAGAGGAGTGCAGTTGTGGTTTTTTTCTTCAAGCGTGTGGGTGGGAAGGGAAGGGAAGGGAGGAAAGACTGGGATGGGCCTGGACAGTGATTATAGACTTGAATCTGGGAGGAAATGGTAGTGATTGAGCCTGTGGTTATGTGTGTACTTTCAGTGTTATATTGAGTGGTCAGTCAGTTTAAAGAGTGTGTTGTTTGCCAAGTTCATCTGATCATTTGTAAGTAGTTTCTTTTCTGCTGTGGGTTTTTGGATGTGGTAGTTTCCTTGTAAGATGAGGAGGTGTTTTTTGTTGTTGTTTATCCTTATGATTTCCATGTCTGTGTCTCTGGTTGTAATTTTATGTTCGTGTTGGTGTAAGTGTTCTGCAAAAGTTGAAAGATTGGTCCTGTACTTCCATGCTCTTACATGTTCTTTGTATGTGGTGTCAAATGTACTCCTCGTTTGTCTTATGTATCTTCCATCACGTGTATTGCATTTCAGTTGGTATATTCCTGATTTCTGATATAGACCAGTTTTTCCTATCGTTTTTGGGAAGTATTTCTGAATTGAGTCCTTGGTTTGGTGCGCTATTTTTATGCCTTGTTTTTTGAAAATGTTGGATATTCTGTGTGTGTATTTGTGGTTGTATGTCATTGTGTACCATCTTTTACTTTCTGTTTCTTTCACACTTTGTGTTGTTTCTATTCTTGCATTTTGTGTATTTGTTTGTGTGTGATTTTGTCCTTGTGTTGGTGACAATAGGGTGTTTGTTCTTTTCTGTTTCTTCATTTTCTTGTTCAGATTTGTTACTAAGTTCTGTTTGTATTCCTTGTTTGTGGCTATTTGTATTATAGTATTCATTTCTTTTTTGTAATTGTCTGGATCTAATGGTACTGTGTTTAGTCTGTGGAGCATATGTCTAAGCGTTGCCTGCTTTTGAGAATTGGGGTGTGGTGATGTATAATTGTGACTGTTGTCTGTTTTCGGTATATTGCAAATGTGTGTTGGTTGTTTTGAATGTTTATGGTGATGTTCAAGAAATTTAAGTGTCTATTTTGCTCTTTCTCTGTTGTAAAATGTTTCTTATCATGAACAGAATTTATGCGTGTGTGTATGTAACTAGCCAATTTTATTGTTTGGCTCATCCATAAGGCATAAGATGTCATCCATATATCTAATCCAGTATAGGATGTTGTACCTATTTGGCCGGCCGAAGTGGCCGTGCGGTTCTAGGCGCTGCAGTCTGGAACCGCGAGACCGCTGCGGTCGCAGGTTCGAATCCTGCCTCGGGCATGGATGTGTGTGATGTCCTTAGGTTAGTTAGGTTTAACTAGTTCTAAGTTCTATGGGACTAATGACCTCAGCAGTTGAGTCCAATAGCGCTCGGAGCCATTTGAACCATTTTGTACCTATTTGGAACTATTTTTTAAAATATAATATCTTCTACATGGTTCATAAATATGTCTGCAATGGTTCCAGACATTGGAGATCCCGTTGGTAATGCTGTTTCTTTGATGTATTCATGTGGAAGTGTACTGTGTGTCGTAAGACTGCATAATAGTCTTGGAGAATTTTCATCTTTTCTTTTTCGAAAAGGAGCTGAGAGCTCCATTTATTTCTAGAGGCTTGGGGCAATAGATCGCTAGAATGGCTTTTTTGTGCAAATAGCAACTGAACATTTGAACATCCTTTATACCACGAGTCAGTAGCGAGGAGTAAACTCCGCTGTCGCTGAGATTCTGCCAGATATGGAGGAAATCGTGTCGACCAAAAAGTGGCGCACCGAATGCCGGAAGAATAGTGTCGCATCGCACTGTTAAATGAAATGTCACTCTGTACCGAGTAGTTCCGAGCGAAGCGGGGAAGTACCGAGTAGCGGTGAGACAGACCAAGCCTCAGGCCACACGCGTACAGCACCCAGTGCACACGTCAAGTTTTGCACGCCTTGACTGACCGACCCTGACGTAGTATGTCCAGCGGCCGCTGGTGACCTGCGCTGCCCCGTGACACAGCGTAGCGGCCCCTCTGGTTAATGCGACGTCGTCCGGCGGTATTTTTAGGTGTTTGGCGGCCGGCTCGTTACCATCAGTTAACAGGCGCGCCGTGGCGGCCATCGTTAGGACGGCGTGTTTCCAGGTCAGCGGCGCGCGAAACCTTCCAGCGGCGCGTCCTCTGTCGCGCGGCCTGCGAAAACTAATTAGTCTGTGATTGGCCCGCTGGCCGGGACGGGCTACGCAACTGCTCCCCGACACTCGGCGGCGCAATGACTGCGTCAAAGCTGGCGCCGCGGTGGCTGCAGCTTCTCTGTCGCTCGCCGTACCGGGCGTGCGTTATAACGCTTCCTAGAGCGGGCGATGTACGGTACAGGTGCTGCACGTAGAGTTTGGAGACGCGTGCGCCTCCACTGCTCTTTGATCTGAACTACCGTGCTGTTTGCCAAGTTTGTGGCCAGCCTTGCGCTCCCACTATGAGCATTGTATCAGAGACAGCAAAACCAACCCTCTTTTTTGTGACATTTACCCCGCGGTATACGTTCCCTCTTGTTTTGTAAGTGGCTATTTTTTTACTAGCTTTGTGGCTCGCTGCCCTTTCTGTCGCACAGTGGTCAGCTAATTTAAAGGAGGGAAACGTGTGCGTCTTCTGTCTGTGTAAACTTTTCTTCTTTCAGGGTGATTCAGCTGCACCTATCTGTGTGTTTTATACAACCCACAAAGCGTTTAAAAGCCAATCGCCTAATTTTCATATTCTCTCTCTCTCTCTACATACAAACTATTAATCCTACAGAAAAAAATGAATGGGAACTTTTTGTAGGAAACTTAATATAGTTAAACTTTGTACTACGTTTTCGCTAGAGGTCGTAGTTTTCGCATTATTCAAGACAATCGTAGAAAAGTGTCCTTCAAAGGCGTTTTTCTTCGATGGGTCGAAAACCGTGGCCTCCAGAGAAAACCTATCCAATCAGAGAATTTAACTGCATTAAGTTTCCTATAAAAGGGTCGCATAGCGAGTGAATGTGAAAAGTCTGTCGTTTGGCTTTTGAAAGTGTTGCTGTTTGCATTAAACACATAGACAGGGACAGGTGAATCAGGCCTTAGACTATATGACACGTTCTCAGTAGACAGCATCAGTGAGTACATTGTTTTTATTGGTTTCTCCATGTTTGATGATGCTGATTCCGTAACTGTTGTTCAATTAATGAAAAGCTGCTTCATTTGTTTAATTGGAACTTTGGTAAGTCCACACATGACCAGTTTCGCCCTTTATATTAGGCCTTTATCAAGGGTATCTGCAAGTTTTTCTGTAGAGACACTGCTGTTCTGCAGCATAAATTTCAGATACACTTGATAAAGGCCCAATATACGGTCCATTCACATTACAGTGATCATCGCCAGTCGACGTCAACATACAAATTACCAATCGCAGATGGCACGTGGTACCGCTAGCTGTGGACAGTATATAAAGCGTGTCGGAGAGACGCATAAAACAGTGCACTCGTTGTCGTAATGCGGAAACCGAGCAATTTATCTGACGTCCAAAAGGGCATGATGATTGCCTTTCGGGCCAAGGGTGGAAGCATTTCCGAAAAGACAAGGTGTGTAAATTGTTCGCGTGCGCCGTGGTTCTAGTATACAGAGCATGGTTAAATGGCGCTATCCAAAACCGGCGCCGAGGCAACTGTGGTGCACTGCGGGCCATAAATAACAGCAGTGAACGACGGCTGTGGAGATGTATACGGGCGAATAGACATGGAACTGTTGATCAACTGACCACGAACCAAAGGGCTACGAACAGTGTCTCCTCAATGACCGGTCAGCGAACTTTGCTGACTAGGGACCTCCCCAGCAGGTGCCTGGTTCGTGCGCCCATGCTGACTGCCTTTCATCGGCGTTGAAGGCTGGAATTTGCACGCCAGTACTCCAACTGAACATCCAGTGTGTGGGGGACAGGTGGCCTTTTCAGATGGATGACATGCTCTATCGGACAGACGGCTGTTGGCGTGTACGGCGTGAAACTTCTGAAAGCAAAGAGTCCAAGCCGGAGGAGGAAGCTTTATGGTTTGGGGAATCTGTTCGTGGTATTCCCTAGGTTATCCCGTCATTCTGGAAAGCACAGTGGAGCAACACAAGTATGCCTCTGTCTTTGGGAACCATGCCCACCCCTACATCCAGTTTGCTTTCCCTTGGCTCCATGGTGTCTACCAGCAAGAGAATGCAACATGTCACACAGGTCGCAGAGTACGTGCGTGGTTCGAAGAGCACCGGGATGAATTCACTGCACTCCCCTGGCCACCAGACTTCCCCCAGCCTTAAACCCAATCGAGAATCTATGGAACCGTCTCCATCGGGCTGTTCACGCCATTGATCCTCAGTCGAGAAACCTAGCACAGTTAGCCACGCCACTGGAGGCGCCATGGCTCCACATCCCCTTCGGTACCTTCTAGAACCTTATTGACGCTTTTCTTGCACGTCTTGAAACACTCCACGCTGCGAAAGGTAGCTATTGAGGCTTTTGGCAGTTGGTCACATTAACGTGACTGGACAGTGTATACAAAACCGGTCCTGTGTGGACTTAACGAACTATAGCGGTTTTTCGTTAAGAGTACTTTTAGATATAAAACTGGACGCTCGCATAAATTGTTTAGTGGCATGTATGATTTTCGACTGACTAGCAGTTGTGAACAGCTCATAAGTACTTCTTGATCGGAGGCTGCGTCGGGGCGTGCTAGCAATCAGTCAGAGAAAGACAGAGAATATACCACAGGCAACCAGCGACGACAGTGAAGCAAATTGAAGAGCCCTTTGCTACGTTTTATATGGTAAAAAAGGGGTGTGATATGGGATAGTGGTGGGTAATACTTCAAATAAAGGTAAATTAAGACACTTATTTGTCCCAGTCACCTTTGATTTACTCCGACGACGCGTTTCGAGGCCGTACACTCTATCGTGTAGTGGATCTGGGGATTACATTGAATTTTTGTTTGTTACGCTGTCCACTGATCCACGTGAGGATGAAGTTGTAAGCCCTCGAAACGTATTGTGGGAATAAATAAATAGTACAGTACTCATTAAATGCCCAGCCTCTTAGCTCTCATGGCGTACCAACATCTGAAACTGTTACCTTAAGTGCACCTATCACTCGCAAGCGTTTGAGCAGTCTTGCGAACGTTTCTACACAAGATAACTTCCTCCCAGGGCACTTTTTTTTTGCATATAGCTTACGCGCTGCTTGGCCATGCACCTAGTGCATATCCATTATTTCACTAGCAGAACGAATACATTGTTTTGTAATGTGACGGAAATTATTCTGAAAATGATACAAAAGAAGAAAAAGCAATAAAAATACACTCCATGGGTCATTGCAGAATTTTCTGACCATGAACTTTTTGTAACATTTTGGTGTCAAGAACACAGCCATAAATTTATGTCTCCAGAATAATAATCACGCAGTATATGCAGACAGGCGTAAAAAAACTTATCTGTTTACACGATGTACAGTGATTGTTCCGGCTACTACCACTTTGCCCTCAGACGAATGTGCTGTGAGAGTCAGTCTACTAACTGAAGCAGCATCCGTTTGTGAAGAAAGCACGTTCCTCCATTCATTTATGGCGCAATCTCGATGTGCTGACTCCACAATAAAAAAAATAGTTCAAATGGTTCTGAGCACTATGGGACTTAACTGCTGAGGTCATCAGTCCCCTAGAACTTAGAACTACTTAACCCTAACTAACCTAAGGACATCACACACATCCATGCCCGAGGCAGGATTCGAACCTGCGACCGTAGCTGTCGCGCGGTTCCAGTCTGTATCGCCTAGAACCGCTCGGCCACTCCACAATAAACAGGATGATTCCCGCACTTACATGAGCAGGTCGCTCCGTGTCTCCCGTTTTGCATACAAATAGACTCCTCTGAGCCCCCCATACACATTTTGTCGGGAAACAGAAACTCCTGGAGGGAGCCGTTAGCGCAGCAGATATCATCGTCGTATTTCGTCATACGCTCTAGGTCCGGTTTTCTGTATTGCGGTGGTGTGGTTATTCCTGCTCGAACTTGTATTGGTCGGCAAACATGAATTTATCTCGGAACTCTCGCCAAAGCCTTCAAATGACGCTTTGCGGCACGTAGAACTGCTGAACCCACATTATCTGTCTGACCTACCCCAAGGCGTCCGAAAGTAGGATCTCCAAATGTTGTTCTTGTGGCTTTACATTGTTACCCAGATTTTACACCCAATTTGCGACAAAAGTGCACTCATGCCGGCCGAAGTGGCCGTGCGGTTAAAGGCGCTGCAGTCTGGAACCGCAAGACCGCTACGGTCGCAGGTTCGAATCCTGCCTCGGGCATGGATGTTTGTGATGTCCTTAGGTTAGTTAGGTTTAACTAGTTCTAAGTTCTAGGGGACTAATGACCTCAGCAGTTGAGTCCCATAGTGCTCAGAGCCATTTGAACCATTTTTGCACTCATGTCTGAGACATGCACATCTATACTCGGCAAGTCGCCTTATGGTGTGTGGCGGAAAGTATTTCCGGTGCCAGCATCTTCTCCTCTTCCTTACATGTTCCTTTCACGAATGGTTCTTGGGGAAAAAAGCAACTGTCGGTGAGTCACCGTATGGGCTCTAATTTATATTAGTTTTACGTGGGGAGAAAGTAATATGTTGCTGGACTCTTCTCGGAACAAGGGCTCTTAGAATTTCAACAATAAATCTCTCCGTAATACAAACACACACACGGGAAGAGATTTATTTTTAATTTACTATTGTCATACGAACTTACATACTTAATTGAACATTGTATATTGTAAATAATTTGACGCTTGATTCGGATCATTCGGGTTGGTGTTACTGAGTGGTCGACTCCCTGTAGAGGGCTGCCTCGATCATCCGCCTCTTGCTGCGCCCTGATGTTGATAGGGGACCGACGGTTTGTTGTTCTTGAACAGTTTGTTGACCGGCGTCGTTGCCGGCATTCACTGCAGTGCTTTTACTCTGTAAGTACCAGTGGTTTCTGCCTGAAACCAATATTTTATTAATTTCCTTTTGAAGTACCAGTGCCTTTAGTATATAACCACCGATGCTGTTGTAAGACGGAGACATCTAATCCTACACCGATTTACTTCTACGAATGTATGAATACAGCACACAGCGTTCAAAACAATACTCGGCGCGGAGATCGTGCAACGTAACTGTTGGAGATTGTGAGATGCAGTTCGTTTTATAGTGGCCCTATTGAGGAGATAAATGACAGTGAAAGTAAATATATCTAAGGTTATTGTAACGTAAATTGAAGCTTGCTACACAGCTTTTATGAGTGGGTTCGAAATGAAAGCAATGAGGCAGTATATGGGCCTATAATTTGTTTTAGGCATTATAAATTCATGGACGTTTCGAGATGTGGGATTGTGTCTAGGAAAAATGCGAATTTGCTTTCAAATACATATATCACTTTATATGATGGGTGGCTTAAAACTTTATGCCCCTGTAGTTCCAAAGCGAAACCACCTCCTCAAAACTATTGATTGTTTCTCTTTTGTTAGTTTCTTCTTGTTGCTTAGAATTATATTTGTTTTCATATTCTTGGCATTCAAAGGATTAAGGGCTGTGTATAATGCAATAAAAATTTCTTCATATTTTGGTATTTTTCTTGTTTTCTCACTTTGAGTCCATAGATAAGTTATAAATGGTAACTTCTCAGTTTATCGCAGGTGATAAATGTAGTGCACTGTGTGGGGGACTATTCATGTGGCGGCGGATCTTTTGCAGCCTGGGAATCGCTTACGGTGTGGTGCCGAGAATGTTGTGGCGAAATGGTTGGGCGGGATTCTGATTATCAGACCGGGTATTAGTTTACTATGTTTCCAAACGTATGCGACCGTTCAACACAGTTCTGTGCTCCGGAGTGTCTGGTTCACTGCACGTGTCGCAGGCTTCTGTCCTGATCAGCTGTGTAACTGCTACGATGTTTCACCGGTGTTGCGGAAATTTTGTGTTAGTGGTCATCTTGAGTGGATTGCCGCTCCATGTATTTTCTTGACAGTCTACTCTCTGGGACTGAGGGCGCTTCCTAATATGTAGCTCTTCAGCATGGAGTATTACCGCATATAGCCGAATGTAAATAGAACCTTTGCGTGATCCGTGGTCTGCATTTGTCGAACAAGACCGCTGTCAACTGCTCTGATTATTTTCTGTGATTTTGGCTGTCATGTGTATCAGCAGTGCAGCGCCCTTCGACGTGTAATCGATAAAGCCGAGGCCTTGTTCTTCTGGTTTTAGAGTGCATGTGGTGCGGGCAGCCGTAAATATGACTCCAAGTCACACTAGCGACCCAGTTCTTCGAGCAGGTTTAGAATTTGGACCATATACGAAGATTTCGATAGTAAATATATCACACTCCGGCAAGAATAGTGACACAACTCAAGAAAGCAGTACTTGAGAAAAATCGGCTTGAAGAATTCTAGCCGGCCGGTGTGGCCGAGCGGTTCTAGGCGCTACAGTCTAGAACCGCGCGACCGCTACGGTCGCAGGTTCGAATCCTGCCTCGGGCATGAATGTGTGTGATGTCCTTAGGTTAGTTAGGTTTAAGTAGTTCTACGTTCTAGAGGACTGATGACCTCAGAAGTTAAGTCCCATAGTGCTCAGAGCCATTTGAATTATGAATTAAATTTTTGAGCTGTATCCCTTTTTTGATTTTTTAATTTTTTGTTTTGGTAATTTATCCATCATGTAATACTTTTTACAATTTTCCGTCTCCTTTTTTACTGTAATTTAATACGACATCCGAATCTACATCAGACAAAACCAGTATTTAAATTAAAATAAAAAATGTCTAATATGTTGAAATTTTTGTTTTAGCAAAATACAAAATGTAAAATTGTAATTTATGAAAATTAATAAAATTGCAATTAGGTGCAATTTAAGGAATATAAATTTACGAAAACATAGAATCAGATATGGGATTATATAATATAGGAATACTTTTCGCCGAGAGAAAGGATTCAATATGAACAATCTTTATAACAGAAATTTCAATTTTTTTCTTGTACGCTGCAACGTACGACATTTCGCAATATTTACAACTGCTGTAATCGTTAAAATAGTGTCTATTCCTTCATGCATACATGCATGTCTGAAGGACGTTGTCTGTGCCGCTGGTCCCGGCGGAGGTTCGAGTCCTCCCTCGGGCATGGGTGTTTGTGTTTGTCCCTAGGATAATTTAGGTTAAGTAGTGTGTAAGCTTAGGGACGGATGACCTTAGCAGTTAAGTCCCATAAGATTTCACACACATTTGGACGTTGTAATGTAAGATACAGGCACAGTTTAAACACAGACATTCTAAAAATCCATGGTATCAAAAATTACATTCAACTTAACCTTTCATGTATTAAAAGTTTCACAACTCAGAATATGTCTCTTTTATTGGATGGCCCATGCACACCTGCCAGTAGCAACACTGAAGTGACACTGTTCTTGCCGCGGCGAATCATGAAGTGACCTGCAACAAAACTGATACATCTGCCCTAAGGTGTACAAATTGTGAGATCGGGATATGACATTGGGGCACTTCACTCTTAATTTTCAGCGACAAATACTAAATATTGCCGTTTTTTCACCTGTGTCACATTCGTTGCTGGGGTGCGATGCAGTTATTAACTTCACCCATCTGTCAGTGTCAGGATCCAAGCTGGGAGGAGGGGAGGGGTGGGTCGTGTGATGAGTCGTTGTCCCCCCCTCACCTCTCCCCGCTCCCCCAAGGAAAAGTTTACCAAAAGCGTTTACATTTTTACGTGCATCAATTTTCAATCTTCTTAAGTAATTTCCATTCAGTAAAAGAGCTGTCTCAAGAGCACAAGAAATTCTAGAAAATTGCGTCAGTTACTCGCTGCCTGCACGCTGACATCTGCAGAGAGCATTACAAGCAGATAAAATTGGACATTCAAACACTGGTCGTACATGCTGCCGGCCATAAAATGCAGTATCGTTCTTCAGAACACAAGTAGAGGAACCCGAGTAACAGAAGGCAGAAAGAGAAAGGCCTAAAGAAAACGTATACACTGACTTTCTCGCCGTAGGAGGGAACGGCTGAATGAAGCAGCCATCCTGTCAGTTACACGCTCGCATAGTCATAGTGTGCACACCTGTGTTTACAGTCCTAGTTCTAAGTGAAACATTAGTAATGGCGAGTGCATGATTCGATTTTATATCGTGTAAACAGATTTTTCAAGTACGTTTTACAAAGGCGACGCCCTAACGTAAACAAGTTATTGTTATTACAGTTTGTAATGTTCTGTGCTTGCTGTGTAATAAATGTCTTTCAGTCACATAATAAATTTGTATAAGCAGTTGTGCTGGTATGAGTAGTATTTTTATGTGGACTATAGGTCTGTTTCAACCATCATCAAGTTATGCGTAATGGACCATCTTATGAATGTTGTTACATTTGTTGTACTACATGTGAGTTACTGATGAATAATACGAGTATGTTTTACGTAGGTGCGTAAAATCATACTATTGATAGGTATGTAAAAACGTACTATTCAGAAACAACTCACATGTAATACAACAGATGTATCAAAATTTAAAAAAGTTCTATTACAAATAGATCTGTGCCGGGATAGACGATCAGTGCCTCTCCTTTCGCACCTGCCAATGGAGTTTCTTGAGCATCTCTGTATAACTCTCGTGTCGGCTAAACTATTCCGTGACGAAACGTGCCTCTCTTCGTTGTATATTCTCTCTCTCTCTATCTGTATCTCTATCTCTCTCTCTCCCAGATTGGTGAGCACGATGTTACGAGTGTTACGTGATCTACTTCTTTCGTTAATGAATCGCATTTCCTCAAGGCACATGCAATAAAATTAGTTTTACGTGACCATTCGCCTTAGGTCGCCCTGGGTGGCTGCTCCTCGGTATTTTACGTCTGTATTTATGAATGTAAGGCACGTAAAGTACTGCATCCCGTCATCCTTGAGCCTCGTGCCTAGTCAGAACAGAATGTTATTTCCTGTGCAGGAAGCACAAAGTCTGTTTGCCAGGTGATGACTTCCTACAATGGATACTTTTCTCGCGTAAGGTTTGGGTTCGCACGAGTTCTTTCGCTCCGACCATTCTGCAACAAGGCAATAGCTTTGCACCTTGCTGCACGATGTGTATTACCGACAGATGTGGAGAAGTGATAGCTTTGCAAATATTAAAAGGTTTCTGCGCGTAACTATGAAAGAGAAAAAAGAACATTAATACATACAATATAGAACCCTTGGCAACTTCAGTAAATTATCTTCCCTTGTCTTTGAGAGGCGGAACGAGCTACTTTGTTCAATTAATATGAGTTGTAACAGTAATTACCATTTTACCATTAGCTCCTAGCTGCCTCTCGACACGAATGTCACCGTCTGACCTGTGGACAAGAGCTTTAGTTTGTTCATCCCGCTGACTGGCTGTTTGGCAGAACTGGAACGACAGTGAGCACTATTTAGGGTAGCCGTTTTCGATTTGTAGAATGTGAATTAAGTCCTCGAGAACTATGACGAGAACTCACTTTTGCCCTCTGAAGAACGCTTTATATATATATATATATATATATATATATATATATATATATATATATATATATATATATATATATAATGGACTCCGTCTACATGCCTTCCCAGGCCCATTGTACTTACTGAGCGTCGTGTCATCACCTGCCGATGGCGTAATTGTATGCGGTACGGAGAAGCACACCGCTCTCCCGGCCGAATTCAGTTTTCGTGACATGGAGCCGCTACTACTCGATCAAGTAGATCCAGAGGTGGCATCTCGAAGCTGAGTGCACCCAGAAAAAATCCCGGGCAGTAACGGGAGTCGAACCCGTGCACTCTGCATAGCAGCCAGTTGTGCTGAGCACAGAGCTACGGAGGCGAACACTTTGAGAAAGGACACAACCGATTTCCTTCACTAATCCGGATCTTCTGCTCCGTCTCTAATGACCTCGTCAATGGGACGTTAAAATCCACTCTTCTTTTCACAAGGAGTTATGGTGGACAACATGTTATCCACAGTTCCCTAACTTAAATACGTTCGCATACGACTTTATTCATTAAAGAGTATGAATTTATAAGGCCCCCCCTCCCCCGCCGCTTCTTTCTGTCTGTATGTGTAGCGATTTTTACACGGATTAGACTGATTCACCAACAAGGTTCGTGTAAGTAATTTATATATCTCTATGCAAAGTAAGTCGTCTGGCCGTGGGTACTGAATGCTACCCGTGCGAAGCTGTAGCAGGTCGCTAGTTATTTATAAACCTTCTTGTACCATACGCTTGAGACTTGAAAGTATCATAATCTAGCTTTACACCAAAGATGTCTCGAAAAGCGCAATGTGGCGTAAACCTTTTGAGTATAGGACCGCTACACAGATATTAACGGTATTTGGAGAGACAAAAACAGCTGAACAGCGCACTAAGGAAAGAGAATTAATTTTTAACGTCCCTTCGCCGACGAGAATAGCCCAGAGAGCTCGTTGTTGCTGCGTATGGTGGTTGTATTCCGTTAAATCGTTCTTTTTTGAAGCAGCAATAAACAGATATATTTTCTGTTGGTTGTGTTGCATACCTTTCACAAAGTTTAGAAATGATGTCACGTAACATGGTGAGCTGCTGTTGAAAGTATTCTGTAATAAGCGACCACTTTCGGTCGAAGACCGTTTCTCACAAGGGAACCTCCCCATCGCACCCCCCTCAGATTTAGTTACAAGTTGGCACAGTGGATAGGCCTTGAAAAACTGAACACAGATCAATCCAGAAAACAGGAAGAAGTTGTGCGGAACTATGAAAAAAATAAACAAAATATACAAACTCAGTAGTCCATGCAAATGATAAGCAACTTCATGGACAGCGTAGGCTCACGAGCGCCGTGGTCCCGTGGTTAGCGTGAGCAGCTGCGGAACAAGAGGTCCTAGGTTCAAGTCTTCCCTCGAGTGAAAAATTCTTTTTTTTCGTAAAGTTATAATCTGTCCGTTCGTTCATTGACATCTCTGTTCACTGTAATAAGTTTGTGTTTTGCGACCGCACCGCAAAACCGTGCGATTAGTAGACGAAAGGGCGTGCCTCTCCAGTGGGAACCGATAACATTTGATAGCAAGGTCATAAGTCAACCGATTCCTCCACAGGAAAACACGTCTGATATATTCTATACGACACTGGTGACGGCATGTGCGTCACATAATTGTGTGAAAATAAAAAATTAAAATTTTCACTCGAGGGAAGATTTAAACCAATAACCTTTCATTTTGCAGCAGCTCACGCTAACCACGAGACCACGGCGCTCCTGAACTCAGATTGTCCTTGATGTTGCTTATCTTGCACATGGACTACTCAGTTTGTATATTTTGCTTATTTTTTTCATGGTTCCACACAACTTCTTCCTGTTTTCTCGATTGATCTGTGTTCAGTTTTTCAAGGCCTATCCACTGTGCCAACTTATAACTAAATCTGAGGGGGGTGCGATGGGGAGGTTCCCTTGTCAGCACATATTGGGTTAACGCCAAGAATACATAACATATAAACATGTTTATTCCTTGTGGAAACGGTCTTTAGCCGAAATCGATCGCTTATTAAAGACTATTTTTAACTCTTGATCTCATTTGTAAAGAGATAATTATGTTTACGATATTCAATAGCTTTTAATTTTTTTTCTCTTGCAGGATGATCTCTTTATGTTCTGAAGATATGATTTTTTTCCGTTACAGGTTGGTCTCCTATTAGCCCCAGCGTATTTCCAGAGCCGTTGCAGAGGTGGTGCTATTTCACCGTTCCACAGTGAGTGAAGAACCATACAATATGTTTTGTGGCAAGTTTGTGCCGCGTATTTGTTTCACTGTAAGTTGCACACGCGAATACTTTTAGCCTCTGACGTCGCATACACGCACTAAAATCTTATTTCCGCACTTATAATCAAGGCCTTTGTTGTCCTCTCTTCTTCATTATACACAACTAGATCAACCATTGCAGGCTTTCGTCGTCAGTATTGATATCTTTGAAAACGTTGTTTGTATTGCATATTTTTGTGTCCAAAATTTCGTCTCCTGCTGCGGGAGACATCCTCAGAGGCTACGAAGGCTTAGTTAACTAATTTTCAAGCGTAAACCTGGTTGTAAAAGTTTGGCACGCTGTCAAGTGAAGATAAATCCGTGGGCACTATTTTATTGCAGTCTATTGTCATTTGTCTGTATAATGGTTAGCGATTTCGAACTGATAGGGAACATCTTCAGACCCATTGTAATTGCAGAGTAATCCGTCAGTTTTAATTACTATGTGCAGACCCCGTAAGTCACAAAGTATTTCAACAAAACCGGTAATCATTATGAAAACAAATGTGAGAATAGACTGCGGTACAAATACCAGCATTAATTTTGGCTGGCTAAAGTTTCCTCTGAGGTTGTTTCCCGCGGTAGAGGGCGAAACGGTGGGCATAGATAAATGCCTTTTCCCATCGCTGGTATCAAATGGTTACCGATAAAAATACGAATGGCACGGGAATTTAGAAACACTTCTTTCGTGGAAAACAGTATACGCTCAAACCATTTGCGATTTAAGATTTTCATGTAGTTTCCTTTTTTGACTTATTATCGCAGTAGCAACTGGTATTTGTTGTATGATTTCGTTTAGTGCGAAAATCGAAGGTGGCCATTGTATGTCATTAGCTACAGTACAGTCAAAAAACGGATAATGGGAAAAATCGAGTAACATGAAATGGTAATGCAGACCCTGTTATACAGGGTGTTACAAAAAGGTACGGCCAAACTTTCAGGAAACATTTCACACACAAAGAAAGAAAATATGATATGTGGACATGTGTCCGGAAACGCTTACTTTCCATGTTAGAGCTCATTTTATTACTTCTCTTCAAATCACATTAATCATGGAATGGATACACACAGCAACAGCACGTACCAGCGTGACTTCAAACACTTTGTTACAGGAAATGTTCAAAATGTCCTCCGTTAGCGAGGATACATGCATCCACCCTCCGTCGCATGGAATCCCTGATGCGCTGATGCAGCCCTGGAGAATGGCGTATTGTGTCACAGCCGTCCACAATACGAGCACAAAGAGTCTCTACATTTGGTACCGGGGTTGCGTAGACAAGAGCTTTCAAATGCCCCCATAAATGAAAGTCAAGAGGGTTGAGGTCAGGAGAGCGTGGAGGCCATGGAATTGGTCCGCCTGTACCAATCCATCGGTCAACTAATCTGTTGTTGAGAAGCGTACGAACACTTCGACTGAAATGTGCAGGAGCTCCATCGTGCATGAACCACATGTTGTGTCGTACTTGTAAAGGCACATGTTCTAGCAGCACAGGTAGAGTATCCCGTATGAAATGATGATAACGTGCTCCATTGAGCGTAGGTGGAAGAACATGGGGCCCAATCAAGACATCACCAACAATGCCTGCCCAAACGTTCACAGAAAATCTGTGTTGATGGACGTGATTGCACAATTGCGTGCGGATTCTCGTCAGCCCACACATGTTGATTGTGAAAATTTACAATTTGATCACGTTGGAATGAAGCCTCATCCGTAAAGAGAACATTTGCACTGAAATGAGGATTGACACATTGTTGGATGAACCATTCGCAGAAGTGTACCCGTGGAGGCCAATCAGCTGCTGATAGTGCCTGCACATGCTGTACATGGTACGGTAACAACTGGTTCTCCCGTAGCACTCTCCATACAGTGACGTGGTCAACGTTTCCTTGTACAGCAGCAACTTCTCTGACGCTGGCGTTAGGGTTATCGTCAACTGCACGAAGAATTGCCTCGTCCATTGCAGGTGTCCTCGTCGTTCTAGGTCTTCCCCAGTCGCGAGTCATAGGCTAGAATGTTCCGTGCTCCCTAAGACGCCGATCAATTGCTTCGAACGTCTGCCTGTCGGGACACCTTCGTTCTGGAAATCTGTCTCGATACAAACGTACCGCGCCACGGATATTGCCCCGTGATAATCCATACATCAAATGGGCATCTGCCAACTCCGCATTTGTAAACATTGCACTGCACTGCACTGCAAAACCACGTTCGTGATGAACACTAACCTGTTGATGCTACGTACTGATGTGCTTGATGCTAGTACTGTAGAGCAATGAGTCGCATGTCAACACAAGCACCGAAGTCAACATTACCTTCCTTCAATTGGGCCAACTGGCGGTGAATCGAGGAAGTACAGTACATACTGACGAAACTAAAATGAGCTCTAACATGGAAATTAAGCGTTTCCGGACACATGTCCACATAACATCTTTTTTTTTATTTGTGTGTGAGGAATGTTTCCTGAAAGTTTGGCCGTACCTTTTTGTAACACCCTGTATATATCGTCAATGCACATGAGAGATCTCATTTGGTTTATGAGAGCATGGAGAGCAATGCACTGTTAACGTAAACAATGAGAATTATCTTTTATTCTAAGCACTGATAACATTAAGAAAACAATTAATAAATTAATACATATCTTTCTCGTTATGAATGATAATTACGAAGGCCATAAGCCCTGGCCAACAAGTACTACATGAGAACACTGAATAGCAAGAACAGGAACCAGTAACAAGTGAGGGCGAAAGAAGCCATTTTCGCAGCTTCAATACATCCCCCGCTGGACCTCGGAGTGAGGGCAGGGGCCCATATCGCAGATTACGAGCGGCGGCATAATAGCGTCGAAGCAGCGCCCTATGCCGCGGCGGCGGTTGTGGGAAGCGCGGCGCTGACGAGCGCTGCGGGCATTTCAAAGAGCGGTCGACCGGCGGTGGCGGTGGTCGGTACCGCAGCCTCGACAACATACTTCGTAGTCTCATACATTTTCATTTAACATGAAACTCGTTCAACACGAAAAGCTTTCTCTTCTCGAACGAGAATATTTGCTGGCTCTTCCTTTTTTCATTGCTGAATTGCAGTAAAAAATATTTAATACTTTTGTTTTGTTATCTTAAGTCTTTGGGTGCACTTATTGAATTCGTTGATTGATGTGTTCAAGTCGGTGATTTGTATGCAGGAATCAGTGAATTCCTACAAAATCGTTTCATGTTTTTTTCGAATAGTGGTGATGTAAATTTACGCAGGTTATGCGCACTGCCTTGTGGGAAGATATATAGTAAAAATATTCATTATGCATTTTTATGTTATATAGAACGAAAATAAATCGGTGTTTCGCTTAACATGAAAATGGAACTGTTCACGGCATTTGATAAAAACAGAGGCCGAAAACGGAAATCCATACAGAGTTTGGCCCGCATCTCGTGGTCGTGCGGTAGCGTTCTCGCTTCCCACGCCCGGGTTCCCGGGTTCGATTCCCGGCGGGGTCAGGGATTTTCTCTGCCTCGTGATGGCTAGGTGTTGTGTGATGTCCTTAGGTTAGTTAGGTTTAAGTAGTTCTAAGTTCTAGGGGACTGATGACCATAGATGTTAAGTCCCAAAGTGCTCAGAGCCATACAGAGTTTGGCATTGCTGACTCTACACTGTTGACAAGAGTAGAAATCAAATCACGGCAGCATCTGATCATAATATATTCGAACTAGAGAGGGAACATGCGAGAGCTGTAGAGATTGCGTTGCTTATTTGGTTCAAAACAGCAACGTCTCAGAATGCCCCCATATCAGGATCTGTATTGCTGAAAAGAACTGATGAACTTGCAAAACAGACGTATACTGCAGTTTCTGAATGTCCAGGCTGCTTGTGAAGGTTAAAAAAAGGGACAGTATAGCATTAAAAAGTCCGTCGTCAGTATAACAACGTTTTCCGTCTAAACCAGTCATTCTCTGCAACCTACGTTGCCTTCAGTACATAAACAAGACACCGTCCAGTGAGTGCTCTTTCGGTGTACAGCATGTGCCTTTAAGAACTAACTTTAGCAGAAAATGGATTTACGTCATCGTGATAATATTTGACGAGAAAGAAAACATCACGTTTTAAAATTCTATTAAGACGAAAAAAATATTTCAGTCCTCTCAGTTATAAGGTTAAGCCATCCCAGCATGAAATATCATGAGTTATAGTCCGTGCGCCCCTGGAAAGACACATTTGGAGCAGATCTTATAAAAATGCTCGTAAATTGGAGCACGGAGTAGAGACAGATTCTGGGAACATTACTTTAAATGGGATCAGCACCATTTGTAAATAAGAATTGTAGCTTTTATATACCTTTGACTTTTTATTGTTCTCCATCACTTGCATAACACGTCCAAATCTTCTCACAATTAATATAATCAATCTTAATGTGTTTCAAATAGACCGCCTTAATTGCATCTGGATACAATGACGACAATAAACCATTTGCGTCCGTTTCTCTGAAATGGTGAAATTGAACGTTCTAAAGAATGGATACACATCGTCTTCCTCTACGGAAGGGGAACCATAAAAAGCTAGGCAGAGATAAATTTATGCTTCTGCTATCTGTGAGTTCACGTAATCTCAGTTCGACGTTACTCATTGAGTTATTGTTAAAAACTTACGATATAATTTCTACCCGTTATGGAAGGTGGAAAATATGCAAGATATTACAAGGATACATATTAAACGTTATTCAGTATACATACATGAAATCCGAGCGTTTTGTATGCATCATATTGCAGGGATGGGACAGGTCTGCTCTTCTTCTTCGTTTGTTGCTGATTCGTGACCATGTTGCAGGACACTGTCACAGAGAACCATAAAAAATAGGGCGTAAATAGTAGCGTTGATGAAGACAAATAGCGCGAGTGGACTTGCAAGCGTGTTTTGACGAAAACTGTCGAATGCTCGTTCCACGAGAACGTGAATCGTTGTCTAGATAGAACTAGATTCGCTGGCTGGTTGACTGATCGGGCACGTTGTAACCCGTGGGACGGCGCTTCACGTGCGGAGAGACAGAGAATGGTGTCACACAGACAGCTGAATAAACAGCTCAGCGCTTCCCCGTTGACGCTCTGCGCTGCATACGAATTAACGGCTGGCGGGGTCCTTTCAGTTTTATAGCGATACTCGCCGCATTGCGCGAATCGCATTGCACACTGCCCTGCTCTGTGATGTGTGTGCAGAGAAAACTTGCGAAACGCTTCCGTCCGCCGTCGCTTAGCCGCGTCACTCTGTGGATTTAGCTCCGAGCAAACCGAAATAGAGTCAAAACTCGCTAAACTGTTTTTCCTCGCACAATATTCTGACAACTTTGTAGGCAAGGATGCTCATTTTTTTTTCTTTGTCTTTCCTAGTCGCTGGCCTCCTTTGCAGCTTCGTTTTGTTAATTTCGAGACCAGTAGAAATGGAAGTTTCCTCTTAAACAGCTTTTTTTTTTTTTTTCCGGGAACTGGTGCTGGCCGAGCATCATAGTTAACGTTCAGGTGCCGGTGTGACATTAGGTTATCCGCAGCAACCCGAAGTAGTTATTCAGTCGGCGAATTTTTTTTAGTGTAGCTCCCTAGCCTATCATTGATAAAAGTAGAAAAGCTACGCGCAAATAGCGGATGTGCCACTTTTAAATGACAAAAATGGTGTTTGATTACGATTTGGCGTGTAAAGAGATACCGCAGTTTTGCTCGAAAAGGGTTAATTGGAATATATCTACCATAGCCGATCAAGGCATTGATGAATAAGACACTGTCTTGCAAACAGATTGCGTGCTCCATTTCACAAATTTCATACCCTTTATACATGTTTCCACAAACTAATACTTGCTGAAATATGGACCATATTGTCCTTTGATGCCATATGTCTGTTGGCTGTTGATCTAGTGGTAAACCTGTAGCCTGTGGGCTGTGGTAGCCTGTGAATGTCAATTCATATTACTAGATTTCTTATTCATCTGTAAGGAATCGACTCCTGTATGCATTTCCTCGCTGCATTTTCAAACTTTCCGTCAAACTGCACTGTATCACTTTATTCCTTTGTTTTATTTTCTTTTGCCGGCCGAAGTGGCCGTGCGGTTAAAGGCGCTGCAGTCTGGAACCGCAAGACCGCTACGGTCGCAGGTTCGAATCCTGCCTCGGGCATGGATGTTTGTGATGTCCTTAGGTTAGTTAGGTTTAACTAGTTCTAAGTTCTAGGGGTCTAATGACCTCAGCAGTTGAGTCCCATAGTGCTCAGAGCCATTTGAACCATTTTTTTTATTTTCTTTTGCTAATTATGTACATTTTACATTACTGTGTCGCAAAAATGCAGTGTATAGGATGGTCGAAATACTTACCCTAATTGCTCGTACTGCAATAAATGTACCAAACACCTTATGTAATGCATAAAATATCAACTGAATTACATATATGTATCTATTTTTCGCAAAAAAGGAATCATTCAGTAAATGACCAAACAAACATTAGCAACCAAACATTTTTAAAACTGATAAAATGTAGTCCATGAATAACAATACCGCTAACCTCCACAAAAACAGTATCACATAAACTAGACAAGATACCCACTCATGATCACCTAGCACCCTACCATAATCAAGTAGCTTGAAAAAACAGACGATCACATCCCACAACATCAGAACAAAGTACAAAGAGGTGTTAATAATCCTAAACAACGTGAAAACAACTATATGTACCGTGTCAGTGAAGTACAGTGTACCAAAATTAACACCTAGGTGCAACCGAGCGAGGTGGCGCAGTGGTTAGACACTGGACTCGCATTCGGGAGGACAACGGTTCAATCCCGCGTCCGGCCATCCTGATTTAGGTTTTCCGTGATTTCCCCAAATCGCTCCAGGCAAATGCCGGGATGGTTCCTTTCAAAGGGCACGGCCGACTTCCTTCCCCGTCCTCCCTAATCCGATGAGACCGATGATCTCGCTGTCTGGTCTCCTTCCCCAAACAACCCAAAACCTAGGTGCAGAGGAACGCTCGAAACGAAGTAGAATGCGAAACCCGTGAGTACGGTAATAATAGTTCAAATGGCTCTGAGCACTATGCGACTTCTGAGGTCATCAGTCGCCTAGAACTTAGAACTACTTAAACTTAACTAACCTAAGGACATCACACACATCCATGCCCGAGGCAGGATTCGAACCTGCGACCGTAGCGGTCACGCGGTTCCAGACTGAAGCGCCTAGAACCGCACGACCACACCGGCCGGCGGTAATAATAGTAATTGAATACTGTTTGTTGGTAGTAATTTAAAACGTGCGTACTGTATACATCTTGGCAAACAAAGTTCTAAGAAAAACCACATTCTTATAGCGACCTCAGATGGTTTAAAATAAAGCGAAACGCTTGTGGTCTAAACAAGACTTTTGTTATAATCCCAAAAGACGGAACGCTATGTGTTATCACTCGTGTAACTGAGACTGCGAAAGAGGGGCCTAAACACGAAACAAAAAGCCTGACAAGTGCGAGTAGGATTCACTCTCTGAGCGTTCATGACAAACTCGATTATGAAATGTGTGGATAAAAATCCTAATTCAGTCTCGCAAAAATTCCTGTAATTATAAGTACGCAGTTTCAGATCACTAAAAATTCTGTATCAAATGGCTCTGAGCACCATGCGACTTAACTGCTGAGGTCATCAGTCGCCTAGAACTTAGAACTAATTAAACCTAACTAACCTAAGGACATCACGCACAGCCCTGCCCGAGGCAGGATTCGAACCTGCGACCGTAGTGGTCACGCGGTTCCAGACTGAAGCGCCTTTAACCGCACGGCCACACCGGCCGGCTAATTCTGTATCAGCCCCAAGGCAAGAGCGAATCAGATCAACAGATTCTGACGACGTGTAATGCCGGGTAGCCGATCCATACTTTATTAAGTAATAATTTGTTTTGCTCTGAAGATGGTTCGTCAATGAGCAGAAACTAGTTTACCAGCAAAGGAATTTTTGCGATACTGACTTGAATTTTTATCCAAACATTTTAACATATCAGGGCGCCTGCCACCGTATTTGGCAATGGCAAATAGGAACGTGATGTTAATTATGTATGTAGATAGTTCATCTACAGGTTTTGACGAGCGAGTTTGCGAGAGTCAAAATATGTTGTACAATATCTTGTATGAGGGACAACTGGAGTCATAAGTAAACATCTTAAATAATAATCGCTTGACTGCTCTTGTTAATAATTTATTTTTACGACTGGTTTCGTAGCCTCGAAGCCACATCGGGTTAAATATGGCGAATCATGACATTAAAGTTGTGTCACGGACCAAGCGTGCTTTTTTTTTATTAGCTCTGGCAAGAAATATCCTCACAGTCTGGTGGGGAAATTTGTGTAGAAGTGACATACCATAAATACGGCAGACCGCAATACTTGAAGATGCAGACGGGAAGGTGACAAGGTGACCAGCTGTGGACCGAACAGCAAGCCGTGTCGGTGGCGGAAACCGGGTTACGCAGGCGCAGTGGGTCAATATGACCTGTAGAAATTCGCGTGACGTGGTCACATTCGTTTCATTTTCACACATATTTGCCGAGCATTTATAGTCTTTTTACTGTTTTTACTATTAATTGGGTTCTTGTTGATACTTCCCACATTTTCAATAATTTTTATGCACTGTGAATGGATTGTGCCTCTACACCTAATGGTTAACCGGTTGTATGCGTCCCACTGTCGTCCGGTTGGATTCACGGTAGGTGTTTTTAATTTTTAATAGGGTTTTCTAGAGGATGATTGGTATTTTATAGCATTAGGTCCCAGAATATTTATTGGCGGTTCTTATAGTTTTTCTTTTTAAATTAGTCACCCTTGAGGAACTGTGGACCTATATTTTCCGCTTATCTGACGATACGCTAATTGCATCATTTATTCATAGACATGGAACGTTCGGTCGCGTCCATGTTGCACCGTAATGTCATGATTCACCACGTAAGGAATTTGCTCTATCTCTCATTACTGATTGTAACTATAATTGGACCACAATTGTAGCGAACGATTTTTGTAACTCAACCTGATGATGTGATTTATAGGCGGCGAAACTGATCGTGAATGAATTATTTACAGGAGTAGTCATGTGGTTATTATTCAAGATATAAAAATATCTAACGTAAATGATCGTGTATTTAGGTTGCATTTACTTAGAAGCTTTGCTGTAAATTTCAACATGATATCCCTTTCTGAGAAAGTGGGGTCCTAACAGCTGGGCAGACGGGCGGGCAACAAAGTAATCTGTAAGGGTTCTCTTTTTTTTACCGATTGAGGTATTAGAAGGTGTTTAGATGTTTTTGTTTACTCTCGTAACATCTGAAAGCGCTTCATTTAAAAGATAATCGCGTGAACAGCGATAACGTGGATGAGGCGTTGTCCACTGCCGCCGGCCGGTGTGGCCGAGCGGTTCTAGGCGCTTTAGTCTGGAACCGCCCGACCGCTACGGTCGTAGGTTCGAATCCTGCCTCGGGCATGGATGTGTGTGATGTCCTTCGGTTAGTTAGGTTTAAGTAGTTCTAAGTTCTAGGGGACTGATGACCTCAGAAGTTAAGTCCCATAGTGCTCAGAGCCATTTTTTTGTCCACCGCCAGGTACCGTTCTCTCGGTGTGTCAGTGTGCTTACAGTGAGCGCGCAGCTGACGCTCGCGTCGCCGCGAGCTTGTTGACTCGCGTGGCGCGGCCTTGCGCGCACAAGGTGAAGTCGTCGACCTCTGTTATCAGCGGCTGGCTGGCTGACTGGCTGGCTGGCTGCCGTGGAAAACCACAAACGGCTGACCACGCCGCCTTGCGGCGCTTCCTAGACGCTAGAGCTCTCGCAGCGTCGTAGTCTCCTGTGTCGACAGGAGGATGGAGCTCGTTTGCACAGCCAGCACATGCGACACCGAAGAGAATGTTTTACAGATGTCGCCGTGGAGCAATAATAATAAGGGGGAGTAGCGCTACAGACTTCACGCTGTGCGTTGCTTTGAAGTCGGTGCTGCCGTATTAGATGCGCCAAAACATTACCAGTTTTTACGATTGCTTCTTGTTTTTAATTTCAGTCGTGTGCACGGAACACTTGTTTTTAAATAGTAAATGATGTAGTGCTTTCGTGAATAACACAGTGTTAGAAATGCATTTTCAGACGTTTTTCTGGTGTTAAAGGCGTATTTTATCCAGTACTACAACGCATTTTGCCTAGTTCATGTAGCTTGCTTTTTGTTATACGTTTTGGATAACGAAGAAGAAAAGTATGGGGTGTGAAAAGGCTGCTTCCGTAATCCAGCATTTTCCTTAATACGGACTGACGATACTGATGTTCGGTCCTCTTTCCTCCTCAAAGTATTCGTCCAGAGAGCTTTACGAGATGGATTGATAACAAATCCAAAGTCAGATGTCAGAAATAAAACGACTACATTAAAAGCAAAGACCGCAAACAAAATTAATGTTTTATAAAACGTAATATCGCTTGAACGATCCCACATACGAATGAAATGTGATTCCTTTATACTTTTAGACTACAGTCAGAATGATTAGTACGCCTGTAAATGACACAAGCTGATATTTTTTATCAAAACGCTTCCACTAGAAGCTAATTTTTCGGGCAGCCGACATGGTGGATGCCGGCTTCAGGTTTGTGAAATCATGACGACCCCCCATATAGTACGTTAATGGATGTCGCAAAGCGACAGAATTCTGAGACCTGCAGTGGCCAAGGCGTTTAATAATAATAATTAATAATAATAATTAATAAGTCTGTATTAGAATTTTCTTCACCGTCTTTTATGAGAGTCTGGAAACTATTTCCTTGGTCAGCTAGAAAGCGATGGAGAACATACTGACCATAGTTCCCAGTCTGCAAGTCCACATTCTTGTCCAACCCACTGAAAGAAATGTTTCTATTCTCTATTTGCACAGTGGGATCAGGACTAGGATTGTAAATTAAGATTTTGAGCTCTAATCGATAGAGATACTCGTAAAATTTCACACGCACAACATTGTTTCTTCATTATGTTTATGCAGACAGTAAATCTCTCTATCCTAAATAGCACTATGAGCAGTTCAGAAGCGACTTCTGCAGTAAGTTCCTATCAAATTTTCCTTCGCCTTGACTTCTGATTATCAAAATAATTGTTCGCCTCAAAAGTGGAAAATAACTATCCCCATTTGCCACGCGGATTTGTTAACATTACAGGCGGCACACCAACAATTACTTCCACGAAACCGAAACAATCCAGGACGGTATACAGTCCTCGCAAGTTCACTTTCTATTATTACTGAAAATATGCGTTTAGTAACAGTGTCTCTGACGTTATCCGAGGGAGCACGAACTCCGGCGTTTGACTGACGCGGATCGCACAGTAGCTGGGTGCGAAGTAAAACCTAGTCTTGCTTGCTTGCCTTGTGTCATCTCGAAGCTGCAGCTTCGTTAGGTAGGAGGGTTAGCAGGTCTAGCTGCTTTTCCTTCTTCTTCCACTGGTTGATTTTCAGTTCATTGCGTCTAAGTTTATTTTTTCTGGTTTGACACTCTTCCTTTTCCTTCTTCTTGCTGCCTGAGCAACGTTGCTACTGTCGTAGCAAGCCCGGCCATCTCAGTTGTCTCTCGACAGTGAGTCTAGTTTCCCAGATCCCTGATGAGAGGATTCGTAAATCTTCTCGTGTCAGCACAGAAAACTCGCCGACTGCTTGAAGCGGTTCTTCACCATCGGCACGCGCGTTAGCCGATGTAGTTCGGCCGTGCTGAAGTCAAGCGGAAGATGTAGTTTCGCCTAGTCTTGCCTCTCGGGTTGTATCTATATGTGTGGCGCAGCGGACGGCCAAGGGAACACCGGCAGTCATCCGCCCTATTCCCACGATAGCAGCCTCTAAACGGCCGCTTTCTCGGACACATAATATTTTATGTCGTGTATTAATTTAGAATCTTCGTTATTTTGGTATGCATGTAGTTAAGTTGGTTAAAATCATAGAAATGTTTTTAGCTCACGTGCATTTAAACTTTGCCGCCTAGAATTTGTAGAACAGTTGTCAATGTAAATTCAGAGTACACGAGGAACTTAAACAATATCAATAAGATAAACAGAACTGACGGTAGAACCTGACCTCTGAACTACAACTTTAAGAGACCTTGTATTTGTTATTATTTACATCCAGGCCTTGAAACGTGTACTCTGAATTTACATTGACAACTGTCTCTTCTTTTTTAATTGGTTGTGTATCACTCTCCATGTTTCATACCTCTTGATGCAGTCTTGTCTAGTACTAATTTTATCCTATTTCATTAGTTTTGTTTATTAATAGAAACTTATGTAGGCATGCTATTCCTATTTTGTGCTAAAGGTTTTCCTGTCAACTCCATTGTTATTTATGTACTGTTCAGTTTTTACTATTTCATTGCAAAGATGTTACTCACTGTATGTTTCTACTTCACTCTAGATGTGTTACTTCTCTTCCAATGTTGTCTGCTAACATGTAACTTCTTTGGTGATAATACTCAGTAAATGTCTGAAGATGGCCTTGTAAGCCGAAAACCGGTTAGCAATAAAAATAATATTGTAGAACAAAAGCAAACTGGTGCTTTGCATTTTTATATTTTCTCCTAAATTCAATATTTCTTCTGTTACCCAAGGATTTCTACTAGCTCTCGTCTTTTTACCTACTTGATCCTCTGCTGCCTTCACTACTTCATCCCTCAGAGCTACCCATTCTTCTTCTACTGTATTTCTTTCCCCCATTTGTGACAATTGTTCCTTTATGCTCTCCCTGAAACTCTGTACAACCTCTGGTTTAATCAGTTTGTCCAGATCCCATCTCCTTAAATTCCCACCTTTTTGCAGTTTCTTCAGTTTTAATCTACAGCTCATAACCAATAGATTGTGGTCAGAGTCCGCATCTACCCCTGGAAATGTCTTACAATTTAATACCTGGTTCCTAAATCTCTGTCTTACCATTATATAATCTATCTGAACCTTCTAGTATTTACAGGATTCTTCCATGTGTACAACCTTATTTTATGATTCTTGAACCAAGTGTTAGCTATGATTAAGTTATGCTCTGTGCAAAATTCTACTAGACGGCTTCCTCTTTCATTTCTTTCCCCCAATCCATATTCACCTACTACGTTTCCTTGTCTCCCTTTTCCTACTCTCGAATTCCAGTCACCGATGACAATTAAATTTTCGTCTCCCTTCACTACCTGAATAATTTCTTTTATCTCATCATACATTTCATCAATTTCTTCATCATCTGCAGAGCTAGTTGGCATATAAACTTGTACTATTGTAGTATTACGATACAATGAACAATTTTTGTTAAACAAAAGGTCGCACAGGGAAAATCCAGAGAAGAGAAAGGCTTTATATCGTATCAAGTGTACCTTAAACTTCATTATAGTTGTACTATTTAAGTACACGGAAATTAAACGCACAATTTTCATATAATGTTGCGGTGTTGCACCTCAATTAAGTGCCGACGTTATGCAAATCATACATGTTAGTAGTGACTTCAGTTGAAGAATCCTGTGCTATTTGTTCCAAGAAATATAACAACTTAATTTTTACAAAATTGTTAAGGCTTTCGTGGCCACTTGTTGACAAACTGCCTATTGGCTTCTGTCTCGGGTTCTTCGGCCGACGTTCATCTAATGACGCGCGCCAGGTACATATAGTCTGCGGCCGCGAGCTCGCCTCCAGTTCACCACCGGCAATGGAGGGTGAAGCTTTGACAATGCCAGCCACTCGTGCTGGCGAAACGTCAGAAAAATCATTAGATGAACGTCGGCCGAAGAACCCGAGACAGAAGCCAATAGGCAGTTTGTCAACTTAGTTTTTAATTAATGATAAGCTGTCGCACAGGATAATTACCACAAGGAGAAGCTAGCCACCTTGGAAGATGCAGTCTTCTGACAGAGAAGAAAGATGAAGGCTAAAGGGCACACGGGGGAAAGACATAGAAGAATCACATGAAAGTGTGCGCTACGATCGTGTTGAATGTATCGATATTCGCATTGATGTTAACATCGATATTCGCCTTTAGGAACTCCGTTAGGGCAATAAAAGTAAAATTCAAAACTATAGTAAGACTAACTATATTTAGGTGATGTGTGAATCAAGTTGAAATTCGGGATATACCCCCAGAAAATAATTGTTGGTACTTATGCAGCAAACCATTCGTCGTGAGAAGTCGTGCGCCTGAAAGTAACGTTTGGGAGAACTTTTTTATTCGTATACGCCGGAATTTGTCAGAATATCAAAAAAGAGACTGCACCGCCATTTGCCAGCGCATAATAACTTCGTAATAGTTACACTAATAGAAAGAATCTGTTTCATCAGTTGCGCATACAGTAGTTATTGGAGGGTCCATATCATGTTTCAGTTGCATGAGTGGAGCTTTCTTGATTGCCTCTTTAACTTAGTGACATCCTTTTTCAAAAAGTGTTATTGTGGACGAAGAATAGAGAATCATTTGTGAAACAAAATCCCTTACGAGAACTTTGTCCCACAGGGGAAGTGTTCTGACTGTTGCAATACATATTAACCATTGCTAAAATCCTTTCGCAACACTCCCTGTTTTTGGATAGTTGTTTAATTTTCTTTTCATCCGACTACTTTATCTCTCAAAGCTACCCATTCGTCTTCTATCGTATTCCTTTCGTGTGTTTCAGTCAATAGTTGCCAAACGCTTCCTTTGAATCTCGCGACAGCCTTTGGTTCTTTCAGTTTATCCAAGCTCTGTCTCCTTGAATTCATATTGTTTTGCAGTTTCTTCAGTTTTAATGCGCGGTTCGTGTAAGTAAATTATGGGCATAGTCGACATTTGCTGCTGGAAACGTTTTGCAGTTTAAAATGTGGTTCCGATATCCCTATCTTGTAATTACATGATCTGAAACATTCCGAGGTATCCATGTCTCTTCCACGCATCTAACCTTCAACATATAGATGCAGTTTAACTACACTGTGAGTTGGCTTTCTGTAGAAAACTTGCCCCCACATACCATCATTCTTCGTTCCAATCAAAGCATCAAAGGAAGGGAACGTCCATAGTGAAACGAATATTCGGGTAGAGTGAATTTCGTGCAGGATATTCGGCTTGTTTTGTCACTATCATGAGGCTAAATACGCGTCCTTAGGCGAACAGAGGCCTCCATAGCGCCACGTGCAGCAGTGGCGGAGACAGAACGTGATCGGCGGCGCCCTACGTGCTCCTGAGCGATAAATCCCGTGTACGTGCCTGGCGCCTGTATAAATACTACTGACGGAAGTTTACCTTCGCATCAGAGAGGGCGAAAGCCCTTCTTCCCTCGCACTCCCGATCTCCGTGAGATATACTTAGGGACACCGAGGCGCTTTTACTATCGCTGCCGTTGCACACGGTGGGATTATGTCTGCTACGTGGCTGATAGACTTGTCTCTCACCATCGGCGCAACCGCTGCTTCTAGGTACTCGAACGACCGCAGCTCGAATTCTTAAATTATTATTTCTCTGCGAGACACATTATGCAGTAGACGCTGCGGGACGGGGACTTCACTTCCAAGATAGCGGCTCCACGTTCGCCTTGATGCGGGGTAGAACTGCTCGGTGCGCCGCCACAGTCGAAATTTGGAACAGTTCATCGTATCTCTGTTTACAGGTAGTCGCTTCACAGTGTAGGTCTTCCGCGTCAGTCTTCCAGACCTTTTCCGTCTCTGCTGCACACCTTCTACCATCCTTCGCTTCAATCATAAAGCAAAATTTCACGGGGCTGTTTCGTGGAAGCGAACTATCGCCACACTAGCATTTGTCATCATAGATAAGTGGCGAATGTCGTGTAGCCAATATAGATTATTTTTCCTTGTTCGTATCAGCTACGTAATGTCAGTACGAACCAGGAAGTCTACCGCACAAGACGCAGCTACCTGGTCTGGTCACAGATGGTTTCCGAAGCTCGTTCCAATAAACAAAAAGCTCTGATGTTAATAACTGGCTAAACTGTTGACCAAACAAAAAAAAAATCGTGTGGCGAAGTTTCCATATGCATCGGAAAGTCAGTCTGTAAAGTGCGTTTCAAAGTCTTTTCATCGAACTTCTAACGCAACCACTTTTGTGGGAAACAAAATGTTCGGTGATGCTTCTCGGGGACGCTAGATGTCTTTTCATTGAATTCGCCGGCCCTGGGAAAACGAGATTTCATCGAACAGGCAGGGTCTGCTAACCGAGTCCGTCGCTTACCACCTACCCCAGTAAGTTGGTAGAGTGGTTTTCAGCAAGAAAACCTTAACAATGAGCAACTCTAAGCAGGGAAAGATAATTTAGAAGCGGGAACTGTAATTTTGCACGGCCTACCCCCTTCTTGCGGAGCAGATGACTGGATTATAGGCAACATATGAGTATATTGCACACAGTCCACACAGTACCTTCGCCCTGGCGCCGCTCAGGAGCATAACCAATAAGATAAAGCGCCTAATGTCGCCGGGAAGCGTCAGCAAACATTTTGTCTCTAACAAAAGCTGCTTTCTGGTTCTTGATCTATTATCTTTAACACTTTCGATGCGGAGGCTTTGGAACCTCCTGTATATTCATGTCACACTGACACGTACACAGGAGAGACCCTTAGGATAGCCTGATATAGTGTAAACTTTCCCCTCCCGCCCTATCTCTGCGTGTCTTCGACTTATTAAGTTGCTGGAAAACATTTGCAGAAATGTTACATTTAGCCACATGAATAGACGCTAACAACCCTCCGATACTTGGATGTACATGCACGAAACACAAAAAGCTGAAATCAAAACTGGTTGTCTCTATACCGCGAACTGCTATCTTTACACAGTGTGTCTCACAGCGCTGGTCAATAATTTCACTCGTTAGAGCTCACCAGTAATGAAAATTACTCGGTTCGAATAATTATTAGCTAGAAAATGCTGAATACTATATGTAGCTTTAATTCTGTATATTGTAATGCACAAATGTTTTAGGACAAAACACATTAGTCACAGAAATACTGACTGTTTTAATGTACATGAACTGGGGGAAAAGGAGGCCAGTCTGTACCTACTACGGTATGAGAAAAACAGAGGCGTGTCCATAACTGTCAGAATGTTATCAGTGAAACGTTTGTAATTTTTTGTTGGCCAACCTCCACTTAGTTAACCGTTTGAGTACCAATGGTTTCTGCTTGAAACCACCATTTTATAAATGTTTTAAAGTACCTACGCATTTAGCGTGAAACCACCGATGCTGTTGCGAGACAGAGAGCTCTAGTGGAATACTTGAGGTACTTGCACAAATGTATGGCAAAAAGTAGCAGTCATCTATAGCGTTCAAAGCCACAATCGGCCCGGAGATTATGCTACGTGATTGTATGAGATTGTGATATGCGGTTTTTTTTATACATGTCATATTGAGGAGAACATTGACAATGAAAGTAACAGCATCCACAGCTATTGCAGTGTAAATTTAAGTTTGTATTACTGCTTCTATGAGTGATTTCAAAATGAAAGCACAGGGGCAGTATGTAATGTTGATAAAAAATTTATTAAATTTTGGGCCCATTTTTGCTTGTTATTTGGGACTATGATTTGTTTTAGGCATTATGAGTTAATGGAAATTTCGGGTTGTGGGGTTGTATTAAGCAAAAATGTGAACTGGCTTTCAAATATATCACGTGAAATGATGGGTGGTTTGAAACTGTATATCCTAATCGTTTCAAAGTGAAAAATTCCTTTAAAATAACTGAGTGTTTATTTTTTGCCAATTTCTTGTAATATTCGCTGCTTGCTATGGTAATAGAGATTAATTTTGTGAAAAATTCTAAAATTATGTATTTTCACGTATTGTTGGGACACAAAGGGTTAAACATGCGGGTGTTTTGTTCTCCACTTCTGTCGTAACCTTAAACCATATCCTCAGCTTTATTGTGTTTTGTTATTTTGCAATACATCATGAGTCAAACAGTGACAACAAAACAGTCGTGAAGAGATCAATGAAACACTCCAAGAAGGAGGATTTTTACATACTGTTGTAAGAATCATGTGCAGAAAAATGGCACCTGCAATTTTTTACCATTGTTTCTGCCGATTGGATAGATCCTACAGAGAGAGCTTTTTTTTAAATATATATCCTTCCAATATTTGTAGTAAAACTCGTACTAACAGAAATTAAAGTATTTTTCTCCACTAAAGTCCAATGATACTAGTCATCCTCAGTACCACATGAGTAATGTGTTAGTACTTTCAGGCCATTAAATAATGTTACGCTGTTTTCAGTAAGCAAGAAAATTAATTATTTTCATGTTTTGTAAATATTAAAAGCCGTAGAATGAAGGTAGAGTAATTATATAATTTGGTATTACTTCTCTCGCCCCTGAGCAGGATCATGCCACGTTAGTTTCGATTGTGTCTTTAATTCATTAAAAATGTTGGCATAACAATTAAAAGGAGTACAGTTACGTATAAAGTATGCATTACTAAACATAAAAAAGTGGTTTATGAATCATTGTTTTTTTGAAATTGCTCCCCTCTAAAATTTATTCATATGGGCTAATAACCCTTTTTGCCGTGTGCTCTTCGTACACGGTGGTAACAGTCGAGACTCTTGAGAGATACGAGCAGCCGCACGGCGGCATTCATGATGCATAGATGGCGTCACATTGACGTCAGTCATCGACCTGCTTGAATCGAAGATTTTGAGGTACATAATTGCTCAAGAGATTCCTAGCACGTTACAAAAGCCGCCATAGTGCACGTAAATGAGTGTAGTGAATAACATACGTTGAACGCAACTTTTAATGTTCTGTAAATGGCCTAGGAAAGAAAGAAACAAAAAAAACCTCTAGATAATTACACCAGTGCGTCATTACTGTGATTGGAAACCACTGTCAGATCTTCCGTCACTTAGAGTGAAAACTAGATCAGCATTCCGTCCTAGGTACTGTAACGTTTCTAGCTTTTGGAGCCATAGCTTTATTCCCACGTATCGCGTCTCAGTCGAGCGAAAATAACAGAAGCTGACGTATGACGACGTAAAGTGGCGTGAAGTGGGAATGACAGATGGTAGTAGACAATTACAGCAGTTGTGAGAAATTACGTAAACTGTTTTCTGGCGTGCGGGCCAAAACTATTTCATTTTCGGTTATAATTATAACTAAATTAACTTTCGGGTTTTGTTTATAATAATATAGGAGAGCTTCTAAATACTGCGTTATCATTTCCTAATCGAACCATCATTTTTGCCATTAACTTTCAGTAGATATTTGCGTAACTAGAAAGAGCCGGAGCACTTCGTGTGTCATTGGCTTCATGCCGAATGATCGACTAGCGAGGTGGTTCGCAGTAAGCAGTTCAGTGTTACGTCGGACGGAGTATAGTTCTTTGCAAATTATGCACCATACAATGTTAGTTGGGAAGGCGGAGAGCTAAGTCGGATGTATTGCACTGCGCGTCTAAGTTCGGGAATCTACGACCAGTGCATATCATTACTGAGTCCAGGAGAGTGTAACGCTGTCTGCGAAATGTTAATAATACTTCCTACTCAGTCCGAAAGTGAGAGAGAATTGTATTTTCAACGGTAAGAATTATTAGTAACTTTGCTCGTGATTCCTGTTCAAAATGGTTCAAATGGCTCTGAGCACTATGGGACTTAACTTCTGAGATCGTCAGTCCCCTATAACTTAGAACTACTTAAACCTAACTAACCTAAGCACATCACACACATCCATGTCCGAGGCAGGATTCGAACCTGCGACCGCAGCGGTCGTGCGGTTCCAGACTGTAGCGCCTAGGACCGCTCGGCCACTCCGGCCGGCGTGATTCCTGTAGGCGTACGCATTAACATTTACTATTATTGTTCAATTTGCTATTTTATCTGAAGAAATGTTTGTAATAAAGTTTCTGGCATCTGTATAAACTACAGACCTCGTTATTCCATAAGAGAGAGTCTTAGCCTTTTTCTACGTGGTTCCATTAACACCTCACAGTGAAAGTAGCGGATTCGAGATCTGCTTGCAACACCAGTGCTTGAGCGACGGCATCACACGAAGCCGCCAAGCTGGTGGAAATATTAGAATTCTTGTGCTAGGCCCCTTACACGTGATGCTACTCCAGTACGAATGGAGACTGCTGTATGATCTTTGGTAATGCAGAGAAGGGAATCGCACTGACTGATATTTATATGCGATTGTAAGATCGTCGTACTACACCAGTTAGTCAACAAATTTAACAGCAATGTACAACGCTAACTTTGCGCTGAAGGAAACCATAGATTACAACTTAAATTGATTTCGTCAGTTGATCGTATATCCCTAAATAGATATTCGAATGGAAATTTTTGACAGAAAATTCGTAGTGTGTGACATAATTGGTGTGGTAATAGCGCAATTCTGAGGAAGCAACGTTTTCAAACAATAATTAGCCTTGAACGAATAACCATCGGGTTGCAAATATTTTGTTAATTTGTTGGCTTTCGAAAAGTGTCCATGCAGCCATCTCAACACTGGAAATGTTATACTGGAGTTTGGTTTGACAGTTCAGAATCTGTTTTAGCTTAACTCGTAACCTGATACGAAGTTACTAACAAAGAACAGATTCCAAAAATAAAAAAAAAATATTTACATCCACAGTATACTGAAACGATTAAACAAGACGAAAATGTAACACAGGATACACAAAGGTATCCTCTAAGAATCCTACTGGTAACACAATAGTAAATGATAAATTGCCGTTAGTACACATTTGGGATTTTCCAAATTCAGCCCATATTAATTACTATGTATAAGCAATAAAGTGTTCCTTTTAATGTCTTGTAAGAATTTTTTCAAAAGCTGCGGATACAGAATTAAACATCTGTGCAAGTCTATAAGTACCATCTAGACAGAAGATGAGAACAGTATATACAAGAACTAGATTTGGGCATTACAGCTGTACGTATGGATACGCGAGTATTCAGGAACATAAGCATGGGAGGTTTATAAGCGGAGCTTATGCTGAGTAGCACGTGGTAATATAGTCAGTTAATTGTGCAATGGTTTTCTCCTGACATTCTAATTACCAAGAACATTAGATTAGCAATGCAGGAAGCTATATCTATATGTTGGCAGTGCTGAAAAAGTCGTACAATGTTTTATACGTAGCTGTATCGTTAGATGCTAACAAAGTTTGGAGACTACTTGGGAACCGATGACCAAGCGCCCGAAGATTAACTGTAAGGACGTTCATGTAATATGCGTTAGGAAGACATTGTAGGAAAAAAACGGTTTGGCTCTTACTCTCGGCAAACACATAGACGGGTCACGTTTAGACTGAGCCGCTAGAGGTGTTCGTTGAACTTCTAGTGACTAAATTTTACCCTTGCTGTAACTGTAGTGAAGCTCCTCGATGTTTGTGTCTTATTATACCACGGTACTCTTGGGATAAATTAGTGCTTAGAGACTGCCTTTGATTTGAGGTGTCCTCGACCCATCCCTCTCGTCAGTCCGGTGACAACAGCTTTCTGAGCGGGGGTATCAATCTGTGAGAGGGAGTTTATCATATTTAGTATCTCCATGTAGAGATGCTTGCTTTGCTGGGACGTCTACTTGTTCATTTCCAGGCATCCCAGAGTGACGTTTCGACCCTACCATCACGATGTTGCGATAATTCCTCTGCATCCGAAACACAACGTCGATAATCGCTGCAACTTTGGGGTTGATACAGCTATTTCAATGGTTTCTGATCAGTTATAGGGCTGACATATACTATAAGAGATTATGACTATTATCTCTGCTATGGTCGTGTGTGTGAATATCAGATCTTCCAAAATGGCAATCACCTCTGCTGTCATAGTCGTGGTGTGTGGATCCAGCTTGTATAGGTCCTGTTATTTGCTTCAGGGTACCCACTAGGCACTGCAAGCGCCGTCACTAGACTTCGACCCATGTGTATACGCCACGAACGCATCATGATAGTGACACAGAAAATCCTTTGCCGTTGCGTATGTTGGGTCCTGGTTTTGAAAACCTCAAACTGGTCCTGCCATCAATCTGCAGAGTCGAGGTTTCGTATGGCCAGTTAAGTGCGGTGGAAGACTTTTATACATATTGTGTCTTGACGCCTGCGTCTCCATAAAGTCAGCCGCGACGTATGAAAGTTGCTTACTTAGCCAGTATCTTCCGCACACAAAGCAGGATCATAATTCCAGTTTTTTTTTTCGTCGGGTTCCCGTATTCTTCGGAATAGAACCGCAGGAAGAATTCCTTGGAGAAGAATATTCGTCGCAGCTTTCAACGGAGGTTCATCCGCTTCTACCAGTAAATTCTAATGTTCGTGATTTCCTTACTACACATCCCACAGATACTAGGTGTAGTCTGTTTTGAATCGTCTTCAGCTCCGATAATATTTTGTGTATGCGAAAGTACCTGGTAGCACAATGATTTCAGATTAACTCGAGGTTCTTCATTATTTGACCTGACGATACTTGTTCGACAGCGGCAGTGTTCAATAGGACCATTCGCTGCAAAGCACTGTGCTGCTCAAACTACCCTTCGGATTAATGAGACTTAGAGGATACGCGAGTATTTGGTTCCGTGTGGCCAGAGTCCTGGATGTGCGCTGAGATGCAGTCGGTACTAAGAGTTGACGGTTAGCTTTGTCGTCGAAATGCAGGGCAGTTCTAAATGAGTATAGAGATTAAAAGACGCTACAACTATCTTATGGATAGTGATACGCTGACAAGAATTACAGAGTAACAGAAAGGTCGCGGGATCGAATTCCAAATGGAGAACGGTTTTGCCAGTCTTCATTATAACCTAGCTTTCACCTCTCAGCAACATGAGTGGTTGCGAAAAACGACATGTGATTCAGATTCCACGTTTTGTCACAGAAATCACAAAAAAAGTTTTCAGTAAACGAAGAACTCTGTCACAACAGATGGGTACATGTCACAGAAACCGCACAAAACGTTTGTCAGAGCTTCTCTCTGTGAAAGGTACATTTTTAAATCTCCCTCTGGATGTGGGCAGGTGCCGCCGACGGTATTGCAGAACTGAGGGGCAGGGGGGGGGGGGGGGGCTGTCTTAGAGGGATCCTATGCTGTTGTATTCAAGCATGTGTCAATGCCGCAGCCCTCTGTGATCACAGCACAGGAGGGTACAAGAAGTATAAGCACCCTTTGCGGCTTTAGCTCACTTTCAAATGTCATCAAACGTTTTTGAATCGTCCTCCAGTGGATCCACACTGTTCACGAGAGCAAAAATTGCGGTCGCACTGCACTCCTAAGGGGTGCGATAATATTCAGTGTGGTTTCTGGTCCCCGATGTCGTTTGACAAAGGTTGAAGTGTCCTGGAGGTGTCAGCAGTGTCGAAAGTTTCCACGAACGTCGTCTTATTGCTCACCGCACTGCATACTATCATTTTCGACTGTTAAATGTGTGGAAATCAAGAGAAGGGGTAGATTCATTGACGCCCTTTATGCCACCCCCTAAGGCCACTTCGTGTAGCTTCTAACAGGCGTTGTGTCTGAAATGTTTTCCTTGGTCACCCGTAAGAAAACCGCGTATTTCAATTCCGGGCGTTGCGGTTCTGACTTCCTTCGCAGAGGCGTCAAAAGAAGGGGTGGGTAAGAGGGTGTATGACGACCTCTCATCGTGTGATACGTCAACGGTGGCTTTGGACGGAACTGTGGTGAAATTTGGTGCCAGTGTGACATCATTAACCCACTTTTCACCTCCCATTAACGTTTGAGCTCTGGGCTATTTTTTCTCATGTGTTGTCACCTTACACTTGAAGCTCAGCCGAGCCCAATGGTGACGTCGCAGGGCGTCACGCGTGTGCACCATTATAGAGGAAGTTTGTAGGTTCCTTTGAGCTAAATTTCAAACTTATGCGTCGCAATGGGAGGCAATTATGGCGTTTCGAAAAAGTAGTCCTTTACCTGCGTTGCGCAGTGTAGTTATAGCCATTTGTAATCGTTACATTTATTTTGAACTGCCCTGTACTGTGCTCAAGTCTGTCGCCAGTTCAGTTAGAAACACGAAAACATGCCATCAAAGCTAAAGTACTTCGCCAGCCCCTGTCCGTAGAATTATCAATTAACATTTTATAGCAATTGATAAATCTAAAACGAACACATCCATGAATAATTACTTCATCTCATATTTATACAGTTATCGACGCTTTAGTGTAACGCTATAGCTTTTTCCGCGATATGTATAGCATCTTGTTTCCACTATTTTCTACACTGTGTGTAAATGACATTGAGAACGGGTTACCTTTGAATAATCACGGTATTAGAAATAATCGCACATAACTAGCTTATTAGCGATGCATCGGTAACTGCGTAGGACAAAGGTCATCCCCATGAAATAATATGAACACCGCAGCAGCTACGGCAATTCAGAGATGAGCTGTAGAGAATAATATTCGAAGATCACACACAATCCACGAGTGGGATTATTGTTGGCATGAATATTCGCACTGAAATTTGTCGCTTCATTAAAATGATTATCCTGATAATAATAATAGTCATCCACCATCGAATAGAATCCGGCTTTAAGGAAGTAACATTCGTCCCTAATTTGGATTAGATTCGCCAACGGCAGGAGAGACAGCGCATGTAAGTCGCCTGGACGTAGGAAGTGAGCTTATCATCATTTGGACTGTGCGGCAGATAAATTATTGTCGAGCCTATCGGTGACCTGATTCCGTCACACAATGCTTATTAACTAATTGCGCTTAATATCCCAAAAGAGACCCACATTTTTTTTATCTACTGCCAAAGAAAAGGAGAAAATTGTGCACACGATAATGTGATTCTAAAACGTATAGTCGGTAGCGTTTTAAGAGACCAGTGAAACAATTTCGGATCACAGGCTGCTGCTGTCACGAGTGAAAAGGACGCTCTAGTTCAGTATTGTGAGTAGAGATCTAGTTGTCTAGTATCGCGACAGTTTCCTACAGTTGCGGTAAAAATAATAGGATTCTTCGGAAGCGAATGAACCTGATGTCATACAGAATCCAGATTAATTATCACTTAAAGAAGTAGTCGTTTTGTTGGAATTTTGTGGTCATCACCGAAGTGGACGATGAGCCGGAGCGAATCATTAAGCGTTTCAATTACCTGCAAAAATCGATACGAAAAATGTTTGTTTTTAGAGGTCAGAGAAACCCCAAATTGCTTTGGAGACCTAATGTGACGCTCGAAAGTGGTTTACTCTGACTTCCTAAAGTGGTTTATTCCATTTCTAAAAAAAACATTTTATTTTACCGACAGAACTATCGCACAACACGTATGGTTAAACATTTTGGAACAGTAATTATGCCTCGTTTTACTTGGTCGTAAAGCATTGTCGACAGGGAGATTCGGAACAGTAGGCGTAGCCGCAGCACTACAATGCTTGTCACATGTCCTTTGCTAAAACGTGTGTTCTGGGTCATTGGTGTATGTTACACTGATGAGCACATGTCGGATTTCAGTGTGAGGTGTCATGTTTGTTTTCTTGAAGAAAACAACAGCGCTGATTTTAATGCCCCATCTGGCATTGAGGTCATTGGAAACGGAGTGCAAGCCCGGATTAAGGAAGGATTGGGGAAGGGAATCGACCGTGCACTGTTAAAGATACCATCTCGACATTCGCATTAAGCAATTTAGGCATATTAGGAAAAACTTAACTCTGAATAGCCGGACGGGGATTTGAATCCTCGTCCTCCCAAATGCAAGTCCAGTGGGCCATCTCGTCTCGCCCGATGAAAATTGTGACATTTATAACATAAGCATTCGCTTGTGAGTAGTGACACGTAGTGGTTATCCCTGAAATTTAATAGAAAATGTAAGAAATTTATAGAGACAAAAATCACTTCAAACCCAGAAAATAAAGACTGAAGAAATTTTACTGACATCGCTGTACAAGAAGAGTGTTCAGTGTCAGCTGCATTTTCTGATATCCACATAAATGTCATAAAGAAAAACTGGAGACACTGGTGTCGTTGAGGTGTCAGATTAAAAGGCAATACATTTAACGTTTTTTGATAATGCTACGGTACTCCTACAAACGGAAGAAAATCTACAACGAGCACTGAACCATGGAAACCGTGGACGTATAAGGATACATCGTTGGATTTCTAAAGGAAACACTGAACTGATAGCTGCTTTCTGGGCTACAGACCTAAAATAGCAGTAGATAACACTTCTTTGGAGAATGGTCATACTTCAACTTCTTGGTATATATGGCCGGCTCTGACAGTGACGAAGGTATTGACTCGAAACAAGCGAAGCTTGGAAATATGTGGGGTACTACCCACAGCAAGGTAATCCAGTAAGACATGATAGAACACAAGTTCTACAAAACTACCGCTCTCCCATTGCTGGTGCGTCGTAACGAGCACACGGTTCCAACACAAAAATAAACACAAGAAAACATTGGGTACAATACAGAGTGCAGGCACGATGTTCTTAAGAGAGCAAGAAGTTATTCCAGAGCAGGTCATATAAGAAAAGAAGCTTCGTCAGAACTAAAAAAAAAATGGTTCAAATGGCTCTGAGCACTATGCGACTTAACTTCTGAGGTCATCAGTCGCCTAGAACTTAGAACTAATTAAACCTAAGTAACCTAAGGACATCACATACATCCATGCCCGAGGCAGGATTCGAACCTGCGACCGTAGCGGTCGCTAGGTTCCAGACTGTAGCGCCCAGAACCGCACGGCCACTCCGGCCGGCTCAGAACTAAAAGTGAAAGCGATGGTAGCTGGATATACTGTATATGTACCGCTACAGGTGGTATAAGGCAGACCGTAAAAAGATTCGTAAAAAATTGAAAAATGTCATATTATCGCCTGAGCTGCTGGCAAAATACTTTATTTACGCAAGTTTCAGTCGTTGACCTTCATCACGTTCATAAAAACATTCACACCATCATTTTATGAACCTTATGGTGGTTAGACGACTGACACTGCTTGTGTACATAAAGTATTTTAGCAGGAGCTCAAGGCGATAATACGGTGGCATTTTTCAAACATGGGCTGCGGGGCACTACCTCATGAAAAAAGCTTCCGGATGATAAAATATGTAGAGATATCATTTGTAGAAATTACACTTATTTTCAGTCGGCCGGTCCTTGTTTCAGGCAGTGACACCGACATTCAGATCCTTTAAAAATGTAAAAACAGATTAAAAATGTAAATAAAAATGACAACTGTGTCCTAATCCTGAGTTTAATATTACAAAGGTAAAGAGCTTTTTATTTGTTTGCAAAACAAAGGTTGTATGACTTAACGTTATTCGTTACTACACAGTAACCCGTCTTACAGAAACTCTCAGTTTCACAGTCTTATCTAAACTAAGGAGTGGGACCCAAATTGTCATTCCATTTTGTATTTTTAACAGATCTGAAGACGGGAGATAGTGCTTGAAACCGGCTGTCTTGAGATTGTAAAACGGCGATCGATAAGGGTCTGGGAATAAGGATTGCATATCACCCCTTACTGACAAGTTAAAAAAAAATGTCATTAATGCAGACGGAACAAGCATCAAGCGCATTCCATGGAGTGCAGATAAACAAAAAGATAATGATGAAATAGAACCTTTGAAGCGCTAAATGTGCGGTATAGTTGTTGTCACCTTAGCATTACTTGGAGGGCGTATGTTGCCTTTACAAATGATTTAAGAACTTTTGTTCAGGGATGGACTTACAACGTGAGTGAGTGTAGTCGACGCGTCGTACCTGGGGGCGAGCAGTGTCCTGCACGCAGAGTTCGCCGCGTTTTCGCAAAGCCAGCCAGCCAGCCAGCCAGCACTGGGCTAGCCGGCCGGGCAGATAAGCGGTGTTTGGAGCCGGCGCTTTCGCCGACTTCCTTTCACTCGTCTGGCGGAGTGAAAGGCGATGCTAGCTTGACCCGAGTACCATTCAGAACCGCCGCTTAATCTTCGCCGCGCCGGTGGGCTGCCATGTCAGGAATACCTCAGCTCTGAGGCGCTGGGACGTCGCCTGCTGTCCGTGGCAGGATTTGGGTTACATGAAAATGCCAGAAATACTGCACCCTTCTGCCGTTTCTGCGTCTGTTTATATGTCGTTACGTGTTTTGTTAATTTATGTACCCTACGCGACAAAGAAAGTGAAACGTCTGGAAGCGAACGGCGAAAAGAAAAGAAACTTCACGAATTGGGAAGATATGTGCTGTTATTTCAGGGATTACAATAACGTGTCAAGTTCGTGGTTCTAATGGCTCAAATGGCTTTAAGCACTATGGGACTTAACATCTGAGGTCATCAGTCCCTTAGACTTAGGACTACTTAAACCGAACTAACGTAAGGACATCACAGGCATCCATGCACGAGGCAGGATTCGAACCTGCGACCGTAGCAGCAGCGCGGTTTCGGACTGATGCACCTAGAACCGCTCGGCCAAAGCGGCCGGCTTTTCCTTCTAACATAACAGAAGTGGACAGGAAGTGCTTGGGACTTATGATCTGTTCGTAAATTGAAAAGCGAACAGCACTCGTGGTGGAAAGTCGCATTTATGGGAAGAAAACTACACAAGTTCCCTAGAGGATGACTAAGAATTAATTTGCTGTTTAGTAGTGTAGAACAATGTGCAAAATTTGACTTGCTTTAGTATTACTAGGAACTCATATCTGTAACTGATATAATGTTAATTCACTTTGTGGAAAATAAACACCGCCTGGCGTATCTTCGTCAGTGATTCATAAGGCATGTTGCGGAAGATTCGGTATAAATGGTTCAAATGGCTCTGAGCACTATGGGACTTAACATCTGAGGTCATCAGTCCCCTAGAACTTAGAACTACTTAAACCTAACTAACCTAAGGACATCACACACATCCATGCCCGAGGCAGGATTTGAACCTGCGACCGTAGCAGATTCGGTATGACTTTGACAGCACCCTATAGTTGCTTATTGTCACTAATGGGGTAGAGACCGGGGAATCACGTGCTCTTTCAATATACTTGTTTTTAACCCATTTCATTTAACAATAAACATTAATTTTATGCTATTGTAATAATCTGTTTTTCTCTAGTTGCAGAAATGTGGAAACTATTAGTTCTAGAGAAAGACGTTTACTAGGACATTTTTTGTAGGAAGTTTAACGTATTTCAATTTTGTTCCGGGTAACATTTTCGGTACGAACTGTGATCCATCAGTTAGTTGCCGCGCTGTGTAACCGCGCGGTCTGACGCGTCTTGTCACGGTCCGTGCGGTTCCCCACGTCGGAGTTTCGAGTACTCCCTCGGGCATGGGTGTGTGTGTTGTCTATAGCGTAAGTTACTTTAAGTTAGATTAAGTAGTGTGTAGGCTTAGGGACCGAAGACCTCAGCAGTTTGGTCCCATAAGACCTTACCACAAATTTCCTTTTCCATCAGTTATTTAAGAAAAACAAAAAAGTGACCTGTAAATGTACCGCCACCCCGACCGGTGAGGTTGTTCGTTACTCTCCCTCCTACCACTTTACAAAAGTCTACGAATACACGAGGTTTTTCTCCTGTTCGAGCTTTTTTGGTCTTCGTTGACAAGTCTCTCATGACATCTAGTAGCCAGTTCGGCAGGGGCGTCCGGATACTTTTGATCAGACTGTGTGTGTGACACACTACAACCAAAACATATTTTTTACGCCGAAGATCATTCCTTAAAGTTTACGTAGTTATATGCAAGACTTCATCGCTTGATTGAAACTCTTTTTTCTGGAGATCATTATTCATTAAAACAGCTTTTTGTGGTTTCACTATGATGTTGTGTAAATACTTTAAAACTGTGGGGTGCTGTGTACAGACAAAAAACTAATACTAGGTAGCTGGACGGGGATTGGAACCGCCATCGTCCCGATTGCGGTTCCGATGTCTTACTGCAACACCAGCTTGCTCGGTAGGAGCGCTGGAGACAGTAGCCGCGAGGCTCTCGCCTGGAAGTGGCGAACAATTGAGCCTGAAGACGGAAGAAAACGTGCCTGCTTGCGCGTAGAGGAGTGTAGCGGCGTGGCGTGGCTTCCACGTCAGTGACAAGGCGGCACCGCGTGCCCGTGCGGCGCCGCGAGTGGCAATGACCGCGCTCGCAGCCATTGTAGCCCGCCGGCCGGCGGTCATTGTTTCGCCAGGAAGCGCCCCCGCGGAATCCTTAATGAGCGCGGCGGGCTGGCTGGTCGCGCCTCGCGGGGGGCCGCCGGCCGATTTGCAGTCGCCTCCAGTCTGCATTGTTGATCGCTGCGCCCGGTCCGCTTCTTCCTGACAATGCCTGCCAACGGTTCCAATGCACTGCGAACACTCGGATAAAAATATTCGCCGATTTCTTGCCGCCTCAGATTCGTGTGTAATCACAACCTTTCGACGACTTCCTCCGTCTTCATCATCAAGAGTTATCTGCGGCCCCTGTGATCCTTTATTTACCTGTTGGAATTACGCCACTCAGACGTCACAAGTTATGGAACTTCCATATGCTGTCGGAAATTATGTCGATTTTACAGAATGGAGGACCATGTTTTTCAGAACTACCTAACGCCGCACAAGACTACATATTCATCAATACGTGTTGTAAAAATGGCTGTACGTACGTATGTATGTTCGTTCCACATCTCCCCCTGTGCGTACGTACGTATATGTATGTATGTATGTATTTTCCACAGCTCCACCTAAACCACTGATCCGATTCAACCAGACTTGTTACACGTATTGGCTACTTCATGGAAATCATCGCTGTGGGGTAACAACCATCTTCCTGTCAAAGGGGAGGGGGGGGGGGGGGCTGAAAAGGAGTGTAGCCCACAACGCACGAATAACCATACTTTAGTCATCCAGGGTTCGAGAATAAGACCACTTAATGACTTAGAACAAACATTATCCGTAATTTCAAACCTTTAAAAAACCTAAACCGCATATACACACATCAAAAAAAGTTTTGCATCACTCCCGGTTTCCAGAACTCCTGAAGATAGACTTTGACTGTGGATATTGTATCACAGACACAGTCCCTTTGGCTGTTCAGAGATGTAACTAAACCCGCTCAAAGGTGTAAACAACCATGCATGAGTAGCACCTATTAGACGGAGGGGGCCCAATCATTCCACCAGGAAGGAGGTTGACGGCTCGTGTTGTCTGTAGTTCAACCATGCCTAGACGGTCAATACTGCGGTTCGATCGCATCCGCATTGTTACTTTGTGACAGGAAGGGCTCTCAACAAGGGAAGTGTCCAGGCGTCTCGAAGTGAACCAAAGCGATGTTGTTCGGACATGGAGGAGACGTGTTTGGAGGCAACCCTGTCAGGCTGAATGCCTTAGACGCACTGTCTAGGGAGTGCAGCCCAAGGTGGAGGTTCCCTGCTGTGTTGGGGTGGCATTATGTGGGGCCGACGTACGCCGCTGGTGGTCATGGAAGGCGCCGTAACGGCTGTACGATACGTGTGAATGACTTCCTTCAGGATAATGACATCGCTCGACTAGATGAACTTGTGGATAGTATGCCACGACGAATACAGGCATGCATGAATGCAAGAGGACGTGCTACTGGGTATTAGAGGTACCTGTGTTACAGAAATCTGGACCACCACCTCTGAAGGTCTCGCTGTATGGTGGTACAACATGCAATGTGTGGTTTTCATGAGCTATAAAAAGGACAGAAATGATGTGTATGTTGATCTGTATTCCAATTTTCTGTACGGGTTCGGGAACTCTCGAACCGAGGTGATGCAAAACTTTTTTTGATGTGTGTATATCATTGGATGTGCCTGCATAATTAGATCATTGTACGGAACACAGGTCAGGAAATAACGGCATAAACATTTAAACTTTGTGAAAAGGAAACTGCAGAGAGAAATTCGCTAGAGATGCAGGTGAAATCTGTCTACAGATCCGAGTGAAATATGTTAAATATATGTGAAAATATTCTGTGTGTGAGCACGCGGACAAAGCCACGAGTAAAAAGCTGATCCTATACCCGTGAGATTATTCACCCAAATGTGATACACATATTAGTTACAGAGTGGAATGAAATACTGTAGGGGTAAGAATCACCAGCCGCCCATTGCGGTGAGCGTGATGACGTGGAGAGAGAAGGGGGAGGAGGAAAAGGATAGACAGCGAGAGGGAAGATATGCACAGTGGGAGGGGGAGGGGAAAATTGACAAAGAAGGGGGGGAGGAACAGATGGACAGTCAAAGGAAAGGGGAAGAGATGGACGGAGACCGGGGGAGGGGGAGGAAGAGATGAACAGAGAGAGGGGGAGAATGAAATGGACACAGAAAGGGAAGAGGAGCATATCGGCAGAGAAAGGAAAGGGGAGGAGAATGAGATGGACTAATAGAAGGCTGGATTAAATACATATCCGAGCAATGCCGGGTATTCAGCTAGTTATAAATAAACCTCCACTATAAACGATACAATAAGCCGCCTGCACAATAATTCCATCTGCTAGCTAATTGAGATGTTGTCTCAATATATTGACATCGCGCACAGTCAGTTTCCTGTAAGGTGTAATAAAATTTATTGTTCTTAACTTAAAAGCTGTCCGCACATGATTCGACTACAGGTAGTTAGACAGCCAAGTGTACAGTAGGCGGCGTGTCATCCTCTTTGAACAGTCTGACTAGAAAGATACCCAGGAAACATTTTACCTTACTGAGTTAGCTAATGCTTCAAGCATCGGTTTCCAATACAATAAAAAAAGTTAATAACCGCTACTCTACGCCATTAACATGCGGCAAACAGACAGGCCACTACCACTACGCCCACTACAGTTGCTAAGTGTCTATCTTGAATGAGTAACGGAACCAAATTATATTTAGTATAATCAGTAGTACATATAACGGACGATCAAAAAGTTTCCGTTTGAGGGCGTTGCCGCAACGTGTATTCAACATAGCGCGACTCCGATGTGGGTACATACACGTAAGCACCGATATGTAGGCAAATGATTACTGTAGCATTCGTGTCTTTGCGACATGCTTGCATTAAATTCGGAAACGTGAACTATGACGACTTTATTACCAAATGCGTCCAAACAGGATTAAGCTGCCGTTATTCTTTTCTTGGCTACTGAAGGACGGATACAGATAGACATCCATCGGAGAATGGAGAAGTCGTAAGCAAGCGTTGTGGAATGGTGCACTAAGTTACAGCCAAATGCTGGAAGTTGAAGCTTACCCTGTTCTCTGGTTTCCGGGGCCCATTTCTTATTGATTTCAAGGAACCTGCTGTCTCCATCACTGGGGGATGGTATTGCGAAACGCTGGAGAAATTACGTCGTGCAATTAAGGCGAAACATCCGCGAAAGTTGTCACAAGGGGTGCTGCTGCCTCATTAGAACGCACGTCCCCATATCGCAAATGTCGTAACGCAGAAGCTACGCCAAGTTCAAAATGGTTCAAATGGCTCTGAGCACTATGAGACTTAACTGCTGAGGTCATCAGTCCCCTAGAACTTAGAACTACTTAAACCTAACTAACCTAAGGACTTCACACACATCCATGCCCCAGGCAGGATTCGAACCTGCGACCGTAGCGGTCGCGCGGTTCCAGACTGTAGCGCCTAGAACCGCTCGGACACCCCGACTGGCCTACACCAAGTTAAATGGGACACACTCGAGCATCTGCCCTGTAGTTCTGATCTCTGCCCCATGCGATTATCACGCCTTCGGCCCCTTAAAAAAGGCAGTGAAAGATCGACAATGTACTGCAGGCAGTTATGGACTAGTTCACGCAGCAGGACACGGTCTTTTGCCAAATTGGCGTGTTCAACCTTGTGCGTCAGTGGGATGATTGCATCGTGCATTATCCAGTCGCTAAATGGTTGCTCTAAGGCTGGAGGACAAGTTGAAGAATCCAGTTCCGATGCTGCAGAGCTGTCAAATAACTCTCGACAGCGATGAGGGCCTCCGACATCCGTACACAATAGTGGCTCTAAACATCACTGACCCACTTCCATGCTGAACCTGGTGAATTTCTTTCCTCGCACAAGCATTGGTACGTGTCGCCTCGAGACTCTTCTTCGACGACAATCAGGCGCCACACAAACCCTGGACTCGTCGGCGAAGATAACATGACGATATTGATTCTGTTCCCTTGCCTTCCTTCAGGCACAGTACTGGGCGGTCGTTCGAGGTATCGTTCAACGATAACAGCACTCTCCCTTTCACGATTAGAGACACAGCATGCTCTACCGAACAAAGATGTATATTTACGTTTAGCTCCATTACACCGGTGGCTATAGGGGAAAGTGCCCTATTATCGGGTACCTTTTGTAGATTTAAAATTACCAGTGGTCAGCAGTCTTTAAATTATGGAAAATGTGCTGTATCATTACTAGAGAATATTTAAATGCTATTCTTTAAAAAAAATCTTCCGAGTATTTTCTCACTCTGTAATAACAGGACAAAAAATTAAAAAGCGTAATATGTATTCACCTTCAGAAAATATGGTTCCTAATTCCGGATTTACGGTTTCCTAATTCCTGTTTGTTTCAGAAGTAAAGAGTGTTGCATAATTGTCGGTTTCAGTCGTAACAAGAAAATTGTTCAGTCTTTGTGCTTTTTGATACAGAAATCACATTTAAAATCTTTCCAAGTATCATCGTCGACACCTGCACGAAGCTCATAACGCCAGCGAAAGCAACCGATGCAGTTAATCCAGTTTTCTTTAGAAGTATCAGTTGATTACAGTTGTTCGCAGTTAACTGCACTCCTCCTCCTCTTGATATTCAGATGCTGAATCTTTCAACATGGTTTCATTAACTCTTGCATCGGAGTCTTCCTCACCATGATCCTGCTGCTTCGTGACTCTCTGGTTCTCTCTTACGAAGAGTTTCCTTCTGGTAGTCCCCAGGTATCGAAGGTCAATCAGATGCATCACATGAAGCTACTACAGGAAGTTTTGTTGAAGGCGGTGACTTTCCTGCAATCTTGGTACTTGTTTTCTTTTTAGCTTTAGCTGGGGACCGCTCGAAACCCGTTTCAAAAGGAGATGATGTCAACACTGCTGCTTTACCTGCTCTTGGCGTTGCATTTTATGGTGAAATGAAATGTCGTTTGGCTAGGGCCTCCCGTCGGGTAGACCGTTCGCATGGTGCGAGTCTTATGAGTTGACGCCACTTCGGCGACTTGCGTGTCGATGAAGATGAGATGATAATGGTTAGGACAACTCAAAACCCAGTCCCTGAGCGGAGAAAATCTCCGACCCAGCCGGGAATCGAACCCGGGCCCCATGGCATGATATTCCGTCGCGCTGACCACTCAGCTACCGGAGCGATGGTGGAAGCTGATTTCAAAAGCAGAAACCACTGTTTCTTCCATTCCAGTAACTGCAGTCGGCAGTGGCGCCTCTGAGGTCTTATGCTGCAGATTGCTGAGGAGAAACATTCATAGATGAAAAAAATAAGGGTCATAAGGATAGATATCACGTTTTTTAAAACCATTTGCACTTCCATTATTGCTGCTGTGCAATATTCCCAACCATTAATGGGTCAACGTCTTTGTCTCTCAGTCACTGCAAAGGTGCCATGTTGAATAAAATTCAGAATATGTGATGCCAAATTTCGGGTGTCCGGTGTAGTGTAACCCGTTACTATCCTGTATTAGCGTATTTATCAATTAGTTAAGAAAGAACAATAGATACTTTGATAGTACGCGTCTTACCTGGCTGGAGGAAGGACTTCCAACTGAACTATGTAGAAAATGTTTATCTTGACCATCATGTAAAAATAACTGTGGAGAACGAAATGTTAAGAGCACCGGCACCAAAAAAACTCACAATGGCGTATCAGAATGACCTTCGCTGCTGGTTGTCGGAGCGAGCTACGGAGTGAAGCACCAAGCAAGATAGACAGGGTATAGTGACCCGGAATGTGGTCACTATACCCTACTTAGAGATTGAGAAAGAGGCTTCTAGAAAAATGCTATGCAAGTGTCAGAAGTAAATTGAAGGGTTGTCGTACGGGCTTCCAAAGGAAGTTTTCGAAATAAGAAAGTTTTAAAAACATTGTCAAATTATTTTCTTGGTACAGTGTACAACTGGTCGCGCCCTAGCGTAGAAAGACAGACCACCAGCTAGTCAGGGTGGTCGTGGAAGAGGTCGTTTTGCAGCAGAACGAAGTCCGAAAACAATTAGGAGAGAGAGAGGAGAGGATGTGTAGCTGAGAGCCAGAGACAGAGAGAGAGTCTGTCTGCCCGGCACCCTGGCCGCGTCTTGCAACCAACGCGTGAATCCTCTCCCACCCTCCTTATTGGCTATGCTGGTGACGTGTGGGGATATGTTAGCAGCATATTTTACAACAAATGACTCCTGCTGAAATGGATCTTCTGCTTGGCACGTGGGCCACAATACTAGCTAAATGAAGTCGACAAAACTTGAAAATTAGCAATATATAATAAAATTGGCAATACCCCTACCCTCGATTCGTAGTTTGCACGCAAGTGGTGAATCGAATAGAACAGTGATAAAAGTGCTGGTAGACTACGAGCTGTCACGTTCGCGCCAGGATACATTTCTTCCGAGGGCGTTGTAACTGTGCTGCGTTGCGAAACACAGTAGCTTTGCAACGGCGAACATGAAGACAGTAGATCCGCAAAGGTAGGACGGGAAAGGTCACCGCCACTGTCGTCTGCCTTCCCAACATCTCCTCCATGCCCCCTCCCGCCCCCATCACGCCATGTTGAACTCTTGCGCACAGGGCCTGTCGTTGCGACAGGACGCAGCGCCGCGTTGCGTCAGCGCGCCGCACATTCTGCTCTGTTTATGGAAGCCAAATGTAATTTCCTCACTGTGTGAGTGTGAGTGTTTTCACAACGTACAGTTCGCGCCCGTGGGCGGAATGGCGGTGGCCGCCCGGTCCGCGCGGCGTGTCTCTGCACTGCGGCTGCGTGGTCGGTGTCGGCCGGCGTGTTGGCTGCGGTCGTCGCTCCTTGTCTCGCTCAGTAGCGCCGATGGATAGTCCTTGACATATCGGACGCCGTCACGAAGTAATGCCTTTGGTTCACACTCGAAGGTACTTGCCAGTATCACTCCAGATGAGCTACGGATGACATGCTTCCGAACTGAGTACTCTTTGACTGAATTCCTCTTCCTGTGTTAGGACTCACAAGAATTCGATGTTCTAGTATTTGGACAACTCTAGACAACATTCTGGTAAGATAGGCTTACACTTTCTGATGACAAGTGTCTAGACTTAGTGACCATTCAAGAGAGATGTGACCATCTTCGTCGTTATGACGGCTTGAATTCTGCTGGGGACACTTTCAGTGAGGTGTCTGAATGCCTGTGGAGGAACGGCAGTCCATTCTTCATCAAGAGCCGAAACTAGAGAATGTAATGATGTTGGACGCTGGGGTCTGGAGCGAATTCGGCGTTATGACTCTTCCCAGAGGGGTTTTATTTAGTTCAAATCGGACTCTGAGCTGGACTGTTACTGTCCACAAACCATTGCCTCGTAGATACTGCTTGATGACAGGGTGCGATGTCATGCTGACGTAAACAGTCGTCGTTTCCCAGCTGTTTCTACAATGTGCGCAATACACAGTGCTGTAAAGTGTGTTATTATCCTTCCGCATTTAGCGTTTTCTTAAGCGCAACAAGGCCACCACACACGAACCACAAAAAACACTCAATACCATGACACTACCTCCTCCATACTTCGCTGTTGCCACTACACATGATGGACGGTAACGTTCTGCACGCAATCACCAAACCCAAACAATTTCGTGGAATTAGCACGGGATATAGCGTAAGTTATCACTCGTTTCCAGTAATGACTGTCCAGTGACGTCGCTCTTTACGCCGCCTAAAGCGTCGTTTAGCATTGACTACAGAAAAATGTGGCTTACGGAGTTTCTCGACCATTGTACCCCATTCTTGTTAACTCCCTACGCACAGTCACAGTGCCGGCCGGACTGCTGGTAGCACTTTGGAACTCACGAGTCATTCCTTCCGCTGATGTCATGCGGTTTTTTGCAACCATCCTCCGCAATGCTCGACGGTCCCTGTCCGTCAGTACGTGAGGCCTGCCCGCTCTTGGTTCAGCTGTAGTTGTCCCTTCCCGCTTCCACTTCACAGTCGACTGGGGCTGCTGTAGAAGGCTTGAAATGACCGCGATGCATTTATTACTCAGGTGACACAATGCCTACCGCGCGTTCGAAGCCACTCAGCCCTCCTGACCTTCCCGTTCTGCCGTCACTGCTTCCCTACTGCTACACAATGCTTCCCGCCTCCATTTATACTGGCGGGTCCACTTCTCGTGACAAGCAGTAATCTATTCCGCATTACCTTGTGGTGTTCGGGTACTTTTGAACTGATGGTGGATTTTTCTGATGAAAAGGCAGCCCGCAGTGTTTGGTCCCTATTTTGGAAAACAACACAATCGGGGCGGAGGAAGAAAACAATTGGAAACTGTGATTAAGACGCTGACGAGGGATTTATATTACCATTTGACCCGAAACCTTATTGACTATTATTTTTTCCTTTTTCTAAATACAAAGTGTTTCAAGAAGACTCGTCATATTTGAAAAGATTTCATTTTCTGCACGAAGAAGATAGAAACAAAAACTTTATCTCGGCGCCAGTTTTAAACTGACGGCTCGTGTTGTCGCCTGTAGAGTTTCCCCTGGCCTGTTGCATCGCTTGCTCGCCGATTACTCAGTCTGCTTCTAGTCGAAATGGCGAAAACACAGCAACAAAAGCCGTTTTGCCTTCTCCGTTGCGACTGGTGCATTTCAGCTCAACAGTGCGGCGTGATTTTTCACGAGAGTACGGCATTGCACCTTGTGCAGCGTGAGGATGGCCGAATGTCGATTGCACATTCGAGGCATGCTCGCAAAGTACGGGAGGAATATGACTGTCGTGTAGTCACTGTCGCGTTTCCGAAGAGGGCATGGCGATCATTTGTGAACGGTAAATGAGAATAAATTCTGAATGTCGTTATTTCGCAATTGCAGTTTCGGCCTTTGGGCCATTTTCAAGTGGTACTGTAAAATATTTTGCTTCAGCACAAGTCAGACTTTAAAATCCTCCGACATGCATACATGTCATCGCCAAACATAGGCCTTTTCGCTGTAGAAATACAGTAACATTAGACTGTTACTGTTTTTTTGCAGTCAAAAGGTCTATTTTGGACGATGACATGTATACATATCGGGGCATTTTAAAGTCTGGCATGTGCCTAAGCAAAATCTTTTGCACTAATGGCCCTAAGGCCGAAACTACAGTTGTGAAATAATTTATACAGTCAACGGTGAAAATGATGTCCTTCAAAAAATTCTACATGGCTGTGAACCCCGACCATCAGAAGTTAATAAGGTTGGTTGTACATGTTGTGGTCTTCAGTCTGAAGGCTGGTTTGATACAGCTCTCTATGTTAGTCTGTCCTGTGCAAGCCTCTTCATCTCGGAATAACTAGTGCAACTTACATCCTTCAGAATCTTCTTACAGTATTCATCTCGTCGTCTTCCTCTACAATTTTACCTCCCCACCCCCACAGTCGCACTCTTCCTTCCGGTACTAAACTGGTGATCCCTTGATGTCTCAGATTATGTCATACTAACCGATCCCTTCTTCTAGTCAGGTTGTGCCATAAATTTTTTGTCTCCACAGTGCTATTCAGTGCCTCCTCATTAATTACGCGATCCACCCATCTCATCTTCAGCATTTTTCTATAGCACCACAAGACTTGTCTTCTTGTCTACATTGATTATCGTCCGTGTTCCACATCCAAATATTTTGGGAAAAGACTTCCTAACACATCAATCTATATTCGATGTCAACAAACTTCTCTTCTTTAGAAACGCTTTTCTTGCCATTGACACTACGTTTTACATCCTTTCTATTGCGGCAGTCTTCGGTTACTTTTCTGCCTGAACAACAAAAGTCATCTACCACCTTAAGTGTCCCTTTTTTTCGTAATCTGACTCCGCCAGCGTCACCTGATTTAATTCGACTACGTTCAGTTGGCTTTCTTTTGCTTTTGCTGGTGTTCATCTTATGTGCATACATGTAAAATTTTTCCACTCTAAAATCGAATGTTTCTTTTGAAAATAAAAACTTTGTAACCTTATGCGGAAGTTAAAATGTTGCTACACGTTTCTATCTTCATAGACGTAGAGGGTGTAGTCGTGTGAAATCGGATGAATATTTTTGAAGGAGAGAGAAAATGTTCTGTCTATGGAGTTGATTGTTTCTCATCGATGACAGTTGACTTAATTTTGAAATTGCATTGTACTATCAGTACATTTTCGTAACGTCTGGTAAATACTATGTACTGTATAAATGGAAAACAATGAACTGTGAATTATTGTCTGTGTACAGATTAAGATGAAGCGCACAAACGGAATGGCTGATGGTCTTTTCACTGGATGAATATCAGTTGAATTTATAAACATTCTGTCGTTTTCATAACGTTTATGAATGTAAATACAAAATTTCCAAAGCTATTTGTATTGTCATGCTTGTTTACCTCTTGTTCTACATAAAATAAAATAAACCCATCGAGGATGCTGAAACTTCACTGATAAATGTATGGTCGTTAAAGAAGAAAGTTGAGTTTCCTCAAGGCAGAACATTATTCTTAGAATTAAACATTAGTATTTCCTGCACGTTGTCCTGCAGTGTGTCGTAGGCTGACTGCAGTGTCACAGCAACTTGTATATCACTTCCCAGGCCACATTACTATCAACGAACTACTGATAGTAGCCGAATGGCAATCTGAACAAGCGCAGCCTAGGTGAAGGGCGTATTGATCGCTTATCCTGGGGCATAGTTTCATGGACAGTGTTGGTAGCTCGGTTGTAGCCTGTCACTTCATCCTGCGTTCTTATCTTGGAGATACGTCCTAACCGTTGGCATGTGTCCATGACTGTACACGTTGTCTTAATTTTTGGTCGATAAAATGGACGCCTAAGGATATCATGTAAATACAATAATGATAGTCACACACAGAAATGGTAATCACCTTCTGAATATGTTTTTATTATAAAAGTTACGTGATGATCCAAATTTTGTAACGAAGGCTTTTCATATCTAATATATTATCCACAGACTAGTCAGAATGATGTGTTGTGTCCTAAAGCATTCATGTTTTTGAAAATCAGAAGGCATTGTTTCCGCAGTCCGTCGCGGCTGATAGCCAGCGATACACTGTAAAAACAAAGTGCTGAATGTGTTCTGATACACTCGTAAGCTTTGTCTGCAATATGACATCTCGAAAAACAATGAAGCCGCGGTTTAATTTCCACCAACTTTAACTCAAGCCGTGCGTTGTCTGTTGAACGATATGCAGCATTTCTGTGTCTCTATCATAGGGATATCGTACTTAATAAAATATGATTCTGTATGGTTTGCTCGTGTATGGCACCATACTCTTCGTAATCGTAATTCTCAACAACTGGCACGTCGCGAGACATATCGTAACTGTATATGTTGAGAAATTCTTATTTTCATAGCCTCAGTTACATCTATTACAGTGTTGATCGTTGACTGAGCTGCAAACGGAAATAAAATAACCCGTTTGATTGCAGAGAAAATAATGAAAAATTTAAAGAAATTTGATATTGTGATTTTACTTGTGTAGCTACAAATGTATATCGATTACATTATTTTAAATACAAGGACTGATCCTGAAGTAATACATTGAAAGAAAATCACCATAGCAGTCTCACATTCCTTGTTACAGAGTCAAATGGCAAACAAAAGTTACTGAAGCCAGTTTGTACTGCACAAGGATTGAGGGGTAGAAGGTATACACACACACACACACACACACACACACACACACACACACACACACACACACACACACGCACGCAGAGAGAGAGAGAGAGAGAGAGAGAGAGAGAGAGAGAGGTGAAGGAGGGGTGGGGTCCAAACGGACAGCAGAGTGTACTATTAAATTGCAAAGGTAAAACTCTTGACGAAAATCAAGTTTAAAAAAAGATTTTCCCTTTTATGCAAAATTTATTTATTATAATCTGGATTTGTGACTAATGAAGTAAATGTATATTTCAAATTTTTAAAAATGTTTTACCACTTTATCCACTTGCTTAAGCAGGTACTGTTCTATTTAATTTCATTTGCATATTTGAGAATGATAATGAATGACAGAAACTCATACACAATACGAGTAAATGGAACCGAGACTGTGAAAGTGCACCGAAGTGACAAAAATCGTGGGATACCTCCTAATATTGTATGGGACCTCTTCCTTCCCGGAGTAGTGCAGCAACTCGACTTGCCATGGACTCAGAAAGTCGTTGGAAGTTCCCTGCAGAAATGTTCTGCAGTCGTCCATAATTGTGAAAGTGTTGTCTGTGCAGGATTTTATGCACGAACTTACCCCTCGATTATTTCCCATGTTGGGCGATCTGGGTGGCCAAATCATTGACTGGAACTGTCTAGTCGCGAACGACTGCGGTCCGGTAGGATGGCACATTCATCCACAACATGAAGTCCATGAATGGCTGCAGATGGTCTCCAAGTAGCCGAACAGAAACATTTCCAGTCAATGATCGGTTCAGTCGGAGCAGAGGACCCGGTCCAGTCCATGTAAACACAGCCCACGTCATTATGGGGCCACCACCAGCCTCCACAGTGCCTATTTGACAGCCTCGGTCCGTGGCTTCGTGGAGTCTGCGCTACACTCGAACCCTACCGTCAGCTCTTGGCAACTGAAATTGGGACTTATGTGACATCCAGTCGTCTAGTGTCCAACCGATATGGTCACGAGCTCAAGGGAGGAAAAGCTTTCGCGTCGGTCGTCTGCTGCCGCAGCACATTAACGCCAATTTCGCCTGACTGTCCTAATGGATACGTTAGTCGTACGTCCCAGGTTTATTTCTGCTGTTATTTCACACAGTGTAGCTTGTGTGTTAGCACTGAGAACTCTATGCAAACGCCGCTGCTCTTGGTCGTTAAGTGGAGGCCGTTGTCCGCGGTGAGGGATAATGCTTGAAATTTGATTTTGAAATTTGTGGTAAGGTTCTATGGGACCAAACTGCTGAGGTCATCGGTCCCTAGGCTTACACACTAATTAAACTAACTTAGGCTAAGGACAACACACACACACACACACACCCATGCCCAAGGGAGGACTCGAACCACCGACGGCGGGAGCCGGGCGGACCGTGACAAGACGCCCCAGACCGCGCGGCGAAATGTAATATTCCGGGCACACTACTGACAAGGTGGATCTCGGAATATTGAATTCGCTAACGATTTCCGAAACAGAATATTCTATGCTTCTAGCTCCAACTACAGTTCCGTGTTCGAAGTCTGTTAAATCTCGTCGTGCGGCCATAATCACGTTAGGACCCTTTTCACATGAGACACCTGAGTACAAACAACAGTACTGCCAATACACAGCCCTTTTATACGCTGTGTACGCGATACTACCGCCATTTGTGTATGTGCGTGTGTCTGTCCCATGACTTTTGTCACCTCAGTGTGAATTTTGCTGGTAATTTTCAATGTGTGAGTGACCCAGCGATACGTGTGGTCCTGTTGGCAGGACCGGGGCAGTACAACAAGCAGTGAGGGACGCAAGTAGCACAGGCAATGTGTGTCGCGGCCCAGGCGGCGGAGATGGATAGCGCGTAACGCCTCACTTCCTAGTGGCCGGCCCTCAGAATAGCGATCCTCCCTGGACACCCGCCAACGGGGCTGCGGCCTCCGCCCAATTGGCGGCCAGGTGCCTGTGTGGTGGCTACTAGCGTTGGGCGTCAGGTGTAGCCTAATGGGCGGCGCGTGCTCTCCGCGTCTGTAGCCCACCAAGCGGACGCACGTCAGCAGCTTGCTGAACGTCACAGGCACGCCAAATCGTATCCCCATTTCTTGTCTCCTGGTCGATCCTTTTTCCCCTTGCTTTACTCTCTGTTCTTCGATTATGACTATGCCTATCATGTAGCTCAGTTCTTTCCTTTTGTATTCATTCATCTCGTCTTACCACACTGCTTTGTCATTGATTGTGTTCTTACCATGTTTCGTCAACTCTTCCTACAGCTCTTCACTTCTTTTCTTTCCTCTCTTATTTGCAACCGTTTTGTATTGGAAACGTTCCCATCTGTAAATCTTGTTTCTTTATTTTGTTCTGCCTTCGATTTTTTGCTTATTTAACCCATCTTCTTTTAGGTCTCTACGCACTATTTTAAACTAATTGGGTTTGCCTTACAATTTTTCAAAATTGTGTCAGTCTGCTACTACTCGCTCTTTTGATATATGTGCCCATTTCGTCTGTAATTTTTCCTGCCTGATTCTGTACTTCTGTTTTACTTCCTGATTTACACATTCTTGTTTCTTTCATTGATCCTCAAATCAATGTCTCAGATGCCTACGTGCTTTCTGACCGATGATGAATTTTTGCATCTTTGTACAATGACGTTTTGATTGTAAATGTCTTCTATTAGGTGAAATACTAAGTACATCTTTCTTAATATTGCTCTGATGGCTTATTTTACCCCTCCATTAGGCAGGAAGACCTGTCCTGCATATTTAGTGTTGTCTATTCCTCTGATATTTCCATATTTTATATCAAATATTCGTCGGATCTGGTGGTCTAGTGGTAAAGCTCGTGTTTGAATACCGAGAACAACAAACCTGGATTTTTCAGTCTGCGTATTAACGTAGCGTTCACCTTTCAACGACTTGAGCAGTCGCCAGAAACAATTCGTGCGTGGAAAATCACGTTAACTGGAGGCCTCTTTTTCCCCAGTCGGATCGCTGGTGTGGAACACCCAAGTCGCCGAAAGAGACGGCCAGTTGAAAGAGTTGTTTCAATTGGCTCTGAGCACTATGGGACTTAACTTCTGAGATCATCAGTCCCCTATAACTTAGAACTACTTAAACCTAACTAACCTAAGGACATCACACACATCCATGCCCGAGGCAGGAATCGAACCTGCGACCGAAGCGGTCGTGCGGTTCCAGACTGTAGCGCCTAGAACCGCTCGGCCACCCCGGCCGGCTTGAAAGGGTTGCACCAGGGCTTTGAGCCACAGGGAGTTATTAATATTATTAAATTTTGATGGCTCAGTTCTTTTGTTTGTCATTACCTCTGTTTTTTCGAAAGAGGTCCTCGTTTTGTCCTCCACTTCCTGCTGGTTGTTTAAGTATGTGTATTTGCTTTTGTACTACCTTTACGCTGTCTGCCAGAACCGTTACATGCTCCACAAATGGTTAACAATCAAAGCTGCGCTCGCATATAAGTTGTTTTCTTATGATGAGTGGTGGTGAGTAAGTAAGCTGTTGTACGTTGCCTGTTCGGGTAAGCGCAGCTCGTGATGTGCGCCTCACCCCCTTACCCACCCCTACCCGATCCCCGGCCCCAACTGCCCTAACTCACGGCGGAGAGCCACACGGAGGGGCGTGGGCTTAAGAGCGCTATACATCGATATTAAAGTAGCTATACGTTATACGACGTATGCATTATGCAACAAATTTGTTTTTTAACGTGGTTTATGTTAATTGATTTAAGAAAAAAGTGTTAATTCACCTTCTTAAGGGTCGATTCTCTCTCTCTCTCTTTTTACATTAGCTTATGTTCTTCCTCACGGTTCAAGCTATCTCTCTACCAAATTTCATTGAAATCGGCTCAGCAGTTACGTTCGCATTTATAATACCAGGGGTGATGAAAAAGTTTCCGTCCGAATGCCGTACGGCTAAGAATCGTTATGCCATTCTGGAAGAATCGCCATGAGCATTGCGGCAAAGACCTCATCGACGAACCAGGTTGGATATATCCGTTTGGTAAAACAACGTGTCCTTTTATGTGAAGAAGTCAATGACTGCCTGCTCCACCCCTAGTCCAACAGGAACCGCCGACACTTAAGGCCTGTGTTAAGGGACCCAAGGAGTGATAATTGCATGGGGAGAAGATATACTCTCCCACTTGAGCTAGCCTAACTTCTGTGTAAAAAACATTTGCAATGAGTGGACGTGCGTTGTCATGTAACAACAGCGCCCCATGCTGCTGTTTTCCGGGACATTTCGCCTTAATTGCGTGCGTAACTTCTCCAGCTGTATGCAGTACCGTTCCCCAGTGATGAAGACACCAGGTTCCATGAAATCTATAAGCAGTGGACTCTGGTAATCAATGAAGAGGGTGAGCATCACCTTTCCAGCAGATAGCTCAAACTTTGCCCATCGTTCCACAAAGGTGCCTTTCGGCAGACATAATGTTGCATGCACACTTTTCATTCTCCGATGGGGTCCGCCTGGTTAGCTGAGTGGTAACCTGTTTGCCTACCACGCAGCGGGTCCGCGTTCGATACCCGATCGGGTTGGGGATTTTCACCGCTGGTGAACTGGATGTTGTGTTGTCCTCATCATCCTTTCATTATCACCCATGCCGGCCGCGGTGGTCTCGCGGTTCTAGGCGCGCAGTCCGGAACCGTGCGACTGCTACGGTCGCAGGTTCGAATCCTGCCTCGGGCATGGATGTGTGTGATGTCCTTAGGTTAGTTAGGTTTAAGTAGTTCTAAGGGACTGATGACCACAGCAGTTGAGTCCCATAGTGCTCAGAGCCATTTTTATCACCCACGCGCAAGTCGCCCAATGTGGTGTCACCTGATATAAGACCTGCAACCTGACGGCCGAACTTCCACGGATGGGGCCTCCCCGCAAACAATGCCACACGATCATTCTCCGATGGATTTCTAGAGTTTGTCCTTTGACAGCCTAGGAAAGAATGACAGCACGTTGGTTCTGTTTGGAAGCATTTGGTAATAACGTCACCGTAGTTCACAGTTCACGATTCCGCTTGTACCGCACGCACGTCAGAGATACACGAATGCCACACTAATCCCTTGCTCCTATAGTGATATCCGCATCAGACTCGCGTATACGCTGCAGCAGCGTCCTCAGATCGAAGTTTGGTGACTGCCCTTTATATGAATGTGGAAGTAGGGATAAATACATTGGGGACTGCATAAGCATTGTACTCATTACGCTGAATCGTGTTGTGTAGAACATACCAGCTAATAAAAGAACTTCCACAAATATGATGAAGTTCAAGAGTCAATGAATAATTTTTCTCCGCAATTCGCGTTATATTCTTCAAAGCGACACATGTTTTCCTCAGCTTACATACTGTATATATTGTATATATAATATTAATATGAAACTTCCTGGCAGAGTAAAACTGTGTGCCGGACCGAGACTCGAACTCGGGACCTTTGCCTTTCGCGGGCAAGTGCTCTACCAGAGTGAAAATCTCATTCTGGAAACATCCCTCAGGCTGTGGCTAAGCCATGTCTCCGCAATATCCTTTCTTTCAGAAGTGCTAGTTCTGCAAGGTTCGCAGGAGAGCTTCTGTTAAGTTTAGAAGGTAGGAGACGAGGTACTGGCAGAAGTAAAGCTGTGAGGACGGGGCGTGAGTCGTGCTTGGGTAGCTCATTTGGTAGAGCACTTGCCCGCGAAAGGCAAAGATCCCGAGTTCGGGTCTCGGTCCGGCACACAGTTTTAATCTGCCAGGAAGTTTCATATCAGCGCACACTCCACTGCAGAGTGAAAATCTCATTCTGCAATATTAATATGGATTTGTCATCTGGTATCTGATACCTCAATCGCCCAACTCTGTGTATTATTGTTACTATGCCTTTTCTTTACGTTAGTATCAGTCTTATTCATATACTTCGTTAAATGATCTATGACTACACAGACTCTATACAGGGTGTCAAAATCAAACTTTAGGGACAGATCATTACACTAAAACAAGAAAAAAAGTCCAATAAACAAGGATTCTTTACGTGCGTACCTAAAGAAATAAGAGTACTTCTTCGTCTTGGATACTATGAAATGCATCTCTTCTGCTTCAAGCTCTCTGCCTTCCTTTTTTTGGGAGCAGGCAGCACAGACCAAAACAAGAAAAATAAGTTTAGTAAACATGGGCTCTAAAATGCATACCTTAAAAGCTATGAGCACTCGTTCACCAGAAGAGATATTTCACACTAGCGTAGATGAACACATGCTCATAGCTCGTAAAATGACCACTTGCTTACAAGGCATTTTTTTCTTGTTTTGGTCAATACTTCCTTCTCCCAAAATATGGAAAGTAAAGAGCTTGCAGTAGAAGAGATCTGTTTCGTAGTATCGAAGATGAACAAGCGCTCATACCTCTTAAAGTACGCATTTTAGTGCCCTTGTTTACTGATCATTTTTTACTTATTTCTGTGTAAGGAATCTGTTCCCGAAGTTCGTCGGTGTTTTTTCAGGACACCCTGTATAACGTTTTATTTTGTAACATTTTTGTCTAATAACGTATGTGATCGCAGTTGTGACCGACAAGATACAGTGATTTTAGTTCTTTGTCAGTTGTTATTTTACACTGGAATCGAATTTGTCCCTTTTTTTTCTAAATTTTTATTTTCTGGCGAGCTTCCAGAGTGGTGGCTTATCGGTGAATTTCGAAACAGACATCTGGGCTTGTACAGATCCTTGCGACACAAAACACGTTTGATACGGTGTCAGACGAAATCAGCTGCGCATGCTACAAGACAAAGCTGGCTCTTCTTGCGAGAGAGAGATAGCTCAGCGGGGCGCTTCGCGGAAAGGCGACATCCGCTCGGCCTGAAATCTTCCAGTAGAGGCCGCCCCTGCGTGACCCCAGGGCGGGCGCCCCGCAGCGATAGCCTCGACGGAGCTCAGTGTCAATCAGCCGGCAGCGTTTTGTCCGCTCTTGTGCGCGTCGCTTTTCGCTGGCGCTCTTCGTGGCGCTGCTGTCGTACGTCACTCGCCGCTGCGCGCCTCTCGGGCTGAGTGCAGCCTGATGCGGCGTTCTTGTGGGAAACCGATGTCACGGTCTCGCTACCCGTCTTGATTTTTAATGAGGCTGTGTTATCACTATTGCTGCCTTAGTGTTGCTCGTGAAAGTTTCTTAACAAGAAAAGCGCGCCCTTTCGACTACACAGACAATATGCCTGCTTCGCAGGGCGTGTAAGAGGCCGGCAAATTAAGTTTTGTAGCAGCGATTAGCCTGTATTATCCATGCTCAAAATGTGAGAGCTCTGTCGTTTCCGCTATTGCGTATGTTGGGTAAAGGATTCTTAATCCAGAAAACTTTTCTTTTTCACTGTAGTTGACAGAATCGTCTTGAGAAATTCAGCAACTGTTTAGATCAGGGTACTGATATGTGATTCTGAACAGACAAGACGGGTTGCCGACGCAACTACTTATAGTGCGTTTAAAATTAGTTGCAGAATTTGCCGTTTGGCTGACCGGAGGGGACGTGACGCCGTTGTCCAGTCAACACCAATGGCGAGCCGACTTTCCCTACCACAACGCCAGCGGTTGTGTTTGTAAAGAGCCCCTGTTTCCATACTACGAATAAACAGTGCGACTTGGTGTTACGTATTAGATGAATCAACGTTCGTCAGCTGTCGTTGTAAAGTCGTATTTCCGGGCGTTAAAGTCGAAGTTGATGCATTAGCCAAACAAGCGGCAACCTTAGGCACCGTCCTGGATCTGCTCCTTCCTTATACAGACTACTTACGTGAAGTCAAGGATCACGCAAGACAACAACGGCGGGAAATGTGGAACGTTGCTCATCAGACAAAAGGCGGTTATTACGCAGTGCTACAACCTCGGATTCCTTCACAGCCGTGGTTCATGAGGACACATCTGGACCGATCCACGATTTCTACCATCATAAGACTCCGCTTCAATCATGCCTCTTTCCCACAACATCTACATCGGATCAACGTTTACAGCTCACCAGCATGTGAGTGTGATCCTGAGTCGGAAGCTGATGTCAACCACATCTTATTTATGTGCCCCATATTTGACCGTGAACGGTTGGTCTTTCTGAAGACATTGCTGAGTATGGGCTACCATCTTCCCCAATCAGCTTCTTCTCTTTTGTGTACTAAAGATGTTCGTCTATATAAAGTGATAGTTATATAACAGAGGGAAACATTCCACGTGGAAAAAATATATCTAAAAAGAAAGATGATGAGACTTACCAAACAAAAGCGCTGGCAGGTCGATAGACACACAAACAAACACAAATATACACACAAAATTCAAGCTTTCGCAACAAACTGTTGCCTCATCAGGAAAGGGGGAAGGAGAGGGAAAGACGAAAGGATGTGGGTTTTAAGGGAGAGGGTAAGGAGTCATTCCAATCCTGGGAGCGGAAAGACTTACCTTAGGGGGAAAAAAGGACAGGTATACACTCGCACACACACACATATCCATCCACACATACAGACACAAACAGACATATTACACATGTGCGAGTGTATACCTGTCCTTTTTTCCCCCTAAGGTAAGTCTTTCCGCTCCCGGGATTGGAATGACTCCTTACCCTCTCCCTTAAAACCCACATCCTTTCGTCTTTCCCTCTCCTTCCCTCTTTCCTGATGAGGCAACAGTTTGTTGCGAAAGCTTGAATTTTGTGTGTATATTTGTGTTTGTTTGTGTGTCTATCGACCTGCCAGCGCTTTTGTTTGGTAAGTCTCATCATCTTTCTTTTTAGATATAAAGTGATAGTTAACTTCATCAAGAGTACTGGTCACAATCTGTATGTTTTAATGGTGTACGTAAATTATAAATATGTCTTGCTGATGAAGATATTTCAGAATTGGTGTGAATTGTAAGCCAAGGCACTTTTAATTATTTTCCAATTCAATTCAATTCAATTCAATTTTTAAAACATTATGTACAAACCTGTAACAGTTAAGCTTTTTATTCTTGTAAATATGCATTTCTGTATTTGTTTATTCAATTATGTGTACATTGTCACTATATGTTGCCGATGACTAAATTGAGTACACACTCAAAGGCCAAATAAAAAAATAAAAAATAAATAAAAAAGTCTTCTGTAGTCGTCAGGTATTGTGAACAAGCGCCTTGTGTTGGCGTTGCATTATTAACAAAACTGCAGTAAATCTGAATACGTGATTTGCGATAATAGTGTCGTCGAGGAACAGATTCACCGACTGGGAAGATAATGTCCTGCTGCAAAACATTACTCGGAATTCGACAATAGTAAAGCACAAAACTCCATACCACTCTCTTGTGATGCATAAAGCTTCAGTAATGCAGTCGAGGAGAGTGGTATATTTTGCTCTGGGTACAAAGAAATGTTCCACGAGATAAAAGCTGAACCTAGCATGTATAAGACGAAGTTAATGGAACGCGTACTGCTGTCCAAGCCAGAACTGCACGCCAGCAGGTCGACGACCTGGCTAACGGCAAAGGGCATAGTTTAATCAGGCTTCCTTCGTATCATGCTCATTTAAATCCGACTGAGAATATATGGGCCTAGATGAAAAGTAATGTGGCAAAAACAACATGAAGTTTACGGTCGCTTATGTTGAAATGCTGACAAAAGAACTCACTGCAAATATTACACGACAGGACTGCCTTTGAGTTGTCAGCCATACCAAGAAGATAGATGACGAGACAGATTCACGAAGGACAGTGACGAGTTTTGAGGAATACGTAACTTCTCTTGTTGCCATGTTAAAATCAGCTTCTTTTGTCGAAAAACAGCAAAGGTTACAAATATCCATCTCACTAACATTCTAATGCAGTTAACATTGCAACAGAATCTTGAAATAGTGTATTATTAAACTGTGTGCAAGTCAGGTCAGTATTGTTACAAAATCCACAGCAGTTCTCGTTTCTCCAGCTATCGATGGCCCTCAGTAATTACATTATTTCATTGAAAAAATCTGCAGTCGCTTGAATACCGCTGTAGATATGGAAGTTTCGCATATTAATCATATTGCGAAACACTCTCGTCTTTTCGCACTATCATTTGCCAAAATCTTGTTTCTGTATCTCCAACCATTTATGAGATATGAGGAATTCATGAACATTTCATTCTAGTTTTTGTCACTGACGCACGAGTTCATGACGGAGTGCTTTACATGCATTCCCTGGATTTTGTTTATTTAATTATTTAATATAATTAATTTTGTTGTTTTTTTTGTCTTAGTATGTTTTATAGAATTGACGTTTTAAATTATAGTATTTTCTCAAGAGTGGAAACGACAGTGTTATATAGCTCCAAGTTTAAAGAATAATTCAGTATATTGTCTTCATTTAACATGTAGCAACATCTAACCTAACAAGCACCAAACACAAATTCATAGCGACACCTATTTTTCACTGCAAACTAAGAATTTCTAGCAGTAGTTATCTACTAACGAAGTATCACAATAACTATGATCTTTAACGAAATCATAGGCGTTTCGTCATGATGCTGGCTAATTAAACTTTAAGATGTTCGAGAGTGAGAGTTTATTACCGATTGGTTTCCTTCAAAAGAGTTTGAGAAAGATCGCAGATCGGCCGGCTTGCTGTTGACGCTGTCAAGCGAGCCTGTCAGCTTCCGCGTCGAAGAGACCTGGCATCATGCTGTGGTCACCTGCTGACACGCCCGTCATACGCTGGAAACTGCTCTTCCGTCCACCCGTGCCTTACGGAACTGTCAAAAGTCGCAGTTTATTTTAAACCCACTATAGTGCTGAAGCTGAGCCACAGTGACCGTAACATGTAATCTAATTAAAAATGTGCAACTGAGACGGAACAGTAAATGAGAGTTATCGTAACTTTTCTTTTTAATAAGTTGTTATTTAAATGTATTTCGGCACCATTTTTACATCTTTAAGTGCGTCCTTTTATTTAAATTCTTGTCTAAAATTCAAACCTTAGTGGGATAAATAATGTAATGAAAAATGAAAGAAATGATAATAACTAAGTTACACTGGAATTTAACTCCCAAATTTACTACATGGCATTTGTAGCGGTCGTGCCATTTTGTTGTTATTGGGTGCAAATAGTCCAGTCATCTACATCGGCACAGAATTTCCTATTACAGCAAGTGCTCCGAAACTAATCTATGTAAATATGTGCAGTACTTACGGTATTTTGCGCTGTTTCCCAGTTTCTGAAATTGTGTGTAATCTAGTGCTCCTCATCGCAGTTACTTTTGACACAATAGTAATATTTAGAGTGTTAAGAGGTGGTAGTACGGACCAAAACAAGACAAAAATGTCCTTTAAACATGAGCTCGTATTGAAAAGGGTGTAAAACAGGGATGCAATTTTTCGCACCTACTGTTCACTCTGTGGTACAACAGGAATGGATGGCCATGATTTTTTCAGATGCCGATATCAAATCCTAATACACGAAAAACACTGGGAACTTTACATATATTGCTTTATATGTTCATAACAAACAAAATAAGACTTCGTGTACGGAGTTGGAACCTGGACCATTGCAGTTTTTGAATCACTGCCGGTTTTTATTTTTCGCTCTAGGGTTTTCCTTGTAATATTAGACTCTATTGAACCTTTTTTCACTGAATAACTATCATTTTTTACTTCAGTAAAAGCGATTTGGACTCTTCTCCATCTGCCATTAGTAGAATGTATCTTGGGACCGCACTTAGTTCGCCTCTCTGAAAATGGTTCAAAATGGTTCAAATGGCTCTGAGCACTATGGGACTCAACATCTGTGGTCATAAGTCCCCTAGAACTTAGAACTACTTAAACCTAACTAACCTAAGGACATCACACACATCCATGCCCGAGGCAGGATTCGAACCTGCGACCGTAGCCGTCGCGCGGTTCCAGACTGTAGCGCCTGGAACCGCTAGACCACCGCGGCCGGCTCCTCTCTGAAAAAATAAATAAATAAATTCCCCACAAAACTAAAAAATAAGCTAAGTTTTACGGGATAGATAACTGTCTCAAAGATGGTATGGCCATCTCTCCCAATAAGCAGAGAGATAAGGCCATAGCGCGTCATTAGATATGGTTGACGAACAAACAGAGAGAAAGAAAAGAAAACCTATACAGCCCTGAAATGTAAGTTTCCGTAACTACTCAAGCCTAACTTACGGAAAAATGGAAAGATATTGGCATCCATATATATTATAAAAGTGGATGGATGTGTGTGTTTTTCACATTTCGCCGCGCGGTCTCAGGCGTCTTGTCACGGTCCACGCGGCTCCCCCCGTCGGAGGTTCGAGTCCTCCCTCGGGCATGGGTGTGTATGTCGTCTTTAGCGTAAGTTAGGTTAAGTAGTGTCTAAGCTTAGGGACCGATTACCTCAGTAGTTTGGCCCCATAAGACCCTACCACAAATTTCCAAATTTTCACTAAACCACTTTACCGATTTGTCTGCCAACAATCGCTGTAGCGTTAAGAACCACCTACCTATCATAGTTCAGGAGACACGACATCGTAAACTGCCGCATTATGCGTGGCATTTAAATTTATTACGTATTTGCTTCTAACTCTATTTGCAGACAGTAACCATGCGTGTGCTGAATGTACCTACACAAATTATCATTGTACGACATAGAGTTCAACAGATATGAAGACGTAAACACTGAAATGCGTGAAAAATGCTGCATCATGCCTAATACATTTATTCTTTACTACTAAGACACCCCCTACAGTCAAGTCAAATTAAGGAAATCCTCTTTTATCTGGTATCGTTTTTGTCAGATTTAAACTGCGAAGTCCAAACTGCTGTAGACTAAAACACTTGCCCTCTACATAGCTGTGAAGAGACGTTGCCATAGAGGCGTTTACAAAATAGCGTTGTAGACACGCGAAGCAGCTGAGCCCAGCGTACAGAAACTGTCCGGGATATTACCTACAAACAGAGTTCATTTTTTATTTTAGTTTCTTGACAAAATGAATACCCGGGGTGTGTTGGTTTCGTATAATATTAAAGTATATTAAAAACTAAAATTGTGAAAAATACTAACGTTTTCTTGAAATAAAGAGTCAAGGAAAGCATCAACAAGTGACTCGCGACAAAGACTCACTATCAGCTGAGTGGTAGCGCTGTGAAGCAGGCAGTTGGAGAATCAGAGCCGTTGCCCATCTTCCCCGTATGGCTATCTATCCATGTTTTACCGTGCACATCGAAGAAGCAGTGACGAAACTAAAAGAAAGGTTCAAGGGTTGAATTAAAATTCGGGGTGAAAGGATGTCAGTGATAAGATTCGCTGGTGACGTTGCTGTCCACAGTGAAAGTGAAGAACAATTACAGTATCTGTTGAACTGAATGAACAGGGTTAATGAGTAGGGAATATGGAGTGACAGTAAATCGAAGAAAGACGAAAGTAATGAGAAAACAGGAAAAGATTGGAGTTAGGGATCACGAAGTAGACGTAGTTAAGGAGCCCAGCTGCGTGGGCAGCAAAGTAACCCTTGATGGACATAAAAAGCAGACTAGCACAGGCAATAAGGGCATTCCTGACCAAAAGAACTCTACTTGTACCAAACATGGGCTTTAATTAGAGGAAGAAATTTCTGAGGTTGTACGCTCTGAGCACAGCATTGTATGGTTGTGAAACATGGTCTGTAGCCGGCCGCGTAAATATATCACACTCCGGCAAGAACAGTGACACAACTCAAGAAAGCAGTACTTGAGAAAAATCGGCTTGAAGAATTCTAGCCGGTCGGGGTGGCCGAGCGGTTCTAGGCGCTACAGTCTAGAACCACGCGACCGCTACGGTCGCAGGTTCGAATCCTGCCTCGGGCATGGATGTGTGTGATGTCCTTAGGTTAGTTAGGTTTAAGTAGTTCTAAGTTCTAGGCGACTGATGACTTCAGATGTCAAGTCCCATAGTGCTCAGAGCCATTTGAACCATGGTCTGTAGGAAAACGTGACCAGAAGAGAACCGAAGTATTTGAGACGTAATGTTAAAGGAGAATGTTGAATATTAGCCAACTGGGACTCCCTTTGTTCCGCAACTGGCTTGCCTGGTGCTGGGCTGAAAAAAAAAATTGTGTTAAGTTCCTATGGGACCAAACTGCTAATGTCATCGGTCCCTAGGCTTACACACTACTTACTCTAACTTTAACTAACTTACACTAAGGACAACACACAGACACCCATGCCCGAGGGAGGACTCGAACCTCCGACGGGGGGAGCCGCGCGGACCGTGACAAGGCGCCTCTGACCACGCGGCTTCCCCGCGCGGCCCGGGATGAAAAGTATCTGGCTCCACAGCTCGCTCTAGCCCTAAACGGTACACAGTGAAAAATGCTAAAAGATAATAATAAAAATCATTTATTTCGTTAAAACTTGATGAGGAGACTTCTTCTCCAACAGCTCTGGGACATAACGGGAATGGCCGGCCGGAGTGGCCGTGCGGTTCTAGGCGCTACAGTCTGGAGCCGAGCGACCGCTACGGTCGCAGGTTCGAATCCTGCCTCGGGCATGGATGTGTGTGATGTCCTTAGGTTAGTTAGGTTTAATTAGTTCTGAGTTCTAGGCGACTGATGACCTTAGAAGTTAAGTCGCATAGTGCTCAGAGCCATTTGAGCCATAACGGGAATGTTAAATTACGATAGTTCGATCGAGATTCGAATAGAGAAGTTTCCAAAGTGGTGTAGCAATGTTATACTCTTCTAGAAAGAACTAGATTACTTCTTAGGTCCTATTTCCCGTCACAGTACGTATTGCCAGCTGCCGCACAACGATGCTGCGAGTTGTCTCTGCTGCTGATAATATTGTTTCTTCCCGTCGAGCACGATTATTGCTAATAAACATAAAATACTGATCGAAAGTTTACGAGATAAACGTAGCATGTAGAAGATATTCGGTTAGTTTGTATGCTGAAACTAGTTCAAATGTGTCATTGCACTGCAGAAAATCGTTCTGTCGGCATAGTGATATGTGTCAACAGTGTTTTGCACTGTAGCAGCTATGTCATCCAGCGCCGAAAGTTATTGTCTCCCTGCAGATGAAACTGATCTCCTCTTATCTTTTTTCGCGTTAGAGTTGTCCTCTGAGTGCTGTTGCAAAACCTTTACGTTGCCTAGAGTCATGGACGATGGCCTTTTTGACAGACGAGGGACATCAGCTAACGTAGCTTTGGCCGACTCGTTTTTGAGCTGCTTCTTCTGGTGCCTACTGTGTCACGCTGCAGTGTTTGAAAAGGACCGTAGGACTTGAGAAAACATGGTGTCTGTTTGTTTAGACATAAAAGAATGTCGCGGCGTTCTTTGTCCCTTCGCAGATTCGACGTTGTAACATGTCACGCAGAGTAAAAGTACCGACTGAAGTGGTGTAGTGAAAAAGACACCGACTCGCATTCGGGAGAACTGCAATTCATATCCCTGTCCTGCCATACAAATTTTACGTATTTTCTTGGTTTTCTTACATCACACGAGGTATATAACCGGCATGGTTACTTTTAAAAGGACACGTTCGTTCTATTCCTCAAACGAGCATCAGCTCCGACTTTTGGTGACCTCACAAATGAGAAGGCGTTTAATCCTAATTATTTTGCCTAGGATAAGTAAGAATGAAATATTACGCAATTGGCTGAAGATTGGCCAAATTGTCTAATAGCCATATCTGTAATAGACGAGTTCTGTGGTCGTTGTCGAAAAGTGTGTGTGTGGGAGTGCGATTGAAGTTTTCATGTTGCACTTTAACCTGGTGATATTGGTGATGCATTTTCCAGGACTGTTTTCAGTATTACATAAAATGATTTTACACTTCCTTACATGTTCTCATCAGTTAACTTCATGTGTAGAACGAAGGAATGTTGGCGTTTGCCGCTGAATTGATCGAAATGTTTCATTAAACAATGACATTCTTCCAGGAGTGCTAGCCCCGCATGTTACTCAGGAAACCTTGTGTGAAGTTTGGAAGGTAGGAGATGAGGTACTGGCGGAAGTGAAGCTGTGAAGACGGGTCCTGAGTCGTACTAGGATAGCTAGTAGCTCAGTCGGTAGCGCAATTGCCTCCGAAAGGCGAAAGTCCCTGGTCGAGTTATGGTACAGCACACAGTTTTAACCTGCCAGGAAGTTTCGCATCAGTGCACAGTGAAAATTCATTCTGAAATACATAGTCGATTTCTTTCGTCGCCAAAACTTGTGCGCCTTGTCTGTTGACAACTATTTGTGTGGAACGTTAACTCGAATCTGCTTCCTTCCAAATCACCCTAAACTGTATTCCATCAGCAAATAGCAATGCTTAGTTCTGCATCCTGTATTTTTTTTTCTTGCTATGCGTAAGACGAAAATTCCGTTCCTTTTGTCGACGAACTGATTGTTTTCAGACCATTTTTGTTGACTGTTGTGCACGGTATGTTATCTTCCATTGGTGGTTACCTATTTCTGTGTTATCACAGATTTACCTTTCCAATTTTGTTACTAGCGGAAATGTAGGCAGCTGAATAAGATTTACTCTACAGATTAGCAGAGAGGTCAATCATACTGAAACGAATTTTTTGTCAACGTCAGTCATATTGAAATGCATTTTTTGGCGCCCTACACAGTGACATTCGATCCAGTTTTATTGACGAATAGAACTATGTAACTCTTTCGCTACCAATTTTTGAAGTGAAAAAACGTTACTGTATGGTTTTTTAAATTAATTTTGTAGCCAGAAGTGACAGTATGAAAAAATGTTTTCCGCCGTTCTGTTTGCAGCACTTGAAGGGGTGGGGCACACAGTATCATTTATAAGTACCTCCGGGATTCAGAAGACGTCTGCGCAAAAAACTACAAAATATACAGGAGACGGACACACTTCACTGGACAGAGCATCTCTCATATTAAAGGTACTCAACTGGGCTCCGTTTGTGACGCGGCAAAGTCAATACGTAAGTGCAGTTCATGACACGAGTTTTCCGAGAAGGCATCTCTGGTAACAAGTTGTGGGGCACATACGTGCCAGTTATACTGATAAGGTTAAACAGGTTATGTGAACTTTTTGGGAGCAACCTCTGACAGTAACCTAATGGCCTCGTTTTCACTGAGGACGTAATGGGGTTATATTGAGACAAGACTGTTGGTTGAGGCAGGTCCTGTAATTGAATGTAATGCATGATAAAGTCAGATGGAAGTTTCTGGCGCAGTTACGAGGGCGTACTAAAAAATAACGCCTCCGAATTTTTAATATGAGAGCGTTTTAAATAAAAGAAACGTTATCAACATTTTATATCTTTGCCCTTCATGTCTGTATATCTGCAGCCCTCTGCCGCTAGTGAGCTCCGAATTCTAGCGTGTAAGTATGACAGTGGATGAGAAACGGCATGCTGTAATCGAGTTTGGAAAATTGGAAATTGGTGGTAAGTTCCTGTGGGACCAAACTGCTGAGGTCATCGGTCCCTAGTCTTACATACTATTTAATCTAACTGAAACTAACTTAAGCTAAGGACAACAAACACACACACATGCCCGACGGAGGTCTCGAACCTCCGGCGGGGGGAGCCGCGCGAACCGAGGCAAGGCGCCCAAGACAGCTCGTCACCCCCCGCGGCGAATAATCGAGTTTCGAATTCGAATCGTTGGGTCACACATGCAACACCCTCTCATTCAGCACGACAATGCCACGCCATACTCGAGTGGTGCGACATCTGCAGCTATACGACGCTTTGAGTTCTCTTTCAAGGATCTTCCACTGTACAGTCCCGACTTGAACCCATCCGATTTCATCTGATTTCGAAACATAAAGAACACATTGGGGATTTAAGTTTGATAATGTTCAATCCATAAAGAACACATTCGGAGACTTCAGTTTGATAGTGAAGAAGCGGTGCAAGCGTAGGAGATGTTGCTCCGTCAGAAACACCAAACATTTTTACATTGACCGTATCAACAAACTGGTCTCTCGATGGGAGAAATGTGTTCGACGCCAGAGTGACTGGGGAATAAATATTTAGACATGAAGAATAAATGTGTGGAATGCTAATTACGTTTGTTTTGTGTAAAAAGATTTAAGAGTTAACGCATAAATAATTGGCAGTCATTACTTTTCACCAAACTCGTACTTTTGTACACCAGAGATATTTTGGCAGATAGGGACCACTGTTGCCTAATCGATTCCTCATGACATGTAATTTCTGTATGCGCCTGGGTTTGTAGGTTTGAATGAGGCAGATAGAGTGTAGCGCATATCCTTTAACGACTGTTAGCTGTTCATGCTAATGAATGTTGTTTGGCCTCCAACATCCAGCGATTGTATAACTTCTGCTACATGGCAGTTCTCGAGTGATTAACCCTTCCAGAAATCATCCTCCCCCATCCGTACTTCCCCATCTCTCTCTCTCTCTCTCTCTCTCTCTCTCTCTCTCTCTCCCTCCCTCTGTCTTTTGTGTTGCAGAGAGACGCCAAAAACTGTTCTTTGCCAGCCCAGTTACAAGAAATAAGCAGCGCGCGCCGTATCATTAAGACGAACCGGCAGCGTTTGTTTGCCTTTGCGCCGGCTGCCGTCGCTAATTTGTCGGACTTATAACAAAACACGCCTTTTGCCTTGCCTCTCGGGACGGGCAAAGTGCGCGAGATCTAAGCAGCATTATGCAAGCCGTCACGGCATCTTCGCCCCCGCGGAGTCGTTAACCTCTGGGCGCTGCGCCTGCTCCTAGCAAAGCGTTGCAGTGTGCCGCGCGAACGTAAATAACGCGCCTGCTGGCGGGCTCGCTTGGCTCGCCCGCTGCGCAACAGATGGGCGGCATCGGCAGCAGCAGCGGTCGCAGAGCCGTGCGCCGCCGCGGGCCGCGTGTGTCGGACGCTCGGACGCTGTGCGCCAGCAGGTCAGTGGTCGGCCTTGGCGGCGACTGCGCAAGAGCCGTCCCAGCCGAGCCGAGCCGGGCCGGGCCGGGCAGCTCCGAGCGGCGCGGCACACGGCCGTTACGTAACCCAGCCGCAGATCGCGCTGGGATTAGGCCGTCGCGCGTTCAGCGCCCAATCACACTTGGCGCTAACGGAACGGGACCTTACCGTCAAATGACGGTTTGTACCCGAACACAAACTTCAATTCACACCTCAGCCCATCGTGATTTTCCCCTTCTTAAATTGGCAGTAATGCCGAGACTCTCTGATACTGAAATAGCACGCCAGCTTTGTACGTAATGGGCCTGTACCTCAGGTGTAAGTGATCTATTCATTTGATTAAACTGCATTTTCCTGGATAAATATCGACACCCAACTTTATCTTCGATAAAGAGGAAAATGAAAATGGTTCAAATGGCTCTGAGAACTATGGGACTTAACATCTGAGGTCATCAGTCCCCTAGAACTTGAACTACTTAAACCTAACTAATCTAAGGACATCACACACATCCATGTCCGAGGCAGGATTCGAACCTGCGACAGTAGCGGTCGCGCGGTTCCAGACTGAAACGCCTAGAACAGCTCGGTCACAACGGCCGGCCAGCAATGAAGATGGGCTGAGGCGTGAATTGGATTTGTGTTTGAGAAGGCAGTGTGGTAGGGTAGTCCGTGCATGTGTCAGCCGCATTGCCAGGATGACGTAGTGGACAAGAACATGTGCCACGTAAGCAGGAGACCCGGGTTCAAGTCCCAGCGTTGGCACAAATTTTAATTCATTGCGTCAGCTTCTGTGCTTATCGAAGATGAAACTGAGATGGTGCTCCATGTGTGGACAAACTCTTCGAATTCGAAACTCTATTACAGCGCGCTATTCCTCAGGCACCGGCAAAAATTACGATAGTCAGTATGTCTCCAGGAAAATGTAATCCCATCAGATACGTAGATTCAGGAAAATATAATCCCATCAGATCAGTGCCTGAGGTACAGGCAGGATTTTCTCATAAGGTACAAAGCCGGGGTGCTGTTCCACTATCGGAGAGCCTCCGCAGCACTGACCATTTAAGATGGGGAATATCAGCATTGGCTGAGGTGTGAATTAATTGTGTTACGCAGGGCACTGGTCTAGGATAATCCGCGTAGCTTGGTGTTAGCTGCAATTTTGATTAATTACTTCAGCCTCTATCATTATCGAAGGTAAAGTTGGGACTCAATATGTCTACAGGAAAATGTAGTTCCATCGGATCAACGTCACTTCTTTTAGCCGCGTACCAAACGCCGAAAAATGAGGATGTTATATACCATCTGTAATACCTGTATCACGAAAAAGTGAAATACCTAGGAGTCATCGTCCGATATCAGTGCAGTCATTGGTGGGTATATGTAAATGTTTTAGAGTGTGAGGATTCCGATCCATTCTGGTCATACACATTTATATTTTCCATATATTCTCAGCATTGCAAGAAAATATTTAAAGAGTCTCGTCAGCAAGTGAAGTTTCAGCACAATGGGCTTGTTAAGGTGCTACTGGACTAGTTACAGATGAAGTTCCATTTCAGCTTTTGCACTCCTTTAATACACTCCTGGAAATTGAAATAAGAACACCGTGAATTCACTGTCCCAGGAAGGGGAAACTTTATTGACACATTCCTGGGGTCAGATACATCACATTATCACACTGACAGAACCACAGGCACATAGACACAGGCAACAGAGCATGTACAATGTCGGCACTAGTACAGTGTATATCCACCTTTCGCAGCAATGCAGGCTGCTATTCTCCCATGGAGACGATCGTAGAGATGCTGGATGTAGTCCTGTGGAACGGCTTGCCATGCCATTTCCACCTGGCGCCTCAGTTGGACCAGCGTTCGTGCTGGACGTGCAGACCGCGTGAGACAACGCTTCATCCAGTCCCAAACATGCTCAATGTGGGACAGATCCGGAGAACTTGCTGGCCAGGGTAGTTGACTTACACCTTCTAGAGCACGTTGGGTGGCACGGGATACATGCGGACGTGCATTGTCCTGTTGGAACAGCAAGTTCCCTTGCCGGTCTAGGAATGGTAGAACGATGGGTTCGATGACGGTTTGGATGTACCGTGCACTATTCAGTGTCCCCTCGACGATCACCAATGGTGTACGGCCAGTCTGCACGGCGCCAAACACGCATACGACCATCATTGGCACCAAGGCAGAAGCGACTCTCATCGCTGAAGACGACACGTCTCCATTCGTCCCTCCATTCACGCCTGTCGTGACACCACTGGAGGCGGGCTGCACGATGTTGGGGCGTGAGCGGAAGACGGCCTAACGGTGTGCGGGACCGTAGCCCAGCTTCATGGAGACGGTTGCGAATGGTCCTCGCCGATACCCCAGGAGCAACAGTGTCCCTAATTTGCTGGGAAGTGGCGGTGCGGTCCCCTACGGCACTGCGTAGGATCCTACGGTCTTGGCGTGCATCTGTGCGTCGCTGCGGTCCGGTCCCAGGTCGACGGGCACGTGCACCTTCCGCCGACCACTGGCGACAACATCGATGTACTGTGGAGACCTCACGCCCCACGTGTTGAGCAATTCGGCGGTACGTCCACCCGGCCTCCCGCATGCCCACTATACGCCCTCGCTCAAAATCCGTCAACTGCACATACGGTTCACGTCCACGCTGTCGCGGCATGCTACCAGTGTTAAAGACTGCGATGGAGCTCCGTATGCCACGGCAAACTGGCTGACACTGACGGCGGCGGTGCACAAATGCTGCGCAGCTAGCGCCATTCGACGGCCAACACCGCGGTTCCTGGTGTGTCCGCTGCGCCGTGCGTGTGATCATTGCTTGTACAGCCCTCTCGCAGTGTCTGGAGCAAGTATGGTGGGTCTGACACACCGGTGTCAATGTGTTCTTTTTTCCATTTCCAGGAGTGTATATACACTCACGAGTTAACATACCTGTCAACTATCCCGATTCAGGCGGTACACTCCCGGTTTCCCACGTTTTCTCCCGCCTCGCGATTATTCCAGTATGTCTCCCAATTTTTAGCTAATTATCGTCAACTAATACATTGTTTTTAAAATCTGACATGCCAGTTTTTTTTGTCAAATGGTCGCAAGTCCTTCGCTCATTAGTCGTTTTTAAACGATATACATATAAAAGTTCATAGAAATCAGGAGTCCGCAGCTCGTGGTCGTGCGGAAGCGTTCTCGCTTCCCACGCCCGGGTTCCCGGGTTCGATTCCCGGTGGGGTCAGGGATTTTCTCTGCCTCGTGATGACTGGGTGTTGTGCGCTGTCCTTAGTTTAGTTAGGTTTAAGTAGTTCTAAGTTCTAGGGGATGTCGCGCGCGACCTGTACATCGATTGTTATTTTTCCTCATTTGCGCCATTTTGTAGAATGTATACTTGTATTGTGTTCTTTTCAGACTTGTGTTTGTGTGTTGTCATTGTGCTTAGATGAAGTCTCTTGTTATTCAACGTTTTTATAATCGCTGCAAATCTTTAGACTCGATGATTACGAGTGTTATTTTGCGACGTGAATTCCTGAAAGGCATTATTTTTGTGTAACCAGTTATTCCACGTGTATCTTGTTCGTCACTAGCTGCAGTGCCCGTCGTTGCCGGGTATGTTTAATATCTGCCAAACAACTTAATAATCAATAAATAAGAGTTTGCAATCGCGTTTCTGCCAAATCCTCGAGCTTTCACTCGTCCCGCTATATAGTGACGTCTGATGGAACTACTCTATAACACTTGTCGCTGTAATTTTTTCTCGCGATAGGAATTACATTTAGTGTATCATAATGTATTTCGTTTGTTAGGCGCTTAATTTTTCATTAATATTCTTCATTGTTTCTGTGAATGTAGAAATTCGAAATGAATCGGCCAACAACTTTGAAGTGAATCGGTCAAGTACTTTTTGAGATGTCTGGTAACAACGATTCTCCTTTATATATTATATATATATTTATGTATTGTGTATATTAAAAATATATTGTCTGCCCACGCCCAAATGTTCTCGAGGGGAACGTGTAGAAATCTGAATTGGCCAAGATCTTTTAGAGACATTTTGTAACAACCTTTTCCCTCTATATATTGACATAAATATATGTTTCAAGTCGCATTACGAAATCTTACGTAGACCGTGTTCTCCCTCTTGTCTTGATGGTAAAGTGTACAGAATTTCATCAAGATAGGGATAAAACTGTAGATTTGTATGAATTACAATCAAACAAACAAACTCTCTGATATATATTTACATAATGTTGGTTCGGTGTTTTGTTTCTCATTATGGGGAAAAAATATAACGCTGTTTTCTTGAAGCAATATTCGGAACGGTTTTTGTGCGTTATTGAGATTAGGGAAGGTCCGTCGTTCGCATTTCGTACTTTTTGTTGGTGTGACATCCGTATACCACATGGTGGAAAAACGATGTTTCGAAAAGTGTGGAAGCAATTGAGAGCACCGAGAAAATGTTAAGTGTGTGAATACCCGTAAAAAACTGGAACTCGGTGTTAAAAGTGGAAGTTATGGGATAATAAATGCTAAATGGTTATTTACATCATTTGTTTTAGAACATAATAAGTTGCCAGGCAATTGCGCTGAGCGCTGACCATAGGAGTCACCTGTTCAGGAAAATATTCCTTGTATAGCGATATAGCGAAAAAATGCAGCTGTGCAAGAACAAAAACTGTCACAGTTATAGGAGAAATAGCGAAAAGGGGAAAAGAAGAAATCGTACAACCTTTGAAAGACTGGCCATTTTATTTTTCAACAGACGGTAGTTACTAATAAAGATGAATCTTAATTTATATCCCGTAGATGTTACCATTAATAAGACGACCCAGATAGTTGAAAGCAGCACAGAAACACGTAATAGAAAACAATTAAAACAGGTTTAAAAAGTTGAAAATAAGAATATTAAAACAAGTGGTCGAAGTGCTAAAACGGAAGTAAATTGTACGTTAACCGTTTTCTATTACGTGTTTCTTTCTACCACGCACCAGTAATTGACTGACTTTCCTTTAGTTACGAATCAACGTTCTGGATAGTTATTGTGTTTTCATTTGCGTTTTTATAATCGTTATATAGCTTTTTGACGTCGTAGGGAAAGACTCACATCAGTCGTCTCGAGACTATACGGAAAATGAGCCGCAGTTTTTGATCATTAAATAAGTCCCGATTTTTAAAACTTAGTCTCCACACTTTTGGTTTTTGAAAGTTGTCAGGTATGCGAGTATATCTTGTCTAGACGATTGACTGTAGGCCTAATATCACTTGGAGCGACATACGTATTGTTCTTAGGTCGTTCACATCCATTCTATCCAGAACGCGGCAAATAACGAAGTACATGACGAAGAAACCCTGTGTCTGCTCCTTGGTACAGATAAAATGTTCCTGAGTATTGTAGTTACCATATCACGAACTCTGTACTCTGGGTCTGCGGCACCATAAATTCCATTTAAACTGAAGGTCGTAGTATTAAGACGGTTATGCGCGGTTTGCCATCATCAGACGTCTATACGTGATTCTTGGCGTCAGTGAACACATCTTAGTAGTAAAAGCAGATGTAGCTTGTTTCAACATGTCTGATGTAGTGAGATTATACCTTTTTCACTCATGGTCTTCTCGGGACGTACTTCGAAACACCTCGTGCAGTCTGGCCGTTGGTTGATTTGTGGACTGGAACTTTTCTTTCTTGGAAACTCTGTTTCGTCGTCAGCTAACGCCCCTCAGCTTCGATGTCTTCTTAACAGCAGTGATGCGTTTCTGAAGACAGAGCGTTGTTTTAAAACTACTTATATAAAGTGTTCAGTACGGCTTTGGTACTGCATTGCGGTGAAGATAGCGGAGGAACCTTTTCTTCCGAACATCGGAACAAATGCTTATGTCGCGTGAAGTTGCATAGGTGTTTATTATCGATTTATTTCACTATCGCTATTTTGGGTGTAGAGCCATTTTCAAGTGCAAAGTAAAAACCGAAGCCAATAAAACTTATGCATAACCAAGTACAAGGCATAATGAGATAACACAATTGAAGGAGAATTACTATCAGAGTCAGTAAGTATCAGATACTTGTTGGTTGCGAAGTGTAGAGTTGAGCCTGACACGTGATGGTTACGAAGTGTGGCGGTGAGCCTGATAAGTGATGGTTATGAAGTGTAGAGGTGAGCGTGATACATAATGATTACGCAGTGTAGTTGTGAGCCTGTTGCGTAATTGGTTACGAAGTGCAGACATTAGCGTGATACATGATTGCCGCGCGGGATTAGCCGAGCGGTCTAGGGGCGCTGCAGTCATGGACTGTGCGGCTGGTCCCGGTGGAGGTTCGAGTCCTCCCTCGGGCATGGGTGTGTGTGTTTGTCAAGCGTAGGGACTGATGCCTTTAGCAGTTAAGTCCCATAAGATTTCACACACATTTGAACATTTTTGAACATTTGATACATGATTGTTGCGAAGGGTAGGGATGAACCTGATAGGTGATGGTCACGAAGTGCAGAGGTGAGCCTGATACGTGATGGTCAAGAAGAGTACAGGTGAGCGAGTGAGTGCAGGAGATTTTTGCGGCGAGTGCGACAGTGGCTGCGCTTCGTACTCTTGCCCCGGTGCCTCGCTCCGGTTGAGCTCAGCGGCCGAAATAGCGCTCGCCGCGCCGCGCCTCGCATGACTGACAGCCGGCCGCCCACGCCTCGCAGCTTTCCACTCGCCGCACGGAGTCGCCAGTCATCGCACCTCACCACCACCACCACCACAGCTGGCCAACCACCGTGCCTGTCAGAGGCGACCCGGCAGTCGATTCCCAAGTGCTCGCCAGGTCAGATGCCGCATTCCATCACGTACGGTCGAAAATTTACGCATATCTCTTTCACACAAATATTACAAGCGCCGAAAATGTCAGAAATTGCAATTTTTTCCTCCTTTCGTTGTTCGCTATCGCGACTGGTAGGAAAGTCTGACAAGGAAACATCACCAACTTGACGTTATATTTTAAAGCGAAAATCACTTGCAAGGTATCAGCCACAGCAAGCGAAAATTTGGGCCGTAATTCTAATAAAACGCAGTTATGACTGAAAGCACAGTTCTTAAACATTCGCGCTCACCAGTTGCGCCGGCCGGAGTGGCCGTGCGGTTCTAGGCGCTACAGTCTGGAACAGAGCGACCGCTACGGTCGTAGGTTCGAATCCTGCCACGGGCGTGGATGTGTGTGATGTCCTTAGGTTGATAGGTTTAATTAGTTCTAAGTTCTGGGCGACTGATGACCTCAGAAGTTAAGTCCCATAGTGCTCAGAGCCATTTGAACCATTCACCAGTTCCTTGTCACTCGCTCCGCTCGTGCAATGCCTAATACCCGAGCGCGACGTACTCAACAACGGAGTGAGTTACTGGTTTTTGTATGAAACCAACAAGCGATAGTGCCTTGTTCATTGTGTCCAAGTACTCGGATTCTGAGCCGGCCGGAGTGGCCGAGCGGTTAACGGCGCTACAGTCTGGAACCGCACGACCGCTACGGTCGCAGGTTCGAATCCTGCCTCGGGCATGGATGTGTGTGATGTCCTTAGGTTAGTTAGGTTTAAGTAGTTCTAAGTTCTAGGGGACTTATGACCACAGGAGTTGAGTCCCATAGTGCTCAGAGCCATTTGAACCATTTTTGAACTCGGATTCTGACCTGTAGCTGGTGCCAGAGATCTCTTCTCATCAAACACTTTTATGTTACCATACAGAAATGCAGTGTAAATACACTGAAGCGCCAAAGAAACTGGTATAGGCATTTATTTTAATTTATTTATACGTCAAGTTCCCTAGGACCAAACTGAGGAGCAAATCACCAAGATCATGGAACGCGTCAGTACATGAAATTACAACATAAAGGTAATAACAGATAAAAAAATGTTTTATGAACCCAAAAAAAGTCAAGCCATAAGTTTCAATAAACGCAGTCAACAATATAATATAAGAACCAGCTTAATTTTTCAAAGGACTTCTCAGCAGAATAGAAGGAGTGACCCATAAGGATACTCTTCAGTTTCGATTTGAATGCGCGTGGATTACTCCTAAGATTTTTGAATTCTTGTGGTAGCTTATTGAAAATGGATTCAGCAGTATACTGCACACTTTCCTGCACAAGAGTTAAGTAAGTCCGATCCAAAAGTGGGTTGGATTTCTGCCGAGTATTAACCGAGTGAAAGCTGCTTATTCTTGGGAATAAGGTAATATTGTTAACAAGAAACGACAGTTAAGAATATATATATGGAGAGGCCAATGTCTAAATACCCATCCTAGTGAAAAGGGGTCAACAAGAGGTACGCGAACTTAGACCACTTACTGTCCGAACCGCCCGTTTCTGAACCAAAAATATCCGTTTAGTATGATAAGAGTTACCCCTAAATATAATACCATACGACATAAGCGAATGAAAAAAAGGAAAGTAGACTAATTTTTTGTCGAATGATCTCTTACTTCAGATACCGTTCGAATAGTGAAAATGGCAGCATTAAGTCTTTGAACAAGATCCTGAACGTGGGCTTTCCACGACAGTTTACTATCTATCTGATCACCTAGAAATTTGAACTTTTCAGTTTCACTAATCATATGCCCATTCTGTGAAATTAAACAGTCGGGTTTTATTGAATTATGTGTTAGAATTATGTGTTAGAAACTGTAAAAACTGAGTCTTACTGTGATTTAGCGTTAGTTTATTTTCTGTAAGCCATGAACTTAGGTCATGAACTGCACTGTTTGAAACCGAATCAATGTTGCACACAACATCCTTTACTACCAAGCTAGTGTCATCAGCAAACAGAAATATTTTAGAATTACCTGTAATACTAGAGGCCATATTATTTATATAAATAAGGAACAGAACTGGACACAACACTGATTCCTGGGGTACCACCCACTTTACCCCACTCAGACCCCACATCACAGCCATTCTCAACATTGTGAATAATGACCTTTTGCTGTCTGTTGCTAAAGTAAGAGGTGAACCAGTTGTGAGCTACTCCACGTATTCCGTAATGGTCCAACTTCTGGGGAAATATTTTGTTATCAACACAATCAAACGCCTTAGTTAAATCAAAAAATATGCCTAGCGTTCGAAACCTTCTGTTTAACCCATCCAATACGTCACAGAGAAAAGAGAAAATAGCATTTTCAATTGTTAAACGACTTTGAAAGCCCAACTGTACATTTGATAGCAAATTATGTGATGCAAAATGATCAATTATCCTTACATACACAGCCTTCTCTATAACGTTAGCGAACGCTGATGCCATAAAAATAGGTCTGAAATTGTCTACTTTATCCCTTTCTCCTTTTTTATAAAGCGGATTTACCACTGAGTACTTTAATCGTTCAAGAAACTGATCATTCCTAAAGGAAAAATTACAAATATGGCTAAGTACAGGGCTAACATGTGCAGCACAGTATTTTAATGTTCTGCTAGACGCTCCATCATAACCATGAGAGTCCTTCGTCTTCAGTGATTTAATTATCGATTCAATCTCCCCCCAGTCGTGCGGGGTAGCCGCATGGTCAGAGGCGTCTTGTCACGGTCCACGCGGCTCCCCCCGTCGGAGGTTCGAGTCCTCCCTTGGGCATGGGTGTGTGTGTGTTGTCCTTAGCGTGTTAGTTTAACGTCGATGAAGTAGTGAGTAAGCTTAGGGACCGATGACCTCAGAAGTTTGGTCCCATAAGCCCTTACCACAAATTTCCAAATTTCAATCTCCCCCTTGTCAGTACCACAGAGGAGTATTTCAGACATCAGTTTCGGGAAGGCAGTTTCTAAGAGAGTTATATGATCCCCATGTAGAAAGTAATTTTTTATTTAATTCATCAGCAATGCTCAGTAAATGATTGGTAAATACTGTACATATATCTGATTTATCAGTAGCATAAATATTTTTCTATGAACTGACTTTATATCGTCGACCTTGTGCTGCTGACCAGACACTTCCTTCATAACTGATCATTGGTTTTCATTTTATTCTGTGAATTAGCTATTCTATATGCGCACCACATACTCTTTGCCTTCCTAATAACATTTTTAAGCACCTTATAATACTGTTTGTAATGGGCAAGTGTAGCTTGTTTGTGACTGCTTCTGACATTTCGATATAATTCCCGCTTTGTTCTACATGATATCCTCATACCACTAGTCAGCCACCCAGGCTACCTTTTACTGCCAGTACCCCGTAGAACGTTCTAATGGAAAGCAACTCTCAAAGAGCGTGAGAAATGTGTTAAGGAAAACATTATATTTGTCATCATGTTATCGGCACTATAAACTTCCTGCCACTCTTGTTCCTTGACGAGTTTTAATAAACTCTCTATTGCCGTTGGATTAACTTTCCGACACGCGTATTCAAATACAGAGGTAGGACACCGCCTCAGTGCCTGCCTGTACACCTGGAAGAGCATATGGTGATATGAGCTGCCCCGAGTCTGTTGAATTGTAACAAAACTGCACTGAAGATGGCTATTTATAGCCGAAATCTAGATCTGCAAGCGTAATAAAAACTAATGGGATTGCGACTGACTACTGAGTGCCTCTCCTTCCATACAATCTTCAGTCGCTGTGCGCAACGGTTCCTGACGGAATCAAATTTGGTCTTTTGTATACTGTCAATGTTTTCGTGTTATCTTAATTTATTAGTTTCCTTTGTTTATAAATTCTCTTATCATCATTCCGTTTTCTGTCTACGGAGTCGTTCCGTGACCCGAGAACCTTGGTCCCTCGGTTTCTCTGGGTAAGTCTTTGTGTGGTTCAGCTACCTAAATCTGAAATTTTTTTTAGGTATTACGACTATAATGAGTTTGTAATGATTGTAGCGTCGTGATGAGGACTTGAAAGAAAAAGTAACGGGTGAAAACCTGCGGCAGCTCAAGGCCCACGCTTCTAAAACGTCAGCGGGATTGCCGTCTCCAGCTGGTCACGATAAACGTCACCAGGTACCCTAGCACTGCAGACAGCTTTGTGGCTGTGCCCAGGACACTGGAGAACTTTGCACATCTAAACTCCCCCCGCCCCATATCCAAATGTTCGTGAGAAACACTGCCACCTCCGTCAGAACTGGAACCGGCGACATCCAAATCGAGCGCTGTAGCTCTGCAGGCGGATTTGATCACTTTCAGGCTTCGTTTCACTTCAGATGTACTGGAATATAGTATTTTCATCTTGCCAGGATATCAATTTTCGTAGAACCGCTGCCGTTAAATAATTAGTGAAGTAATCACACTGGACCAAAAAAAAAAAAAAAAAAAAGGGATCGCCTTCAGGAGACATCATGTCAATACCTAGTAACACCTCTTCTAGCCGTAATAACGGCCTCAGTTCTGCGAGGAACAGGGTCTACAAGTTTCGTTAGGTATGCGGAAGCCACACATTGTGATTACATCCTGTAGAACTACCCAGATTACGGTAATATCGATTGCTACGTTTCGTCTTCTATTCCAAGTAGTCACAGAGTTTTTCTGAGGGATTAAGATCGAGTGATTTAGCTGACCAGTGTAGGTGCGGTAGGCAGAGTATCTGTTCGTTAAACATCGAAACGGACCCGTACCGCCTTTTGAACGCAACTATTGTCATCTAGGGAGACAGGAATATCCACGGCATACTCATCATGACATCGTGAAAGAAACAGCAACATTTGGTCACCATGAATTTTGAAATAAACATCTTTATTTCATGGTGTCGTTTACCAAATAACACTTCAGAGAAGCAGTTCACAAAACCATGTCCGGCCTAAACGCTACCCGCCACGCACGTTGGACCGTCGGTGCCCTCGATGCCTTACATGATATGAAAAGCGACAAAATCACGACTTCCTGGGACACAGTCAAGCACTGCTGTCAACTTCTATCCTGTTTCTGTGTTGTTCGGAAGCTTTGTGTGTCCCTGTGAGCAATGGACTTTTGCGATGTACCTGACAGAGTTCGCTCGGGAAACTGGTGGAGATGGATCTACATTCTCTGAGAGCAACAATTCCTGTCTGCTTTTGAAACCGGGAGGACACTTTTCTTTTGCTCCCTGACTGTTACGATCATTTTACGGCCACTGTTCTTACGCCGTGTTAAGCCCATTTTACACAAGCGACTTTCTGGTAAAAATCAAGTTCTACATGTGCGTTAGTCTTTCGTGCCTGCCAGTAAATCGAGAGTGTGCGACGACAATGACCTCTAGATTCTACCGAGTGCAGAGTTCTAAAATTCGGAGCACGCTGCTCACTGCGCATGCGCAGAAACAGGTGACTGTGACGGCATCTGCTGACGTTCTGTTCGAGGTCATTGCTATTATAAAAAGGGAATTTGTGTGTCGTGCCTTCTTGTTCTTTCTTGTGTTGTTTGCTTTGTTTTTCTGACACATTGAAAAGGTTGCACGAGTCCTGGTGTATTTCCTACGAATTTTCTACAAGTGAGACGAAATATGTAAAAGCAAAAAGGTATTTTCGTTTTACAGAAAGAGGCGTACACTGTGCATAAATAGAGAACATAAACAGGTAAACGGGGTGTAATAAAAATTATTTCAACGGTAAAAAACACGAAATTATTGACGAGAAAAACAGTTTTTGATTTTATTTGGAAAGTAGCAAGAAAACAAGAAACAAAGGATAACGTAAAGCGGCGATATTTACTGAGTTTTAGATACTGTTTGACGTGTTTGCGAGTATATATTTTCTCGAATAAAAAAATGTACGTGTTTCGAAATGTTTGGACGTCACGATTCCTATTCTTTCAGTTCTCAGCATCGCAGAGAATTCGGCTCACGACGTTCGTGAATTTTACTTTGGTCATTAATAAACTTTCTATAATTTCTAATTGCCGCATTTTGTTATTATATTTCGATATTTTCGCAAAAAGGGGTACTCCCTCGTAACCTCATTTCACCGTCCAGATGCCAAACTGTACCGCAGTCGACTGTCACAGCAGACGCAGTTTCGACGCTAGACTGTAAACGAAAATGACCACTCGAAACAGGGGAAACGCAGTACGAGAATAAAACGCCAGGGACACTGCAGTGGACTAACTTGTCTCGACTAATCAACTGAGTCAAGAAAGTTGATTGTGTAAAAAGAGCTTTGCAGGGCAACTTAAGTCACGGTGTGGTCAAGGGGTCCGTCCAAACGCATTAGCTCCTTTCTGCCATTCTGTCGCGTCTCCACTTTGATCCAACTTGCTACGCTGATTCCATACTACGGACCGGCAGACACACACACACACACACACACACACACACACACACACCACTTCACTCCCATCACTTACGTCAGCGATGGATGGCTGCATTCCCGCGTTGTACAAGTTCTGCGCTATCTACAGGGATCAAAGTCCACTATTTCAAGGGGTTGACTAACATTTTGCTGGGTGAGCTCATACTGCGGGATGGCTGTTCCCCAGTTTGAGTACACTGCGTGCTGAGAGGCCCTCGTGGGCAGGCGGCGTGCTTCAAGTCGCAACAACTTGCCGAACAGGCTGCCTGCAGCTTATCTCCGCCTTCATCCGGCCGACAGGAAGCCTGGGCCGCCCGATGAATTATGCACCAGCAGGCGACGGCCCCACGCCGGACATGCACATACATGCATGCATACGTCCGCCTCTGCATGCATGCATGTATGCGTCTGTGTGCGCCCTTCGCAAAGAATTTGCATCGCTGAAGGAACATCTACAAATCGCAATGTGACGCAACGCCGGTGGCCAGGGACGAAAGGAAATCAGGTTATGTTATTTTGCACCAGAAAACACACAGTAATGTACTGCTAGATTTTTCAGTTTACTACAATATAAAGCATAATTTCGTCTTCTTCCTAGCGTGGAAAACAAGATGGCTGCTTCATTCCGGACATCGAGTGAGGTGGCGCTGTCGTTTATGGTCGAAGTCTCGTATTGGACACGAGAGTTGTTCGAATCCACAGTCCACTTTAATATCCCGTGTTTTCCATAAATTAGTTCAGATGACACATAGCATTAGGGCTGAGATGTCACCTAGCATTAGAGCACGACCGTTTTCCTTCCCGCACCAACTAATCTCTGACCGAAATTACTGCGACGTTTGACCCACTTGTCCCGGGAATTCCTTCAATCGAGAGGACAGCTAGAAGAATTGGAAAGCGTACATTCCATTAGTTTTCTGTTTATCTCCGTGTGAAAACTAATTTGGACGGGATATTGAACTCAAGTACCGATAAAAGTGGAGCAGAAGTTAAAACATTATGGAATAGCAGACACAGCTGGTTGCCCTAATTTTATCAGGCTGCACAGAAAGCAGGGAGTTTTGAGTTCTATGTCTGTGATACGACAATGGGCACTCAGAATTTGAAGCAGTCAGACGGAGTGTGCCGCAGGGTTCTGTTTCTAGTGCGCGTAAATGATCCTCCACCTGCACTGGCAGAATATGCAAGTTTTACCGAGCGAAGTACGCCGTTTAGGTCTCACTTAAAGCAAATGTCAAGATCGTTCGCTTGAAAGAGCACGGTCGATTTCCTTCTCTTTTTATTTCCAATCCGAGATTGTGTTCTGTCTCAACTGATGACGTCGTCCACGGGACTAAAAAAAAACATTCATCTTCCCTCCTTGAATTCCGGTAGCAAATATCGGTGAATCGTATTGATCGTGCGAACAGGTCAAGAAACTGACGAAGTCTGCGGTGAATGAAATGCCATCTACACATCAGATACTGTATTGCCTCACTCATTCGACTATTCCAATGTGAAGTCCCCGAACAGCTGGGTTGGGGGTTTGGTTTTTTGGACAAGAGACCAAACAGCGAGGTCTGAGTGGGTTAGGGAAGGATGGGGAAGGAAGTCGGTCTTGCCCTTTCAAAGTTAGCAGCCCGGCATTTGCCTGAAGCAGTTTAGGGAAATCACGGAAAAAATAAATCAGGATGGCCGGACGCGCGATTGAACCGTCGTCCTCCCGAATGCGAGTCCAGTGTGTCCCCGAACAGAGTCGTAGCCTGTATGGCCGAATTGCTACGTGGAAGTGAGCCTCAGGACTTGAGGATACCGTTACTGAGATATTGGCACAATTTATTGCAGAAAGGACGGACGCCTCGTAATGTGTTCTGCAGGGATATCATACATTTTGGAAGAACGATTGATAAACGTTGGTGCTTCTGTACGTTTACAAAAAGTAATTGTGAAGTGCACTGACGGAATGTACGAACAGTTGCATCAGACGGCTCGTTGTTTCACTTCAGGCTGTAATCGTAGACACTTTCAATGCGCTTTTGCGACAGTGGGCTCGGCTGGCTGTATAGCAAGCGTGAGCCGACCAAGATATTACACGGAAATAGGTGGAGCGGAAAAACGAAACGTGAGCATTTTTTCTGGACGCGAACAAGTATGTAGTTAATTGAACACAGTACTTTCTGAGGATTTAATCTTGTTGTATAGTATGAAGTCAAAACATTTGGTTTTTTTTCGTTGCAGGTTGATATTTACATTAGCAAATAAATAGTAGCAATCATAAGTATAAATGTTTCTTTTTTGCCTGTTGCAAAAATATTACTTGGAATAATGTGAATCACGTGGTAATTTCGTTTTAACGAGAGTGGAAAATAATTCTTGCGTGTCTAATGCGCATGTTCTGCACAAGAAACGTAAATATGTAATTAAATTTCATTTAAATCTACGTATTTATAAAAATCATTGTATATATGTACGTTCCACTTCTCCTAAATCGCTGAATCGATTTCAACCAAAATTGGTACTCATACCTCGTACTATACGGAAAGAAGAACCGCGACGGTAAGAAGCACGTACCTCCCGTAGGGGTGGGGATGGAGTTGAAAAGCAGGTGACATAAAAGCGTAACTCAGGAACGCCTGGGCCAATTTCAGCCAAATGTGGTGTGGACATGGTTGTATAAAAACACTGTCGGAGCAAGAAACCCCTAGTCCGCCAACGAATGAGGTTTGTGATGGGAACGGGTGAATTGTAAAAATGTTCGAAAATAGCCTGTTGGTATTCATATCCTGCATTCAGTTGTCGTTGAATGCTTTGAAAGTGTAAAACGCAATCTGTCTCTGATTTGTATTGTTCAGTGCGTCAACCACGTCGCGAGAATGACCACCGCAGCGAGTCAATGATTTTGTTAGCGTGTTTGGGGGTCAAAGATCATGCCACACGTCTCATTGTCCCAGACATGTATAAAGGCCTCGCTGGTCTCGCGTGGTGTGAAGCAGTGGACAACCAGTTGCCAGCGATAGCCCTTTTTCTCGGAACGACAGTTAGTGTTGTCAGGATTTCTCAGACGAAACTGCAGTGTATCGATCATATTCGACGGAAATGAAAGAAAGGGGGGAAACTATTGGGAACTATTGAAAGGTGGTCAACGACATCATCGACTTCAGGCGATGCAGGAACGTCTCACCGCAATGCTGCCTGGTGAATATGAAGAACAACATGAACGTCGCTTACAAGGAATGTCTACATGTTCCAAGTAGTGGGCAAAAGGATAGTATAATATATGAGTAAATGAGACTCAGTTGACAAGTTACATATTATGCGGTACATCGTACCCATTACGTTTGGAAGGTGGAGCCAAGTGATGGTGAACAGGTTAGAAGATGAAGTTGTACGCTGTCTATTCTGATCTGCTGCCAACTTAGTTGTACTTGGTACCTAATGTGCAATAGGGGTGACAAGCCGCACAACAAATGTCCTACGTTCTGTGTGTGTTTGTGTATGTGTGTGTGTGTGTGTGTGTGTGTGTGTGTTGAATTGCGCGCGCGTTGAATTGCTCGCTGCCTCGCACACTACGCCGCGGCGGTTCTCCCGCTGATCGGAAGACTTTGCCCTGAACCGCCCACGCACGGACTTCGCTCCATTTCCTTTCCAACGACGCAGCGGAACTCGTCTTGGAGCTCCTTGTCGAAGCAGGAAGTTTTCCCTTCTTTGTTTTTCCTCTCTGAGTTCTACGGACTTGCTGCCACAAGCAGGAGTTTTTCTTTTGTGTCGTAGGACCTTCGACACCAGTTTATTCCGTGAAGTTTACCGGTGACTTTCTTCCGAATGAGACCTGCATATCGATGATGCAGGCTTGCATTTCGTCTCTATAGTGCTTAGTTGCATGGCAGTGGCATTCTCGAGACGCAGCTGCCTGTTACAGGAACTAGAAAAAAGGAAAATACTTTTTCTTCTTTTGAAAGCGAATCTGAAGTAAGGCTTCATTAATATAAGATGAAATAATACACTCGAAATCTGGAGGAGAATGGATTTTAAGTAAAATGACAGCAGAATATAAATAGAAAACCAGGGAAGTAGAAAGTCGTTTTAAAAATATGAGAGGGAGGCCTACAGCTTGTCGACACTATTCAATTAGCATTCCCACGAAACAGTGAGACAAGTCAACAAGGAAATTACAAAGAAGGAATAAAGACACGGGAATTTAAAATGAATAGTAGGGTTCGTAGGCGATATCCTAAATGACTGTCTTTAGTGTTCGGCACCTCAGTCGGTAAAAAGGGAACCCTTATAGGATCATGTTGTTCTCTGTCTGTCCGAGTTTTAAGATCCCTTTTTCCTCAGGAACGGGTAGACGTATCGTGTTACAGTTTGTGTCACATACTAAGGTCTATGGTTCCTTGGTGGTGTAAAAAATTTAAGCTTGTAAGTCAGTGTAATCAATAGATAAGGCAATTTATGTCACATACTTTGATACTCGCAAATTCATTAATCAAAACCTATGGGATACTTCCCGTTGACGTAGAATCATGAAATTTGGCAAGAAGCAAAGTTTCACAGTACAACTAAAAGGAAAATATCCGGAACTGGTTAATTTGTAACTACATCACACGCAAAAAATAATTTTTGTAATTTGTTTTCCATATGTCAGCAAGTTTAAGACCCCTTTTCTGGGGCATTACGATAGCAAATACGAAATTACACAAAAATTTAAGCTTAAATTTTAAACATTCTCGAAAATTTTGGATTCCCCACGCCTTGCCAGTATCGTTTCGTTAACAGACAAAAATCACCCGAGATTCCCGATTTTCGGGATGGATTAATTGTCCATATACATAATTAAGTTTGTACGGAACCCTCAGAGCACGAATCGTACTACTACCACGTGATGTTTTTAAAATAGATTTCGATGCGATAGTCTAATAGAACATTTTTCAATATGTGGAAACAGTGTTCACTTTGTAACTTCTATCTGTTGCATCTTGGATGTGACATGTGAAGAACGGGAACTGAATTTCGTAAGATCGGTATTTCCAAAGTTTTTTTTTTTTTTTCACGGGAAGTTCACCCTGTTTCCAATAGGTCATTGTTTGTGAACTCTTAGTATGTTCTTAAACTTTTTTTTACGGTAGAAGTAGTGGTGTAAGACAGTGAATCTATGGACCGGTGCTGCTGCACTTCTTTATTTATTTTTGTAGCTGATGTGATCTGTTTTCTCTTCCAGTGGCTGGGAACAATTATCTATTGAAAAACAAGCTATGTATTTATATTTTTGTGTACTTCGAAGTCACTGGTGAAGTGCATCTGACTTACTACTCTCTAGTGAAAGAATCTTCATGCATTTACATTTCATTAGCACTTTCGCTCTTTTTTTGTCAACGATCCGATATATTCAAGAACGCGTCTGCCCGTTTGCCGACGATCTGATATGTTCCAGAATGTTTCAAGGAGTAATACAGGCTAATGTAAGGCAAATGATTCAACACGAACATTGTTTACGTTCATGTTATATTACGTTACATTAGTCGTATTGCAAGGACCATGAGAGGTCTAAAACCGAGTTTCTCTCCAGGTCGTGAAGGCCCAAGTGATGGCTACCGACCGCCGTGTCATTCTCTGCTTATGGTGTCACGCGAATGCGGTATGGAGGAGCATGTGGTCAGCACATCGACCTCCCGGCCGTTTTACAGTCTTTCCAGACCGTGGAGCCGTTGTTGATGGGTGAAGTATCTCCTCGGTTGACATCACGAGACTGAGTGCACCACCTACCAGTCCTCACACCAAGGGAAAAATCCTTGACAGCACCGGGAATCGAACCTGGGTCCTTGGCTTGACAGCCAACTACGCTGGTCACTCAGCTATGGAGGCGGACACGAGGGGTCTTAAGGCATTTGGAAATTAGTTAAAGGTGTACATATTATTAAGTGCTGTACAGTGAAATGGCTTAAAATTAAGAAAGATTATTATATTACATTGATAATGTCAATTATAAAGTAACCACGAACATTAACTGTGACAGTTTGTGTGAAGATATTTTACAATTTGTGCAGCTGTATGACAAGTAGTAAATTATATACACCGATTCTTTCCAGGCATTGATAAGCATATGTCTTAAACCATCAGTTAACGGGCTGTCGGTGCTTTTTTTCCTATACTTGCATTACCGACAAAAAGGACAAAATTTGCATCTTAAAAAGGGACGCGTCGACGTCGCAGCACATTAGAGACGGAGCGCTACGTGGGATAGGGAAAGCATTGAGAAGGAAATCGACTGTGCTCTTTCGAAGGTACTATCCTGACTTTTGCGATGTACGGAAAACGTAATTCTGGATTACCGGACAGGTATGTGAAACCCCGCCATCGCAAATACGAGTCCAGTATGTTGCTGTTGCGCCACCCCTCTCGGTAAAATTATTTGCATCTGCGGACAATGCGAATAAAACATCATTTACGAGCGATATCCAATGTCTTAAACCCAGCAATACTATTTTTTTCATAGCGCGTGCTAGCAAGAAAAACATTTTGTTTGAGAGTTATCTTTTATTAACAACGTCCTTTTTAAATAGGTACTGAGGTGGCAGTAGGGTCCAGAACCGGAAAATATCTTATTACACAAGTTTACCAGTACCAACGCATTTTCCGTAACAGGCACAGAGAGAGAAAGGGTACTTTGAGACCACCAAATTTTTTTTTAAACATACACATTTCGTTGATTGACATTGAGTTTTATTCACAACACACTTTTTAAATATATATAGATGTGTAAGAAGGGCCCTGAAACTGAAGAAATAAATGTGACATTTCTTGCGGAAAGTGAAATTCACTATTAAGACTTAAATTTTTGGGTTAAGCTTTACTGAAAAACTCAGAAGAGTTACGGAATCTGGTATAAATAATCCTTAAAAATTTAAATATTTTTCATAATTTTGAAATCTGAAGTGCGATACTATATTACAGTATTTTAAAAAGGTGGCATGAAGTACCCCCGTTGGTATTGTGAAAGTTAATTGTCACATAGAAAAAATGAAGTTACTTGATAAAATTTTTTGTTCGTTGGCAGGTACAAGTTTGCAGCCACGGTACACATTGGTATTTTCGCGCCACAATACGTAGTACGCTGCTAGGTGACCTGCAATAAAATGGCGAAGCAGCCCATTGATAAAGTGGAGATGGTGGTGTGCCGTTTTGTTGCTATGTTCTGTGGCTCGAGAATATCAATGCGTATCCAAAATGGAACCGTATTGTACAGAATGTCCGATTGCTTCCATTTATGAGTGCCTATTGCTGTGCGATCGACATGGAACTGATGCACCTTGTTCTGTATGCTGTAGAAAAACTAGAAATATCCTGTTGTGTCTGATATGCGATAATTATGTAACTCTTGCACGGGGATGTTATGGTTCGCTGTGTTGGTAACGGTTTCTGACCAGAAGCCCGCTATAACACGCGCACTGTGTAGTGAGAAGCCGGAGTCCACGAATTCCGCGACTTCCCGCACGTTCCAAGGGCGTTTCCCCGCAGCTGACCGGAAAAACCCGGGAGTCCTTCGGCAGTCCCGTCACGCGGCCGGCAGGTGTGTGCCGATAGGACGCCGACACACCAGGGCCTCGCCTCGCAGATGGCTGCGGCCCGACACGTGGCCCAAACACTGCCCGCAGCGCACCACACTCTTCATCTCTGTTCTGAGTGCCGTGGGGCGTCCCGACCAAGTCCGCTGCGAGATACCAACACAGCAGCCAAAGCTGGCGGAAACCACCTCGATAGGAGATCCTTATAGAGCACTTGGTAACACAGTTCACGTATATCGCAATCTATTTACCTTCCTTAGTAAGCGTTTCGTTGACTGTCGACATCAGATGAAAATAAGATGTGAGGTTTAGTCGCCAGAACTTCGTCCGGAAATTTCTGTTGTAAGCTTCTGTCACGGTTTGCCTCTTCCCGCGCCATGGTATGCCAATAAATACCATCAACTTACACATTTCATTCGCATACCAGCAGATTTTCACTGTGAATCTGTGTTCAATTTAGACATTTTGCCCACGAAAATCGTACTACCCCGTATACTTCAATTTTGCAGGACGTTTCCAGTTACCGTGCCATTTCACTCGGACAAAGCGATGGAGGTGTTACTCGTATCGCGGCAGAACTCTGCAGGTAGCACGGAACACATACTTATCTTCTGACAATGTGCCACTCTTGTTCCTCAGTAGTCTTATGTGGGACGACGTATGTAACTTACTTCTTCAAGTCGCCTCGTAGTGACGTTAACGTTAATAATAGGAATAGGAATAATAGCGAGAGTACGAGATACAAAATGAGCTACAGGTGTACAAAAGTGATATCCGCTGACATAATGAGTTGTTAGGTATAATGCATCACCTAATGGCCTTGGTAAATGAGGAAGGTCTTGGCTAGAAAGAATGGTACTTAGTTGTAACGACGTAATGAGTGCACAAGGGAACAAAGGCAGACCTTATTGTTGTCATATTACAGTACTTCTGACCACAGTCAGCGACAGAGCTACACACACACACACACACACACAGCGGGACGATGGTACTTTTTGGAGAATGAAGCCCCCTCCGCCAGACTAAATTAGTAGCGCCCTGTTGGTAAGGCCGTCAGTCCGCGGACAAAAGAAAGAATACAGCGAGAAGTTTGCACAGGCTCTACAGCTGCGGGCAGGCACTTTTGCTGTGGACACCAGCTAAAAGCCCCGCGCGCAGATTTAATTACGCTGCAGAAAGCCACTTCCGACTCCGCCTGTCGCCCGACGCACGGAGTTTCCCGGCACTGCACTTGTGCCACTGGTGCGGTCTGGTATCGGGTCTCGAAATACTAGCAGCCTACTGTCCAGCTGCTACTCCTCAAAGTTCGCCAGTCGGGTTTATCTAAGGAATATACGACAGTCATTTCAGTCTTGAGCGTTATGGAGCATTGTGTATAAGGATAACGTGATGTTTTAAAACAGATAATTATAAAGTGGCCCGAAGATGTGTTATGGACATTTTCAAGTTCATTCCTACTTCATATCATTTTTTTCTGGTTTTTTGCTATGCGAACTGTTACCACTGTGATTTTCTTGGAACGTGGGTCACAGTTGCTAAGAATTTTTTCAATGATTCCATACCGCTTTCAATTGTTGATCGTTTCGGTCTTAGTCCGTTTTGAAGTACCTAGATAAGTTTGTCAGCCGTTTGACCATTAAGAATAAATATCAATTTCTTATAATTAACTGTATCTAAGTATTTGAAAATGACGAAATGATGCTGTAATATGAACAGATGAAAACGGCATGTTACCAGTCAAAACATGGTACCACCATGCGCTAACATAGCGTTTCCAGTCGTGTGAGAGCATTAAATTCTATGGTATGCCTAGTAGAGAAATACAAAGCACAACTAATCATCATAAGCGTCATTTCCACACTGTAAGCTTTATGCCTTTCAGACCTGAATTTTTTCTGGAGGAACGAAAATTTTTATTTATGCGGTAATGCTCTTGGGCGATATTTTAATGTTTTTAGATGTAAGATTTGTACAAAAGTATGTATGTTCAAAATGTTCAACTGTGTGTGAAATCTTATGGGACTTAACTGCTAAGGCCATCAGTCACTAAGCTTACACACTACTTAACCTAAGTTATCCTAAGGACAAACACACACACCCATGCCCGAGGGAGGACTCGTACTTCCGCCGGGACCATCCGCACAGTCTATGACTGCAGCGCCTGAGACCGCTCGGCTAATCCCGCGCGGCAAAAAGTATGTACCCCTTTTGAAAACATACTTTGCTAGCTTGGCTGCATTTTATGAATAAAATAACTAATTACGAAATATTCTTTATTGTAATAAATAGTAAAATTATCATTCAATAATACGCAAAATAACAGTAACAGTATTCAGTTATACAGTGGAATATAGCGAACCAAGCACATCGGTGTATTCTGGTGGTGCCGACCGGGGTGGCCGAGCGGTTCTGGGCCCTACAGTGTGGAACCGCGCGACCACTACGGTCGCAGGTTCGAATCCTGCCTCGGGCATGGATGTGTGTGATGTCCTTAGGTTAGTTAGGTTTAAGTAGTTCTGCGTTCTAGGGGACTGATGACCTCAGAAGTTAAGTCCCATAGTGCTCAGAGCCATTTGAACCATTTTTATTCTGGTGGTCGCTAGGTGCTGCACATGGCTACACTGACTTGCTGATGTTTTCATTGTGATGCCCAACGTTTGGCAGCACTTGCACATCATGAAAAGGTTCAACACTCACAAACGTGTACTTCACGTTTCCATTGGGAAAAAATACCACTGTTGCAACTAAGACACAGTAAAAGTTAATGTACACAATTATAGCCAAAGGGCCTGAAAGGATCAATGTAGAGCTGACGTTGGCGTTGAATGAAAAGTGAAGTGCGTCGGGAAACATTTCAAGTCAACAATTAGGGAGAAAGTGAAAATATGATATGCAAAGCCATCAGATTTTGGTTGTCACGCTGTCTGGATATCGACTTGGACTCCCAACGTGAAAACTGGAAATTTGTGGTAAGGACTATGGGATGAAACTGCTGAGGTCATCGGTCCCTATGCTTACGTACTACTTAATCGAACTTAAACTAACTTACGCTAAGGACAACACACACACACCCATGTCCGAGGGAGGACTCGAACCTCTGACGGGGGGAAGTTGCGCGAACCGTGACGAGACAACTCAGACCGCACGATTATCCCGCGCGGCTACTCCCAACGTGTGTTCCTGTTTTTCACCTCAGGTACTTGGTCCACAGGGTGGATATCCGACAGAATTCTCGCGATGCCTCAGAGATATTTTCTGAGTATTTTGGTATGAAAAACTCCTGGTTCCACGTGGCTCGTTACAGACTAGCTGCGTTTCGTTTGCTTTATCTTTGCAGCTGTATTGCACTAAAAATATCTGCCCATCAGTGCAAATGTCGACAGTGTGCTCTGAATGGCATCTTTGGGAACAAAACTTGTTCCATCCACTCGCTGTACGAGATGTTGACAACAGTAATGTCCATTTGTTTCTTCGCCCTGAAGCTTGCACTCAGTACTGCTCGATTCTGTCTCGGTTTGTATACCTGGCAGTGTTAGTTGCGCGTTAACAGTGATACACAGCAGTGTGGCTACGTTTGGTGATTAAAAGTTGGCCAGTAAGCACCTCTTGTACGGGTTCTCTGACTGCTGTGGAAGAGCGGCACAACGACGCTGCTCATGTCGGCACCAATGACTCTTGCCGTCAGGGTTCAGAGGTCATCCTCAGTTCGTACAGGCGGTTGGCGTAATTGGTGAAGGCGGAAAGCCTCGCTCGCGGGGTGGAATAAGAGCTAACTATTTGTAGTTTCGTTTCCAGAACCGATCGCGGTCCTCTGGTTTGGAGCCGAGTGGAAGGCTTAAACCAGAGGCTCAGGCGATTCTGCGGAGATCTGGGGTGCAAATTTCTCGACCTCCGCTATCGGGTGGAGAAATGTAGGGTTCCCCTGAATAGGTCAGGCGTGCACTACACGCCGAAAGCGGCTACAAGGGTAGCGGAGTACGTGTGGAGTGCACATGGGGGTTTTTTAGGTTAGAGAATTCCCTCCCTAGGCCCGACAAGACGCCTCCTGAGACGCGGCAAGGTAGGAGTAGGCAAAATGCAACAGGGAATAACAATATTAATGTGCTAATAGTAAACTGCAGGAGCGTCTATAGAAAGGTCCCAGAACTGCTCTCATTAATAAACGGTCACAACGCCCATATAGTACTAGGGACAGAAAGTTGGCTGAAACCAGACGTAAACAGTAATGAAATCCTAAACTCAGATTGGAATGTATACCGCAGAGACAGGCTGGACAGTGAAGGGGGAGGCGTGTTTATAGCGATAAGAAGTGCAATAGTATCGAAGGAAATTGACAGAGATCCGAAATGTAAAATAATTTGGGTGAATGTCACGGTTAAAGCAGCCTCAGACATGGTAATTGGATGTCTCTATAGGCCCCTTGGCTCAGCAGCTGTTGTGGCTGAGCACCTGAAGGAGAATTTGGAAAATATTTCGAGTAGATTTCCCCACCATGTTATAATTCTGGGTGGAGATTTTAATTTGGCGGATATGGACTGGGAGACTCAAACGTTCATAACGGGTGGCAGGGACAAAGAATCCAGTGAAATTTTTTTAAGTGCCTTATCTGAAAACTACCTTGAGCAGTTAAACAGAGAACCGACTCGTGGCGATAACATATTAGACCTTCTGGCGACAAACAGACCCGCACTATTTGAAACAGTTAACGCAGAACAGGGAATCAGCGATCATAAAGCGGTTACTGCATCGATGATTTCAGCCGTAAATAGAAATATTAAAAAAGGTAGGAAGATTTTCTGTTTAGCAAAAGTGACAAAAAGCAGATTACAGAGTACCTGACGGCTCAACACAAAAGTTTTGTCTCAAGTGCAGATAGTGTTGAGGATCAGTGGACAAAGTTCAAAACCATCGTACAATATGCGTTAAATGAGTATGTGCCAAGCAAGATCGTAAGAGATGGAAAAGAGCCACCGTGGTACAACAACCGAGTTAGAAAACTGCTGCGGAAGCAAAGGGAACTTCACAGCAAACATAAACATAGCCAAAGCCTTGCAGACAAACAAAAATTACGCGAAGCGAAATGTAGTGTGAGGAGGGCTATGCGAGAGGCGTTCAATGAATTCGAAAGTAAAGTTCTATGTACTGACTTGGCAGAAAATCCTAAGAAATTTTGGTCTTATGTCAAAGCGGTAGGTGGATCAAAACAAAATGTCCAGACACTCTGTGACCGAAATGGTACTGAAACAGAGGATGACAGACTAAAGGCCGAAATTCTAAATGTCTTTTTCCAAAGTTGTTTCACAGAGGAAGACTGCACTGTAGTTCCTTCCCTAGATTGTCGCACAGATGACGAAATGGTAGATATCGAAATAGACGACAGAGGGATAGAGAAACAATTAAAATCGCTCAAAAGAGGTAAGGCCGCTGGACCTGATGGGATACCAGATGGATTTTACACAGAGTACGCGAAGGAACTTGTCCCCCTTCTTGCAGCGGTGTACCATAGGTCTCTAGAAGAGCGTAGCGTTCCAAAGGATTGGAAAAGGGCACAGGTCATCCCCGTTTTCAAGAAGGGACGTCGAACAGATGTGCACAACTATAGACCTATATCTCTAACGTCGATCAGTTGTAGAATTTTGGAACACGTATTATGTTCGAGTATAATGACTTTTCTGGAGACTAGAAATCTACTCTGTAGGAATCAGCATGGGTTTCGAAAAAGACGGTCGTGTGAAACCCAGCTCGTGCTATTCGTCAACGAGACTCAGAGGGCCATAGACACGGGTTCACAGGTAGATGCCGTGTTTCTTGACTTCCGCAAGGCGTTCGATACAGTTCCCCACAGTCGTTTAATGAACAAAGTAAGAGCATATACACTATCAGACACAATTGTGTGATTGGATTGAAGAGTTCCTAGATAACAGAACGCAGCATGTCATTCTCAATGGAGAGAAGTCTTCCGAAGTAAGAATGATTTCAGGTGTGCCGCAGGGGAGTGTCATAGGACCGTTGCTATTCACAATATACATAAATGACCTTGTAGATGACGTCGGAAGTTCACTGAGGCTTTTTGCAGATGATGCTGTGGTATATGGAGAGATTGTAACAATGGAAAATTGTACTGAAATGCAGGAGGATCTGCAGCGAATTGACGCGTGGTGCAGGGAATGGCAATTGAATCTCAATGTAGACAAGTGTAATGTGCTGCGAATACATAGAAAGATAGATCCCTTATCATTTAGCTACAAAATAACAGGTCGGCAACTGGAAGCAGTTAATTTCATAAATTATCTGGGAGTACGCATTAGGAGTGATTTAAAATGGAATGATCATATAAAGTTGACCGTCAGTAAAGCAGATGCCACACTGAGATTCATTGGAAGAATCCTAAGGAAATGCAATCCGAAAGCAAAGGAAGTAGGTTACAGTACGCTTGTTCGCCCACTGCTTGAATACTGCTCTGCAGTGTGGGATCCGTACCAGATAGGTTTGATAGAAGAGATAGAGAAGATCCAACGGAGAGCAGCGCAGTTCGTTACAGGATCATTTAGTAATCGCGAAAGCGTTACGGAGATGATAGATAAACTCCAGTGGAAGATTCTGCAGGAGAGACGCTCAGTAGCTCGGTACGGGCTTTTGTTAAAGTTTCGAGAACATACCTTCACCGAAGAGTCAAGCAGTATATTGCTCCCTCCTACGTATATCTCGTGAAGAGACCATGAGGATAAAATCAGAGAGATTAGAGCCCACACAGAAGCATACCGACAATCCTTCTTTCCACGAACAATACGAGACTGGAATAGAAGGGAGAACCGATAGAGGTACTCAGGGTACCCTCCGCCACACACCGTCAGGTGGCTTGCGGAGTATGGATGTAGACGTAGATGTAGACGCAATGCTCAACTGTTCGCGCAGCGACGGGAAGCGCGGTACAGTATGCACTGTCTGATCAAAACTATCCGCACGCCCCTACGTAATACGGAATCGACCACTAGATGCCACGGCAGACGGGCCTGCCATTATACAGGGTGGTCCATTGATAGTGGCCGGGCCAAATATCTCACGAAATAAGCATCAAACGAAAAAACTACAAAGAACGAAACTCGTCTAACTTGAAGGGGAAACCAGATGGCGGTATGGTTGGTCCGCTAGATGGCGCTGCCATACGTCAGACGGATATCAACTGCGTTTTTTAAAAATAGGAACCCCCATTTTTTATTACATATTCGTGTAGTACGTAAAGAAATATGAATGTTTTAGTTGGACCACTTTTTTCGATTTGTGATAGATGGCGCGTTATAGTCACAAACGTATAAGTACGTGGTATCACGTAGCATTCCGCCAGTGCGGACGGTATTTGCTTCGTAATACATTACTCGTGTTAAAATGGACCGTTTACCAATTGCGGAAAAGGTCGACATCGTGTTGATGTATAGCTATTGTGATCAAAATGCCCAACGGGCGTGTGCTATGTATGCTGCTCGGTATCTTGGACGACATCATCCAAGTGTCCGGACCGTTCGCCGGATAGTTAACGTTATTTAAGGAAACAGTAAGTGTTCAGCCACGTCAACCACGACCTGCAACAAATGATGATGCCCAAGTAGGTGTTTTAGCTGCTGTCGCAGCTAATCCTCACATCAGTAGCAGACAAATTGCGCGAGAATCGGGAATCTCAAAAACGTACGGTGTTGAGAATGCTACATCAACATCGATTGCACCGGTGCCAGATTTATATGCACCAGGAATTGCATGGCGACGACTTTGAACGTCGTGTACAGTTCTGCCACTGGGCACAAGAGAGATAACGGGATGATGACAGATTTTTTGCACGCGTTCTATTTAGCGACGAAGCGTCATTTTCCAACAGCGGTAACGTCATTTTCCAACAGCGGTAACGTAAACCGGCATAATATGCACTATTGGGCAACGGAAAATCCACGATGTCTGCGACAAGTGGAACATCAGCGACAGTGGCGGGTTAATGTATGGTGCGACATTATGGGAGGAAGGCCCGCATTTTATCGATGGCAATCTAAATGATGCAATGTATGCTGATTTCCTACGTAATGTTCTACCGTTGTTACTACAAGATGTTTCACTGCATGACAAAATGGAGATATACTTCCAACATGATGGATGTCCGGCACATAGCTCGCGTGCGGTTGAAGCGGTATTGAATAGCATATTTTCATGGCATATTTTCACCATAGCATGGCCCGCACGTTCACCGGATCTGACGTCCCCGGATTTCTTTATGTGGGGAAAGTTGAAGGATATTTGCCATCATGATCCACCGTCAACGTCTGACAGCATGCGTCAGCACATTGTCAATGCGTGTGCGAACATTATGGAAGGCGAACTACTCGCTATTGAGAGGAATGTCGTTACACGTATTGCCAAATGCATTGAGGTTGACGAACATCATTTTGAGCATATATTGCAATAATGTGGTATTTACATGTAATCACGCTGTAACAGCATGCGTTCTGAGAAATGATAAGTTCACAAAAGTACATGTATCACATTGGAACAACCGAAATAAAATGTTCAAACGTACCTACGTTCTATATTTTAATTTAAAAAACCTACCTGTTACCACTTGTTCGTCTAAAATTGTGAGCTATATGTTTGTGACTATTATAGCGCCATCTATCACAAAGGGAAAAAAATGGTCCAACTAAGTCCGCAGCTCGTGGTCGTGCGGTAGCGTTCTCGCTTCCCACGCCCGGGTTCCCGGGTTCGATTCCCGGCGGGGTCAGGGATTTTCTCTGCCTCGTGATGACTGGGTGTTGTGTGCTGTCCTTAGGTTAGGTTTAAGTAGTTCTAAGTTCTAGGGGACTGATGACCATAGATGTTAAGTCCCATAGTGCTCAGAGCCATTTGAACCATTTTTTGTTTGGTCCAACTAAAACATTCATATTTCTTTACGTACTACACGAATATGTAATAAAAATGGGGGTTCCTATTAAAAAAAACGCAGTTGATATCCGTTTGACCTAAAGCAGCGCCATCTAGCGGGCCAACCATAGCGCCATCTGGCTTCCCCCTTCAAGCTAGACAAGTTTAGTTCTTTGTAGTTTTTTCGTTTGACGCTTAAGTCGTGAGGTATTTGGCCCGGACACGATCAATGGACCACCCTGTAGAAGCAGGCGGGAAGTATTGTGGTATCAGCAGAGAAGCAACAACAGGAGAACGGGTCTGTCAGAAGAGCTCAGTGACTTCGTACGTGCACGAGTCATTGGGGTCACCAGAGTAATAACTTCCATAAGGGACATTTCAGTCTTTCTAAAGCTACCCAGGTCGACTGTTTGAGATGCGACGGTGAAGTGCAAACGCAAAAGGACAGCTACAGCGAATCCAAGGCCAGGCACGTTCAGTGTACTGACAGACAGCATTCCAGATGGGGATTGTAAAAATGTAACGAAATCAACAGGAGGAATCACTCGTGAGTTTCAAAGCGGTACCTGCAGTCCATTTAGCACCATTACTGTGCGTAGCAATTTAAGTAGAACGATGTACAGTGATCAAGCAGCTCCTCATAAGCCACACATTTCTGTAGTAGCAACGCTTGAGGAATTGTAAAGAGCGACCGTGTATAACTGGAAACAAGTGATTTGGAGCGGTAGACCGTGCTATAAACTATGACCTTTGAAGAGTTTGCTTTTGGCGAATTCCCGGAGAACTTGATTGCTGTCAGTTGTAGTGCCAACTGTGAAGTGTGGCTATGGTGTGGTCCCCTTGTTGCAAAAAAATAGTTCTAATGGTTCTGAGCACTATGGGACTTAACATCTGAGGTCATCAGTTCCCTAGAGCTTAGAACTACTTAAACATAACTAACCTAAGGACATCACACACATCCATGCCCGAGGCAGGATTCGAACCTGCGACCGTAGCAGTCGCGCGGTTCCGGACTGAAGCTCCTAAAACCGCTCGGCCACCGCGGCCGGCCCCTTGTTGCACTAAAGTAACACTTCGCAGATGGTGATTGATTTTATGGACATGACAGTGAACATTATCATAAAACAGAATGCGTGAGTTAACAGTTTGTGGGCAGTAACATTGTCTGACCTGCTCAGAGTCCCTACCTCCACCCAACGGAACACCTTTGGGATAAGTTAGAACATCGACTTCGCTCCACGCCCGAGTGTCCATTTTCGCCATCTTCTCTGGTTTCGGTTCCAGAAAAAGACTGGGCTGCCATTCCTCCACAGACATTCGAACACCTCACTGAAAGTGTCCCCAGCAGTCATAAGGCTGGGCATACCCCATATTAATGTCTACTAATACGTGTGCACATACCTTTGATCAAACAATGTACGTGCCGCAGCCACTCCTTGCTTCTGTTGCGTTATTGCGTGTTTTGTATTGTACGTTTTGGTGATTGCATATTACAGGCTGTTTCACTGTCGCGAAGGTATTTCACAGAAACAAACGTAACTTGGGTAACAAATGGAATAAGTTCAAAAATGGTTCAAATGGCTCAGAGCACTATGGAACTTAACATTTGAGGTCATCAGTCCCCTAGAGCCACTTAAACCTAAACTAACCTAAGGACATCACACACATCCATACTCGAGGCAGGATTCGAACATGCGACGGTAGCGGTTGCGCGGTTCCAGACAGAAGCACCTAGAACCTCTCGGCCACACCGGCCGGCTATCGAATAAGTCATGTTAACATTATTTCTCTGTAATCGGACGACACGGGTCCCTTAGACCAAAGTAGAAAATATCCCTAATTGTAGGTCGAGTTCGGGTTCACGCTGTGTGCTGAGTATGGATTGACTTCTCCAGTTACCGGGGACTACAGACTCGGGAAATGTCCCTTCCAGAGACACTTCCCGAGTTTGGTGGTCGAAGTGTGAGTGCGCGTTATCTGGCGTTATTGCTGGAGCGCTCAGACGTCGCGACACGGCACTCACAGGTCGCCCGTGGGCTGTCGTCAAATATTTGTAAATGGATAAGCTGCAGGCGCCACGTCTCTAAAAGGAGTCTGCCAGATTACTCACTCGCAGTCGTGGCGCCGGCCCGCGGTCATTACTACTGGCTCTCAGCAGCCACAGATATCCGGCACGGACATTTAGGGCTGGGCGTGAAAGTGTCGGAGCACCACGGAACATGGCCTTTCTTCTGAGTGTGTGTGCTCACCTTCACGGAAGTCCAACAACTGTCGTTCTTGCTCTGCAGCCTTCTTCAGAGAGCGTCTGAGACACCGGCTTGCTTGCAAGATACATCTGTCGGGCAAAAAGGCAGCGCTGTGGTTTTTCGGACTCGCCTGCTGTAATGTTGGACTGACGGAAATTGGAAAAGCGTTACGTGTTGGGCTCCTTTGGACTTTTCCATTAACGAAGGGCGGGCGTACAATATGTAATGGATCACATTTTTTTTTCTGAAAGCAGGTTCGTTTTATTCTGGTTTCCAATTCACCTTATTATTCCGCGCTCTTTTGGCTACAGAAACCTGTTTTCCAACACAATCTCCGTGCAATGCGACCTAGCGAGTTGGCGCAGTGGTTAGCACGCTGGACTCCCATTCGGGAGAACGACTGTTCAGATCCCCGTCCGGCCTTCCCAATACATCTCTCATCCGATGGGACCGATGTCTTTGCTGCTGGTCCCCACCCTCAAATCAACCAATCCATGCAATGAGATGGCCTTACGCCACCATACTGGAAGGGCATGTATGACCGCATGGTACCACTCTACTGGTCGATGTCGGAACCAACGTTTTCCAACAACTTTCCCATCATCCACGTGCTGCTTAACGCGGAGTGCATCATTCGTTGGGCCAAACATGCACGTCGGAAGGTGCAAGATCCGTGCTGTAGAGTGGATGAGGAACAACAGTGGAGTACTGAAGTCTCGTGAGCTTCTCTCGGGTACGCAGGCTTGTGTGATTTCACTGTATTTCATTGTGATCCGTCGATCACATCGAGTGAGAGTGTCCGCACGTTCCAACATTGGAGGAGTCGCAGCTGAGTGCTGCCGGCTGGCACGCGGGAAATCGGACTGGTTTTTGCGACCTTGTTGCGATGGTGATAGACACCTCGCCCAACGACTCACCGCGCATATCTCCGTAGACATTCTGCAAGCGCCTATGAATGTCTGCGATGTTCTGGTTTTCCGCCAAAAGCAACTCAATGACGACTCTCTGCTTCGAACGCACCTCCGTTACAGACATCATTTTGAAGGCTACGTATGCCGCTTCCATCTGTCGGAACTTTATGAAACTGCACGTGCTCAAGCGGGAATATTCCAGTACGTCCTACAACAAATTCCGCAATTTTTCAGCCGAAATTGGCGGAGAAGAAAATGTGTTGCATTACTTATTAAATACACCTCATATAAATAAGCAGTTTTGCAGATGGAAAAAACAGTACGCTCCAACCAGTCACATTTTCGTCGAACGGTGGTCGAATAAATATAAATAACGTACGGTCCTCAAGCTGTGTCCAAATATTTTTTTTCTTTTTCTTTATCCAATATCTATCCCAGCAGAAATTTTGACAGACAGTTGTTCCTGATGATGACGATGATGGAAATCGTCGACAGCTCGAGGTTTTACACTGAATTGACGCGACAAAAAGCCCGAGAATGTTTCAAACAGCACGAAGTGCTATTATTCTGTTCATTCACGGTGAAGGGGAGCATGCAATACAAATTTATCTCAATATGAGAGGGGTGTATGGGGAGCATTGTCTCGCACGTTGCACAAATTTTCGGTGGTGTCAGCATTATTAGTCGGAATGTAGACCAAAAAGGTGTCAAACCGCTTCAAAAATTTCTGTGGAAGGTCCTGGAACGTCTTCCTTACAGTTCTGTGACTGGAATGCGTTCGGCCCCTTAAAACAATCTGTCAGAATGCAGAGGTTCACCTGTGACAAGGCAGCTCAGGGTATTGTGGGAAGCTGAATCTGTCAGCAAACCAAGAGTACATTGAAGCCATCGACTCCGATGCGATAGTTGTATCAGTGTCATTGGCAATTACGTGTAGTTGTATTGTTTCGCATGAAGTGTAATTATAATATTATTATTTATATTAATATAGAAGATTTGTGAACAAAGAAAATATCATTCTTCGCTGTTTTTGCTAATGACCTCCTCATTTCTGATTTCGTGTCCATTTAATTTTGAGTCTCATTGTCTAAAACCACATCTCACACGCTTCGATTCTCTTCTTTTCCGGTTTTCCCAGCGTCTGTTATTGACTTCCATTACAATACTGTGCTCCAGATATGTATTCTCAAAAATTTCACCTCACATAAATACCTGTAAGTTTCATACTGCTAGACTTCTTCTAGCGAGGAATGCTCTCCGTGCTTCATAGCACTTCATCATCATCATCATCTTGGACAGTTTCCAGCCACTGGCTGGGTCTGTCGGGAACACAAGCCTCTCCATCGTGTTCTGTCTTTCCTCTTCCCCTCCAGTTGCAGATCAAACATCCTCTTTGGAATTCTTCCCTCATCCATTCTCTTCATGTGTCCATACCACTGCAGTCTTGATTTTTCTATCCTGTCCTGTACTGGTTCCTCCTTTAGTCTTTCCCTCACATACACATTTCGCAATCTGTCTCGTCTTGTTACACTCAACCTGCTCCTCTGGAACTTCATTTCACTAGCCTGTATTCTACTTTTGTCGCTTTTGTGCATTACCCATGTCTCACTTCCGTATGCCAATATGGGGACAAAGTAGGTTCGGTATATAATTCCCTTGGATTTCTGTGGCACCTCCTTGCTCCAAATAAGCCCCCTAATGCATTTGTAGAACTGCCCTGCTTTTCTGCACCTTTCATTTATTTCCATTGCGTTTCCCCCCTTACTTTCAATCATGCTTCCCAGGTACTTGAATTTCTCTACCACTTGTAGTTTTTCCCCTCCACAAGTTATATCCACATTTGGCCTATTCTTCTTCCTTGTTGTGACAATTATTTCACTTTTCTTTGCAGAGAAATGCATTCCATATTGTGCTGCCGTTGCCTCCCATACATCTAACTGCTCTTGCACCTCCTTCTCGCAATTTCCCCATAACATCAGGTCATCGGCAAAAAGCACTGCTTTCATTTTATGATCTCCAATTGCATCTGATACTTGCTGTAGGATTTCATCCATAACAGTAATAAACAATAAAGGCGAAAGTGCACTTCCCTGTCGCAGCCCATTTTCCAGCTTGAACCATGCAGTACGTTCCCTCCCCACTTTCACACAACTCTCACTTCCCTCATACATTTTTCTGACTTTTCGTGTTATCTCTTCATCTATCCCTTTTGCGTTCAGCACATCCCAGAGCTTGTCCCTACAGATACTGTCATACGCCTTCTCAATATCTAAAAAGGCCATGATTAAGTCCTTCCCGTACTCATAGTGCCTTTCCTGCAGTTGCCTTACCGCAAATATGAGGTCCGTTGTTGATCTTCCCGGTCTGAAACCATACTGCTCCTCTTTCAGTCTACTTTCAATACTGCTTCTTATTCTCTTCTCCAGGATCTTTTCATAGATTTTTCCACAGTGGCATAGCAGGGTGATTCCTCTGTAGTTCTCACATCTCCTTTTATCCCCTTTCTTGAAGATCGGGACTATAATTCCTTTCTTCCAAACCTCAGGAATTCTGTTCTCCTTCCACACCACCCTCAGCACTCTGTATAGCCACTGGGTTCCTACTTCTCCTGCTGCTCGTATCATATCCACTTCATATGTTCAGTAAATCAGAAGACATGCTCCGGAACTTAGGTTCATGTTTATTTGACACACACTGTGTAAGCTCCACAATCCCGAGCCTGTTCCAGACCCAGACCACAAATCGACACCAGTCCAAGATCCGATTCTGTTTAAACATGTTGCAGTATACCTGTACAGCTAAACGTGTGTGTGTGTGTGTGTGTGTGTGTGTGTGTGTGAGTGTGTGTGTCTGTATCTGTGTGTGCCAGCAACATTGTACAGGCCGACACGACTGTACACTGTACGGGAGTAGAATCGAAAGTCGATTCTTTCTACTGTGTAGGTTTCAGACCCGGAGCTCTCAGTATGCCCTGTGGCCAATGTCCTCTCGTCATCAGTTGAGAAGTTCAAACGTGACTTTTGTTGTCTACGTCATGCAAATCCGTCGTGCAGTTAGTATTTCCTGTGATTCTGATATTGCGCATTCGTGTGCCAGAATGGTGAACTTTAAAACGAACAACACAACTGAGGAATTCATTTGACTTCATAAATCATCAGAAGCGAGAAGCTGCTTTCTCAGAATTGGTGGAAAGAAATCAAGAAACGAGCCTGCTGCAGCTGAATCCATGGTCACAATTGTGAAATTGGAAACATCTGGCAATGAGTTGTACCGTGACGTATGGGTATGCGGGGCCATCCATGCGCAGGTAAGCCTGATATGTAAGCAAGTACACAACAAATACCTCTGTGGGGGAGCAGGGCTCACTAGGCAGGCGTGTCACTGTGCTGGCAGCCGGACGTCCGCAGGTTTTGTTCCCACGGTCTGCGGCGGCATTCAGCCTGCCGCTGAGTCAGCTCATTAATATTCCGGACTCGCTAATCACGCCGTAATCTTTGCACACGCTACGGGCCGCCATTGTGTTACTTACTGTGAGAAGGAAACAGTTTTTTACACTAGGTAGCTGGAGAGCACTCCTAGTTTGTAATAGTATATTAAGGTCAGCGGCCGGCCGGAGTGACAGTGCGGTTCTAGGCGCTACAGTCTGGAACCGAGCGACTGATGACCTCAGAAGTTAAGTCGCATAGTGCTCAGAACCATTAAGGTCAGCGAACCGCATGGAGTTTTGTCGCGAAAAATTGTTTCTGGAAGTATGTGTTGCCTGTCGAAACGAAAGTTGCATTTGCATGGAAATTCCATTTGAACGTAGGAATACAGTCAAACGAAAGGTGTCTGGACGAATCGAATGGAGAGGAGAAGAGTTTTCCAATTGGCCCTTTCCTTGGACTGCAGTGTGGCAAAGTTTTCTGCGCACATCGTCTGGAAACATCACTCCGGTTTAGTTTCTGAATTAATTGGTACTTTTGCATTAATCCACTAGCTGGTATGTTGAATATCAAATATTGTCTTCCTGAATTAGTACTAATCGTATCTTCACACCAGTCTTCTAACTGGTTTGATACGGCCCAACACGGATTCCTGTTCTGTGTCAAACTTTTCAGCTCAGAGAAGCACTTGCAACCTACGTCTTCACTTATTTGCTGGATGTATGTGTTACCCAAGTTTTTACCCTCTACAACTCCCTCTAGTACCATGGAAGTCATTCCCTGATGTCTTAACAGATGGTCCATCATTCTGCTCCTTCTTCTTGTCAGTGTTTTCCACATATTCCTATCCTCGTCGATTCTGCAGAGAACCTCCTTATTCCTCGCCATATCAGGCTACCTAATTTTCAACATTCATCTGTAGCACCATATCTCAAATGCTTCGCTTCTCTTCCCTTCCGGCTTTTCCACTGTCCATGATCCACTACCATACAGTGACGTGCTCCAAACATATTCTCAGAAAGTTCTTCCTCAGATTAAGACCTATGTTTAATACTAGGAGACTTTCCTTGGCCAGAAATGCCTTTTTTGCCTGTACTAGTCTACTTTTGATGTCTTTCTTGCCCCGGCCGTCATGGGTTACTTTGCTGCCGAGATAGCAGAATTCCGTAATTTCGTCGATTTCGTGATCCCCAATTCTGATGTTAAGCTTCTCGCTGTACTCATTTCTGCCAGTTCTCATTACTTTCATCTTTCTTCGATTTACTGTCAGTCCGTATTCTGCACTCATTAGACCATTCCATTCAGCAGATCATGTAATTCTTCTTCACTTTCACTGATTATAGCAATGCCATCAGCGAATCTTATCATTGATGTCTTTTGACTTCGAATTTTAACTTTCTATTGCATAGCTGAAAGAAATTTCTGCGGGTGGGGTCTAAGTCACAAAGTATTATGTAACAAGATGAATACAGCAACAAACCGAAAATATTGATTAGTTATTAATCTTTCAGTTACAGAGACATGGAAACATATCCATGCTATCATTAAACATCATTTTGCATACCTTCAGAATGTAACTAGATGTGATCTAAGTAGCGGAAGTGATTCACCCTTTCAGCTGCTTTCGCATATGTTTACATACACTCGACCTTCAGCGTATGTTATCGATTTTGAACTGTTTCTGCTAAAGTAATGGTGCTAAACATAGTCTTGCTCGATGCAGCCAGACTGTGTGCGTTCCCAGACGGCAAAATCATGCATATACGAGTGGTTCCCTTAACATTATAAGTAAATTAACGGTTTGTTGCCAAGTGGCAACACCATGCAATAGAGGGTTTATCCCACTCTTGAACCTTTCTTTTGTTTCCGTCATTGCTTCTTGGATGTATAGATTGAAAAGCAGGGGCGAAAGACAACATCTCTGCCTCACACCATTTTTAATCCGAGCACTTCGTTTTTGGTGTTCCAGTCTTAATCGTAACAGCAAAGTTTATTGTGGAACGTTAACCTCATAAAGGAGAGTGAGAGTGTAAAAAATACAACATCAGGCAATGCAGCTAGGGATGATAAAACATTTCTGAAGAAGAGAAACTTGTTGGAATATAAAAATAAATATTAGGAAGTATTTTCTAAAGGTGTTGGTTTGGAATGTTATTTTGAACAGAAGTGAAACGCAGCCGATAAACATTTCAGGAAAGAAGAGAGTAGCTTCTGAAATTCAACATCCCCTGTTGGCCCTATTTGATATGGATACAACACACTGAAGTAATATTCTAGAATACCTTGAACGTGAATTCAAGCAATCCCCTTTGTAGACTGATTATATTTTCCCAGTATCCTACAAAGTGAAAACCAGCTTGGGCGTCGATAATTGAATAAGTGCTCCTGATTGACCATGTATTGTTTTTGTTAACGGTTTCTGGTGAGTGCTCGCAAATTGACACGCTTCCTCTTTTTCCGCAGGTACTGTCGCTGCAACACAACAGCGCGATGCACTTGGGCTGTGGGAAGGCGGCAGCTAGGTGACAGGAGCTGCACTTTTGGTGTGCGTGAGTACAGTATGCGGTGCGCGCTTAGGCGGCTAGGCGGGCTATTTGCGTCCACGGCCGACCATTGTCCCTCTGCGGGTAGGGACGCCTGCCAAACAGACGCTGCAGGTCAGGGGGGCGGCGCAAGTGCCGCGTGGCTAACCTAACCGAGAAGCGCTGTAGCGGTGTACAAGTAAGAAGGTGGCTGCGCTGTGCATTCTGCGCAGGGAGGGCCGGAAGGTGCTTTTGCGGCGACGCCGTCGTTTCTCTCTGTTTCTGTTCCACGACACGCGTTACTGGAAACGCTGCGGTCGGCGCCTCGTCGGGCCACTGCTTCTACATAGATAAATTTATATGCTTGGAAAACCCTCGGTTTCGTTTCTTAACGCGACATTTGCGTTTGCTTTATGCCACCTGTAACGGATGCTACAGTGGCTAAGTACCCTTGCCATTCGTGAACTTACGCGAAAATCAACACTGTACGTTCTACAAACGCTCTGAAGCGCACGCTAAAGGCAGACGCGCAGAGTGACACCATTAGGTGGATTGTGACGTCGTACACTGCTCTTTGCCAATGTGCGTCACCCCCCCCCCCTCGCTCCCCCCCCCCCCCCCACCCGCCTTCTTAAGTGCACACAGCTTTCTTTCCTGTGTTTTTATCCACTGTCGTCGCGTAAGTTTAGATGTTTACAGTGCCTGACAAAAAAAGTACAGCACCCGAAAGGCCTGATTGGATGTCCATTTAACTTGCAAGTGCAAGTACACACCATCAGCGTGTAAGTAAATTATTAGGATTACGATTCAATTTGACAGATAGAACGACCACCAGAATGCATCAGCATTGTTCGTGTTTACTCTTGTTTACAGGCGTGGTAGGATATGTAAGGGTCGTGATTTATCACTGTGAAGGACAGGGAGATGCTGCATACTCGTACGAGTGAGCGTTCTGAGCATCTGATAATAGTTTAGAAAGGGTCTCGTTGTGTGTCTCAATTTTGCTGGCTGGTCGAATCGCGAGTATCCCTGTTTGTGAAGTATTCGGACGAGACAGAAGCCAGATAGCGGACTTCATGGGAACGTCAGGGCATGTCTTCTCGGCTCCGGTCAATCACATCTGACTACTACAAGGCAGAATCGCCATATTGTGCACGAAGCACATCGTTACCGCTCCACATCTGCGCCTGCCATCCGAGAACAAGTAATAGACTCACCGCAACATTCTGTGTCATCCTGTACCACTGGTCGGAGAACAGCTGCCATTAACACCACAGCACAAACAGCTTTGTATGGAGTGGCGCCAGGGGCCGGGAAAGACGGGGTGCTGGTGAATGACGTCGCATTGCGTTCAGGGATGAATCTCGGTTCTGCACTACCCGTGTTTGCCATCGTCGGCGAGTAAGACGGCAACTTTGGAAGAGGTCCCAGTTTTCCAGTGTTTTGAAGAAGTATAGCGGTGTCACTCTTGGTTATGCTGTGGGGAGTCGTCGGGCATGATTCCACGTCACGGCTGGTAGTGATGGAGTGAGCTCTAGAAGCATAACGGTACGTCGCGGACATCCTGCGTTCTCTTGTGTTACCTCTCATGCGAAGTATGGTTGTGCCACTTTTCAATGGGACAGTGCTCGTCCACACATGGCACGTGTCTATGTGAGCTGTCTACGTGATGCTGAAGTACTGCCGTGGCCAACAAAATCTCCAAATCTGTCCTCGATAGAACTTGTATGGGACCAGCTCGGTCGTTAACTCCGTCCCAGTCCTACTGGTCAGGCTTTTAACGACAAGTTAACAACACTTGTAAGCTTTTTTGCCTCAGGAGAGAATACTGCGGCCTTATGACACCTTTCCCAACCGAGTTAACGCATTCATCCAGGCCAGACGGGGTGCATCGTCATACTAGTAAGTGCCCTTATGCTGCCAAGTTCTTCGTAAATCTGATTTAATTTTGTAATCACTGGTATAATATCATATACTCTCTCAACCCTTGAAGTTTCATTCCGTTGCCTCCTCCCCTCCTGTGTGGTTCACTTTTTTTGTCGGACAGTATTTGTTTCTTTGCTTTTATTTCACCTATCAAGATCATGGCCTTGAGACATTCCTAATAAAAGCACACTGCAGTATCCGTAGTAATTGAGCGGTAAATGATAATAATCATAATAATAATAGTATAATTAAGGATATTTCGGGTTTCAGCAGTGTCAGTGAAATTAACATTGCGTGCACTACTTTCCTCATTATAGTCCTCTCGAATGCGAGTAATGGCATCTAATAGAAATGTACTGAAGCAGCGCAAAACAATGCAAAATTGGAAAAGGAATTCACTGGTGAGAAAAAGAGAGAGAGAGAGACGGATGGCGGGAGAGAGCGATAAATGATAAGTTAACGGTAGCAGACGAGATACCTAGAAGAAAACAAATATAGATAGGGATGAAAACAGCTTGGAAACGCTGAGGCGGGAGCTACGTGAATGATAAATAGACAAAACTTTTAGTCTCCTCAGAATACCGTTTGGAACGTTGAGACCTTCCATTCGAGATAGTTGACTCTGAATTGCAAAGTTCGTGCATTTTGCGAATCAGGTAACCGAGCGAGTTCGCCAAGTGATGGTTTCACTAAATTCCTTAATGAAAATGACGGAATGCTTCCTTTAAAAGGGCACTGCCGTATTCCTTCCCCATCCTTCCTTAGTCCGAGCTTATTATTTCATTGTGCAGTAACTGTGTTTGCAGTTCGCGTTAATGATGTTCCTACAGGCATACATCCATGTCTGAAGCGATAGACACTACTTAGCGATCGCCGGCCGGAGTGGCCGAGCGGTTCTAGGCGCTACAGTCTGGAACCGCGCGACAGCTACGGTCGCAGATTCGAACCCTGCCTCGGGCATGGATGTGTGTGATGTCTTTAGTTTTAAGTAGTTCTAAGTTCTAGGGGACTGATGACCTTAGAAGTTAAGTCCCATAGTGCTCAGAGGCATTTGAACCATTTTGAACTTAGCGATCCACAACTGCTGTTTAAATATTAGGAGATTTTATTCTCAAACTGCAAATCTAAATTGACTCCAGCTGTACTATTTATTGGTGATATATGAAAATTTGTGCCGGACCTGGCCTCGAACCCGCATTTCCCACTTATTGCTATCGGTCGCCTTGATCGCTGCTGCCATCAGTGCACGCAATTTTAAGTTATGAATGTAAGGGATTATGGTAGAGCGATGTTTGTAGATAGTGTGACATGTGGAAGTTTGGGTCGGTGTGGGAGGCGTGCAAGGGTAACCGAAGTTTTTAAGGCAACCGCTAGCGATAAGCGGGAAATTCGGGTTCGAGTCCCGGTTTGGCACAAATTTTCATATATCACCAAAAAATATTACAGCTGAAATGAAATTACATTCGCAGTTCTAGAATACAATTTCGTAATATTATTCCGAGCTTGTTCTCATTATTTGTGATGACCTAGTCGTTGACGGGACGATTAACCCAAATTTTTCTTCTTTACTTTTGTGAATCGTTAAATAGTGGATCACATTGAAATCTCGCGAACGTAATACAGGGTGTATCAAAAAGAATCATCCGATTTAAAAAAAAGATCATTACTTCTATGTTATATGAGATACGTGCGAGAACAACGTATTGTGGGAAAGAGCAAACTCTCGAGTTTTACATGGTTCCCGCTAGGCAGCAGCAGTGTGCGACCACTTCAGTTCTAGTAAAAATTGTGTCTGGACAACAGAAAGCGTTTTGTGTTCTACGTTTTTCGCAGTGCGGGTCAGTAATAACTGTTCAGCGTGACTTCCATACTGTGTGTGGTGTGGAGTCTCCTACAGCACAGAACATTAGACGGTGGCATTAACAATTCCGAGAAAAAGGTTGTTCGTGTAAAGGCAAATCGTCGGGAGTCTCCCAGGGTCCGACACAGACGTCGCACGTATCCGCCATAGTTTCGCAAGGAGTCCGCCGAAATCCGTTCGCCATGCAGATCGACAGCTCAACATGCCCCCGATGTCTGTCTGGCGTGTGTGGCGTCGACGTTTACACATGAAACCATACAAAATTCAGCTACTGCAAGATCTTCGTGAAGGTGACAGACAAGACCGTGTGGATTTCTGTAATTCCTTTCTTTGCTAAATGGAGGACGACAGTTTTCTTCCACGCTTAGAGTTTGGTGACGAGGCAATATTCCATTTAAATGGAAAGATGAACCGTCATAATATGAGAATTTGGGGTACGGAACAACCACATGAAGCTGTATAACAAGAGAGGGACTCTCCAAAATTTAATGTGTTTTGTGCAGTTTCACGGGAAAACGTCTATGGTCCATTTTTCTTTGCCGAGAGCACTGTTACAGAAAGCACATATCTCGATATGCTTGAGAACTTTCTTTTCCCACTGGTGGAGACTGATTCGAATGACTTCATTTACCAACAGGATGGGGCACCACCACACTGGCATCTGTAAGTGCGGAAATTCTTAAATCAAAGGATTATTCAACGATGGATTGGTCGCACTGGACTAAATGATTCAACCGTACATTACTGGCCTCCAAGGTCACCGGACCTGGTTGTATGTGATTATTTCGTGTCTGGGTTAATAGGAGACTCTGTTTATGTGCTCCCGTTACCAACAGCAATGACTGAACTGAGACATCACATAACAGCAGCTGTGGAAGCTCTAACTCAAGACATACTCGCTGCTGCGGGGGAACAATTTGAATACCGCATTGACATATGCCGTGCATTTCAAGGGGGGGGGGGGTGTTGAATACGTCTGAAAAGGTATGAAAAAAACTTTTGAGATTCCCGTTCATCAAAAAACAAAATTCATTGTATATGTTTATTGGTTTCAGAAATGTAGACGCCAAATCGGATGATTCTTTTTTATATACCCTGTAAATTAATTTCCATATAGCTATCTAGTGATGCAGGACTGAGTTGTAAATTTTCCAATTTATTTATTCATGGGAAGAACTGTATCATAGTGCTGTACTAAAGGCATACTGACGATTTTCTGATACCCAGTAGAAGACTAGGCATTATCTTTTTATTTCAATCAACAGTTGCCATGATTTTGTCACAGTTGGTAGAAGAACAAGAGAATGCACCGACAGTGTCTCTAAAAGAGAAAAAAAAAACTGAACCAGCCACACGTGTCGATGAATGAGTCTTTGTTTTGCAGCTGTGCTGTTATTCTTGAAGTTGATTTTGATATATTTTGTAATAAAATTTTCTGCTAGACACGTTTTGTTAAACATAACAGGAAGGATTGCTTTCGTTGATTGGAATTAATTCGAAAAGTGTGGTTATTAGAGTTTTTTCTTCAATGATGTTTAGGAAAACATCTTCGGTGTTCTCACCAGTCATAGATAAAATAGTGGCGAACCGATTTAGTTGCAGCATCTAGTGAGATACTTATCTTTGCGTCCAAAAGGCCAACGGTCAAAATACACTCCTGGAAATGGAAAAAAGAACACATTGACACCGGTGTGGCAGACCCACCATACTTGCTCCGGACACTGCTAGAGGGCTGTACAAGCAATGATCACACGGAAGTTGTAGATGAGAGGAAAAGAGGGGAGAGGAGGAGGTAGGGTAGGAAAGGGGGAAGATGAAGAAGTAGGAGAAGAGGAGGGCAGCTGCGTGACCGGCGGCGCGTCGCGCTCTGATTCCTGTGGGAGCCGAGCGCGGGGCTGCGAACAGGTACCGTGCCAAGCTCCTGTCTGCGCGCCGTTCGATACTACATCCGACACATGCCTACGCTGTTTCACCTGCCTCCAACAACTTTGTTTTTTACCCATACCGAAATACCTCCAACCTCTCTCTCTCGAGTTACAATTCCGGATTAACAAAAGTGGAAGCGGAAAGAACGAAATTGCGGTCGTACTGAAGACCGTCGTGATTGTTAAATCCATGTTTTACAAAAGAAAAAAATTTTCCGGCGCGATCATACACACGTACTGTTGTAAAACTACCGTAGGTCACCGTAGACTATGGTAAGTAAGCGTAGACTACGGTAGTTTTCCTAATAGCTTTGGTCAGTTAATGTCGTACCCGCGTTACCTGTACGTTAGGTGTGTTGCATACCAGTGGGGCGTTACCTCATAACGATCGCCTTTTTATTCTTATGCGACTAGTGTCTAATTACACTCCTGGAAATGGAAAAAAGAACACATTGACACCGGTGTGTCAGACCCACCATACTTGCTCCGGACACTGCGAGAGGGCTGTACAAGCAATGATCACACGCACGGCACAGCGGACACACCAGGAACCGCGGTGTTGGCCGTCGAATGGCGCTAGCTGCGCAGCATTTGTGCACCGCCGCCGTCAGTGTCAGCCAGTTTGCCGTGGCATACGGAGCTCCATCGCAGTCTTTAACACTGGTAGCATGCCGCGACAGCGTGGACGTGAACCGTATGTGCAGTTGACGGACTTTGAGCGAGGGCGTATAGTGGGCATGCGGGAGGCCGGGTGGACGTACCGCCGAATTGCTCAACACGTGGGGCGTGAGGTCTCCACAGTACATCGATGTTGTCGCCAGTAGTCGGCGGAAGGTGCACGTGCCCGTCGACCTGGGACCTGACCGCAGCGACGCACGGATGCACGCCAAGACCGTAGGATCCTACGCAGTGCCGTAGGGGACCGCACCGCCACTTCCCAGCAAATTAGGGACACTGTTGCTCCTGGGGTATCGGCGAGGACCATTCGCAACCGTCTCCATGAAGCTGGGCTACGGTCCCGCACACCGTTAGGCCGTCTTCCGCTCACGCCCCAACATCGTGCAGCCCGCCTCCAGTGGTGTCGCGACAGGCGTGAATGGAGGGACGAATGGAGACGTGTCGTCTTCAACGATGAGAGTCGCTTCTGCCTTGGTGCCAATGATGGTCGTATGCGTGTTTGGCGCCGTGCAGGTGAGCGCCACAATCAGGACTGCATACGACCGAGGCACACAGGGCCAACACCCGGCATCATGGTGTGGGGAGCGAACTCCTACACTGGCCGTACACCACTGGTGATCGTCGAGGGGACACTGAATAGTGCACGGTACATCCAAACCGTCATTGAACCCATCGTTCTACTATTCCTAGACCGGCAAGGGAACTTGCTGTTCCAACAGGACAATGCACGTCCGCATGTATCCCGTGCCACCCAACGTGCTCTAGAAGGTGTAAGTCAACTACCCTGGCCAGCAAGATCTCCGGATCTGTCCCCCATTGAGCATGTTTGGGACTGGATGAAGCGTCGTCTCACGCGGTCTGCACGTCCAGCACGAACGCTGGTCCAACTGAGGCGCCAGGTGGAAATGGCATGGCAAGCCGTTCCACAGGACTACATCCAGCATCTCTACGATCGTCTCCATGGGAGAATAGCAGCCTGCATTGCTGCGAAAGGTGGATATACACTGTACTAGTGCCGACATTGTGCATGCTCTGTTGCCTGTGTCTATGTGCCTGTGGTTCTGTCAGTGTGATCATGTGATGTATCTGACCCCAGGAATGTGTCAATAAAGTTTCCCCTTCCTGGGACAATGAATTCACGGTGTTCTTATTTCAATTTCCAGGAGTGTATGTGGAAACGCTATGTAACAGAAGCACTTTCGTGGAAGCTTTGTTCTTTTAATCGTCTTCACCGTATTGACAAGTTTTTCGTTGTGGTAAATTCCCATTGCGCTGAACTAATTTCATGAAGTGATAGCATGAGATACTGTTAACGGCGTCCGTGCGTGGGATGGAGATTCTAACCTCGGCAACCCTCCATGCCGCTTTTCTAGAGGAGCAGGCTGGATGCAATTTCAGTCTCTCCCTACTCATTACTATTATTAACTGAACCCTGACACTACAAAGTACACATAGTCATTACAGATACATATCAAGTGAATATTCACATCAGTGCTTCGTGCGATCACCCCCTCCCTCTCTCCCCACTTACTTGTTGCTTTTTATTGTAAGGTGACAGTGTTTATAAATACAGTGGAGCACTGAGTTAAATTCAAATGGTTCAAATGGCTCTGAGCACTATGGGACTTAACATCGGAGGTCATCAGTCCCCTAGAACTTAGAACTACTTAAACCTAATTAACCTAAGGACATCATACACATGCATGCCCGAGGCAGGATTCGAACCTGCGACCGTAGCGGTCGCGCGGTTCCAGACTGAAGCGCCTAGAACCGCTCGGCCACACCGGCCGGCAAGCAATGAGTTACAGGCGGCGACGCCCAGCTGTACGTAATTTTTTAGGCGGATATTTCTTGAGCTTGTGGAAACACTCCGGACACATGTGTCTCTGCTCATTAGTCAGTTTTGTTGTTTGTGGTGCCAGTAGAAAGCATCAAAAGTCCCGCCTGCTGCTAGCTGAGGAAAACCGCACCAGCTGTCGGCTAGTTATGGATGGCTCGTCTCTCTTCTCTAGAGGCGTTGCAACAGGGCTGTGGCCAGTCACATATCACTCCGATGCTTGCAGTTGTCTTTTGCGAACTGCAGATAACGCTCACCCTTGGACTGGACTGCATCTGTTCATTGCGCCGCAAGTGTGTCCACAGCAGCTGCCCCGAGAGTAGTCTTCCACTCGCGTCCACCATTCTCTATAAATCACATTTTGTTTTTCAGATGCTTTTCTGGAGCTTGTCCATTCCAACACTTGCTTTCAGGAAGGACGATTTCTTTTGATTAATAATAAAGGTACTAGACCAGTTATATATTTTTTTCATTCGTAACACAACATTTCAAAGGAAGAAATAAGGAAGGTCAGGGTTTAACGTCGTCGCGACGGCGAGGTTATTACGGACAAAGAGCAAGCTCGCATTGCGGTAGGGTGCCAAGGGAAATCGACAGTGCCCTATCAAAAGAACCCTCATGGCATTCAACGTAAGAAATACAAGCAAATCACAGAAAACTTAAACCTTTTTGTGGCTGGATGAATTTTTTTATTCACCGCTTTCGTCAATACGAGTGCATTGCCTCATGACTGCTTCATTTTGTTCGGTAATGCGTTTCGAGATTTTATTTAAGGTTTTCAGTGGTGTGTAAATTTACATAACTTCTGAATATGATGTCTGCGTATGTGTTTTTCTGACTCCCCCCCCCCCCCCTCTATCTCTCCCCCAATAGTATTATTATTCACACTGCAATCGAAAAATACGAAAAATATTTTATTTTGGAGTTTGTATGATAGATTATCTGGTACTATTTCCTTTAACTGGACAAAAGCAATTTTTTTCTTCCATAGCTGGAAGGAGGTACATGAATGTTGATACACGGTGTTTCAAATTGGGTCTTTTTATCTGTAACTTACAAAATGATAAATAAAAGCAACATCTCGTTCGCAGGTCGTTCAAAGGGCACATTTAGTTGTGTATTCAGCAAAATGAGCTTTCGTCCGAACACCTCACGTAAATGAACATTCCGCCAAGAGAACATCCATCTGAACACTGCCATTTATAAACAGCCTGTTGCTTTCACCCATAAAACTTTGCAAGTTTCTACCTCCGTAAATAAAATAGATAGAAATTTTATCTAAATTGATTTGTACACGATTTAAATATATCATGTGTATGACAAAAGAAAGTTATATTCGAAAAATTTATGTGTAAACAGGTAAAAGTAACAGTCGTTACTCTTCCTGTGAAGCTTTGGATAGGTAAACCGAGTACTTACTTAGATAAGTAAATAAATATTTCTTTCGCCTATTATTTTGTAAATTACAGAGGAAAAGACTGTATATAAAACACCATGTATGTTTGGCGAATAAGCAAAATTGTAGTGCTTGGTAGCAACTCAGTATCCTGCTTAGCTTTCTTATTTATAAATTGCTATACGCACTCTCTTATGGCAAGACGTGCTGTACTTATCAGTAGCTGGTAACAAAATATTCGCTAATTGCGCTCATACAAGTGTGCCTTGGTTCGTTTTGGGAGTTTTCTAGATGTCTCCACACTTAACTAATCCATGATGACGATGGTTGAGCTCCGAGGATACGGTTTGAATTATCTGTATAGCTTTACTTTTGTCACCACCCATCGTCGGTTGAGATTATACGTTAATATCTTCATCAGTACTACTTTGTTGCCTGATTCGTGTGTTTATGATCCACGTAAATGAAAAACAAGGATCTACCGATTCCCACAAGCAAATTGTACACTCTGTCTGGAATAATTAAAAAAAGCTACGAATGTACTGATCTACTCAATTCACCGTGCTAGCGAAATAGGAACAGATACCATTCGTCTACAACAGCCGACGCCCGGGATACCAAACGTTCGTCAAACTAACAAATAAGATTCAGCCCTAATATGTGAACATGACAGCCAAAATCAGTTTTGGAAATTCGATTTTCGTCTTCTGCAAGATGCATTACCTTTAAACGGAGAGCCACAATAAGGATGGCATCTCAGCCAATACGACGGAATCCACGGGGAACAAAGGGACGGCGTCGAGCTCCGAAAGAGAGACTTGGGTAACCCACGATGCTGAGAGAGCTGTAATTATTTCCGGTGAGGTGCTTACTGTCCGTGTACGAGGATCTGCTGCCCTGTGGGAGCTGTGGTCTCAGTCCGTCGGTAACAAGCGAAATAAGGTACCCACCGAGAGTGAAAAATATTTGCTGCTACTCACAAAAGTTATCAGGAGAAAGAAAACTGGCATTCTACGGATCGGAGCGTGGAATGTCAGATCCCTTAATCGGGCAGGTAGGTTAGAAAATTTAAAAAGGGAAATGGATAGGTTAAAGTTAGATATAGTGGGAATTAGTGAAGTTCGGTGGCAGGAGGAACAAGACTTTTGGTCAGGTGATTACAGGATTATAAATACAAAATCAAATAGGGGTAATGCAGGAGTAGGTTTAATAATGAATAAAAAAGTAGGAGTCCGGGTTAGCTACTACAAACAGCATAGTGAACGCATTATTGTGGCCAAGATAGACACAAAGTCCATGCCTACTACAGTAGTACAAGTTTATATGCCAACTAGCTCTGCAGATGATGAAGAAATTGATGAAATGTATGACAAGATAAAAGAAATTATTCAGGTAGTGAAGGGAGACGAAAATTTAATAGTCATGGGTGACTGGAATTCGTCAGTAGGAAAAGGGAGAGAAGGAAACATAGTAGGTGAATATGGATTGGGGGGAAGAAATGAAAGAGGAAGCCGCCTTGTAGAATTTTGCACAGAGCATAACTTAATCATAGCTAACACTTGGTTCAAGAATCATAAAAGAAGGTTGTATACCTGGAAGAATCCTGGAGATACTAATAGGTATCAGATAGATTATATAATGGTAAGACAGAGATTTAGGAACCAGGTTTTAAATTGTAAGACATTTCCAGGGGCAGATGTGGATTCTGACCACAATCTATTGGTTATGAACTGCAGATTGAAACTGAAGAAACTGCAAAAAGGTGGGAATTTAAGGAGATGGGACCTGGATAAACTGAAAGAACCAGAGGTTGTAGAGAGTTTCAGGGAGAGCATAAGGGAACAATTGACAGGAATGGGGGAAAGAAATACAGTAGAAGAAGAATGGGTAGCTCTGAGGGATGAAGTAGTGAAGGCAGCAGAGGATCAAGTAGGTAAAAAGACGAGGGCTAATAGAAATCCTTGGGTAACAGAAGAAATATTGAATTTAATTGATGAAAGGAGAAAATATAAAAATGCAGTAAATGAAGCAGGCAAAAAGGAATACAAACGTCTCAAAAATGAGATCGACAGGAAGTGCAAAATGGCTAAGCAGGGATGGCTAGAGGACAAATGTAAGGATGCAGAGGCTTGTCTCACTAGTGGTAAGATAGATACTGCCTACAGGAAAATTAAAGAGACCTTTGGAGAGAAGAGAGGCACTTGTATGAATATCAACAGCTCAGGTGGCAACCCAGTTCTAAGCAAAGAAGGGAAAGCAGAGGGGTGGAAGGAGTATATAGAGGGTTTATACAAGGGCGATGTACTTGAGGATAGTATTATGGAAATGGAAGAGGATGTAGATGAAGATGAAATGGGAGATAAGATACTGCGTGAAGAGTTTGACAGAGCACTGAAAGACCTGAGTCGAAACAAGGCCCCGGGAGTAGACAACATTCCATTAGAACTACTGATGGCCTTGGGAGAGCCAGACATGACAAAACTCTACCATCTGGTGAGCAAGATGTATGAGACAGGCAAAATACCCACAGACTTCAAGAAGAATATAATAATTCCAATACCAAAGAAAGCAGGTGTTGACAGATGTGAAAATTACCGAACTATCAGTTTAATAAGTCACAGCTGCAAAATACTAAAGCGAATTCTATACAGACGAATGGAAAAACTGGTAGAAGCGGACCTCGGGGAAGATCAGTTTGGATTCCGTAGAAATGTTGGAACACGTGAGGCAATACTAACCTTACGACTTATCTTAGAAGAAAGATTAAGAAAAGGCAAACCTACATTTCTAGCATTTGTAGACTTAGAGAAAGCTTTTGACAACGTTAACTGGAATACTCTCTTTCAAATTCTGAAGGTGGCAGGGGTAAAATACAGGGAGCGAAAGGCTATTTACAATTTGTACAGAAACCAGATGGCAGTTATAAGAGTCGAGGGGCATGAAAGGGAAGCAGTGGTTGGGAAAGGAGTGAGACAGGGTTGTAGCCTCTCCCCGATGTTATTCAATCTGTATATTGAGCAAGCAGTAAAGGAAACAAAAGAAAAATTCGGAGTAGGTATTAAAATTCATGGAGAAGAAGTAAAAACTTTGAGGTTCGCCGATGACATTGTAATTCTGTCAGAGACAGCAAAGGACTTGGAAGAGCAGTTGAACGGAATGGACAGTGTCTTGAAAGGAGGATATAAGATGAACATCAACAAAAGCAAAACGAGGATAATGGAATGTAGTCAAATTAAATCGGGTGATGCTGAGGGGATTAGATTAGGAAATGAGACACTTAAAGTAGTAAAGGAGTTTTGCTATTTAGGGAGTAAAATAACGGATGATGGTAGAAGTAGAGAGGATATAAAATGTAGACTGGCAATGGCAAGGAAAGCGTTTCTGAAGAAGAGAAATTTGTTAACATCGAGTATAGATTTAAGTGTCAGGAAGTCGTTTCTGAAAGTATTTGTATGGAGTGTAGCCATGTATGGAAGTGAAACATGGACGATAACCAGTTTGGACAAGAAGAGAATAGAAGCTTTTGAAATGTGGTGCTACAGAAGAATGCTGAAGATAAGGTGGGTAGATCACGTAACTAATGAGGAGGTATTGAATAGGATTGGGGAGAAGAGAAGTTTGTGGCACAACTTGACTAGAAGAAGGGATCGGTTGGTAGGACATGTTTTGAGGCATCAAGGGATCACAAATTTAGCATTGGAGGGCAGCGTGGAGGGTAAAAATCGTAGAGGGAGACCAAGAGATCAATACACTAAGCAGATTCAGAAGGATGTAGGTTGCAGTAGGTACTGGGAGATGAAGAAGCTTGCACAGGATAGAGTAGCATGGAGAGCTGCATCAAACCAGTCTCAGGACTGAAGACCACAACAACAACAACTCACAAAAGAACGTAAATGCTTCAACTGCTTCGTGCAAAAAGCAGGCACGACGTTGATACGCATAGGACACAGTTCACCCGTTTCACAGTTCACAAGACGAGGGTGGTCAAAGCTTTAATTATCACCTCGAAAAAATAGTTACTTTTTTAAATTAAGAAGGTACGAGTATGCAGTTTTGGTATACAGTGAAATCCCCGCGCAACGTTGCCGTAGTACGCCGCAAGAGAAGCCAAACCAAATACCTAAGTCCATTGTGAAAATGGAGCATAGTCTGGTAATTCGTTTTCGGCATTGTCGAAAAATCTGCAAGTGCGTCGGCCCAATGCAAATTGGATAGCAAGTTAATTACACCGTGATACGTGCCCAAAATACCTTCGATTATGTACAGTGTCGGAGAATAGTTGATTCATATGGTACTAATATTCGTAAATGTGAAGAACAGAGTGAGCTAGAAGGACGCTGAGCGTTCAATAAAGGGTTAAAACACTTGCGGTACATTAGTTTATTAAAGTAGTAGCACTCTTATGTTATTTTGTAATTTAGCAGTCCAGTGAAATTTACACGCTAGATTAATTTGTCTGCTGTCAGCTTACTGACGCCTCAATTAACTGCTAGTTCCATTATCAGTCTGCACGTCCCCTTGTACAGTATTAAGTTTCGTAGTAATCTTTGCGTAAACTAGTGAATGCGGCATGGAATGTTTTCCTTTTTTTACAGCGTTCTTTATTACGAAGTACCTCATTCAGCTTCATGAGCTAAACGTTCGTCAGATCTCGTACACCCGTGAGGCGTGATACAGGGAGTACTAATTAAGCAAACCGTAGCGGCATGTCGTACATTCAAGGCTCTCATGGTGACATATGAAACACCATTTCCACCGATGAGCAAAGTAAATAGCAGTTAAGGCACAGACAGACAGACAGACAGACAGAGAGAAAGGGAGAGAGAGAGAGATCAAAGCTGCGGAGACCTGCTGTTGAGTGTGGATTCCGGGAAAAGATGCGTGTGGCGCCACAGGGAACGCCAGCTGCTACAAAACAGTTCGCTCCAAAACATACTTGCACGCTTTTATGCTTTTCGCAGTACCTTGCAGTAAGCGCAAACCAACTACAGCGTCGTTCACTCTTTTCCGCCAGATAAACGTCTCATCTTTTCCTTGAATATCACAGTTGCACACATCATCATCAAAGAGGTCATAGCGTACTGAACAGTACCTCATCTTAGAAAGGAGAAGTTGACCGTGGCTCGGTACGAGGAACAGTATTGATAGTCAGCTAGAAGAAAGGAATGTTAGGCATTTAAACTTACCGTCGTTGACGGAAACGCGGGAACGCAGTCGTATAAATTGAGAGTAATAACGAATGTGTCTGTGCCTGCCATTAAATGATCTTCAATTTTTTAATTGTAACTTGATCGACTCCGGAGATTCTAGCCTCATCTTCAGACGGACGTGACACGTAAGTTAGGCCTGCGACTTTGCTTCCGCTGTTTTTTTAAGTTAGTTGCTTTATTGTGAAAGACTTAACAAAAAATTTAATATTCACAGTATTGGATATCGCTGTCTACTACTGCCTCTTATCTTCCTGGTAGCACGCGAATCCCGCAGCCGAAGAACTGGGCGTCTTTTGAGGAGATTAATGAATCTATCCAATTTTGCACATGTTCATATGACCGACGGCACTGGTTAGCGAGGCCGTGTGCCATTTATCGAAAAAGGTGTTAGAGGAAGCAGCGTCTGAAGAATACGGCGGGTGTGGTACGATTTCCCATTTCAACGTTTCCAAGTATGTTTCAACTTTTTTGCGACATGGTGTCGAGCTTTGACATGCTGCATAATCACATTTTCATGTCTGTCGCCGTTTTGTGGCCATTTCTCTTTCCGTTTTCGGCTCAAACGCATCACCTGCTTTCCATAAAGATCTCCTGTGATTGTCTCCGTCGATATCGGTAACTTCGGAAACATTCTCTCTTCCACCGTCAAGCTGGTCTTCGACGTCAAAGTCACTGTCCTTGAAGCGTTGAAACCATTTTCAGCACATTTTTTGACTAATAGGTTCCTCACCGTAGGTCTTCATGTTAAAGCAGAAAATTAAAACTTTCCACAAAGGACGAAGATTGGGCTCGTAAGTTGTTATAAGTAATAGAGAATAACTGTCTGATGCAATCACAGTGTGACTAATATTTTTATGGCGTTATGTTTACGAATATCTAAGTTTACTGTATGACACTTACCGACTTACCAGTTGCACCACCACTTCAGCTACAGTCATCTATTACGAAACGGCGGAAGCAAAGGTGTAGACCTAATACTTCAAATTGGTGTATAACATGAGAATAAGTAAAACATACCTCACATCGATTTGATGTATGCACTATCTGATCAAAAGTCTCCGGACACCACCTATTAGACAACATTAATGGGGTGTGTCCACACTTCGTCATCACGACGGCTTGAACTCTGCTGGAGACACATTCATTGAGCTGTTTAAATATGCCCATTCTTCCTCAAGAGCGGAAAAAAGAGGAGTAGTGATGTTGGACGTTAGGGTCTGGAACTAAGTCGACGTTCCAACTCACTCCAAAGGTGTTCCACTGGGTTCAAGTAGGGATTCTGCGTAGGTCAGTCCATTTCGGGAATGTTACTCATCTACATCTACGTGATTACTCTGCTATTCACAATAAAGTGCCTGGCAGAGGGTTCAATGAACCACCTTCAAGCTGTCTCTCTACCGTTCCACTGTCTAACGGCACTCGGGAAAAAGGAGCACTTAAATTTTTCTGTGCGAGTCCTGATTTCTCGTATTTTATCATGATGATCATTTCTCCCTATGTAGGTCGGTGCCAACAGAATGTTTACGCAATTGGAGGAGAAAACTGGTGATTGAAAGTTCATGAGAGGATCCCGTCACAACGAGAAACGCTTTTGTTTTAATGAATGCCACTCCAATTCACGTATCATGTCTGTGACACTAGCTCTCCTATTGCGGGATAATACAAAACAAGCTGCCCTTCTTTGTACTTTTTCGATGTCATCCGTCTGTCCCACCTGATGTGGATCCCACTTCGCACAGCAATGCTCCAGAATAGGGCGGACAAACGTGGTGTAAGCAGTCTCTTTAGTAGACCTGTTGCACCTTCTAAGTGTGAATCGCAGTCTTTGGATTGCTCTACCCACAATATTATCTATGTGATCGTTCCAATTTAGGTTACTTTTAATTGTAATCCTTAAGTATTTAGTTGAATTTACAGCCTTCAGATTTGTGTGACTTATCGCGTAATCGAAATTTAGATAATTTCTTTTAGTACTTATGTGAATAACTACACACTTTTTTCATAAACCAGTGCCTAACAGATGTTGCTTTATGATACGATGCATTGCCATGCCGATGTCATCGACTCCGAATTGTTACTTTACAGTACCCAGTACACAGTGATGTAAAATTTGTCCATGTTCTTCCGCATTTGGCATTTTCCTAAGCGCAACAAGAGGACGAGACCTAATCCCCGAAAAACACCGACATACCATAACACCACGTCCTCCGTGCTTCACTGCTGGTACTACACATGATGGCAGGTAACGTTTTGCAGTCATTCACCACATCAAAAGCCTTCCATTGCATTGCCAGAGAGTGTATCACGAGTCATCGCTTCAAATAAAATGTTTCCAGTCACACACAGTGCGTCACCTTTTACATCAGCTATTTCTTTGTCACGGGTGGATCCTTCCACTGATTTCACGCAAATTTTTGCAGCCACGTTCCGCGATGATCGACGGTCCTTGTCCGTCAGTACACGAGTTCTGCCTGGTACTGGTTTAGCTGTGGCTGTACCTCCGGGTTTCCACTTCACAATGACATCGACAACTCTCGATTTGGGTCGCTTTAGAAGGCCTGAAATGTCCCACGTTCGAAATCGCCGAGCTCTCCTGACCAACCGAATCTCCTGTTACTGCTTCACTACCGACCTCTGCCTCCTTTTGTTCTGGAGGGTTCGCCTCTCGTGACAGCTAGTGGTCAGTTCCGCATAACAAAGGAGTGCCCGGATACTTTTGGTCAGATAGTTTATATGTCAGGTGCATCCTAAGAGGAGGCTGGCAGGCTCGAAGTAGATTATTTTACAATGAAAAAAAAAAAACATTAAGATCATTTAATTGCACACAACGGGCACTTCGTTCTTACTTTCGAGGGGAATTGGGGTTTAACTTCCGGCCAACGAACAGTTCATTAAAGACGGAGCAAGATCTCAGATTGGGACAGGGTACCAAAGAAAACAGGCCGTTGCCTTTTCAAACTAACCATCCCAGCATTTGCTCTGATTTTAGGAAAATCACAGTAAATCTGGATGGTCGGACAGGGATTTGAATTATCGTCATCCCGAAATGCATTACCACTGCACTGAAAATCAAAGTAGGATATGATGGGCGTTATCCACTTAATAATTGTAAATAGCTCTGTGCAGTGGTAACATCGGTTCCCGTCGGATCACTTCGACGGGTGACCACCGGGGTCTGCTGAGCGCAAGCGGGGTGCACTCGGCCATTTACAGGCCACTTGAGGAGCTACTTCGTTACTTCATTGAGAGGTGACGGCTCCGGTCACGAAACACAACGGCCGGAGAAGCGGTGTGCTGACAACATGCCACTCCATTTTCGCATCCAGTGACGCCTAACAGCAGACGTTGAGCTAAGGCAGCCGGCCGACGATGTTAGCCTTTCCAAGGCCTGTTCCAATGGGGTTTAGTTCATCCACTTAATTGTCTCGTATTGTCTTCATCACAGAACTAGTGGAACAACGAAAAAATACAAGCAGGCAATTCTTTGAGTTGAACTGGGCGACCGTGGTCGAAAGAAAAGAGGGGGGAGGGGGGGGGGGGGGAGAACAGTAAACAGCGACAGGGTGAAAGTTACAACCGTGGTGTCACTTGTGTTTCGCAATCATTGCTTTGTGGTGGAGACGCTGAACCACATGGGTAGCGTCGAAAGCAGCTTAAGTATTCTCATTTAACAGTCACAAGTTCCTTGCCAGTGCTATTCTGATTTGACCTTTCTGACGTGCATGAGAACGTCAACACAGCACGCCATTACTTAGTTAACCGCAATATTAAAGCCTTGTTTGTAAACTAGTAATGAAGCACGTTTTCCACGTTAGCAAACAGCGTTCGAATGTCGTCTTTGGTAATTTCGTACCGTGCACGGAACGCAAGCTGTGTCAGTTTATGAAGGCTGCTGAATGGAGGCTGCTGCGGAAGAATAGGTCATCCCATCCCATCTCGGACGTGCTCTATGGTTGCCAGCTCAGGAGAGCGGGCATGCCAGTCAGTCGCCCGTGCATTCATCAAGGCGTTCACGGTGTGACCTCGATTTCGGGGTCTTGATTTTGGCGGAATATGCCCTCTGATATCCAGGTGATAAGGGTATGATAACGAAGTTTACCATTACTGTCACATATTCATCCTCCCTTCAACGACTATTGAATTATTGCTGTTGCTTTCCATATCGACCTTTTTACCTGCGTTTATTTTATCGGCTTTTTTCATGTACCTTATTACTCTTTTAGGAATTATACCCACGTTTAGTAACATGTATTGGAAGTCAGAACCACCTCTTACTCATATTAACGTAATAGTTTTCATGGGTGACGATTTCTGTAAACTAATTCTGCGAACCCTGACGTGAGAGCACTATTCATCTTAATTTTCACATTTTGTAATAGCCGTTTTAAATAATTTAGGTATTTAATCGAAACAAGAGGTCAGAGTACCTCGATGCTGATAACCAGTTTTACTTAAAAGACTGTGTTTTAATTACTATTAATTAATCAAAAAATTGATACAGATACATCGATAACTGTTGTAATGCTTCTCTAGAACAAAATACAGTTTCAGCTTTGTAATCCTACTGCCTAACCGAACCGTTTGATATATATCATCATAACACTTTATGTGATTTTTATTAAGATCATTTTCTAGTGATTTTTGCTTTTGTATGTTTGTAGCCCTCAAACCCCTTTCTACCCTATCCCACAAAAGAACTGCTAGCTGCAGAAAGTGAACAAGTCCACTTTTAACAAATTTTACAAGAGAGAGAAAAACTGCTTTATAAAAAAGCTCTATATCAGAATTATTCTATATTTTTCCTATATTTTTGCTTTAGATTATGTAATTTTTAATAATCTTGTGCTATCGGTACTTATTATTATTATAACTTTTTTTTTCCAAGTGATCATGTTCCCAATTCGCAATAAACAGTGCCGAATATAAATTACAAGCCGTATATTTCGAGGACACAAAGTTGTCTTACATGTTTTCCACAAATTAAATACATTTCAAACATTATTACATCAAAATAAGTTCAGGAACTTAAACAGTCTCTTCTCGTTCGCCTTTTTTTTTTTAGACAGATATGTCAAAATTTCATCCCAAAATTGCATCTTTTCTTGCATAATGTAAAACTTTTTTTTTACATGTCCCATTTTCAGATGTTTAATGAGTACCCTAGTTTTGTAGACAGGTTCTTTGGGAATTTATAGATTTATTTGAATATTCCTTCTTCGCAGAAACTAAATTCATTATGCTATGATAGGGCAAAAGAAATCTGTGGTCCTATGGAACTTCTTTACAAAGAGAATCATAAGTAAGGAATATATATAAAGTATTGCGATGTGTAAAGTCCTTTATTCCCACGAGAGCAACTTTTAATCTGTCTTTGTTTTGCGAAGGATACAGTATGAAGTCTAACACCTCATCAACACTATAATACCGTTGCTGTTTCCTCAGTTTTCTCGTGATGTTGCCAAAATCCTTGTCATTGACCATGGACAATTGCCCCCTTACAGGGAAAATAAGTTTAATCTCATAGTCGTATAAATGTATTGTTCTTGTGCCATGCGCAATTGTTCCTAAAAATGTGCCTAGTTCAGCACCGTTTTTTACTGTTTTGTGTTGAATGTAGCACTGAGTAATTGAACAAACATTATTTGCACCCTTTCTCCTTTGCTTTTCATAGTAAACAAAATTTTAAATCGTTTCATTACTCTTATACCTAAGTTGTGTGTGCCAAAAAAACATTCACTATGCCGCCTGAAGTAGTGTAAGTCATGTACTATGGACAAGCTCCGTATCTGCTGTCAGCGGTGCGCCTAGACAGTTGGATTTCCTTGATGCAATAAAACGACTTTTGAAAATGCGACGTGCTTTCTTTCTACAGTTAGCGATTCAAATATACAGTATTATGAACATGATTTGCGTCCTGCGAAAAGAAATGGCAATTTGTGTCACTCCTGATGTGATTCGGGTGCACTGAATTTTCTGTATAATTGGCTTTCGACATAACCTAAAATTACATGAAACTTGATTCATATACGGCCAAGTCACATTTATGTACCCACCACACGTGTTCGACGTCAGTGTACAACAACCACTCACTGATGGCAGGTGGCTGCACTAGGAGCGGAGGGTATTTATAAAGTGTGTTGGGGGGATTGGGAAGGGGGGGGGCGAAAAACAGTTCAGTCATTGTCGTAATGCGGAAACTGAGCGATTTATCTGACGCCCAAATGGGCATGATCTTTGGTTTTCCGGTCTAGGTTGGAAGCAGCCGCGAAACGGCTCAGTGTAAACTTTTCGCGTGCCACCATGGTTAATGTACACTGTGCTTAGCAAAGGGGCGCTGTCCAAAATAGGCAACTATGGTGCACCACGACGGCTGCGAAGATGTGCACGAGCGAATAGACGTGGAACTGTTGAGCAACTGAGCGCCCTGAAGAACCAAGGAGCTACCAACAGTGTCTCCACAACGGCCGTTCAGCGAACATTACTGCATACGGGCCTCCGCAGCAGGCGCCGGCATTCATGCATTCTTGATGACTGCTATTCATCGGCGCCGAAGGCTGGAATTTGCACGCCAGTAACGCAACCGGACGTCCACTGAGTGGCGATACAAGGCCTTTTCGGATTATCACGTTTTATGCTCCATCGGAGAGACGGACGTTGCCTTGTACGGCGTGATAGGAAAAAGTCCAGGCCGGAGGAGGGAGCATTATAATTTGGGGAATGTTTTCGTGGCATTCCCTGGGTGATCTCGTCATTGTGGAAGGCACAGTGGATCAATACAAGTATGCGTCTATCCTTCGTGACCATGTCCATCCTACATGCAGTTATTTTTCCTCTGCCCGATGGCATCTACCAGCAGGAGAACGCAACATGTCACACAGTTCACATTGTACATGTCTGGTTCGAAGAGGACGATTTCACCGTACTCCCTAGACTCCTCGGACTTAAACCTGTGGGACCACCTCGGTCGGACTAGTACACACCATATATCCTCACCCGAGACACCTAGCGCAGCTGGCCGCAGCACTGGAGTCGGCATGGCGCCACGTCCCTATCGGTAGCTTTGAAAACTTCATTGGCTCTCTTTCTGCACGTCTAGCAGCGGTCCGCGCTCAGGCTTTTGACAGGTGGTCAGATTAATGTGATCGGAGAATGTAAGACACGCCGTATTTGTGGCGTAGGGCTCGTTTGACGCCGTGGGAGTACCGTCGAAGCCAGTAGTATGAAAGCAGCAGCCCCAGCTGAATGGGGGCACGTGGGCAGTTGTGGTGACAGTGACGTCAACAAGTGTAGCTAGCAGAAGCTTTAACAGCTATAAACGTGCATGAATTCGAGACGGCGCTGTCTTGTTTCACCTAGGGTGAAAGTCGCGACTAAACCATTGCTAGATCTCAGACTGTTCCAAAAAGAGCCATCACTGGGTCGCGCCTTCGCGACACGACTCTGGCCGTGTTGCAGTCGGCTGTCGGCGTGGCACCGCCCACACGCCATGCGCTGGCTTGTTTACGTGACGGCCGCGCGCCCGCGAGATCCGCTGCGAGCGCTCCGGCCGGCGCCCTGTATTTACGGCCTGCCAAAATAAACGTGTCCCTCGTCGTTGCACATGCGGCGCGCCCCATGGCCAGCTGGGGTGTCGTTGACTTCAGCTCTTGCGCTTCGGCGGACTAGCTGCTCGGCACGTGCACTGCTAGAAACTGCGTCCGACAACTGTATTCCCTGAAGACTTTGTTGTCTACCGCCGTAGACTATTTCACTCAGAACTGTCCGCTGCTGCACGATGTTATGTTGCAAAAAGCGCATCGAATCTTCTCTTGTAGATTAACAGATTTCTCTTAATGTTCTTTGCCCGCATCTCGTGGTCGTGCGGTAGCGTTCTCGCTTCCCACGCCCAGGTTCCCGGGTTCGATTCCCGGCGGGGTCAGGGATTTTCTCTGCCTCGTGATGGCTGGGTGTTGTGTGCTGTCCTTAGGTTAGTTAGGTTTAAGTAGTTCTAAGTTCTAGGGGACTTATGACCACAGCAGTTGAGTCCCATAGTGCTCAGAGCCATTTTTCTTAATGTTCTTTCATTTCCTCCCCTCGAGACGGTTGCGTCAGAGATCATCGAGAAATGCGGATGTGCTCTTTAGAAGTCGAAGTATTTTTGCGATGCTGGCCATTAAAGCTGCAACAAATCTGGCACTAACAAACGGTAAATTGCCCCAAGTTTACGAGATCCTTAAATATGCAAGTACTTATTATTTCCAAGTGACAGATCGAAGCAGGTAGGAGTAACCCATCCACATTCTGCATATAAAAAAAAAGAAACGTTATGTACCACGTTTCTGATTCAGAACTCGCATTTAAATCTTGGATGAAGTTGAAAACGTCAAGTTATGCCCCTCTTAAGAAGGGGAAAAATATCATCCACACAGTTCGGAAGGTAACGGGCAGAAAATTGCTTGAATTATCACACAATCAGCTTAACGGCTCACACATCCAAGCTGCTGACAACAATAATAGACAGGACGATGAAATAGAACAGATAATGGAGGATCTGTTAGGTGACGATCCGTTCTGCTTTAGGAAAGCTAAAAGCGCCAGACAGGCAGTTCTGAGTTGCGCCTGATAATGGAAGCTAGACTGAAGAAAAATTAGGACAAGCCTATAGGATTTGTCGACCTAGAAAAAGCGTTCTACTGTGTTACATGGTGAAAGACACGTTGGAATTACTGGGAAAAGTAGTTGTAAGCTATAGGGAAAGACGAATAATAGACAATATGTGCAAGAACCAAGAGGGGACAGTAAGACTGAAAGACAGTGACCGAAGTACTTGGATTGAAAAGTGTGTAAGACAGGGAGGCAGTCTTTCGCCCCTACTGTGCAATCCATACGTCGAAGAAGCGATGACGAAAATAAAAGAAAGCTTCAAAACTGCGATTAAAATTCAGGGTGAGAGGGTATTAGTAATAAGATTCGCTGATGTCAGTGCTATTCTCAATGAAAGTGAAAAGGAATCACAGGTTCTGCCGAATGAAATGAATATACACTCCTGGAAATTGAAATAAGAACACCGTGAATTCATTGTCCCAGGAAGGGGAAACTTTATTGACACATTCCTGGGGTCAGATACATCACATGATCACACTGACAGAACCACAGGCACATAGACACAGGCAACAGAGCATGCACAATGTCGGCACTAGTACAGTGTATCTCCACCTTACGCAGCAATGCAGGCTGCTATTCTCCCATGGAGACGATCGTAGAGATGCTGGATGTAGTCCTGTGGAACGGCTTGCCATGCCATTTCCACCTGGCGCCGCAGTTGGACCAGCGTTCGTGCTGGACGTGCAGACCGCGTGAGACGACGCTTCATCCAGTCCCAAACATGCTCAATGGGGGACAGATCCGGAGATCTTGCTGGCCAGGGTAGTTGACTTACACCTTCTAGAGCACGTTGGGTGGCACGGGATACATGCGGACGTGCATTGTCCTGTTGGAACAGCAAGTTCCCTTGCCGGTCTAGGAATGGTAGAACGATGGGTTCGATGACGGTTTGGATGTACCGTGCACTATTCAGTGTCCCCTCGACGATCACCAGTGGTGTACGGCCAGTGTAGGAGATCGCTCCCCACACCATGATGCCGGGTGTTGGCCCTGTGTGCCTCGGTCGTATGCAGTCCTGATTGTGGCGCTCACCTGCACGGCGCCAAACACGCATACGACCATCATTGGCACCAAGGCAGAAGCGACTCTCATCGCTGAAGACGACACGTCTCCATTCGTCCCTCCATTCACGCCTGTCGCGACACCACTGGAGGCGGGCTGCACGATGTTGGGGCGTGAGCGGAAGACGGCCTAACGGTGTGCGGGACCGTAGCCCAGCTTCGTGGAGACGGTTGCGAATGGTCCTCGCCGATACCCCAGGAGCAACAGTGTCCCTAATTTGCTGGGAAGTGGCGGTGCGGTCCCCTACGGCACTGCGTAGGATCCTACGGTCTTGGCGTGCATCCGTGCGTCGCTGCGGTCCGGTCCCAGGTCGACTGGCACGTGCACCTTCCGCCGACCACTGGCGACAACATCGATGTACTGTGGAGACCTCACGCCCCACGTGTTGAGCAATTCGGCGGTACGTCCACCCGGCCTCCCGCATGCCCACTATACGCCCTCGCTCAAAGTCCGTCAACTGCACATACGGTTCACGTCCACGCTGTCGCGGCATGCTACCAGTGTTAAAGACTGCGATGGAGCTCCGTATGCCACGGCAAACTGGCTGACACTGACGGCGGCGGTGCACAAATGCTGCGCAGCTAGCGCCATTCGACGGCCAACACCGCGGTTCCTGGTGTGTCCGCTGTGCCGTGCGTGTGATCATTGCTTGTACAGCCCTCTCGCAGTGTCCGGAGCAAGTATGGTGGGTCTGACACACCGGTGTCAATGTGTTCTTTTTTCCATTTCCAGGAGTGTAGATTGAGAGTAAACCGAAGAAAGACGAAAACGATGAGAAGTACCAGAAATGAGAACAGCGAAAAATTTAGCATCAAAATAGGTGATCGCTAAGTAAACGAAGTTGATGAAAAAAATCACCCATGACGGACGAATCAAAGAGGCTATAAAAATCAGACTAGCATTGACAAAAAGGGAATTCCTGCTGAAGGGAAGTCTACTGGTATCAAACAGAGCTTTAATTTCTGAGGAGTATGTTTAGAACACAGCATTGTAAGGCAGTGAATCATAGACACTGGGGAAAACCGGAAAAGAAAAGAATCTAAGCATTTGGGATGCGGTGCTGCAGAAGAATGTTGAGAACCAAGTGGACTGATAACCTGAGAAATGAGGACGTTCTTCGCAGATTCGTCGAAGGTAGGGAAAGACAGAGGCTGGAATATATCCAACAAATAATTGATGATGGATGCAGGTACTACTATGAGTTGAAGAGCCGTGTGGGGTGGCTCCAGTGAGATCAAACACTGCCAGATAGCATTCGTCATCGTCATATGGTTCCAGTATCTGACGTAATGGTACGCCACTGCAGTTGATAAACTCTGGCACAGAGTTAAGCAGCAAGTAATGGTATAACCCCATGGGTCGTCACAGCTCAGTACCACGCCATGGCGAGCTGCGTTAGAGACATCGTTGATGCCTGAGGAACTGAAACGTGGGCGTTAAACATTACGAAGAAGAAGAGACTAGAAACTTGTAAAACGCGGTGTCACAGAAGAATGTTGAAGATAATGTGGGTGGGTATGATAAACAATGAAGATGTACTGAAAACAGTCGTGGACAAAATTTGACTAAAAGAAGGGAGAGGATGATAGAACACATCCTGAGGCATAAAGGAATAGTTTGCTTTGGTAATGGAAGGACATGTTGCAGGCAAAAATTATGAAGGGCGACCAGTCGACTACAATAAGGGCGCGCGGATGTATGTCAGCTACGTAGTTACGAAAATATGAAAGGATCTGTGATCGACTCATTAACATGGAGAACGCCGTCAATCCAGTCTTAGGACTGAAGACCACAACAACAACATGTTTTTTGTTTACGATAGTGGAGGAACGATACAAAAGGAAACATGTAACTGTTTTCCTTGTTTATCGCATCGTTTATGAATACTTATTACATTCCATTGTAACATTTAGTCGCTTTCACTAAATACTTACGTAATCTCATTTGGCTGCATCACTTGTGTTACGACTGATTTCTTTGCTTTTAAGACTTGTGACTGACGTAGATTCTTCCTTCATACTACTGAAGTTTTTGAGTGCTCGCGCAGAAAATTCTCCATTCTCTGAAGTGTTACCCGGTAATCCCGGGTATCAGAAATAAATGACCTGCTTGTAAAGTTTAACTTGTTGAGTGCTAGCTTCTGAAATAAGGTGAGCCAGTCCCGGTTCCAAACTGCGCCCTGGTTTATTTTCTGTTGGTCTGAGACATGTACCAGTCTGGATGTACGTGTCATGCGATTTCCCAGACCCTTCTATACGAAATGCGTCCATTATTTCCCATATCAGCGTCATGTACGTTATATGCAAACGATGTTACTCCCCTCTCGCCGAAATAAATAGATAGATCGTACAGTATCGTGTGACCTCTAGAATAAACGGACCCTGTACCATCACGAAACAAATGCTACTTTCGCGTTAGTTATTTTTCCTCTTACCTCAATAAACATGAAAGCGCGCTCATAAATTTCTGTTGTCATACCCAGAGTGTCGTTCCTTGATCGTGGTGATTTAGGGGCGATTTGAACAATCTTTTCGCTATCGTGCGTTCATGGCAAATGCTCAGGAACTTCCATTTCGACCCATCATCGCTGATACTCATATCCGAAAAGTTCTCTTTACTACACTCCTGGAAATGGAAAAAAGAACACATTGACACCGGTGTGTCAGACCCACCATACTTGCTCCGGACACTGCGAGAGGGCTGTACAAGCAATGATCACACGCACGGCACAGCGGACACACCAGGAACCGCGGTGTTGGCCGTCGAATGGCGCTAGCTGCGCAGCATTTGTGCACCGCCGCCGTCAGTGTCAGCCAGTTTGCCGTGGCATACGGAGCTCCATCGCAGTCTTTAACACTGGTAGCATGCCGCGACAGCGTGGACGTGAACCGTATGTGCAGTTGACGGACTTTGAGCGAGGGCGTATAGCGGGCATGCGGGAGGCCGGGTGGACGTACCGCCGAATTGCTCAACACGTGGGGCGTGAGGTCTCCACAGTACATCGATGTTGTCGCCAGTGGTCGGCGGAAGGTGCACGTGCCCGTCGACCTGGGACCGGACCGCAGCGACGCACGGATGCACGCCAAGACCGTAGGATCCTACGCAGTGCCGTAGGGGACCGCACCGCCACTTCCCAGCAAATTAGGGACACTGTTGCTCCTGGGGTATCGGCGAGGACCATTCGCAACCGTCTCCATGAAGCTGGGCTACGGTCCCGCACACCGTTAGGCCGTCTTCCGCTCACGCCCCAACATCGTGCAGCCCGCCTCCAGTGGTGTCGCGACAGGCGTGAATGGAGGGACGAATGGAGACGTGTCGTCTTCAGCGATGAGAGTCGCTTCTGCCTTGGTGCCAATGATGGTCGTATGCGTGTTTGGCGCCGTGCAGGTGAGCGCCACAACCAGGACTGCATACGACCGAGGCACACAGGGCCAACACCCGGCATCATGGTGTGGGGAGCGATCTCCTACACTGACCGTACACCACTGGTGATCGTCGAGGGGACACTGAATAGTGCACGGTACATCCAAACCGTCATCGAACCCATCGTTCTACCATTCCTAGACCGGCAAGGGAACTTGCTGTTCCAACAGGACAATGCACGTCCGCATGTATCCCGTGCCACCCAACGTGCTCTAGAAGGTGTAAGTCAACTACCCTGGCCAGCAAGATCTCCGGATCTGTCCCCCATTGAGCATGTTTGGGACTGGATGAAGCGTCGTCTCACGCGGTCTGCACGTCCAGCACGAACGCTGGTCCAACTGAGGCGCCAGGTGGAAATGGCATGGCAAGCCGTTCCACAGGACTACATCCAGCATCTCTACGATCGTCTCCATGGGAGAATAGCAGCCTGCATTGCTGCGAAAGGTGGATATACACTGTACTAGTGCCGACATTGTGCATGCTCTGTTGCCTGTGTCTATGTGCCTGTGGTTCTGTCAGTGTGATCATGTGATGTATCTGACCCCAGGAATGTGTCAATAAAGTTTCCCCTTCCTGGGACAATGAATTCACAGTGTTCTTATTTCAGTTTCCAGGAGTGTAGTTATGCACATGGAGTTCCACATTACTCTCTGTCCTTCACTTTTATGTGTTTTAGCCTATCATATACATGGTGTACCATCTTCTTTAGCGAAAACTGAAAGTATAAGATAATAGAAACAAAAATGTCGCAGCAGACATGAGTATGCAGGTGAGCCGTTGTGTGGTGTGTGGTTACGAGCTTGCCATCAACTTCAGTATGAAATATTGACCGCTAAGTCCAGAAGTATTTGTAACGTAAACCTTTCAGTTATGCCGCCTTATAATTTTGGTCCTCGTGGAATGTTTGGTTAGACTTGCCAGGTGATCGTCTAATTGGGTCACTATGTCTTGCAAGGAAACTTTCTGTTTCATCAGCGGAATCTTCTACAACTGCTTGAGGCTGCTCACCATGCTCAACATTGGGGAATGTTTTACAGATATGATAGAGCACCGGCAATTTTGCTGCTGACGTACGACGATATCTACCGGTAAAGCGTCAATGTGGCCCGACACGGATAGGTGCCTGTGCCTTGTCTTTCAAGTGACCTGACATCAATACGCTGGATTTTCCAGGCTGGGGTCTGCTCGCAAGTGAAGTGTAGAGCACTGCTCTTATACGGTTAAAGAATTGGAAGAGCGAATTGTATTCTTAGGAGATGATGCGGGGGTCTTTGAAAGAATTCGTATCGCACTGCAGGGACCGTTGCGCTATTGCATTCAAGTGCGAGGACGGCAAGTAGAATACCTCCTGTAACCGGTAAAGAGAGTACGTACATTTTAAAGTGGAACGTGTGACTTGCTGAAATAGTACTGTATTTCTTGTTAAGGTGGTACTCAGCTAGTACCGGATTTCTTGTTAAGGTGAGCAGCGAGACAAATTGGAGTCCAGTTAGATGGAGTCTTCGTCGAGAAATCTAATTTCAGATACATTGTACTAACAGTGGCAATATATCACAGTAATTTCAACGGCAGCTCGTAACCGTGCATTCCCAGTTACAGTTCCGGAAAAAGATTTAACACCCTCAAGGACTGTGTTCGGTGGAGCCATGACATCATAAGTGTATACGGAGCGGCTGTGATGTTAGTGATTCATTTGTCGCGGTCATCGGCCATCAGATGGCGCCCCGGAGGCGTGAGGTGAACAATGTGTGCAACATACATTGTAAGGTATAACCATGTCCTGCTGACGAATACGTACTGTTTTGAACAACTTCAGCCGTTGAACAGCAATGGGGACGCTGGATGGACGTATCAGCGGGTTGCAGCACATATTGGGCACAGTGTATAGGTGATGTGTTACTGTTTCCAGCAGTGGTCTGTGGAGCCAGACCAAACCCGTTGACCGCGTTCTGGACGTCCAAGCATTAAAGACGAACATCAAGATCGACGCATTGTGAGAAGACCAGTGGCTGACAGAACGTCATCCGGGGAAGATATCTGGGATGCCTCTTGCCATGCTACTACTGAAACCACGACCCCGCCATGCACGGCTACTCTGGTGTCGTGAAAGAGTCAACTGGAGAGTAGAATGACACTCTGTTGTGTTCAGTGATGAAATTAGGTTCTGTCTGTATACGAGTGATGGACGTACACGTTTCCAGCGTGGACCTGGTGGGCTGCTCATTCCAGAGTGCATTCGTCAGGACCGATCCCAGGCTTCGTGGTGTGGGGTCACGGACCGCGTTCACATTTGGTGTTTCTGCGAGGTAATGTAACCAGCGCCAGCTACGTTGCAGAGGTTGTTATCCTCTTGTTACTGCCATTACTTCGACAGCCGAAGCAACGTGCTCTTGAAGGTCAACAAAAACTGCCCTCGCCAGAAAGATCAGCTGATCTCTCGCCGATTGAACACGTATTGAAATGGTGATGCGGGAACTTGCTCATTCTCCAGAGCCTGCAACAACCAGTGCCGAATAGCAACAAAACGTGGAAGATGCTTGTCGGTCAGAAGGGGGGGCACTCTGTATGGATGCGACTTTTTGGGCACCCTTTAGTGTGGCATGTGGGTTTCAATAAAATAGCCTTGTCCTTGAGAGTGTTACATATTTTTCGCGGTAGTCCATTTCACAAACGGTTTATTTGCGGCCCCGTTGTTTTAGTGGACCATTTTTTCTTTCATTATTGTGTGATTTCACCCGTATTTGCTATTGATTATACGTTCTGTGTTTTGCTACGAACAAGTGTTCTGCATTTCAAACGTTGCGGTATTAGCTTCTGTACTATAGAGGATCTTTAGCATGCTTAAAATAGCGACGATTCATCTGTTATGAAACTGTGGTTGTACGGTAAAGCATGTTCCCGACATTCCAATGAGCAAAAATTTGAGTGTTTTATTTCTACTATTGACTTTCTTTTCTTTTAAGTTAGTGGGTATCAAGAAACTTCCAAGACGAGTTCCAGTTTCAAATGCATTTAACTATGTTGTAAGAAGTAAACGTGATGATGAAAACGTGAGTAGCTTCGTGAAACTACCAGCCGCTAGTTACTTAATGCGCCGCTCGGTCGGGGATAGGCAGTGGGTAACAATGGCTACGTTTCCCACACGCCTCGACGGCGATAGTCATCTGAAAATTCGCGGAAACATGCCACAGAGTGAAGTGTGATAGGTGGAGGGGAGGGAGGGCGGCATGAGAAAGGAACACGGTGTAAGGTCTGCCCACGGAAGTGATGTCATCACAGTGCACAAGATTGTTACTGTACGAAAATTTCACCTTACTAGAAAACTAACGACTCCCGAATGAATATTTCATTCTGCAGCGGATTGTGCGCTGTTTAAAATTTTCTCAAGAAACCTCTTGTTACCGCCTTGAGCTGCTGGTAAAATACTGTATTTATACAACCAGTTTCAGTTGTCTCGTCGTCATCAGGTTCATAAAAGTAATTACAGCGTTATTTTAGGCGAAATATAAAATCTTTTTCGTAATGTGATAAAACCATGAATAATACACTGTTATCATATCGCGATATAAATTACGTCTTTATATTACGATATCATAAAAGTGTTTAATACGTAAGAGCTGTGGGGCTCCACCTCTTGAACATATACTTAAATTTTGTGGCTGATCAAAACTGCTTGCTGGACAGGTACTCGAACCCGTAAGCTTGCCTTCACCAACTGAGCTATCCAGGCTGGACATCATAATCTTGCAGAGGGTTCCAAAACAACGCACACTGCTCTGCAAAGTTAAAAAAAAAAATTCAAGAAACAATCGACTTGGCTGTGAGTAAGCCATCCTTTCTTCCGGGAATGCAGGTTGCGCAAGGCAAGCACGATAACTCCTGTGAGTTTGGAGGTTACGAGTTACTGGCGGAAACAAAGCCGTGAGACCGGAATCTGAGTCGTGTTTCGATAGCTCTGTAGGTGGAGCACTTGCCTGCGGAAGGCAAACGTTCTTACTTACAATTTCAGAGCTCCTAGAAGTTGAAACTCTCTGGCAGATTAGAACTGTGTGTGGATCAAAACTCGAACTTGGGACCTTTACCTTTCGCAGGCATGTGCTTCATCGACATAGGTAGCTAAGAACGACTTAGTTCCGTCTTCTCAGCTTTACCCCCGCCATTTCCGTTCTTAAAGCTGTACTCGTGCCGGTACCTCTTTCTCTACCCTCTAAACTTCAACAAAGTTCTGCGTACGTTGCGGGAGAAATGGCTTAGCGTCAGCGTAGGGCATTGTTTCCAGAATTAGTTTTTAGTTTGTTCTGATTTGAAACTTGCCTGCGAAAGGCAGACGTACCAGATTCGAGGCCTACTGCGCCACACAGTTCTGATCTGCCATGCTCCTTCAAATCAGCGCACAGTCCGCTGCAGATTATGAAGTACGTTCTGACTCCTGGGAATTGTATGCGAAGGCTTGTATTGAGTCCAGTCCAATAGTTGATGTTGGAACAGTTGTGATCTCTCTCGAAATAGGATGCAGACGGCTATGTACTGTAACCATGACGGTTACCCACCCTGGTCCTGGCCGAACTATGACTACTGTATCTTACCCTCGTGGCAATGATTGATAAAAAAGCAAGGTTAGGGTTTAACGTCCCATAGACGTCGACATCATTGGACATAGAGCACAAGCTCGTAAGGGGAAAGGACCCCGGCGTTCACCTTAAGCGATGTCCGGCCCCGGTAGCAGGGAAAAAAAAAAAAGTCTGCACGACGGAATGTCAATCCTAAGGTCCCGGGTTCGATTCCCGGCTGGGTCGGAGATTTTCACCGCTCAGGGACTGGGTGTTGTGTTGTCCTAATCATCATCATTTCATCCCCATCGACGCGCAGGTCGCCGAAATGGCGTCAACTCGAAAGACCTGCACCAGGCGAACGGTCTACCCGACGGGAGGCCCTAGCCACACATTTCATTTTACCTTAAGCGATTTAGGGAAATCACGGAAAACTTAAAGCAGGACGGCTGGACGAGTTTTAATCAGAGTCAGTGCCTTACCAATGCGCCACCTCGTTCGGTATGATGTGCAGACAAGACGGATCTCGGCCACACATGTCAGTTAAATATCTACAAGTCTTCCGCTCATCAGTCAATGTCTGCGGCAAACATCAGGTTCAAAAACGGTTCAAATGGCTCTGAGCACTATGCGACTTAACTTCTGAGGTCATCAGTCGCCTAGAACTTAGAACTAATTAAACCTAACTAACCTAAGGACATCACACACATCCATGCCCGAGGCAGGATTCGAACCTGCGACCGTAGCGGTCAAGCGGTTCCAGACTGAAGCGCCTTTAACCGCACGGCCACACCGGCCGGCGGCAAACATCAGGAGTAGAGCTTTCCCTTACGGGTAGTTTCATTTCATTTCGAACAGTAGGAAACCTTGCATCTTTCTGTATGGGATCATTTTTGTGTTATCTAAAGCAGAAGGAGTTTGCAAACTCGGCAGCTGCGATAAACGAGAGCTTTCGGTTTTTTTTAAGGCGCAAAGTTACCGTATTTGACAAAATCACGCGATTTGGAGACTCGTAGCTCAGAAACTATTCAAAGTATAATTCTCAAATAAATTTCAAAATGTGGGTAACATTGTATCCGGTATTTGATGTGATATTCATGAGGTGTTTTCAGAACCTACGTTTAATGTTAATTTTCATCATTTTTCGTACTGTTTCTAAAAAACGTCGTTCTAAATGGAATAAAAATTACGCCATATTGCACAGCATTTGATTTAAAACAATAAATAGAAACGGTGGCAACACCTATGAATAATGACGAGGGCGTTGTCCATCACCTATTGCTTGTTTCACGGCAGTCCAGCCATGTTTCCGACAAGCGGCTGAAATTAGTGTATAATAAAAAAGAAGGTTCAACCCTATGTAAGTTTAATCTTTATGAAAATTGTGTTTATGCTAAATACATGAATAAAAGGTTTTTAAAAATTATGTTAATTATTCTTATATATGTCCATGAAGAACAGACTTTCGTCTTCAAAATTAATTCTAGTTCACTGAAATTCGATATAAGATTCTTGAGTTCCAGCCGGCCGCTGGCGGCCGAGCGGTTCTATGCGCTTCAGTCTGGAACCGCGCGACCGCTACGTTCGCAGGTTCGAATCCTGCCTCGGGCATGGATGTGTGTGATGTCCTTAGGTTAGTTAGGTTTAAGTAGTTCTAAGTTCCAGGGGACTGATGACCTGAGATGTTAAGTCCCATAGTGCTCAGAGCCATTTGAACCATTTTTTTCTTGAGTTCCACGGCAGACTTGTCGGGGTTGGAAAGTCACGCAGAATTGGAAAAACACGCAGAATTTACCGAACTCCTAACTCGAAAGCTAGTAAACTTTTAAGACATAATTGTATGAAAAATCCTTTCTTTTACAGTAATGCACACATCTAAAAACTGTAAATGAGTTTAAAAAAATACGAGGTTAGTTTTCTCATTTTTCGTCCGATTTTGAATGGAATAGCCCTTCCGAAAATCTTTCTAATGACGGAGTAAACACTTTGCTATCCTCCAGTTTTTCCCAAATCAGTCTCAGGGATAGTCGCTAATTTTGTTCCAGTAGATGTCACAATTGCTCGTTCTGATATGTCGTCGTGCTTGTATCCGAACAGCTGACAATAGGCAACTTCTAGGTATCTCGAATATGGCTTCTTAAGGATGAAACAGACTAATCGCAATATGTCAATAATTTTAAATTCAGAAAAAAGAAGTTTGCAGGTAAGGCGGAATCATGGTTTTAACCTTCAATAACTTCAAGCGGCTGTGGAGCGCAAGGCAAACAATTTGACCGGCATGCAATATTACTCCCCGCCAGCTAAAAGGGCACCTCCTTCCCTTTGATAATAGTTTTCCACTTTATGAATTTCGAGTTAACATGTCAGTAAATCCGTTCCTACGCGCTAGGCTACGATTCCGCCTGTCTTTTGTACGTTCATCGTGTGAACTTCTGTTACACGTGGGAATTTATTTGTAATAACGCAGGTGTTGCGCATTGAAATTAAAGAAAATGGCAAAGCCGGAGGGCGGAAAGAGTTAAGAGAACATTCCGTACGATTTTATTGCCAAACTTTGCATCCGCGCTTTGAACGTTGTCGCAAATATCGTGCAGGGAACGACAAGTAGTACGTACAGCAGTTATCGGTATTCGAAAAGGCTCTTGCGGTTAGGGTCTGTTAGTAACGCCGGAAATGCATATCCTCCTATTTCCATCTATTGCACTGCAAATTTTTTTCCTTATTTCGTTACCTGAAGATATAACATTTCTGTGTCTTTGTATATTATAATTGTTTTACTATTTGTATATATATGCATTTATGTCGATGTATAATTCGTTTGTTTTGTGAATATTATTTGTATTTATACGCTGGGTCTGGCTGGGGTAGTGCAGTGGAGCAGGTGTGTTGTGTGACGCTACCGCGAGTTGCCGCGCTTTCGGGGTTGGGCAGCATGTAATTGCGCTCGACTTGCTATGATAGTTTCTGACACGGTGTCGCGGACGGGAAGCATAAGCTGGCGCACATCAAGAGCCCGTTTCGCCTGGTGACCGTGTCGAGAAGAAGGCGCGCCAACATCCAGCTTCTGCAACGGCGACGGCCGACAATGAGTGACTGTCGCCACCTCCTCGATCGACGGCTTCAAACCTTCAATCAAGCAACAAGGAAGACTGGAAGCACGTAAAGTTTTAGAACTGTATGGCAGACCTCAGCTTTTCAAACTATTCCATTTTCATAACTAAATTACAGCGACGTAGCATGAACCTTTGTTGCTCATTGTCCCAATTGCATTACCAAGCAGGGTCCATTCCTTTTCCGGAATGAACCCGAATGTCGTTGAAATTCGAACGCCAGCATCTTTCGATTTCACTGCTTTAATTTCAAAATTCAGTTAAGGTATTCATAGCTGGCTACAATATTTAGATTACACAAGCACAAATTAAGTTGGCGAGTTTTGTTACCGTATTTTAGCTTACCTGTGACTGCAGCTTAGCTTGGTACGTACTAAATTTTACTATTGTTAATTGTTCAGAATCATTTAATTCAAGTTCAAAGTTAAATCTCTTATTTCTAAATTGCGTAGATTCAAGTAGCTTTTGAAATGATTGTTGAGGTAGTCCAAGACTAACCGTATTTTACTGAATTTCGATGTGCTTCAGAAACAAAGCTCACTATTAATTTCAGTCACTAAATTAACTTTCAATTTTCCGGCTTTATTAATTCTTTTGCTAAATTAAGTCAGAGTGTAGCGAAATTTATTACTTCTGACAAACTTTCAGTTTTCACACTACACGTGTCAACTTTCGGTTGCCACGCTTCTAGTGCTAATTATATGTCTAATAACCTTTCTTTTTCAGTTACTATAATAATTGTCCATAAGACTGGCGACCGTGATTTCCCCAAATCTCAAATATCTAATTACCGCTAGTTAATTGTTAACGTAACGGCCGCACATTTACTTTCTTTATTAACTTTACCCCTTTTCAAAATTAATTTCCACCAGTTTCATTTGCATTTTTCCTTTCATTTAGATGTAACCCTTTCCTCCCTCTTTACCGACAGATTAACTTCCATGACGATTGCTTTTCCCAAATTTCCATTAGGTACAGGCGATTTAATTTTTCACTGTCATTAAGGTCGATAAGTGAGGGGGAGGTTACATGTTGCTCTGCGATTTGGCTGCAGTGCTTCTCTAACAAGAGAGGAACACAGAATACGGCGGCGTTGCAAGTACGGGGAAGACGACAGATTGCAATTGATAGCAAAATGGAGAGCTACCTCTCGTCAGAATAGCCTGCGTGAGAGATCTACGATACTGACACTAAGGAAGGCGGTATGTGTTGGAGCGACTCTGAGGACAATGGAGCTTCGTTCATCTCGTTTGTGTCAGGAGCGATGCAACTTTAAAAATGTGTGTGTAACGTCCTGAACACTTGACGTAAATGATAACTAAAACAGAGCTCGAGAAGTAATTAAGTCGAAAGTGTAAGAGGGATTTAGGGCAGCTTTTTTTTTGGGGGGGGGGGGGGAGAGAGATTGGCCCTACCTGGCCTGTGCGTAAATGCAGCCTTCGAGACAGATAGGTAAATCAGTCCCAAGACAAACCCACGTGGCTAATATTGATGACTGGGATGGTGCATGAGGCATCCTGTGTGATTTTAGGCGGATTTCCACACTCGTTTAGGCAAATCATAAGCTGGTGTCCAATCTGTACCTAGAAAATACAACACATAAACAGTTAAACAACGGTTAAGTTTACACGATTCATAGACAGGTAGTTTACACGACTTCTTCAGGTTGACTGATGAATGTGGTGGCAGCAAAAGCATTCGACCACTACGTTAAAATTAAAAGAAAAATTTCAAATCATGAAAAAGAACCTGACCCCGGCCGAGGGTTAAACGCTGGAAAAGGGAGTAGTCATCTTTCATATCTAAAGCGCTAACCACTTGTAGATTTCGACGGCCGCTCTCGAGATACTTTCAATTTTCTAGATGCAGATAAAGGAAGATTTTTAATGAAATGTTCCACATTAAAGCTTGTGTAAAAACGCACTCCACGAAGATGTATTCGTGACTTGTGACTGACAAAGTACCTTCGTAATGAAAAATGATATGCACACTTACTAAACGTGACTGTTTAATCGAAAATAATTTCATTTTCCATTAATTACTTTGTAGTATTGTAATTAATTTGTAGTATTACTCAACTTCAGACAGAACTATGAAATGCCAATATGCACATAGTCATAAATACAGCCACTACCTGAAGGTCAGAAATTATAGTGGCAACAAATGGAAAGTAAAATGTTTGACAGCCGTAAGCGGTTCACTGCACGGGATTAAAATTCAAGGTGGATGGATATCAATGTTAAGATTCGCTGAAACTGAAGAAGAATTGCAGGATGTGTTGTGTGGAATGAACAGTGTTCAAATGGCTCTGAGCACTATGGGACTTAACATCTGAGGTCATCAGTCCCCTAGAACTTAGAACTACTTATACCTAACCATCCTAAGGACATCACACACATCCCTGCCCGAGGCGGGATTCGAACCTGCGATCGTAGCGGTCGCGCGGTTCCAGACCGAAGCGCTTAGAACCGCTCGGCCACAATGGCCGGCAATGAACAGTGTAATGAGTACAGAATATGGATTGAGAGTAAATCGAAGAAAGACGAAAGTACTGAAAGAAGCAACAGAAATGAGTACAGCGAGAAACTAATCAGAAATGGGGATCACGTAGCAGGTGAAGTTAAGGAATTCTGCTACGTAGGCAACAAAGTAACCTATGATGGACAGAGCAAGGACGACATAAAAGCAGACTAGCAAAGGCAAACAGGGAATTCCTGGCCAGAAAAAAGTCTTCTAGTATCAAACATAGGCCTTAATTAGAGAAAAAATTTCTGAGAGTGTATGTTTGGAACACAGCATTATGTGGTAGTGAAACATGGACTGTAGGAAAACTGGGACAGAAGAGAACCGAAGTATTTGAGATGTGGTGCTACAGAAGAGTGTTGAAAAGGAGGTGGATTGATTAGTTAAGAGATGTCGAGGGTTTCCGCAGAATCAACGAGAAGAATGATAGGTCATCTGTTAATACATAGGGAATAAGTTCCATGGTACCAGAGAGAGCGGTCGCAGGTTCGAATCCTGCCTCGGGCATGGATGTGTGTGATGTCCTTAGGTTAGTTAGGTTTAAGTAGTTCTAAGTTCTAGGGGACTGATAACCACAGCAGTTGAGTCCCATAGTGCTCAGAGCCATTTGAACCAGAGAGAGTTGTAGAAGATAAAAACCGCAGTGGAAGATAGAGATTGCAGTATATCCAGCGAATAATTGACGACGTAGGCTGGAAGTGCTACTCTTAGATGAAAAGATCGGCACAGGAGATTAATTCATGGCTGTCCGCATCTAACCAGTCAGAAGACGATAAAAAAAGATAAAATACGAAAACGGTATTGTTTAATAATTATATGCGTGCAGGCTGTGGACCCATCCCGCGTCGCAATCTTTGTGTCATTTACCGCTCACTCTCGCAGACAAGTCGGTTGAGACTTCTTGAGTGCAGCTACTTTGATCTTCTGCTGAGTTGAATGTGTGTGTGTGTGTGTGTGTGTGTGTGTGTGTGTGTCTGGAATGGAGGATACCAGGAGAGAGTGATAGAGGAGGAACGCAGGGGGAGGAAGAGAGTAGGCGCACAACGCACAGCGGCCTGTCATGCGGCTAACAGCCCCTCACTTTGTCCCTCGCCAGAGGAGCGCGACTGTGAGATCAGCTGCTATGCTATTTCTGCACTCGCGAATGTAGCGAAACCTGAAACTGGCCAGGCTTTCACAGAAGTTCCCTGTTAACCTGCCTCTTTCCTGTTAGTGTAACTGGACGCACTGTTGGAAGTGTTTCGAGATTATGCGCCACTTCGTATTTGGGTCGCCGCTTCAGTACGTGGCAGTCCTTTGTGCGAAACGAGTTCAGTGTGGATCAGTATCTCTGTGTACGCTCCACTTTGTCAGTGACAGCAGCGTTTCCGAAAATAGAACCTGTTGAAGAGGAGTACTCGACACTCGGCAAAGTACGAGGGAAAATGTCTGTATGTTAAGTTTTTAGGGACGGTTAAATTATTGACACTGCGCAGATTCACATTATTTCGCACGTAAACATCTAATAATGGTGCAAAACCTCCGCCCATTCTGGCACCCCTGGCCGTCACATGTCTCTCTTTTTAGTGACTCTGCCACCATCTGACTGTAATAATTTTTATTTTATTGTTATACGATCCAGATTTCTGCCTTAGGACGTTTTCAAGTAAAGGTAAATGAGTTTTGTGCTTGAAAATGGCCTAAAGCCGAAATCTGGATCGTATAACAATAAAATAAAAATTATAAAGTCAGATGGCGGAAGCATCATTAAAAAAATTGCCATAACAGTGGCTTCCGCCAAAATAAAAATTATCAGTTTCTCGCGTCTTTTCGCCAGTAGATTCGCAGCAAAAAACATATCGTATTTCATTATATTCTTATTTTCAACGACTGCTTCATTGTCCCTTTATGTAAAAATGTGGCGATCATAGACAAACAGAATACTCACTTCCTTGTATACTGTGAATTGTCCAAAAGCTTTTTTCGATATCTTCAACAGTTAGGAAATATTTAACTTGAAGTGATTCACACTTATTCGTATATTTTCAACAACTAGGATATGTCCCGGCGGAGGTTCGAGTCCTCCCTCGGGCATGGGTATGTGTATTTGTCCTTAGGATAATTTAGTTTAAGTAGTGTGTAAGCTTAGGGACTGATGACCTTAGCAGTTAAGTCCCATAAGATTTCACACTCTTTTGAACATTTGAACAACTAGAATAAGTTTGCCATCGATCGGCCGCCTCTATCGATGGACCTGCTCGACTTCTCTTTGGATACTGACAATAAGCGCATTCCAGCAGTCATTAAGTGTAACCCCTTTGCCAAAGATTCGTCAACTTAGTGGTGAGTTGTTCCGCGAAGACACAAAGCAACGTTACGAAAAGGTACGATTTGTACTGTGTTCTTGTAATTGACTAGTATTGATGATTGAAACATCGTAGTGTTATGGTTATAGTGCATAAATTTCTGCAGCCATCATTGCAAAGTACGAGTAGTTCACGCCGTTCCATACAGTCACAATATAAAGTTACTTGCTATGGACGGAGATTAGGTGTTGTTAAGGCATTCACTACGAGTTGCCTTGAATGAGCCACCTCTAATTTTTTCCAATCTTAAGCCTAAGTAGGCCACTACGAACAAAATTAAACTAATGGTTTTCATTAGATGTTTTTTAAAAGTTTGTAAGTACTTTGATACTTAGTCAGGTGTGGTTTTTTTTTTCTCCGCAGGCCACATTTCTATTTTTGACCTCCTTGGTTTGGAATAAATATTATTTTGTTTCAGACGCCAATGAAAAACTCCTAAAAATAAAATGTATGAAATGCACCGACACTTATAGAAGTGTGTGTAGTATTTAACAGCTTCTACACTGTAGCCCATTCGCTGAAACTGCATGGTCCAATGAAAGAAACCAGTCCTCTTTATTGGGCCGATGACACTTGTTCTTATTTCTGAAATATTTCATTAACAGTGAATAATTATGACTTCTGTTTCTACTGTACTGAAACACTAAAGATAATGTTGAAGTGACGTTGAAAATAAAATATTTATTACAATATCCAAGGATTTTATTGCATATTTCCTTTAGGTAGCTCTTCGATAGCAACCATCCCCTTCTTAATAGGTATTATCTATCATAAATGTTTATTGGCATGTGCGTCGAGCTGTTTCTGCTCATCTCGCGGCTATATATGGGAGCATAAAAGAAGTTCGTTAACATTTAAACGAACCAAAACATTTTGCATGAATCTTATGTTTCATTTCGGGACCTGCTATATTATTACGATGGGAGGGTTCTTCTCATTCATTTCCAGAATTTTCATTTTCTGGGTTCTTTGATGCTCGAGCTTCCTCTTGGTTATTTTGTTTAGGATGAGGCACCTATTTCCCGTACTTCTCAATACCCGCAGGTCTTCCTTTGCTACCTATCAAGAAATCTTTACATATGTATGGGCTGCAGGAGTAGACCTGACTATTGTACTTGCTGTGGAAACAGTCTCAAACGTTGATGGGTCTCTGTTTATTGCAACTTTGTTCTGCCTTCATAGAAGGCGGAAAGAGTGCATTTTCGTCTACCTAAGCGTCCGCTAAGTAGTAGCAGAATGTTTTGAATCTTCATACACAGGCATCGTTGACTTTCCGTTTTCATTTCTGGAACAGTACCTAGTCGTGTGCAAGTCCCGACGTTTGTATGTTTCGCCACCAGCTGTATGTAGATGAAATTTACAACCTTGGAGTCTTACATAACACATAACTTCACTTCCAGCTTTCACAACGTTTTCTTAAGAATCTGAAAATAGTGTTGACGGAGATAATTTCAGACCTACATTATCATGTTTACAAACAACTGTCGAGAAGATATGCTCATAAGATGAACTTTTCGTATCGTTCAGGAAAGAAAAAAACCATTGGAACATAATATACATTAACAAGCCATGATTCGTAAATAGCTGACAAAAACTTTATGCAATACTTTTCCATCATATATTGTGGCGCACTGACTAACTATTTTATTGTTTTCAGCTTCACAGACTATTACAACGTTCTTGTCAGCATAATTATATTAAAACAAATCCGCTCCATCTGTAGTCTTCACTTTAAATGTCTTCAGAACAACATGAACCTCCGTATAATACTTGTAGGTAATTTCGGTAGAAATGGCTCAAATGGCTCTGAGCACTATGGGACTTAACAGCGGAGGTCATCAGTCCCTTAGAACTTAGAACTACTTAAACCTAACAAACCTAAGGACATCACACACATCCATGCCCGAGGCAGGATTCGAACCTGCGACCGTTGCGGTCTCGCGGTTCCAGACTGAAGCGCCTAGAACCACTCGGCCACTCTGGCCGGCAATTTCGGTAGAATTTTGTAAAAAATAGATTTACGAAAGCTGTCGACATCTTCAATAGTTCACTCTTTCGTGTGTTCTCCTTTCATTTGATTGTATATAGCTTTGATGGTCTCTCACATATATCTTATGTAGCTTTCCTCTTCAGATCACAAACTATTTTCTGCCTCTGAATTTTATCACCAGCAATTTCTGCGTGGTTGTGGTCGTTTTGACTCTCGAGCTCATCGGTGTCTTTATTGGAGGCAATTTTATTAAAACTACTGCAGTTCTTAATGTTGGACGTGCATCGCTCTACACCAGGGCCGGCCAGAAATTCTGCACGCGTGCGGTGCACCTGCACATGTGCAACTTCCGGGTCACAGCGTGCACGCCGCAGCCGTCAGCGTTCATGTAGTGCATGTTTCTACGCACAGATGTCACTTTATCCACTTGCTGGGATACTCTGTACCGGCGCATTCTAGTGCTCTTTCCACAGCTTGCAAGCCAACCATGGGAAGGTATTTCGCGTATTAAACATTTAAAATACTGTCGCAGTCTATTCATTGAGACATCTACTTTTATGTTGACAGTTTAACCCAGTAAGACATGTAATACAGTTAACAACCGTGGGTTTTTATTAAGGCAGCTTGACTAACGGCACGTAAATACGCGTAATGTTTTTGAGCTAGTAATTAAGAAAGAGAGCACTTAGTGACTTCCAACGAACCTTATTCGTGATTTCAAATAACATTAAACTAATGCAAGGTTTCCTATAACTAATTCTCAGTGCCCTCAGTTACACCCACATAATTTCTGTCTCACTGAGCTCTGAACAGAATGATAACCGCAGACCTCTCGGTGATCACCTGTTATTTCAATACCATTATTGCTATATCTTTCATTAGTTCCGTCTGCAATCTGCATAATAACCGACAATTAGATGAATGTTATGTTTTATCGCCTTCAGCTGAGCGTAGCGGTCTGCCGTTCACTGAAACCTGACCCCACAAATTACCTCGTGGCTACTACCTGCTGGTGCTGACGTACATGCCTCCCGAAGGCATGGGTCCTGCTGCATGCCAAGCGTACTTGCTTGCGGGAGGCTTTGGTCGTGTGCCCGTTGAAACACGCGACCAACATTGATTTTATTCTCCAAAGAGCTCTCTTCGATGGTCGTTCAGTAAACCATGCCCTCCCTCTTCTTTTCAGCAGTCAACAAAGGTACAGAAGAAGGCCTTTATCTTCTAGGTGCTTCAAATTTGATATATCTTCTGCAAGTTTACGAAGTTTAGAACAATTCCGACAGATGGGAAAGCCGTATTGAACCATCATACTGGCGTGTACGCAAGATACTCGTTAGATGCAACGAGCTGTAATTGAATTCTTGGTTGCGGGAAAAGAAACCGTGTTGAACATCCACAAAAGTTTGATATTGCAATTTTGAGCTCAGTTCCCGTGTTTTCAGAAAATAATAATGAATTAAAGATGGGTCCGCCTTTTTGAAAGTATACAAATTATTGTTTTAACACTCAAACATGTTTCACCGCAGTTGTGACATCCTCAGTGGGTTTCTATCTTTTATTTTTATTGTATTTTAACATTTTGTGTGCCCTGTGGCTGCCAACCAAAATCAGCCACAGGCCTACATTAGTACACCGTGTTATCATTATAATATTTAGCTAGTCCTGAACTGTGACAAGTTTGGTTTTGCATGCAAAACGTGTTTTAGTGTAGTTGAGCTGAGCTTCCGACTCGGAAGCGCATCAGAAACGTAAATTTGTGCACTGAAACTTGTGTCCAAGCCACAACAACATAGCAAGACGCAGTATTCACAAACGAGCAGGAGAAAATGTTCAGTTCAATTACACAAAAACACGTTTGGGACACAAAACCAAACTTGTCACAGCTCAGGATTAGCCAAATACTACAGTGATGACACTGTGTAGTAATCTAGACCTGTGCCTGGTTTCGGTTGGCAGCCATGGGACAAACACGCAATGTCAAAATAAAAGAAAAAATCCCTGTAACGATGCCATAACTGTTGTGAAACTGTAGTTTGTGGGTACTTGCAAAAAGGCGGACCCATTCTTAATTCATTATCATCCATCCATAAAAGTGTGTGTGCAGTGAATGCTAATACTGTAGTTGTTAGTACTGTTCGACGTTGGATTAAGAGAGTTAAAAGCGTTAGGAAGCGCTGTTACTTTGCTCTGACCTCGAGTTAAATAAACTAATTTTGTTTCTTTGCGGCGGAAACAAGTTTCTACTGGCAGTTTCCACTCCCAGTTCCTCGCACCCTACCTTTCCAAATAAATTCAGCTTGTACTTGTGTTAACCTGAGTGCCTTGCTTCCGCTCCTGCGGCTCGTAGTGTACCGGATAACAGTACAGCAGCTGTTTTTTGGAGGCCGTGAATCGGGCCGGTGCCTCGGCGCGCACGCAGCTGCGGTGGCGGCGGCCATCCTTGAGCCGCGCGGCCGGAATGCCGGCGGCGACGCTGCTGCCTTTCTCTTTTACTGATTCGCAGCGAAGGCCAAGCGCTGGCGGGGCGGCGCGCGCGCGCGCGCGCGCTGACCTTGGCGTGCCCTTCACACACTGTAGCGCGCGGCGGCGCTGGGGTCGCTGGCACGGCGCCCCCCCCTCTCGGCCCCCCCCCCCCCCACTCAGCGACGTGCCCTCCACGCCCACCCCTCTCCCGGATGCCCGCCAGCTTCCCACCAGTCTGGCACGGCCGAGCGCAGCCGACGGCCGCCGACTGCACCTGCACATGCGGCGTCGTGGCCCAGTTTGGGAACGCGCTGCAGCGCTCCACCGCGTGTGCTCTCAGGAACTCAACTGTTTAGAACACATACAGTACTCAGAACTTACCTCCCAGCACCTGGAACAGAGTTTCTAGCTGTTAAACAGCACATGATTTGCATGGTCGTTTGAGACATATTAATTTACAACATTAATTTATTTGTGATACGTTTCAGCTCAGTAGTCCACATCGTCTGGGACCAAGGAATACGAAACAGTTTTAGTTACGTTGCTAAATTACAAGGCTACGAATTTAGTTTTAGAGTCACGTTTCACTTTTTAGAGAGAGTGATATGTAGCACATTGTACTCGTGCATAACATCTCAGTGTGTATGTGCTTTTAAAAGGGTAGCAGATTACTTATAATTTCTTCATAGCTTAGCCGTCTTAAAGTATCACTTGTCACGAGCCAGTAAGCCTTCTATCAGACACTCTGAATCTTAAGACATACGGTGCATTTCCCACGATGCTTTTCCTCAGGTCAAAGAGCTGAAGAAGTTGTCCCTGGCGACAGGAAGTAAACCAAATCATGGATTTGGGTTTTGATGAAATGTAGTGTGGAAGAAAAACGGTATCTCGCAAAATCGAATTGACTTCAAACTCCCAAAATTTCGTTATCCATTCTTTTTTAAAAGAGTGTTAACCATCTGAAATGTCACGCTTTCCACAGAGTGCCACTGGGAATTTGTCGTGAGAGACCGCGGACGTAATTCGTCTCACGGCTGAGAATTGAGTAGAATATATTGTTGTTGTGGTCTTCATGCTACTCTATGCTGTGCAAGCCTCTTCAAGTAACCTCTGCAACCTCTATCCTTTGAATCTGCTTAGTATGGTTCAAATGGCTCTGAGCACTATGGGACTCAACTGCTGAGGTCATTAGTCCCCTAGAACTTAGAACTAGTTAAACCTAACTAACCTAAGGACATCACAAACATCCATGCCCGAGGCAGGATTCGAACCTGCGACCGTAGCGGTCTTGCGGTTCCAGACTGCAGCGCCTTTAACCGCACGGCCACTTCGGCCGGCCTCTGCTTAGTATGTTCATCTCTTTTTGTCCCTCTACGATTCTCATCCCCAAGTAACTTCCTTCCAGTACTAAACAGATGACCCCTTGATGTCCCTTAATGCCTCGTACCAACCGATCCCTTCTTCTAGTCAAGTTCTGCCACAAATTTCTTGTCTCACCAGTTTTTTTCAGTACCTTCTCAGTAGTTACGGGATCTACCAATCTAGTCTTCAACATTCTTCTGTAGCACCACATTTCAAAAGCTTCTGTGGTCTTCTTGTCTAAACGGTATATCGTCCATGTTTCGCTTCGGTGTAAGGCTAGACTACCTTTACATCTATCAATGATTAATGGAAACCACAGCTGTACTAAGTGCACATTTAGTGTGTCATTACCGGTTTCGTTCTTAGAAGACCACCAGGTTGGCTGCAGTTAAACAAAACAAGAAATTAGACCGAAATCTGTAGTATCTTAACGAATAAAATAAATAACTGACACTGCGAACACTCTTATACTTAATCTTCTCTGAGTTGTGCCAACAGCATGACGAAAATGGTCTGATTGTCATACGTAATGTCAAAGACGTAGTCTCCGGCCGGGGTGGCCATGCGGTTCTAGGCGCTACAGTCTGGAACCGCGCGACCGCTACGGTCGCAGGTTCGAATCCTGCCTCGGGCATGAATGTGTGTGCTGTCCTTAGGTTAGTTAGGTTTAAGTAGCTTTAACTCCTAGGGGAGTGATGACCTCAGAAGTTAAGTCCCATAGTGCTCAGAGCCATTTGATGTGAAAGACGTAGTCAGTCATCAGAAACATTCTGCACACTGCCTGGCGGAAGTACGCCGAACGATTACGCATGCTGTGTTCACAAGACTGGTCCGGCAGGGCCGTTCCATGAGAGAGGCAAACACCTAAATATGCTACTTGGCCTCAGCCGTGTGCGATAAACCAAGTGTGGGATCATAATCGCTACAAATAAAGACAAAAATTGACATTAAAGTGTAAAATACCACTGTTCAGAACACTTGCAAAAAATAGATACAAACGAAGATTAACAAAACAGTTACGCACAATAGTAAGGACACAAATGACACTGCCTACACAAAGTTGCATCCTAATTCGGCAGATATCAGAGATATGCCTTCTCTCCAAGCATCCGCCACGCGGTGAACAGAATTTTTGTTATCATTATTTCCAGATTTTGTCTTTAACTTTACACAACAACCAGATCACTACAATCATGATACTGACACAACCCAACGAGATGTATCTCTTTTATTCATTACTTCTTTGGTGATAACCAGAGGAGATGTTTATCAGCCGGTTTAGTAGGGCAACACTCCTTTCACAAGATTTTCTGTGGGGCCAACGATATGAACGGGCTCCGCAACGTCGTACTTGTCACGTTAGTCGGCTTGTCGGCCACTCTTCGTGAACGCTCGGCTCCCTGCAGGACCCGTAGGAAATCAGTATTTAATTGAAAAGGTACTCACTATAGGTCTTATTTTCGCCGCGTACTTTCGAGAACTTCAATGCGTTTAAACACGCAGTCAAGAATTATTAAATTCGTCTGATACAGTTACCCGTTCCTCGCCGAAGACGGCTGCTACTGGCGCTCGTAAGACCTGCAGTGTCACGTGCTCTGACGTAATCGCCACGGCCTGTCTTTCTCGTGGGCCTCGACTTTCTGCACGTGATGTCATTTTGATGTCATACGACATATCGACATCCGCAGAAATTGCTATCGACTTTCGTTCGCATTCGATGCGGGACCCTCTCGCGCGGATTGCTGCCCACACGTACCGTTAGCGGCAGAAATATACCAACCGAAAGTGCCAACAGTTTGTAGCAAGTGTTTGAGATGAATGTTACCCGCGAAATATTTCCGACAAGGAAGGATACAAATGCTGTTGCTCCTCGTTTCAGTCGCAGCGATTTAAGCTGTCGTCTTAGGTTCCTGCCTAACCACACACTCGGAAATCGCCACATATTCTGAAATAAATAGCCAAATATTTATTTCATCCTTAGTTCTCTAATGTAATCTCCTGAAATGTAAGTAGCATCGAATGTTACATTCACAAGAAAGTCTCTGATTGTATAAACAACACTAAGATGAAAAAAGATATTGACATGTAGCAGTATGCGAACCTACACCCTTCAACATTAACCGTTATGCTAGAGATTACTCATGGGAATTTCGCTTCTGCAAGCTTATATCGTTGATGCGTTATTAACTGACCATTAATGGTGGGGGCGACGTTTGTGATAAGTTTTAAGCCGGCTGTTGTGGCCGAGCGGCTCTAGGCGCTTCAGTGCAGAACCGCGCTGCTGCTACGGTCGCAGGTTCAAATCCTGCCTCGGGCATGGATGTGTGTGATGTCCTTAGGTTAGTTAGATTTAAGTAGTTCTAAGTCTAGGGGACTGATGATGACCTCAGATGTTAAGTCCCATAGTACTCAGAGCCATTTGAACCATTTTTGATAAGTTTTAAGGCTAATAATACAAAACATCTAAATATGCCAAAATGAATATGGCACCAGCCGCATCGATTGTCGATATTGCTTGTGACATCAAAATGACGTGCTCGTTTGCAGGAAGTCTTGTGAGATGAGTATTAACAGATTTAGCAAGAGCTCAGAAACCGCTTATTGTATCTGCGATAGTGCTAGCATTCAGTTGTTTACATTTTGTCGCACCAAGAAGAAAGAGCAATTCACGAGGACTTCATTGTGAGCTTACGACTGTAACGGACGTATTAGATTCAGCCATCCTTAGAAACTTTTTCCACAGTCACAAGACGTGCTAATCTTGCCTGTGTTGGAAGAATTGTGAAATAAAATACAAGTCTGGTGATACTGTTACAGTTTACTTATAGATTTTCATATTAAGTAAACGATATTCGTCATAATTTTTGATGAGAGTTCTGTGGGATGGAAATTGATTGCGCGTTAATGATTTTTCGAATCGAGCCTTCGGATTTTGTGAATACTTGCACCTTTTAAAAGAAAAATGCAATACACATATCGCTGGCCGTTAGCGCGCAAAAGTATCGTACATTGCAGGACTCGTGAAACTTCTCCAATCCCAAAATAAGTTACATTCTGTTCTTGGGTTGATGATAAGCTCACCGCACAGACAAGTAGTCACTCCAGTGCGCACGCACAGACGAATCGTTAAGATGCTACAACGATTGAGCCACCCTCAACGGTGTGCGCGTACTGCGTCTACGTGATCATAAGGCAGTAGCGATGAGGGAGACATTTATAGTTCGAACGGACATTGTACGTAACGGCCGGCCGAAGTGGCCGCGCGGTTCTGGCGCTGCAGTCTGGAACCGCGAGACCGCTACGGTCGCAGGTTCGAATCCTGCCTCGGGCATGGATGTGTGTGATGTCCTTAGGTTAGTTAGGTTTAACTAGTTCTAAGTTCTAGGGGACTAATGACCTCAGCAGTTGAGTCCCATAGTGCTCAGAGCCATTTGAACCATTTTGTACGTAACGTGGGTGTTTGGCCGCGCCCGTGGCCATACGGTGAGTGAAACTGCTGGATTTGCTTGTGTTTCGCGGCGGACTGTTGAACGTGCCTACAAGCAGTGGTGTAGCGCACGCGTCGATGAAACACGACGTCAAAATTGTGGTCGGAAGAAGATCCTGACTGAGAGCGACCGGAGACGCATTTCACGACTTAGGAACCAAAATCGCGCCAAAGCGCTACAGGAGCTGCTGTAGGCAGTGAATAAAGATCCATCCCAACCTGTTAGCGAGAGAACATTGCGAGGAGAACTGCATGCAATGAAGATTTGCAGTCAATCACCTCGCTGAAAGCCATTACTCATACAGACTCATAAAGACAACAGCAAAATTCATCGGGCTGGAAGAAAATGTGACTGGTATTCAGAATCCCCCCTCCCCCCCCCCCCACCGTATTACATCTCGACTGGCCTGCAAAACTACTTGGCCTGAACCGTATAGAAAACGTGTGGAACTTTTTGGAACAGCGGTTAAAACACCGGCATCTGCATACCCGCAGTTTGGTGGAACTGCGCGATTGGCGTAACGTGGATGCGTCGTACCTACACAACCTTATGCACTTATCAACCGAATCCAGGCGGTTATCAAGTCTAGGGGCCAAATTACACGGTATTAAATGATGCTTGTAATGATTTCTCTAAAAACTAAACTCCGTCCGAACAGGCCTTGGAAGGCCCAACGGTACCGCTGTGTCATCCTCGGCCCACAGGCGTCACTGGATACAGATATGGAGGGGCATGTGGTCAGCACACCGCTCTCCCGACCCTATTTCAGTTTACGAGATCGGAGCCGCTACTTCTCAATCAAGTAGCTCCCCAGTTTGCCTCACAAGGGCTGAGTGCACCCCGATTGCTAACAGCGCTCGGCAGACCGTGTAGTTACCCATGCAGTGGTAGCCCAGCCCAACAGCGCTCAACTTCGGTGATCTGACGGGAACCGATGTTACCACTGCGGCAAGGCCGTTGGCAATGATTTCTCGAAGAGGGACAAAATTTTCGTCAGGTGAGCTTAATACGAGGGTTGGAACTTTAATAGTGCCAACTATTTATTTATAGCTCGTACCAAATAGATACGTGTTTCAAAGTTTTACTGACCTTCAAAGTAGACACCAGTATTGTGTAGCCTATAACCCGTTACCAGCGATGTGGAAGTCGTAAGATACTCTTAGCAGTGCCAGTTGTGTGGACAGTTCGAGCGCGCGGTCTATTGCTCGACGAATTTGTAGCAGTTCTGAAGGGAATGCCGTGAAGTGTCTCCTTCAGTTTAGAAATCGAACTCACGAGGGCTTAAGTCAGGAGAGTGCAGTAGGTGGTATAGCATTTAGCAGCCCCATCAGTCAAACAAATCAGTAACAGCTTGCACTGTACATGCTTGAGCATTGTCCTGCAAAATGATGGTTAGGTCCTGCAGAAAGTGTCGTCACTTCTGTCTCTAAACTGGTCGTAGGTTGTGTTCCAAAAATGAGCAGCATAGAGACAGAAGTGATGACACTTTCTGCAGGACCTGACCATCACTTTGCAGGACAATGCTCAAGCACGTGCAGTGCAAGCTGTTACTGATTTGTTGATTATTCGTAAATTAACACAGCAATTTCAAAGAATTTTAGCGTAGCACTTGTACACTTCCGTACGTAATTGCAGATAATCCAACTTTTATTTGTAAGAGGCGTGCACATTTTTAAGTGATAGTTAAGAGGATTTGCTCTAAAGTATTCGCAGAGTGAGATGCCTTATTTTGTTCGTTAAGATACCATAGCTTTTGGCAAAATTTTCTTATTTTGTTTAACAGCAGGAAACCTGATGATGATCTAAGAACGAAACTGGTCATGACTCAATAAATGTATAAGAGTACAATTGTGCTAGTTTTTGTAAGTCATTCATGTTAGTGTCAGTCGGCTGTGGTGCTCAGCGTGATCAAGATTAATTATTTGTTCTTTATAGTAACAACAGTGGCCGCACCAAAGTAAATTCTTGTGATGCGGGTCCCTACGTGGAATTACAAGTAGCGAGGGCGTAAATAGGGCCCTGGTTAGGCATATTCCTAAAGCCGTCGGCACACGGACCGTGCTGTCGAACGTTAACGTTGAGCGTGCCGAGTTCAACGTGCTGCTGAACGCTCAGGAACGATGCGACTCGTGCATACGGTACGTGGGCCCCAACGTGGTATACGCGATCGCAACGCACTCCAGCGGCAGTTGAGGGATGTTTCTAGTTCGTAAATCACACTGTTTACTCAACAGGCGCGCGTAAAATTCCCACGTTAGCTCTATTAAAATGTACATTTCCTTCATCGTCCACGAAAAGGAAAGTACCATGTCCAATCAATAAGGACACAGACTTATAAAAGTTCCATTACAAACAGTGCGGTACAAATTTGGAATACTTCCCCGCATAAGATAAAAATTATTTCATCATTCCCACATTTTAGTAAAACCCCAAGATCAGTCTTACTTGATCACTGTTCCTACCCAGTAGCAGAATCTTTGCAACGTGAGAATTACGAAGCGTAAAAGAAAAAGGAGCAAAATATATTTATACAAGTAGCGCAAGCTGTCTAGTGGATTAAGCCAATCGAACAAAGTCACCCCTCAAAAAAAGTGAGCTTATATTTATATAACATCAAATATTATAACACATACTTATATGAAACTAATAATAAAGTATCAGAACCTAATAAAAACGTGAATGTTAGGAAAAAAAATTCGCCCCAACAAAAACGCCATTATGGGTCAGAGACGCTACTCATTACGCTTCACCAACAACAAACTCATTGGGCTTAGCCATATTGTCTTACCCCTTGCTAAAAACATTAATCGTAGATAATTATGTTACTAATTGAAATTTAATTATAACACATTGTACCAAGAAGAATGCGTTTTGGGTGGATCTTCAATGTGTTGCTGCCTTCAAATAGCCTACTCTCATAATACGCAAGTTACAATAATTCTTTTGCCACAAATGTGATGTTTCTCATAATTTTATTGGAACGAATAACGCAGTTAACAACAGGTTTTCCAGTGATTCTCAATTTGCTGGTGCTCAGAAACGGCATATATACATATAGGCTTGAAATGAATGCCAATATGGCGCCGCACAACTCTGTACTGAAGGGAGACGGCGTGCGTGTGACGTAGGTGGCGTTGTGCCATCTCATTGGTCAACGCTCAGACGCACGCTCAGAATATCTGACATGCCAGGTACTGCTCCCGAACGTGCTATTCCACGCTATGACGTCAGAAACTCGGCACGCTCGACGCTCAACGTTCGGATGCACGGTCCGTGTGCCGACGGCTTAAGGCGGGAGGACAGTGTGGGATCCCTTGTGTTAATCGCAACTCTCAGCAGACGTCACTTGGCGCAGCTTTGCATGTATGCGAAATACGCCGCTGACGTCCCGTCTCACCATAAGCGTTACAGTATAGCTGGTGCCGGCGCCGCTGCTGCCAAGATTCGCGGGGCGCCGAGCCGCGCTGCCTCGGCGGTGACGTCATGTCGACAGGCGATGGCCGGCCGCTTCGGGTCGCGGCGGCGCTGGCCGCCTGCCACTGCAGACGCGCCGCTGGGCTAAGCCTCTTATAGCCGGGGGCGGCCGCCGCCTCTCCTGCCCCGCACCGCTGTGCCAAACAGAAGCCGTAGCGGAAGCCCTGCCAACGGAACAGGCCGAATCACGGCCTTATTTAAGGGGGTCATTGGGTCGCCAGGAAATCCCTAGATACTGTACACCAGCACGTCGCGTCGCGTCCTCGGCTTATTGCGTACGTTGTTCTCGTAATTCTGAGGCTTCGTTTTGATTGAGGGAGTTGCCATTTTTACACCGTCCGTCCAAAGAGTTCCGAGACATTTTGTCGCGTTCGAGCCGGTCGGAGTGGCCGAGCGGTTCTAGGCGCTACAGTCTGGAACCGCGCGACCGCTACGGTCGCAGGTTAGAATCCTGCTTCGAGCATGAATGTGTGTGATGTCCTTAGGTTAGTTAGGTTTAAGTAGTTCTACTTTCTAGGCGTCTGATGACCTCGGAAGTTAAGTCCCATAGTGCTCAGAGCCATTTTTTTGTCGCGTTCAAACAAGAGCATTGTCTTAGACTGGGCGACACGGTTTGTTATAAGGGAATCAGGGAATTTGAGCAGATGACAAATGGAGTTGTAAATGCACAAAAGTGCCTACTGCAGTCACATGTAATAAATCCTGTACAGACTGCAAAAAATTTCGTTTTGATACTAATGTATTAAAAAACGTCCCGGCGGAGGGTCGAGTCCTCCCTCGGGCATGGGTGTGTGTGTTTGTTCTTAGGATAATTTACGTTAAGTAGTGTGTAAGCTTAGGGACTGATGACCGTAGCAGTTAAGTCCCATAAGATTTCACACACATTTGAACATTTTTTGAAAAAACGTCAAGTTTCCTGTTGCGCTCTCTGTATGACTCGAATGCTCCTTATTGACAATAATTGATTTACATATTTTTATACAAGGCGCCCGGGCTAGAGGTATACACAAACAAATGCTTGTAACGGAAGAACGTGAGAATTTATGTTGTTGGGCAAAAACGCAATCGATAGACACACTCTCCAAGAGGTGATCCTCACCGTTTCATGCACAGTTCTGTCGTATGGCGCATGCGCACAAAGACTTACTGCGGACTCCGGACAGTCAACATGCTCACAAAGAAAGGTGCAATTTGTGCTATGGTTAGCCGACTTGAAATTGTGACACGTGTTCAGTGACGTGCAAGAAGAGAATGGAACGTGTATCCTTCCACACGTAAATCCGCTTATCAGTGGGACTGAAGTCTTCGTGAAACGGGCCGTTTGATTTCAAATGTTGTGAAACATCCTAAAACCCATGTGAATGGAGAGACCGGGGAACATGTGCGCGTATCATTCACCAGAAGACCACGTAAATCCCTTAGTTAAGCTAGTAGGGAATTAACTGTCCCTCATTCGACGATGCACGACATTGTGGACAAACCTGTCCGGTTGCGTCCTTACAAACACCAAATTTGCATCACATTAAGCCTGAGGATCACCGTGGACGATATGCTTTTGCTGTTGAAATGTTACATCGTTTAGACGAACACAGCAGCTGCGTCAATACTGTGCTGTTCAGCGATGAATCTGCCTTCCATGTATGTGGCAGTTAGTTCATGTAACTGTCGAGCATGTGAAAATGAGACTCCAGGAGAAGTGATTGATTGCGAAAGGTAAATACCAAAAGTTAATACTTGGTTGGAATTACGTAGATATGATGTGATTGGTCCATTTTTTATGGAGTCTACAGCGATAGGGGACACATATCTCCACATGTTGGCGAACTATGCAGCTCCACAGACGCCTCCCGACGTCATTTTTCAGCAGGGTGGTGCCCATATCACGACCGTATTTCTCCATGAGACATTTCCTGAGCTTCGGATCGGAAGGAGGGTGGGGAGAGGGGTCTCATTGCCTGCTCACCTCGGTATTCCGATCTGACTTCGCTGGATTTCGGTGCACGGGGGTTTATCAGGGACATCGCTTACACAACAAAGATTCGAGATATGGTACGTTTGATACCAGAGAGGCCGCAACACCTGCCACGCTTATGAACATGTGGCGAGAAGTGGCGTATCGTTTCTGTATCTGTCGAGGTACAAACGGTGCCCACATTGAACTATACTAACATGCATTACAGTGTTTGAGATCTTGTGTACAATTTTCGACAGATAAAGTTATAAAGCTTAATGATTACTGAAATACAAACAAATGTTTTTGTGTACCATATTGATGTGCCTGTGTTTTTAAGAAGTACGATTCAGTGTTCCTTTGGACATCTCGGATTTATCCGCTGAGAGCAGGCAGCGACTTTTTAATTAAAATTTCCCCTCCCGCCTCTGTAAAGGAATCATGTAATGTGTACAAGTGCAAGTTGTGACGCATGAACGACGACATGTGGAAGCTTGGGTCTAGTCGTTAAGTCGTGTACGGATAGCCAAAGCGGTTAAGGCGACCGCTCGCGTAAAGCGGGAAATGCAGATCCGAGTGCCGGTCGGGTGCAAATTATGTTGTCATTCCATTACATAGCTGATGGTTGTCCGTTTTCGCAACTGCAAATGCACTTAATGTTTTGTGTATCTGTTGCCCGGACACCCTGTATCTGGAAGCATACCAGGGCATGTAATTAATATCCTGTTGATAGATAATACTGCTTTTCATTTATGTAGAGTGTTTCCATTGCCTACAGAGATTCCTTATTTGACAGGAAAATAGGAAGGTTCAAAAATGGCTCTGAGCACTATGGGACTCAACTGCTGTGGTTATCAGTCCCCTAGAACTTAGAACTACTTAAACCTAACTAACCTAAGGACATCACACACATCCATGCCCGAGGCAGGATTCGAACCTGCGACCGTAGCAGTCGCACGGTTCCGGACTGCGCGCCTAGAACCGCGAGACCACCGCCGCCGGCGAAATAGGAAGGAGTGCTGAAAAGTAATGCCCCCATTTTTTTTTACGTGAAAGCTCCTAAAGCTATTTTAAGTGTAACAGACGTTATTAACATTCTACGACTTAATTCTTAATGTTCACATATTTGCAGCCCTTGCCGCTAGAGGGCTCCGATTTGTAGCAGCGTGTAGCGTGGCGGTGTGTAACGTAACTATCTAAGCGTTCAGATGGCTCTAAGCACTATGGGATTTAACATCTGAGGTCATCAGTCCCCTATATCTAAGCGTGAGAAACGGCATGCTATAATCGAGTTTAGAATTCGAAGCGTTGTCGACACACGGAGCACGCGCTCCTACGCACACGAGCGCTGCGACATTTGCAAGTCTGACGCCTCGGTTCACAGTCATCGATCATCGTCCGTACTGTCCCGACTTGGCCCCATGCGATTTTCATCTGCTTCCAAAACTTAACGAACGCTTTCGAGGACTTTATACTTTGATAGTGATGAAGCGGTGCAAACAAAGGTGAGGTTGTGGTTACGTCAACGAAGTCAAACATTCTACGGTGACGTTAACAAACAGGTCTCTCGTTGGTGGAAATGTGTTCGTCGCCAGTGTGACTATGTTGAAAAGTAAATATGTAGACATGAACAATAAAGGTGTAGAATGTTAATAACGTTTGTTTCGTTTAAAAAATTTCAAAAACATTTGGAGGAATTACTTTTCAACACGCCCTCCCACATTTTCGTCCAACCACAGAAAATTGATTTTAATCATAGATGAGTCTAAAAGGCAATACGCGAACCTTTTCAACGGAAAAATTGACGTGCAAAGAAGTAAGCAAAGTAGACGACTCTATAGACAGTCTTTTAAATTACTACCAACTTTTGATCACGAAAAGTGCGAAGCCTAACTGTTACAACCCGTAAGAGAAATTCCAGAAGATTGCGCAAACAGAATTGTCGCATTTAATTTAAAAATTTGTATGGGATCCTGCCCACTCCTCTTGTATTGTGTGCTTAGGAAACTGTTTTCTCGGGTAGCTAGACAACATTCAATCAAATCATGTTAATGGTTTTTATTTTTGAATTGACAATACTTAGCTTTGTATTTACGAGTTGTCGCAAGCAATTGGCGACATGCAAATAATCAATGTCTTTCGATATATACAATCTCCATGCAAGCAATTGATATAGTCTCAGAGAAACAGTTAGGCTAACGGCGCGCCTTCTAGTGCAGCTCTTCTAGTGCGGCCGAGGCTACGTGGAGCGGCGCTTGTATTCTCTTCGTATGGGCGCCGCTCCTGTCGTAGTGTCGTCCTAGTCAGCGTTCTACTGGCTGACGACGTCTCACAGCCTTCTCTGCTGCAACGTTTCGGGCCGACGGGCCGGCGCTTGATGTTACGCAGGAACAATTTGGACACACCGTAACAGTAGTGAATGGCTATTTGTGGTTCCACAGGAAGAAGAGTTACATATTTTTTTCGGAAGGGGAACACCAAAGTGTAATGAAAGTTGTTCATAATATAAATTTCTCTAGTAGGTGTAAGCTGTTATGAAGCAATAATTTTCATGCAGACAGAGACGGTGATTCACAGTAATACCACCCAGAAAGGTGTGATACCACAGATAAGCTTACAGTTTGATTGTTGTGTAGTAGACGATCAAAAGAAAAACAGTTCTTTGTTAAATTTAGAATTACCATTAGGAACAACTTTGTGACTTAAAAATAGCAGGTAAACGATATGATGATCTACCGAAAGTGGCTGACATGCAGTAAGAATAACTGAAAACTGTCTAGATATCTAACACATTTTTCCATTATTACATATATTAATATAACATTGATACACTCACCGTATAGTTATACTAACATGTTGTAGATTATATAAATGTTGCAAACTGTTTTAGAAGCATATGGAAATACTTTGATGACAATATTTGTTGTGGAAAAATATGTGTACCAACTACCGCGGCCGGCCGAAGTGGCCGTGCGGTTCTAGGCGCTGCAGTCTGGAACCGCGAGACCGCTACGGTCGCAGGTTCGAATCCTGCCTCGGGCATGGATGTATGTGATGTCCTTAGGTTTAACTAGTTCTAAGTTCTAGGGGACTAATGACCTCAGAAGTTGAGTCCCATAGTGTTCAGAGGCTCACAGCTTTTTTTTTTTTTTTTTTTTTTTTTTTTTTTTTTTTTATTACATTGATAGGAAAGCGAGTAATAGCCCCAGTTTTCACTTTCCGTTTCTCCGTCCCACTCGTTAATGTTACTCATTAAGAGGTATTTACAGTGGAATGTACTGAGGCTTGTGCGAGCTATTGAGGCTTTCGCCCAGCTTCTTTTTGACCTTCAGGTGAATGTTGTTACCTTGAGAACGAGTTTCGACACCCATTACTGCGTTTAGTTTTCCGATAAACCGTTCATTGGCTCGGGTGGTACTTACCGCCGAGGTCGATAGTGTGGTAACGTTTTTATAGCGCGGACCGTGATACGTGAGATGGAGGTCACATGGAGCTGAATAATTCGCTGTATCGCGTGCGGCGTAGTTGCTGCCCTGGTGAGTGAACAGCTGCGGAAGGTGATGTCCGTATTTACTTAGAGCCTCAGTAACTGGAGATGCAGCTCATTTGTAAAATATTTCTAATCTTCGGTTCCAACATGCTACTCAGAAAAACAGCGTAGGATGCAGTATGCCGTAATACGATGCTCAGGTCCGGTGTGGTGACCACGACACTTTTGAATAAAAGATAAGAACCAGAAACCTCGTCAGGTCTTTAAAATGTAGGAAGGTGTCTTTTAAGTGAGGCAGGTAAATTAAAAATATAACCAGAACGGTAGGATCCAGAAAGCAGTCACAGGTTTTGGGGAGCAGACGGCTGCGTCTACTCTAGTTTTACAGGGCTTTCGTGAAATCATGGCCAGACTACAGGTGCACTTTATATGGACCGGCGAGGCCTTCATACATGAAGAGCATTGACGCTGTGCACGTGGGGCGATCAGGCTGGCCGTGGGTGCTTACAGAACCAGCCCCATTCCCTATCTCTAGGCTAAGGCTGGGGAAACGCCACTCACAATCTGGTGGAAGCTCCTCATAGTGCAGACCCTCGCTGCTCCAAATTCAGCAGCACATCATACTTTTGTTCGTCCAGTTACGAATCGCCTTTTCTCCAGTCGTCAGTCGTCCGCGAGCAACAAGGTCGTTTGGGATCAGCGTCAAGCATGTACCGGCATAACTTCGCCTGGTGCAAGTATAAACCCAACTCCGGAGTTGGAATATAGTGCCACCCTGGTTACTGCAGAGCCCCAGGGTAGTTTTAGAGTTATTGCAGTACAGGAGCTGTTGCACTCCTGTTTTTAATAAAAGTTTTATGACATTTTAAATGAGCACCACAACTGTATAGCTTTATTTACGGATCAGTGTAAAGAAGGGACTCCAGTGACTGTTCTGTCCTTTTCCGCGAACTTTTCTCAAGATCATGTTACGTCACTTCACTGTCTTCAATCTTGAGGGCCCTTGTATGTTCCGACTCACTGAAGACACTTCACTCTCTACAACACTTGTATGCAGCAGATAAAATAGTCCAGAATATCGAGGACGCCCTTCTGAGGGGCTGAGGAAGGTGTCTTATTGATGGGTATCAAGGCACATATATAGCAGCCAAGGAAATATGTCACGGTAATCGGTAGTTCACGCTATCACCTCACTGTTGGGGTACGGACTCATGCGTCAAAGCGATGAAGAGTGGATGGAAGTGACAGCCAAAAGTCTCAGCTGCGCCGCATTTTAGTCAACTGTGTTTTGTATTCAGAGAAGTGTGGCGGACTCATCGATGTTTTTTGTAAGTAAACTGCCAGTCATATTTCCGTGTGTTATTATTTTAGTTTTCCCCTGTATTACATGCTTTTTAATTAACAGTTTTAGAACAGCCGCCCAGTTTTACGCTTCCTACAATGTATGAGGTCGTGTGATTGTCCAGGTAACGGTGAGCGAGATTGGGAGCGAGTGAGTGTACTTGTCACACCGCATTCGTAAGTACTAATTTTCGTAGGGGCGCTGATGACCTCGTCGTTGAGTGCCCATAATCCGAGAACACACACACACACACACACACACACACACACACACACGATGCTTAGATTCATTCGCAAAAAAAAAAAAAAAAAAAAATGGTTCAAATGGCTCTGAGCACTATGGGACGCAATTGCTGAGGTCATAAGTCCCCTAGAACTTAGAACTACTTAAACCTAACTAACCTAAGGACAACACACACATCCATGCCCGAGGCAGGATTTGAACCTGCGACCGTAGCGGTCGCGCGGTTCCAGACTGTAGCGCCAGAACCGCTCGGCCACCAGCGGCCGGCATTCATTCGCAGTTTTGTGGACTATGCATTGCATAGGATCTGTGATGTGAAACATAACTGGATGGAAACAAAGATGATAATCATGTGATTTACAACAAACAGCGCAAAAAACGAAGCGCAAGGCTTGGCATTTAAAATTTAGACGTAAGTTCACTCCACTATGATCTGTGACAGTCGTGACCACTCGAAGTAGTGGGTTATTGGAGCTATTGACGTCCAAATTTCCAGATGAAAAGACTTATTAAAGAGATAAAGGTATTTGAAGTGCGTTGCAAGCAAAATGTAACATGTTAAGTTGGGCACGACTGTCCATCAGGACGCTTTAGTTTGCTTGTACCTAGCATGCGCCATTGTACCGATATATGGCGGTGAATTTCTTGGCAAGAAAGTTTATTTTGCAAAAGGTTCGAGAAACTACTCTTAGATCTGAGCCCAGATATAAAACGCTTTGTTAAACTGATTTCATGGACATGACGTCGTTCGCGTGTGTTCTGTGGTGTAGTTTGTATCTGATCTTCGAAGTTTACAGCCTTTCCACTTAAGAATGTTCACACTGCCGGTAATGGAAGCCTATGGTTGCTGCAGCCTATGTGTAATTCGCCGTCAGGAATAGCAGACTGTACACGTTGTTGTTGTCATCGTTATTGTCATCATAGTGGTCTTCAGTCTAAAGAAGGCCTCCATGCATCTTTCGACAATAGTCTAGCTTGTCTCTTCACTTGTGGTGCTGAAGGCTAAGAGCATTTCAGCCTTGTTACTGTATTCAAGCTTTGGCCGCCCTTTACAATTTTTACCATAGTCGTTTCCCTTCGTTCCTTGATGCCTCAGGTGAATCAACACATGTAATACAGGAGGAAAAATAAAATAATGACACATTAGGTGAGAGTTTCGTCCCTTGGAACATTTTTTGGACTTCCGCCTCAGATAGATATAGACTGGAAGTTTAATAAATTCTCTTGTTCCATTTTTTAATGCTAGTATTCACATTTTGTATACTGAAATCTTTATCTGAAATAACAAAAATTACTCCGAAAGAGAAAGGGTTTTCAAAATATGAAAGAAATGTTCCTAGGTACAACATGATCATGTACCTAGGGACAAAAATTCTATTGAAATTTGAAAGTATAGCAGTTGCCCTACTGTTTAACTGTCTATCTCTTGCATTACTAATGTGCTGCATACTATAAAAAGCAACTACGAGTTAAATAGACTTTGAAATAAAATATAGAGCACTTAACAGTGTAGAACTAAAAATATTTGTCGTCGAGGTTTAGCTCCCGTCTAAGGCTTTACTCTAGATAAGTACTTACGGAAGAGATTTCCTGAACACTTTAGCTTATATTCGTTGTTAACGTACTTGTCTTTTTCAGAAGTCTTTACTCATTGTCAGTCTAGATTTATAGCCTCTTTATTCCGCACTCTTCAGCTATTTTGCTACCTAAACAGCAAAACTCGTCGACTACTTTTTGTCTCTCATCTCCTAATATAGTTCCCTTATCATTAGTTGACTTCATTCGACTACACTCCATTACTCCTGTTTTCTTTACGTTCATCTTATAAACACTTTTCAAGACACTAGTATGGTTCCAAATTATTTGCAGTCTCTGGGAGAATAACACTGTACCTTCAACTTTTTTTTTTTTCTTACTGAACTTTAATTGCCTTCCAAAATTTCTCCTTCATTTGCTTTACCTTTTGCTCTTATTACGTATGGAACAAGATAGAGACTAGGCTACAACCGTATCTCACTCCCTTTCCCGCCATTGGAACGTATTCGTACACGGCACTGGATAATAACTGCACTTTCGTGCACTCACATCCAAGCTGCAACAATTTTACCATAAGGTATGACTCTACAGATGAACCAGTGATGTCGCCTTCTGTTATTACAGGTTGCTGAATTATGCCTACCTTGCAGGCTGCGTGCTATACACTCAAAAGTATCATGTGGATGATTATGAAAAGTGTGGTGTCACCGCTAGACACCACACTTGCTAGGTGGTAGCTTAAATCGGCCGCGGTCCATTAGTACATGTCGGACCCGCGTGTCGCCACTGTCAGGATCGCAGACCGAGCGCCACCACACGGCAGGTCTCGAGAGACGGACTAGCACTCGCCCCAGTTGTACGACGACGTTGCTAGCGACTACACTGACGAAGCCTTTCTCTCATATGCCGAGAGACAGTTAGAATAGCCTTCAGCTAAGTTAATGGCTACGACCTAGCAAGGCGCCATTTGTACCATTGCATGTATCTCAAGATAGTCTCACTTGTCTCATCAAGATTGCTGTATACCAAAGGACGATATAAAAGTTAAGTGTTCTAGTAGCTACGTTCTTTTCTTTATCACATTCATCACGTATCCTGTTCCAGACTTAACTCCAGACGGCGTGAGTTGACGCGTGCCCTTTCGGCTACTTCACTATGGACTGGCTGCCTTAACAGTCCACTACAAAAAGCGCTCGGTGAGGCAGCATTACGTACAAGGTGTTTCAGAATGTTTTAACGATTTTAAAAGTTTAATTACAAGCGCTAAAAACAAGATGCAACGACGGTGGCGTTGTCTATTAGTTTCATACCATATAAAGATCAGTAAACAAGTCGTACTGGTCGAAGCAATATCGTGCGTTCGCGGCGGTGTGCTATTGCCGCTACGGTGAATCTGTCGTGCGCGTGCTATGTCCCTTTTGTAAGCATTTGAAGAATCAACCGCGGTATCCAATTTCTGCTCGTGGAACAATATTGAATTGAGTAAGAAACTTTCGTGCAGCTGTGTGTACATCAAACCTCAGGTCAGCCGTCTCGGAAAACCGTCAGGATTCCCGAGAACATCGAACGCGTGCGTAGCAGTTTACAGGCTTGTGCACGTCGTTCTTTACGAAAAGCTTGCAACACTTAAAAGATCGAGTTCACTATGAAATTTTTAGTATTCTTCCAGCAGATACTAAAAATCTGTTCAAAAACCGGGTGAAACGCCTCGGGTATTTGTCATTTGCCCGATGTAGTATTTCATAAGTAAACTTGAATAAATGTTGTACTTTGTGTAAAATGTTCAACGTTCCGTGATTAATTTGTGTGTTATTCAAAGAAATCGTTAAAAAATTGTGAAATAGCCTGTAAATAGAAATAATGAAAGAAAGTAACGAGAATTGCGAAACGAAATTAAGGCAACACAGTGTACTTCTGTAGTTAATCATCACGGTGATCACCGAGTTTAAGATCCTCATTGCGACAATGGATTAACTTCGCCAATCGGCGACACTGTGAAGACGCTCGGACAGAGTTCATAACAGTGCTGTACAATACAGTGATCAGTATTGCCCGTCGCCATCTCTCTTCCGAAAATTTTTACTTCAGTTAGCAGGATTTTAACCTGCTGCTTCGTTGGTCGAGCGTCATCAGTTCTCTGACTTCAACTGTACAGGTGAGCTGTGGCCAACAGTGTCCATCCGACAAATATCCGGATGCTACTGCCGCACGAGGCGCAGTGACGCAGATCGATTGGAATTCCAGCTCTTGCGCTGCCGCCCCCTCGCACTGGTCGTTTTCTGCCATCTGCAGCGGTCTAATCTCATTCTTTATCCTTTTCTCCTATTTGCGCCGAAATGGGACGGCACCGAGTTCTAGAAGTTGGCTGCATCGCCGCCTTGATTCATGAACGACACCCCATTCACCTCACATGCCAGGAGAGCGAATTACGAGGTGAACGAGTGAGTGTAGGTCATTGAGGTCGCACACTGACAGATGAGGGTCCTTCTAAGCACTACGTATGAAAAGTTGCTACAGATTTCATTCGAAGTACTTCTGGAATAGTCCGATTTGATTTCTTGTACACGTTGTGAGAAGCAGTACATCAGCTTACGGTTATTGTGCATTAGTGTGTAATGCACAACGATGAGCTAAAACATTATAATCACCTGCTTGGTAGCGCGTTGGACCACCTTTTGAACGCAATGCAACAACGATTCTAACGCGGTACAAGGGCAGCTCTGTATGGCATGGACTCGACAAGTCCTTAATGGGTTTTCGGAGGTGTGCGGCACAAGAAGTCTACGCAGAAGTCTCGCAGTTCCCATAAATTACCGACCGGTGGTTTGTGAGCGCGGTTGTGGGCACTGTGTCCCAGATGTGTTCTGTTTATTTCAGATCAAATGAATTTGATAACCAAGACATAAGCTTGAGCTCAAGGTACTGTAGCACGATTCTGGCCTATGATACGGAGCGTTAGCCTGCTGGAATATGCCATGGCCGTCAATCAAGAAAGACATCGTGAAACTATGCAGGTGGTCCGCAATAATGTTCCCTTACTCCAGATCTGTCGTGTCGTCTTAGGTTAGTACCATAAGTCCCACGAAAGGCCAGATTAAGCTCTCCCGTAACTCAGTTCTGCCTCCCCCATCATCAGAATCATCATGCTTCGAGCAGTCGTTCGCCTCAACGACAGCGTGTCCGTACACGGCCATATAGACCTGGCGGAACAAGAAACGTGAGTCATCCGACAAGATGACATGTTTCCACTGATCCACGGTCTAATCTCGATGACAGCGTGTCAACTGAAATCCTAGTTGACCATGACATTGGATGAACAGAGAACACGTGGAGGTCGACAGCTACGGAGCTCTACCTTCGAGAAAGTGTGTGAGCTGAACGGTGTTCCCCGAAACACTTGTGCGTGCATCAGCATTGTACACTTCCGTCAGATCTGCCACAAATGCCTCCTATGCTGCTATGCTGCTATACCTGTAATCTCAACATTCTGTGATGTGTGCACGTCCAGCACCTTGTCGCCTACTGTCCACTTTCCGTAGATTCTCACGACAGTAGCACGCAAACTGCCGACTATCGTTAAGATGCTCGTTTCCAGGCGCCGAGGCATAAAAAATGGAGTTCCCCATTTCTGGCCCGAATCGTCGCTAGATTGATTCCCTATTCGTCTGCACTCCTCTTAAGTACTTTCCTTAGCGCTTTCCATACCCGCAACGCTACTAGCATTTGATCTCGTCGTGGTCGTTGTGAGTACATTTCGGACTTACTGAAAGTTTCCTCGGAATACTGACCCAAAAGACGATCACGGTTTCGGACTTATACTGCATCCATGCTAAAAGTTTTTCGCTGTATAATGGTACAGGTTGCGTCTAAAAATAAAGGAAACGAGAGTTACGAACAAAATGCTTTTAGTGGCCTTCAGAGTAATCACAATTAGCTACAAGACACTTCTGACATCGGTTGTGAAGCTACGAATGTTCGTGAACAATAATGCTTACACTGTATTTGCAAATCTGTAGCTCTGCTGCTCTCATTGTCAAAGTCAACCATGGATCATCCGAGAGAATCATCGCACTCGTGTCATTAGAAAATGGAGCAAGGCGTAAACACAAAGTTTTCCTGCAAATTAAGGAAAACGGCGATTGAGATTCGTGGAGTGTTAGTGCAAATGTACAGTGTTGAAGCAGTGAGTAAAAAGTGAGTGGTTATATGGTGTAAACACTTAAAAGACGGAAAGGACGGGGCCAAGGATGAGCCATGTTCAGATAATACATGCGCAATCCGAGATAACGTCGAAAGAGTGCAATCTATGCCTGCAGACCAAAGGCGGCTGTCTTCGAGAATGAGAGCAGCAGCGTTGTAGATAAGCTAAGAGAGTGAAAGTAGTGTTGTTCACGAACATTCGCAGATGTTGAGGGTATCCAACAACGCATGGCGACAGTGCTTCGAGCGATTCCACAAGAAGCGTTTGCTGTCAGTTTCCAACAGCTTGATATGCGAGAAGTGTATTATTGCTAATGGTGCTTACTTTGAAGGCCAGTAACGATAGCTTGTTAATAACTCTTGTTGCCTTTAGTTTCTGAGGCCATTTACCGATTTTTTCAGATGTACCTTGTACTTCACACAGATGTAATTGCGCTAGAGCTGTCGGTGGCGTACGTTGAGTTAAACGTTTCCGTTAGGTGATGGTGGCAGTCAGTCTGTCAAACGGGATTGCTACCCTGCTTGTTGTTTTGTACGGTGAGGGGTAGAGGAGTCGCCACGATCCGTAGCTGCGACGTGCGCCAGTGCAGCGGGCAGGACGGCGAGACGCCTACGCACCTGGCGGTAGGCAAGCCCGCCGGTCACTGAACCGCCTGGGTCCTCTGCTGCACTGGTGGGGGCGGCACTGGTGTCGAGGGCACCGGGCCAACCGGAGGCGCGGCTGCCCAATTGACACGCTGCCGGCGCGGAGGCCGGCCTCCGCTCAGGGCTGGCTGGCTGCGGCTAGCGAGCCGTGCCAGCTGAGCCGGCGCTCGACGCTGCCTGCTGGAAGCTCAACGGCGCCGCTTGCACCTTGCTGCCCACACGCCTATTGGCTTTCGTAGCCGGCTGGCTTACTTCGTGAGACATACTTTTTTTTTCGTGTCAGAAGCATGTGGCGGACCGCTCATATCGGCCGCCTTAAATTACCGTACCCAGACATCGCACGGAGTAGGCATGATAGAATGTAAAGCTACGTTGACAGCGGAGATGGGTAATTACTGTTCGGACAAGGGGGATTTTCATGTTATTAACAGAAATTGAAAACTGTTGCAGAAAGCCTAGAGTAAGTTATTGGGCGCCGATGCTGGTAAACTGTCGGTGAACGGAGTACCTGGTCGATAGCAGCGGGCAGCCTACAGCTGGGAGAGAGTAAGGCAGCCGTCAAAGAAACCGCCGGCGATGAAAAATATCATGAAAAATGTTTAAAAACGTTTTGTCTTGTTCGTATCTGTTCGTGACGTGATAATGATCTATACCTCGCCAAGCGGGATATAATGATATTATTGAGTGTAACGATTGATTCTAAATGCTAGTTGGAGGTTTCAAGTGGCACCTGACTATACGTATTATGAGAAAATACAGTGGCGTAGATTTCTATTTTTGTTGGAAGTGGTTTCATAATTTGGCTATTGATGGCTTACTATGGTAAACAACAGTGATACCATATGACTGAATGGGAGGTTTGAACTGATTACAGTTAGTTTTGGATACACGATTGATAATATATTTTGCAAACGACAGTTCGTTTAGTCTCTGCTCTTGAGTTGCTGTTAGAAAGTTGTGATTTTACTCAAGATTCGTAATATTCATGTTCACCCTCGGCAAATTCTGAGCAGTCAGACAAATTCATTCATGGCTGGATTTCTGTCTTGAGATTGTATTGTACTGTATGGAACCCAGGGACCTAGAAACGACGGAGAGGCTTCACCGCGCCGTAGCCCTCAGTGGTACACAACCCTACAACAAGCTACAGCAGTCCACTCAGCCCACCGCCGCCTCGCACCGAATTTGTGCGGTTCGGCCCCCAGTGGACCCCCTCATCCCCCCAACCACCCTCCTCAGCCCCCCCCCCCCCCCCCCCGTCCCGGAAACGTCTCATTCCAAATGAGTGTGACCCCGAAGTTCCCAAAGATTGGTAGAGGAATTATGGTGTACGTGGAGTCAGTGTTTGCGCAGCAATCGGCTACATAGTGTGACTGAGGCGGAATAAGGGGAACCAGCCCGCATTCGCCGAGGCAGATGGAAAACCGCCTTAAAAACCATCCATAGACTGGCCGCCACACCGGACCTCGACAATAATCCGCCGGGCGGATTCGTGCCGGGGACCGGCACGCCTTCCCGCCCGGAGAGCAGTGCGTTAGATCGCACGGCTAACACTCTGTCATGGGATAGCAAAATATGATGGGAATAAATATGCAAGCACCGCATTCGTGTGGTGTCTCCTGAGGCCGATAACTTGTGCTCGGTGCGCATAGCTTCTTGTGGGTCATTCGCTTGATAAAAAAATGGTTCAAATGCCTCTGAGCACTATGGGGCTTAACATCTGAGGTCATCAGTCCCCTATAACTTAGAACTACTTAAACCTAACTAACCTAAGGACATCACACACATCCATGCCCGAGGCAGGATTCGAACCTGCTACTGCAGCGGTCGCGCGGTTCCAGACTGTAGCGCCTAGAACCGCTCGGCCAACCCGGCCGGCCACCATTAATAAAACTATCAAGTTGGGACAATGGTTCAAAGCATGGAGCATCGCTTAAAATATTTTCAAACTGTTCTTTAAAGTTTTCTCGAGAATACCTCCGGTAGTAAGGAGTTTACTAGACTAATTTTAGTCATTAACTGAATAGATTCATTCAGCGCCAAAGCTTGAGTTTCAAGATTTTTAATACTCGCAGGCATATGGGAAAAGTGAGATCTAGTCACAATAATGCTTTTTTTGTTTTTAAGTATTGGGATCATTAAATGCTTCTTTGCACTGGCAAACTATTGAAGCCCCTGCACTATCGAAGTGCATATAATCCGGCCTCTGTTCATCATAAATAATTATTTGCATTCAAGGCCTTTAATAGTACTTCATACAAGTACCTTGAGAAGAGGTTGTGAGACAAATATCAACAAAATTAAAACAAGGTTAATCGAATGTAATCAGATTGCACCAGGCGACGCTGCTGGAATTATATTAGGAAGTGAGGCTCAACTACTACGAGTTTTGTTATTTGAACAATAAAATAAGTGACGGTGGCGAAGTAGAGAGTATATGAACTGTAGAATAGCTATAGCAAGAAAACCGTTTCTTATAAACAGAAATTTGTAAATAAAAAATATAAATTTAGATGCTAGGAAGTCCTTTCTGTGTTGGTATGGGTTGCAACATTGAAAAAGTGAAATGTGAACGGTGACCAGTTAAACCAAGAAGAGTATTAATGCTTTTGAAATGTAGTGCGACAGAAGAATGCAGAAGATTAGATGGGTAGATCGAATAATTAATCATGAGGTACTGAATCGAATAGCAGAAAGAAATTTAAGGCACAGTTGGACTAGAAGAAGATATTGTATGGTAGGACACATCCCGGGGCATCAATGAATACCCATTTTGATAATGGAAGGAAATGTGTTTGAGAGGGGGAGGTAAAAATTGTAGAGAGACCAAAGCTAGAATACAGCAAGCAGTTTCAAATGTAACAGCAAGTAGGTTAGAGTAGTTATGCGGGAGGTAAAGTGGCTTGTACAAGATGGACTAGCCAGGAGAGCTGTGTGAAACCACTCATCGGACTGAACAATAACAACAACAGTAATTAATTTACGCGTTTCAGGCGGCAGTCCTCCTTTCATCAGGTTGTTGAGGCTCAGCTTGTAGCGTTCATTAAATAAAATAAATTGGAATAAAAATTCTGCACATGGAAATGAAAGGAAGAAAAATTGACTTCCTAGAACAATCGCAAATAGCAATTTACGAGAAAAAATTCAACAATACCCTTAACGTGCAAATGGACGACTACAGAACGAGATTTCTTAACAGCTTTTTCGATTGTTTTTAATTCTGATCAGTAGTTGTAAATGTTTAGTATTCCATGGAAATAGCGTGGACACTCACATGCTGTGACATGGTCGCTAATTGAACAGTGGCCCGAAAACAGAATAAATTTCCTTTATTTCACGTGTATGGTGGCAAGTTTTTATGTCCTGAGACTACCGCTTTCGTTCTGTAATGACTATCATCAGATCTGCAGCAAAATATGGGAAAAACACAAATATAACAGTCAGATTGTCTACAGCTCAGAACAATAAAATAGACCACGATGAAAAGTATTACTGACATACATGTAGTCCAGTCAAATTGCAGAAATACCTTGCAAAAGGTGGGGTAGAAGAGTTTATTTTTGCAACTCGTTCATATGGTTGGAAAGATTAGAAAACCGAGTTTTGCCAACAAAATTTCGCTTGGGAAAACTTTCTGCAGTCAAAAAACTTGGAAAATTTCGGCCCTTTTTCCGTTTTTTCAAAATATCTCAGTTTCATTTGCTCCTATCGCTTTAACGTCTAGTTTCTTTTTTAAAGAGCACAAAATTCTCTACAAATTTGTTTCTTGCCATTTTTTTCTACTCCCAATATCTAAGGCGCTACAGCGCCTCAAAAAATACCAATTTTTCAAATTTTGAGCATAGTGGCAAGATACCTTATTTTTGAACACTATTTTTTCAGTTTCTGTTTGTGTAGTATAAATACATTATAATCATGTTATATGTTGGAATTTACCACCTCAATTTCAAGTATTCAATTTGTCTGTATGCAACATGAGGATTGCTGGGTACCCAACTATTGTGATTCTTACATCACTACCTGAAGTTTACTATGGGCCACCTCAGCCCTGGTATTTGTAAAATTATAAACATAAAAATACATCATTAAGACACACACACACACACACACACACACACACACACACACACACACACACACACAAAAAAAAAATAGTCTCAGGAAACTGAACTATTATTAGCTGCAATAGGCAACCTAATTAGGTAGGTAATTATTCTTGTGTATAAAAGCCACACAGTTGACATTAAAAATGAGTAGCTTTATTGCAATTAAAATGCATTGTCAGTTACTAAAAAATGTTGACAGTTCTGGGTGTGTAATACTTGTAATATCGCACATTAGCGCACTTGAGACAGATATGTGCATCGCTTCCAACGTTTTGATGGGCCAGGTTCCTGTGTCACCAGAAATACCTTGAGTTACGGATTCAGGGTCTGTACCTAGAGTTGATCCCAGATAGACCTCTTCTTTAAACAGCGAGTCAGCCTCAGCAAGTTCGTTGATTTCGTCAGCGGTTTCCTCAACATCCTCCATAACATCTTCTTCACTGTCTTCATATAAAAATTTGGCACGTTTTCACAGTTGACCCCAATACATTTCTTGCAAATTGAAGAACATTTCAAACCCGCTTTTCTGCAGGAGCACGCTCCGCCACAGTTCAGCTTGCATGAGCATGAAACAATGTGAAGAAGTGCTTCAGGTGCTGGATCTTGGCTCACTATAACGGGTATTGGACCGTGGTCACTGTGATTCCAGCCCCATTTCTCAGGAGGTTTCCAGTTTCCCATCCAACTTTGGACTTGTTGGTAAGTGCGCAACGAATGATGTTGTGCAGCATCTAGTGTGGGTGGCAACCGTGCAAGATTCAGTTTGCTTTTTGTGGCAGACGTGGCACCGCAAATGGTCTAGTGTGTGGAAACTGCTGACACTTCCACTATACAATGCGATAGTAACCTGTTCTGTTGCTGTTATTATTATTTCTTCACGGGTAGCATGTGGTTTATTGAACGTGCAAAGCGCTGAGGTTAGGTGTTCATTTTTCGCAACAATATTGCAGCACTTAATTTTTCCTTGCCCAAAAAAAGCGGATGTTGTATCACATCCGCTAAAGGCGTGAGTGAACAGAATATATTCACTGTCAAACTTGTAAGATGCAGTGGAAAACCACTTGTCTTCTGCATTTCCTCTTCCTGGCTTTAAGAAAAATAAGTTTTCAATGCCTTGCCCCAAACCGGTCATGAGCACAAGCAGGTCAACATCTTCTCCTACAATGACAACACTTCCAAAATCTTTGGTTCTTGAAATGACAGATGTTACAATCATAACGTCAGCATCTTCTTGTGCCTGGTGCACTTCAACGCTACACTCCAGAAATTCCTTTTGAAGAAGTTTGATCAAACGCATCTTGTTTCGTTCGTTGTACAAGAACTTGTCCTGAGGGACTTGGTTCACCATCTCTGATTCAACCACAACGTCAACCGAAGAATGTTTTTTGGACCTACGATCCTCTCAGCACTCTTTGTGCTACATTTGTCTCCCTCACATGGATACCCATCAAATACAATAGCAAACTGAGATCCAAATTGACGTTGCAGGTAAGAAACATAGCTTTTGGCTATTGACTTGAAGCAAACATTTCGAGTCCAAGTCACTTTGTGGATAAGGTACCCTCCATCAAAATTTTGTTTGGCATATGGCAGTCTTAACTGCTTAGTTAAAAAGTCATCAGAATTCCCTTTTGCACATAAGAAGCATTTCTCTTTGAACTTGAACTAACCTTTTTCCTGCTACCGACGTAGCAGGTTGGTTCCTGAGGATGACGAAGGCTAGCTGCTATCATTCTCTCATTAATGTACTTCTTGTAGCATGCTTCATGCACCATCACTTCACTGAGCGTTTTCAAAAGACGGGTGTGAGCAGACTCCCTGCGTTTAGCACTACAATCGATAAGTGTGCTCAGTCCTTTCTTTTTCACATTGCATCCACCACTCACCACAGTTTTTTCGCAAATGAAACACAAATTCATGTCAGACATATTCATTTTCAGCACCACAACATATACTGAATGGAAGCGACTCCAAACTGTAGGACCCATATTGTTGTGTGCTAATAGCTGTCAGCGCGATGTGAACAATCACTAGAGATAATTGCCTTCCGCCCGCCAAAGAATAAATACGCTTTTGTCCGCTAAAGAACAATTCATACATACTTTTTCTTATAACTGATCATTAACGTCAATCAACTGTAGAAAATGTACGGCACCTGCATGCAATCGTATTACATATTGTAACACAAATAAACTTCACGCAATCCGACGTGAATGTGTTCGTAGTTACTGAATATGATGCTGTTTGCCCTGGCCCTGCAGCAGAGTGAGATGGTAAATTCCAATGAATAACATGATGAGTAATATGTTTATACCACACAAATAGAAACTGAAATAACAGTGTTCAAAAATTAGGTAATTTGCCACTTTGCTCGAAATTTGAAAAATTGGTATTTTTTGACGCGCTGTAGCGCCTTAGATATTGGGAGTAGAAAAAAATGGTAAAAATCAAACTTGTAGAGAATTTTGTGCTCTTTAAAAAAGAAAATAGACGTCAAAGCGATAGGAGCAAATGAAACTGAGATATTTTGAAAAAACTGAAAAAAGTCCGAAATTTTCGGTTTTCTGACTGCAGAAAGTTTTCCCAAAAGAAATTTTGTTGGCAAAACTTGGTTTTCTAACCTTTCCCACAATATGAACGAGTTAAAAAAATAAAATCTTCTACCCCACCTTTTGCAAGGTACAGGCTTTTTTTCTGAGTTTCACTGGACTAATGTGCATGTGTGCGCTTTAAATATGATGGGGTATACCTGTTTTGTAGAAACATTTCCTAATGTAATGGAGCCATATTGGCATCGTCAACTGCCAAACACATAATACACAAGGGTCATTTGGTCAACAGCACTGCTTTTCAAAACAAACGGCCCTACTGTAGCCGCAAAATGTTTATGTTGCAAGTTCGCCAGATGTCACTACTGTAGGCGGAGACATATTCTTGAATTAATAGTACGATGTAAAATAAAAGGAGGAACAATCAGTAAAGTCTTAAGGATCTGAAGATGGTCATTATAGACCGAAACCGGTAGCCTGAGGACATAAAAATTTGTGACCATAGACGTGAAGTACAGGAAATTTAAAGTGGACAATCTTCGTGATCACAGCTGAAAAAGAACACACGACGTGTTCGGATTGCGGTGTGTGAAATGCAGGGACGATTTTTTTGTTAGACGAGGACCCGTAGTCCAAGGTGTTTTTCATTTTATTTTATTTAATGAGCATCACTAACTATCAACAACCAGATGATGACAGCATTGTCTCTTGAAACGCTTAGTTGAATTGTATCGAGTGCTATTGAAATGGTTGCGTGCAAATAAGTACTATTGACCTTTAGGGGTAAAAAAAACTGAAGTCAATATACAAAGAACACATTGTAGTGCGATTTAAATTCGTCGGCTTGTGACATGTAAGGTCCAAAATCCCAAAGTTGTCGCGACAGGTACTGTCTGCAGACAGCCGCCACAGAGACCCGCACCCTCCTACTATAGACCCTTTAAGGTGCCCCTCACAAAAATCACGTAAAAATCTGCAAGCCGCATATACAATCTCTCTAAACATGTCAGATATTTGTTTTTAATTCTAATTAGGGACACGGCTATTTTAATTTTTGGAAACTCTTGAAATTTCTCCGCCCGGGGAAGACAATGAAAAAAATTTTTTGTTCGTTACGAAAATATCTTGATATCTTGTTTGGCAACGGATCGTTTGCTTTGCGTTAACTGTATAGAAGCTTCGGAAAAACGACTTCTCTTCAGTTTCGTCAATATTTAACTCGTAACAAGTATGAAGTTTAATATGTCTGTCTCCTACAAAAATCGTTTGAAATTCTGAAATTCACATAAGGTATAAATCTCAGTAATGTATCGAAGCATGTAAAAAAATCGCCTTCTCGAGGGTGCAGCTGTAGATATGAGTCCAAAAGCACCCCATAAACACGTGTTATTATTTACAGCCACAATCTACATCCCCGAGGAGAAGATCCCGGCGTAAAATACACTCCTGGAAATGGAAAAAAGAACACATTGACACCGGTGTGTCAGACCCACCATACTTGCTCCGGACACTGCGAGAGGGCTGTACAAGCAATGATCACACGCACGGCACAGCGGACACACCAGGAACCGCGGTGTTGGCCGTCGAATGGCGCTAGCTGCGCAGCATTTGTGCACCGCCGCCGTCAATGTCAGCCAGTTTGCCGTGGCATACGGAGCTCCATCGCAGTCTTTAACACTGGTAGCATGCCGCGACAGCGTGGACGTGAACCGTATGTGCAGTTGACGGACTTTGAGCGAGGGCGTATAGTGGGCATGCGGGAGGCCGGGTGGACGTACCGCCGAATTGCTCAACACGTGGGGCGTGAGGTCTCCTCAGTACATCGATGTTGTCGCCAGTGGTCGGCGGAAGGTGCACGTGCCCGTCGACCTGGGACCGGACGGCAGCGACGCACGGATGTACGCCAAGACCGTAGGATCCTACGCAGTGCCGTAGGGGACTGCACCGCCACTTCCCAGCAAATTAGGGACAATGTTGCTCCTGGGGTATCGGCGAGGACCATTCGCAACCGTCTCCATGAAGCTGGGCTACGGTCCCGCACACCGTTAGGCCGTCTTCCGCTCACGCCCCAACATCGTGTAGCCCGCCTCCAGTGGTGTCGCGACAGGCGTGAATGGAGGGACGAATGGAGACGTGTCGTCTTCAGCGATGAGAGTCGCTTCTGCCTTGGTGCCAATGATGGTCGTATGCGTGTTTGGCGCCGTGCAGGTGAGCGCCACAATCAGGACTGCATACGACCGAGGCACACAGGGCCAACACCCGGCATCATGGTGTGGGGAGCGATCTCCTACACTGGCCGTACACCACTGGTGATCGTCGAGGGGACACTGAATAGTGCACGGTACATCCAAACCGTCATCGAACCCATCGTTCTACCATTCCTAGACCGGCCAGGGAACTTGCTGTTCCAACAGGACAATGCACGTCCGCATGTATCCCGTGCCACCCAACGTGCTCTAGAAGGTGTAAGTCAACTACCCTGGCCAGCAAGATCTCCGGATCTGTCCCCCATTGAGCATGTTTGGGACTGGATGAAGCGTCGTCTCACGCGGTCTGCACATCCAGCACGAACGCTGGTCCAACTGAGGCGCCAGGTGGAAATGGCATGGCAAGCCGTTCCACAGGACTACATCCAGCATCTCTACGATCGTCTCCATGGGAGAATAGCAGCGTGCATTGCTGCGAAAGGTGGATATACACTGTACTAGTGCCGACATTGTGCATGCTCTGTTGCCTGTGTCTATGTGCCTGTGGTTCTGTCAGTGTGATCATGTGATGTATCTGACCCCAGGAATGTGTCAATAAAGTTTCCCCTTCCTGGGACAATGAATTCACGGTGTTCTTATTTCAATTTCCAGGAGTGTATTTTCAGAATAGTCAAGTGGTATCAACACGTTCCTAATGGCTGATCCTGTGTAACTTCATGATAGACGCATAATAGACGGTGGGTTCGACATTAGCCACAAGTTACGGCGAGTTGGCGTTGTCGTGAGACACTAAGAAAAGTTTCTTCCCTCGTCACCCAACGTATCGTCAAAGGTGGCAATAGTTCCACATCATCTGAGTCTCAGATCACTGTGATACAATACATATTACAGGGATTTTTTAATTCCATTTTTGAACCGTTTGTTTACCATTCTTGTCCCTGGAGTGTCATTTTAGCTGTTTCATTGCCTAAAAACAGTATGAAAATAAATTTTTATTGTTTCTCTACAATATAATACAGCTTCTGTTTGGGTTCGCTTACAGGCAGCGCACGGCATCCTGCACGATGAGGCAGTAAATAATTTAACAGACGCAAGCACTGTGTGGAAAGGAGCACTTGCCTAAGTTCCTGCGTCGGATCTAGTCCATACTGCAAACGCGACTGGACACGCTCATGTCTTCCGCGAGGTGCCTCGGTGTACACACGTGAGTGTACGGACGCCCCTTGTTTACTTACCGCTTGCTGTACGGTGCCCCGACAAATTGTTTGACTTCCGACAATTACCTCACGAACAAACACGATGCAGTTTTACCCCACGTGGCGTGCAGGGAATTTTGTGTATGGATCTCGCGCACTTCAGCCGCCTTACAACACTGTGCAACAATTAGAAAGAACAGCACCTTCGAAATCAGTTACTTAAAAATTACCGCAGAAATTATGTTTAAATTATGTTATTATGTTTAAATTGAAGGCAACGGCCTTGCCGCAGTGGCTACACCGGTTCCCGTGAGATCACCGAAGTTAAGCGCTGTCGGGCGTGGCCGGCGCTTGGATGGGTCACCATCCCGCCGCCATGTGCTGTTGCCATTTTTCGGGGTGCACTCAGCCTCGTGATGCCAATTGAGGAGCTACTCGACCGATTAGTAGCGGCTTCGGTCGAAGAATACCGTCCTAACGGTCGGGAGTGCGGTGTGCTGACCACACGCCCCTCCTTATCCGCATCCTCCTCGGAAGATGACACGGCGGCCGGACGGTCCCGGAAGGGCCACTTGTGGCCTAAAGACGGAGCAAAAAATTATGTTTAAATTATGTTTAAATTATATGTTTTTATGTCTTTCTATATCACAACCTGAACATGACTTACTAGCCTGCAGTCAGTCGTGTATTTAAGAGTCCTATTATAGTAGAAGCATCTCTGCCGAGCATACCGCCCGAGGCCTTCCACACGCTACTTTCTTGGGTGTGGTGAACCTGTGTCCCTGAGTCGCCGGAAAAATTTACCGAACAGGCTATCAGATGGTGCTCTGCGACGTGGATATTTTTCAACTAGGAGGTCACTGCTTCCAGGCTTCCATTTGCTAAATTATAGCGTAAATCATTTCCGCAATATCACTTGCCAGATGTGTTGTACGGGACACTTTAACTGCAAGCTGGCAACTCTGCGACCACTACACTGAATCTGAATTTGAAGACGTACTTAAAACTGATTACCGATTAAACGTAAAATCTTGTCATATTTCCTCTGTATGTTCGATGTATATTTCGATTGTTTTTCAAACGATGAAAATTGTAGCAGGAACTGGACCTATCATATTTAAAATAATACTCACAGAAATACTTCTTGGGTGCTTCCAGATATTGTTATTGAACTTTAATTTTTCTTATTTCTTCCTGGTTCTTTGAAAACTGACTAATTCAGGAACTATTTTTGTGAGGGAAACATCGAGAAATACCACACTTTATACATGTGTTTGCACGAAAAGAGTCGTAAATCAGGACCGTTCCCTTTTGAGTTCATTTTGCTGCTCCTCTGGGCGCAGTGAAATTGTTTACGTAACCTTTCAGCACCGAACTATCCCGCCTGGATGTATACACAGGAAGTTGGTTCTGCTCTCAAAGGAACCAAATATTGACTCAGGAAGAGAGAGGCCAGTTCTCTAAATTAAGCGATCGCATTTCGGAAAAAAGAAAGAAATAGATTTGGTTAAGATTCGGAATTCGAATAACGCGCTCTGTGAAAAGCCAACATACAGTATCGGGGTGGCAGAACACTTATTGGACAGGGAGCTTTATGTATGAATAAAGTCACTCGGCGATTAGAGCTACCTACAGTTGATTTTCCGGTGCGAATATGTTCTCTCGGTTCTTCCCTGGATTCCCTTAAGTCATACAAGGAGAAGATTCGCTATGTGTGCTAATACGTAGCATTAATAGTACAAGCAACAAACTTCTACACGGAACAGGTTGGCTCTAGTGTCACTGCCGGCCGCGGTGGTCTCGCGGTTCTAGGCGCGCAGTCCGGAACCGCGCGACTGCTACGGTCGCAGGTTCGAATCCTGCCTCGGGCATGGGTGTGTGTGATGTCCTTAGGTTAGTTAGGTTTAAGTAGTTCTAAGTTCTAGGGGACTTATGACCTAAGATGTTGAGTCCCATAGTGCTCAGACCCATTTGAACCATTTTGAACTAGTGTCACTAAGGCTGAAACAGTGCTCTTGTTGCCTGTCATAAGAGTATATCTGTATAATTAAACTTCACAAATATTAAGTCAGGCTTGTCAAGATTATTATTAACTATAAGAGGCAGTTACTGTTGTCTGTGCATAATTTTATTTTATTGTTATAGTGTTTCAACTCTTTCGTTACTTAAACAACAGTTGTTATGCGGTATGTTTTCTTTTGCCTGGTTATTTCAGATTTCAACAGTTATATCCAAATTTTGTAACTTAACGGAGTAAGGTATTCAATTATAGATTTAACAAGAGTGCATGTTTTGGTCGGCGGGAATTATGAATGATAAGGAAAGACAGATTGATTCTCGCCTTCTTCACTTAAGGAACGTTAATGTTCCCTGTTGAATGAACTCCCTGTCATCGGGGCGCCTAAACCGTAACAAGGTTATATTTAAGTTCAGCAATATGAAGACGTGGTGGTACGTTTCTCTAACTTTATAATTGATTTCTTCCGCGATAGTATGTGCGTATCCTCCTTGCCAAAATTAGATGTCTTCAGTCCTTGTCCAAGCCTCTTTTTACTAAGACCGGCATCTTCCTTCGGTGTCATTGCACTCTTTTTAGCACACACGCCACGAAGATGGTTCAAATGGCTCTGAGCACTATGGGACTTAACATCTGTGGTCATCAGTCCCCTAGAACTTAGAACTACTTAAACCTAACTAACCTAAGGACATCACACACATCCATGCCCGAGGCAGGATTCGAACCTGCGACCGTAGCAGTCAAGCGGTTCCGGACTGAGCGCCTGAACCGCGAGACCACCGCGGCCGGCACGCCACGAAGAGTTCGTAACAAAAAAGAAGAAAAATAGGGCGTCAGTTGTCCAGTCTCAGTGGAAACGTCTTCAGTCGTAAACTAGAATTTGCCTTTTTCGCTTTGCTGAATTACATCATCCAGTGTCTCTTGAACATTCTTAAAAGAGGAAACGGACGTGCTAATAAAATGATTTTGATAGTTATCTCCTACCGGATTGAGCTTATCCATTACAGCCTTATCTTAACTGTGCTGAATACCCGTGGGAATTCATACAGTGAATTTACCATCGAGCGCCATATACGGCCATTTCTACTTCTGAGCCCCACATTATCACGTTACATTCGTTTGCGTGTATCTAGTCTACTGGCAGACGCTACATTACTCTTTGGTTCCAGGCGGGCGTATGACGGATTTCACGATAGTGTTCCACAGATTAATGAGCTACATTCTCGGCCCATTAGCTAGAATTGTAGAGCTAATCGTGCTTAGCTGTTAACATGTCACTTCCTAGCACATAACACCATAACTGTAACATCCACTTTAATTTCCGCCGTAGGTTGCACTGGTCCTGGTGAACCGAGCATGCTTTCAATGGAACTCCCGTGTCACTTCCTAGTAGAGACGAGGCCGGAAATACGATCTCTGGAATCGTGAATGGCACCACCGTGTCAATGGCGAGTGGCAGTAGTACCGGCTGCGGCCGCTGCGGCGCCACCGCCCGCTCGCGCGCTGCGCGCCGTCGCCTGTTTCCCACGGCTAACAGCCCCGCGCGGACATCGCTGTTTGTTTACACGCGCTTTTTCCCTACAGCCTGTCCCGCTCTGCACCCGTCCTCCCGTGACATCACCGCCAACCTTGCGGGCACCAAACGCGTGCTCGGTATCTGTATTCCTAAAAGCCTCTGACTAAACGGCAATTGTGGATACTCATCACACAGGACACTTATTAATGTGCGTTTGTCAGAATAACTTTGCAGAATTTTATTTCCGTTACGTTAACTTTTCTGTACCCCGAGACAACTGAACAGTTAGTAATGAAAAGTATTGAAATATTACTGATTGTTATTGTAGCTACGTATTGTTTTTATTTGCAGCTTGTTTACGTAATTTTTTGTGGGCGTAGATGGAATAAGACTGTCAAAGTTGTTTCATTTTCACCAGGACGCATTGCAGTAATATTCAGCGATACTAAAGTGCCTACAGTTTGACTATTGAATTTGTCATATTTCTGTCCCAGCTCCCTTTGGTAAAGCTTCCTTCTTACTTAGAGCTTTAGAATTAACAGTAATGAATTTAAACGGTGCTTTCCTTTTTTTTCTGCAGTGATAGTTGTTGATTACCATTCGCCGAGAACTTGCGACAAGAATGCGGCAAGTGCCATAACCCGATTACCCAGAAACTTAGACTCAGTGGAAGACGAATCAAAACAAAACACGTGTCTCGGCTTATCTGCAGATACTCTGACAGTTTCTGAGAAAACAACGGTCAAAGTTTTCGATGTAATTTAGATGTCTTTTACGATAATGTCAGAGGAAATGGTGGCGCAGTGGTCAACATTTCGGTCTCTCACTTCTGCGCTCCCTCTTCGAAACCCGATTATTGCTTTTATTTATTTATTTAATTTTTTTATTCGTTTATCTAACCTTGTCCATAGAAAGTTACCGCACGCGCATATTTCTTATTTCTTTTTATATTAATTGTAAAATTATAACTAGTTTTCTCAATAACTGTCACACATGTACGAGGGTCGTTCAATAAGTAATGACCCACGTTTTGTCTCTCAGAACATAGTTATTGTTAAGAGTCAGAATTTGGTGACAATATAGATCAACATGTCTTGTTTGTGCCCTATTTTTCTACGTAGTTTCCATCAGGATCTGTGGCCTTACGCCAACGTTGTGGAAGAGCTTGTATTCCCTGCTGGTAAAAGCTCTCGTCCTGAAGGCGTAGCCATATTTTCACATCGTGACTGACACTCTCTTTATCTTCAAAGTGTGTTCCCCGTAGAGAATCTTTAACCTCAACCATTCAGATGAAATGGCTTTTCGATGAATCTTGGCCGGCCGGAGTGGCCGAGCGGTTCTAGGCGCTTCTATCTGGAACCGCGCGACCGCTACGATCGCAGGTTCGAATCCTGCCTCGGGCATGGATGTGTGTGATGTCCTTAGGTTAGTTAGGTTTAACTAGTTCTAGGGGACTGATGACCTCAGCTGTTAAGTCCCGCCCGCATCTCGTGGTCGTGCGGTAGCGTTCTCGCTTCCCACGCCCGGGTTCCCGGGTTCGATTCCCGGCGGGGTCAGGGATTTTCTCTGCCTTTTGATGGCTGGGTGTTGTGTGATGTCCTTAGGTTAGTTAGGTTTAAGTAGTTCTAAGTTCTAGGGGACTTATGACCACAGCAGTTGAGTCCCATAGTGCTTAGAGCCATTTGAACCATTTTTTTGTTAAGTCCCATAGTGCTCAGAGCCGTTTGAACCGTGAATCTTGTGTTCCGCTGTGAGCATTGGTGGAACCCATCGTGAGCACCTTTTTGAATATCCGAGAGTCTCGATCATTCGCAGACGCACTTCCAATGCTGACCGAAAACTGTAGAGCCAATTGTCGAGTTCTGATGCGCCAGTTGGCACGAATAGTGGCATGCGCACGATTCGGCATGCCTGGAGCAGTGGCTGTGACAGGACGTCCCGAGCGTGACTGGTCATGAAGCTCTGTTTCTGCATTTCCTGAGGCTGTAACTTTCTTTACCCTTTGCCCAAGTTTACTCCTATCGACTGCAGCATCGCCATACACTGCACACAAACGTTCGTGGATGTTCACTACAGTTTCTTTTTCTGCACATAAGAATTCAATAACAGCACGCTCCTTATAACATGAGTCGTACTTAGACGCCGATTTGATGCTGTACTGCGGCTCTGCCATCTGCCAGAACGGTTGGAAACTTCACCGGCCCACAGAACAAACACCAAGTGAGGGCCGCGTGGGGTAGCCGCGCTGTATCGGGCGCCTTGTCATGGTCCGCGCGGCTCCCCCCGTCGGAGGTTCGAGTCCTCCCTCGGGCATGGGTGTGTGTGTCGCCCTTAGCGTAAGTTAGATTAAATAGTGTGTAAGCTTAGGGACTGATGACCTCAGCAGCTTGGTCCCATAAGACCTTAGCACAAATTTCCAAATTTACCAAATGATAAGCACCAACAAGGACGTTTGTCTGTGTATATTAATGGCTTTTTAAAAAAACTGTGGAGAATTACCTATTGAACGAGACTCGTATTATACAATAAATGTGTGTGTGGTATTCCAAGAGGTTGCCATATTTTTAAATACCATATTCTTATGTTTCATTCTTGTATCAGTTCTTATATTAATTCTTGTGTTTTATTCTTATGTTAATTCTTCAGGATGATACTGATCGTAGAAACATTCGAAACAAAGAAATTCCGAGCATCACGTATCGCATGGAGGCAGGTTTGCAACAGTGACATTTCTTCGTACGAATCTCACTCAGGAAATAAACGTCGTTAACGTTGCTGAAGATTTCACCCGATGGCAGTATCTTCATGGAGCGCATAACGCATAGCGGATCACTTTTTCGAAACCTGGCGCTTGCTCTTGATTATGAATGAAAATAAAATAGAGGAATTTCACCGAAAACAATTTCAAATAATTTTCACATTCATTTATTTTTATTTATTTTTTAATTCTTTCACCAGACGTTGAGGTAATAGAGGAATAAGTCCAACGTCGTTTCAGCTACATTACCTGAAATAATCTTCTACGGATATGGGTAGACAAATAAAAAATAAAAATGATAATCGGGTGTCGATCATAGGGCTCAAAATTGTGAAGGTGCGACGCTAGCCACTGTGCCATCGCTTCGATTGAACTATTTACTCGCTAAAAGAAACATAAAGTATCTCTAGAAACTTTGACTGTCGTTTTGTCATAAATGGTTGAGTATCTACGCGTAAGAAGAGACACGTGTTCGCTTATTTTGACAACCCTTCCATGTAGGGGAGTTTATGAGAACTCGGGTTATGACACTTGTCGTGTTCTCCTCTTTTGTTAACTTCAAGGTCAGAGGTACGTATCTTGGTTCCTCATCAAACAATGTTGATCACGCTAAAACTTGTAATAGTGATAGCAACTGTTATTTAAGAAAAATACGTATCACAGCCGCAATTGGGCATTGGTGGCAACTAGTGAAAATTTCTGCCGGACCGGCACCTGAATCCGGATTTGCCGCTTGACGCGAGCGGTCGCCTACTATATGCGTGCTGTCTGTTCTGCCGGACATACGATAAATTTAGGAATAGTAGGCTAAAGGCACTGTCAGATCAAGGTGTGAATCGGGTAGGTGGGTCTACAGGAAAAGAGAAGGTTAGATCGTCATTTTCCTTATTTTTTCTGTCGTTAAGGATTAATGCCCCATTGACGAGGAATTCCTTACAGACGGAGCACAGGCTCCGATGTTGGAAGGGTAGGAAAGGGTACCATTTTAAAGGAACCATCATGTTATTCGCATGAAGCGATATTGGTAAACCGTGGATGTTAATGGTCGGAGAGGAACATGAACGGCCGCACTACTGAATGTGAATCCAGTATGCTGAACAATGCGGAATGGTTCGCGCAGTGTGCGTGGGGTACTCCGTCGACAGGGCGTAAACCACAGAGAATTGAGCTGCAAGTGGCCGGTTGTAATCTGTCAGCTGTGTCAACGTCAGCGAGCACGACAGCTAGCGAGCAAACATTCGAATCTGGGTCACATGGACCAGGTAACATGCAAACAGCCAGAGGACGCAGATGGCTTTCGATCGTAGCAGATGGTCTAACGGAGGTGTCGTTGTGAGGTGGGGAAAAGCTTACGAAAGACGTAGCGTATTTACATCTATACTGTGGAAACGATTGTGTACCTATGACAGAAGATACGCCCCGTTTTATTCACGTTCGGAGCACGAAAAGAATGAATAAATGCTTCTGAAATTTGATACTGTTTTCACGGTCCGAAGGGAGTGATAGCGGCTAACAGCATATTTTTGGATTCCTCACCAGGCTTTCACGGCACAGCTGACGTCTCTGCAAACGTCTTTCCTGGAAGAACTAACCTGTGACCATGCGTACTGCTCCTCTTTGTACACGGTAAATATCCTCTGTTAGACGTATTTGGTATGGATCTTACCCATTTGAGCAATGTACTGGGTTCCAGAATGAGATTTTCACTCCGCTGCAGAGTGAAAATCTCATTCTGGAAACATCCCCCAGGCTGTGGCTAAGCCATGTCTCCGCAATATCCTTTCGTTCAGGAGTGCTAGTTCTGCAAGGTTCGCAGGAGAGCGTCTGTAAAGTTTGGAAGGTAGGAGACGAGGTACTGGCAGAAGTAAAGCTGTGAGGACGGGGCGTGAGTCGTGCTTGGGTAGTTCAGTTGGTAGAGCACTTGCCCGCGAAAGGCAAAGGTCACGAGTTCGAGTCTCGGTCTGGCACACAGTTTTAATATGTCAGGAAGTACTGGGTTGGTTCGCACTTTTTGTTGGCAATCTCATTTGTAGACTCGTTGCATTGCTCCGCTAACCCACCACGAACAGAACTCTACCACTTGCTTTATTTACGACTGGAATTATTTGATAACTGCACTTCATGTCCCTACAAATTACTGTACCCAGATATTCGTTGACTGATTCCAGTTGTGGGTCATTGATACGGTAATCATAGAACACAACTCTTTTTTCAGTTTTTTGATGTGCACAGTTTTACATTTTTGAACATTGGAAGCAAGTTTCCATTTTTTGCACCATTTTGAAATTTTTTGAAGATCTAACAATAGAAATGCAGCTTTTTTGGGGCAGTAATTCGTTGTAGATAACTGTATTATCTACTAAAAGTAGATGGTTGATTTGGTGGATCAGATTAAACAGCGAGGTCATCGACCTCATTGGATTAGAGAAGGATAGAGAAGGAAGTCGGCCGTGCCCTTTCGAAGGAACCATCCCGGCGTTTGCCTGAACCCATTTAGGGAAATCACGGAAAACCTAAATCAGGGTAGCCGGACGCGGGTGCAGTGTGCTAGCCACTGCGCCACCTCGCTCAGCAAGGCTTGTATTAATATTGTGTATGCAGTCATTAATAAACAACATAAGCTGCTAAGGTCTCAGCTCACTTCCTCTGTGACACACCTCAGATTATGATCAGCATTGGCGGCCGAAGACTTCCGTAGTAAGAAGTCACCCTCAATCTGCCAACGGCCTTTTCAAAGAGGACAGAGGAGTGGACAGAGGTTCAGGGCACTCTTTTGCCCTTGGAATGAGAAACTGCCCCTAAAGGCGGAAGAATCAGCAGCGATCAACGGCATGAGGATGCAGAAGCCAATGGGAAACACTGCATTAAAGACACATAACGGGTATCCGCAGGACATGTGATCTGTAATTGAAAAATTATCATGATGATCTGTCCATTAGCAAAAGATTGCGGAATAGTCCCCATTTCGGATCTCCGGGAGGGGACTGTCATACGGGTGCTGACCATGAGGAAAAGTATGAATAACCAACGAAAGAATAACGTTCTACGAGTCGGGGCGTGTAATGTCATAAGCTTGAACATGGTAGGGAAGCTAGAAAATCTGAAAAGGGAGATGCAGAGGCTCAATCTAGATATAGTAGGGGCCAGTGAAGTGAAATTGAAAGAAGACAAAGATTTCTGGTCAAATTGTAAGTAGGCTGTTTAGGTTTTTTTATTGATAACGCCACCTCAGTATGAAAATCACCGGCTGTGCCGTGTGCAGTCTGTGGCTGCTTTGCATTGTTGTAATACTCAACCATTGTAGTGTTAGGCAGCTGGCTGTGAACAGCGCGTAGCGCTGGGCAGTTGGAGGTGAGCCGCCAGCAGTGGTGGATGTGGGGAGAGAGATGGCGGTGTTTTGTAATTTGTCATGATATCAAGGTAAATACATTGTTGGTTCTCTATTAATATCTTTTATTTGCTAACTATCCCTATGAGTAGTTAGTGCCTTCCATAGTTCGAATCTTTTATTTAGCTGGCAGTAGTGGCGCTCGCTGTATTGCAGTAGCTTGAGCAGCGAAGATTTTTGTGAGGTAAGTGATTTGTGAAAGAGATAGTTTAATGTTAGTCAGGGCCATTCTCTTGTAGAGAATTTTGAAAGTCAGATTGCGTTGCGCTAACAAAATATTGTGTGTTGAAAGTCAGATTGCGTTGCGCTAAAAAATATTGTGTGTCAGTTTAAGCACAGTCATGTAAAATTATTCAAAGGGGAAGTTTCATATGTCGACCCTTAGCCTAGGATACCTCACTGGAATCTTCTGATTTTTTCTTGTAGTTTGTATAATTAGTGTAGATTTTGTTTATTGCTAGCGCGTAATTGTAGAGAGAATCTCCATTGTAGTTGTAGTTTTTCAGTGTTGTATAGTAAAATAGTTGTGGCATGCATGTAGATTTGCACCAAGTATTTCGCAGCTGCAATTAACTAGATATTATTTTCAGTGTTATGTTAATGTGTTCTCTTATTTTTGCTCTTCAAATTGTGTTTTTTCTGTGTTGTCGTGTGAAATACTGTGACAATAATGGCGTGTGAAAAGCGTAACACTAGGCTCCAAAGTAAATTGAGAAACGACAGCGAAGACGAAAGCAGTATGTTAGCGCCGCAGAGTAATGAATTAACTAATGTTAAAAGTAGTAATTTGGTAATTGCGCATAGGGAGATGGAGCGGGTTGCAAACAATGGTGTAGACAGCGAAACAATTAGACAACAGGGAAGCATTATCGATCGATCGGTCGGCAATAGCTCGGCTCAGGAATCCGAAATGACACGAGACGATCTCACAAATACTGTAGATTCAGGTTTTGGATCCTCACCGTTTTCTCAAATAAGTCAAGACACATTTTCTGCTTGTCAAAATGTGAATGTTGCCGGTGAAAATGCACTGCCAAAAAGCATAGAGAAACAGATTCCAGACACTAATACATTATTATTGCAATTAATGCAACAAATGGAACAAAATCAGAGAGAAATGAAACAAATGGGACAAAATCTTCAAAAGTTAGACACAATGGAACAAAATCTTAAAAAGTTAGACACAGTGGAACAAAATCTTAAAAAGTTAGATACCACACTTGAACAAACACGTGAGGATTTAACTAATGAGTTACATCACATTGAATCGAAATGTCAAAAAGTCTGTAATGACGTAAAAACACAAATTTGTGAACATTTCCAACCTATTTTTTCGCGGCATGAAAATGCACTACAGAATCACGAAGCAGCCATAAAAGAACTGCAAACTACTGTTCATGAAAATCATGAGACCTTGCAAGCTAAATTTGACTCAGTTGCATCTACCGATTCGGTTACGCAACTTGCAAAAACCCAGGAAAACTTAAAAGACACAGCAGAAAAACACACTGAGGAAATAAGTACATTATCGGATAAAGTAGCCGAACTTTCAGATCAGTTCACTAACTTATCTACAAAGGTAGATGATGATCTGAATGACACAACACCTGTAGCCTTCACTGACACTGAAGAGTATGAACAAATTAGAAAATTCAAACAAAATCAAAATCAAATCAATACACAGTACAAAAGAGAAATCCGGGAAGTGCAAGATCAGTTGGCACAAGTAGTACAAGAATTACGTATTTCAGAGGACACTCGCGCCCCAATACGGGAAGAGGGACTTAGAAATATGGAACAGCCACAAAATAATAACACAAGACACTTCGGAAATTATGAAAGAAATTGGCAAGGCACACCGAATTTTGAGATGGAACCGCCGACACGACGTAACAATGACCGGTATGCTACTCGCCGACACGATGATTTTGACTATAAGCTGTTCATTACTACACGTAAATTTAAAACATTTAAGAATTCTGCCAACGACATTCATCCACAAGCATGGCTCCATCAATTCTCTCATTGTTTTCCTCCCAACTGGTCGTTAGAACACAGATTAGAATTTATGTGTGGCTACTTAGAGAATGAACCAGCTGTAAGAATGCGATCGGTCATTCACGATTGCCACAGTGAAGGAGAATTTTACCATGCCTTCCTCTCCGCATACTGGTCTCAAGCCACACAAGACCGAGTAAAACATGGCATCATAATGATGAAACATTTTGAACAATCTGAATTCTCCAGTCTTGTGAAATATTTTGAAGACATGTTGCACAAGAATCAGTACCTGTCAAACCCATACAGCCCCTCAGAACTCATCCGAATTTGCTTAATCAAACTGCCTGAACATTTAAGACATATTATTTTAGCAGGACGTTGCAAAGATGACATTGAAGCATTTCAGGGACTCTTACAAGAATTAGAAATTGACACTCACAATAGCGGAATGCGAAAACAGGAAAACAATCACTACAGGTCACATACGTCACAATTCTGTGACGACAGAAACAATAACTGGACACGACAAGGCTATTCTTACAAAGCAAATCGTGACCAAAACAGACACCACCCATATGACAACCACTGGCAGAGTAATAATTACAGGGAAAGATCACCTCTCCGCGGTAATGAATATGACAGAGACAATCATAGAAACAGACAATTTGGCAACCAGAACTATTATCACGGGAGACAGAATAACTTTAGACGCAACGGTCCAGCGCGCAGTTACGATTCCGGGAGAAATTCTCCACCACTTAACCGACAAGAAAGAAACCACAGAAACTACCGACATGACGACAGACGATGTGATCGTAACGACAGACCTGAATTGCATCAGAACTGGCGGTATTTAAACAGGGCAGGGCCCTCTCGTCACGGTGAATTTGTGGAGGTTCGGTCTCCGAATCCCAATAACGACGCGCGCCAGCAAAGAAACAGACAATGACTCGCACAGCAGGCAGCCGCGTGCGCCGGCTGGCTCCGAGAAAAATAACATAGCGCTAACCTTGAGAAAAAAAATTCCAGTATTCTTTACCGACGTATACTACTTGACAATTGCGTTAAAGTTGAAACTCTGCATACTAGGAAGAGCAAAGGTTTACACCACATTTCACACGTAAAACCGTTTATTGAGAGATAATGTGCTTTTTTAACTTGAGATTTTAATGCAACATTTTGGTTTATTTGAAAATACATTCTGAAATTAAAGTGCTTTCTGTGAGATACCAGATGACACAGAGGTTAGTTTATGTGACAGCTACACGATGTTATCACGACGCTACTAATGAGTGACAGTTTACAATGTTGCTTTTGCGGTGTATCTGTTTTATATCTGCACAGTTTTCTGAATTCTTTTGGAAAGAAAAAACATGTTTTAGTAGTAACTTTTGTGGTATAGCAACAATGAGGCAGCCTTTTCCGTAGCACAACAATACGTTACAGCACAATACTTTCTTCATCACAACAATAAGCGTAATAACTAAGATATCTATACGCAAAGCATTTCACTTTTGTGTATCATCAGGTAAGTACATTGACTTCTGCAGAACTTAGCTTTCGGAGGACGATAACTACGACACTTCCACAGAGATTATCTTACAACATGACGCACAGTTTAGCGCTACAGGACACGTATTTGAGTGATTAATTTTGTACTTCAAACATTTATTTTTTAAGATTTTTAAATTGCAAAGAAAGTTTTCCGTCATACATTTCATTCCATTGCTGTAATTTGTAACACCTGAGGGTATAATTACATTTATCCTCAGGGGGGTACACGCTTACTTTGTGTATCATGTGTTTAGCACGCACAAGGAGCCCTAGCTAATATGGTATTTGCTTATACAACTTTACACATCGGTACCATATTTCTCTAACACAGAATTACACAGCTATCTGATTATTTACCTGAGAGAGACAAACATTTATTTTACAACATTAGTGATAGATGTTTACGTAATTACACCGTTGGATAACTTCACACTTACGAAATTGTATTTTGTCTGTACTTTGTCAACTGTTCATACTTTTTCAGAACCATTGTGATACTATGAGAGCGTTGAATGATGTATTTGGTATGAGATCATGATTTTTAAGGTACGTTTGAGGTAGATGACACTTTTGACATGAGCAGAGAATTTTTTTAGGTTTTGAAACTGTTGGAGGAAGCTACGACGATTTTGAGAGTTGACTGAGGTATTATGATGTTATTTTTACGACGACGATGTGTATTATGCTGTTGAGGTATGTTTATGATTAATAAGCTAATGTTATATGAAGAATTTGATTATGCTATGTATCTAATGATGAAGTATTGAAGAAGCGTCGACGAATTTGTATATGTGTAATAAGGTAAGGAGTAATGAGTAGCGGTTAGGAACTCTGCCTTGTGAAGACGTATGTTGGAAACCGAGAATCGTACTTTTAGAATTATGAAATGTGTGTAAATGCGTGAATGTATCACAATGCCGACGAAAATTTTTTGGACACTGTTATATTCATGGGATTTTGTTTTTACAGGTTTGCAACGCTAATTCTTGACCTGTGAAATATTTTTATTTAAGACTGCCATTGTAGGGGAAACTGCTGTCGTAAATATTTCCATACGAAAGTTAAGTGACCACCTGCACGTAATACGTCGTGGGCACACAGCTGTGTCAGACACCTGGGCGACAGCCGCCCGAACAAAAAAAAAACCATTAGCCTTCCAGCGGCACAGGTAGAAAAAAAAAGAGGCCATTATCCTCGCTTGACGTTCCTTTGTAGAAAGCATCGCAACATTTCACGGCTATTGTCGTGCTAGTTGAGAGAAATGCCATATGGCGACAGAAATGCCTAATGAAATGACGAGAAATATTTTTACATCTGCACACCTGATTACGACAAGCGTCTTTCTACGAGAGTTGAGAGAATTTCTAACTTATGAAATGTCACATGACTACTGAATGATTATTTTATGCTTTACTTTGTACATAGTTGCTTATTTCATTTGATATCTAGTTTCCAGCTGTGTTGCAGCATTGGTTTCATAAAAAAAAAAAAAAATTCATTTGCTAATGTGAACACTTTCTGTCAACAGATCTATTAAATAATTACTTTATGACCCACATTCTTCGAAAAAGGAGCTCTTGGAATGGAAAGAACAATAAGAAGGGACTAGTAACAGTTACTGCACACATAATTTTCTTTTCAAGTACATGGTAATATTTTTTTTACAATAAGTTGTTGTGGTGCACCACTTTAATTACTTAGACATTAAGATGTGATTATACATTTCCCTTATCTGCATTGTTATCTTTAGTCTACTATTTTTTCTGCTTGAGCTATGTCATGTTTAGGTATAAGTTGCTGCTGTTTGCCAGGCATAGTGTTATTGAATTTGACTTTGTATTATTCTGTTAAGCCAGTTTTACTAATGATTTCTTGTTATTATTTGTTGCACATTACCTTAGATTAGTTGTAATATTACAATTGCTTTTCTAATTCCTAAAATGCTGCTTCCTTTGCAAATCTGCAATTTTTGTCATTGCTGTTTGCGTTTATTGTTTTATGTGTTGCTGCATTGCCTCGTCCCTTAGTTTAATGTCTGAGCTCAGTAGATTTAAGTTAGCTTAAGAGGGGGTAGACTATATAAGAGACTGCGTTGTGATGAATTGGAAGAAATGCATTTAGAAGTTATACGAAAAAAATACAGAAAAGAGGTACAGATAGGACTTTTTGGGAATAATGACGAACGAAGGGAGATCTCCAAGAACAAACAAAAGGTTTTGTTCGCAAAATACTGCAGTACCAAAAGTTACACTGAAAACGAACCCTGTCCTTTCCATTGTGTTATCCCCCTATGTGTTTGTGTTCCCTTGTGTATTTATGTTTTTCCTGTATTTATATGTATATCTGATAAGACTTATGTTGTAGAATTTTTCTAATACTAAGCTACATTCACTATGATGAGGAATACTGTTATCCTCAAATATAATTTGCATTTATAATATGTTATTTTCTTTGTAAAGATGTTAGACATTAGTAATTCTGTTCTATTTTAATGCTCATGTGTAAAGTTGATGTTTCAAAAGCTATTCTGATCTTTTATGTATGTACTTATGTCATTATTTTTGTAACACTAATGTATATGTTTATTTCTATTCTTTTGTAAAGCCTGTTTTACTACAAATGTTATCTGTATTGTTATGTTCTTTACTAATGTATTTTGTACGTTTGTAATTGTATTCTCATGTTATAATATTGTAATTGACACCAGGTCGTCAAATTAAGTATATTTTGACTGCACTCGTTTCTGTTGGTCATAGCATATGCACAATATGTGAGAAGTAGGGAGTGATAGTGTTTGCACATGTTTTAATGATTCAGCAAGGGACTGGATAACAGCATTGCTGGTTCTGAGGACTATTCCAAAAACTTTGTGAGTGCACAAGTGGTGGTTATGGACTTGCTACATTATCCACAAGACTCTTCGTTGGTGATTGTGCACCTGCACAGTCGCAACAGATGGCTGCCTGCCATCTCTACAAGGACTGCAGTGGGTCTGCACCTCTGGTGGCCCACCAGTACCATTATCTCTACAAGGACTACAGTGGGTCTATATCTTTGATGATCCATCAATACCATTATTTATACAAGGACTGCAGTGGGTCTGCACCTCTGGTGGCCCACCAATACCGTAATCTCTACCAGGACTACAGTGGGTCTGCTCTGTGATGACCTACCAAACGATATTCTTCAAAACTTCGATTGACTCCGCTGTGGGTTTGCTCTGTTGTGGCCCATTACCTGTCAGCATGTCAAGAGTCAGCACTGTCTTTCCGTTGGAAGGACAACGCTACTTTTTCAAGACTGCATGGAAATCCACTACTTCCGTGTGCATTTTCTTTTACTGCTCAGACTTTGAGAAAAACACTGCAATGTGATGAATGATCAGGACTGTCTTTATGGACTGTGAGAAAATTTTAGCTTTTGACCAACATTGTATCAATAAGTGTGTGCATTTGATTTCTTAGTTATTGTAATTATGAAAAATTTTTTCAAATCTGTATTGGGCACTGCCCAACCCAATTTGTAAAATTTTTTGTGGGGAGCATGGGGGCTATGTAAGTAGGCTGTTTAGGTTTTTTTATTGATAACGCCACCTCAGTATGAAAATCACCGGCTGTGCCGTGTGCAGTCTGTGGCTGCTTTGCATTGTTGTAATACTCAACCATTGTAGTGTTAGGCAGCTGGCTGTGAACAGCGCGTAGCGCTGGGCAGTTGGAGGTGAGCCGCCAGCAGTGGTGGATGTGGGGAGAGAGATGGCGGTGTTTTGTAATTTGTCATGATATCAAGGTAAATACATTGTTGGTTCTCTATTAATATCTTTTATTTGCTAACTATCCCTATGAGTAGTTAGTGCCTTCCATAGTTCGAATCTTTTATTTAGCTGGCAGTAGTGGCGCTCGCTGTATTGCAGTAGCTTGAGCAGCGAAGATTTTTGTGAGGTAAGTGATTTGTGAAAGAGATAGTTTAATGTTAGTCAGGGCCATTCTCTTGTAGAGAATTTTGAAAGTCAGATTGCGTTGCGCTAACAAAATATTGTGTGTTGAAAGTCAGATTGCGTTGCGCTAAAAAATATTGTGTGTCAGTTTAAGCACAGTCATGTAAAATTATTCAAAGGGGAAGTTTCAAAATGAGTAAACGTTAATATCAACAGCAGCGGAAAATGGTGTAACGGGAGTAGGATTCGTTATGAATAGGATGGTAGAGCAGAAAGAGAATTATTGTGAACAGTTCAGTGATAGGCTTGTTCCTATCAGAATCGACAGCAAACCAATACCGACAACGATAATTCAGGTATACACGCCGATAGTCGCAACCTCAAGATGAAAAGAGAGAAATTATATAAGGATGTTGAAAGTGTAATACAGTATGTAAAGGAAGATGAAAATCTAACAGTCATGGGAGACTGGGATGCAGTTGTAGGGAAAGGAGTAGAAAAAAAGGTTACAGGAGAATTTGGGCTTGGGACAAGAATGAGAGAGGAGGGAGACAGTTCTGTAATAAATTTCAGCTAGTAACAGTGAATACGCTGTTCAAGTATCATAAGAGGAAGAGGTATACTTGGAAAAGTCCGGGTATTAGGGGAAGATTTCAGTTAGGTTACATCGTCGTCAGACAGAGATTCCGAAAGCAGATACTGGATTGTAAGGCGTACCCAGGAGCAGATACAGACTCAGATCACAATGTAGTAGTGATGAAGAATAGACTGAAGCTTAAGAGAATAGTCAGGAAGAGTCAATACGCAAAGAAGATAGGGAAGTACTAAGCAATGACGAATATCCTTGAAGTACTCTGTGGCTGTAGATACAGCAATAGTACAGTTGAAGAGGATTGGACATCACTAAAAAAAGGTAATCACAGAAAATGAGAAGAAAAGAGTAAGAACAAAAAAGGTAACTGCGAAGAAACCATGAGTAACAAAGGAAATACTTCAGTTGATCGATGAAAGAAGAAGGGAAAAAATGTTCCTGGAAAATCAGGAATACAGAAATACAAGTCGCTGAGGAATGAAATAAATAGGAAGTGCAGGGAAGCTAAGACGAAATGTGAAAAAAAAAAAAAAGAAATGATTATCGGAAGGACTGGCTCGGCATATACGAAAGTCAAAACAGCCATCGGCGAAATTAAAAGTAAGCGTGGTAACATTAAGAATGCCACGGGAATTCCACTGTTAAATGCAGAGGAAAGAGCGGATAGGCGGAAGGAGTCACACATCTTCGTTTGCCTATGCTTCCTGTATCATTCCTTTTACATGATCTGCTGTCACATTTTCAGCTGCCTCCTTGAAAAGGCGTTCCATTTAGGTCAACGCATTTTTTATTTATTTACTGTAGTAATATGACGTTTAACCTGAGCCCAAGTCAGTTGTATTGCGCGGAAGTGGCAATGGTATGGCAGCAATATGAGCAGTTTATGCCCGTATTTTTTGTTATTTTTATCCACAGGGTTTTTGGCTTGTGTTGCGTCACAAGTTCTAATAATTCTGCCCTTGTCGAGTTACTGTCAAACTGTTTCTCCAGCGAGTTAACGACGTCGTGTTTCTTCGTTGCCTATCTGGGCGCCATGTCTTGTACAACGGAATGATATGGAGCGTTATCCATAACAATTATAAAGTTTTTCGTTAAGTTTTGAAGTACAGTGTCGTCAGACCATTTCACAAAAGTATTGTGGTTCGCCTCTTGGTGGTAGTCGGAGGTTATGTTTGATCTAAATAACAGCAGATAATTAGAAACGAAATCTTTTGAATTTCGAGGATGTGCTACAATTAATCCTTGTCCTCTGCCGATTGGAGCTGCCACACTACCGCTGATGGTATCACCTGTCCAGCCTTTTTGTTAACTGTGTCTCGCATTTACCCATGTTACGTGAAGCCAAACGATATAAATAAAATTGCTCTCTATTAATTCTCTAAGAAAAAAAAAAGTGTGAAATCTTATGGGGCTTAACTGCTAAGGTCATCAGTCCCTAAGCTTACACACTACTTAACCTAAATTATCCTAAGGACAAACACACACACCCATGCCCGAGGGAGGACTCGAACCTCCGCCAGGACCAGCCGCACAGTCCATGACTGCAGCGGCTCAGACCGCTCGGCTAATCCCGCGCGGCAATTCTCTAAGAAAGCGGCATCGCAATATCTTGGCGTTCCATTTATAGCTTGTGGCCAGAAATGGATTTACAGCGGAATCCTAACTCGTAACAAGGACGATTTACTACATTGAAATACGCCCGCTGTTACGAGTGTAGCAAGCAGCTTTTTGGATGTCGGATATTCCTTCCTTGTATAATATGTGTGTGTCTGACGACGATTCGCATCTTCCTGAAAAGAGTCGAGTTTGTTGTGCTCTTGTGGAGGGGCCACTTCTTCACAAGTGTCTCCAATTTAGATGACTCGGCCTGATTTTTCTTTCGCGAATTTCTACTTGTAGATTCTTATCGCTGGTCTTTCGCTGATTTGTAGAACAGCTGCAGATCGCTTCACCACTTTATCCACGCGAACGAGAGGTGCTCCTGCATTCTTCTCTCTCACAAAATGCTCCCTCAAGGTAAACACAAATTCATGCAATTGTTAGTAGTATGGAGCCTCGGCCTGCCCTTCTTTGGACTATAGTCATCACGCATTGTAAGGTACGTGAAGCTGAATGTCACCCAAATCTCTCACTGCAACGGCTCGCTGAGGACTGTCTGGGAAAATGCTTCAGATAGCGTAGCGCAAGTGGCAACGCAGTGGGAGCTGTGCAGCCCGTTAATAAGCGATAACTGGCTTAAATCAGACTGTAGTGTTCTACCAACTGAGCTAAAACCCCCGATGTGGGCGAGGTGTCTGTGTTTAGCCGTCCCCACGTTTTCCCGAACCACGTTGTACCACCAGCTGTCTCCACGCCGCGGTCGCTCGGGCAGCGGCCACCATGTGAACGGCCCAGTCCCACGGCCGCGCCGTTGCGTCACCGCGCGCCGCGTGGCGCTGCTGGTGTGGGGTCGCCGCTTCCCCTCCCGCTGGCGGGGCTCGATCGCGTGACGCCGGTTAGCAGCACTCCACGTGCCGGCTTTGAACGCCACCGCTTTTAGCCGAAACGTGGCCGTAGAGGGCGACGCATATTTTGAGACGGAATTTTTGCGTCGCAGCAAGTCCGAATTTGGGTAACACTGCTTTGCACTGACTGACCTCACAAAACTTGTCGCTTTCGTTCATTCTTTACTTTAACCCTGTATGACTAGTAGCATTATTTGAATGAAAAATTTCCTTTTCTGCCATTAGAACACACTAGTTTCTACATGACCATTTTTTGTAATTACAAAGGACGTTTTTCAGATTTTTAAAACTGTTCAGACAAGTGGACGTGGAACTTGGCCAATTAAATTTCGTTGTTTATCTAAAATAATATCAACCATATACAGTATTCAGTCACTAGAATAAGTATGTTTTAGTGTACAGTTCACTCTAATTTGCGGACGCGCCGGCTTTCCAACAACCATTGTGTTCTGTTCACTAAATATAGGCCTACGTGCTGTTAAACATAATTACGTGGCGACTGGAAGAGAAACCCCTTAGCACCGAAGTAGCTGCTGTTGTTGAGATGACTTTTTTGGCTATACAGCCGCGTCACAGGTCCAAATAGTGTTGAGGTCACAGTTAAACAAAAATGTATGGCTATACAGATTAGCGACAATTTGCAATACGTTATTAAAAGAAGTATTGGTCTAATGATGATAGCCCGCAGCAATAGTTTACTGTTCACTTGCACTGATCTAGTTTTAACCCTCGTATATTCCTGAATCCAATGAACGATTACTATGATCACTTAAAGAATGTCCAGTATCGCTCTTCTTCACATCTGCTATACACCCTCCGCCCCCGGGCCAGTCTGAAAAGTTTCGACGCTACATCATTAAAATAACTGAAAAAAAAGGTAACATGGTGATTTTAATGCTTCACTTGTTAGTGTAAGTAGTTTCCCCCCTTACAACGCACAGAAAGTTTATACAACCATATGAAACTGCCGGAAAAGCCCTTTTTTGGGATTTCACGGTCGCTTGAATGACGACTATATCGTCAAAGCGTCGACACCTCAAGTGAATTGCGCAGTTTGTCATTTTGTGGTAGGTTCGTATTGATAAGACCATGTCTCGTCACCTGTGATGATTTTTTCAGAAAAGAGTTTCCAAGTTTTGCGTTTCCGTCTACATTTCCAAGGATACTGTGCAGATCATACTTAAGTGCCTGGCAGAGGGTTCATCGAACCACCTTCACAATGATTCTCTATTATTCCAATCTCGAACAGCGCGCGAAAATAACGAACTCCTACATCTTTCCGTGCGAGCTCTGATTTCTCTTATTTCATTATGATGGTCGTTCCTCCCTATGTAGGTCGGCGTCAACAAAATATTTTCGCATTCGGAACAGAAAGTTAGTGACTGAAATTTCGTGAGCAGATTCCGGCGCAACGAAAAATGCCTTTGTTTTAATGATGTCCACCCCAAATCCCGCATCATTTCAGTGACACTCTCTCCCCTATTTTGCGATGATACAGAACGTGTCGCTCATCCTTGAACTTTCTCTATGTATTCTGTTAATCCTATCTGGTAAGGATCCCGGATCGCACAGCAGTACTCCAATATAGGACGGGCAAACATAGTATAGGCAGTGTCTTTAGTAGATCTGTTGCATGTTCTAAGTGCCCTGCCAATAAAAAAAAAAGTGTTTAGTTTGCCTTTCCCATAACATTTTCTGTGTTGTCTTTCCAATTTAAGTTGTTCGTGATTGTAATTTCTAGGTATTCAGTTGAATTTACGGCCTTTAGATTTGACTGATTAATCACGTAACCGAAGTTGAACGGATTCCTTTTAGCACTCTTGTGGATGACCTCACAGTTTTCATAATTTAGGATTAAAATGGTTCAAATGGCTCTCAGCACTATGGGACTTAACATCTGAGGTCTTCAGTCCCCTAGACTTAAAGCTACTTAAACCTAACTAACCTAAGGACATCACACACATCCATGCCCGAGGCAGGATTCGAACCTGCGACCGTAGCGGTCGCGCGGTTCCAAACTGTAGCGCCTAGAACCGCTCGACCACTCCAGCCGGCGACCACTGGAAAGCTGATGGGCGGTATATAGTGGCTGATGCCTCCAAACCCCACCCAAGACACTCAAGTGGATACTGTAACTGCTCTTTTTACCCGCAATTCGGCACCCGCGAGTGCCCGAAAAAGCATTCTTCCATGTGTTGCACATTTGCCGCGCGACCTGGGATAAAGCGATGTTCTCGTTGAAGCCTACGGCTCAGCACGTTGTGCTGCCACTGGGACAGTGTGCATAGCACGCCGTCTAGACTGCAGTGTGCGGACGCAGCGTCCACCTGTTGGTCGCAGCGCCGGCCGGCGTGGCCTCGGCGCGTCAGCGGCGTAATTGACGGCGAGCGTCTCCCGGAGGCCCCACAGAATTAACTGGCCTTTCCGGCAGCCACAGCCGCGCCGAACAACATGCCGCCCACCATCTGCTCTCGCTGCTGCTGTCCGCACCGTACTCGAACCTTTTGCTGATGAAGGACAGCGCTGTCGTCAGCAAGGCGGTCACGTTCGGCGGAAATGGCCGCCAAGTTCACTGCAGAATACAAGATTGGATGAAATTTTGAAATAGTGTCTAGTAAGGTACACCCTTTTTGAACCACCACAACCGTGTTAGGTGTATATAGTAAATTATTTTCATTTATGTTGCATGGTATTTAAGGGAAAACGTACTTATGCTGTCGAAGCCTTCCATTTCTTTTCAAACCTATACTAATAATAAATCTTTAAAACCGTCCTGTTTGCCTTTGAACTCGCTAATCTCCAGACTTGCTAGACGAATTTGATGGGGTTTTCGGAGATAGCCGGCCGGAGTGGCCGAGCGGTTCTAGGCGCTACAGTCAGGAACCGCGTGACCGCCACGGTCGCAGGTTCGAATCCTGTTTCGGGCATGGATGTGTGTGATGTCCTTAGGTTAGTTAGGTTTAAGTAGTTCTAACTCTAGGGGACTGATGACTACAGCAGTTAAGTCCCATAGTACTCAGAGCCATTTGAACCATTTTTTTCCGGAGATAACTTCAGTACGGCTTTTGGCGCCGTAGAGGCTTTAATTGATAAAAATCGGATCACGGGAAAAAATATTCATACGAATTACAAATTGTATGTATGTATGTTCCGCATCTCCTTCTAAACCACTGCACCGATTTAAACGAAACATGATATATTTTACTCATGCAGTATTTGAGAAAGAGAGCACTTTGCGACTCTTTACACATAATTTTAAATCTTTATGAGACAGTTATTCGCTGACCCCCCCCCCCCCCCCCGCACACACGTAACAACAAAAGGAAAAAAGTTACTCGCTTATTACATTTTCGCAACAGCCATGAAATTTTAATTTATTACTTCTTTACTGCTAACTGAATTCACAACACATTTTTCAGCAGTGTTCACATACGGCACTGAATATACGTGCAAATCATATCATTGCACAACACGTAGTGCAAGAGATATGACGTCATAAACACTGAGTCGCCCGAAAAACTGCCGCATCGTGCATGCCGTTTGAATTTATTACTTTGATCTAACTCTATTCGCAACATATTTAGCAGACAGTATCGACATATGCCGCTGAATGTACCTAAAAAGTTATATGATTGTACGGGACAGACGGAGGGTGAAGAGATAACCGTCGAAAGGAAAGACGAGGACATGGACAGAGAGAGGGGCGGGATTAGATGGGCAGAGAGACAATGGAGAGGAGAGAGATGGATAGAGAGAGGTGGAGGAGGTCAGAGAGAGGTGAGGGAAAAGTAGCAGATGGACAGTTGAGAGGCAGGAGGAAAAGGACGGAGAATGTTGGGTGAGGAGATGGGCAGATAGAAGGGGGAAAAGGAAATGGACAGAGAGGGGTGCAGAGGAAGTGGACGGAGAGGGAGGAGGGAGGGCAGATTCACCAATAGAATTGAAATTAATATATCTCCGGGCATTGCGGGGTACTGAGCTAATCATAAATAATGCTAGCATGTGGCTATGGTTTACCTTTAAATGTGAATAGTTTCTGTACTGTATATAAAAGGCTGACTGACACACTGACTAATCATCGCCCAGCCCAAACCACTAAGGATAAAAACTTGAAATTTGCAGAGGGTGTTGATCTTATACTGTAGGCGTATTTTAATAAGGCATTTTCCGGTATTCCATACATAAAGGGGTGAAATAGGGGATGAAAGGTTTAGTGAAAATATGTCGCTATAAAGGCAAATTTGAAGGTAGAAGTGCGAAAATTGGTATTTGGTTTCTTGGTGAGAAAAAAAACGTATTTCGGCATTTTTTTGAAATTCAACCACTTAGGGTATGAAAGCTCTTTTAAAGCTGAATCTATGAAAATCGGAATTTGACGTCCCGGTTAGAAGTACATAGTATGTGTGTCATTGTTTTTGGAAAATCAAGCCGCAAGGAAGTGAAACAGAGCCAGACTAAGTCACTGTCTCATCATCGGCCAGCCCAAACCGCTAAGGATAGAAATTTAAAATTTGGAGAGGGTGTGGATCTTATCCGTAAACTGATATTTGGTTTCTCAGTCAGAAATTTAAAAAATACGTGTTTCAACATTTTTCGAAAATCAGCCAAAGGGGGTGAAATAGGGGATGAAAACTTTTAAGAAAATATTTCATTATATTTAAAATTTTTAAAGGTAAATATATTATTTCACTTCGCGGTTAGATATAAAGAAATATGTGCTAGAGAATGAAAGTTCTATGAAAATTCCACCACAAAACGCAAAGGGCATGATTAACGAAAACCTTGGACTCCAGCTACCACAGTCGCTTTTTGGTCAGAAGTACTTTCGGCAAAGACCATGCTCCTATGAACTTATTTAGCGTGCGAAGTTTAGAAGATGTTTCAATTTATGAACAACATAAAAATTCGTTTGAAGGGAAAAAAGTCAGTGCAGACGATATAGTCAAAGCGAGCGAAGGAGCGGGCGCTTGATAGTAATAAGTAATAACGGTATTAGTATATTTTAATAAAATTTTCTCGAGCTTCCAGCCTACGAGCTGTGGGGCGTGTGCTCCTCGGCCATTGTCAAGTGATGACCTTACCTACCTCGCCACAGAGGGTGCTCGACTGGTGGCCTGCGCAGCACGTTCCTCACATGTGTCATACATAGAAAACATCTGGTGATGGGTTGCTGAGAGGCAGGGAGTTGAAACATCAAGGAATAACATACTCGTACCTGCCATCCGAGCTCAGTTTGTGTTCAGCAATGTGATGGCCTTTGTTGCTCCGAGGGCTGCGGCTCTACTGAACTTCACACCCTGTATACACTCAGATCGCCTGCAGATGTAATAATATACTCTTGATACTATTCTGTATTCTCGCAATAAGTCAAATTTCCTTAATTGCTGACATTCTTGGTGTTACAATTTCAATCGACAGCAGTGAAATTCAAGCCATTGTGCCGTTTAGTAGCCTTAACTGGCCAGTATGTAGCCAGACTAACAAACAGCAGGCATACTGACTCGTTCCACATCATTTCAATAAATATCGTGGGAATGGTGTACGGAAGATTAACTACCTGCAATCCCTTGTCAGCCGTAACAGTCGGCATTTCGTGGAAGGAAAGTGCTTGATTGCAATGCACTGGCCGTGCATGTTGCAGGTACAAGATGAGAACGTGCAGGTTGTGTAGGGGCGGATCCAAGCGAGGGGGGGGGGGTGGGGTGTCGTCACGATTATGAACATCCCCCCCCCCCCCAACCGCAAAGAACTTTTTAATAAAAGCGTTTATGTTGTTACATACACCAGTGCACAAGATTATCAGATGAGATTTGCAGAGTGTCGAAAGTGGCAAGGAATTCTAGAAGCTACAAACTGTGTCTAACGCAGTGTACTTCTCAGTTGGTTGGATGAGGGCCAGAAAGCAAGCCAGAAGGGGAAAGACCATCCAGTTAAAAAGACTGTATTGAAGAGCTTCCCAGCCCCTCCCCTTCCGTCGTTTACAGGGTCATATTGCTATATTATGCAAACCTCTGTTCCCAATCAGAGTGCTTAGTGATATGCTTACAATGGTCATTGCAAACTTTGATTTTGGATTGTGTTGTCATCAGACATCATCATCATCACCAGCCCAACGTAAGATCGCAGCAGGTTCTTCCATTTATACCTATCTTGAGCTTCACATTGCCAACTGGATCGAGCTGCTTTTCTTCGCAACTGTGAAGTGCTCGTTCTTGTGGTCTTCGTAAATTGGGCTCCAATCTAGTACTTGTTTTAACCGTATTCCATCTTTTCTTCTAGCCACGTGACCAACCCTGTGCCATTTCAAGGGTTTCACTATTCGTCTGGCCATAAATACGTGCTGCTGTCCGTGCGAAGACGAGACGGATCGCTAGTTTTAGTTCTAAAAGCAATTGAATGACACAGCTACTTGTCAAATTTTCGAGCGAATTCTTTTAAAATGATATATATTTTGAGGTACAAGCGATGTTCTGGTCATTCACCTGAACAAATTATAATAATTATTATATGAAAAACATGTTCTATATTTTGTTATTATTAAAATCGTAGTTAATAAGAGTGACAGCAAATTCAGTTGGTGAGAGAAGAAGCGGGCGGGCGGGGGGGGGGGGGGGGGGTGATGACCAGGGGGAGGGGAAAGAGAAAGCAAAAAACAATAACCTCTTCTTACCTCCCACACCCCAACCATGGGTTCACGCCTCTGTGTCGAGAGGATAGGAGAAGAGAGGAAAGGACAGGAAAAAAGAAGGTACGAGAGCAGAGGAGAATATAGGAGAGGAGCAAAGAGAGTATGTAAGGAGATGAGAAGATAGGAGAGGCGAGAAGAATGCAGTAAAGTAGAGGAGAAAAGGAGGTGGTAGAGGAGAAGAGAGGCGGAGGTTGTAGATGAGAGGAAAAGAGGGGAGAGGAGGAGGTATGAGAGGAAAGGGGGAAGATGAGGAAGTAGGAGGGCAGCTGCGTGACCGGCGGCGCGTCGCGCTCTGATTCCTGTGGGAGCCGAGCGCGGGGCTGCGAACAGGTACCGTGCCAAGCTCCTGTCTGCGCGCCGTTCGATACTACATCCGACACATGCCTACGCTGTTTCACCTGCCTCCAACAACTTTGTTTTTTACCCATACCGAAATACCTCCAACCTCTCTCTCGTGAGTTACAATTCCGGATTAACAAAAGTGGAAGCGGAAAGAACGAAATTGCGGTCGTACTGAAGACAGTCGTGATTGTTAAATACATGTTTTACAAAAGAAAAATTATTTTCCGGCGCGATCATACACACGTACTGTTGTAAAACTACCGTAGGTCACCGTAGACTATGGTAAGTAAGCGTAGACTACGGTAGTTTTCCTAGTAGCTTTGGTCAGTTAATGTCGTACCCGCGTTACCTGTACGTTAGGTGTGTTGCATACCAGTGGGGCGTTACCTCATAACGATCGCCTTTTTATTCTTATGCGACTAGTGTCTAATTAGATTCGCCTACAAACTGGAGGCGGTAAACCGTCTAGAAACTGACAGAAAATGTATAAAAGCCCGCGAAATCCACAGAACATTTTTGTTCTACATAGTAATCCTCCTGTCTATTACTTGAAAATAAACAGTATTATATCGAAATTGAACTTGTCAATATTTAGTTTAGGTTTTATTTTAAAATTCTTGATTTGTAACGTGAAACAGAGGGATATTGAAGTAAAGATGAAAAAAAGTACATATTTATCATATAGTGCTAAAAAACGCAATTTCCTCAACAGAAACGTAAACTTAAAAGCCGGCCGCAGTGGCCATGCGCTTCTAGGCGCTTCAGTCTGGAACCGCGCGACCGCTACGGTCGCAAGTTCGAGTCCTGCCTCGGGCATGGATGTGTGTGATGTCCTTAGGTTAGTTAGGTTTACGTAGTTCAAGTTCTAGGGGACTGATGACCTCAGAAGTTAAGTCCCATAGTGCTCAGAGCCATTTGAACCATTTGAAAACTTAAAAACAGCAAAACAAATAAATACATCAAACATCGCTTCAGCACTTCGACGAATTAAAACAAAACATGTTTCTGTTACTCAAAAACAACTTTCGCATTTATCAACAATAATAGGAAACTCTTGCCTTTGCTCATGATGAAGAACATTCTAATGAGTCTAAAATAACGACAGTAACTAAATATATGTTTTGCATGTAAACTGTATTTGTTGTAAAAGTAATTGTTTTGTTACATAAAAGGGCATAAGTACCACTATCAACTAATATTTATTGCCTTTATAAGAATATGAAATACACAGTGGACTAAAACTGAAGCACGTGCGATTCTAATTATGTGCAAACAACCAACCAAACAAACAAAAAAACAGAGAAATCGTCGGCTCTAGTTGTCTCTTACAAATTTGTTTTTGTTTCTTTCCCTAATAATGCCACCAATACTACCAGCAATCCTACCATTTCCTATAACATTTATGTACTACCGAAGCGTAGTTTTGGTAGAGTGCAGCTCTACGTGTGCGTCATGGGCCATCTTCGCATCATAGAACACATCCTGTGGTTCACTCCAACACTTAGAAAACCACATTGTCAATGAACACACGTTGGGAATGTCTTGTGTACGAAAACTGATTCTCTGGTGATGTAATAATTAACTTTTCACATGCTGCTCACAAATTTCAACAACACTTGAAAGAGCATACTAACTACTGTTGTCATTAAAATGTATACAACTGCATTAAAGAAGTTTGCAATTGGCATATTTCATAGCAACAAACAATTCGTGCACAATGCGCGTTTTTTTAAGCCAATGACTCATAGTCGTTTTCAGTTTGCACAAAAAGTAAAAGAGCAGAATATTTGTTTATGTGACAAATATGAGAAACAAATAAGTTTGCCGTAACATATGTTATACAATAGCACTTCATTTTCTAGTAAGTTTCTTTCTGAAACATTCCTAGACAGCATAATTATTGTCATTGTTATCGCAGATTTCCCCGTTTCAGTTCGCCTTGGACATGTTGTTGTGACATCCCAGTGAAGTGCCCTCGTTGGAAAATTAATATTTTGTTGAAGAAACTTCGCTTCGACATGTACATTAAAAAAAATTGGCCAGATAGGAGAAGGACTCGCATTCTGAGGGCTCCTTATAAACTTAAGTATGCATATAGAGAGTTCATCTAACTCGGGAGTCGGAATCTGGGCGAGATTTACCTGTTATCGACGCTGTTACTGGCAAGATATCCGTCCCAGGAATTGCAATATATTTGAGAATACCAGCTCTCCTGCGACCCTTGCAGAACTAGCACTCCTGAAAGAAAGGAGAGCTTCTGTAAAGTTTGGAAGGTAGGAGACGAGGTACTGGCAGAAGTAAAGCTGTGAGGACGGAGCGTGAATCGTGCTTGGGTAGCTCAGTAGGTGGAGCACTTGCCCGCGAAAGGCAAAGTTCCCGAGTTCGAGTCTCGATCCGGCACACAGTTTTAATCTGCCAGGAAGTTTCATTTGAGAATATTTTAATTTTGAAATCGGATGAAAATGAGAAAATAAATATTTTTGTATGCTATAATTACAGATTTACAGTTTTAAATGTTTTTCTTTACTTGTACTGTGAAACCTTTCTTCTTGCGAAAACTTCATGATTCTTGGCTAACGAGAAGTACCCAATAGGTTTTGATGAGCGTGTTTGTCGAGTATCAAAATATGTGACATAAATGGCCGTATCTTTTGATTGCATTGAGAACAGCGTGTGCGAAAATTCGTCTCGGATACAGTCGGACGCGACTGCCTCGCGGACACGCGAAAGCTGCTCGAAGCAGTGGCTGCTGCTGGCTGCACACTGCCGGAGGCCTACGGAGCAGGTCCTTGCGACATCCCGCCATGACGTCACTCCGCCCGCCCTCTGGCCAATTAGGGTCAAGCGGAGGTTCGCCGGTTGCCGAAAGTCGGGCGTTTACACGTACGTGTCTGACTATTGGGCTGTGTGGGGAGCAGTCGCGGCCGTACCACCGGTTTCCACAACGCATCACACAAGCTCTGTGCGGATCACAGCTGCACAACTAACACAGAACGAACGAAGGCGAACGCCTGCAGAGAGGAAAAAAAAAAAAAAAAACGGTACGCGATGTTGAATGCGACGGAATCGTGAACAGGCCGGCCGAAGTGGCCGTGCGGTTAAAGGCGCTGCAGTCTGGAACCGCAAGACCGCTACGGTCGCAGGTTCGAATCCTGCCTCGGGCATGGATGTTTGTGATGTCCTTAGGTTAGTTAGGTTTAACTAGTTCTAAGTTCTAGGGGACTAATGACCTCAGCAGTTGAGTCCCATAGTGCTCAGAGCCATTTTGGAATCGTGAAAGGGTCATCCGCAGTATTTCCTATTACACACGTAGATAATAGCCAGCTGCGTTTCTCATTTTACGGGTCGTTTTACGATAAACAGGATCGTAACTTGGTAATGTGAGGCGCGTTAACTCAGGGGAATCGCGTCCAAGAGATAATCTACGTTTTCCTTACACTGAGTAAGAAAGAGAGGTGAATACGTATGAGTGCATAAAAATACTGATGCTAAATTTAGGTATAATGATAGGCATCCACACATATTACAAAAATGGGATTATGTATGTGTGGGTGTATATGTTCCACATCTGCTCCTAAACCACTGGACCGATTTCAACCAAACTTGGTACACAAAATCCCTTACTGTCAGGCAACAGTCGCTATGATGGTAAGAACCACCTACCTATTATAATTCAGGAGATAGACGTCATAATAAATGAGATGCATGACAAAACTGCCGCATTGTTCATCGTGCTTAAATTTACTGCTTCTTTTCTACGAACACTGTTCGCAACGTATTTCGCAGACAGTATCCACTCGTGTCGCTGAATCTACCTAAACTAATGTACGTTTGTACGACACATAGTTCAAGAGCTGTGACATCATAAAAACTGAGATGCGTGAAAAGAAAGCCGCATCATGCATGACTTTTTAATTTATTATATCTTTACTACTGAAAGTATTCGTAACAAATTTCGTACACTGTATCCATAGGAGATGGACTCAGATAGGGGGAGGAAGAGTTGTACAGAGAGAGGGGAAGGAGGAAAAGGACAGAGAAAGGAAAGAGGATGAGATGGACGGAGAAAGGGGGGGGAGGAGATGGACAGAGAGAGGGGGAGGTGAGGAGATGGACAGAGGGCGAAGGAGGAAATGAACTGACAGGGCAACACCGAGTAATGTGCTACTAACAAAAATAAATTCATACGAGAGTAATGCCCGTAGAACACTTTTAAGGCGACTTCATATTTGGTAAGGAAGTTGACTATATGATTCGAGATTAAAAACTATTTAACGATGGGAGAATTTCAAATAATAATAATAACTTGCCGGAAACGAAATGAAACCGCACATATTTAATAACATACAATAAATGTCCATAAACTTTTTCCTTTTCGGATTGTTATTATGGGATTTCTCTTCTCATTGATCTCTTTCAAAACATTTTCATTTTATTATCGCTCTTTGCATCTAGTCGTCCATAGCTTTTCGTTAAGCCACATTTCAATTGCTTCCAAACGCTTTATGTCTCCAACGGCTAGGATCGCTACCCTGTTGTTTAGAGGATAGAGATATACATGGGGTGATGGGAGTGAGAAGGAAGCAGGTACAGACAGTGTAATAGCATAAGATGGCAGATAAACACAGGCGAGGCTTAATACTCGCGGTGACTGTGATGAAGGTTACGCTTATGGCGTCACCTGTTACTTCCTTGTGTCTGAGTTGACAAGTTTTCCCCTTTTAATGTAGTCACTGTTTCCTCTACAATGGAAGCAACTTCGGGAAATTCCCGTCGTAGCTGTTAGGAATCGGTCAGTACATTCCTCGCGTTAAGCACGGTGTCGAGCCATTCGGCTTCTTTGATGATTAGTTAACGCTGTAACACACGAAGAAAGAAATGTAAATAATTTGTTTTCCACTCTGAGGTGTCCATAGCTATCCAAACTGGCCAAGTTTATATGACATCAAGAGTTCACGCTGATTGTTTCCTTTTATGGAGCCGCTAATTTTCGACGCGTTAAATATTCTATATTCTACATAACGTAGTCCATAAAGCGAATTTTTATTTTTTTCACTGAGTTTTATCGACTGGAAAGAAGTATTTATGATGTTATGGTTGTCAGTCGGAAAGAAATGAAAGGGTTCGATAGTTTGAAACAGTGTGTTTCGTCTTTCGAATCGCAAATAAAAATTGTAAGCGTTAGTGTGGACATCGTTCAGGACGTACGTCAGTTGATAGGTTCGTTATATTTTAAGCTGTGTTACGGAAAGTGTTCAATTTAATCGACTTTCAATGCTTAGTACACCTAATATATTTTTAAAAGTGTGTCATTTTTCGATCTCTTTCAATTTTTCTCCAGAATTTTTGAGTAATTTTTTTGTGGTATCTTATTTGCTACAACTGTACGTAAATGTATCCACATTGCTATAGTCATTGGCTCTGTTCTCGTTATTATTATTTTCGGTATTCATTACTGTATTTGAAATAATACATATATCTCTCTTTTTTTTTTACAGGTAACTGTCGAAGATGTGACTGCAGAAGTGCGGAGGATTTTGCTTGTTTTCATATTTCCGACCACAAGAAAGCTTGCAGCAGAGTGAGTAAACAAAGCATAAAAATACTTAGCCGGCTGCGGTGGCCGAGCGGTTCTAGACGCTTCAGTCCGGAACCGCGCGAATGCTATGGTCGCAGGTTCGAATCCTGTCTCGGGCATGGATGTGTGTGATGTCCTTAGGTCAGGTAGGTTTAAGTAGTTCTAAGTTCTAGGAGACTGACGACCTCAGATGTTAAGTCCAATAGTGCTCAGAGCCATTTTTAAAAATACTTTTCAGTCCCTTTTTAGCCCTCTCCGTGTCGTGTAGGTAGCGAGTCACGGGATTGCATTATTACGGACAGATCACTTACCATGCACAACTGGCGATCGGTAATCTCGTTTTCACTCTGACAACAGCACGAGTCGATAATAGCATTATCCTACATCTGATACCCATTGACTATGGGAATTGCTGGTCACACGTGCTATCGCAATTGGTACTGATACAATCGTCCGTATGCTGTTCGTTAAGGAGATAAAATGTAAAAAAATATTGTCTACCATGAACGAGGAAATGAAGCTGAAGCTTGCGATGTAGTAACGTTAAAGGAGATAAAATTGCCAAGCCCATCCAGCCTTCGCAAAGTCAAACACTAAACCTTCTCATTTTTCCATCGTGTTCTTGAGCATTGGTCAAATGGGTCAAATGGCTCTGAGCACTATGGGACTCAACATCTTAGGTCATAAGTCCCCTAGAACTTAGAACTACTTAAACCTAACTAACCTAAGGACATCACACACACCCATGCCCGAGGCAGGATTCGAACCTGCGACCTTAGCAGTCCCGCGGTTCCGGACTGCAGCGCCAGAACCGCACGGCCACCGCGGCCGGCTCTTGAGCAATGGAAAGAGATGGGCATGTTTAAATTGTTGTTGTAAATGTGACTGAAGACCTGAGAAAGGCTGACTTGTGCGTTACATTACAAAATGCTGCTCCGGAGTATTTTCAGGGGAAAAAGTAAATTGTACGATCTATTCTTTGTGGGTAGACATGCATAGTGGTTTGACAACAGACCGCACTGTCATCGTCAGGCAGGCTACTGGATTGATACCAGGGTACTGGAGCAAATTCACGTCACACCTGCCGCGTCCCCTACTATTTCTGCTCCGGCCCGAATTGTACTATTAAAGGACTTCGAGGTACCTCTTGTAACTTTATCACTCTTGCACTGGTTTATTGTATATGTCTGTTGTACGAGTGATGATGGGGCCAGAAATCGATCATGAGGTGGTGGTGGTGGTGGTTAGTGTTTAACGTCCCGTCGACAACGAGGTCATTAGAGACGGAGCTCATGCTCGGGTTAGGGAAGGATTGGGAAGGAAATCGGCCGTGCCCTTTCAAAGGAACCGTCCCGGCATTTGCCTGAAGCGATTTAGGGAAATCACGGAAAACCTAAATCAGGAAGGCTGGAGACGGGATTGAACCGTCGTCCTCCCGAATGCGAGTCCAGTGTGATCATGAGGTAATACAGGGTGTATACACCCCGTGACAACCGGGAAAAACACGGAAATTTTTTCATCCGGGAGAAACTCGGTAATTTGTTTCGAATTCCGGGAATTCTTCTGTATTTTAGTTTTCAGTTAAATTTCCGTAATTTTGACTGGTAAGAACTGATACTCCAACAAAGAATTTTCCTTTAGCCCGCTAGTGCAGAATAATACTGCGCAATAAAACATAAACGAGAGAATAAAACTTCACTTGCAAAGAAGATGTGCCATTCACAACAACAAATCACAGTGCACACACAAGCATCTGCCGACAGCAAAACGTGTGAAAAGCTTCAGGACGAAGACTGCGCAGTTCTTAGTAACAACAAACTGCTGTCGATGAGAGTGACGTCAGGCCGGCCGCGGTGGACGAGTGGTTCTAGGCGCTTCAGTCCGGAACCACGCGGCTGTTACGGTCGCAGGTTCGAATCCTGCTTCGGGCATGGATGTGTGTAATGTCCTTAGGTTAATTAGGTTTACGTAGTCCTAAGTCTAGGGGACTGATGACCTCAGATGTTAAGTCCCATAGTGCTTAGAGCCATTTGAACCATTTGAGAGTGGCGTCACATCTGTTTACATTTCTAATAGGTCGCGGGAAATATTTCGAATGGTGGTTTGATAAACGTTACTTTGAAATTAAATTTCTTTTTCCGCAAAATAAATTGTTTTACCTGTGAGAATGTGGTATAAATTTCTTAAATCAATGAGCGTTTGACTCTCATTCAAAACTTAACACTTTGAGGACCAGCCACTTAGAAAAATTTCGGGCCCATAAGACGAGCCATTTATGCCATTTAACATTTTATTGGCACATTTGTGTTTTATGTATCTTAAAGGGTAACACAAACTAAAAAAGACCAAGCTGCAAGGTTAGTTTTTCATATTTACCTTGGTTATTTCGTAGATTACATATTATGAAATAACAATGGCAAAAATTGTAATTATCCTCTGAAAATAAGATCGAGGTGAGTTACTGAGCAGTTTCACACGTAAATGGCTTTTCTATGGAACATGTATACAAGCAGGTATCCCTCGAAATGTTCAGTGCACAGCCGTGAAATTTATAATCGTGCTTGTCAGAAATATTCAGCTGCTGCGACTAAGCTGTGCTCTTAGGATCCTGCTTAACCACACCCTCGGAAAAAAACAGCAGAAATTTTTTGACGACCAATATTATATGTGAAAGATTAGCTTTTCTTGCAGCTATACTATATGTGTACTGATTTATGTTAACGTTTTCTGTTTGTGTAGTCACGCTACTTAACGTGATGTTGCTATCGCCTGACTGCATCACGTGTCGTGTGCTCTGTAGAATTTTCCGCTGTCATTGGCTGGCAAGATCACTGATCTCAGTGCTTCGGGCCGGTCACTGTGGTCGAGCGGTTCTAGGCGTTTCAGTCCGGAAGCACGCGGCTGCTACGGTCGTAGGTTCGAATCCTGTCTCGGGCATGGGTGTGTTTGATGTCCTTAGGTTAGTTAAGTTTAAGTAGTTCTACGTCTAGGGGACTGATGAACATCGAAGTTGCTTCGAAAGCTAACGTGGTGTACTTGGTAGAATTCGTACTTAAACCTTCGTAATACAAAAACTGGCAGTGTACATGTTGCCAAGCATTAAAGATCTTTCCCAAACGAGTTTTAGTTTGCTTCGTTTCGTTATATAAAGTGCCGCGAAGTTTTACGCGGATGTGTGAAAAAAGCTTTACCATTCGAAGGATTGAGAAGTCTTACAGGGAAAGCATATTGCCACTTAACAAGAAAAATATGTACTTTCACCCTGAGTATAGTACACATTCACCCGGAAAAAGTGTATTTTCACCCAGGAAAAAGTGTATTTTTAACCGGGAAATCTGGAAATTTTTCTTGTCCGCGCATACACCCGGTAACGAAATGAAGAGCAATTAATTGCAGCTTGAGACAATTCCTTTTTGTTTTAGTCGACAGAAAGTTGGAAAGGTCATACTGCAGGCGTCATGTCGCCGGACCACAGCCTCAGTGGCCGAAGTATTGCTAAGTATTGCTCCTGTTTTAGGTCAACAATGGGTCGACACAGTAATTGTATTTCCCGGAACCTATTAGGCAGTGGGGCTATAACCTCGACATAAAAAAAACATAATCCCATAGCAGAACTTTACTTACCTAAATCCTTTCACAGGAGCTAATTTTGAGTGGCCCTCAGGAAGTATGCCGAATGTCGTCGAAATCAGTAGATTGCGGGACGTCTTATCTTTATAAGACCTGTTTAATAACTGTAGCTGCTATTTCAAAGGCAGCACTTGACCATTTGACTGTTCTGTAGTTTTCTTTTGAACACTCTTGCAATTTTATTTCTGTAGCCATTTTCTAGTGATTCACTGTCCTATAGTAATTAACCATATATAATTAGTCCTATTGACATGGCGTTAGCTGTATTTTTAGATGAAGTGTATGATGTTGTTCACTTGCGGTTCGGCATGCAGTATAGATGACGGAGGATGATAATGATTTACAGTAGTATGCCTCCAGAGCTGAAATTGCAGTAGTTTCCAAAAGGAAATAAAACGTCAAACGGCGAAAGTATTATGCAGCCTTATGAAGTCGTCCAGTACTCTTTGTTTAGATTGTTTCTGGCTGACTTTCAAAGGTTAGCTGTCTCGATGAAAAATCACTTTGTGAGCTAGATATTCATCACCCTTCGCGCGAGAAAAACTTCGCTGTAGCTTTTCAGTCCTCATTTCATTTCTAGTTGCGCTTGCGACATCGACCGAGGATGATATTTCTTAAAGCTGATTGCCTGCCAATCTGCATGACACCAAGACAAAGAAATATTCACGAACGCTTCGCCTGAAAGCGCGATTGCAATTTTAAGAGGGACGTTTGGAAGAAACGCCCTTGTCACTCATGAATAATGAATCTGTCCGTCGACGGGTGATTATGATTTCATTAGGGCAGCCAGACCCCTCACTAGTGTGTTGCATGCTGTAACTTAATTAAATACCACAGCGTTTCGTTGAGGTGGACGCAGTATTAAATCGTGTTGTGCGGCGACTGTCTTGAATGTTGTTGTTCTGCTCTCCGTCGTCGTTTGTGTTGCTAACAAACAAATTATCGGACAGTTATCGTACTGCATCGAAGCTCATCGTAAATTGTGGTCTGACGGTTGCTTCATATAGCGAGTACCTGTACTCGTCTTTCCGTTGACTTGCTTACTACGAAGTACCGTCTGCGTGACACTTGTCTTCCAACTCCGTGTATCGGCCTTCGTATGTCATCTGTTTCCATTTTCTTTTTGCGGAACGTTTCAGCGCAAACTGTTACGGGCATCGTGGCTGTATACTCACTTTTTTTCAAACTGCCAACGACTACCGTTCTTAAATTACATTCTCCCTTAAGAGGAAAACGTATTTGTGCTGATAGCTGAATAGCTGAAACTTCGAACATACACACTACAGAAAAATTGATGCACCTTAGTGTGAGCTCATATGTCTAAAATGTTTTAACGGTTTCGGAAATGTTTGAGGTTTACAGCTTTGGGACACCCTGTAGATGGAGATTTTTATTAATTTGAATGATAATCACTAAATATATTGCAAATCACTTTCAAAGGACGTGACAGTTGGTTTGTTATATTCTACCGTATTTTATTTTTTCTGACCGTCGCAGTGATGGATGGAGTATGGGGAGCGTGACTACTTGCACACCTCTATTCGAAGTGTTACTATGTTTTCTCTTTACTGCCTCTGAGAGAGCGGTACATGTAGTACGTGGAATTTTCTAAGAAGGTTTTCTCGAAAAGTATGGCATGTTATTTGGGATTTCTATTAGACCCTTGTCAGTCAAATAAGCCTACGACCGTTCGTGCCGTCCTTCTTGTGTACATTCGGTATTCCCTGTCAGTCTAACTTTAGGTGATATATTTCAGCAACATTCCATTGTTCACCGCAAATGTGTATCAACTCAGTCTCCTTTGTACAAAGCAGCCTACCTATGAATTGGGGTCTGCCATTCTCCTTACACGCAACAGAGCCTGTGAGGGGACTCCGCAGTATTACTTCCAGCCATTTGTTTCACGCTTTTGGTTGTAATTTTGATTCATTTTGTACTTCAAAACTAACAATTTTTTATGTTTGCTGGAGCGCCATCTTCGTATTTCCTTGCATTTCAGGCGTCAGTCTTTTCATCATACATACATTTCTTCAATATCTAACTGGGTTTTACTACATCGTCTACCGGAAGCACTTCCTAGTGTGTAACCGTATCATTTGCAAAGTGTCTCAGATAGCGATTCCAGGACATCCCCGAAATTACTTTAGGGTCTGCCTGTGTGTAATGTATTTGCGTTCTACCTTTAAAACAGAGGGCTTAGCGGTAAGACACTGGATTCGGTTTTGGGAGGTGACGACCCAAATCTACCGTCCGGCCGGCCAGATTGAAATTTTTCCGTGATTTCCCTGAATCAGTTAAGGCAAATGTCGGAATGATTTCTTTGAAAGGGTACTGCCGTTTTCCTTCCCCAATTCGAGATTGGGTTGCGTCTCCAGTGATCGCTTCGTCGACGTAACGTCAGAATCTAATCTTCCTTTCTTGCTTACTTTTATCTCTGAAGAAGCATGGTGTCAAAGCATTCGAGTCTTAGCTTCACTGAAGGTTTTAAAAGAAAAGTCATATTTCAAAACTGTCAAGACTAATACTGTAAATTCAACTAAAAACCTAGGGATTGCAATTAGGAACAGCTTACATTGGAACGATCACAAGAAAATGTTGTGAGAAAGGAGAACCAAAGTGCGATTTACTGCAGAACACTTAAAACATGCAGCAGGTCTATTAAAGAGACTGCCTACACTGCGCTGGTCCGTCCTCTTCTGGAGTATTGTTAATCGATATGGGTTCCTTACTGGACAGGATTGACGGAAGACAACGAAAAAGTTGAGAGAAGGGCAGCTCATTTTGTACTTTTCCGAAATAGGGGAGAGAATAGTATGGATATGATATCAGAGTTTGGATGGTAATCATTGAAAGAAAGACTGTCGTTGCGGCGAGATATCTCCTCCGAACGCAAAAATATTTTGTTGACGCCCTCCTTCATAGGGAGAACTCATAATCGCAATAAAATAAGAGAAATAAGAGCTCGCGCGGAAAGATTTAAGCGTTCGATTTTCCCGCGCGCCGTTCGAGAGTAGAACGGTAGAAAAATAATGTGAAGGTGGTTCGAAGAACCCTCTGCCAGGAACTTAACTGCGAGTTGCAGACCCGTCATGTAGATGTAGACTACTGATAAAATAATTTTTTTTATTACCAGTTTCGATGTTCTGGTCATCTTCAGGTATCATAAAATGATTTACAACAGCGTACGTGGGAACTTTCTTACTATGGCGTCAAATAAAATAAAAGCAATCCTACGTCACTGTTAATGATTCACGTCCACCACACTACCACAAAAATATAAAAACCCTTTACCGTTCCTTAGTAACCTCTAGAAAACAGCGCTGAAAAATGCCTCAAAATCAGATAGTAATTTAATAATGTGTAAATAAAAACAGATACGTCAGCTGTTTAACTCGCCGGAAGATTTTATTTCTCGGACTACAGAAACGGCGCATTTTTTGTACTTCTGCGTTCACGCTATAACACGGAAATTATATCTTTATTTTTCTAAATTCGAAAATGTTTTGTGACTGCTGACACCCGTCGACTGCTCGGGTAAAACTCAGTATGTACCTAATCGATTGTAACTGAGAATAATTGTGCAAAGACGTTACTAAACGTAAACAAGGTGAATCGCATTACGTTCCTCCCCAAGCAGGGGTGGTGATACCATAGCTGCCGTCAATAGCGAAGTGTACTATCACAGTTTCTAATTTCTGTCATAATGAGGTTCAACTTTTCATGTGGAGTGATCGACTACTGTAGTTATGTTCGTATACTCTCATCAGGAGGTTACACCTTTTAGCGTGGAATCATTTAGCTTATTATAGATGTCAGTTTGTAGAGTGCGCTCGAACACGAAAGAGTGGAACTTGATTGTGATAGTATACGTAGATTGATTAACTGTGTCAATATATTTTACTAATGACGATAATGACACGGAATGGCTTTTATTTTATCTAACGACACAGTAAGAACACCGTCACATAGGTTTTAAAATATAATTTAGAGATACCTATAGATGATCAGAAAATCAAAACCAATAGTAAATAAAGAAATATGGCTCGATGGCTCAGTGATAAAGTGCCAAGCTACGAATCCAAAGTTCTTGGGTTCGATATCTGCTCTCTCACAGGATTTTAGTTTGTCACTTTCATTTCTTTCACCTCTAGCAGTGTTTGCTTTTATGAAAGATGGCGCTTTGCATTTTGCCTTTATTGACGGCTCTTGGCGGTTTTGAAAAATGACCTTATTCCACAATCTAAGTACGTTGGTTGAAGGAGTCCGCTGGTGCACCGTAGTAGGGGAAACTCCATATTGGCGAATGCTTATATAGTACGTTGTACTGCATCGGTGGGACATCCCCGTGCCGAGCATTATCACGAGGAGCGCCTGCATTCCCGGTTCCATCGACGGCTGCATTGTGCACGCAGCGCAGGGCCGCCACAAGGAGCTGCCGCAAGCGCCTAGCCGCCAGCCGGCCTGCTGCAGGTGTAATTACACAACCGGAGAGGCCGCTGCAGGCTCTCTCAGTGCGCCACCGGCAATCCTCTAGAGCGGTTCGTGCGGGCGGGCGCACAATGCAGCCTGCCACCGGTGCAATATGCAATCTGTGGAGCCGTTCTGCTGTCGGGGCGGCGACCTTCCACGCTGCTGCTGCTACTGCTAGCCGTCACGTACAGCAGCACAAATCTTACTGGCTCCTGTTTGTTTTACTTCTGCATCGCTCGTCAAGAGACTCTAGTAGCGCGGATAAAGAGCAGCTCTTCTGAGGATGACGCCTGAAGTACGAGGCGCGTTCACTAAGTAATGCAACTCTTTTTTCTGAAAGCAGGTTGGTTTATCCACGATTTCAATACAACATATGATTCCCCACCCTTTTGGCAACAAAACTCTTTTTTTTTTTCAACATAATCTCCGTTCAATTCCATGATCTTAAGCCACCTTACTGCGCTGTACCCCACCCGTATGGTTTCCTGTTCGAAGTAACCATGTTCCACCGCCTGCGACGATGTTCGGCAAAAAATTGTCACGATCAGCCTTGTAATACGCAAAAAATTCCGCACAGATGGTCCTTCGCTTCTCGTTATTGTCTTCTGTTAGGCAGCGAGGTACCCAGCGTGCACTCACCTTTGAGTACCCCAGTTGGTGGACGAGAGTGTCAGCACTGCCAACAGAGACAACCAGTCGTGCAACGAGGTATTTGTGATTCGTCAATCACCTAGAATGAGAGTGTCGGCAAGTTCCAGGATTGCAGAACTCACAGCTGTGTGTTGTTGTCCGGCACGCGGGAGATCGGACAGGTTTATGTGACGTCGTTGCGATGATGACAGACGTCTCACCCAACAACTCGCCGTGCTGCCAGGTCTCCCTAGACATTCTGCAAGCTTCTATGAATAACTGTGATGCTCTGATTTTCCGTCAAAAGAAACTCAGTGACAGCTCTCTGCTTGGAACGCACCCCCGTTACAGACGCCATTTTGAAGGCTACGTATAGCGCCGCCACGTATCGGAACTTCATAAAAATGTGGAAGCTGAAGTCGAAATATTCTACACCTACATCTACATTTATACTCCGCAAGCCACCCAACGGTGTGTGGCGGAGGGCACTTTCCGTGCCACTGTCATTACCTCCCTTTCCTGTTCCAGTCGCGTATGGTTCGCGGGAAGAACGACTGCAGGAAAGCCTCCGTGCGCGCTCGAATCTCTTTAATTTTACATTCGTGATCTCCTCGGGAGGTATAAGGAGGGGGAAGCAATATATTCGATACCTCATCCAGAAACGCACCCTCTCGAAACCTGGACAGCAAGCTACACCGCGATGCAGAGCGCCTCTCTTGCAGAGTCTGCTACTTCAGTTTGCTAAACATCTCCGTAACGCTATCACGCTTACCAAATAACCCTGTGACGAAACGCGCCACTCGTCTTTGGATCTTCTCTATCTCCTCCGTCAACCCGACCTGGTACGGATCCCACACTGATGAGCAATACTCAAGTATAGGTCGAACGAGTGTTTTGTAAGCCACCTCCTCTGTTGATGGACTACATTTTCTAAGGACTCTCCCAATGAATCTCAACCTGGCATCCGCCTTACCAACAATTAATTTTATATGATCATTCCGCTTAAAATCGTTCCGTACGCATACTCCCAGATATTTTACAGAAGTAACTGCTACCAGTGTTTGTTCCGCTATCATACAATATCCGCCTTACCAACAATTAATTTTATATGATCATTCCACTTCAAATCGTTCCGTACGCATACTCCCAGATATTTTACAGAAGTAACTGCTACCAGTGTTTGTTCCGCTATCATACAATAAAGGATCCTTCTTTCTATGTATTCGCAATACGTTACATTTGTCTATGTTAAGGGTCAGTTGCCACTCCCTACACCAAGTGCCTATCCGCTGCAGATCTTCCTGCATTTCGCTACAATTTCCTAATGCTGCAACTTCTCTGTATACTACAGCATCATCCGCGAAAAGCCGCATGGAACTTCCGACACTATCTACTAGGTCATTTATATATATTGTGAAAAGCAATGGTCCCATAACACCCCCTGTGGCACGCCAGAGGTTACTTTAACGTCTGTAGACGTCTCTCCATTGATAACAACATGCTGTGTTCTGTTTGCTAAAAACTCTTCAGCCACACAGCTGGTCTGATATTCCGTAGGCTCTTACTTTATCAGGCGACAGTGCAGAACTGTATTGAACGCCTTCCACAAGTCAAGGAAAATGGCATCTACCAGGGAGCCTGTATCTAATATTTTCTGGGTTTCATGAACAAATAAAGCGAGCTGGGTCTCACACGACCGCTGTTTCCGGAATCCATGTTGATTCCTACAGAGTAGGTTCTGGGTTTCCAGAAATGACATGATACGCGAGCAAAAAACATCTAAAATTCTACAACAGATCGATGTCAGAGATATAGGTCTATAGTTTTGCGCATCTGCTGGACGACCCTTCAAGACTGGGATTACCTGTGCTCTTTTCCAATCATTTGGAACCTCCCTTAGAAATATTCCAGTATACCCCACAGCAAATCTCGCATTTTTTCAACAAAATTTGTCTAGGGAAAAAAAATAGTGCTGCATTACTTATTGAGCGCCCTTTGTAAATCACCTTGTGTGCTTTATGGTACCGCCGGCCGGTGTGGCCGAGCGGTTCTAGGTGCTTCAGTCTGGAACCGCGCGACTGCTACGGTCGCAGGTTCGAATCCTAACTCGGGTGTGGATGTGTGTGCTGTCCTTGGGTTAGTTAGGTTTAAGTAGCTCTAAGTTCTAGGGGACTGATGACCTCAGATGTTAAGTCCCATAGTGCTTAGAGCCATTTGAACCATTTTATGGTACCGCAAACATGGCCTCCCACCCCCACCACGCTCCGCTTTTCTTTTCCATTCTCGAATGGCGCGCGGGAAGAATGACTGCTGATTAACCTCTGTATGAGCTCGAATTTCCACGATTTTCTGGTTGTTCTCATTTTCCGAGACCCATGTGGGAGGAAGTAGCTTTTACCCTACTCTTCTTCGAACTTATGCTCTCCGAATTTCAACAATAAACTTGTCCGTGATGCACAGTGCCTTAGTTGTAGCGTCTGTCACCGGAGTTTGTTGAGCATCTCAGTGACACAGCACAACAGTTGTGTTGCTGTTTTTCTCAACAAACAGACATAAAGCTGCTGAAAATGGGCAAAGTAATAAATCGATTTTAGCTGTCGTGTTTACAGTTTAGGCTGAAAACTATTTCACTACCCCTGTCTAGTCCTATTCATAAGGAGGAAACTGAAGAGATGCTTGAATTTGTTTTTTTTTTATTTACTTATTTCATCAGTCCGGTGAGCGGTTTAATGCGTCCAACAACAAAAGCATCGTCTGCATACCAGAGAAAGCACGCAGGTTTCAAGCTGCTCAATCCAAGGCACTTTACTGGAAGTCTTCCACAAACATACAGGCAACGATAAGTGTCTGTCAGCTCATAAAACTGATCATTGATTAAAAAGTAAGTGGAAGTCAACACATTTCGAAATAGGTTCGTTAACTCAACACCAAATCTAACCTCACCTAACCATAAGGAATCAGACAGACGAATGCGAGTGAAGAGAGAGAGCACATAAAAATTTAGTATAATGTCACAGTCATTTAAACGCATTCCTTGTAATCGACGTAAGAAATACGGCGAGTTCTTACACTGATGCTCACACCGACCAACTATTGGCTCACCAGGGAAGCCACATGTTTTGCGGAGCACCAATGATACAGTCGGCCTAAGAGGAACCCCTTCCTCGTGGCTCTTCTGAAGGCCATATAACCTAGGGATAACAGCACAGTAAGAATTAAGATTGTTGATAGTTCCCTGCAGCAGGGAACTTTTCTTCTGGATGCTGTTAGTCTTTCTCTCAACTCTGGCTGTGAGATCCGCACCGATCATGCGATACGGTGAATTAGATGGCACACCAGTACTTAAATAGACAGTAAATATTACAAAAGTTTGCGAAAACATTTATGCAAACTGCTTCATAAAAAAATGGTTTAAATGGCTCTGAGCACTATGGGACTTAACATCTGAAGTCATCAGTCCCCTAGAACTTAGAACTAATTAAACCTAACCAACCTAAGTACATCACACACATCCAATCCCGAGGCAGGATTCGAACCTGCGACCGTAGCGGTCGCGCGGTTCCAGATCGAAGCGCCTAGAACCGCTCGGCCACTGCGGCCGGCTACTTTATAAAATTTGGCATATTTATGTCAGTATTGATTTAACTAAACAAATTTTAAATTTGTATTCAAGAAAATGGTTGTTCACAAGCTATAGAGATCGATTTTTTACATTTTCTGTTTTATTTACACACTAAGTGATCGACACCCGCCGGTATCGGAGTTTTCCTATTATTCTTAAGGCTTGATTACATCGCGATGACCACATCAGTTTACACTGCAGATACGTTTGCATCTTGCATTACTGACTTGTACAAGAGTATCATTACGAACGTGAAGCTACGATCGAGACACTGGTAGAGGAACGTTGCTCGCGACTTGCATCGGCTGCATGGAGGTGTGGGCGGAACGCTTCACCGTCCAAATGCTCTGCAGCCCAAGGCGTTTGCGGGCAGGACGTTTCAGACAGGTGGCTGCCGCAGGCCACGACACCTGTCAAACAGTCTGGCGCGAGCGGTCCTACGTGGCTTCCTGTGTAACAGTCTATTTATAGCAGCCAGCCACAGGCCGCGGCGACTGACAAGCGGTATCTTCCGCCGGCAGCCGCCCGTCGCAGCTTCTTCGGCGAAAGCTTCCGCTCGATGGCGTGTCCTCAGATCGCGGAAGCAGTTGAATGTTCTGCACAATAACAAACCAGCACACGCTGTAGTGTACACAAGAGAACTACAGATTACTCATAATCTCAACTATAGTCGCCATTACCCTGTTCTGAAAGCCAAGGCCTGTTGCTGTACAGCTATATTTTTCACACCTTAATAGCCGTTGCAACTAAGTTTGCTCTTCAGATCTTCGGACAGTTATTTATTCTATCATCTGCCTCTGCCTCTTTTTCCTCGTAGATATCTGTAATTCACTTGTTTTTCTTCTGAGCAGTTAATCTACTGTTTCTATTTTAATTCTTTCATTTTCTTCAAAGGACTGCGTTGCATCGTTTCTTCTTCAACATCTGTGTCTCATTTCATATGGATCTAGCATGTTTTGCCCTCTTTCTCTCTAACCACCAACTCATTTCAATCATATTTCGTAACGGCGCATATCAGCTGGCGCCGGTAGTAGCATCACTGCTCTGTTTTAGTTCTAAATCTGAAGACGAGCTATTTCGGCCATAACCAGTAAGGACAGTTACACAAAACGTATCAAATAATAAAATAGGATTTACGTTCTTCGTGCATAAAACGAGCCTTTCAGGAATTTATTCCCGTTTTCAAGTACTTCTGTTTTGATCAATATTGCACGTGATGTGTGTCTTGTTCTGCTTCTCTTGGTCAGCGGAGGACTATTTTTTAGGTTCAAATGGTTCTGAGCACTATGGGACTCAACATCTGAGGTCATCCGTCCCCTAGAACTTAGAACTACTTAATCCACACACATCCATGCCCGAGGCAGGATTCGAACCTGCGACCGTAGCGGTCGCGCGGTTCCAGACTGAAGCGCCTAGAACAGCTCGGCCACACCGGCCGGCACTATTTTTAAGTTTTACTACAATCGGAAAATATAAATCTTCAAATTTTTAGGCGAAAATGAGAGAAAATAATATTTCTTTTGTGTACAGTCACGTATATTGTGCCTGCAGAAATTCACCTACGTGCAAACCATCATGCTGTTTCTTTACGTAAAATCGTAACATGTTACAAAGATATTGCGACAGTGTCTTTTAACAGAGAATTTGGATACAGTCAGACGTATTCTGTTTTAGTGGGTTACACGTTAGCATTTATCATTTACAACTGGTGTCAACAACAGCAGTGACTAAATTATCAATTACTCTTTACATTATATTTTGGTACTCTTATTGCGAAATTCTGAGTAAGATGTATGAAGGAATGGAGATGCTTGTGAATATTTGTGTCTTATTGTGTAATTTATTAAACAGATGTAGGCTTTCGTAAATATCGATTGTGATGAAATTAAGTACGTAAAATGTGATCTAGCCGTAAACTAATAACACTGATTTCTCCTGCGGCACAATATAGCTTTTATGTGAGTCGGGTTGGTCGCTGACACGCCACCATCACAGGAATGTTTTGTATTTTCACTTCTGACGCATTTTTTGTATCTATACTGAAGTATTGATTTCATTAGGCTTTACAGGTACCAGAATATAATCTCCTGAAGATACCATTCAGCTGATTTTTGCTTTGCTGACATTGTTCAAGCACCTTTCATTTGCTTTTATGACATTGTGTGGTTCTCATGCCTGGTATAAACACAATACCAGAAAAACAGCGTTGCATTCTTCTGATAGTGTTGCAGTTGCAGACATATTGTATAAAGTTCATAACTCTTGCTAATATTGCGTTTATACACGTTTTCTTAAAAATATTCAGGTTTCTACATGTTCCAGACCTTATTGTTTCGGCTGGAAGTCACTACATTATTTAGAGAAACACTTGCTAATCTTGTTTAAATTTTAATAAACAAATTGCTGTGATCAATTATGATATTGACTTGGTGCGATCGAGCAAGGCGTTGAACTCTTAGCGGGAAGTGCTGTTCAAATCGCCATCCGGCCATGCTGTGTATCTTCTACTTGGCGGTTTCCCTAAGTCGCTTAGGCTGAATAACGAGATGGTGCCTTTGAAAGGGCCCTGCCGATTTCCTTGCTCATGTTTCCCCTGTCCAGGCTTGTATTCAGTCTTTAAAAGTAAATCAGTCATCAATCGGAAGATGCTTTTCAAAGCTACAGTGCATGCTCCTATAAGAGGTGATAAGCCGTTGCATTCCTCCGATCTTTGAACCGACTTTGCCCAGCCAGTTATATCAGGAGGCAGTTATATCAGGACCTGCAGTTTATCGTGTATCGCGAACTACGGTGCAACCCGATGTTATCTTATAAACAAACATCTCCAAGAGGGAAAGAAATGATAAGTGAAGGAAAAAATCATAGGATTGACCGAGGATCGAACCCGTCACTTTTGAGTTTGCAGTTTGGCAGTCTGAGTCTTACGTAACGTTAAACCCTCGTGTTCGTTGTCTTCTTGTCGGAGTGATCGGTAGGCACCTGCAGACATCTCATCCCCAAATGTACTAAGTTGCAATTTATCTTTATGTTCTCAGTAAATTAAAAGCTTGTTACAAAGCGATAACCGACCTTTAGTCCTTGTTACGTTGTTATACACCACACTATTGGTACAGGGCCAGTCCCATTCCAATGTCGGTACCATTCCAAAGTACCATTATCCATGATGGCGGCAATGACGTCAGAGACACATCCCCCCGCCTACATATACGCGCTAGGCATGATCATAACACCGCCACCATTCCAAAGCACTGTTATTCGACAACAACAAGGTCGCACCCAGTGTATCCACCACTTGGTGCGTGTCTAGTCCCTATTGCCGTGGCGCGGTGCGAGAGAGAGAGAGAGAGAGAGAGAGAGAGAGAGAGAGAGAGATAGCGTCATCTCTCTATGTCACAACCCCGCGCTTACATACACGCGCTAGGCAGGACCTATACAAATCAGTGCACGGTCCACCTCACTCTCACACTGCTCGTATACTTCGTTCGCCCAGTACTTGTCACGTCGTCGTAATTAAACGTGCAAAAATGAAGCGTTCACGATCCGCCAGCAGCAGCAGCAGCAGCAGCAAACGTGCTCATGTGGACGAAGTTCCCTCGTGGTTCTCGTCTCTGTCCCGCTCGTCGTCAGCTGGCCAGTCACCGCCACAAAGTGTAACTGCACTCACTAAGGATATGATATTTTATACATGATTACTTGTTGCCTAAGCCACTTCCTCTTACGTCATCACGTACAATACATTACAATTATTTTACAGAAATACATTTCTTAAACAAAATTTTCAAAACAAAATTATAAAAACAATCATGATGGTCTGTTCCTGTGGATAAAATAAACGTTTATTAATTTAGTCATCCCATCACCACATGGTCTCTAACTACTAATTTCTCTATTTCTACTTTCTACAGTTGACGTCAACATGCTACTACTGCATGCCGTGACCTTTTATAGTAAACTCCTATCCCTGGCGTCGCTCAGTTGCTATTATCTGCGAACAATTAAAAACATTTGTTGCACATTATTGTAGGTTACTGTAACTCCGAATTTCTCCGATACCCCTTTGATGTTGTGCTTGTTTGACTGGTTATGGCATTGGTCTTCCGCTCCTAGTCTGCTTCTGTCTGTAACGGTAGGCTCAATTCAACGTCACGCTTATCTGTTGAACAAAACAAGAGTTAGTTTTGCACGTTACAGCAAGTAAAAATCAGTGATAGTGGTCAAGGTTCATGGCTGGAATTGAGAGCATCTATCTTTTGTGGTGACCTTCATTATCATCCTTTACACTGACTGGCGTGTTGTTTTAGCGTCTCTGCTTAACTCAAATAGTTAAGCCCAGACTCGGCTAGCGTCGCTAATACGTCTCTACAACACTCCTACGGCTCAAATCATCAATAAGCTCTGTCGATCACGCTATTGCGTGCGACCAGCCAGCTGATTTACGTCTTTCTATGACGGCTCAAAACTCGCCTTTTCACACAACATCCTCATCGCACCCATTACGAATTATCCATGTTTGGTGCGTCCCTATCGCCTAATTTCGATTGACTGGCCACCGGGTAGTCGTTTTGATCACCGTACTCACACTATCAACGCAACTGAGATAACAGGTGCGTCTCGAACACTACTGCGTTGGACAGACCACCTCATAATTATCACCCGAAACACCCACAATCGCCATACGCCGATAACGCAACGGGTGGGTCCTGAACACTACCGCGTCGGACATCATACCCTGCACTCGTTTCAAGAAACGCAACACATTCGGTGGGACGCAATATCCACCTACCACATCACAACACGCTCAACACACCCCAAATCCATCCACTACAGATCCAGATTTTATTCTGAAAGCTCTCCTGTCCAATAGCCTTGCCATAAAATTTTGTATAGGAAGTTATCTACATAAGATAACCCCTTCTATAATTAATCTAATACTTCTAAATATTGTTTGTGTCATAGCTGAAGCAAATTTTCTATACTAAGCGACCCAGTGGTCCCCATACAACAAAATTTAACATCAAACACATAATATACACACAATCCATACCAAAATAAGACAAGCACATGATAATAGGAAAATAAATACACACAACATAAAACAAATAATCACAAAACACAAATAAAACACTGCCTATACTAATACAAATAAACATCGCCAACAAATCACAAAAATCTAATCTAATACACTACTTTGTTCCCGGCCGCGTTCTTCCGCTGCCGAGTGTGCCGCCCTAGTCATTCTGGTCTGTTTTGCGCAGTTTGCGTACGGCCAGGGTTCGCCGGACGTATTTTGATTATTTGTGTAGGTTCTGGATTGCGGTCTTCACTCGCTCTCCAGTTCTGCACTGGTTGATCCCTTCCATTTTTATTGGCTGGTTTCCAGTTATTATTACCCTGGTTCGACCTACGTTCCTGTGGCGGACAATGTTTGTCCTCTATTATCGAGCCACTGTGGGTTGTTTCCCCTATTGTTACCGTTACCGGCATAGTTATTCCTCATCTTGTTTCTGTTTCTCTCTATATTCGCGTCTTAGCCTTCCTCATGCGGTCCCCTTTGCTTCTTCTTCTCACGCACCTGCTGGTCGTTATAGGCAAACTCCAGTTCCCTAAGAATGCCCTTAAATGCTTCTACTTCATTTCCGCATCTGTCAGCTAGCGTCTGCTGATATGTAAGTGGCAACTTCATATAGCATACGCGTATAATCTCCCCAAGGCTGCACGGTTCGTCCAGATACTGATTCTTTTTCAGCATGTTCTATAAAAATTTCACAACACTTCGGAAACCTGAGCTCTCGAAGTCGCGTGTCATGAGGATTTCTTGTTTAATTCTGTTTTGGGTCTCCTTTGACCAATATCTGCTCATAAATGCGTCGCGGAACTCTTGGTATGTTCTGCAACCTGTAGCAACACTACGCATACTTTCCGCTGATGAACCTTCCAAGTGCGCACACACAAAGTCAAGTTTGTACATTAACGGCCACTGTGGTGGTAACGTTAGATCAAACTGTCCAATGAACGCTTTTGGATGTAACGTATTATTATCATTCTTATAGTGCTGGACCTTGTGTACCGACAGAAAGTGTTTATAATCAGACTGCCTAGTTTCATCTTTATGCTGTGGCGTTTCGATGTTTTCATAAACTACCTCCGTGTGCGCCTCCTGGATATCCTGTGGCTCTTGCAAGTGCGAGGTGGATCGCCTAAGCGGGTGGCAATTGCTTGCGCCAGTTGTTCTGCTACTGAACTCCGCCTCCGGCAAATCACTTACTACACGCGGTACCTCCGTACGTGTGCCTCGCGGTTCATAGCTGCCATGACGTTCTAACGGTCTGGTTTCCAGCATGCGTGCTTCATTATCACGTCGGTTCACAACTCCTGTGACAGATACTGTGTCCCGTTGCCGTACTTCCGAGGTTACCTCTTTCGTGGATACTGTCTGAATATCGGCTCCAGTTTGTCCTGTATTTGTAGAAGTTCTGTCGACTGACAGTGCCTCTACCCTGCTCTCGATTTGTCGTTTAAATTCGGCAAATTCTGCCATTAGTGGTGCCTCTCCGGCTTCCTGCTCGACACGGTTTCTTCAATCTTTTTCACTCGTGTCTGCAGCATATTTATAACAGTTTTGCCGACCTTGGTCTTGTTCTCTGTGTCCTCCTTCGTTTCTCTCGCTATTCTCTTGGCTCTCCGCGCAATTAATTTCACCTCATTGGCGGTTCTTTTCGCTTCGGCTATCTCTCGCTCTAACTTCTCACGAAACGCTTTTACTTCATCCTTCACACCGCATGTTTCACGCTTTATGATGGCAAGCTGTGCCCGGGTTTCCTTTCTACACTCCTGTATGCTGCTGTGTGTTTCTTCGCTGATTCTTTCCAGACTAGCTTGCCTCTCCTTTCTACACGTTTAAATTCTTTCCTGCATCACTTTCGTACTAGCGTGTATCTTCTGCATCATACGCTCCAAGAATCCAGCGATGCCTGAACCGTCTACCGCCAAGTCTCCCCTTTCCGCATGATAACTACTGTCATGACTTGCAGGTGATCCCCTGCTCATTCTTCCGTCTCCTGTCGAGTAAGGTCCAAACCCTCCTCGGTACGACAGTGTCGGACTAGTCCGACCAGTGTTGCTAAAGGTTGCAGAACATACCAAGAGTTCCGCGACGCATTTATGAGCAGATATTGGTCAAAGGAGACCCAAAACAGAATTAAACAAGAAATCCTCATGACACGCGACTTCGAGAGCTCAGGTTTCCGAAGTGTTGTGAAATTTTTATAGAACATGCTGAAAAAGAATCAGTATCTGGACGAACCGTGCAGCCTTGGGGAGATTATACGCGTATGCTATATGAAGTTGCCACTTACATATCAGCAGACGCTAGCTGGCAGATGCGGAAATGAAGTAGAAGCATTTAAGGGCATTCTTAGGGAACTGGAGTTTGCCTATAACGACCAGCAGGTGCGTTAGAAGAAGAAGCAAAGGGGACCGCATGAGGAAGGCTAAGACGCGAATATAGAGAGAAACAGAAACCAGATGAGGAATAACTATGCCAGTAACGGTAACAATAGGGGAAACAACCCACAGTGGCGCGATAATAGAGGACAAACATTATCCGCCACAGGAACGTAGGTGGAACCAGTGTAATAATAACTGGAAACCAGCCAATAAAAATGGAAGGGATCAACCAGTGCAGAACTGGAGAGCGAGTGAAGACCGCAATCCAGAACCTACACAAATAATCAAAATACGTCCGGCGAACCCTGGCCGTACGCAAACTGCGCAAAACAGACAAGAATGACTAGGGCGGCACACTCGGCAGCGGAAGAACGCGGCCGGGAACAAAGTAGTGTATTAGATTAGATTTTTGTGATTTGTTGGCGATGTTTATTTGTATTAGTATAGGCAGTGTTTTATTTGTGTTTTGTGATTATTTGTTTTATGTTGTGTGTATTTATTTTCCTATTATCATGTGCTTGTCTTATTTTGGTATGGATTGTGTGTATATTATGTGTTTGATGTTAAATTTTGTTGTATGGGGACCACTGGGTCGCTTAGTATAGAAAATTTGCTTCAGCTATGACACAAACAATATTTAGAAGTATTAGATTAATTATAGAAGGGGTTATCTTATGTAGATAACTTCCTATACAAAATTTTATGGCAAGGCTATTGGACAGGAGAGCTTTCAGAATAAAATCTGGATCTGTAGTGGATGGATTTGGGGTGTGTTGAGCGTGTTGTGATGTGGTAGGTGGACATTGCCTCCCACCGAATGTGTTGCGTTTCTTGAAACGAGTGCAGGGTATGATGCCCGACGCGGTAGTGTTCAGGACCCACCTGTTGCGTTATTGGCGTATGGCGATTGTGGGTGTTTCGGGTGATAATTATGAGGTGGTCTGTCCGACGCAGTAGTGTTCGAGACGCACCTGTTATCTCAATTGTGTTGATAGTGTGAGTACGGTGATCAAAACGACTACCCGGTGGCCAGTCAATCGAAATTAGGCGATAGGGACGCACCAAACATGGATAATTCGTAATGGGTGCGATGAGGATGTTGTGTGAAAAGGCGAGTTTTGAGCCGTCATAGAAAGACGTAAATCAGCTGGCTGGTCGCACGCAATAGCGTGATCGACAGAGCTTATTGATGATTTGAGCCGTAGGAGTGTTGTAGAGACGTATTAGCGACGCTAGCCGAGTCTGGGCTTAACTATTTGAGTTAAGCAGAGACGCTAAAACAACACGCCAGTCAGTTTAAAGGATGATAATGAAGGTCACCACAAAAGATAGATGCTCTCAATTCCAGCCATGATCCTTGACCACTATCACTGATTTTTACTTGCTGTAACGTGCAAAACTAACTCTTGTTTTGTTCAACAGATAAGCATGACGTTGAATTGGGCCTACCGTTACAGACAGAAGCAGACTAGGAGCGGAAGACCAATGCCATAACCAGTCAAACAAGCACAACATCAAAGGGGTATCGGAGAAATTCGGAGTTACAGTAACCTACAATAATGTGCAACAAATATTTTTAATTGTTCGCAGATAATAGCAACTGAGCGACGCCAGGGAAAGGAGTTTACTATAAAAGGTCACGGCATGTAGTAGTAGCATGTCAACTGTAGAAAGTAGAAATAGAGAAATTAGTAGTTAGAGACCATGTGGTGATGGGATGACTAATAAACGTTTATTTTATCCACAGGAACAGACCATCATGATTGTTTTTATAATTTTGTTTTGAAAATTTTGTTTAAGAAATGTATTTCTGTAAAATAATTGTAATGTATTGTACGTGATGACGTAAGAGGAAGTGGCTTAGGCAACAAGTAATCATGTATAAAATATCGTATCCTTAGTGAGTGCAGTTACACTTTGTGGCGGTGACTGGCCAGCTGACGACGAGCGGGACAGAGACGAGAACCACGAGGGAACTTCGTCCACATGAGCAGGTTTGCTGCTGCTGCTGCTGGCGGATCGTGAACGCTTCATTTTTGCACGTTTAATTACGACGACGTGACAAGTACTGGACGAACGAAGTATACGAGCAGTGTGAGAGTGAGGTGGACCGTGCACTGATTTGTATAGGTCCTGCCTAGCGCGTGTATGTAAGCGCGGGGTTGTGACATAGAGAGATGACGCTATCTCTCTCTCTCTCTCTCTCTCTCTCTCTCTCTCTCTCTCTCTCTCGCACCGCGCCACGGCAATAGGGACTAGACACGCACCACGTGGTGGACACACTGGGTGCGACCTTGTTGTTGTCGAATAACTGCTTTGGAATGGTGGCGGTGTTATGATCATGCCTAGCGCGTATATGTAGGCGGGGGGATGTGTCTCTGACGTCATGGCCGCCATCATGGATAACGGTACTTTGGAATGGTACCGGCATTGGAATGGGACCGGCCCTGTACCAATACTCGCGTGGTGTGGATCTAAGACGGTCTTTGAACTTCGACCTCAGTTTATCCATGTAAGTTACTTTTATACCGTGGGAAAATGTTTGCTGTTGTATTTATTCCGTGTGAAAGAAGTATCGTAAGTGAGTAAACAAATATAAGCTGGCAAAATAAATAGCGCGTTGCATTTTATAATGTCCGCTGCTGCGTTAAGGTTTTCTGTTGTGTATTTTACACAATTTGCTTCTCTTAGAGACAGCAGCAGCTACAATTGCTGTACAATGTATGCAATTTCTTTTCCCTTAAGAGATTTACACGCTAAAACGAACGTCTCCAATGTGTCTTGCGCTGGTTTTTGATACAGTCCGACGTAGAGGTTAGAATATAATGTCAAATGGAGTACTCAGCGATCGTTCGTACAATTACACATAGTTTAGATTAACCTAATGGCAATATTTGCAGGCTATTGTCCCTTTCGCATTTAGTAGTCTACTTCAACGTTCACGGCACGCCTCCGTAACCAAAGAACACTTCGGCGGTGGTATTCGACACGAAGGTAACTGTTTCGAATCCCACAGCCAACAGTACCATATAAGTGTGCTTTCCTTTCCCAGTATTCGTATAGGCAGCAACCGCAGGACAGCCTTGTCACAACCAGGCGATTGCAGATCGAGCACATCTCGCGAGGTGTGTTTTTTGATTACTTAGTGGATCATGCACATTAGCTCTCATCAGCTACTGGGGACGAGGCTATGCGTACTAAAGTACCAGCCTCCGGCCAGTGTGTCCGAGCGGTTCTAGGCGCTTCAGTCTGGAACCTCGCGACCGCTACGGTCGCAGGTTCGAATCCTGCCTCGGGCATGGATGTGTGTGATGTCTTAGGTTAGTTAGGTTTAAGTAGTTCTAAGTTCTAGGGGACTGATGACCTCAGGTGTTAAGTCCCATAGTGCTATTAAAAAAATAAAAAAAAGTGCCAGCCCATAATAAATAAGGAAACGAGCAGTCTCACGGCCGCTTCCTATTTGTCTTCATAAATCCAACATGTACCTGCGGCTACTGTGCCCCAGAGCTGTTGGGCTAAATTTACACAATCTGTATTGTTGGTCATGTCAGCTCTACAACGCATATTGTAGTCGCAACATTTCTAAACGAAAAAACAAAATTAAAAAAAACGTGTTGTTGTGGTCTTCAGTCCAGAGACTAGTTTGATGCAGCTCTCCATGCTACTCTATCCTGTGCAAGCTTCTTCATCTCTCAGTACCTACTGCAACCTACATCCTTCTGACGCTGTTTATTATGTTATTATAATGAGATGTTGGAATGCAGAAATGCCTTCGTGTGTGAAACTGCTTCCTCTTCAGACGAGAAGGAAAACCGCTATGTATTATACTGTCGTCCTTGCACAACACAGGCGATAGAGAACTTGTCAGCGAAAGGCAAAGGACCCAGGTTCGCATCCCGGCCCGGCAAACAGTTTGAATCTCCCAGGAAACCTCAGATCAGACGAGTTTGTTTACTCCTGTAAATCATATATTTAAAACCGTTCACCTCTATAGCTAATTTGTGTAAAACAAAAAAAATCGAGTAAAAGTTAAGATTTCTGAAAAATGACACTTTTTTAATTAACCGTGAAACACTCTAGTGTAGAATACAGGTGTTTCAAAGTGAGTATACGGGTTTCAAAGCTTCGTAGACTTGCTACCTTCAGTTTACAGTTATAAATAATACATCATATGATTATATATATATATATATATATATATATATATATATATATATATATATATATATATATATTTTGTAATCGGTCTACTGACTGGTTTGATGCGGCCCTCCACGAATTCCTTTACTGTGCTAACCTCTTCATCTCAGAGTAGCACTTGCAACCTACGTCCTCAATTATTTGCTTGACGAATTCGAATCTCTGTCTTCCTCTACAGTTTTTGCCCTCTACAGCTCCCTCTAGTACCATGGAAGTCATTCCCTCATGTCTTAGCAGATGTCCTATCATCCTGTCCCTTCTCCTTATCATGTTTTCGACATATTCCTTTCCTCTCCGATTCTGCGTAGAACCTCCTCATTCCTTACCTCATCAGTCCACCTAATTTTCAACATTCGTCTATAGCACCACATCTCAAATGCTTCGATTCTCTTCTGTTCCGGTTTTCCCACAGTCCATCTTTCACTACCATACAATGCTGTACTCCAGACGTACATCCTCAGAAATTTCTTCCTCAATTTAAGGCCAGTATTTGATATCAGTAGACTTCTCTTGGCCAGAAATGCCTTTTTTGCCATAGCGAGTCTGCTTTTGATGTCCTTCTTGCTCCGTCCGTCATTGGTTATTTTACTGCCTAGGTAGCAGAATTCCTTAACTTCATTGACTTCGTGACCATCAATCCTGATGTTAAGTTTCTCGCTGTTCTCATTTCTACTACTTCTCATTACCTTCGTCTTTCTCCGATTTACTCTCAAACCATACTGTGTAGTCATTAGACTGTTCATTCCGTTCAGCAGATCATTTAATTCTTCTTCACTTTCACTCAGGATAGCAATGTCATCAGCGAATCGTATTATTGATATCCTTTCACCTTGTATTTTAATTCCACTCCTGAACCTTTCTTTTATTTCCATCATTGCTTCCTCGATGTACGGATTGAAGAGTAGGGGCGAAAGGCTACAGCCTTGTCTTACACCCTTCTTAATACGAGCACTTCGTTCTTGATCGTCCACTCTTATTATTCCCTCTTGGTTGTTGTGCATATTGTATATGACCCGTCTCTCCCTACAGCTTACCCCTACTTTTTTCAGAATCTCGAACAGCTTGCACCATTTTATATTGTCGAACGCTTTTTCCAGGTCGACAAATCCTATGAAAGTGTCTTGATTTTTCTTTAGCCTTGTTTCCATTATTAGCCGTAACGTCAGAATTGCCTCTCTCGTCCCTTTACTTTTCCTAAAGCCAAACTGATCGTCACCTAGTGCATTCTCAATTTTCTTTTCCATTCTTCTGTATATTATTCTCGTAAGCAGCCTCGATGCATGAGCTGTTAAGCTGATTGTGCGATAATTCTCGCACTTGTCAGCTCTTGCCGTCTTCGGAATTGTGTGGATGATGCTTTTCCGAAAGTCAGATGGTATGTCGCCAGAATCATATATTCTACACACCAACGTGAATAGTCGTTTTGTTGCCACTTCCCCCAATGATTTTAGAAATTCTGATGGAATGTTATCTATCCCTTCTGCCTTATTTGACTGTAAGTCCTCCAAAGCTCTTATAAATTCCGATTCTAATACTGGATCCTCTATCTTTTCTAAATCGACTCCTGTTTCTTCTTCTATCACATCAGACAAATCTTCACCCTCATAGAGGCTTTCAATGTATTCTTTCCACCTATCTGCTCTCTCCTCTGCATTTAACAGTGAAATTCCCGTTGCACTCTTAATGTTACCACCGTCGCTTTTAATGTCACCAAAGGTTGTTTTGACTTTCCTATATACTGAGTCTGTCCTTCCGACAATCATATCTTTTTCGATGTCTTCACATTTTTCTTGCAGCCATTTCGTCTTAGCTTCCCTGCACTTCCTATTTATTTCATTCCTCAGCGACTTGTATTTCTGTGTTCCTGATTTTCCCGGAACATGTTTGTACTTCCTCCTTTCATCAATCAACTGAAGTATTTCTTCTGTTACCCATGGTTTCTTCGCAGCTACCTTCTTTGTACCTATGTTTTCCTTCCCAACTTCTGTGATGGCCCTTTTTAGAGATGTCCATTCCTCTTCAACTGTACTGCCTACTGCGCTATTCCTTATTGCTGTGTCTATAGCGTTAGAGAACTTCAAACGTATCTCGTCATTCCTTAGTACTTCCGTATCCCACTTCTTTGCGTATTGATTCTTCCATGACTAATGTCTTGAACTTCAGCCTACTCTTCATCACTACTATATTGTGATCTGAGTCTATATCTGCTCCTGGGTACGCCTTACAGTCCAGTATCTGATTTCGGAATCTCTGTCTGACCATGATGTAATCTAACTGAAATCTTCCCGTATATCTCGGCCTTTTCCAAGTATACCTCCTCCTCTTGTGATTCTTGAACAGGATATCCGCTATTACTAGCTGAAACTTGTTACAGAACTCAATTAGTCTTTCTCCTCTTTCATTCCTTGTCCCAAGCCCATATTCTCCTGTAACCTTTTCTTCTACTCCTGCATTCCAGTCGCCCATGACTATTAGATTTTCGCCCCCCTTTACATACTGCGTTACCCTTTCAATATCGTCATACACTTTCTCTATCTGTTCATCTTCAGCTTGGGACGTCGACATGTATACCTGAACTATCGTTGTCGGTGTTGGTCTGCTGTCGATTCTGATTAGAACAACCCGGTCACTGAACTGTTCACAGTAACACACCCTCTGCCCTACCTTCCTATTCATAACGGATCCTACACCTGTTATACCATTTTCTGCTGCTGTTGATATTACCCGATACTCATCTGACCAGAAATCCTTGTCTTCCTTCCACTTCACTTCACTGACCCCTACTATATCTAGATTGAGCCTTTGCACTTCCCTTTTCAGATTTTCTAGTTTCGCTACCACGTTCAAGCTTCTGACATTCCACGCTCCGACTCGTAGAGCGTTATCCTTTCGTAGATTATTCAATCTTTTTCTCATGGTAACCTCCCCCTTGGCAGTCCCCTCCCGGAGATCCGAATGGGGGACTATTCCGGAATATTTTGCCAATGGAGAGATCATCATGACACTTCTTCAATTACAGGCCACATGTCCTGTGGATACACGTTACGTGTCTTTAATGCAGTGGTTTCCATTGCCTTCTGCATCCTCATGTCGTTGATCATTGTTGATTCTTCCGCCTTTTGGGGGAATTTCCCACCCCTAGGACAAGAGAGTGCCCTGAACCTCTATCCGCTCCTCCGCCCTCTTTGACAAGAATGAGGCTGACTTCTTATGCCGGAAGTCTTCGGCCGCCAATGCTGATTATTTATCAAAATTTAGGCAGTGGCGGGGATCAAACCCGGGACCGAAGACGTTTTGATTATGAATCAAAGACGCTACCCCTAGACCACGGGTACCTAATCATATGAAATAGCAACTCAAAAAGTTTTTCTGGAAAGTATTCAACGTGAGCACCATTCGTCACACATCGAGTCTATTTGCGAGTCCTTCCCAAACCTTAATCAGTGGGTCGAAAGTAATTTTTGCAACAATGCTGTTTCAAAAATCGGGTTAAACAGCTGCTAGAGGAGGCACGTGCACATGGTCCTTTATGAACGCGCAAAAGTAAAAATCGAATGGCGCCAGATCGTATGTGAACATGGTGGTAACGTAAAACGAGCTCTGTCTTCCCGCTCTTTGCCACCAATCCAGCGGTCGGGTACGACGTCGTTTAACCAGTCGAGTGCTGAGTTATGTCAGTGAGGCGGCGCACCATCGTACTGCCAAATAAAGTTCTGTGTTCAGCTTCTTCCAATTGAGGAAAAAGCCATAGCTCTAGCGCATCAAGATAAGATACGTTAGTTACAGTTACTTCACCGAAAAAGAAAGGCTCATAAACTTTCCGCCGGGATAGGGCACAATTCAGGTTAGGGGAGTCTCAGCGCAACTGTACTATGTCGTGGGGATTTGCTGACCCCTAGATGCGCACATTATTCGTGTTTGCATTTCCACGTTGGGTGAAATGTCGATTCATCACTGTAGACAACACAATCCAGAAAACCTTCATCGTTATGCAGCAACATTTCGTTTGCAAAATTGGCACATAAACCGTAATCTGTACGCTTTTGAGCTTCCAACAAATACACATGGTAAGGACTTAGTTGTCCTTAAAAGTCTCCACACAGACGTCACTGGAATTGCTTCCGAACTGATTTCTTGGTGCTAAGCGTGAAAGATTGTCACTCGTTCAACATGCTCACCAGTCACTTGGTCGCTCTGTACTCTTTCATTTGATGTATTACTTACAATCGTAAGTTGAATATAATAAGTGCTACAAAGCCTTAAAACCTGCATATTCATTTTGAAACACCCTTTGTGTCTACATTGTCTTAGGCAAAAGGCAAACATATATTTTTTGTAGCACGTGCAGGCAATGGCGTCTAAAATTAACTTGCGGACACTTTTTGGTTAAAGAACGGAGTGACACGCGAAGTCGGAGTACTAGATCGTCCGTTAACTGTGTTTCTAAACTGCACGTTTTATGTCTTCTTGCTCTTGCATTTGTCCGATACTAACCAACAGTCACCAATTTCGATATAAAACGAAAAGAAGGACAAGAAACAGCGTCTTTTCCTTTCTTCTGATTTCCTTGTACTCACTTTTGTGTCATATCTCACGTTCATCATTATAAGATCATATTTTATGTATAAACTCTTCAACCGATGGGTGTCTCAAGGCTCTTGGGCGTAAGGAAACATGAAACGAGATTCATTCCAGAAATTCTTCACATACAGCTGAATTAGCTGGGGAAAGTCTATTCAGAGTTTTTCAAAGATTTCGAAATTTTGTAGTGGTAGAATGGAGATAATGGAACGAGAATTCAGGGAATCCCTTTTGTGGATTGTTGAAGGGATACGGAGGCGTCCTGCGATGATATCGGTCACGGTAGCGCCACAAATCTCGTGGCACAGCCTTTACTCTGGCCTTCGGAAGTAACGAAAAAGAAGAGCGGGCAGAAAAAAAGGAACGAGGAGAGACCTGCTTGCAAGGACGGCCGCCCGGCTTGTTCAGAACAGATGCGCCGATAAACACGCGTGTAACTCGCACTTAGCGCACTGCGCTGTCGACCTTCAGGGATCCTTTACAGGTCTCAGGGAAGGTACGCCGTTAAAAACTATAATCACATTACTCTTTATTTGGTCCAGAGTGTTCACAGAAAATATATAAATGGTGGCTGTAAGAAGGTAAGCAATAGTGGTACCGACAGGGACGGCTCACTTCTCTGGCTGCGTTGCAGTATGAGAATACTGAAGAGATGGTCTTCGAGCTGTTAGCTGGGATGGTGGAATTTCAGTTGGGAGCAGGACAACTAACAGTGTACGATGTACAGATGAGACACCTTCATTGCAGGAAGTGAAGGAAAATTACGGATCTTGTCTCCAGAATGAAAACTGTTAGTTTATGTTTCGCTCTAGAGATAGACATGAAAAAAACTCATGGTTATTAATCGTCAAGGTCCAGATGAAATTCAGCTTACAAGATGGTTACAGAACCTGGAAATAGTAAATGATTGTCTAGGATCTCTGACCAGTGACACGGGCAAGTGCGATAGGGAATCAATACGAAGAACCGGCCTTTGCGGAGCTGCAGTGGCTAAACTCACTAAGATCTGGCAGAACCCGGCAATGCACCTGCTGGAATCGTTGGTGTTTCCTCTGTTGTTGTACGGCTGCGAGACATGGACCGTGATGAAAGATAATGACAGAGCCAAATTTTAGCCTTCGATATGTGGTGTTGGCGGAAGATGATGTGTACCACGGACAGAAAACAGAACCAACGCTTCCATTATACAGGGTGTTTCAGCAAAGCGGTTACAAGCTTTCAGCAGAGACAGAGTATACCTAGACGATGAAAAATCGCTTAACAATGCATGGACGGAAACGCTTTCCTGGCGAGATAGTGACGACACAAAACACAAGAAAGAGAGGACACGAGCAGAGTAATAACACATGTTTATTATGAGTAGTACAGCGGAAACCAAGGAACGTCGGCAGACTCTTTTTCCATTCTTTCTCTCGAAGCCTCCCCCGTCCCCCCAGCACCACCCTCCTCATCGCCCCTCTCCGCACGCTTGAGTGATATTAAAAGAATCGGCAAGAAACCTCCTGCCTGTTAAGTACGTACGTATGATATGGACTTGCCAGGTTTGGAGCAGATGAATGTGGCCGAGCGTAGGAAACGGATAGATAGGCATAGATAGATGTTTCCGGTATGCACGGTTTAGTACTCAAACGAACTTAATGTTTTTGTGGAATAAAAAAAAGTGGTCAGCGAAAAGAAAAAAGAAAAAAAAGTGTACTTGGGCACTGTTGCGCCGCTCTGGTACGCTATATTCCGTTTCAGAGAATACCAGACTCGAATAGAAATTTGTTGTTGTTATCATGTAAATTGCTTTGAATAGTACCATCGGTGATATTTGTGATGAAGTGGCAGCGTTTGCGAACAGAATAATTTAAATGTTATAGGGACACAATAGTATTTTTATTTACTTCGTTATTTAAATGAAATTTCTTCCCCTTTACAAGAGATATAATAGTCGGAGTGTATACATGTTGTCTGTAGTTGAAAAAGAGCTTATACGTTTAAAACGTAAAATCATAAAAAACGGCATCAGTTAATTATCGGACGAACAGTCACAGGACCCTCTTTGAAAAATCAATATTCTTCTTTTGCCTGGCATCCTTCACCTGTCATTTCCCTCTTCACCTTTCCACCTCGTGGTCCTACATGGTTGGAAAAAAAAAAAAAGTTCAAATGTGTGTGAGTTCTTAAGGGACCAGACTTCTGAGGTCATCGGTCCCTAGACTTACACAGTACGTAAACTAACTTATGCTAAGAACAACACACACGCACACCCATGGCCGAGGAAGGACTCGAACCTCCGGCAGGAGGGGCCGCGCAGTCAGTGACATGGCGCCTCTAATCGCGCGGCCACTCCGCGGGGCCACGGTTGAAACATAAGTGCGTTTAAGTAATAGTAACCACTGAATTTATTTCTTACATTGTATAATACTTTATTATTTCCTGCTAATAACATCCTTTTTATACCGGGTGATCAAAAAGTCAGCATAAATTTGAAAACTTAATAAACCATGGAATAATGTAGATAGAGAGGTAAAAATTGACACACATGCTTGGAATGACACGGGGTTTTATTAGAACCAAAACAATTGCTAGGCGCGTGAAAGATCTCTTGCGCGCGTTGTTTGGTGATAATCGTGTGCTCAGCCGCCACTTTCGTCATGCTTGGCCTCCCAGGTCCCCAGACCTCAGTCAGTGCGATTATTGGCTTTGGGGTTACCTGAAGTCGCAAGTGTATCGTGATCGACCGACATCTCTAGGGATGCTGAAAGACAACATCCGACGCCAATGCCTCACCATAACTCCCGACATGCTTTACAGTGCTGTTCACAGCATTATTCCTCGACTACAGCTATTGTTGAGGAATGATGGTGGACATATTGAGCATTTCCTGTAAAGAACATCATCTTTGCTTTGTCTTACTTTGTTATGCTAATTATTGCTATTCTACAAAATCGACAAGATCGACAGCATCACTCACAGGAGCATGCAGAACGAACTCGAGCGCTGCACCGAGCGGCAGAAGAAAAAGTTTGAAAGACGCCGGAAGCAGACCGACAAGGCGATTCCCGACATGTCACACACAGTGGTCAACCTCACTGAACGACAATTGACCGAAGAGGAAGTGTCTGTTCTTCAAAAAGGAGGGAATTTCGCTATCGTCCCGATAACTATACCTATGGAGGACATCATTGCCAACACCGAAGCAGCCATTCGGAACCTTCCTTGTGAAAGGGCAGAGGAAATACGCACTGAAACAGCCAGGATACTGCGCCGAGCAAAACCACCAGCTTGCAACCTGAAGAAAGCAGAGGTACAAGCCATTAAGAATCTCAACGCCGACAAGAGTATATTGGTACTGCCTGTCGATAAGGGGAATGCGACCGTCGTAATGAAGACCGAAGATTATGAGCAAAAGATCCGAGACCTATTAGATCCGACGACGTACCGAAAACTAAGTGCAGATCCGAAACAGCGTATCACTCGGAATACGAATCGATTAATCAAGGCGTCTTCTCTGCCAGCGGACATACAGAGAAACCTGCGCAACATAGAAGCCCTACCACCTCGGCTGTATGGATTACCCAAGATCCATAAGAACAACGTTCCACTGAGACCGATCGTTAGCGCTCCTGGCTCACCGACATATAAACTGGCAAAACACTTGGCCTCTCTGCTCCAGCCACACGTGGGGAAGACCGACACATACATTAGGGACTCAGGACATTTCATTGAGAAGCTGAAGGAAGTGAAACTTGCACCAAACGACATACTGGTCAGCTTTGATGTTGTTTCGTTATTTGCGAAAGTGCCACTCAGTGACGCTCTGGAGCACATCGGTTCCATGTTCCCGCAAGACATCAAAAAGCTCTTCCATGCATGTCTCACCACGAGCTACACTCCTGGAAATTGAAATAAGAACACCGTGAATTCATTGTCCCAGGAAGGGGAAACTTTATTGACACATTCCTGGGGTCAGATACATCACATGATCACACTGACAGAACCACAGGCACATAGACACAGGCAACAGAGCATGCACAATGTCGGCACTAGTACAGTGTATATCCACCTTTCGCAGCAATGCAGGCTGCTATTCTCCCATGGAGACGATCGTAGAGATGCTGGATGTAGTCCTGTGGAACGGCTTGCCATGCCATTTCCACCTGGCGCCTCAGTTGGACCAGCGTTCGTGCCGGACGTGCAGACCGCGTGAGACGACGCTTCATCCAGTCCCAAACATGCTCAATGGGGGACAGATCCGGAGATCTTGCTGGCCAGGGTAGTTGACTTACACCTTCTAGAGCACGTTGGGTGGCACGGGATACATGCGGACTTGCATTGTCCTGTTGGAACAGCAAGTTCCCTTGCCGGTCTACGAATGGTAGAACGATGGGTTCGATGACGGTTTGGATGTACCGTGCACTATTCAGTGTCCCCTCGACGATCACCAGTGGTGTACGGCCAGTGTAGGAGATCGCTCCCCACACCATGATGCCGGGTGTTGGCCCTGTGTGCCTCGGTCGTATGCAGTCCTGATTGTGGCGCTCACCTGCACGGCGCCAAACACGCATACGACCATCATTGGCACCAAGGCAGAAGCGACTCTCATCGCTGAAGACGACACGTCTCCATTCGTCCCTCCATTCACGCCTGTCGCGACACCACTGGAGGCGGGCTGCACGATGTTGGGGCGTGAGCGGAAGACGGCCTAACGGTGTGCAGGACCGTAGCCCAGCTTCATGGAGACGGTTGCGAATGGTCCTCGCCGATACCCCAGGAGCCACAGTGTCCCTAATTTGCTGGGAAGTGGCGGTGCGGTCCCCTACGGCACTGCGTAGGATCCTACGGTCTTGGCGTGCATCCGTGCGTCGCTGCGGTCCGGTCCCAGGTCGACGGGCACGTGCACCTTCCGCCGACCACTGGCGACAACATCGATGTACTGTGGAGACCTCACGCCCCACGTGTTGAGCAATTCGGCGGTACGTCCACCCGGCCTCCCGCATGCCCACTATACGCCCTCGCTCAAAGTCCGTCAACTGCACATACGGTTCACGTCCACGCTGTCGCGGCATGCTACCAGTGTTAAAGACTGCGATGGAGCTCCGTATGCCACGGCAAACTGGCTGACACTGACGGCGGCGGTGCACAAATGCTGCGCAGCTAGCGCCATTCGACGGCCAACACCGCGGTTCCTGGTGTGTCCGCTGTGCCGTGCGTGTGATCATTGCTTGTACAGCCCTCTCGCAGTGTCCGGAGCAAGTATGGTGGGTCTGACACACCGGTGTCAATGTGTTCTTTTTTCCATTTCCAGGAGTGTATTTCACGTGGAATGGTGATTTCTACGAACAGCTGGAAGGCGTCGCCATGGGTAGTCCTCTCAGTCCAGTGGTGGCCAACTTCTTCATGGAACAATTCGAAGCACAGACACTGGACTCGGCGACTTGCAAACCTAAGGTGTGGTACAGGTACGTCGATGATACTTTCGTGGTGTGGAGCCATGGTGAAGAACAGCTCGGTGACTTCCTAAGGCACTTGAACAGCCTCCATGCCAACATAACATTTACCATGGAAGTAGAAAAAGACAAGAAACTGCCATTTATAGATGTGCTGGTCACAAGGGACGGCGAAAAGCTGGGACACAGCGTGTATCGAAAACCGACACACACGGACCGATACCTGCACAAACTGTCAAACCACCACCCGAGCCAGAAAAGAGGCATGATTAGTACGCTCGTAACGAGAGCAGGACGAATATGTGAGCCGCAACACCTCAAACGAGAAATGCAACACCTGGAAACTGTTCTGAGGAGCAATGGTGTAAGTAGGCTGTTTCTGTTTTCTTATTGGCAACGTTACGTAGCGCTCTGTACGAAAATCTCTGGCTGTGCTGTGTGCAGTCTGTGGCTAGTTTGCATTGTTGTCTGCCATTGTAGTGTTGGGCAGCGGCAGCTGGATGTTAACAGCGCGTAGCGTTGCGCAGTTGTAGGTGAGCCTCCAGCAGTGGTGGATGTGGGGAGAGAGATGGCGGAGTTTTGAAATTTTGATAACTGGATGTCATGAACTAATATGTATATTATGAGATTTCAACATTATTAAGGTAAATACAGTGTTTGTTCTCTATTAATATCTTTCATTTGCTAACTATTCCTATCAGTAGTTAGTGCCTTCCATAGTTTGAATCTCTTATTTAGCTGGCAGTAGTGGCGCTCGCTGTTTTGCAGTAGTTCGAGTACCGAAGATTTTTGGTGAGGTAAGTGATTTGTGAAAGGTATAGGTTAATGTTAGTCAGGGCCATTCTTTTGTAGGGATTTTTGAAAGTCAGATTGCGTTGCGCTAAAAATATTGTGTGTCAGGTTAAGGACAGTCGTGTATAATTGTTCAAAAGGGGTACTCCACAAATTACATTAGAAGTGTAACAGAGCCAAACACTCGGCGAAGTAAGGAACCAGAAGAAGAAATGTCGGGTACGGCCTTTCTGCCATACATTCCCAGAGTGACGGACAGAATCGGCCGTATATTGCGCAAACATGTCGTAAAGACGATTTTCAAACCGACAAGGAAGATCAAAGATTGTCTTAGATCGGCGAAGGAGAAAAGAGACCCACTTGCAATGTCGGGAATATACCGTATACCATGCACATGCGGAAAAGTTTGTCGGAATGACTGGACGATCCATTAACACCAGGATCAAAGAGCATAAGCGACATTGCAGGTTGGGGCAGGTGGAGAAATCGGCCGTGGCAGAGCGCGCACTGAATGAGACCGACCACGTAATAAAATTCGCCGACACGGAAGTTCTGGCTGTAGAGAAGCACTATCACACGCGCTTGTTTAGAGAAGCTGTAGAAATACAAAAACACGCGAACAGTTTCAACAAGAAAGAGGAAAGCCTTAAGGTAAACGGATCCTGGCTTCCCGTACTGCAGCGAACGACCGTCGTAGGTTGCAAGAGGAGAACCGCACCGGAAATGACCGCGGAGAAGCCCTCGGACGTTGGCGCGCCAGGTACATATAGTCTACGGCCGCGAGCTCGGCTCCAGTTCACCACCGGCAATGGAGGGTGAAGTTTTGACAGTGCCAGCCACTCGTGCTGGCGAAACGTCAGAAAAATCATTAGATGAACGTCGGCCGAAGAACCAGAGACAGAAGCCAATAGGCAGTTTGTTATTGCTATTCTGATCAGATAAAGCGCCATCTGTCGGACATTTAGTGAACTTTTGTATTTTTTTGGTTCTAATAAAACCCCATGTCATTCCAAGCATGTGTGTCAATTTGTACCTCTCTATCTACATTATTCCGTGATTTATTCAGTTTTCAAATTTATACTGACTTTTTGATCACCCGGTATGTTATTAACAGGTTTTGTAACGAAATGCGGGTGAGTCTTGGTGCACGAACGGTAATACCCGGCTTGGACAAAGTTCGCTTAACCTCCATTATGGTTGTCATACTGAGATCGCTATGAATTGTAATAATTATTGAGGACCTGCTTGCTATTTAATTTATGACTTCAGATTTGTTAGAGGGAACAGTATTGGCGCAATTGAGATGTTAAAAGCTGACACGGTTGCGAAAATAAGAAACCTAGCCAGTTATTCCGGAAACATATAATATTTTGTGCGATTTGAAGATGTTCAATTCATCGCCAAATTTAACTCTCCAGCAGAGTTCAAATGCCTAGAGCGGCGAAATGAGTGGTGCAGAAATCACGGTTTTTCCAGCGGTGCAGCGAACAGTGTCCTTAGAAGCGAGTGATGGACTAACTTGGACGTGTTAGACGCCGATCCTTTGTTTGCTGAAAGCCGCCGCTAGCAAACAGGCGGCCCACGGCAGCACCTCGGCTGAGAGGCCTTTCCGCCGCCTGCGGTTGGCGCCGGCTGTCTGCCGCGCGTCCGTAACGTCCTGTAGAGGACACGTCGGCCGTGGGCGATGGCTTTTGCCAGGTTTCTCTTCAAGATAAGTGCCTTGTAAACGTAGGGGGCGGAGGGAGGCATCTGTGTCTGAATAATAGCTTTCCTATCGGAGCTATAGCCTAAACGTTGTGGCTCTTGAGAGGTCTTCTATTCGTCGCCATTATGCACCTGTGTCCACTAATGAACAAGTAGTGTGTTGGTCCAACTTTGCATCGCATTACAGCAGTGCTTCTGCGTGCCAAATCCTTGGTAGGTTTCCGGAGATACCGGCTGGTTATAATTAAACTGACGGTGTTCCGAGTGCTGCAGTCCTAGTCGTATAAATCGCAGGACGCTGGAATATCGTGCCTTCGTAGAGTATACTAAAAATAATAATAGTAACACTTTCTGCCATCAGGTGAAAATGTGGCCCGTAAGTAGTCAGAATATGGTGTGGACCAGGGAAAAGGGATTTTTTATTTGATTTGATTTATTGCTCATTTAGAGACACATTGACTTACATTTTATATCATGTCGTTCATTTTACAGCTATTGATGTAGATTACAGAACATATTCCATGTTACAAACAGCAATTATTGTTTTCAGCGATTACAATGGAAGTAATAATAGTGTAAAAACACATTAGAAATTGAAAAAACACAAAATCATTCAAATTTTAAGAAGATATGATGATAGATGATAGGAAAGACTTGGATTGTTGGAAAGAGAGAGAGAGAGAAATATTACCCTATGCCTGCCGGGGTGACCGTGCGGTTCTAGGCGCTCCAGTCCGGATCCGCGCAGCTGCTACGGTCGCAGGTTTGAATCCTGCCTCGGGCATGGATGTGTTTGATGTCCTTAGGTTTAAGTAGTTGTAAGTCTAGGCGACTGATGACCTCAGATGTTGAGTCTCATAGTGCTCAGAGCCATTTGAACCATTTTTTGTTGCCCTATCTGAGCCAGCCCGGTCTCAATGTCTCGGAACTATTTCGAGCCTTGCAGTGCCGGTTCCCTACAGTTTAATTTATGGATTAATATTTCTAAACATTATTTACAAAAACACTATAACTATTATGTACATTGTGGAAAGCGCAGTGGTGTTGCTTATATACTAAGTGTTCAGTTACAAATGTTATAATGACGTCGGGATGGATATGCCTGCTGTTTATATTCAAGCCGGAACAGGTTTATAGTGTTGATTGCATTACACTGTTTGTTCTGATACAATTTAATTATTCTAAATGTTTTGTAAGGTTGTATGCGGTACATGTTGGTGTACGAATTGGAACAGCTGGGTTACGTGCTTTGTGTGTGTGGCAGTGTTCTGTTATACGCCATGATTGTCTGTATTCGTCATGAAATGCCCATGAGACATCATCAGCCATTTTATTTATTATTTCCCACTCGTCTTTGTCTCTTATTGCTCGAATCATGTCACTGTTGTAGTGCCTTGGTGCCTGGTATGCTGCTCTGTATTGGTGACAGTGAAAATTGTGTGTTCTGTGATCGGTGTTCTCCACACTTACAAGCAAAACTTGGCTGCAGTCTACACGGTGTAAGTGCGCATGGCAAGGGTCATGCATGACCTGTCAGAAAGTGAACCATACCCCGGATCGGACTGATGTGGCTCAATCTGACGTTCTTGATGTCCGGGAAGAATTATGTACCCTACGGCACCTATCGCTTAACTCCAATTCATTTTGCCAGTACCCACCCGCCATTTAACGCGTTGGCGCTTCTCGGTAATTTCCTGTCCGGTAATCTCGACTACCTTATCCTGTCTCCACCTCCTTAACCAGTACATTGCAGCCCGAAACCGAGTGTTTATGTCGATAGGGAAGGTTGGGCACCGCGCAGAGTGTTGAAAGATCATGGCAGCCTTACCAGAACACTTCTCTGCCTTCGCTGCACGATCTTCCGATTCGTCACCAGACGTACAGGGTGGGCCCATGCACTGGCTGCAAAATAGACCAGGCACTCAAAGAGCGCACATGGTAAGTTAGTGTGTGTAATGGTACCCGAAGTGTGTTATGTTGAGTCTGGCCAACTTGTGCAAGATCTTGGCAACCCTGTCAGTCGTTATTCTGATGTGTTAGTCAGAGGACATACGTTCGTCGAGTTGCACACCAAGATATCGTGTTTTCCATTGCCTGTGTATGCTGATGTCGCGTACTTTTTTGGTTGGACTACTTTATATACTATTCAAAGGAACACTATAATCGGTGGTTGGACTACTTTGTATACTATTCAGAGGAACACTATAAACGGTTTTGTGTAGAACCATCTGAAGTTTATAGTGTTTCTTCCAGTGGCTGGTGCTTATGAGTAGCTGTGTTGACCGGTGTTCGATCTGCGCTCTTGAGTCCGCGGAGACCACCGCCAGGAGGTCATCTGCGTATGCTATCGCCCCGTTCGTTCGCGCTGCTATCCCCATCCAGCTGATGATAATAATGGCGTGTGACGAGGGCCTCCCGTCGGGTAGACCGCTCGCCTGGTGCAAGTCTTTCGATTTGACGCCACTTCGGCGACTTGCGCGTCGATGGGGATGAAAGGATGATGATTAGGACAACACAACACCCAGTCCCTGAACGGAGAAAACCTCCGACCCAGCCGGGAATCGAACTCGGGCCCTTAGGATTGACAGTCTGTCGCGCTGACCACTCAGCTACCGGGGGCGGACCATCCAGGTGATGTAGGAGGGCTTCAAAGGCGATATACCAGAAGACGGGGGCACTGACTGATCGTCGCGGCCAACCTTTGTTAATTCATTTAATCATTTTCTAATTTCCTGCGCGCCATTCAACCACCCTGTTTCTACAGTAGTTTAAATGGCTCTGAGCTCTATGGGACGTAACATCTGAGGTCATCTGCCCCCTAGACCTTAGAACTACTTAAACCTAACTAACCTAAGGACATCACACACATCCATGCCCGAGGCAGGATTCGAACCTGCGACCGTAGCAGCAGCGCGGTTCCGGACTGAAGCGCCTAGAAGCGCTCAGCCATCGCTGTCCGTCGATCAGAGCCCCACCAACTCCAGTCGTAGCTCTGATGCCATTGCAAACTTTTTCACGTCTGGTAACGATATGTCGGATCTGAGGAGCCCATAGGATATCATCGACAATCATCTCAAGGTAGTGAGTTATTTCGCAACTGGAAAAACATGTTGTCCCTGTTGCATTGTTTGGGAAAGTGGAACCCTATGAGATCGTAAGAGTTGACGTGCTATCAGATATTTCGAGGCCACTTTCTGTACACCACTCATACAGGCATATGAGAGCGGCGTGCATTTTTAGATGATTGACTCGTCTTCGGAATATAGCATACGTCGTCTGCGTATTGTAATGTATGGATGTCACTGGCAAAGAAGTCATGAAGGTCTGCAACATAGAGACTGAATAATAAGGGAGCCAAGACCGATCCCTGCGGGAGCCCTCTGCTAGTTTCTCTGGGTCACAGTGCAGTTCTCTGTTGCGAAATTGTAGGATTTCTGTTGCTTGGAAAGCTTACAATGTTACGCACTAATGGTTTTGTAATCTCGACTTTTTCCAAGACTACGTTGTCGAATGCTTTAGTCAAGTTTGTCAACGCAACTATTATATAATTATTCCGAGAAAAATTTATGTGCATGTCAGTAACTAACCGCAAAAGGATTTCAGTTGTCTCTTTTCCTTTTCTGAACGGAAGTTGTTTTTCATGTTTTCACATTTCCATTCTAAGCGCGGCTTAATTAATAATCCTTCCCGTTACTTTCGCCAAATAGGGTACTAAGGTCTCGTCTTCCTTGTCAAATACGACATGTGGGGCTATCATACACAAGAACAATTCTAAAAGTTCGTCGGATAGTGGAGGCGTGTGAATGTCCATTGCCGGCCGAAGTGGCCGTGCGGTTAAAGGCGCTGCGGTCTGGAACCGCAAGACCGCTACGGTCGCAGGTTCGAATCCTGCCTCGGGCATGGATGTTTGTGATGTCCTTAGGTTAGTTAGGTTTAACTAGTTCTAAGTTCTAGGGGACTAATGACCTCAGCAGTTGAGTCCCATAGTGCTCAGAGCCATTTGAATGTCCATTCTTATGCCGTTTTCTATGTTTCTTACGACATTCCAAATCCGGAATATTTTCTTCGCTATACCTTGTGCTCTCTTAAGAGTAAGATAGTTCGTATCATTAGACAAATTTTTGTATTTGCTCAGTGCCTCCCTTCATTCCTTGAGGAGTGCGTTACATTCTGTATCTCACCAACACGGTGACGGCCGATGAGTAGGCCTAACCCGCTTATGCTTTTAAAAGGTATCGAGATTTCCGCTGATTCACTGATAAGCGACACCGAAACCCCTTAGTCTCCTTCGGGACTCTCAGTTTTGACGATCCATTCCAGTTTTTCTTTCAGTTGTGTTTCGTATAGGTTCCAGTTAGCTTTGTATTCCAGTTCCAGTTGATTGCGTCTTTGTCAGTCTGTGTAGGTTGTACGTTTGTTATGATTTGAATTGGCAAGTGATCCGAACCTAAAGTATCCGGTATTACTATCCGTGTTTCTCCGGTAGACAGTGCAAGGGATACTATGCTCAAGTCCACTGCTGTCGGACTTCATTTGGTCGTACTATTCGTGTGGGTGTCCCATCATTTAGTAAGATTTTCCAAATCTAGTACATCCACTAGTATTTTCCCATTGCGTTGGAATTTCTTCAACGCCACGTTGTATGGTGGTCGTTAAAAGTCCATTAATAGCAGAAGGTATTTCTCGATGGAGGCAATGACTGTTGTTTGGAAGGTCTGTCATTTGGTGCTTTATATGTTAGACCAAATTGAGATGGAGGTCCTCCATCCGCAGGCGGATACGCACCATTTGTAATGTATCATGCCATGCTGAGTGTCGGTACTGACACGGGAAAGTGAACATCTTATTTTAACAAGAGAGCTGCACCGCCATAGCCATCATGTCCATCGTCCCTAATGACAGAATAGTCCGGGTGTGTGAACGGTTCGTTCGGTTTTAACTTGGTTTCGTTGATGACACAAATGTGTACATTAGTTTCGGGCACAAAATGTCGAAGGCTGCCTTCGCGTTAAGCGATCTTGCTTTCCGCTGATTGGAGCGAAAAGAAGAGGGTCAACAAATTTTGGATTGAGATCCGGATCGAATTTATGTAGTATTGGAGTGGGATTAGTAGCCTGCTGGTACGACATATCGTTTATCACAGCCATAATTAAAATGTCGTTAACGAGCTAGTTCCCAACATCACTCTGTGACCTGAGTCTTTGAAATTGTGGTGGGTAGAGTTTGGGACCCATTGGAGCGAGAGAGAGTTCTGCTTGTATTTCCACGTTGCTTATAGTGTAGTTGCTGTCCCGACATTCGCTCTTGTAAAATGACTGGACCTGTCAACATGTTACTGATCATCTTGCATCAAACATTGATCGAAAACGAACTTAGAAGTTGTTTTACACTGCCGCGCGTCGATATTCCTGGGAGTATCGATGGTTGTTAGAATGAGATATCAAAAAGGTTGTGAGTGGGTAAGACGCTAGCCACTAGCCCAAAATAATGTTACATTAAATGTGTTCTACCTCGGAAACCGTTCGGAATAGGGCAAATTTCCGTAGGGAGTTTGTTTGCTCCACATGTTGGTTCCTGTCATATCGCTGAATATTTGCCATTCCTGCTGGGACAGTTTGTATACGATAATTAACCCGCGAAAATTCTGCTTCCGACAACCAGTGTTACGTGAGGAAACGGCACACACAGTTTACCCCTCCGAGTATCGCTCCTGTAAGGACTGCGAAGACAAGGCTGGACTAATTTACAGGTGCGCATAGTAGTGTTACCAGTCACTGTGCCAGCGCTCCGTATCCCGATGACAGTGGTTTCCAGAGAATGTGTGTGGGTGTCGGATGTCTTACGTACGAGCTGAAGGTGTTACTAGCAGTGACAGCAAAATGCAGGTCCATAAAATTAGATTCCGTGTGATGCTATGGCAGGTTATTTCCCAGTTCTGTCAAAAATAAAAGATTTCACCGTATCTAGGGTTTTCGATTAATGAGGAAGAGGTGTGGGGAGTAGCCTCTAGGGAACGGAATTTGTCTCTTAAAAGTGGGAGGCTGCGGCCAGTTTTGTCAGAGAGGGCCACATTTGGGTCAGGGCCGGCCGAGCTTGTCGCTCCCGTGCCTGACGAACTCTGGCGGCCGTATCTGGCATCGCCAGCGCCACTGCCGCCTGCGGACGCCCACCTCCGCCGTCCCTCGTGGCCCATATAGATACACGCCCGGCCGCTACTGCCGCCGCCTTATCTCTAACAAGGTTGGCGCTTCGCTTTTGTTTATTGCCGGCGCTCGGAAGAAACTGCGGTTTTGTCGAGCGTAGCGCCGGCAGTGGCGTATTTCACGGGGCCGAGGCTCTGGACGCCTTCCTCCGGCAAAGGGCCGCGTCGCGACGCTCTGCTGCCGACGACGTCGGTGGGCCGTTATCGCGGCGCGGCCAGCTCGTTTGCTTTGACAGTACAACCCGCGCGCGCCGTTGCACTGTCGTCGATAGGGTTACCGACAAGGCGGCAGAAATATTGCCCCCCCACTTGCAACTTCCTGCTGCTGTGACGTCAGACGTGTGTTAACTGGGTCGACACGGACGATCGGCGAGGAGAAAACAGTGGTTCTGTCCATAATCCTCATTCTAAACGGTAGCTATCGACACATTGTTATTTCACAAAATGAGGACAACACGCGCATCGATCAGATTTTTATTTCCTAAGTAAAAATGCCGCGACTCATTACAGCTTATAATGTTACGGCAATATCTTCAGTTCCTAGTAGCAACAAGGATCTACGCTTCATACAATTTACAAACATCTGGTAACAAAACAGAGCTGATGGCATTTCAAGGGAAAACGAAATTACGTCCAAAATTGTTATAAAGGGTAAGCGGTGGAGCAGGTAGCAAATCCTTAAGATTGAAAATATAAAAAGCGAGAGAAATTTGTTCCCAAACACAAATCTTTGAAAATTGCTCCCAGCACTCCTGGAAAGTAACTCCTCACTGCGTTACATCCTGCCTGCATTCTGAAACTCCTCGTCTTTCCCAGTGGATGACCGCTTGAACAGTTATGACTTGTAACTTTCGTAATGTTCAGTTCGTGCGCCTTGGTGTATTCCTGTACCAACAGGTTCGATGTGGAAGCGTCAACGACCATCCGCGGTAAATCATGTGGGCACTATGAAAGTTACTCGTATATCATAAAGAGAAGGAATCCGGTCTATGATTTAGCACTGTCTAAAACAGAAAAAAAACATACTGACGCGGAACGCTTAAGAGTGAACATTGTAAGGGCGCTGCAGAAGACTCTCGATAAGAAGTACTTAAGACACCAGTTTTTCTGAAACGTTCATTTTTTAGGTAATTTTGTTTCAGAAAAAATGCACTCCTAGGTATTTAGAAAGATTGCGATTTGATGTAACTTTCAAGATTTAACATTCGTTCACACTTCGAAAAGTGCATGTTTATTCGCACACAGCTAACACAACACTGACATGTACATCACGTGCTATGCATCTGCCCCAGTGTCACTCGTTACTAACACAAACATTCCCACCGGTAAGAAACTCGATTTATCAGCATGCTACTTTTTTAAATTTAGGGTTACGGAACTTCTGTATTATACCTTCCGATTGTAAAAAAACTTTGGCATTACAGTTCTTGTTCGAGCATCTCCAGTCCTCTTCCCCAGTGGTTATTGCATAGTCAGACACGACGTAAGAGCCCTGCGGCTTATCTAGCTGAGCTCTCTAGCGGATATCGGACAGAGCGGATAGTGAATCTTTCCTTGCTCTCTTATTGGCGCACATTTCAGTGCGCTCAGTTTAGAGAACACCGGTTTTAAACACTTAGGAGACAACATGTTACATGAAGACGAAATTTATTTTCAACATTAGACAAAGAAACTTAATGAATGGTACCGTTAGACAAACGCGAGGAAGGAAAGTAAGGAAAAAGACACTGCCAATCCCAGTTTTAATGCATGGAAGCGAAACATAGGTAACAACACAAAAGAAATCAGAGTGCGGAAATGTGATTTCCCAGACGTGTTAACATGATACACAAGAAAGGAAGATACAGAAATTTTCAGATTATTGTCTGTAAGAGAAAAAAAAGGAGAATAAGAGAAGGAAATGGAAAGAGCACATCAGTACGATGAAGGATGACAGACTAACTTAAAAACTATAGAAATACCAACCGACGGGACGGAGAGACCCAAAACTGGTTGGAAGAACTAAGTAAGCATAATAGGCATAGCGTGCAGAACATGGTGCTTACTGACTACTCGTAGATAGTCTCTACACAGAATTTGAAGATCTGGGGGGGAGGCGGGGGGTGTTATTTGTATCTCAGTTATCTCCAACGGAAGGGCCGACCTTACAGGATTTGCGAGCGTGATCGTATCCATACGAGACACATTCTGAAGGATTTCACCCTGCAAGTCGAACAGATCATTGGATTTCAAAAACAAGAACTAAAATGTCATTTAAGAATATCTTAGAATGCCTTAATGTGTGTAAATTGTATGTTTATTACATTTAATGGCCATCTACTTTCTGTATTACGACACCAGAAGCAAGCAGCGCTTATTTGGAGGGAACCAGGCACATGCTCATCTTAGTCTTTCCGCTGGGACCAGTCCGGGGTTAACTGCAGTTATGATAGCAATGAAATAAAGTATTCGTTTTAACAGCGATTTTCTTTCAGACTTGAAGCATTAACTCATGTGATAACTTTCACTGCCACGTGAGAAAGTACCTGACCTTAGATCACTGCCTATTTAAAAAAAATGTGGTACGTCTACTCTGAGAGACTGTCGTCGACCAATGGGAGACGACAGAAGTGAACCTGATAGCGTGGGCGCGATTTTTTCTACAGTTATCGAATTCGACCGAAAGCAAACCCAGACCAAGCCTCAGAGGGAACATTTGTAATTTTCGCAGTTTATTGATTCAGCGATCACCCTTTCGTTTCTTAAAAAAAATCTCTAAACGTATTTCTGCCTTAGTGATTTCGCAAGATGCCCCTGGTTTTGACCCCAGAAAGGACGTTCGTACTACGAGTGAAGTGTGTAGCGCGGCGCAGCTTATCAGTTTGTTCATATGAAGAGAGCTGCACTTTTATTGTCCCTGTCTACGACTTTGTCGCAGTCACTGAACGTGGGTGTTCCTTTTTAGTCGGGGCTTCGCTGCGTGCGAGCGCCGAGGCCTTCCAAATGGCAGCGGGAGCGGCAGGGCAGCTCGTAATGGGTGGAGTGGGTGGTGAAGGGGAGGAGGGGGAGGCCGTAAGAACCCGCCAGCGGTTACGGCCGTCCCGCAGCGCCACAGGCAGATAACACGCCACAGCGGCGCGCTTGTCTGAGGTGGTCCGGAGCGGCCGGCACGGGCACCCAGCCGCCTAATGGGCCCGCCGTGCTCGTGAGGAATGTTCCGTGATCCGACTGCCGCGTCCTAACGGTACTCGCGACGCAACACTTGTTGGCCGCACGACGTGTTTTAACTTCGGTATTGCCGCTGCAGCCACCTCCCGTTCTTTACGCCATGAGGGGTAGTCACCTTCGCAGTCGTAGGGCGGGCAGCTACTTGCAATGAGCGACTTTTAACACCTACCAAGCAAATGATAGGGGTGATACCTTTTAAGGTTTCCGTCGTTCCTTAGTTAGTTCTGTATTCTTGGATATACGGTCAGTGTGAACAGCTAAACGAATATCTGTTTGTTTTGTGCCATACACAGTTATAAGTACACACATCAAAAAAAAAAAATTTTTTTTGCATCACCTCGGTTCCGCGAGTTCCGGAACCTGTGCAGAAAATTGGAATCATTTTTATTGCTCATGAAAACCACGCATTGCATGTTGTACGACCATACAGTGAGACCTTCAGAGGTGGTGGTCCAGATAGCTGTACACACCGGTACGTCTAATACCCAGTAGCATGTCCTCTTGTATTGATGCACGCCTGTATTCGTCGTCGCATACTATCCACAAGTTCATCAAAGCACTGTTGGTCCAGGTTATCCCACTCCTCAACGGCGATTCGGTGTAGATCCCTCAGAGTGGTTGGTGGGTCACATCGCCCATAAACAGCCCTTTTCAATCTATCCCAGGCATATTCGGTAGTGGTTAGACACTGGACTCGCATTCGGGAGGACGACGGTTCAATCCCGCGTCCGGCCATCCTGATTTAGGTTTTCCGTGATTTCCCTAAATCACTCCAGGCAAATGCCGGGATGGTTCCTCTGAAAGGGCACGGCCGACTTCCTTCCCCATCCTTCCCTAATCCGATGAGACCGATGACCACGCTGTCTGGTCTCCTTCCCCAAAACCAACCAACCAACCATATTCGGTAGGGCCACTGTAGTCGAGCGATGTTGTTATCCTGGAGGAAGTCATTCACAAGATGTGCACGATGGGGGCGCGAATTGTCGTCCATGAAGACAAATGCCTCGTCAATATGCTGCCGATATGGTTGCACTATGGATCGGAGGATGGCATTCACATATCGTGCAGCCGTTCGACGCTTTCCATGACCACCAGCGGCTTACGTCGGCCCCACATAATGCCACCCCAAAACAGCAGGGAACCTCCACCTTGCTGCACTCGCTGGACAGTGTGTCTAAGGCCAAACCGCGATATTGACCGTCTAGGCGTGGTTGAACTACAGACAACACGAGCCATGTACAGAGTATGACTCTGTTACTCGCTCCTGTGAACGGGAACGCGTTATGCAGGTCTTGGTGACTCTGGCGTTCATCTAGAAAAGATAACCTAAACATGCCTAAATAAGGCGAAACGCGTCGTTGAAAAATAAAAAACTAAAATTGCAACGAAGACTGTTTTTAACCAATACTGTTAAGCACTAGTTTGCTATATGCCACATATGGATTGGAAGAATTTCTATAGTTATAAAAGCATAGCTTTAGTTACACCGTATGTGTTGCAGTGCTTTAAGATCTGCGAATTTCCTCCACGCGCCAGCGATGTGAGTCGTGGTCGTTGATGAAGTACCCCGCGGCCTACGTCCCCGGGGTGCGGCGCCAGTCTTCTGGCCACAAGGACCTCTCCGTCGTTAGGGTCGCGCGTGTCGTTGATCCCAGAACCCTGAGTGCCCGTAATCTGTTACAGCGTCACAACGTGTTCTTTATGGCAGACCACCGGCAAGGACCTCATGATGCCTCGTCTCACGCCGTAGGTCGGGATAAGAGGAAATTTGCTTCGTAGCTGGGCCGAGGCGTGTCGAACCTTGATAGTTAGATCCAGAAGTTGGCCAGCAATGCCAGCCCCTGCTAATGTGACGGCTGTGTGTGCTTGAAATATAATCAAGCCAGTATTATCTTAAGATTCTTACGATACCCTGGGGTGTCTATATCTTCTGTTATATTGATGTTCTACATGTTGAGAGTAAATCGGAGAAAGACGAAGGTAATGAGAAGTAGTAGAAATGATAACAGCGAGAAACTTAACATCAGGATTGATGGTCACGAAGTCAATGAAGTTAAGGAATTCTGCTACCTAGGCAGTAAAATAAACAATGACGGACGGAGCAAGGAGGACATCAAAAGCAGACTCGCTACGGCAAAAAAGGCATTTCTGGCGAAGAGAAAATATCAAATACCGGCCTTAATTTGAGGAAAAAATTTCTGAGGATGTACGTCTGGAGTACAGCATTGTATGGTAGTGAAACATGGACTGTGGGAAAACCTGAACAGAAGAGAATCGAAGCATTTGAGATGTGATGCTATAGACGAATGTTGAAAATAAGGTGGACTGATAAGGTAAGGAATGAGGAGCTTCTATACAGAATCGGAGAGGAAAGGAATATGTGGAAAACACTGATAAGGAGAAGGGACAGGATGATAGGACATCTGCTAAGACATGAGGGAATGACTTCCATGGTACTAGAGGGAGCTGTAGAGGGCAAAAACTGTAGAGGAAGACAGAGATTGGAATACGTCAAGCAAATAATTGAGGATGTAGGTTGCAAGTGCTACTCTGAGATGAAGAGGTTAGCACAGGAAAGGAATTCGTGGCGTGGCGGGCCGCATCAAACCAGTCAGTAGACTGATGACCCAAAAAAAAAAAAAATGTTGGAATTAATGTTAAAGGACTTTGCTTAAAATTGTGTGAATTCATTTCATTAATTTTTTAAAGATTTACCAATGATTGTTAAGCCAAAGATGTAAACTCTTTGGTTTATATGATTTATCCATGTTCTTCTTCGTTGCACACAGCACTGGTGAGAGCATAGTTATCAATGAACAAGCTTGGCAGGATAGTTGTTGTAAATAGAATTGATGTGTTTTTGTAGAACTTTTTTTTCGGGATAAATTTCGATCAGCAATTGCAAATACATTTTATTACCTTTACCTGTTTCGACGAATTACTTTGTGATCTTCAGAAGCTTAGTTTAGCGACAGTCAGTATCTTCTTCATAGAAGGGTGACGCCAAGGTATATTCAGAAATTTACAAACACTGTTTGACAATTTACAATACCTAAATCGCATCTGTGTGGTGAAGGTAGATATATTTTTTTTGTTAAGAGTTCAAAGTGTGAAATATTGCTGAATATAATTATATCAAAGATCAGGAACTTGTTTCATTCAGAAAAGTTTTGGAAGCCACCTGGATATCACAATCCGTTTATCAGTTGATGTGTCTTCGTTAGACAATAGGATCCGAAACGAGTATTATGCCCTACAGGTAATAACGCGACCGCCAGCGAGATAATCAGCTAAGTAAAAACTTAGAATTTTAGACGTGGATACGCGATTGGGTGCAAGTAACTTCAAAATAGACATCAAAACTTCTGGTTCGATGAGAGATCGTTGTATATTAAGCGTTGAAAAGCGCATTACATGCTACAACCAATATCGTCAGGTGCGACCGCGGGAGGTGGATCTTGTCGTGCAGATCCACGTAGGTGTCAGGGTCGTCAAGTACCACGTACGTGTTCAAAATGTTGTGATTTAATTTCTGTATCTCGATCTGTATTGTAACTTACGGTTGCACATAGATAGCAGGATTGAAAGATTTGTTTTATGGCTTTCTGTTGATAATTATCTTTCAAAGGACTGTGTATTTTACCTGAAGTGTCAGTACTTTAGGATTAGGTACCGAAATTTCAGAGTTGTACTATTTGGCAATGACATCACGTCTACACTCAGGTCTTTGAAATTATCGTCTTATCGTCTTTGTATCACTGTAAGATCACTCACAAACAGTAGAACATTTCTTGCAGTATCGCACCTTTCGCAGGCAAATGCCTTACCAATTGCGCTATCCAGCTCAGAGCTTTACTGCAGCCAGTGCCTTTCTCCTGCTGTGCAGTCAAAGTGATGTGCACGCTCTTCAGGGGTAGACAGAGCAGTGGGTTCTTGTATATGTCTCGGAGCCTAAAACAGCTGTCAATTAACGCAGCAGGGCGACACTGACGAGGCTGAAAGCTCCGATTTCCGGAGTCGGGCCAGAGAAGAAAACAAACTTCCATTTGTAACACGGTAACGCCAGACCGCACAAAAGTTTTGCGACATGTAACTCATTGCCGAATTGGGCCGTACTGTCCTACCAAACCCATCGTAAAGAACCAATTTACTACCTTCAGACATCCTTAGCTACGAGCCTGCATGGCCAACATTCCCCAGACTCAGATGCTGTCGTCAAAGTTTTAAGACAATGGCTAGTCACTTCTGGTTGCGAGCACAATAGGCAGGCTTTTGTTCTTAGTTGGCCGAAGGGTGCATTACGCATGGTTGTGAGTAGTATGTGGCTGAAATATTGCTCTGTTTTAACAGTGTTATTGTGCTTTTTGCAACTGTTGTAGTTTTCATGAGAATAAGTGGGAGGCGGTAGTTTCAGAACGAGCCACATACGAAGGGAATTTCTCCATTTTAGCCATTTCAATAAGCCAAGATAGCGCGCGAGTGCCGCTCGTTGTTTCGCAGACGCAGACTTTGCGCCGGAAAGTTTTGCAGCCAGCCTTTCTTGAAGGGGGCTGCTAATTTTGAAGCGCGTTAGCTGACTCATAGCCTTGGAGCTCCATTCCCACGGCGTTCCTCCTCCCGTCCCTTCTTCAAGGCCTTCTGCCTCTTTTCTCTTTTCTCTGGACGCGCTTTGTACTCCTCACTGATCACAAGGAGCGAAGTGGCTTCTTTACAAGCGTGCATCTGCTCTTCCTACAGCACCCTAATTTGTGGGGTTAATCCGTGTTGCGGGTGCCGTCCGACTCCTGTGGACTCGAAACGTAAATATTGTGTAAAGACTGAAACTATTTCAGTCGCAACGGGTCTTGCTACTTTTGTGCCATGAATAAATACCGCCGTACAGTAAAAACCTTTTATTTTTATTTTTTTATGCGTGCGTTCATGACACGACAATATACAGTAGATGCCGTACCGTAAAACAAACAGTATAAGACAGTACTGTATTCCTTTAAGACGTACGAGGATTGGGCAAAAATATGGAGACACCGCGAAAGATGCATGCTTGATTGTAAATGCAGATAACAGACAAGGCTGCAGGTTGTGCAGTTGTATTTGACCGTGGACGGCACCTGTGTAATGTCGTCAAACATTCAAGAGACAGTCGTGGTCAGAACTTGTAAGTGCATTATGTAAAAGCTAAATGCATTCGAAAGTGGGCAAATTGTTGGTGTCCGTACGATGGCTGCTTGCTTCCGTGGCCGAGGGGAAGCCGAAGTGCTTGGTGTTTCAAGAGGGACCGAAGATTTACACCACATACGGGGCAAGTGGAAAAAATCGTCCGCCAAGTCACAACGCAGACGAGTGAGTATTGAGTGATCGTGACGGACGCTAATTGGTGTGGCGGAGGGTACTTTGAGGACCTCTGTCGGTTCTCCCTTCTATTCCTGTCTCGTATTGTTCGTGGAAAGAAAGATTGTCGGTATGCCTCTGTGTGGGCTCTAATCTCTCTGATTTTATCCTCATGGTCTCTTCGCGAGATATACGTAGGAGGGAGCAATATACTGCTTGACTCTTCGGTGAAGCTATGTTCTCGAAACTTTATCAAAAGCCCGTACCGAGCTACTGAGCGTCTCTCCTGCAGAGTCTTCCATTGGAGTTTATCTATCATTTCCGTAACGCTTTCGCGATTACTAAATGATCCTGTAACGAAGCGCGCTGCTCTCCGTTGGATCTTCTCCATCTCTTCTATCAACCCTATCTGGTACGGATCCCACACCGGTGAGCAATATTCAAGCAGTCGGCGAACAAGTGTACTGTAACCTTCTTCCTTTGTTTTCGGACTGCATTTCCTTAGGATTCTTCCAATGAATCTCAGTCTGACATCTGCTTTACCGGCGATCAACTTTATATGATCATTCCATTTTAAATCACTCCTAATGCCTACTCCCAGATAATTTGTGGAATTAACTGCTTCCAGTTGTTGACCTGCTATATTGTAGCTAAATGATAAAGGATCTTTCTTTCTACGTATTCGCAGCACATTGTACTTGTATACATTGAGATTCAATTGCCATTCCCTGCACCATGCGTCAATCAGTTGCAGATCCTCCTGCATTTCAGTACAATTTTCCATTGTTACAACCTCTCGATGTACTACAGCATCATCCGCAAAAAGCCTCAGTGAACTTCCGATGTTATCCACAAGGTCATTTATGTATATTGTGAATAGCAACGGTCCTACGACACTCCCCTGCGGCACAGCCGAAATCATTCTTACTTCGAAACACTTCTCTCCACTGAGAATGACATGCTGCGTTCTGTTGTCTAGGAACTCTTCAATCCAATCACACAATTGGTCTGATAGTCCATATGCTCTTACTTTGTTCAATAAACTACTGTGGGGAACTGTATCGAACGCCTTGTGGAAGTCAAGAAACACGGCATCTACCAGGAAACCCGTGTCTATGGCCCTCTGAGTCTCTGAACTTATCTTTATTTTGCTGGAAAACTGATATTGACTTGAAAACCACACAGGACCTATATTTATCCACTCCGAGACGACGGGAAGCTGTTTAGAATGCTAACGGTTTTCCTACGCCGTATAACGCATAGTAATGTGTTGTGTTTGTGGTGTTGCCGTACTCTTGTAGCGGATATATTCGGATGTGAAGATGGTCCAATATAACCGTAACGGATCATTACATCAGAAATATATGCAATCTAGACGCAGTTTTTACCCAGTAGCGAGTTGAGGGTCCTGTTTCAGTTTCAAACGGAACGACACTTCATAAAAGACCAATACGACTGATGAATGTCACGTGCACTAGTATGTTTACATTACTTTGCGTGCAGAAATATAGCAATCGATTGCGCTTTTGAACTTATCTTTATAAGAGATTTGGAGAATATTGGAGGTATAGGAATTGTTTTGCACGTGACAGCAGCAGCACTTAGAGTGAAGTAGACAAAATTACCCCAAAAGTATGTAAATGTATTAAGGCAGATGAAGACAGGGCGATAGAGTGAAATGTGTTTTAGGGTAAAGAAAGTTTAAGAAAGGCTGATTTCTGTATTTCTTGAAAGTAATATTCGAAATATTTTTATATTTATGTTGTTGATGGTTCCTTTGGGCATTAGGCCGCCTCCCAAGAAGTATTTCTCTCCCCAAAGTTCCTCCTGCTAGTGCTGAGACGTCATCAGAGTCTGTAACAACTCAGGAAATAGTTGCGGCTTCAAACAAGCTCAACAAGCCGAAATGTTTATCGGTATCCACAGAACGGTCGGTCGTGACATCAACAAACCGCTGCCTCAGATAGCGAAGTCGAGCCGACGTGTGTTACGGAGCTTTATTTAGTACTAACATCCGCAACTTTCCTGATTTCTGTCCTCCTCCTTTTCTTTCAAAGTTGTTCTTGTGGTTTCGTATTTATATGACATCTCTGTACTAGGTGCAGTGCAAATTAATGCGTGATTTAACGTCTCCAGACGAAGAGCTCTTTGCTATCCTGTCACTAAAAGACATTACCGCATAAGGGGCTTCATTTACACGATTTGGGTCAGTACTGATATACTGCTGTTCGATAAGCCATTCACCTGTTTTGTAGATGGTGTTAGTTTAATTTACATTCGATTTCGAAATTAGACAAGTACTATTTCATCTTCAGACATGCTTGTCGCAGTCCATTTCAATCGAAACATTGAAATACATCAAGTTAGTCAACTCCCTCTCTCAAACAAACAAATCAGCACACATACTCATCTACTAATTTCCAACGTGCACACACAATATTAACACTTTGCCGTCCGGCGACACCACAGTGGTGTCGTGTGCATAGTATAGCTCAGTGGCCGCCGACACCACAGTGGTGTCGAGAGCATTGTATCGCGCTGTGGCCGGTGACAACCCTTCAGTATCTTTTTCATTCTGTTGGGGTTTTGTTTAGGTAACAATAAATTAAACATGTCAAGAAGTTTTTTGTTTTTGTAAGTACTTGAGCACTTTCATCATGGCAGACGAAAGAGACTATACGATTATTTACGATGGATGCGCGGACATCATGTCTGACGTTGCGGACGACGTGCCCAATTGGGAAGAAGACATTGGATATAAAAAAAATGAAAGTGAAGCAGAATCGTCGGAAGATAGTGAAATACGTCCAAGAAGAAATCGGCGAACGCTACGGTTGCCAGCTGATTCGGATGAATCAGACGAAGAAGACAATGATTTGCTGAGGACCAATAATAAATTTGAAGGATCTCCGGGTCCACACATATTTCCCAAAGATACACAGAGCATCGTGGATATCGTAGAATTATATGTTGGGAACGATCTATTTGAATATATTAACAACGAAACCAACAAGTATTACAGTCAAAATTGCAATAGAAGGAAACTGGATTTTAAAAAATGACAAATTTGTCGATGTTACGGGACCCGAACTTACAAAATGGTTTGAGCTTGCTATCCTTATGGGAATTGTAAGAAAAGCAAGGATCGATGATTACTGGTCAACGAATCCATTGATACACACACCGATATTTCGCAAAACGATGTCCCGCAACCGATTCAGACAAATATTATCATTTTTACATTTTTGCGACAACAACATTAAACCAGATAATGTTGATCGGCTCTTCAAAGTGCAATTCTTAATTGATTATTTTTTCAAAAAGTTTAATGAAACGCTTAATCTCAGTCAAAACATCTCAGCTGATGAAGGAATGATACTGTTGTGTGGACGGTTACATTTCAAAATTTACAATCCGTCGAAAATTACGAAATACGGCATACTCATTCGGATGGTGTGTGATTCGAGAATGGGATACATTTCCTCATTCAAGATATATTCCGGCGCTGGTCAACATTTAGCAAAAACAGTGATGGAACTATTGACACCTTCTTATGGAAAGTGGCATCACCTCTATGTGGGTAATTATTATAACAGTGTAGAACTTGCAGAGAAGTTACTTGAAAAGAAAATTCGAGTTTGTGGAACGATACGGCAAAACAGAGGATTTCCGGAAAAATTAAAGCGCGCAAAAGTCAGTTTGTTTGAAGCTTGTCATCAACGGAAAGGTGACAAGCGGCCGGCGACAAGCCAAGTAATCCGAATTAGCGCTGTCGGCGTCAAGCGAATAAATTTGTACGAGACGTGCGGACGGCAAAGTGTTAATAGAGACCTACACGTCTAGCACGTTTATTTGCGCTAAGAATGTCTGGGAGGTGTTCGTTTTCACCTTTGTGACGACGCTGCTGACCGTCAAGAGCGTCGTCGCGCACCTCGTGATACAGGCGTGCACTGGCAAGCGTCACGGAAATCCCGGCTGTGCGGCTGCGTTAAGTAAGCTGCCGTCACAGGGAAGACGCCGAGGTCGCTGCTTGGCGTAGGTCGCGCACAGAGCTTCAACCGCAGCCGGCTGTGCATTCTTGCGCCGATGACGATACTGTTCAGTCACACCGAGTCAGCGTTCTCGTGTGGCGTTCTTTTCCCGGCTCGATGAAATTCCTTTTGAGCGCTGATACAAGAAAGGTAGACGATATTATCCCGACATTTGCAAATTTGTTCAAAAACGTACGAACAAGAGGTAACATGTCAACCGGATTCTTCAAAAGCTAATCACTGAAACGGCAACTACTGTGAAGATTTTCATGTCTTTGCCGATGTTCGCTCTTTCAGAAAAATGAGACACGCGCAAAGATTCGCGTGAATTTCAGATAGCCTTTCTTAAATACGAGATTTTACACACTCACTTTTTGGGAACTGTGGTGACAAGCACAAGATAATAACAACATGGAAGCAGACTCCGTTTACGAATCGGCAGAAGCCAGTGGCGAGTGTTTATAGGAGTTATATACTGTCCAGTCACATTGACGTGACCACATGTCAAAAACCTGAACAACCACCTTTTGCAGCGTGGATCGCTGTGAAACGTGCATCAAGAGAGTCAATGAGGTTCTGAAAGGTACCAGCAGGGATGCGGGGCCATGTTGACTCTATTGTATGATTATATGATAGCGGAAGAAACACTGGTAGCAGTTACTTCTGTAACATATCTCGGAGTGTGCGTGCGGAATGATTTGAAGTGGAATGATCATATAAAATTAATTGTTGGTAAGGCGGGTACCAGATTGAGATTCATTGAGAGAGTCCTTAGAAAATGTAGTCCATCAACAAAGGAGGTGGCTTACAAAACACTCGTTCTACCTATACTTGAGTATTGCTCATCAGTGTGGGATCCGTACCAGGTTGGGTTAACGGAGGAGATAGAGAAGATCCAAAGAAGAGCGGCGCATTTAGTCGCAGGGTTATCTGGTAAGCGTGATAGCGTTACGGAGATGTTTAGCAAACTGAAGTAGCAGACTCTGCAAGAGAGGCGCTCTGCATCGCGGTGTAGCTTGCTGTCCAGTTTTCGAGAGGGTGCGTTTCTGGATGAGGTATCGAATATATAGCTTCCCCCTACTTATACCTCCCGAGGAGATCACGAATGTAAAATGAGAGAGATTCGAGCGTGCACGGAAGCTTTCCGGCAGTCGTTCTTCCCGCGAACCATACGCGACTGGAACAGGAAAGTGAGGTAATGACAGTGGCACGTAAACTGCCCTCCGCCACACACCGTTGGGTGGCTTGCGGAGTATAAATGTAGATGTAGATGTAGACTGCCACTGCCAACTGCGATAGGTTTATGTCGAAGATCCACGGCGCGAACGGCCCGATAGATTTGTTCCCACAAATTCTCGATTCGCTTTAAATACGGGGATTTGGTGGTCAGGGAAGTACGGTGCTCTTCGAACCGCGCACATACACTACGAGCTGTGTAACACTTCGCATTGTCCTGAAATGTCCCCAAGGATAGTTGCATATTTGAGTTGATCAATTACAGAATGCCAACATGACTTAGAGATGCCACGAAAGCATTACCCAGATGATAACGCTCCCTCCTCCGGCCTGGATCTCTCCCACGATTGTTGCGGGATATTAGTTTTCAGATGTTTCGCGCTTACATGCCAACGGCCATCTGTCAGATGGAGCATAAAACATCTAAAATGGCCTCCCGTCGCCACTTAGTTGCGGTGTAGGCGTGCAGATTCCAGCCTTCGTTGCCGAAACAGCAGTCGGCCCGGGTGCATGAACTAGGCCCATAGCAAGATCGATCGCAGAACAGTCGTTCAGGAGACAATGTTGGTAGCCCCTTGGTTCATGTGGGCGGTCACTTGCTCGACAGTTGCGCATCTGTTCGCTGGTACACATTACCGCAACTGTCATCTGTTGCCCTTGGTGCACCACAGTTGTCTCGGAGCTGGTTCTGGATAGCGCCATTTTCCCATGTACAGTATACTTAACTACGGCGGCACGCGATCATTTTACAAACTTAGCCATTTCGGAAATGCTTGGTCTGATCTTATCCTCTTGGACGCTGGATAAATCGCTCCGTTTCCGCTTTACAACAGCGACTGCACTGTTTCCGCTTTCCCCCGACACGCTTTATATACCCTCCGCCGCTAGTGCTCTCACCTGCCGCTTATACGTGGTTATTACACGTTGACGTCTGACATAGAGTGTTGTCACATGCGAGTGACTGGATCGTGTATATTACGTCAGTTTCAATAACAGAAAAAAACGTGTAAGGACAAAAATAGTAATTGAAAACAAGATCATAAAGGAAGTACTTAGACTTAAATTCTTGGGGACCATGCTATCGTGAAGAGGAAACCTAGGTCAAAAAGACAAAATTGATAATTTGGATTACCTAATGGTACTGTTAGAAGATGTCTTCAAAATAAAGTAAGCACAAAAACTTATTTCAAATTTTATAGATTTACCTACTGCGACGTGGTCGCTTATACAAACAGTGATCCAATACTGTCAAATGTTTTTTATTCCAGTCTTGATCACGATATGAATTCTTTAAACGATGACCGGTTTCAGCCCGTAATGACCATCCTCAGATCTTGTTTACACAATGTCCTAAAGTGATAAGGCTATAATGGCATCGTCAAAACACACAAATATAATCAGCATAGCATCGTCATATAGAGCTAAAATAACGTGTAGAATAGCCCGCATCGTCCATAGAGTCATTATTGCAATAATAACTCTGTGGACGATGCGGCCCATTATACACTTTAAAAAAATGGTTCAAATGGCTTTGAGCACTATGGGACTTAACATCTGAGGTCGTCAATCCCCTAGAACGTAGAATTACTTAAACCTAACTAACCTAAGGAAATCGCACACATCCATGCCCGAGGCAGGATTCGAACCTGCGGCCGTAGCAGTCGCGCGGTTCCGGACTGAAGCGCCTAGAACCGCTCGGCCACCATGACCGGCTCTACACGTTATTTCGGATCTATATGACGATGCTATGCTGATTATATTTATATGTTTTGACGATGCCATTATGGCCTTATCACTTTAGGACATGGTGTAAAAAAGATCTGATGATGGTCATTACGGACTGAAACCGGTCATCGTCTAAAGAATTCATATTGTGATCAAAGATTGGAATAAAAACATTATAGATTTACGTGTGTACCAGTATTGCCAAATCTTTGGTAATAAGAAAACCATAAATTAAGATTACAGGCTAAGGAAATGAAAATTCTCAGGAACATGGTAAGCCGGCCGGGGTGGCCTAGCGGTTCTAGGCGCTACAGTCTGGAACCGCGCGACCGCTACGGTCGCAGGTTCGAATCCTGCCTCGGGAATGGATGTGTGTGATGTCCTTAGGTTAGTTAGGTTTAAGTAGTTCTAAGTTCTAGGGGACTGATGACCTCAGCAGTTAAGTCCCATAGTGCTCAGAGCCATTTGAACCATTTTTTGAACATGCTAAGATAGACAAATATTATAAAAGAAATATAGCTATAAGGAAGGAACTGAAAATATTTGACATAGGCGAAAAGGTGGAAGAAAAGAGGCAAAACTGGATATCTCATCTGTTTCTAATGGAGGAGTCAAGATTACCACCAAAGTTTGTCTACATATTCCGCAAGGTAAAAGATGCACTGGAAGTCCAGCAAAAAAGATGGAAAGGATAATTGTGGGCAGCAGGGCGAGCGAGTCATAGCGCATGACAGAAGGAGGAGAAGAGTGTGTTGACACTCCTCTGCCAGTGCAAGTAGAGCACGGTATCAGAAACAGGTTGAGCGCAGTGCGCAACAGTCGAGGAAAATGGCTTTCAGCCGGCGGCACCGAGTTGTGCAACCTTACTGCGAGAAGTCGGCGACTGACCACCCGGCGAGTTCCCCCTCCCAAACATCCTTGTACTGTCCGCCGCCGGCCGGCTGCTGCTGCGCATCGGACTGTGCCGCCACTGGAGAAGTGACCACTTACTCTGCCCTTAGCACACAAGGCAAGCACTGTACTGAGCACCACTGGCCAGAAATTAGTCACCTCAGGAGACGTTTATGCCGAGTAACGCCAAGTCTAGCCTTCATAATGCGACGACGAAGAGAGTGAACGCGTTCTTTCGGGTATGCCATATCCAGCGAAGTCATTGATGATTAGACCAGGCTCGTCCAGACTGTGCCCCTGGGGCGCTAGCGCCCGCGATCGCCCGCGGCCAGCGCCCCGGGCGAATTCGTATGTTGCTGCAGTGGCCGGGCCGTGCCGCTTGGCTGGCCGTGCGGACCGCCCGAACGCCAGCCGATAGATATATTTGTTCGCCCGTTTTCCCTTCGGGCAGAGGACGTCTCACAAGTGCTTCAACTAGAGCTGATTGACCTACAGTGCCATATCCGCCTGAAGGACCGCTTTCTTATGTGTAACTTCCTAAAACTAAGAACCGTTCATTCCTTGGCGATAAAAATTAGACCAATTCTTTGAGGTTAGCAGTCTCACGGAGTATTGTACCAACCCTAGACAAAATCGTTTCCTCGAAAAAGAAAAACGCCTAAAATGATAATTGTCTTCTTTAACAATGTTGACTGTAAGAATAAAAGAGCTTTATAACCTTAATTCTGTTTTAATAAGTTTTCAAACTTTGTCAGTTAAAATTATTACGTACAAAACAGCAAACTAAGGATCCGATTTCTAAACTCTGAAAAGGGATACAAAAAATTGTAGCACGAAGTATAACAAAAAATAGTTACTTGTAACTACTAACAGTAAGAATGAGACTCTATACCCCTTACATAAAATTAATTCTAAAATAGAATATTTTGTTTACGTTAGATCTGAACGCGGGACAGTCCAGCGCAGAGCAGTGCTGTCCGATCTCTCTCTCTCTCTCTCTCTCTCTCTCTCTCGCTCGCTCCTATGGCGACACTAGCGACACACGGTCGCGGACGGGGCGCTGAACTACACTGTCTTGCGCCAGGGGACGCGGGCGCACCCGCCGGGCGCAATTCTTGGATGAGTCTGGATGAGACCCTGCTGAGGTACAAATTCCCGAGAATGTTGATTGCTACGTTTCACCCGCTGTCAGAAATAGTCCCATATGTTTTCCAAGGCTTATGGAGCCAGTCGAGATATTTAAGCTATCGCCAGACTTGTGAACACTGCAGTCACAGAACCACACAGTTCGGGTTAAACCCTCAATTTCGCCGTCGGTACGCTCGATGCCGTGAAAATAGAGTAAACCGCGACGCAACGGACCACAGTACACGCTTGATGTCGGCTACTGAGCGGTTTCTTTGGTGTTAGGCTCATCGAAGGCATGCGTCTTTTCACTAATGGGCCAAGAAGTTATGACCAATGACCGCCGCGACGTTGGATGCCGCCTGGTGGCGTTGCAGGCACGTGACGCGGCAAAAGAAGTGTGTAAGGCGAGCAAACGTGGATGGAGGATCACACTAGCGAAGATATGGGCTGCAGATGGGGAAATCCGTTGAGATAAGCGACTTTGACAAAGGGCAAATTATCATCGACAAAGTCGTACTACTGTCGTTAGCATCTTCGGAAAGAAATGGTTCAAACGGCTCTGAGCACTATGGGACTTGACATCTGAGATCATCAGTCCCCTAGAACTTAGAACTACTTAAACCTAACTAACCTAAGGACATCACACACAGCCATGCCCGAGGCAGGATTCGAAGCTGCGACCGTAGCGGTGGCGCGGTTCCAGGCTGAAGCGCCTAGACCCACCGGCCACACCGGCCGGCCTTCGGAAAGAGATAGGACAGTGAAACTACCACAAGCAGCTAAATGGCTGGACGTCCACGCCTCTTCGCCGAACGTAGGTTTCGGAGGCTTCTCTGCTCTGTAAAGTAGGACAGTGCTGTTGCACGCACAAGAGTTTCAGAACACACCTTTCATCGTTCATTGTTGAACACGGAGTTCCGCAGCAAACCAGCCCTACGTGTTCACATGTTGACCCAACGACATCGTCAATTACGATTGCAGTGGGCACGGCACCATCGGGATTCGACCATTAATCAGTCGAAACGTGTCGGCTCTTCGGGTGAATCACTTTTTTGTTACACTACATCGCTGGTCGTCTCCGCAATTGCCGTCCTCGAGATGGTGGCTAGAAATGTGCAGCGCGTCGCGGATTCAGGCTGGTGGGTGCAATATTATGCTATGGGAGACATTCTCCTGCGCTTGCGCGGGACCTGTGGTAGTAATCGAAAACACGCTGACATCTGCGAACCAACTGCGTCCCTACATGCTTGATATCTTCCCCTACGGCGACGTCGTGTCTGGGAGCCAGGACCGTTCTGCAGTGGATTGCAGAGCATTACAGTGAATTCACGTTGATGTCTCGGCGACCAAAATTTGGATATTTGTGGTAAGGTCTTATGGGACCAAACTGCTTAGGTCATCGGTCCCTAAGCTTACACACTGCTTAATCTAACTTAAACTAACTTACGCTAAGGACGACACACACACACACACACACACACACACACACACACACACACACACACACACACGCACGCACGCACGCACCCATGACCGAAGGAGTACTCGGAATCTCCGACGGGGGGAGCAGCGCGGACCCTGACAAGACGCCCTGAGACTGCGCGGCTCTCAGCGACCAGAATCGCCTGATGTAAATCCTGTGGAACCCATCTGGGTAACTATTGGGCTCCGTCACCACGTACGCAAATCAGCGGCCCTTATTTATGCGAATTACATGAATTATGCGTTGACGTCTAATGCCTCATACCTCCACAAACCTACCAACAAACTGTCGAATGCCTAATACGTAGCATCAGTGATGTGCTTGGTTCCAAAGACGAACAAACAAGCTATTAAGCGGCTGGTCATAATGTTTTGGCTCGTCAGTGCATGTGTCGATGTGAGCAGCGGTCTTTCGCGATGTGAACAACTCTGAATGGCCACTGCACGTAGTCGGCAATTCTCTCTCGGAAACTGGTTGAGACGTATCTGTTTTCACTTGCCAACAGCAAGCCATGTTGTGTCTGAAACCAACCGTCATTTACAACATGTGACGAAACAACTTCATGGCAGCGTCTATACGTTCCGACCAACTTAGCGATTGCAGCGCCGCCGTTTTCCTATTGCAGTTTACGAATTGTAGTAAATTCATTGAGATTATGTTCGACGAGATACCACCTTTTTGGGACACAGAAACAAAAACTGGGATTTGCCTTGGATGTTTTAGAGCGCCAAGATAGGACGAGAGAAAATTGTGGGCAAGGAAGTGGGTCATGCAAAGTATTAAATTCACTCATGCTCTGTTACAAGGAGCGGGAAACCGATGATTTTTCGTAATTATCTAAGAATGGACGAATAATGCTTTTCGGAGCTGCTGAACATCATGAAACCATTCTTAACAAAAAGGAATACAGTCATGAGAGAGCCTGTAAGCTGCAACGAGAGGCTGTTAGGTACATACGGATTCCAGCTACTGGAAAAAGTTACGAGGATCTCAAATTCAGTGCTGTTGTATCTCCACAATTATTGTCCATTATGACTGCTGCAACGTGCAACATAATTTATTGTTGCCTGAGGAAATTTATGAAGGTAATGCAAAACAAATAAAAGCAAGTAAACATTAACGTAAGTTTGTAGCGTAAACAGTCATAATAAATAATAGTCATAAAAGAAACAGAAGAGCCCTCTCTAGAAACTTACTCATCCCATATGTATCTGCCTCGCTGTCTGCCACATTAGCGCCGGCCGCGGTGGCCGAGCGGTTCTAGGCGCTTCAGTCCGGAACCGCGTGACTGCTACGGTCGCAGGTTCGAATCCTGCCTCGGGCATGGTTCAAATGGCTCTGAGCACTATGGGACTTAACATCTGAGGTCATCAGTCCCGGGTTCGATTCCCGGCGAGGTCAGGGATTTTTTCTGCCTCGTGATGACTGGGTGTTGTTTGTTGTCCTTAGGTTAGTTAGGTTTAAGTAGTTCTAAGTTCTAGGGGACTGTTGACCATAGCTGTTAAGTCCCATAGTTCTCAGAGCCATTTGAACCATTTTTTCATCAGTCCCCTAGAACTTAGAACTACTTAAACCTAACTAACCTAAGGACATCACACACAACCATGCCCGAGGCAGGATTCGAACCTACGACCGTAGCGGTCGCGTGGTTCCAGACTGAAGCGCCTAGAACCGCTCGGTCACACCGGCCGGCCGGGCATGGATGTTTGTGATGTCCTTAGGTTAGTTAGATTTAAGTAGTTCTAAGTTCTAGGGGACTGATGACCTCAGATGTTAAGTCCCACAGTGCTCAGAGCCATTTGATCCGTTTTTGCCACCGTAGTCACTTACATTTTCTCTCGCACAAACTGTGGACGATAGCCTGTCGCCAAGTTGGTCGGACAGCGCTACACACATGGCACAATTTGTTGGGTGAAGTGGTGTTGGGTATCGGCTGTCGTGGTCACACACACAACCGACCGTTCGATAGCCGAAATTGGTCGGACGGCCTATAAATTGGTCCTGATAAATTGGTACGTTTGTAGCGCCCTGTACGTAGCGGCGACTGGTAAACCTTTCTTTGTAGACGTGTTGGACTGTCCGAATTCATACCCCAATAAATGGGACAACTTTATCTGCGGTGTGTTCGCGGTCTCAACGAAACACGACAGCTCATTTCTGCTCAAAATGGTTCAAATGGCTCTGAGCACTATGGGACTTAACATCTGACGTCATCAGTCCCCTAGAACTTAGAACTACTTAAACCTAACTAACCTAAGAACATCACACACATCCATGCCCGAGGCAGGATTGGAACCTGCTGCCGTAGCAGAAGCGCGGTTACGGACTGAAGCACCTAGAACCGCTCAACCACAGCGGCCGTCTCGTTTCTGCCATTCTATCTCGTCTTCAAACTGACCCATGTTACTGCGCTGATTCCATAAAACCTGCTGTCGCATACATACCACGGGACTTACAGGAATGGTGCAGGGTGACATAAGCGCCTGGTAGCAGATCTACATTATTTGCAGTTCTCCAAAGCGGCCAGTGCACCATTTGGAGGTATGGGCGTTTTTTGATGACTGCTTTACGAGAATTCGGGGGCAGGGAGAGTGGTGCAGAACGGCCGGTGCATGGAAACGTTGCTGGCAGTGGATCCCTGGGACAAAGCGGCGCGGCCTCGCGGTTGCACAACGCGGTTGCAGGGAGGGGCGGTGGCGGCGGCGGCGGCGGCATTGGCGGCCTCGACCGCGGCGGGGAAAGTCAAGGGCAGCCGGGACTCGAACCCAGGGCCGGCAGGCCGCGGCACGGCACTGCGACGCCACCGCTTGCGCAACGGCTGCGCGCGTCTAGAAACAGCTCGCCAAGAACAGGAGGAGAGCTCGCTCGAAATAGAAATCCATTAGGAAAGGGCTTCATCTCCGGAACCAGGCTAGCTAGAGAGCGTGCAAGAAATGGAATTACCGGTTTTTGCGAGGAAACTTGAGTGGCAGATCTCTCTCAAGTGTTCGTCTCTTCCTGCTCGTAAGCGGTTGCGCTAACTGTCCGTGTCTGTTCGTACTTTGGCTGCCTGTTGTTGAACTAAATGGTTCAAATGGCTCTGAGCACTATGGGACTCAACTGCTGTGGTCATAAGTCCCCTAGAACTTAGAACTACTTAAACCTAACTAACCTAAGGACAGCACACAACACCCAGCCATCACGAGGCAGAGAAAATCCCTGACCCCGCCGGGAATCGAACCCGGGAACCCGGGCGTGGGAAGCGAGAACGCTACCGCACGACCACGAGATGCGGGCCTGTTGAACTAAAATCAGGTAAGAAGAAATCTCTTTTTAGCACTCGTCTAGCAGCAAAGTATATCACACATACCAGGCACTGTAGGCATCTAACATTTAACTAAAGCTAACTTCGTTTACGAATGAGTATTGTATGTAGTGCTCCTAATATTTGCATACCTGGGTAACCCTCCATCTGGTGTAGAATTATGTGTGTGGTCGCAACAAAATGCTTGTCTAACAGTGCGTTTTGGAACTAAATTAGTAGAAATCTTTGATATTCACTCTGTTGTTTTCCTCCTGTGTAAATGACAATACTGACTGCTAAATGTTTGGCGAAATGTGTCTTTTACGTTTTACAAGCTATCACTACCATAGAGGCCATGACAAACTTTCCCACTTTTATAGTTTTAAATAACACAGTATATGGAGTAAGTGTAGACGTTGGGATAAGGATAATTACTGGAATGCCACCTTATTCTATGAGCAATTGTTTGAGATACTGCCACACTTTTGAAGCGACACTGACAGCTTCTAATATTTGTTTCCTTGGCATCGTAAATTCGTCATTTATTGTTTACGGCAGTAATATTTGCACCACCCTGTTGTTTACAATAGTTAGTAATTAATAGCAAATACAAACACAAAATAACAGAAGTAAATAAATGTAATTTACTGCACATGACAAAATTTAACTGTCATGAACTACTCGTAATTTCTTACTTTTGACTGTAATATTTACATTTACTTGTTGTTGAAGAGAAATTTAATGGGAAATACCAATTATAATACGAAGAAGTAAATAAATACGAAATGTATAGGTTAAAACGTAGTATTTGCTTCTTACCTGGAATCACTAAGGCCACAATATCCTCCATCTGTATTTTTGGATTTTAATTGCATTTCTTACTGACGAGCAGAGGTAATGGACTACCGCAATGGCCTGTGATAATACTGTATTAAAAAAAAAAATGGTTCAAATGGCTCTGAGCACTATACGACTTAACTTCTGAGGTCATCAGTCGCCTAGAACTGAGAACTACTTAAACCTAACTAACCTAAGGACATCACACACACCCATGCCCGAGGCAGGATTCGAACTTGAGACCGTATCGGTCGCTCGGCTCCAGACTGTAGCGCCTAGAACCCACGGCCACTCCGGCCGGCGCTTGAAAGTAGTCTTTTAAGGAAAACTGTTTTGATAGCGAAAAATGAAACATAATTACTTTTCGTCGTAATTTGGTTTGTCGTGCTTGTGCATTACAATCTGCAAATTATTATATTTTCAGTATCGTTTCATTACGATGAAGAAACCACTTAGTAAGGCGAGCTGATTTTTCAGTTTTCCAACTTCGTCGGATACAACCACGTATGCCCACGTGTACTCGCTGCTTACAGAATATGTAGACGCTGATTCAGTTGCCCTTACCAGTATATTTTATGGAATCTGCAACGCGTTTAAAAACTGCGCGCGAAATTTTCGTATTCTCTCACCGCTACGCACAGACTATTAGTCCTACAGAAGAAATGAATAGGGCTCGTTTGTAGGAAATTTAATATAGTTAAATATTGTACTGGGATGCGTTTTCGCGATTTTCGAGTTATTCAAGAATTACGTATCTGTACGACTTTTTTTCTTTCTCTCTCTTTTAGTTCGCAAACTACAGACTCTAGCGAAAACGTATTCCAGTTCAAAATTTGGCTCTGAGCACTATGGGACTTAACTGCTGAGGTCATCAGTCCCCTAGAACTTAGAACTACTTAAACCTAACTAACCTAAGGACATCCTGCCTGAGGCAGGATTCGAACCTGTGACGTAGCGGTCGCGCGGTTCAGATTGTAGCGCCGAGAACCGGCCGGCCCAGTTCAAAATTTAACTACATTAAATTTCCTAACAAAAGGTCCTGTGTATTTTTTTCTGTAGGACTAGTAGTTTGCACGTAGCGAGCAAGACAATATGAAAATCTTGTACGTGGTATTTGAAGATGTTGCTGTTTGCATAAAACCCATGGGTAGGGGCAGCTGAATCAGGCTACATAGAAAAAGGCTGGGCCAGTATGTTAGCTATGTTGTGCGGATACAGGTAACAGAATGCTCTGTGACTCCAATCTGTAACACAACTCTTCTCGTTCTGTATAATAAATTGGCACAAAGTAATTTTAATTCGACTGCCACTGCATAAATACATCAATAAACCGGACGGTTTCCGAACCCGTGTGAAAGCCGCAATTACCTGCGTCAGCATTGGAACATTTTTCGTTTGCCGGGTGCATTTACTGCCCTTGAGTTATTTACGTGTAAGAACAGTCATTCATCTTACGTTGCTCTGAGAAAGGTCGAATGTTTTCCCAAGAAGAAAGAGAGAGAGATTGGGGGGGGGGGGGGAGGGGAAACATTAACATTCACAGCATCATGCTCAATCGTTAGAGACTCACGGCAGGTCCTTGACATAATGCGCAGTTTAAAATTCCGTGTCCCTTGCTCAGTAATCGTGCACGCAAGCCGCGCCTTCTGCAAAAATGAGCTCGAGGAATGCCTGAAAGCAATTGTGTGTCCGGCGACTGACCCACACACACTCGCACACACGGCCTGCACGTTTCCGGACTAGTAAGAACACGACTGTCAGCGGCATTGCGAAACTCTTTGCGTGACCGGAGTGTTGCGTGTGTCTGACCACCGGCGACAATCAAGAAGACGCGAGGTCGTCCGCGCGCGTACACTGACATTTCCTGGAGGAGTGTTTCGACCTCACGATTGACACGCAAAGTAATACCAGAGGACGCTGCTCCGCAGCATCACATCCCTTGGTGCTTTGAGGCATAGTAGACCGCTTCTGCACCACTGACCATTAAAGTTGCAGCAGTAGGAAGTATACAGTATAGAAAAGATAATACATGCTTGAATTTGTAACTCGTTTGGGAGCTTAAGATGGCGCGGAGTGGCCGCGCGGTCTGCGGCGCCATGCACGGATTGCGTGGCCCCTCCCGCTGGAAGTTCGAGTCCTCCCTCGGGCATGGGTGTGTCTTGTTCTTAGCATAAGTTAGTTTAAGTAGTATATAAGTCTAGGGACCGATGACCTACGCAGTTTGGTCCCTTAGGAATTCACAACATTTCAACATTTTGGGAGACTAAGGACTCGAAATTTAGTTCACAGAGCTAAAACCTCTAACAGTGATTGGCGAATGGCGGCGTGCCGGTTTTCGGTAAGCCATCGTCAGAGGTTTTCAGTGGATCTGGAGAAGGGTCGAAGACCCTCCGTGTCGAGGTAGGTCAGGACAAAATGGTTCAAATGGCTCTGAGTACTATGGGACTTAACTTCTGAGGTCATCAGTCCCCTAGAACTTAGAACTACTTAAAACAAACTAACCTAAGGACATAACACACATCCATGCCGAGGCAGCATTAGAACCTGCGACCGTAGCGGTCGCGTAGTTCCAGACTGTAGCGCCTAGAACCGCTCGGTCACCGCGGCCGGCAGGTCAGGACAGCACGGCCAGCACAAGACGTTGCATTATGTTGCTGAAAGACGACGTGGAGAACTCGAGGCGAAGATAGGACGCAGCTATCGGCCTTAACACGCCGGAATTGTAAAGCCTTTGGTCAAAATTGAAGGCTATGCAAATCAGAGGTGATCGTGTTGTTTTCCAGGGCCACCCTATTCATCACACGCCAGTATGACTATGAATGCAATTTGGCAGTGTCCATTCTCCTTGTAAACACAGACAGATACATCCATCGTGATGCCGTACGCAGAACAGGTGACTGTCTGAAAAAAAAGACGGGGTGCCAATCGTGTTTCCAGCGTTATCGTTGGTCACTCCACTCGGCGTGTCTCTCTCTGCTGCCGTATAGAGGAAAGCCGCAAACGTGGTGCACAGAGATCACTGCACTTTCGGGAGAACACTCGTCTTGCTGCAAACAACCCCATTTCCAACTAGGTGGTTATATTACAGGGCAGCTACCAACGGTGGTCCAGTGTGGAATGTAATTATCGTATAGCAGCGAAACGTGGTAGATATGCTAATGCTTTAACGCGGAACCGATTTACGCTGGAAAAAAATTAGTTCCAATCTGGCGCTGTACACTGTACACTATATGACATCCACGCTGCCATTTGACAAGCCATAACGTGAGTGAAATTATGACTGTCGTTCCGCTGTTAGTGGAACTGATTTATGTCAGCGGCGGCAATTACAGTGCTACATTGAGAGTATCGTAGACTGAAAGGTCTAAGAAGAGGTCCAATGTCATTAAGCGGTTAAAAAAGACGATAGTGAAATTTGAAAACACGAGTGATCTTGATGTGTCACCTGGAAAAGGAAGGCGTCCTAACCTGTTGGAAGTTATTGACAAGACTGCTTGTGCTGTAACTGACCACGCAGCAAGCGCTCCGGTTAGTGTTAGTGCTCGTGCAGTGTCACGAGAACTGTCGATCCCATGGTCAGCATTACAGAAAGTTTTGCGGTCCTTATTATACTGGTACCCGTACAAGATCCAATCGATGCAGCAACAGAAACCTCATGATCCGCAGCAACGTTCTGAATTTGCTCTTTGTTTCTGGCACGGATTAAGGTTGATGGATAAGTGGTCGAGCAATATCTTATAAAGTGACAATACTCATTTTATACTACAGGGTGCAGCAAATATACAGAACTGCCGAATTTGGAGTACTTTTAAAGCGTGCGTTGTGCACGAAGAGTCATTGCACTCGCTGTATGTGACTGTGTGATGCGCATTCACAAGCATCGTTATTCTCGGTTCGTTCTCCTGTAACTTCTACCGCTGACATAAAACAGTTCCACTAACAGCGCAACGACAGTCATATTTTCACTCACGTTATGGCTTGTCAAATGACAGCGTGGATGTCGTATAGTGTACAGCGCCAGGTTTGCACCTAGTGACCAAAACTGGAACTAATTTTTTTCAAGCGTACATCAGTTCCGCGTTACATACAGGGGGCCCGTCAGCTGTACCGTGACGACTGCACTTTATCGAGAGATCTTCTCGTACAGCATCTGATTCCTGCTTTGGAAGAGTACAATTGTGTGGAAAGCACTGTATTCGTGCAAGGTGGGGCAATACCTCGTGTCGCACGCCCAGTGACAGATCTGCTTAATGCAACCTTCCACGAACGTGTTATCTCCAGACGTTTTCCAGATGTATGACCTACAAGGTCACCAGATCTGAATCCATGTGACTTTTGGCTCTGGGGATATCTAAAACATCGCGTGTGCCTGGGACACGTCCGGTATCTACGTGATCTGAAGGCCGACAACAAACTGGACCATGCAAGATGACTTGTGCACCTACATAGTTTCCGGTATTAATAGCAATATTGTCTATTGCTTTGTACACTGTAAGGAATACGTTCCTCATATTACATCGGAACTGCTCAAATGGTTCAAATCGCTCTGAGCACTATGGGACTTAACATCTGTGGTCATCAGTCCCCTAGAACTTAGAACTACTTAAACCTAACTAACCTAAGGACAGCACACAACACCCAGTCATCACGAGGCAGAGAAAATCCCTGACCCCGCCGGGAATCGAACCCGGGAACCCGGGCGTGGGAAGCGAGAACTCTACCGCACGACCACGACCTGCGGACTCGGAACTGCTGCGGGCATATGTTGACCACGTCATTTTACGGATGCAGCATCTCGTCGAAGTCTCCGGTGCTCAACTTCAACAAACTGGACCATGCAAGATGACTTGTGCACCTACATAGTTTCCGGTATTAATAGCAATATTGTCTATTGCTTTGTACACTGTAAGCCGCGATGTCATTGCTTAACGGACATTTCAGATCGCAGAGGTATGCAATAGAGATATGGGTAAATCGTATTATCTTTCTTCGATACCCTTGGTTCTCGGGACCAGGAATCGTTGTAACAATAAAATCAACACTATGACTTTCGCACTTGGTTGAGCTTTTCTGCCCACGTCCCTTTCCTAACCGATTACATATGGAAACATTTCTGTACGTCTTTCTTGCATTCACAGTGCCAGAGTTCCATCTGGAGGTCAAAATTGGAACTAATTTCAATTTTCTATGTTATGTTATTTATTTCTTTGTAAATAGATTCCGCATTAACGCATCTACTAAGTTTCGGTGCCATACAATAATTGCAGCCCACAGTGGACTTCCGTGAGTAACCACACTTTAATTATAACCATCCGTTGTTTCTCAAGGTACGCGACGTGCCTGTACGATCCTGCAAGGCCAAGCGGACACTGTGCCTGTCTTCTCGGGCTGTAGTACCGCGAGACCGTTGCAATCCTGCATGGCGTTGTGTGGCCCACGTGACCCATGGATCCCGTAGTCACGTGACACTTGTGGGTCCCGACCAACGGGAGCAGCAGTATTGCGGAACGACAAACTGCTGTCTCGACAGGCCACGGTTCTGCCGCTGTCAAATTACAATACATGCTGGTCTTCCCTCCTTACTGTATCTTCTCTTGAAGTTATGGTGTTTTGCAGTTTTGATGTATGTGATGGCCATTTTTGACACGAATGTCTCGGCAAAAGTTGTTTTACGTATCAAAAATAGATCGGAGATACTTGACAACAAAGCTAGAAACGATTTTTCAACTTTTGGAACTTTTAAATAATTGTAAACTGGTTTCCGATAAATGGTGGTATACAATTGCGCTCTATCATCAGTTCTTGCTACGGGTTCTAATGATTTTGGGGTAACAGCGACTTTTTAAAATTAAATTGTGTGCCATTTGAAAGCGAGAACTGTCGAAACGAGGAGTGTAGTATATTAAGATAATGAGATTTTTCCACAATACCAAGCAGGGAATTTGCTGTACGTGGTGAATAAAATTGCCTAAATCCGCAGTTTCACCTGCTTCGGCTGGAGAACATAGGGTAACCGGTTGGAACTTCCGCTACACCGTCGCTGTTTGACGTCACAGTTGCGATGAAAACTCGAAATACATTTGCAAGTAATTTACTGCTGCTGCTGCTTAGCAATTTTGCTTCCCATGATACATATGTGTTTTCTCTTCTTCTTTTCCAGGTAATTGTCAAAGTAGCTGAGGCATGAATTTACATTGCGGGTTCTTCTGGCTACCTGAAACCAACGTCAGGTATGTCAACGAGTTTTCCTGTATTCATCTAATGAACATTTCGGCAGTTGCTCTATTTTTTATTTTCTCAATTAAATGTTTGTTAATTATGTGAAAAGCCTAGACGATCACGGTTAAAATTTATACTTTTTGAAGCGATTAGGCGAGAAAGAAAGAAAAGGGAGAATCCGTTTAGCAGGTTCATATTCCACATGTGTTTTCCGCCTCCTGAGACGCACGGATAATTCTCCTAGCTGGCTACTTCTATTTCCATGAAAACGGAGAAATTACGTTGCAGTGCGCTATCGTCCACTGTAGTTAAAGCGTATGGAGCTGATTTACACTTTCAGGTCATTGAAACTATCGAGAAAGTGGAATACGTGTTGGTAAGATAGATCTTAACATGCCACGGCCGCCCCCCTCTCCCCCAACGAAGACACATAATGCGGTACATAGTACTCAGCAGGTGCCACAAATTGAGATAAATAACGCGAATGCTGTCCAGTGCCGATAGGAGTAAGACTTTGTTCAGTACCCGGAAAAGAGCACGAGGTTCTCGTCATTAGTGCCAACAGTCCGTCGACCAACACAGCAGAATATACTGGCGTCACTCTGGCCATAAATTCAGGGATATTAGGAGTTAATAAATGGAGGCGTGTTTCTGTGATCTACGGTCTGATCTGAGTGTCAACCGGTCAAGCTGCGAAGCTGACACTTCGACTGTGAAAGCATTTTAATGGCAAGACACACGGCTCTGGTCTCAGGTATCAGAGTCTTCACGCACCATCTCTGACAGACTATCTGTCAGTCCTACTGCAAGTCTGCTGTGATAACAATCGTAAGCACTTGGGTCAGAGTGATTTAGTGCACAAATTCACACGAAGAAATAAAACAGCTTTTGACAAACTGAAAGGAAACTATAAACTGAGAATTGGAATTAGATTTGCAAAAGTTTTTTACTTCCGTACAGCATAACGAACATGGTTTCCTTTAGGGAGCCGAAAGAGAACAGTAGCAGCAGAAACCAATTCGTTTTATCGAAGGCGTGAGGGGGGATGTGGTAAGAATGAGTACGAGGCTCGTGATATGTATGCGTAACGTTGCCGTCGCTGCTATATATTTTATACTGGAAGATAAGGATTAACAAAAGAATGGTTCAAATGGCTCTGAGCACTATGGGACTCAACATCTTAGGGCATAAGTCCCCTAGAAATGGTTCAAATGGCTCTGAGCACTATGGGACTTAACAGCTATGGTCATCAGTCCCCTAGAACTTAGAACTACTTAAACCTAACTAACCTAAGGACATCACACACACCCATGCCCGAGGCAGGATTCGAACCTGCGACCGTAGCAGCCCCGCGATTCCAGACTGCAGCGCCAGAACCGCACGGCCACCGCGGCCGGCTAAGGATTAACAGTCAGGGGACTAGCTGAGATTGTCCCGATGACCGAGTTGTAGGGACAGAAAATTACGCTTCTTGTGCTGGTCCGCTGGATGGTGAGTCAGCGCGTGGATTCGAAGCGGGTGTAGCTCACCGTCTTCTCTTACTCTAGATGGTTGTTCATACGAACCCAAAGTAAGTCATAAAAGATGACAGTCTTAATACCTGTCGCAGTTCGTTTTTATTTACTCTCTCATTACTAGTTTCGAACCTGTCTTCATTGAGATGGAGATGCGTACTACGCATCTTACATCTGACTTTGGTACACAGCACGGATCATTTGGTATTAGAATCTGATTGATCACCGACTGGAAAATGTTAACTTACTGTGTTCTTTTACGAATGAAATCGTTGTAATAAATTCGATTACCAGGCCCAATTTTTCACTGTTCACGTGACCACTGTGATATTAACTGGCCACACTGTCCGTTCAATAAGGCCACAGAGTTACGCATATGCTCTTAGGCACTGTTTGTTATGAACTATGTGCTACTTAGCCCTTGAGCCATAGCTAGAATTGTACTTACTCCAATGTCAGATCCACTGCTAATTATGGTGTGCTCTGATTTACAAAGCGGACAAGCTTACCTTGATGGTTAATGGAATGACATCAAACATCTCACCGATTAGTACCGACAAACTCAATACGCAAATCTGTAGAAGACCAAAGTAACAGAACAAAATATTAAATATTGTAGGGCAAATGTATGCGACAGTTGCTCGTATCTTAGACTGGACTGATGTTCTGGCGCCAAGCATATTACAGATACACAACAACACTAATCCCAGGATGAGCGTGTGCCCGTGACGTTTAACTCCTGGATATCTGCAAAAAAGAAAGAGAGAGAGAAAGGGAAGCGCAGGACGGGGAGGGGGAGACTACTTAGGCTTTCCTGGCGTAACAACGTATTTCAGACGTAGAAGTAACTTGGGCCATACCCGAGATGGGAGTGTTTAGATTCACTACTCTACACTCAAGGTTCAAGATTGCGATAAATTCGAGGCAAAAAGATGTCAGTGATAATATTTGCTGGTGACATTGCTGTATTCAGTGAAAATTAAGAATTACAGGATATTTTGAATAGAATGGACAGTCGAATGAGTACACAATATGGATTCAGAGCAAACTGAAGAAAGACGAAACTAAAGAGAAGTAGCAGAAATGAGAACAGCAAGAAATTTAACATCAAAATTGGTGATCGCGAAGTAGATGAAGGTAAGAAATTCTGCTTCCTAGGCACCAGAATAACCCATTATGGACGGAGCAAGGAGGACTAAAAAAAACAGACTTGCACAGGCAAAAAGGACATTCCCGGCCAAGAGAAGTCTGATAGCAACATACATAGGACTTAATTTGAGGAAAAAATTTCTGCGAATATACGTTTGGAGCACAGCACTGTACAGTAGTGAACCATGGACTGTGGGAAAACTGGAACAGAAGAGAGACGTAGTTCTACAGAAGAATGTTGAAAATTTGATGGACTGATAAAGTAAGAAATGAGGAGGTTCTCTGCAGAATCTGCGAGGAAAGGAGTATATGGAAAACAATGACAGGAAGAAGGGCGGGATGATAGGACATTGTAAAGACGTCAGGGAATGGCTTTCATAGTGCTAAATGGAGATATAGAGGGTAAAAACTGCAGGGGAAGACGGAGACTGGAATACATCCAGCAAAAACTTGAGGATACAAGTTGCAAGTGGTACTCTGAAATGAAAAGTTGACGCAGGAGATAAATTCGTGGCGGGCCGCTTCAAACCAATCAGAAGACCGATGAAGTCGGAAGCTCTCTGAGACTTTTTGCTGATCGTGCTGTTGTAAATAGAGAATTTGCAATACTAGATAAATGCAGCGAAATTCAGGAACAACTGCAGAGGATAGATGGTTGCTGCATGAACTGCACTTGGCTCTCAACATAAACTGTAACGTATTTCGTATAAATAGGTAGAATGACCAGTTATGATTACTCAGCTTCCGAACAATCACTGGGATAAATCGCAAGTGTTGAATATCTTCTACTGTGTCTACGGAGCGATTTAAAGTGGAAGAATCGCACAAAATTAATTGTAGAATAGGCATGTACCATTTCATTGGAAGAACCCCCGTGTAGTTTAGAGTACCAGTTCAAGGAGGTAGTATATGAAAAACCTTGTTCGAATGATACTTTAAGATTGTTACGCAGTCTGATACTCTTACCACGCAGGGCTGGTCCAGAAACAGACAGGATACACAGAAAAGCTTCGTATTTAATAATATTTTCGTTTATTACGCGCAAAAGCGTCACAGCGATGCTCGTTCAATACCAGTGACAGACGACACAAGAGAGATGTTTTGCATCGCGGCGTAGCTTACTGTTACAATTCTCACAGCGTAAGGTCCTAGAAGAGTCAACGAATATACTGCTTCCTCCTAGGCATATTTTCCGAAAAGACAACGTAGACAACTTTTCAAGAGGTCCGATCTCACAGTGAGGCTTACGAGCAATTGTTCTTCCCGCCCACCACCCGTGACTTTGACAGGAAAAGACGGGAAGTGACAGTGGTACAGAAAATACCCAATGCCACACACACCATAAGGAGGCTTGCAGGATATAGACGTAAATGTAGATGTGTTCGTATCGGTTTGCCTCCCGGCTGTAGCGTAGCGTGTCATGATGGTGGCCAACTGACCCGCTGAAATATCATGGCCAGATGAACAGAACCAGGCTCCACAGGAGACTAGTGCAGCGACAGATCCTGTTTCCACTGAACTACACAACTGGTGGAATTTTTCGTACCTCGCCCGTATTGATTTGATCCTCTAAGCGGCCGTATGGTTAACAGCGAGGAACGTTAATAGTTGTGCTACTTGAGGCTGAAGTGAGTGTGTGTGTGTGTGTGTGTGTGTGTGTGTGTATGTTCTACATCTACATCTACATCCATACTCCGCAAGCCACCTGACGGTGTGTGGCGGAGGGTACCCTGAGTACCTCTATCGGTTCTCCCTTCTATTCCAGTCTCGTATTGTTCGTGGAAAGAAGGATTGTCGGTATGCTTCTGTGTGGACTCTAATCTCTCTGATTTTATCCTCATGGTCTCTTCGCGAGATATACGTAGGAGGGAGCAATGTACTGCTTGACTCTTCGGTGAAGGTATGTTCTCGAAACTTTAACAAAAGCCCGTACCGAGCTACTGAGCGTCTCTCCTGCAGAGTCTTCCACTGGAGTTTATCTATCATTTCCGTAACGCTTTCGCGATATTAAATGATCCTGTAACGAAGCGCGCTGCTCTCCGTTGGATCTTCTCTATCTCTTCTATCAACCCTATCTGGTACGGATCCCACACCGCTGAGCAGTATTCAAGCAGTGGGCGAACAAGCGTACTGTAACCTACTTCCTTTGTTTTCGGATTGCATTTCCTTAGGATTCTTCCAATGAATCTCAGTGTGGCATCTGCTTTACCGACGATCAACTTTATATGATCATTCCATTTTAAATCACTCCTGATGCGTACTCCCACATTATTTATGAAATTAACTGCTTCCAGTTGCTGACCTGCTGTTCTGTAGTTAAATGATAAGGGAACTATCTTTCTGTGTATTCGCAGCACATGTTGGGCCGTATGGAAAGAATATAGCTGACGTCTAAAATTCTAAGAATCATGCGAAATATTCGGAACAGAGCTTCAAGTTGACGTCTCATTGCCAATCAACTCATTCACCACGTGTCAACCTTTTTGATGCACTTTTTACTAAAAGTCTTTCGCAGTTGTCTCCAAGCGGAACCTCTGTTTGATTAAACAATCTTCGGGGTTTTGTACATGTTCGCTGAAAGCACTAACGGCGTTCCGCAACGAAAGAAATCCAAGTCGGACTGCAGGTCTCAGGATTACAAGTAGCAAATTACAACTGTGTTTTTTACAATTTTTTATTTTCGTTGCGCCACAGAATCCCACAAAGAAAATAAAACAACACTAGAATGCCATTAAGAGAGAGAGAACGAGATTCGGGGCGGAATTATTATGGACCGTAATGTCATGCTCGAAATGCAGGCGGTGCGGTCAGAGTGGGCCGGCCGATAATTGATACCGCGCGCCGTGTTATTTGAGATCAATATTTCAGCGCCATTAGCATAATCGTGCGGATCGCGGTGGAGCGCAGAGCTACAACCACCTCCCTCGCCACTGCCATGCCGTGCTGTGCAGTGGTGCAGATTTCACGCCTGTCCTCGCCTACCTTGGGCCTTCCCAGAGAGCAAGTTATCTCGACAGCCGCCTCCACCACTGCCACTGATGTTCCGTCTCGTGAGGAAGAGATTTGCTGGAAATGAAGTGCTTTTGTATAAACATTGACCCTTTATTTCCTAATTAACTGTAACCATAGTGTCGAAGTGTAGAGACCGTGACACTGTGTAATAATTATTTGTGTTACATTATTGCCATTCTCATTTACATTCTGTTTTAAGTTAGCGTTGCGCATTACGGACCTCGTTTTTTTCATCTTCTGTATACACTGTCTGATCAGAAGTACCCGGACACCCCTATGTAATGCCGAATGAGAGGCGAAACCGCCAGTGAACTGTGTTGTCAGCAGCAACAGTACACTGAATCTGTCAAGAGCGTTTGGTGACTTCGGACGTGCGCTAGTCACTGGATGTCTCCTGAGTAGCAGGTCCATCAGGGAAGTTTCAACCCATCTGAAGCTGCACAGGTCGACGGTTGGTGATGTGACTGTGAAGTGGAAACGCGAAGGCACAACCGCAGCTGAAACAAGACCAAGCAGATCTGGCGTTCTGACGGACAGGGGCCGTCAAGAATTGCGAAGGACGCTTGTAAAAAGGCGCATAAAATCAGCGGAAGGAATCAGTCGTGAGTTCCAAAGTGCTGCCAGCAGTCCAGCCAGCACAATGACTGTGCCTAGGGATTTAAGAAGACTGGGGTGCACTGATCTGGTAGCTCAACATCTACATCTACATACATACTCCGCAATTCACCATACGGTGCGTGGCGGAGGGTACCTCGTACCACAACTAGCATCTTCTCTCCCTGTTCCACTCCCAAACAGAACGAGGGAAAAATGACTGCCTATATGCCTCCGTACGAGCCCTACTCTCTCCTATCTTATCTTTGTGGTCTTTCCACGAAGTATAAGTTGGCAGCAGGAAAACTGTACTGCAGTCAGCCTGCAATGCTAGTTCTCTAAATTTCCTCAGTAGCGATTCACGAAAAGAACGCCTCCTTTCCTCCAGAGACTCCCACCCGAGTTCCTGAAGCATTTCCGTAACACTCACGTGATGATCAAACCTACCAGTAACAAATCTAACAGCCCGCCTCTGAATTGCTTCTATGCCCTCCCTCAATCCGACCTGATAGGGATCCCAAACGCTCGAGCAGTACTCAAGAATAGGTCGTGTTAGTGTTTTATAAGCGGTCTCCTTTACAGATGAACCACATCTTCCCAAAATTCTACCAATGAACCGAAGACGACTATCCGCCTTCCCCACAACTGCCATTACATGCTTGTCCCAATTCATATCGCTCTGCAATGTTACGCCCAAATATTTAATCGACGTGACTGTGTCAAGCGCTACAATACTAATGGAGTATTCAACATTACACGATTCTTTTTCCTTTTCATCTGCATTAATTTACATTTATCTACACTCCTGGAAATTGAAATAAGAACACCGTGAATTCATTGTCCCAGGAAGGGGAAACTTTATTGACACATTCCTGGGGTCAGATACATCACATGATCACACTGACAGAACCACAGGCACATAGACACAGGCAACAGAGCATGCACAATGTCGGCACTAGTACAGTGTATATCCACCTTTCGCAGCAATGCAGGCTGCTATTCTCCCATGGAGACGATCGTAGAGATGCTGGATGTAGTCCTGTGGAACGGCTTGCCATGCCATTTCCACCTGGCGCCTCAGTTGGACCAGCGTTCGTGCTGGACGTGCAGACCGCGTGAGACGACGCTTCATCCAGTCCCAAACATGCTCAATGGGGGACAGATCCGGAGATCTTGCTGGCCAGGGTAGTTGACTTACACCTTCTAGAGCACGTTGGGTGGCACGGGATACATGCGGACGTGCATTGTCCTGTTGGAACAGCAAGTTCCCTTGCCGGTCTACGAATGGTAGAACGATGGGTTCGATGACGGTTTGGATGTACCGTGCACTATTCAGTGTCCCCTCGACGATCACCAGTGGTGTACGGCCAGTGTAGGAGATCGCTCCCCACACCATGATGCCGGGTGTTGGCCCTGTGTGCCTCGGTCGTATGCAGTCCTGATTGTGGCGCTCACCTGCACGGCGCCAAACACGCATACGACCATCATTGGCACCAAGGCAGAAGCGACTCTCATCGCTGAAGACGACACGTCTCCATTCGTCCCTCCATTCACGTCTGTCGCGACACCACTGGAGGCGGGCTGCACGATGTTGGGGCGTGAGCGGAAGACGGCCTAACGGTGTGCGGGACCGTAGCCCAGCTTCATGGAGACGGTTGCGAATGGTCCTCGCCGATACCCCAGGAGCCACAGTGTCCCTAATTTGCTGGGAAGTGGCGGTGCGATCCCCTACGGCACTGCGTAGGATCCTACGGTCTTGGCGTGCATCCGTGCGTCGCTGCGGTCCGGTCCCAGGTCGACGGGCACATGCACCTTCCGCCGACCACTGGCGACAACATCGATGTACTGTGGAGACCTCACGCCCCACGTGTTGAGCAATTCGGCGGTACGTCCACCCGGCCTCCCGCATGCCCACTATACGCCCTCGCTCAAAGTCCGTCAACTGCACATACGGTTCACGTCCACGCTGTCGCGGCATGCTACCAGTGTTAAAGACTGCGATGGAGCTCCGTATGCCACGGCAAACTGGCTGACACTGACGGCGGCGGTGCACAAATGCTGCGCAACTAGCGCCATTCGACGGCCAACACCGCGGTTCCTGGTGTGTCCGCTGTGCCGTGCGTGTGATCATTGCTTGTACAGCCCTCTCGCAGTGTCCGGAGCAAGTATGGTGGGTCTGACACACCGGTGTCATTGCGTTCTTTTTTCCATTTCCAGGAGTGTATATTTAGAGTTAGCTGCCATTCTTTACACAAGTCACAAATCCTGTCCAAGTCATCTTGTATCCTCCTACAGTCACTCAACGACGGCACCTTCCCGTACACCACAGCATCATCAGCAAACAGCCGCACATTGCTATCCACCCTATCCAAAAGATCATTTATGTAGATAGAAAACAACAGCGGATCTACCACACTTCCCAGGGCACTCCAGGTCCTCGTAAGCCATACAGATGCTAAGCAACGGTTGAGGTGATGTAAAGAGTGACGCCACAGGACTCTGGATAACTGGAGACAATTGATTTGGAGTGATGAATAACGCTACTCCCTGTGGGGTTTGAAGAATGACTGGAGAACGTTGCCTGCCATCACGTATAATGCCAGTAGTGAATGGCAGAGAAGGTGGTGATACGGTGTAGGGGTGTTCCTCCTGGTAGGCTGTAGCACCCGTGTTGTGCTTGAGAAAACGCTAAACACGCAAAAATATGAACACATTTTATGGCAGTAGTTCAGAGACGATGCCTGTCTGGGTAACAGTGCACCCTGTCATGAAACATTATCTGTGAGGCAATGGTTCGTGGAAAACAACATTCCTGAAGTACACTGGCCTGCCCAGTGTCCCTACGTGAACCAAATGGAACGCCTCTGGAAAAATTTAGGAAGTCAACTTCTCTACAGAGTCCAGCGTCCAACATCTTAACTTCTCCGGTTTCGGACCTTAAGGAAGAATGGGCAGTCATTTGTCCACAGACATTAATACGCCTCACAGATAGTGTCTTCAGCATTGAAGCCATCATAAAAGCGAAGGGTGGATGCTGTCCAGTGATAGGTGTCTGGCTGCTTTTCATCAGATATTGTGTGAATCCAGTATTCCACTACAGCAGTTGCTTACATCCTACACAGGCTGTGTTGTCCAACTCAACAGACAGTGCGATACATCTTGCTGACTCCCACATCAAGATAACAACAGCAGCAGATAGTACTGGCGTCGATTTCTTGCTCCACCACGCACCCACCCACAGCAAATAAAAGCCGTTCCATCGACAGAATAGTGCACAAAATTTGATTTTGAATAATTAAGACATCTTTTTATTAAATAACGTATATGATCTCCTGACGATGGAACAGCACTTGCTCGAAACGCATAGTGTTTTGTTAAGTTGAACAGAAAATAAATGTTAGTGTGACACGAACAATTAATGCGTTATTTTCCGCCTGTAATTACAACATCGCTTCACAACAGCTAACCGATAATTCTTTTAAGGACATATTACTTTATCTCTCCTCGATAGGTGCCAAAGATACCACGATGCTGACAGGCTCCAGTACTACCATCCTCTGCTCACTGGTACCAGTGGGTGTGGTCTACACTACTCAGGGCCATGTGCTCAGCACACTGTTGTCCCGTCTGTTGTCAGCTTTCTGATTCTTGGTGCCATTCTTATTCTTCCTCTTCTTCGGTCTCATGGGACTGCGTGAATGCCTTTCCAGTCCACCCATCAATGAGAAACTACCTAACGATGTTGCCAATCGAACTCGCATCGCCGGCCGGAGTGGCCGAGCGGCTCTAGGCGCTACAGTCTGGAACCGCGCGACTGCTGCGGTCGCAGGTTCGAATCCTGCCTCGGGCATGGATGTGTGTGATGTCCTTAGGTTAGTTAGCTTTAAGTAGTTCTAAGTTCTAGGGGACTGATGACCTCAGAAGTTAAGTCCCATAGTTCTCAGACCCATTTGAACTCGCACCTGGCTACTTTCAACAGTGGTTCAGCGGTTACTGGCAGGACTCAACTCCAAAGAATGCTAACTGATAAAACTAAGAAAAAATAGTGGCAACAGATTCATGCAGCAGTTACTAATTAAAAGAAACTGCACATTCCGCTGTTAACTGAATACAAAATAATCTCACTTTTGTTTCATTTAAGTTGTAAATGTAAATGAGGAGCTGCTGATAACAAATGAAGAAACTTAGAGTCACTGCGACTCGGAATCATGAGGAATTGGCATTTTAATCTAGATTTAGCAATGTTAGTGGTAGCTTGGTCGGATGTCTTTCCGGTCGCCACCATGTCCCCTCGCCCCCCCTCCCCCACTACGCCGCGCCGCCCCCCTCCCTCCCCCAATTCCGTCTATAGAATTTTTTGTTCCTCACCTGTCTGCGTCTAGTATTATCTCATGTGCTAGTGTGTGAACGTTTTCGAAATTTATGCAAATTGTGTAAATCAGACGGGGCGTGGTACGAGTCCAGTAGTCACCTTGCCGAATGTGCGAAACCACCAAAAAACAACATCCTGCCAGGCCGTCGCATATATTCTCGTCGTTAATGAACCGCGTGGATTCCGTACACAGGTGACGTCGCGCCCCGAATCCTGGAAGTTGCGTGCTAACGCGTGTGGCTATCTAGGCAGGTTAAGTGTTTTCAAATAAATAATGGCTCTGAGCACTATGGGACTTAACATCTATGGTCATCAGTCCCCTAGAACGTAGAACTACTTAAACCTAACTAACCTAAGGACAGCACACAACACCCAGTCATCACGAGGCAGAGAAAATCCCTGACCCCGCCGGGACAAATAAATTATAATGGTAATAGTAGTTCTGCCGTGGCGCAACCATAAACATGTCAGTCCAATATGGACACAAAACAACGATGGCTGAATACGTTTTATAATTTTTTTGTATTTTTTGTGGCACTGCTACTGCAAATTGCGGCCTCATGTTGTTTGCGCCATCGTTCTGGGCCTCCACGGCATGTGCATTAGTCTTGCTGGCTCTGCACTCCCCACATTCGAAGCTGGATAGTTGTTTGCAAGTTCTTAGTGGACGAAATGAAACAGACTTTTTCCAAAAAGATTGACAAAATGGTTTTCCTCCACATGCTGCCCTTCTCTCATCACTCAGCAATTATTAGTTGTATTTGAAATTAATACTTTACTGGAGAGTAAACAAAACTTGCGTAACTGGACCGTTACAAGGTTTCTGGAACTTGTTACCGGGATGGGACTGGGACATTGTAAACTGTTACTGCTTATTAATAGTTCAGATAGCCTGCACATCGCAACATCTAACTGGCCTCTGCTGCTGTACACTGCCGTCGGCACCCTCGAAGCCGCTGGCTCCACCGCCCCTGCGCCGCACGGCGACAGCTACCTGGCGGCCACCCTTCCGCTACAGACGTTGATTTAGCGGCACCGAGGCAGCTGCGCCGGAAGTGCCGTCTGCTACCGGAAGCTGCGGGCTCCCGCGCGCCGCCCGCTGCTCAAACAAACCCGGCAGAGCAACGGCGTCGCGTCTGAGTCTTCCTCGCCGCTGGCCGTGGGCACGTGCCGCTCGCCGCGGAAGTGACTCTTCTCTGCCGCTAGTGCGTCGGCAGCCAGCGCTGTTTAAGCTTCATGTAAACGACGACACTGCGCTACCGGCCAGTGCGCATGCGCAGCGCGCGTTTGCGGAACTCGTTGGTGAAAGTGAACAGTTTCGGCTTGTTCGAAGTTGGGTGACGTTTGCACGTGTTTGAAGGTTACCTGTCGTGTCGGTAGAGTTGCAAACTGAAATATGAAGTGGGCAACGGAGGAAATACACTCCTGGAAATTGAAATAAGAACACCGTGAATTCATTGTCCCAGGAAGGGGAAACTTTATTGACACATTCCTGGGGTCAGATACATCACATGATCACACTGACAGAACCACAGGCACATAGACACAGGCAACAGAGCATGCACAATGTCGGCACTAGTACAGTGTATATCCACCTTTCGCAGCAATGCAGGCTGCTATTCTCCCATGGAGACGATCGTAGAGATGCTGGATGTAGTCCTGTGGAACGGCTTGCCATGTCATTTCCACCTGGCGCCTCAGTTGGACCAGCGTTCGTGCTGGACGTGCAGACCGCGTGAGACGACGCTTCATCCAGTCCCAAACATGCTCAATGGGGGACAGATCCGGAGATCTTGCTGGCCAGGGTAGTTGACTTACACCTTCTAGAGCACGTTGGGTGGCACGGGATACATGCGGACGTGCATTGTCCTGTTGGAACAGCAAGTTCCCTTGCCGGTCTAGGAATGGTAGAACGATGGGTTCGATGACGGTTTGGATGTACCGTGCACTATTCAGTGTCCCCTCGACGATCACCAGTGGTGTACGGCCAGTGTAGGAGATCGCTCCCCACACCATGGTGCCGGGTGTTGGCCCTGTGTGCCTCGGTCGTATGCAGTCCTGATTGTGGCGCTCACCTGCACGGCGCCAAACACGCATACGACCATCATTGGCACCAAGGCAGAAGCGACTCTCATCGCTGAAGACGACACGTCTCCATTCGTCCCTCCATTCACGCCTGTCGCGACACCACTGGAGGCGGGCTGCACGATGTTGGGGCGTGAGCGGAAGACGGCCTAACGGTGTGCGGGACCGTAGCCCAGCTTCATGGAGACGGTTGCGAATGGTCCTCGCCGATACCCCAGGAGCAACAGTGTCCCTAATTTGCTGGGAAGTGGCGGTGCGGTCCCCTACGGCACTGCGTAGGATCCTACGGTCTTGGCGTGCATCCGTGCGTCGCTGCGGTCCGGTCCCAGGTCGACGGGCACGTGCACCTTCCGCCGACCACTGGCGACAACATCGATGTACTGTGGAGACCTCACGCCCCACGTGTTGAGCAATTCGGCGGTACGTCCACCCGGCCTCCCGCATGCCCACTATACGCCCTCGCTCAAAGTCCGTCAACTGCACATACGGTTCACGTCCACGCTGTCGCGGCATGCTACCAGTGTTAAAGACTGCGATGGAGCTCCGTATGCCACGGCAAACTGGCTGACACTGACGGCGGCGGTGCACAAATGCTGCGCAGCTAGCGCCATTCGACGGCCAACACCGCGGTTCCTGGTGTGTCCGTTGTGCCGTGCGTGTGATCATTGCTTGTACAGCCCTCTCGCAGTGTCCGGAGCAAGTATGGTGGGTCTGACACACCGGTGTCAATGTGTTCTTTTTTCCATTTCCAGGAGTGTAGTTTGATGTCTTGGATGTGTGTGTTGTGTATAGGTTTTCAGGGGATTTCAAAGACGTCGATACAGTTTGAATGAGTGGAAGGGCTAGTTTGAGGTAGGCGGGACACATTTCTTCCAAATTGCACTTCATGAAAAGCACATTGCTGACTCAGTTTTATCACAGCAAAAAAGATTCCCACAAAACACGCAGTAGTACTCATAAACAGAAAACTCTCATCTAATCATTACAGTGTGAAGCAAAATATAATTAGATAAACCTTAACAATTTGCTCGACAATTACAAGAATGCAACGTAAAATAATTTCAGGAAAAGCAGCACAACAGTTATATTCTCTTTAATTAAAGGAGTATTATTAAGGTGCTCACAAGCAGTCTGATAAACTTATAAGAGAGTCGTACGGTAGGTTGTGCTGAGAAACAATTGTTAAGAAGGAAATTGGATTCCAAGTTAGCCAGTAAGACCGCTGCGTTTGCAAATTCGAGAGTCCATACAGAGGTGGTGTCACTAATCGTCTTCTTCGTCTGGATTCGTAAAACTAAACAGGTTCAAATGGTTCAAATGGCTCTGAGCACTATGGGACTCAACATCTTAGGTCATAAGTCCCCTAGAACTTAGAACTACTTAAACCTAACTAACCTAAGGACATCACACACACCCATGCCCGAGGCAGGCATCGAACCTGCGACCGTAGCAGTCCCGCGGTTCTGGACTGCAGCGCCAGAACCGCACGGCCACCGCGGCCGGCAAAACTAAACAGGAAAGCGATACAAAAATTCGGCGTGGGATAGTAATAAGGATCAAACCCGATCCAAAGGCTGAGCAGTCTCGTGCGCTATCATCTACACTACGAGAGCAACTAATAGTATCTGGCGGACCCCATGAATTTGCGCGCGCACTGACCTGATTGGCTAACTTGAATTTTAATTAAATCGGAAACGTCGCAATGTATCCAATTCTTTTTCTAACAGTAATTTCTTGGCACAACCTACCCTGCAACATCCTTACAAGCTTTTCAGACTGTTTCTGACCACCTTTTATATCCCATGGTATTTATGCATAGAAAATACTACCAGATAAACGAGTGATATTAAACTATAAAAATTTTATAGACATCAAACAACCATCAACACTTGTCCACACTGTTACCCTTGCCAAAAGCTCAAGCTAAATAAAAGTTAAACAGTAATGTTCATCAACTGTCATATAACTGAGAGCCAATTAAATATACCAAACCAACACCAGCACCAACAACACAGGAGCCACCGTCCCATTCACTCTCAAGACAACCAACCTTTCTTAAGCTAACGGTACCATCTGCTTTTTCAATAGTAGCTAAGCCTTGCTTAACTAGAACCAAAGCCATCCAGCACTTCTGGGTCCACAAACCTGGACGATAACCACCGGCGACCTTAAAGGTGCAAGACGACACACGTCGAACAAACAACCGTATCACGTTAAACCACGCCATGGTAACCGCTACTGTTAACGATAAGGGCCAAGGAGACAAGAACGTCAGATCGTGGAAACGGTGTCCTGAGGCGAGCAGGCCCAGTTGATGGTCCCTACAGGTCGAAGGCTTGATGCGCCAGGCCGCTGCTGTTGCACACGACACCAGGCAGTTTCGTTTAGGAGGCGCCACAATCGCACTACCCTGCCAGGCGCGCGCGGGAGTTCAAATACGTCCGAATAGTGCAACTTTTTGAGTTGGCACAGATGGTGATTCTAAAAACAAGCGACAACGTCTTCTTCACTTGAGGCCATCCTCTTCACTTGAGGCCATCCTTCGCGACTTGAACAAGGATGCGTTCACAATATCTGAGCTGCAGAGCAAAATTAATTTACTTTGGAGTAAATATACAAATGAATTAAGAAAAATACAGGCAAGCAAACATCTAGGTGCGGAACAACCTACCTCTACAAGACTGAAATCACATGGTTCGAGTCGGACGATTCTTTTTAAAGGAATTTATAATTCAAACAAATTTTCCATAACACGGCGAGCTCTCGACAATCTCTTGTTGAATATTCTTTCCTTGAAACTCAGTGGACCGTATTTTGAAAAGGGCGTCATCAAATACGTCGTCTCCGGAAACGCATCGTTACCACCTAAAACTGCATCTTGTGGCAGGCCGAGAGTTATGGAATCTACTGCCGATTTTAGAGTACTGCTTGCAAAAATACCACCATCAAATGCCCTTCTGCTCCGACTGTATCAGCGAAAAGGACAATGTTAAATTTGGCAATTGTTGACTTCGGAAACTCACACAGCTGCCGAAGGTTGCATTTCAGACAAGAAACGGGTGAACACACACGCAACGACGTAACTGAAACGTACACAGCAATGGTGTCGCTCTGTCAGTGATCATATACGAAACTGTTTACGCGAAACTCGTTTCACGAACTAATTGCGCAACCTAATATCGTCGTGTAAACTAGCCTTTAGTTAGATGCAAGTAAACCCCCACACTAGTTCTTTAAAGAATCGAGCTCCAATGTATAAAACGTCTTATCTCCCAAACTGTGTGACGTGCAATGATATAATTTTGCAGGACATTCAGTGGGATGTGTGAATCATCCGCACAAAATGTATTGCGAGCAGGATTAGTAGTAAAGAGAGAGTAAATTGTCATGTCCGATGCCGCAGTTTTCAGCATGAACAACTTAAATGTAGCAAGCGAGGAACTTTTTCGTTTCATCATTTTGTGTGAGGTGTCAGCGAGATAAGTTTCGTAATGTTTTCAAATTATGAATCAAATATGTTGGAAGTCGCTAAGCCGGCCGGTGTATCCGAGCGGCTCTTGGCGCTACAGTCTGGAACCGTGCGACCGCTACGGTAGCAGGTTCGAATCCTGCCTCGGGCATGGATGTGTGTGATGTCCTTAGGTTAATTAGGTTTAAGTAGTTCTGAGTTCTAGGGGACTGATGACCTCAGAAGTTAAGTCCCATAGTGCTCAGAGCCATTTGAACCTTTGCTCGAGTGTTTGTGGTTCCCACCAGGTCGGATTAAAGAAGGTGGTCCAAGCGATTCAGAGACGGTATGCTCTGTTTGATACCTATAGGTTCGATAAACATGCAAGTACTGCGCTCTGTGAACTCATGGGAATCCCTTAAAGGAAGGAGACGTCCTTTTCGCGAAAAACTGCTGAGAAAAAAAATTGGTTCAAATGGCTCTGAGCACTATGGGACTCAACTGCTGTGGTCATCAGTCCCCAGAACTTAGAACTACTTAAACCTAACTAACCTAAGGACATCACACACATCCATGCCCGAGGCAGGATTCGAACCTGCGACCGTAGCAGTCCCACGGTTCCTGACTGCGCGCCTAGAACCGCGAGACCACCACGGCCGGCTAAAACTGCTGAGAAAGTTTAGGAAACGATCCTTCTGCGAACAACGTGTATCTCTCATAAAGATCACGAAATCAAGATGAAGGATATCGGGGCTTCTAGCGAAAGCTTATAGACGTTTGTTTTCCACTCGCAGCGTTTGGTAGTGGAACAGGAAAGAGAATGGTTAGCAGTGGTATGAGGTACCCTCCGCCATGTATCGTATGGTGGCTTGCGAAGGATGTACGTTGGTATAGATGCTGATGGTGCTAATGAAACATTAAATAACTGTACACGGTTTCGACAGTGTACGTACTAACATCTGGAACTAATAAATATGAACTAAACGTGGGCCGATTTCAAACAAGTGGTTTGTCCGTAGTTAGTGCGTTGTAGAGGAAGTGTGGCTGTGTGGTGGATTTTTTCAGTGGCGTGCCCCGCGGCGGCCCGTGACTCAGAGGCGGGCAGCGGCCCTTGCTTCCTGCTGGAGTGATATTGGCCGCGGGTGAAGGGTAGCCGAAGGCCACGCCTTCCGCGCCGCGCTCGCCGACCTTTGCAAAGCCAAGGTCTGGGCTGCGGGCCGCGGGGTGCTCGTTCCAGGAAACGGCGGGGCCTCGCTAGGGCAGCAAGTGCTCACCATAGTGCTGCCTCGCTCAACATCTGCACAGTGCGTCTTGCACCGCAGCGATTCTGCAGCCTCGTCTGTTCTCCGCCAGTCGCCTTATGGTGTGTGGGGGAACGTATTTGAATACCATTGGCACTTCCAACTTTCTTGTTTCAGTCGTGAATGGTGTTCCGGAAGAACGGTTGTTCGTGAGCCTCAACGTGGGTTCGTCACCATTTTGCGAGCATTCTACAACTGGCTCCGCTTCTCACTTCCCGTCGTTTTCCACTTCTTCCGATCGTGTCAGTCTCCTTCTTGTAGTCCTCTGCATCCACCGCGTCCCGCACCTTTAGACTCCAGTTCATCATAAGTCGTCCACGCTTCCTTCTTTCACCTGGAGAGTACTGCCACACTACACTTCTTTTGGCCATCGGCTGTCGTCAATCCTTTCTACATGTCCATACCAGTTTAGATATATCTTCTCCGTGGTCTCTGTTATTGATTTATCTGCACCCATAGCTCTCTAACGTCGGTATTTGCTACACGGTCCAGGTTAGGGATGCCACTATTCGCCTCCAGAAGTCCGTCTCTACTGCAAGCAACTTGTTCAATTGACGCTTGTTTATTACTCACCTTTCTGCTCCCGTTTATAATAGCTGAACACTATATCATCTGGTTGGACCTTTTTGCTACTCGAAAGGACCGAGTTCAGTTGTCCTACGACCCTGCTGCCCTCACTTATTTGATTATTTATGACATCTTCAATTCTTCCGTTTGATTACATCATAACCTCCAGAAATGTAGGATTTACATGTCCTGATCTTATTGGCTCCAACTTTCAGATCCTTTGCAGTGTTTCCGCCAACCTTCATTTTTGTGAAGCTAATGGTGAGGCTCTGTCTTTCATACTCCACTTTTAACTTCCGAAGCATGTACACACCATTATCCTGCTCTCCTGCAACGATGACATAGCGAACACAAGTGTGTACAACATTTTGGCCCCCATTGGGCTTCCAACACCTTCTCATTTGCTCCTCTAGGCGTTAAATGCCTCTTCCACATAGATTTTAAATAGCATCGATGCTGTAGCACACCTTTTGCGTGGCCTTTTTGTAAAGGGAAACTCCGGTGGCACGGATTTTCCTGCTTTGACGGCACTTACACTGTCCGTATAGAACTGTTTAACTGCTTTGAGCCGCGCGGGATTAGCCGAGCGGTCTAAAGCGCTGTAGTCATGGACTGTGCGGCTGGTCCCGGCGGAGGTTCGAGTCCTCCCTCGGGCATGGATGTGTGGGTTTGTCCTTAGGATAATTTAGGTTAAGTAGTGTCTAAGCTTAGGGAGTGATGACCTCAGCAGTTAAGTCCCATAAGATTTCACACTCATTTGAACATTTTTGAACTGAAACTTCCTGGCAGATTAAAACTGTGTGCCCGACCGAGACTCGAACTCGGGCACACAGTTTTAATCTGCCAGGAAGTTTCATATCAGCGCACACCCCGCTGCAGAGTGAAAATCTAATTCTGGATTTTTGAAATGCTTTGACATAAATAATTGACACGCCACCATTCGTCATACTTGTCCACAGATTGTTCTGTGGTGCAGATCATAGACTTTCTGCAAATCCACGAAGAGTAAATAGTTGTCTGTCCCTCTGGCAATTCTCTTCCCTATTAGATTCCGTAATGTGAATATTCCATCAGTACATGTGCGACGTGGTCAAAAAACCATTCTGGTTGGTTGGTTGGTTGGTTGATGTGCGGGGGAGGGGACCAAACAGCGAGGTTATCAATCTTATCGGATTAGGCAAGGATATTATAGCCTCCGTCATTATTCCTTCCTTTAAGATTCCCCCGCATAATTGCGCTAGTGATGGAATCGCACTTATGCCCCAGTAATTTCCACAGTCCTGCCTTTTCCCCTTTCTATAGATTGAAGTAATAACAGACCTTTTCCATTCCTTAGGCACCTGGTCCCTTTCCAAACACTTATTATACACTGGGACTAAGATATAAAACACAGTCATAGAAACTGTCGTTAAAAATTCTGTGTTTTTTTCCATCCGGACCCTGTGGTTTCTCATTTTTCATATATTTCACAGCTTTACAAATTTCTTGCGAGGTTATCCGTCCTGCACATGGATGTTTTTCTTTCGTCAAATTTACCATTTCTTGTATAAACTCCTTTCTCTTCTCCGTGAGCAGGGCTTGGTAATACTTTACACATTTCTGTCTGCTTATCAGAATAATCCCAGCGCTGTCTCTAAGGTCCTTTCTCAACATTTGGTTTCCACTCTGTAATTTTACCAACCTGCTCATTCCGCACGATATATGTAGGGAGAAACAAATTGATTGACTTTTCTAGGGGCGATCGTACTCGAATGTTGACAGTAAACCACCCAGAAATGTCTTATAGTGTCTGCAACTTGTGTTCTTCGTGACACTTTCGCACTTGCTGGAAAAAGCTGCGGGGAAACCACGGCTCTTCTTCGGATCTTCTCTATCATTGCTACACGCATGTCAACAAGTTTTGCATCACCCCTTTATTTCGAAATTCAAGGTGACGAAATGTCCATTTGCAATGCGTCCAGATCACCAAATCAAAAAACAAACGTTTGAGCAACGTCAGTATGTGTTGAGTCGATCCCTAGCACTATGCAGGCTAGAATCCGTGGCGTACCATCGGTGAGCAGTCGTGGTCCAAATTGTCCCACTTTTCAATGGCTTTTCTGCGAAACTCGCGCAGAGCACGTGGTTGTTGTCGATGTCCAAAAAACGTCATTTCAGTCGGTACCGCACATGTTCGATTGGGATCACGTCTGGGGAACAGACAGGCCACTCCATTGTGGTGACCGTAGCATGTTGAATGAACTTGTTCACGAGAACAACATGATGAGCACACGAGTTGTCATCCGTTGAGATGATAAACTGTCGCCAAAATGTTGACTGGTTGCAGAATCTCGCTCCTGTACTTGAGAGCAGTGAGATTGCTCTCAACAACCAAGAGACGTGTATGGTGACCCCACGTAATTGCATGTCAGAACATCACCGCAGTACCACATTGTTGCACATATGGGATACTGTGTTGGTGTTCGGTATTATGGGCTTTCTTTCCAACATGTTGTCCGCCATTATGAGGGTACAAACAACTCCAAATTTTGACCATAAACAACACCTGACACCATTCCTCGGACATCCATTCTGCGTGATTTCTTACTACCCATCTGTAATGGAATCCATGATACGAGGGTTGTCCAGAAAGTAAGTTCCGATCGGTCGCTAAATGGAAACCACAGTGAAAATCAGAAACATTTTATTTGCAAGAGTTAGCTACACTTTCCAGATACTTCTCTACATAGTCACCACTTCGACTTAGACATTTGTCGGAGCGTTATACCAAATTTTCAACACCATGGGGCTTTCCGATAGTTCTCTACGCTGGTCTGTAGCCCATAGCCTGTGCCCAAGTGTTGTCTTCATGTCCATCGTTTCAAATGAACAGAGATGATACTCAGGACGAGACAATTAGGGCTGTGTTGTGGGTGATCGAACACTTCCCATCGAAAAGGCTGCAGGAGCGTCTTCAGTGCTCCTGCAGAGTGCGGCTGCGAATTGCCATGAAGAAGGAAGTGCGTAGCAGTAGTGTTAAGTGGGCTGCATTCATTAAGGCGAAACCTCTCAGCGCGCCCTCCTACTTGGCGGGAGACATCGTTGTTCTAGACACGTTTACTAGCTCACAGTGCGCTCACAACTGAAAAGAACGTCCGATGCGATCGACGGTCATACAGGAGACACCACCCAACACATCTGTGCAAAGCTTATCGGGTTTTCACTGAGGTGTCCATTTCGCGACCGATCGGAACTTACTTTCTGGACAACCCTCATATTTTGGTATACGACATGGTGCCTTCGCCATCATCGTCGGCAATAGAGATTCTCAACATGCAGTCGTTCCTAACAGTTTGTTGCGACGTCTACATCTACATCTACATCTACATCTATACTCCGCGAGCCACCTTACGGTGTGTGGCGGAGGGTACTTATTGTACCACTATCTGATCCCCCTTCCCTGTTCCATTCACGAATTGTGCGTGGGAAGAACGACTGCTTGTAAGTCTCCGTATTTGCTCTAATTTCTCGGATCTTTTCGTTGTGATCATTACGCGAGATATATGTGGGCGGTAGTAATATGTTGCCCATCTCTTCCCGGAATGTGCTCTCTCGTAATTTCGATAATAAACCTCTCCGTATTGCGTAACGCCTTTCTTGAAGTGTCCGCCACTGGAGCTTGTTCAGCATCTCCGTAACGCTCTCGCGCTGACTAAATGTCCCCATGACGAATCGCGCTGCTTTTCGCTGGATCATGTCTATCTCTTCTATTAATCCAACCTGGTAAGGGTCCCATACTGATGAGCAATAGTCAAGAATCGGACGAACAAGCGTTTTGTAAGCTACTTCTTTCGTCGATGAGTCACATTTTCTTAGAATTCTTCCTATGAATCTCAACCTGGCGCCTGCTTTTCCCACTATTTGTTTTATGTGATCATTCCACTTCAGATCGCTCCGGATAGTAACTCCTAAGTATTTTACGGTCGTTACCGCTTCCAATGATTTACCACCTATGGCATAATCGTACTGGAATGGATTTCTGCCCCTATGTATGCGCATTATATTACATTTATCTACGTTTAGGGAAAGCTGCCAGCTGTCGCACCATTCATTAATCCTCTGCAGGTCTTCCTGGAGTACGTACGAGTCTTCTGATGTTGCTACTTTCTTGTAGACAACCGTGTCATCTGCAAATAGCCTCACGGAGCTACCGATGTTGTCAACTAAGTCATTTATGTATATTGTAAACAATAAAGGTCCTATCACGCTTCCTTGCGGTACTCCCGAAATTACCTCTACATCTGCAGATTTTGAACCGTTAAGAATGACATGTTGTGTTATTTCTTCTAGGAAATCCTGAATCCAATCACAAACCTGGTCCGATATTCCGTAAGCTCGTATTTTTTTCACTAAACGTAAGTGCGGAACCGTATCAAATGCCTTCCTGAAGTCCAGGAATACGGCATCAATCTGCTCGCCAGTGTCTACGGCACTGTGAATTTCTTGGACAAATAGGGCGAGCTGAGTTTCACATGATCTCTGTTTGCGGAATCCATGTTGGTTATGATGAAGGAGATTTGTATTATCTAAGAACGTCATAATACGAGAACATAAAACATGTTCCATTATTCTACAACAGATTGACGTAAGCGAAATAGGCCTATAATTATTCGCATCTGATTTATGACCCTTCTTGAAAATGGGAACGACCTGCGCTTTCTTCCAGTCGCTAGGTACTTTACGTTCTTCCAGAGATCTACGATAAATTGCTGATAGAAAGGGGGCAAGTTCTTTAGCATAATCACTGCAGAATCTTACGGGTATCTCGTCTGGTCCGCATGCTTTTCCGCTACTAAGTGATAGCAGTTGTTTTTCAATTCCGATATCGTTTATTTCAATATTTTCCATTTTGGCGTCCGTGCGACGGCTGAAGTCAGGGACCGTGTTACGATTTTCCGCAGTGAAACAGTTTCGGAACACTGAATTCAGTATTTCTGCCTTTCTTCGGTCGTCCTCTGTTTCGGTGCCATCGTGGTCAACGAGTGACTGAATAGGGGATTTAGATCCGCTTACCGATTTTACATATGACCAAAACTTTTTAGGGTTCTTGTTTAGATTGTTTGCCAATGTTTTATGTTCGAATTCGTTGAATGCTTCTCTCATTGCTCTCTTTACGCTCTTTTTCGCTTCGTTCAGCTTTTCCTTATCAGCTATGATTCGACTACTCTTAAACCTATGATGAAGCTTTCTTTGTTTCCGTAGTACCTTTCGTACATGATTGTTATACCACGGTGGATCTTTCCCCTCGCTTTGGACCTTAGTCGGTACGAACTTATCTAAGGCGTACTGGACGATGTTTCTGAATTTTTTCCATTTTTGTTCCACATCCTCTTCCTCAGAAATGAACGTTTGATGGTGGTCACTCAGATATTCTGCGATTTGTGCCCTATCACTCTTGTTAAGCAAATATATTTTCCTTCCTTTCTTGGCATTTCTTATTACACTTGTAGTCAATGATGCAACCACTGACTTATGATCACTGATACCCTCTTCTACATTCACGGAGTCGAAAAGTTCCGGTCTATTTGTTGCTATGAGGTCTAAAACGTTAGCTTCACGAGTTGGTTCTCTAACTATCTGCTCGAAGTAATTCTCGGACAAGGCAGTCAGGATAATGTCACAAGAGTCTCTGTCCCTGGCTCCAGTTCTGATTGTGTGACTATCCCATTCTATACCTGGTAGTTTGAAGTCTCCCCCTATTACAATAGTATGATCACGAAACTTCTTCACGACGTTCTGCAGGTTCTCTCTGAGGCGCTCAACTACTACGGTTGCTGATGCAGGTGGTCTATAGAAGCATCCGACTATCATATCTGACGCACCTTTGATACTTAACTTAACCCAGATTATTTCACATTCGCATTCGCTAATAACTTCACTGGATATTATTGAATTCTTTACTGCTATAAATACTCCTCCACCATTGGCGTTTATCCTATCCTTGCGGTATATATTCCATTCTGTGTCTAGGATTTCGTTACTGTTCACTTCCGGTTTTAACCAACTTTCCGTTCCTAATACTATATGCGCACTATTTCCTTCAATAAGCGATACTAATTCAGGAACCTTGCCCTGGATACTCCTGCAGTTTACCAATATTACGTTAACTTTTCCTGTTTTTGGTCTCTGAGGACGGACGTTCTTTATCAACGATGCTGATGTTCTCTCTGGTAAGCCGTCAGGTATTTTATCGTTTCGCCCAAGGGGGGTCCCTCTAACCTAAAAAACCCCCGTGTGCACGCCACACGTACTCTGCTACCCTAGTAGCTGCTTCCGGTGTGTAGTGCACGCCTGACCTGTCTAGGGGGGCCCTACAGTTCTCCACCCAATAACGGAGGTCGATGAATTTGCAACCATTATAGTCGCAGAGTCGTCTGAGCCTCTGGTTTAGACCCTCCACACGGCTCCAAACCAGAGGACCGCGATCGACTCTGGGCACTATGCTGCAGATATTAAGCTCAGCTTGCACTCCGCGTGCGATGCTGGTTGTCTTCACCAAATCAGCCAGCCGCCGGAAGGAACCAAGGATGGCCTCAGAACCCAAGCGGCAGGCGTCATTCGTTCCGACATGTGCTACTATCTGCAGCCGGTCACACCCAGTGCGTTCAGTAGCTGCCGGAAGGGCCTCCTCCACATTACGGACGAGACCCCCCGGCAGGCACACCGAGTGCACACTGGCATTCTTCCCCGACCTACCCGCTATTTTCCTGAGGGGCTCCATAACCCGCCTAACGTTGGAGCTCCCTATAACTAATAGGCCCGCCCTCTGTGACTGTCGGGACCTTGCCGGAGAATCGGCCACTGGCCCAACAGGCGAGGCATCCTGTGGTGGCTCGGAAACGATGTCATCACCACTAGGAAGCACCCCGTACCTGTAGCTTCTTCGAATACCTAATTCTGGAGCACGAAGCCCACGCTTTCTTTGACTCAAGAGTTGTAGATGTCGATCATCTCGTGCACCTGTGGAACGTGAACGTCGCATGCGGTATAAGTTCTCAACACTAACAGTCAACTGGAACCGATTCCATGTTGCACCACATCACTTTGACTCCAGTGCTTACGTTGAGCAACGTCTCTGGTAGGCAAGCCTTCTGCGCTTGGTAATGCTGACTTGATCATTGGTCGCAGTTGCCCTTCGTGGCCTGATGGATGTTCACTCTACTGTTCCACAGACGTCTCTAATGCACCGCAACTGGCGCTTTACTTTCAGCCGAAGTTCTGCAGTGAATACGATTGCAGTGTATTACCATAGATATCGCTCGTGGTAACTAAATGTACGTTTACAAACTGCGTCAGGGGCGACCTTCCGGTCGGTACAGGGACAATCACAGTTGCATCACACCTTCACAACGTATTGAGATGATGCAGCACTTTGTTTATGTGTGTGTAATTGGTACTGACTCCACATTGGCGAGCAATATTCAAGTATCAGACGAAGGAGAGTTTTGTATCCTACCTGCTTCTGGGTAGACTATACTTTCAACGACAGTTAGTTTAATTTTTTATGACTAGTGTTATATGGTCGTTCCACTTTAAATCTCTCTCTGTTCATCGTGCCTGGGGCTTAATGGATTGCACTTTTTGAGTGCGACATTTTCGCAATTCATAAAACTGTTTCCAGCGATTGTTCGACAACTGTGCGATCATACAATGACAGCTCTTCGCTTGTTTCGCATTTCCCCGCTATATCAGTTGTTCCAGGAGTGCTAGTTCCGGAAGGTATGGAGGAGGAAGTGGGAGATAGGCACTGATGGAGATGAAGTTGTGAAGGCGGATGATGAGTCGTGCTTGGATGGCTGCTTCGTTCGAGGACTTGCCCATGATATGCAAAGATCTCAGGTTCGAATCCCGGCCCGGCACACAGTTTTAATCTGCCACGAAATTTCATGTGATTCATAGTTCTTACCGTAAATACAGTGGAGCCTTCTGGTGAAAAAAATGTTCGAAACCGGTAGTGGTAAGAAACATTAAAATATTTTAAAAAATCTAATCAGTTGAATGGTTGGCACTTCACTCAAAACGTAGTTTACTGTGAAACCACGGTACTTAAAAGAGTTATCTACTGACAAAAATACCTTTGAAACTTACTTATCAAGCAAAATCACTGAAGATAATTCTGCTGCATCCAGTGAGATTCCAGGCCGAAGACGTGAAGGACGCAGAGATGCCGCATACTCTTGAAAAACCAGCACCTTCTGGGGAGACAGTGTAATCAACACCTGACAGAGTTTGCAACGGATGTCATTGGGATCTCCATCTGGCCGGTTGTTCGAACGTGCTATATCCAGACTTACGGGCCATTCGGATGCCAGGCCTGATGTTGGACAGCAGGGGAACTTGAGGACAGGCTTACTCGTCGTCAAGGTTCCGCTCGGCCGCATCTGATGACCACAAGTGGGGATCGCTGTATTGTGCACCAAATATATCGTAATCCCTTCACATCCAAGAACAAGTCATGGACTGTATGTAGCATTCTGTGTCATCGCACACATTGATCGAGGACTAGCATCAGTGGAACTAGGGAATTACCGTCCCATGCATAGATGCTGTTAACAATTAGCAAAACCGCTGTGTTTGGGATGGTGCCATGACGAGGAAGCATGGGTTGCAGGTGAATGGCGTCGCATGGTGATCAACAATGAATGGCAGCTTTGCACTGCCACAGATGACCGCCGTCGATCGGTAGCGAGTACAGCGGCAATCCGGGTTGGGGCAGTCCACCACTGTCTATAGAGTCTTATTTATCCAATGATTTGGAGAGGCACAGCGGTTTTACCGTTGGCTTCAGCGCTCAGCTGTTAGTGGTTGAGGAAACTCTGACAGCACAGTGGTACGTCACAGCGATGCTGCGTCCTCTGTTTCTACATCTACATCTACATCCATACTCCGCAAGCCACCTGACGGTGTGTGGCGGAGGGTACCCTGAGTACCTCTATCGGTTCTCCCTTCTATTCCAGTCTCGTATTATTCGTGGAAAGAAGGATTGTCTGTATGCTTCTGTGTGGGCTCTAATCTCTCTGATTTTATCCTCATGGTCTCTTCGCGAGATATACGTAGGAGGGAGCAATATACTGCTTGACTCTTCGGTGAAGCTATGTTCTCGAAACTTTATCAAAAGCCCGTACCGAGCTACTGAGCGTCTCTCCTGCAGAGTCTTCCACTGGAGTTTATCATCTCCGTAACGCTTTCGCGATTACTAAATGATCCTGTAACGAAGCGCGCTGCTCTCCGTTGGATCTTCTCTATCTCTTCTATCAACCCTATCTGATACGGATCCCACACCGCTGAGCAGTATTCAAGCAGTGGGCGAACAAGCGTACTGTAACCTACTTCCTTTGTTTTCGGATTGCATTTCCTTAGGATTCTTCCAATGAATCTCAGTGTGGCATCTGCTTTACCGACGATCAACTTTATATGATCATTCCATTTTAAATCACTCCTAATGCGTACTCCCGTATAATTTATGGAATTAACTGCTTCCAGTTGCTGACCTGCTATTTTGTAGCTAAATGATAAGGGATCTATCTTTCTATGTATTCGCAGCACATTACACTTGTCTACATTGAGATTCAATTGCCATTCCCTGCACCATGCGTCAATTCGCTGCAGATCCTCCTGCATTTCAGTACAATTTTCCATTGTTACAACCTCTCCATACACCACAGCATCATCTGCAAAAAGCCTCAGTGAACTTCCGATGTCATCCACCAGGTCATTTATGTATATTGTGAACAGCAACGGTCCCATGACACTCCCCTGTGGCACACCTGAAATCACTCTTACTTCGGAAGACTTCTCTCCATTGAGAATGACATGCTGCGTTCTGTTATCTAGGAACTCCTCAATCCACACAATTGGTCTGATAGTCCATATGCTCTTACTTTGTTCATTAAACGACTGTTGGGAACTGTATAGAACGCCTTGCGGAAGTCAAGAAACACCGCATCTGCCTGTGAACCCGTGTCTACGGCCCTCTGAGTCTCGTGGACGAATAGCGCGAGCTGGGTTTCACACGACCGTCTTTTTCGAAACCCATGCTGATTCCTACAGAGTAGATTTCTAGTCTCCAGAAAAGCCATTATACTCGAACATAATACGTGTTCCAAAATTCTACAACTGATCGACGTTAGAGATATAGGTCTATAGCTGTGCACATCTGTTTGACGTCCCTTCTTGAAAACGGGGATGACCTGTGCCCTTTCCCAATCCTTTGGAACGCTACGCTCTTCTAGAGACCTACGGTACACCGCTGCAAGAAGGGGGGCAAGTTCCTTCGCGTACTCTGTGTAAAATAGAACTGGTATCCCATCAGGTCCAGCGGCCTTTCCTCTTTTGAGCGATTTTAATTGTTTCTCTATCCCTCTGTCGTCTATTTCGGTATCTACCATTTTGTCATCTGTGCGACAATCTAGGGAAGGAACTACAGTGCAGTCTTCCTCTGTGAAACAGCTTTGGAAAAAGACATTTAGTATTTCGGCCTTTAGTCTGTCATCCTCTGTTTCAGTACCATTTTGGTCACAGATTGTCTGGACATTTTGTTTTGATCCACCTACCGCTTTGACGTAAGACCAGAATTTCTTAGGATATTCTGCCAAGTCAGTACATAGAACTTTACTTTCGAATTCATTGAACGCCTCTCGCATAGCCCTCCTCACACTACATTTCGCTTCGCGTAATTTTTGTTTGCCTGCAAGGCTTTGGCTATGTTTATGTTTGCTGTGAAGTTCCCTTTGCTTCCGCAGCAGTTTTCTAACTCGGTTGTTGTACCACGGTGGCTCTTTTCCATCTCTTACGATCTTGCTTGGCACATACTAATCTAACACATATTGTCCGATGGTTTTGAACGTTGTCCACTGATCCTCAACACTATCTGTACTTGAGACAAAACTTTTGTGTTGAGCCGTTAGGTACTCTGTAATCTGCTTTTTGTCACTTCTGCTAAACAGAAAAAACTTCCTACTTTTTTTAATATTTCTATTTACGGCTGAAATCATCGATGCCGTAACCGCTTTATGATCGCTGATTCCCTGTTCTGCGTTAACTGTTTCAAATAGTGCGGATCTGTTTGTCACCAGAAGGTCTAATATGTTATTGCCACGAGTCGGTTCTCTGTTTAACTGCTCAAGGTAGTTTTCAGATAAATCACTTAAAAAAATTTCACTGGATTCTTTGTCCCTGCCACCCGTTATGAACGTTTGAGTCTCCCAGTCTATATCCGGCAAATTAAAATCTCCACCCAGAACTATAACATGTTGGGGAAATCTACCCGAAATGCCCGCATCTCTTGGTCGTGCGGTAGCGTTCTCGCTTCCCACGCCCGGGTTCCCGGGTTCGATTCCCGGCGGGGTCAGGGATTTTCTCTGCCTCGTGATGGCTGGGTGTTGTGTGCTGTCCTTAGGTTAGTTAGGTTTAAGTAGTTCTAAGTTCTAGGGGACTGATGACCATAGATGTTAAGTCCCATAGTGCTCAGAGCCATTTGAACCATCTACTCGAAATATTTTCCAAATTCTCCTTCAGGTGCTCAGCCACAACAGCTGCTGAGCCAGGGGGCCTATAGAGACATCCAATTACCATGTCTGAGCCTGCTTTAACCGTGACCTTCACCCAAATTATTTTACATTTCGGATCTCCGTCAATTTCCTTCTATACTATTGCACTTCTTATCGCTATAAACACGCCTCCCCCTTAACTGTCCAGCCTGTCTCTGTGGTATACATTACAATCTGAGTTTAGGATTTCATTACTGTTTACGTCTGGTTTCAGCCAACTTTCTGTCCGTAGTACTATATGGGCGTTGTGACCGTTTATTAATGAGAGCAGTTCTGTTTCGGCAGCACCGTGGTGCAACTCGTCAACAGGACAATGCTCGTCCACACATGACACGTCCATGAACTGTCTGCGTGATGTTGAGGTTCTGCTGTGGCCTGCAGGACCCCCAGATCTGCCACTCATAGAACACGTGGTGGACTAGATCAGACGTCAACTCCACCCAAGTGCCAGTATCTTGGATTCGAGTACCAGTGACAACAGTTGTGGGCCAGTTGGCCTCAGAAGAGGATAATAGACATACCGACTCTTCCCAAACGAAGCAGTGAATGGAATCTTGCTACAGGGGGTTGTAACATCATAGGGGCAACAGGGTTCATACTGCCAAATTCGTTGTGAATTTGATTCAATTTCGTAATGACGTTCCGTCTCAAACCGTGGAGTTAATTTCCGTTTGCCCCTTCTCCTGTGGGTGCTGCACTGTTGTTGTCAGGCTGTGTACTTCCCATGTTCCGTTGCTGTGTCTTTTTCGTCTTTCATTTTTTCCATATTTCTTTATGTCTAACATCGTCTTTGACGGTAGGTAAACTGGCCCTCCTCCATTTCACCAACTGGGGTGCATGTCTGACCAGACTGAGTTACTTAGTGGGGCAAGGACGGAGCAGCCAGTGAAGCGAGACGTGCCGGAGACCGCCGGTGGCGGCGGCGGGGCTGGCAGAGACGCCGTCGCCGTCCTTGGGCTTTTCCTGCCCCGTTGCTCCTTTCGTCGGCCGTAATGAGCGCCGCCGTGGCGACCCTCAGCTGCGACCTCTCGCTGCGGGCTCAGCGCGGCGCAGCGCGGCTCAGTCGTGTCAGGTCGAAGCTCTGGGCGGCGAAGGCCGCGCCCGCCGCCCGCCGGGCGCACTTTCGGCAGCGCCTGGCCGTGACTTTTCACGCTGCGTTCGCAACAGTCGTGCAGTCGATAGTCCCGGTATGTTCCGATGCAGCACAACTGCCCGCAAAAGAATATTACACTCTTTTTGTTAGCAATTCACCGCCACATTCCAGGTAAACCATTTAGATTGCCAGTGTTTTGTCTCCCCATCACAGTGGGATGTCCGAATGATGTCAATGTAGTGTACGCGAGTTTGACGGCAACTTTTCTTGTTGATAAACCTCTCTCTGCAACTGTATCTACATTCCAAAAGCCAACTCATCGTGTGTGGCAGAGACTACTTTTGTGGAATTATAACACCGCTCCATTTACCACCACCTCCTACCATCATGGTATGAGGTCAGAATATGGTCAAAAACTGACCGAAACCAGTTGCCACAAAATAAAGGTTTTTTTGCAATCGAGACTGTTTGTGTCCATTTTTAAAGTACTGTAACTTCCGCTCTTTACCTTTGCCATCGCGGGCAGGCAACCGGCGATCTGCGGACGGCATCCGGCCCCGATTGGTTTCAATCCGGCCCGCGGAAAAAATTCGAGAGAGGGAGACAGACACGGAGAGAGAAGGAGAGAGAGAGAGAGAGAGAGAAATTGTAAGAGTGTTAAGGGCCCCTATCCTATTCAATATTATTCTCTCAATTCCTCATTGTAATGAGGTCGAGCATTGCATTTTTCAATAATGGAAATACTGACGAGCAGTTCTGATGCTGACCAAAATATTCTCACTATTACATCACATATTGTGCGTATGAGCGTGAGTATTATCGGGTTGACATTTCGTCATTCTGTTTTCGCATTATTCTAGGTTGCGTTGTGTATAGTACAGCCGATATATGCAAAGTGCAAGCGATTTAGACGTTCAAACTTTTTAAAATTAACAAGAAGTGATGGCTTAATTTGTTTAATGTTACAGAAGTAACCCATGCCTACACTATTAGTCATTAAGGGTATGTTTGGACAAATTTTTCAAAATATTTCCTGGTAGTGTATGTCGATATTAACTCACTCGAATGAACTGCCTGTAGCCAAAAACCTCAAATTTACCAGTAATTGGTTGTCCACAGGGATTGCCTGTCTCACTGCCGCATTGTGTTTTTCTACTCTTTGGTTCCAATGGCTCTGAGCACCATGGGACTTAACTTCTGAGGTCATCAGTCCCCTAGAACTTGAACTACGTAAACCTAACTAACCTAAGGACATCACACACATTCATGCCCGAGGCAGGATTCGAACCTGCGACCGTAGCGGTCGTGCGGCTCCAGACTGTAGCGCCTAGAACCGCTTGGCCACCACGGCCGGCTTTTCTACTCTTTCCAATATTAACATCACTAAATAATTCTTGCGTGTTGTGAATGTATTAGAACGCTGAAGTTTTGAAATTGCTGAAAACTTATACTGAATTAGCTACACCCAGTTCCTTTTACAGACGTTTATTTTTCTATGATGAAATTTCCGGATGCCTGGCATCCCATCATCAGTTGTTTATATTTATTTACGTGTTCCGAACAGGATTTTGCAAAGGAAGTTTTTAAGACTCTATTGTAAAACGTCGTAAAAAAATAAAATAAAATAAAAATAAAAGAAGACAGTGCTTTATGACTTGTAAGCAATTGGAAACAGCCGAAGATAGGGTGTACATAAAGCGAAAGTACTTTCAAAAACACATGTTTTGGGGTGGTGTAGTCGTTAGCGAATCTGCCTAGTGAGCAGTAGCCCTGATTTTGAATACTGGCGTTGGTAAAAATTTTCATTCGTCGCTTCAGCCTGCATGTATGCGTCATGGTGTTAAATACGGTAGTTTATCCTTAGTGGAGCTCGGTAAAGAGCTTAATATTTTCACGTACGAAAGGTTTAACTTGCAGTTCAGTCGTCCGACCGTGGGTTCAGTTTCTCAGTGCACTGACGTGCGGAAGTTAAAATACTTAACATCGAAGAAGTATCCTTCTGAATTTCTCCGCACTTTGGAAGTATTCCTAGCAAACAATTATCTTTATTATTTCAACCGGAAAAGAAATTCGGAATGCTGACTTCCGATCCACGAATTCACTGTGCCTGATTTTCAAATCCCGTTTTCCTTCTTCCGAGGCACTTCTTAAAACGCACTTGCGATATTCATCACCAGATATTTTTGTTGCTTCTTTTGTAGCACCTTGTGTTGGTTCTTGCTATCACTACTGCGTAACTCCAATAAATAAAGAAAACTCGGTCACTTTTATTTAATTGTCCAGTAAAAGCAGATGTAATTTCCGACTCAAATTACCTGTAGACATAATGCGCTGTCGACTCTGTAGCTTTGCGAATAATTAGCCTTGCTGACCTTATCCAGATCTGCATCCACCGATGCGACTGCTTCCCGACTCGCAGCGGCGACCATTACGTAATCCTCACACAAAGCCTGAGTAGTGAGGAACTCTGAACGAGCAGTTTTATGGCACTATACCCGTAATCAAGGTAAAACGCTTTCGCGGAGCACCAGATTTGAAATTCATGACGCAATCAAGCTCAGGCGGCCGGGAGACCGCTGCTCCGTGCACCCGTTGCTTTTCTCCGGGTTATTATCAGCGGGTCCCCTCACTGCGGCCGTCCCATTTGTTCTGACCTGGAGGAGTAGTGGCCTTACCTCTCCAGTGCGAGCTTACCAAATATCCTAGTGCCCCCGCTGCCTCCTTTTCTCTTCCAATAAAGATATAGTATCCTATCTGACAGGGCTTCTTGTTCTGTCAGATGCCAAGCATACATGTGTGTTACGTACTATTTTCAGAATAAACTTAATACCAGTCACTTTTAAAATTATTTCGAGGTGTTTCGAGGAACTTGCTTTCATCTTCAGTGACTATTACTTGGTAATTTGCATCAGGTGTTGGGTCGCTATCAGTGACGACCAGTTATGTGCCAAGGGCTGCAGCACTCTGTATCTCACTAAAACTCTTCCAGTGCGAGCCAGAAATCGCACCAAAATTACGCCATTTCTCTTGGAATGTGTGCTGGTGTGCAAATAAAACGGACGAAAACGTGTTTTGTAGCTGTCTCTCCACAACTAGAAACCAACGTCGAGTACTGAAATCGTGGTCAGCCACGCTACGATAACTCAGAGAAGGAACGCGGCTGTCTGTTTTCGACTGCACCTGTCGTGATGTGACGTCATCCCTTCCGGCACTATGAGTAACATATTGTACAAGCGGAGAGTATAAGAGACTTTTGAGGAGCAGTCGAAGTAATGGCTCAACGGCCGAGATGTCTAGCGATTTATCGGCTCTGTTTCGATACCTGCTACTATCATTTTTTCATTTTATTTTATTCTTCACAATTTTAAATGATTAATTATAAAATTTAAAAATATTTGAAGAGTTCAATTTATATACGTGAAATTAATATCTTCGGTTTAGTTACGATTTCTACCCGTGTAAGTCAAAAGTCTATAGGCTGTCTCATTGTAGCAAAAAATGGTTCAAATGGCTCTGAGCACTATTGAACTTAACATCTGAGGTCATCAGTCCCCTAGAACTTAGAACTACTTAAACCTAACTAACCTAAGGACATCACACATATCCATGCCCGAGGCAGGATTCGAACCTGCGACCGTAGCAGTCGCGCGGTTCCGGACTGAAGCGCCTAGAACCGCTCGGCCATCGCGGCCGGCTCATTGTAGCACATTGGTAAAATTTTACACGAGTTGCTAGTGGTCACGATATTTGTGTACGCGAGCTTTTTTTCATTTTGGGAAGTGAGTAATCTGTCACTACAAGAAATTTTTTTTATTCTTGCCTTTCTGTTAATACAAATCTACATATAGTACTCTGTAATACTGAGTATGTTCCACCACAGCTTCGCTAATTTATGTTAAGAACGTAGTGCAACTCCCACAGATTCGTGTTTCAAGCATGTTCACCTCTTAATGAAGATAACAACTATATCAGGTCACAGTTATCTGTCGTATGCCGTGAGCAGTAAACGACGGACTGTTGCATGAGATTTCAGCCGGAATTCCAGTGACCTGTTTCCGATGATTCGCCGTGGTATTATGCCTGTAGCCCCGCCCGATTTCAGCTGTTACTAACCGTCTGTTCGTGACATTTATGTCGAATACCCTACTACACGGTCCAGTCTCATTAATTTGTCCACCGCGTGTGTTCGAACTCAAGTGCAATGGCAGCACTAGCAGTGGAGGGTGTATAAAGTGTCTCGGGGGACGCGGAAAACACTCAAGTCGTCGTAATGCGGAAACGGAGCGATTTATGTGGCTGCATATCATTGGTTTTTAGGCCAAGGATGGAAGTATTTCTGAAATGACTAAGTTCTTGAAACTGTTTGCATGTCAAAGTATACTATGCATGGCTACCAAAAGTAGGCGACGTGACAGCTATCGAATAGACATGCTACTGTTGACCAGCTGACCGTTCAGACGAACCAAGGGGCTTCCAACAGTGTCTCCTAAGGACCATTCAGCGAACGTTGCAGTGCACAGACCTCCGCAGCGGACGTCTGATTCATGCACCACCCATGCTGACTGCTGTTAATCGGGGACGAAGGCTGGACTTTGCACGCCAATACCGCAAATGGATGTCCAATGAGCGACGACAGCTGGTCTTTCAAGATAATCACATTTTATGCGCCATTGGCTGAAACTTCTGAAAGCAAACATCGTTCAACAGTCGTCGGAAGTGTCCAGACCGGAGGAGACAGCTTTATGGTTTGCGTGGCAATCCCTGGGTGATCTCGTCACTCTGAAGGCACAGTGCATCAACACATGTATGCATTTATCCTTTGGGGCCATGTACACCCTCACATGCCAACGGCCTTGCCGCAGTGGTAACACCGGTTCCCGTCAGATCTCCGAAGTTAAGCGCTGTCGGGTTGGGCTACCACTTGGATGGGTGACCATCTGGTCGTCCGAGCGCTGTTGGCAAGCGGGGTGCACTCATCCGCTTGTGAGGCAAACTGAGGAGCTCCTTGATTGAGAAGTAGCGGCTCCGGTCTTCTAAACTGAAATATGGCTGGGAGAGTGGTGTGCTGACCATGTGCCCCTCCATATCTGTATCCAGTGACACCTGTGGTGTGAGGATGACACGGCGGCCGGTCGGTACCGTTAGGCCTTCATGGTCTGTTCGGGAGGAGTTTAGTTTTTATAGCCTCATTTGCTGTTTCTCCTTCCTGAGCACGATGGCATCTACCAACAGGACAATGCAACGTATCACACAGCTCGAAGAGCAGCGGGTGAGTTTACCGTACTCTCCTGGCTACTAAAGGACCCATATATTCACCCAATCGAGACTGTGGGACCACTTCGATCGAATGTTCGGGCCATGGATCCTCAGCCGAGAAACGTAGCGCTGTTGGCGAAGGAACTAGAATCGGCATGACTCCACATCGCCGTCAATACCTTCGAGAACCTGATTGACTTCAGCCCTGCACATCTCGCAGCGCTCCGCGTCACAAAAGGTGGATATTCAGGTTTTTGACACCTGGTCACATAAATGTGACTGGACTGCGTATCTTCTCGTGTTGAAGTCCTGGAGTGACTTGAACCTTCTCTTCTTGCCGCACTTTTGGCCTGAGTCCATTCCGTCACGAGTCGTTCTGCGGTCATTCCCTTCCTGCTAACTGTGGTATCTCCTGTGTCCCTCCTGCCAATGATTCGTCCTTTCGGAAGATCTGGAAGATAACGACAAGATGCACGCCTCCCTGCGGGCAAGCTGTGTTGCGGTCTCCGCCAGGAAAATTCCGGTACGTTAGACAAATCCACGAGTCGTCACGTACTCACGCCATTCTTCATCTACAGCAATATCTACATTTACGCTCTGCAGGCCACCCAACGAAGTGTGGCGGAGGGTACTTTGTGTGCCAACGTCACTTCCCTGTTTTCCTGTTGCAGTTGCGGATGGTTCAAGGAAAGAACAACTACTGGTAACCCCCCTCGTGGGCTCGAATGTGTCTAATTCTACGTTCTCTCTCTTTTTTCATTTTTTTCCGAGATATGCTCAGGAGGAAGCAGTGTCTTGGTTGACTCTTCTAAGAACGTACGATCTCAGAAGTGTAACAGTAGACCATACCGTAGTGCAGAACGCCTCTTTTTGCAGTGTCTAGCCCTGGAGTTGACCAAGGATCTCCGTGATTCTTTCGTGCTTATTAAGTGAAACTGTAACGAAACGTGCTAATCCTTTTTGGATTTTCTCAATTTCCTTCATCAATCCTATGTCGTACGGAGCTCATACTGACGAGAAATATTCAAGTATTGGTCTAAGGAGTGTTGTGTTAGCTACTTCCTTTGTTGTTGGCCTACATTTCCCGGGAGGATTCTACCAGTTAATCTGTCTGACATCTGCCATACCCACGATCAGTTTTATGTGGTCGTAGAAATCACTCTGTGCGCATACTCCTCGATATTTTCTTGAAGTAACATCTTCCAGTGACTGTTCTACAGTTGTGTAATCATACAATAAAGGGTTTTTCTATGTATCTACAATTCGTTTCATTTGCTGATACTGAGGATCAGCTGCCACTCGCGTCCCTACAGTCCATCGTCTGCAGGTCAACCTGTCTTCATTTGTACGAATGGTTTTTCCTATATTGTAAATACAGAAAATGAGCTCTTACGAGGATGAAATTTTAATCGACGTGGAAATATTTGATTATAAGTTGAAACTACAAGTTAACTGTTAGCACTACGTTATGTGATTTGTCACGAGGAAGTCTAATCTCAGGTGCTCGCATTTAAAACTAGACAACCAGTTTGGCAGCGTTAGGTCAATGTGTTTAATATCTGTCGGTGTATGGACTGGTTGCGGCCATGAACATATGGCTGCATTTTCGCAACAGTCTCGCACAAACCTGTTCTCGGATGGCTGACAGTGTGCCAACCTTAGATCATTGATAGTATAGACCTGCGCGACGTAATTGTTGTTGTGTCTAGGAATCCTGCATACTCGGTTCGCTAGACAAACAACCAAACAACTCATAATAATGAGTTTTGTCAGAAAAGACAATTGCAATTACTTAACTTTGATATGTGTCGCAAGCAAAGGGCGACATGCAAAATAATCAGACTTCTTCCGAGTAGACAAACACAAGTCTGTGCTACATAAGAGATTGCTAGCGAAGTGGCCAACGTTGAAACTGCTATCGAAGTTGACCGCCACCGGTCGAGCGCGGCGCTAGTGTCCTCTTCACGTAGGGGCCGCTGCTGCCGCGTTGTCGTCCTGGAGGCAGGCCGATCAGCGTGCGATTGGCTGACGTTTTCTTTCGTTCCCGACTGGCGTGCCGTCGCTGACTTTACGCCGTAACAATTATATTGAAACCAACATCTTGATCAGCTGAGTATTGGCGCCGTCCACTTGCAGGCTCCGTCTGGGTTACTGTCCAGTTTATCTTTACCTTAATTGTCGTATTTTCACTAAAGTTTTCTTTATTAAAATGGTGAAATGTTGAATACCGTCTGGTTCCACCGAAAGACGTGTGAAAGAAAATAAATTTTAGTTCTACTGGTAGAGTTGTTTAAAAATAAAAAACATAGAGATTACGAACACATCTTTCTCGAGTACGCCTTGAATTTACTGCCAGAAGCTAAAAAATGACGTCGTTATCAAGCAGATGTGAATGCTTTTCTATTTAACAATATTTATTTGGGTTTAAACATTACAAACTGAATGCTGAGCGTCGTCATAAACCTATCGTAAAATAATATTCCAAAACTCGATGAATGACAAAGATTTTGAGGACATTGAATATTAATATATACTCACTACAGAAGTTTATAATGAACTTTTCTAAGATAAAGAAAAATATTATTTCGTTTATTTTTCCGTTCTAGTTGCGCAAAAAATATTCGTTTTTAATACAGTTGCTGGGTTCTCACGCGACGAATATGTCGGTTACATTTTTTATTATGCTTCTTGTCTTGTTATGTTGCGCTGTCTGTAGTGTACTAAGCAAAAGTCATAAAACACAAGGCCTTATTTTGTGTAAAAGCTCTAGCATTATTGATAGAAACAGATGTCATTTCTTTAAAATCATAATAAAATACCTCATTCGTATTGTTGAGGAATCGACAGAAAACTAAATGCTGCCTTCTAAACTGCTATTTAGCACCAGGGTGCGTTAAAAACTGAGGAATCTGGAATACACTAAACGGACCACGTGCGAGTACTGCAAGGTCGAGAAATACTCGTTATAAATGCGAATGCTGTGTAGGCCCTACCACAAACCACGCTTCATACACCTGTTCACTGCGCCCCGCCGAATGCACTTTAGAGGACCTTATAGCAGCAAAGCCAAATGCAACTGACGTCGCCCGTTTCTGGTCAAGAAATGTCTAGCTCTGTGTATATATTTCATATTTTTATATTTTTACATAGCTGGATATCTACAATTCTATGTTGTGTTTCTTTACATATGTTTAATCTGTGAATATTCTGCACGCTGTAAATTGATGATGCTTCCGACATGAATAAATAAATAATAAACCGATATTTGGTCTTCTATTCCTGTCGGAGCGGTGAACTAAATGACCCATAGTGCAACACAGACAGGAGCTGACTGAAGAACCGACTTCAGTCGCTTGTAGAAAAGAAAGAAGTGCCAATAAAGTGTTTCAAACTCTTTGTTAACCGTGTCAAATGTAGAAATGAGAACCCTCCTATCTTTATTGGGAATTTCGGAGAAATTAGGCCAACTATGCTACTGTATGTGTAATATGAATACAGATCGGTCAGGTTTTAAAACCAACTTTAATTCAAGCTATAAACGAGAAAAAATTTAGGTGTCTGCTCGACATTGCATAGTGAGCAGTGACAGAATGTGGCTTTTTTTGCCCTACGTTACGTTGCTCTTTTTTCCCCGAACCCCAACAGGCGGAGATAGGGGCGTGCACGGTCTGTACGTGTCACGTACCCTTATTCATATGCATGTAACAGGAGGTACCTTGACTCCGCACTTTTCAAAGATATGCTTTGGCTGAAGAACTCGGGAGACGCCATATCAGATTTTGTTGTTTTAAGCATTACGAATTAAATATGCTGTTTCAAAGCACGAGCATATTGAAAATCTCTCTTAAGCACGTCAGTGTTGATACAATTTGTTTGTAATTAAGTTGAAAGTAATGTCTTATCGATGGTGAAAGCGTTCAGGAACTTTTTTACAAAGGGCACAACCACAAGTTGTGCTTACACACGTAGTCTAAAGCAGCTCATCCGCGTCCTGGTATCTGCAAAAACTTTTTTATTGACATTTACGTTTCAAAAGATTATCGTACGTTCTTATTAATTAAATAGAAGTGTGTTCCGTAATTTTCGATGTTAAGTATCTCTGTCGGCAGTGAGTTGCCATTTTAAACAATTTACAAATTGAGCATGAAAACGTACTTCAAACAACCAGTACGGTTATATACCATTGGGGGAGCTTCTCGTTAATTTCTTTTCATAATACATATGTACATAATGAGTATATGAAGTTGGGAAGTCTCTCTTTCAAAGAAAGAAAAGGCAGCAAAATTACATTGAATGTACAAACAGAATATATGTGCTCCAGCTTTGATTCGTCTGCTAGAATGGCTACCGCAGTCACGACGATACCGTGACAATAGAGACATCTATCAGCGACTTCGAGAAAGTCAACAGCGCCACAGCACCTCTCGTAACGTTTATATAAATAATGGTACGTGTATGTGCTTATGGTCTAAAGCCATCCTCACACGAGTATGTATCTCATCGCGAAGCACGACGCCAGGCGTGATGTCCGTCGTGGTTGCTGCACGCTCTGAAGCGACCTGATACATCTCAAGGAACATAACGTGCTACTCGTCGTGATTTGCGACCTTGGCGCTCTCCCCAGCGGCAGTCTGCGGCCTCTGGCGCGTAAACCAAACAGCTTCTTTCCGGAAATGGACGCGCGTAAAATAGCTGCGTCAACTCTGTTAGCGACTGTCGAAGAAAAACGGGGGAGATTGCCAAGAAGATTCTGGACTCGTGGATGGCTTGAACAGCGAATAATGGTTCACAACGGTGTGACCTACATACTGTTAGAATCTATTCGTTAACTTAATTGAATGTTCATCCCATTTTATGTTTTAAAATGAATGTACTTAAGGGATAGTATCTGCTGTCAGTTGATGCATGCGTAATACCCATTGTCTGGATGTTGCGTTGACTACCATCGCTCTGAAGTAATGTACATCACATAGAATTCAAGATCGAGATTCGATTCCTAATTTTATTTGAATGGAAGAGGAGATTTTTTCGAAACTGCTGACCAGCACTGAGAAAGATATTTACCGACAAGATGCTTGAGGCAGTCCATAAAACCAATGGCAGTTACGTAAATGCTTTGGCCGCTCAGGAACAATAATTGCAGCAGATACATTATTTATGATAAATAACATCGACTACTGCACGTAATACTTGTATTAAATTAATAATAAAGACCAAGATTCTTTTAAAAATCAAAGTATTATATCATATTTTGGAAGGAGGTGGACACGAACCTGCTACCTTTCTCTTCGCATCTCGCGACGCTCTCAACTAACTTATAGCTTCAAGATGGTTGATAGGTCTCCGTATATGATATACGCAGTCTAGAGACTGTATCTCCAAAAATCATTATTAGACATTTACCTCTGAAAAGTTCTATCAAAACGACACTCTTTTGATAGATGATCATTATGCCGTAGCATTGAAATGGTATCACTGAAAACATTAAATACAGGAAGCCTTTATTTCCAAATATCTAGTTTCCTGTCCATTTATTATAACAAATCGTGGTATAAATGACACGTTTTCGCGAAATCCTACATTTTCTGATGCTTTGATACAAAATGGTTCAAATGGCTCTGAGCACTATGGGACTTAACTTCTGAGGTCATCAGTCGCCTAGAACTTATAACTACTTAAACCTAACTAACCTAAGGATATCACACACATCCATGCCCGAGGCAGGATTCGAACCTGCGACCGTAGCGGTCGCACAAAGAAGACCCACTTAGTACGTAGTTTATCTCAGTACAATATGGGTCCTAGGTTCTTCTTGTGACGTAAAACAATGTCACGTCTTATTGGCCACGTTCCTTTGCACGAGGAAAAACTCTGACCTCGCATATTCTTCATTCACGTTCCGCGATGTATTGTATTGTATTGTATTGTAATGTATGTTAACCGGGGACATAGAAACGACGGAGAGGCTCCGTCCCCGCCGCAGCCGCAATGGTCCACAACTCCACGACGACTACCGCAGTCCACTTCGCCCCTCCGCCGCCCCACACCGAACTCAGGGTTATTGTGCGGTTCGGCCCCCGGTGGACCCCCCAGGGAACGTCTCACACCAGACGAGTGTAACCCCTATGTTTGCGTGATAGAGTAATGGTGGTGTACGCGTACGTGGAGAACTTGTTTGCGCAGCAATCGCCGACATAGTGTAACTGAGGCGGAATAAGGGGAGCCAGCCCGCATTCGCCGAGGCAGATGGAAAACCGCCTAAAAACCATCCACAGACTGGCCGGTACACCGGACTTCGACACAAATTCGCCGGGCGGATTCGTGCCGGGGACCAGGCGCTCCTTCCCGCCCGGAAAGCCGTGCGTTAGAACGCACGGCCAACCAGGCGGGCTTCCGCGGTGTACTAGAACGTGAAATCCGACGCTGTGACGTCACCAGCTTCACGTCTACGTATATTTCCACGTCCCGAGAGAGGACGCTTAAGGTGCCAGTGACTGCACTTTGGAACCAGTTCGGCCACGGGCTCCGCACCGCTGCAGGCTTGATTGGCCTCCCCGGGATGCCCTCGTGTCCCCCGGGGCGCCCTCTGCGGCCCGAGGCTCAGGGGAATACCACGGTAGGCCAACGCGCCTTCTCATTCACTTTTGTTCGCTCCCCGATGAGAAAACCGAGTTATCTTGAGGACTGTTCTTTCTACATATACATATATACAGGGCGTATCAAAAAGAATCATCAGATTTAAACAAAAAATCATAACTATTATATCATTTGAGATATGTGCGCCAGCAACGTACTGTTCGAAAGAGCAGACTCTCGAGTTTTACATGGTAGCAGCAGTGTGCACACACTTCAGGCCTAGTAAAAATGGTGTTAGGTCAACAGAAAGCGTTTTGTGTTCTATGTTTTACGCAGTGGTGGTCAGTAATGACTGCTGAATGTGACTTTCGTACTAGTTATGGTGTGGATACTCCTGCAGTACAGAGCATTAGACGATGGCGTGAACAAGTCCGAAAAACAGGTTGTTTGTGTAAAGGCAAATCGCCGGGCCGTCCCCGAGTGTCTGACACAGACGTCGAACGCACCCTTCATAGTTTCACAAGGAATCCGCAGAAATCAATTCGCCGTGCAGCTCGACAGCTCAAAATGCCCCCGCTGTCCGACCCGCGTGTGCTGCGTCGACATATACTCATGAAACCATACAACACTCAGCTACTGCAGGCTCTTTGTGAAGGTGACAAAGCGCGCATCTCGTGGTCGTGCGGTAGCGTTCTCGCTTCCCACGCCCGGGTTCCCGGGTTCGATTCCCGGCGGGGTCAGGGATTTTCTCTGCCTCGTGATGGCTGGGTGTTGTGTGCTGTCCTTAGGTTAGTTAGGTTTAAGTAGTTCTAAGTTCTAGGGGACTGATGACCATAGATGTTTAGTCCCATAGTGCTCAGAGCCATTTTGAAGGTGACAAACAACAACGTGTGGAGTTCTGTTCAAATGGTTCAAATGGCTCTGAGCACTATGGGACTTAACATCTGAGGTCATCAGTCCCCTAGACATTAGAACTACTTAAACCTAACTAACCTAAGGACATCACACACATCCATGCCCGAGGCAGGATTCGAACCTGCGACCGTAGCGGTCGCGCGGTTCCAGACTGTAGCGCCTAGAACCGCTCAGCCACCCTGGCCGGCGTGGAGTTCTGTAATTTCGTTCTTGGTAAGATGGAGGATGACAGTTTTCTTCCACGCTTAGTGTGTAGTGACGAGGCAAATTCCATTTAAATTCAAAGGTGAACCGTCATAATGTGAGAACATTGTGGTACGAAACAACCAGATAAAGCTATACAACATGAGAGGGATTCTCCAAAATTTAGTGTTTTGTGCAGTTTCATGGGTAAAGTGTACGGTCTATTTTTCTTTGCCGAGAACACTGTTATAGGAAGCACATATCTCGATATGCTTGCGAACTTTTTTTCCCCACTGGTGGAGACCGATTCGAACAACTTCATTAGCCAACAGGATGGGGCATCGCCACACTGGCACCTAGAAGTGCGGGAATTTTTTAAGTCAAAGTATTACTGAACGATAGATCGGTCACACTGGACCAAATGATTCAACCTTACATTACTGGCCTCCAAGGTCAGCGGACCTGACTATATGTGATTATTTCTTGTGGGGATTTATAAAAGATACTGTTTATGTGCCTCCGTTACCAACAACAATGAATGAACTGGGACATGGCGTAACAGCAGCAGCTGTGGAAACTGTAACTGAAGACATGCTCGCTGCAGTGTGGGAGCAATTTGAATACCGCATTGACGTATGCCGTGCATATGAAGGGGGGAATATTGACACCTATGAAAAGGTATGAAAAGAGAAACTTTTTGAATTTCCCGTTTATCAAAAAACAAAAATTCATTGTATATGTTCATTAGTTTCACAATTACAGACGTGCCAAATTGGATGATTCTGTTTGATATACCCTCAAGCCGCCGTACAGTCGAAGGCGGAGGGTATCATTATTGTCGATGTTCGTCCCTTTTCCAGTAGCGTACTGACCGAGGGGAAAGTGACTTTACGAGCCCTGATCTCTGATACATCTAACGCCACGTATCTCCATAAACTTACAAACTGTAGGATCCCTGATACGCAGATCAGTGATGTATTTCGTTCCAAAGACGCACCAACAAGCTATTAAGCAGGTGGTCATAATGTTTTGGCTCATCAGTGTAGTGAGTGACGTTTGCCACATCGCAAACAGTGCTAACATTAATTACATCTAATTTGAGTTAAAGACTTGGAGAAATGCTCTGTTCACTGATATGTGTCAGTTTTTTGTATGTTGTGTAGTTTATGGAACGTCCGCTTCTGAAACCCCTGGGGTACGAGGGCTGTTCGACTATGGCTCTGAGCGCTATGGGACTTAACTGCTGAGGTCATCAGTCCCCTAGAACTTAGAACTTCTTAAACCTAACCAACCTAAGGACATCACACACATCCATGCCCGAGGCAGGATTCGAACCTGCTGCCGTAGCGGTCGCGCGGTCCCAGACTGTAGCGCCTAGAATCGCTCGGCCACTCCGGCCGGCTGTTCGACTATTATGGTGCGACTAGTCGCAAAGTGGAAACCGCAGTGAAAATAAAAAATGTTTTATGCGAAGAGTTAACTACTTTTCTGTATGGTTACCGCTCCGATTTAAGACATTTGTCGTATCGTTGCACCAAGTTTCTAATACCGTCGTCATAGAAGACAGCCGCCTGTGCTTTCTGTCAGTTCCCTATACTGGTCTGCAGGTCGTTGTGTGTGCCAAAATGTTGTCTTCATTATCAGATCATGTGAGCAGAGATCAAATTCAGAGGAAGCCAAGACCGGGCTGTATGGTGCGTGATTTAACACTTCCCATCGAAAACTCTGCAGGAGCGTCTTCATAGCCCCTGCCGTGCGCGACCTACAAATATCATGAAGGAAATGCATGTCAGCTACGTTATATGGGATTGCGTGAAATCAAGCAAAATCTCTCAGCAGGCACTCGTACTTGGCGGGTGACACATGCTTCTAGGCATCTTTACGTGCTCACTGTGCGCTCAGAACTGAAAACTGCAATGTGATGCGATCGACTTGGATGCTAGAGAGACTGCCCAACTCGCCTGTGCAAAGATTCATCGGATTTTCACCGTGGTTTCCACGTTTCGATCCTCGTATTTATGGAAGACCCTGTTTATCGTGTTATCGAAACTATAATTATTTTATAGATGAGTGCTTTCAATAATTATGCTAAACACAACTCATTGTTCACGATAGGATACCAGTATACTATCGTTTTGTTTAATCACAACAGCTGGGAGGAATAAGAGTAAAATCTATTAATTCAGCGTATTAAAGTATATGGGGGCCTAGGTCTCGTGAAGGAGACTGCTGTTAATAATAGCCCGTCTCATTTTAATTAATGTGAAGAGTAATTACTATGCTTGTTTCGTGTTTCCTCTTTCTGCATTTGGTTTGGGAAACAGCCTACTGCGCGTCACTAGTTATTTGTAATCAGCTTGCAACAAATGATGCTGTAATGAGGTAATAGTATGCTGAAGCAGCTGACGGAGGTGCCTAATTGGTTTCATGTCTGTACGAGGAGCGCCACAGATGTGTTGCATTAATGAAAAGCTCAGACCACGGTCCGCAGGTTTAGTTTGATAGACCCTTGATGCGTCAACATTCGTTTCTGTAACGGAACTGCGGATAGTCGACAAAGCGATCGACGGATTCTGCGGGAAATAAACGTTTCACTACACACGAAATTACTGTCAAAATCTAACAGGAAAAATTCGATGAAGATTGCGAACTCTTTGCAGAAGAGTACGTGTCATTTCATGGCCACGGCTGATACAAAACACGTATAGACTCATAAACAGTCGGACCTGTAGTGCAGAGCGATCAAGCGTAACGTAACGAACAGTGTTAGTACACTGCATTCCACGTCCTCGCGGCTGTGATCTGTGACACACAAGTGCACGTTAGTTCCGAACATCAGCGCAGGGGACCTGTGATTTTCAGTGCGCAGATGTGGAGCGCATTATATCTTAAAGTTATACTTAGCAGTTGTGAGCATTCGCGCAGTTGTGAGCATTCGCGTTCACGAGTAACAGACGTGTTGGTCATTTAAATGTAATCTCGTTTTAATACCCTTCCAACTGCACATGTGAGTTCTGGTACTTCGCCAGTTGCGTAGCAGTTGCAGAAATACTGTTTGTCAAATTTTTGTTTCAATGTTCCATCCACACCACATTTTGTGTAATACAACTCACACACAACATCACCACCAGATTCTGTCAGACAAAACAAAAACAAGGAGAAGCAAGCTACTGTTTACTAGAAACCGTTTGTCACGATTTCTCAAGAACATTTTGTCAGTCACCACGAAGCTAATATAAGTTCCATCCCCTCTCTCCCCTCTCTCCAGCTCACATCCTGGGTACGCTCTTGGCCATATCGATAATTTATAGTTATTCTAGTGGCATCACGTTCATCGGCTTCGCCAACTCACAACCAGTCACCTATCGACATAACCGCATCACTAAGAGAAATTCCTCGTAACAAAGCAGCGCTGTTATGACACCCTCGTCATTTCGTTAAGTGTCTTGAAGTCAGTATAGGGTTGTTACCAGAGAGGACTGATTAAAGAAAGAGAGAATATCCTAAGAAGAGCAGCGCGTTTCGTTACAGGTGCATTTAGTAACCACAAGAGCGTCACAGGAGATGATCAACCCACTCATTGGCAGACGCTGCAAGAGAGGTGTTATACTTTACTGTTAAAGTGCAGAGAGTGTACTTTCCTAGAAGAGTCAAGAAATATTTTGCTTGCTCCTACGTATATCTCGCGAGAAGGGCATGAAGATCAAATTAGAGGGAAACCAGCCCACACAGAGGACTGCAACATCCATCAGAAATCGCAGGGTGGTATGCGAAGTATAGATGTAGATGAAGTGGCAAATACCTCGTCACTTCGTATAATTCGTATGGTAGCCACATGCCTCGACACTTATAAGGAAACATCACCAACTTGATCACTTATTTTAAGGAGAGAAAGAATACTTGCAAGAAATAAGTCTCAGCCAAGATATCAGTCTAGGAAATCGATCCCGCGCAACATTTTGGGCCATAATTCCGACAGTACGCAGTTATGACCTTGTTGTACGTATAGTTTTTAAACATGCACGCGTACCGGTTGCCACTCGCTCTGTCCTCTGCCCCACTGGAGCTGCCTATCTCCGAGTGCGAAGTACTGTACACTGGAGAGAGTAAGAGGTTTGTGTTCACACAGTGGGCGAACCAATAAGAGATAGTGCAGCACCACCAGGAGCGGTATGGAATGACGGTCAAATCGCAACATTTGAACATGGAAGAACGAGAGTTCCTGGAAGTCTTGACTGGTAAGCATCATATGCGGTTATACGACTAACTTTTGTACAAGGCGGATAAAAGTGTTTGGAGCTTTCTTTGTGCTGTTATTTGTACCTTTCAGTGTCATTACAGAAATCATAGACAACTTTGTGAATAAAGACGTGTGTGATTTCCCTAAATTGCTTTAGGCAAATGCCAGTATGGTTACTTTGAAAAGGCATGGCCGATATTCTTCCACAATCCGATGCGACCTATGACCTCCCTGGTTGGTCCCCTCCCCCAAATTAACCAACCAACCAACCAAAGACGTGCTATATACAGAGTGAATCAGCTGCTCCTGTCTATAGGTTTTAAGCAACCTGCCGCGCTTTGAAAAACCATGTGCGAAATTTTCATACTCTCTAGTTTACTACGCGCAAACTATTAGTCCTACAGAAAAATGAACAGGACCTTTTTGTAGGATATGTAACGTAATTAAATTTTTTACTGTCAAACATTTTCGCTGGGGTCACGGTTTACGAGTTATTCAAGAAAAACGCGTTCGGAGGTCACTTTTGTACGTTTATCTTGAATAATTGAGAATTACGGCCTCTAGCGAAAACGTATTGCTGTACAAAATCTAACTACATTGAGTTTCCTACAAAAAGGTCCTCTTTATTTTTTCTTTAGGACTGATAGTTTGCGCATGGTAGTCGAGAGGATATGAAAATCTTAGCATGTGTTATTTGAAGGCATTGCGGGTTGCATAACTGCTAGGAGCAGCTGAATCACACTGTATAGAGCAAAACAGTGAACTGACGTTCTTTACCTGGTGATGGATGATGATACCGACACCGAGGCTGGCCTTTCACAGCAGTCACATTTGTGGAACAACTTCATTGGTACAATAGGACAGGGATGTAAAGACGACGAAGTGAGTGGGGATCAAGCCTGTTCTGCAACGAGTGACGAATAATCGGTGCTCGCAAATGTTTAAAATCTGTACATTGACTAGGTCATAAGTGTGTGCTATCAGAATTACGACACAAGTTTTCACGCAGGGTCGACTTCTGGGGATAATATCGTGTGCGTGTGCTATTTTCTCGTTAAAATAAGAGGTAAAGTTGGTGATGTTTCCTTGTTAGGTTCGCCCTTTAGGTAGCCAAATACGATTTTAATTCCTGTCTTATGGTAGCTAAATGCATCATAACTTACAGCCTTATGGTAATGCCTCGTCACCTCTTTTAAGGTAGCGAAAGACCTTCAGTTGGTTGGTTTTGGGGGTAGGGGACCAAACAGCGAGGTCATCGATCCCATTCGATTATGGGAGGATGGGGAGAAAGTCGGCGGTGCCATTTCAAAGGAACCATCCTGGCATTTGCCTAAAGCGATTTTGGGAAATCACGGAAAATCTAAATGATGGGTTCGCGCGGCATCCCCCGTCGGAGGTTAGAACCCTCCCTCTGGCATGGGTGTGTGTGTTGTCCTCAGCGTAAGTTATAGTTAGTTTAATTAATATGTAAGCCTAGGGACCTATGACCTCAGTAGCTTGGTCCCATAGAACCTTACCACAAATTTCGTAAATGAGGATGGCCGGACGCGGGTTTGAACCGTCGTCCTCCCGAATGCGAGTCCAGTGTGCTAACCACTGCGCCACATCGCCCGGTCAACATAGACAAGACCTTGGGTTAGTAACAGATCATTCTACCACCACAACAAAGATTTCATATTCACGTTGGTTGGCTTCACAACCAACCTGTTTACCTTCCAACGTAGTCCTCGAGCTATATTACGGATAACTCTTCTAACCGCAATCAACATTCTCACAATATGATATAAACTCAAGATAAATATTGTGCTTTGTTCTGTGTTCACACTAAGGCATCGCCAATACCATGTGACTGTTACGCCCACGGGGAAAAGTCGGCACCCGGTGGCGGTAGTTTGAACCAGCCACCGACAAATTTGACTGCTCCCGCAAGGAGCAGGACGCGTTTGCCTAACTGTGTAGCAGGCCCGTCGTCAGTAACGGGGCACTAGTGACCAGAAACAGCGCGACCACCTTTCCTCCCCGTTACGCGGATGATTTGCTGGTGCTGTTTTCTTTTTATCGTGTTTCGTACAAGCGTATTTTACGAGAGTAGCGAATCCGGGAGAGGGGAAAGGGCTGATATTTGGACGCGAGTGCCGAGTGCTGGCGGCGGTGCGCGAAAAGAGTGGGCGCGGACGGGACGGGACGGGACCGGCTCGGCGCACCAAGGTCGGGGCCCGGTTTGGGCCGGCGCGCCGGATAACGGGACCGCAGCTGCGAGCAGCGGCCAGCGGCCGCATTCCGCCCACAGCCCCCTGCACTCTCTCCTCTCCTCTCCTCTCCACAGTCACTAATCGTGTTCCGTACAGCATCCCCTGGAGCGAGACACTCCCTGGCGGGCATTAACAATTAATTTCTTCTGTCAGAACTGTTTTACCTCACCGGTCCAACGTCCATCGTTCCATTTTCCTCTCGATTTTATACCCACGTGCAGCGTGTGCTGGAATCGCTTGGTATTGCCCACAAACCGCTATACATGCAGTGGGCTAATTGTAGTAAATAAATAAATATACTTCCAACTCCTGGGTTTTAACAGCACCCTGGTTACTGTGGAGACCCAGAGTGATTTTACATTTAGCGCGTATGTTTTTAATACCACAGTTCTGTAGCGGTATTTTGGATGAGTTTAAACAGCTGGACTCCGTTGGGTACTCTGTGGTTTTCTCCGATCGTATCCTCAAGATCCGGCTGCCTCGAGACTTTACTCTCTTCAACGCAGAGTTCTATGCGATCTTGCGGACACTGGAGCAGAAGACACCAATTTCGAGCGCTAAATTCCTTGTCTATTCCGATTCCCTGAGCGCCCTTCACTCTCTGCAACGCTTGTGCGCTGCAGATAAAATAGTCCAGAATATCCAGGACGTCCTCATCCAGCTACAAAGGCCGGGGAAGGAGGTGTCTTTCTCCCGAGTTACAGGGCACATAGGTATTGCGCGGCAAGAAAGGGCGGGTGTAGCAGCCAAGGAGGCGTGTCGCGATCCTCAGTTAGTTCACTGTGCCATTCCCTTGCAAGCTCTCGCCTCACTGTCGAGGTACAGAGCCATGCGTGGATGCGAACAAGAGTGGCTGGAAGTGTGTCTCGTTAAGTTCGCTGCCTGCTCGCGGCCTAATTCCCACCAGCCCCGCAGGCGGGATTAGGTCCTCCTTTCTCGCCTTCGCATAGACCATAGCCCTATGGCGCATGACTTCTTGCACCGTTGAGAGGACCCTCCAATGTGTGGTGCTTGTGGCGTGTAGATCACATTGTCCGAATTGCTCCCTGAAATTTTAGGGTGCAGTTTTTAATGTGTTTCAGGATGGCTGGCTCATCTGTGTTTTTTGGTAAGTAATCAGCAAGCACATATTACTGTGAACTTAGTTTTCCTCCGGTCGTCGTTGTTTTGTAATTGACAGTTTTCGCACATCTCCCCATTTGTGAGCTAATGTGACTAAGCTGGAGAGATTGGGAGAGAGAGTGCGATTTTATCTTAATGTGCCTTTTAGTACTTTTATCGCATTTTCTACGTCTTAACCACATTCGTTTGAATTGATCTAATAACCTCAGTGTTGAGGGCCCCTAACCCACACACAAAAGAACCTCGTTTTACACCATTGTCTACAAGGGCACACCCGACGTACAAAACAGTCACCTCCAAAAGGCATTGCAGTGCGTCGGAGGAGTTGGGAATTGTTAGTGGCAGGCAGGTTATGGGGACGTAAATGCTTGTCAACATCAATATATTTATTCATAATACAACCCAGCTGATCATATCACATTATCATAATCTTAAATGGCGAATACAGAAATTATTACGTGCGCTGAATTCCAACGAACAAAACATGAAGGTATCTATTATATTAACGTCAACTCGACAGAAATCTTCATACGTTAAATATATGTTACTTTGACAGTAAAAGTAAAGTGCAATCTATAAAAGGAACCCTACAACGAATCAAATACATAAGCTAGAAAAGAACAATACTACACATATTATGACCCGATAGAAGTACAGTCATCCGATGATAACACTGTGTTCTTTGATTGCTCTAGGAGCATGAAATATTAGGTTACTTTATTACAAGACTGGTAAAAGGTTTACTTGCTTCATACAATCCATAGCCACAGGAATGTGCCGAATATTTCTGACTATCTTCGAATATGAAAGCATCACTTGATGCACCCATTTTCTAAACTCTTCTCTCGAAGTCCAAAGTTCTAAATGTTCAAATCTACAATTCCGTCCAAGACATGAGCAACATGATCTCTAACTTGTCTCCTTGATCGGACGTCACGACCTGGCGGAGCATTCCTATGCTCGTCTGTATATCGGCCTACGTGCACTGGCACTGCGGAGCTGGGAGAGAGGGTGTGGCTTTGGTTCAAATGGTTCAAATGGCTCTGAGCACTATGGGACTCAACATCTTAGGTCATAAGTCCCCTAGAACTTAGAACTACTTAAACCTAACTAACCTAAGGACATCACACACACCCATGCCCGAGGCAGGATTCGAACCTGCGACCGTAGCAGTCCCGCGGTTCCGGACTGCAGCGCCAGTACCGCACGGCCACCGCGGCCGGCGGTGTGGCTTTGCCAGCATCTCTAGTTATTCGTTACAGTATACAGCAAGACATCGCTATCTTCTGTGGTATCGATGCAGGGTGCCGACTTTCGTGTGGCACCGCTGTCTTTGGACGATATCACAACACGGTGCAGTCACATCAATGTGACCACCGCACATGTTCGACGTCAACATGCAGTAAACAGTCAAAACGACAGGAGGCAGAACTAGCGTTGGAAGATATTATAAAGCGTGTCGCGGGGACGCGGAAAACAGTACAGTCGTTGTCGTGACGCTGAAACGGAGCTATTTATCTGACGTCCAAACGTGCACAATCGTTTCCTTTCGGGCCAAGGGTGGAAACATTTCTGAAATGGCTACGTTTGTAAATCGTTCGCATGCCACCATTGTTACATTATACCGTTTTCGAGGCAGCTGTGGTGCACAACGGGCCACAGATGACAGAGCTGAACGGCGGCTGTGGACATGTCTACGGGCGAACAGAAGTGCAACCGTTGAGCCCAGATGGAGCAAGGGGTTGCCGACAGTGTTCAGCCTACGTTGGTGCTTACGGGCCTCCGCAGCAGGCGCCTGGTTCGTGCACCCATACTGACTGCTGTTCATCGACGACGAGGGCTACAATTTGAACCCCGATTGTTTGTAATCTTTACTCTGCAGGTTGCTTTGTTTTTATGACATTTGTAAATGTTTCACGAGGACTTGGTTTTCCTACTAGTGTTTCTCCCGCAAGAGAGATCAAATATGTGAAATCAAAAATATCTCTATATTTTACAATATCCGGACAAAGAAAAATCTTCCATTATGCATGAATAAACTGATTCAGACGGTTTTAATTGTACTTGTTTCAAGAGCGAATAATAATTTTCTTTTTTATGTTGTACATAGAAAGAAACCAAATTCAACGGATAATGAGAAAAAACCCCTCCGTTTATAATCTTCTAAGATGTGTTTTGTATATATTTCCTCGAGCACATAAATATTGATTTTTCGAAATGTTTCGACGACACTTTTCATTTTTTTTGCAGCCCTACGTAACGCGGATAATTTACCAGACTCTCTTTGACAAGAACATTTACTCTGAACTTTGCTTTGGCCATTAATAAACCCTATTCTTTTGGTAGTTCCTTAATTCTGTTAATACATTTCGACTTTTTGCAAGATGGCCCGTCGTAACCTTACTTTCACTGTTTCGGTTCCACACTTCACTGCTTAAAACATGAAATTTTGGCGCCTATCGCTCGTGGCAAGGGAGACTTTGTGCAGGAATAATAAGTCAGGGGCGATGTAGAAGATGCACTTGCCACGAGTAATAGTTGTAGTAGTAGTAGTAGTAGTAGTAGTAGTAGTTTAAAAGGGGATTAATGGTTGCGGCGACTGCTCGCGGTAAGCAGGTAACCCGCCGTCAAATCTCGGTCTGGCAGGAATTTTCAACTGTCACTACATACTAAAACATTATATTGCTGACTCATCGTACATGAATTCTTTTCACTGTTATATTTTTTTGCCATTGATTTCGTTTTCCTGCATTAATTTTAGTGCATTTAATTCATATCACATAGTCCCGCAAGATACTATTTACAAGCGACATTCCGTCTTTCGGCTTGAACTTCGGTGTCGTACTGCTGTATCTCTCGCCCCCTCCTTCTGCATACCAATCCCTCACTCCCTCTCTCTCTCTCTCTCTCTCTCACTCTCTCTCTCTCTCTCTGTCTGTCTCTCTCCGCTCGGCTGCGAGGACTTTTGAGGCTGCAATTGTGCCGCTCTAAAACGGTAAAAGAGGAACGCCACTACTTTTTTTAAAAGGTTCGTAGTGGGACACCTGAAAATGGATTCCGAGAAATTGATCGCTTTGTGTACGGGACCTGAATGGCAAAGAGCTTTTGTGCGATTTTTTCAGAATAATTATATTTTCTACGTCTCAGGCCAAAAGCACAGTACGTGAACTGAACATATAGCACACGTGAAAAAATCGATAGCTGTGGCACTAAGTCGTGTTGCAGCAGACACTGTTACATCCGTGCCCCCCCTCGTGCAGTGGTCAAGAGAATAGAGCCGTATTCGAGAGGACCAAAATTTAAAGCCCGTTCGACAGTCCTGACTTGTGTTTGCCATTGTTTTAAAACTCTTGTTTTGATGATTCTTTCAACAGCTGATTTCATTCCCTATCGTGGCTAATCCGAGTATGTCTTCCCCCTGTAACGTCTGCGACATCGATGTGACATTATACCCTTGACAGTTCCTTATCCCTTCGTTCCCACTCCCTTTTGTCTTTCTGCACTGTATTTGCTATAGTTCTAGACTGTGCCACGGTTAACACTTGTCAAATATGCTAAACAGCGTACACGGTGCTTGTATGTAAACTCACAGTCCCGTCGTACGCAATGATTTGTAGTGAACTATAATGAACACGGCAGCCGCTTCATACATGAGTCTGGAACGGACGCGGCTCCAGGGTTTGATTCGGTGGTGTATATATATATATATGTGTGTGTGTGTCGAGGGGAAGGAGGGAGGGTCCCGGTATACTGCACTACTGGCCATTCAAATTGCTACACCAAGAAGAAATGCAGATGATAAACGGATATTAATTGGACAAATATATTATACTAGAACTGACATATGATTACATTTTCACACAATTTGGGTGCATAGATGCTGAGAAATCAGTACCCAGAACAACCACCTCTGGCCGTAATAACGGCCTTGATACGCCTGGGCATAGAGTCAAACAGAGCTTGGATGGCGTGTACAGATACAGCTGCCCATGCAGCTTCAACACGATACCACAGTTCATCAAGAGTAGTGATTGGCGTATTGTGACGAGCCAGTTGCTCGGCCACCATTGACCAGATGTTTTCAATTGGTGAGAGATTTGGAGAATGTGCTGGCCAGGGCAGTAGTCGAACATTTTCTGTATCCAGAAAGGCCCGTACAGGAAGGACCTGCAACATGCGGTCGTGCATTATCCTGCTGAAATGTAGGGTTTCGCAGGGAAGGGTAGAGCCACGGGTCGTAACACATCTCAAAAGTAACGTCCACTTTTCAAAGTGCCGTCAATGCGAACAAGAGGTGACCGAGACGTGTAACCAATGGCACCCCATACCATCACGCCGGTTGATACGCCAGTATGGCGATGACGAATACAGGCTTCCAATTTGCGTTCACCGTGATGTCGCCAAACACGGATGCGACCATCATGATGCTGTAAACAGAACCTGGATTCATCCGAAAAAATGACGTTTTTACCATTCGTGCACCCAGGTTCGTCGTTGAGTACACCATAGCAGGCGCTCCTGACTGCGATGCAGCGTCAAGGGTAACCGCAGCCATGGTCTCCGAGCTGATACTTCATGATGCTGCAAACGTCGTCGAACTTTTCGTGCAGATGGTTGTTGTCTTGCAAACGTCCCCATCTGTTTGACTCGGGGATCGAGACGTGGCTGCACAGTCCGTTACAGCCATGCGGAGAAGATGCCTGTCATCTCGACTGCTAGTGATACGAGGCCGTTGGGATCCAGCACGGCGTTCCGTATTACCTTCCTGAACCCACAGATTCCATATTCTGCTAACAGTCATTGGATCTCGACCAACGCGAGCAGCAATGTCGCGATACGATAAACAGCAATCGCGATAGGTTACAAATCGACCTTTATCAAAGTCGGAAACGTGATGGTACGCATTTCTCCTCCTTACACGAGGCATCACAACAACGTGTCACCAGGCAACGCCGGTCAACTGCTGTTTGTGTATGAGAAATCGGTTGGAAACTTTCCTCATGTCAGCACGTTGTAGGTGTTGCCACCGGCGCCAACCTTGTGTGAATGCTCTGAAAAGCTAATCATTTGCATATCACTGCATCTTCTTCCTGTCGGTTAAATTTCGCGTCTGTAGCACGTCATCTTCGTAGTGTAGCAATTTTAAAGGCCAGTAGTGTACTATCGTCACCCACACTTTGAAGTACACAATTTGGATAAGAATGAAAATAATATACTTAAAATGTTTTCGTATAACAATTATTAAAAGCATGCTTACAGATCTCCTTTTAGAAAGCCAAATTTATTACAAATATTAAGGTAGCTCCCAACATGATGAAAACGAAATATGGAAAAATTGAGAGCGCTACCTAATTAAGATAATTGAACAAGGCATTTCACAGTAAGAAACTAGTAAAGCAATAGTTATCAAGATGAAAACAACGTACCTCAGTGAAGACGGCTCTCTTCGAAGTTTCGATTCACGAGTGTCAGTATTTCACGTAGCGTACGACTGTGAACAAAGCTCTGCAAAATGTGGCTACGTGACTGTGTGAATAATGAGATTGCTTTCTCTGTCATTCGTTTCCGCCCACATTCAGGAATTGAGTTTTCCTTTTATTATTTTCTTAACAGATTGCCATTCCCTTTCTGTCTGTCATTACTCAGTTTCTGTTAGCCGGCTCCGTCAGTGGGCACACAAAACGCGTCAGATTTGTTGTCGGCAGCAGGTCGGTTGCGCTTTGCGCCTTCACCTGTTGGAAAATTTTCTGCAGGCGGTGGTGCACGAAGCCCATTCACGTGAACAGGTCCTCACGCAGGCAGTGGAGAAGTATCCTGTGCTACATGTGCCCGCCAAGTTCTAGAATCCCTTGCTATTTCCGAGGCTTTTTGTCTTCATGCTGCTTTATTCTCCGAAAGTTAACTATAAAAATGTAAAGAGATTTATGTAAAAATATAAACGCTGCTGCTAATTTTGTGGGGAGATGTGCTGTCATGACCTCCCCTCCCACGTGAATCGGTGCCTGGTCTCGAAAAGAAGATTGAAGATAGAGCGATCGAGGTGAGGCATTGGTGAAAATTCCGGAAATTCAGCTTCGTTTCTCTAAAGCGATTAAAATTTATTCCAGGATGTTTCCTTTTTAAAAGACAAGGCCCATATCTTGTTGCGCGTGTAAACCAAGCTAGTGCGCTCTCTCTCTCTCTTTTGACTTCTTTCGTGACACAAACGGAGTACACTCGTAACAGCTACAGAATTACCAGTGTTTGACTTCTTTTTATTTTGTAAACTACGAGTTGGCAAACTTCATTTGGAACACAGCACCCTGTAGTAAGAAAAACTTTGAGAGACAGGAAACGAAAGTAATTTGAAGCTTGTCATCATAGAAGGGTGTTACGGAAATTAAGTTGTCAGATAAATGATGAAATGGAAACGTATTAAATTGAATAGACTATGTATTGAAATATGAAAATTCGTACCAGTAGGAAATAAATTCTCGTAGGGCATGTGCAAAGTTTCTGGTAAGAGTTTCGAAGGGGAAATTGTAGTGGGCAAGAAAAGGCTACACACACACTGTTGATGAAAATGTGGGCTGGCACTAGAAAATTAAAGGAAAGCACAGATTCGGTCGCAGGTTCGAATCCTGCCTCGGGCATGGATGTGTGTGATGTCCTTAGGTTAGTTAGGTTTAAGTAGTTCTAAGTTCTAGGGGACTAATGACCACAGATGTTAAGTCCCATAGTGCTCAGAGCCATTTGAACCATTTGAAAGCACAGATTGAAAAGAAACTATATCAAGTCATTCGATGGAACTCTGAAAGCTACCGGTAAATATTACAAGTTTTATGTAAAAATCCCCAGTGAAAATGACTATTAACGAAACCTTTTCAAAATCTGAATCATTGAACTTCTATTAGAGTAGGGTGAAGGAACCAACACAGACAGCTTTGGCCGAGGTTGCAGTCGGCGGTACCTGTGGATTTGTGATTAGTGGTATGTTCCTTTAAGTGGTTTTTCTGTATTCACTTGACGTTATGTGCCAGACCAATGGAGCCGGAAATATTATTTCCTTGCTTTCTCATTTGCGGAATCACTATTCGTGATGGGTGGTTGAACTTACGTAGCTTTTGCCAAAGATGTCAGTAACCAGATTCTTCCTGTCAGATATGAGAAAGTAATGAGCAGCTCCATTAATCTTGGTCCGCTCCCATAGACTGGTCTTTTCATCCAGTTTTCGCATGAAAGACGCAGCTTTGACGCACTTCCGGCGAAGCGGTCTGCGCCCTCGTGGTGTGCAGCGCTGAGCACTTTTTTAAAAAGAAAAAACGTCTTGCATTTATGCCACAAATGCTTTTCGCTCGTGTGTCAAGAGCTCTTAAAGATTTTCAATAATGAACTTTTGTACGAAGACAACTTATTATCGGCACGCACAGCCCTTCTCTCTAGTCTGCATTGGAAACGTGCTGATTTACTTACACCACGAACACCTTGACCGAACGCTGCCAGGGTATTTTCTTGTTGTGAGGTATGCTGATTAAATGATCATCCTTATGCCAGCCCATTTTTAGTACAGAAAAAACAAAATACCACAAATGAATGATGTGAGTACATGGTGGCATTTGGGGTGTCTAACGTCAGTGGATCTTCTCAGATTAGATCTTGACCTTAGCACACCCACAGGACGTTGCGACTGCCGCTTATAGCCGTATCACGTACTTTGTGGAAGGCCGAATGATTGTCAGGAGGGACGATGGTGCATCATTCCGACAGATCGTATAGACAGTCGGCTGTAGCGCAATGACAACAGAATATGTACTGAGAAGATAGACTCAGGAAACAGAGTGGGAGGAAAAGTAGACACGAGACCTTGCAAAAGGACTACACCACGAGGAAATCGTGGGATTGCTCGACTGGCTCTGAGGACGACAAGAGGAAACCCGGCAGAGGTTACACGCTGAGTACCAGCACGAACAGTCGGGAACAGATTACTGGAAGCGGGCTTGAGATACCGAGCTGCCGTGCGTTATTTTCCGCTGACTCCGTACCACAGAGAACAGAGACGTTCATGATGTAGAACTAGAGTCAACTGCGACTCTGACTGCCGTACTGTGGTGTTCCGCGATGGTCCCGTTTCTATTTGTGGCGGTGAGATTGACGTCAGAATCCCCATAGACGACCAAGTAAAATGTCTTGGGAAGCATCTATTCCGTAGATCCCCTACATCTCCTGCTCCTGGAATACAATGGGGGTAGCTATTGGACATGACAACAGGACTGATTTAGTATGTGCCAGTAAGTGGCACGAATCGTATATCTGCTGTCATACCGTTCGTGAAAAGAGTACCATATGGTATATTCCAACAGAATAATGCAGAAATCCACACTGCCATTCACACCGCAGACACCTTGAGGAATGTGCGAATCCTTTACTGGTCTTGCCAGTCCCCGCTGATTTCTTCTCACCCATAGAGCATGTGTGCGATGCAGTGGGAAGGCTTACACATTTATACCAAACTGTAGTCAGCGATCTTTATAAAGTAGAATAGCCTGTGTTTCAGACATGGAAGGAAATTTTTCAAGATTGGAAGCTGTTTCTTCCACTCCAGAAAGGATACAGAGTGTATTCATGCCCGTGGAGGTCAAACCTCGTACTTATGACATTCATGGTAAACATCAATACCGAATGAAAGTTCAATCATGCGATGAATATCTCAACAAAGTATCTGACTGGTACATTGTGGTGTATCACTTTCACTTCCGTCAGTGTGTAATCCCGATGCACTCTCTTAGTGGTGACAACCAGTGCCGTGACTATGGGCGAGAAGTTGGAGAACTGTTACCATTCGTGCACCATCAGCACCAAGGGCGGGGAGAGTGATTAAAGACATCCTCTCTCGTGGGGGCGCTGCATATCGAAGGCCTATGCTGAAAGGTTTCCAAACTCAGTGTTTGAGTAGAATGACTAGTTTTAGTTTCCCTGTTTCACTGTACCAGCCGCTTATCGTTCTTGTGCCCTCTTCGATTTGCAGTAAATATAATTGTCGTATACCCTGCTGAGTTACCCGAATTCTACGTTCTCTGTTCTACTGCAGACGATTATTTTCATTGGCTGAACACGGTACAGCATTAAACATAGGAAATATATTTGCGTTCTAGAATGTTCCTTGCTTGATATTGCGGAGCAGCGGGAGAGTGCTGTGTTGTCTCATAATTTTAAGGCATCTACCGTGAAAGGCATAAAAAATTTCTGTTTTTCTTACAAAGTCAGAAGCAGTATTCAGTACATATTACTAGCTTTTTTATATAGCAGATAGGACAAGTTTGAGACAGGTGTGGTTTAATTGTATGCCGTGAATGATTCTCCTTATGGTATTGTTGTTATTTAGCTCTTAAGATTCTATAGCTCGCTCACAGATGGTCTCAGTTCACATTTCAGAATGGAAGCACTGACGTTAGAGCAGCGTTAGTTGACCTTAAAGATGTTTTAGCCAAATTCTGGACGTATCGTACTGCTGAGACGTGCATTCAACAGCACATTTGGTCCAAAAACAGCACCATCCGGAATGACATTTGTGGGTGAGATTACAGTACAGAACGGAAGTCAGATTGTGATGAAAAAATGAAACATCGTTTATAATACACATTTTGTGTAACGTTCACCCTGTTTGTCAACTGTTTGACTGAATTGTTTTGAAAAGTTCAGATGCATACGCGATTCCAGGAAGGGCCAGTCAGGACGACCATCATCAGTTGTAACCCTGCAGCATGTGGAACGAGTGAGAATCTTATTTAATGAGGTGCCGACTACATTATCAAGACATGCAGCACAGCAACTAAGGATGTTAGGACAGTCTCACCAGAGGGTAATGAAAGGGAAGCTTAACGTTTGCTCCTCACAAAATTCAAGGAACCAACCTTTGAGGGACGAGAGGTTGCAGTGGTGATATTCCTTAGGAAACGAGATGATTGAGGCCTTTTGAAATGGAACATTCGATATAAATCGAATGTAGTTCAATGATGAGGCACACTTCCATCCCCACGGGTATGTCAGCAAACAGAACTGGCGCCACTGGGCTACTGAGAAACCACAAGTTCAAGCTGCTACTCTACCTCATCGAATAGAAAGTCACTGTTCGGTGCACATTCAGTACACGGTGCATTACTGGGACCATTTTATCGAGGGATCTGTCACACCAGACAAATACAGACAGGTACTGGAACACGAGTTTGTACCAACTACACGACGCGGCCGAATGCTCCGAAGCTGGCTGGTTCATGCAGGATGGAGCCGTCCACAACGTACTTCGGGCGTTTTCGATTTCTTTCAGGAGACTTTTAGAGATCAGTTAATTACCCGTGGCATTATTTCTCATGGGCTTATCGGAAGGACAGAGTCTTCAAAGATGAACCTACAACACTCTAGGATGTTGATAGTGCAATTTGCAGAGAGATTCATCCAGTTTAAAATGATGTTCTTCACATCTTCATCGCGGAATTCAGTTCAAGGCTCTACGCACTCATTGCTGCAGGAACAAAGCACTTTGAAAATCTCCTGTATTAAATATCAGGTTGGTTGCTGTAGTATAAATGTGATGTCAAGAGTCTGCCACCGTATATTATGTCGTAGTCGGCAAAAACTTTATGACACTTATTTTGCGCTGCCCTGTACAATAACAGTACAGTTATCTGAAATATCGGTGAGTCGCTTCATTTCCTTATTAAATATGAAACGTCGTGAAATTAAATGAACTAACGCACTTGCGGAATGCTCCGTTGTCGACCAGTTCACTTTGAATACTTAAGGTCGTTACACAATTGCAGCTTATCCAGTTGCTGTACTTAGTAGTGATCATTGATACTGAATGTGGCCATTACCGCTGATTGCTAGGTAAATCAGTTCTAGATGCCTCCTTCTGAAAGCGGGAGTTATTCAATACGTGTTTAACTGTCCCTTGCTATGGCCGATAGGAATCATTCTCCAGCAACCGTCTCTTGCAGTCTATTAAAGAATACACAGCGTTGTAATTGCCCGTAGTTGTAACACCGTTCCAATCGTCGTTAAAAGGTAGTAGTTGAACGAATGGCAATTCATATTGCATACATATTTATATCTTTCGAAAAAGGAAGATTTGAGTTTAACGTCCGATCGACAAAGAGTCTGTCTTGTTTTATGAGCGTAATTGCCGCTGTCATCTGAGAATCTATACAATCGTATTGGGTCTTCAGCAATAGTAATTAATGCATTAGCTTACAAACTCACTTACGTGAAATACTCTGCGCCCCATACTTACTTAGCGATTTCCTCCTATCCATGGCTGCAGCATGAGCAGACCAGAAAGAGTTGGGATAGGATGACGCATCGGTAGTTATTCGTACTCACTAGAACAATTGAATAATGGAGATGTCAATCGTTGTAAGTGCCAGATCTCATATTCGTCAGGAGAATTAGAAGACATTGTATCTCTTTTAATACATAACTAATTTGTGTCCAAAAAATTGAGGAGATATTTTGATACTAGATATTTATGCCGCCCAGCTTACCACTGCAAAAAAAATTAGAAAAAATCGAAAAATAAATACTTTATCAAGAACGTTATAGATGATTTACAAAGGAACTGTCTGATTCTAAGTGTCAGTAAGAAAGGTTTTACATCAGTGCTCAGGCATTAGGTTTTTTTGTGATATGCAGAAATACAGATGTAGTCGACAAATTTCTTTCAAATTTTTCGCTAGTGAGTAACATAATTAAATTCAAGGAAAGAAATCTCCCAGTATTGACTTCTGTTTCTTACACAACTCCATTCTTGGGATCAGATGTTTCAAAGCGTATTGTAAAACGCCCTGTGCTCTTGAGGAAGAAATTGCAGTATCATCATAAGTCTTCCTGTTTTGCAGCTGCTAAACTTGGCCGGTCGTCCAGATGAAGTACGGCATAGCATATACGAGTATAAGCCATCTTTTCTCATTTTAATACACTGACATGTTTCCATGCTTCTGTGTGAGAGTAAAAATTTTTGATAGCTATTTGAGATAAAAGAGTGTAAGATATGCCTGCATTGACAACAGTGTTTCAGTTTCATGTTTAAAATCAAAGAATTGCAAGGAATTGGTTCATAGTCTCAGCTCAATCAACTATCATGAGTAAATCTTGGAACGTTTTCTAGATACACTCTATTTCGTCTCTTCACTTCTCGAACATTTTCCACTATTTTTCAAACCCTCCGTTACAAAGATGTTTTATTGATACGAACAAAAGCTTACATGCACTCTGCTTACCACATACAATGGCCAGCCGCTGTGGCCGAGCGGTTCTAGGCGCTGCAGTCCGGGACCGCGCTGCTGCTACGGTCGCAGGTTCGAATCCTGCCTCGGGCATGGATGTGTGTGATGTCCTTAGGTTAGTTAGATTTAAGTAGTTGTAAGTCTAGGGGACTGATGACCTCAGGTGTTAAGTCCCATACTGCTTAGAGCCATTTCAACCACACACAACGTTCATCAACTAAATCGAGGAGACGTTAATGTAAGGCACTTGGAACTGCACAGGGACGCACGGTGTCCATGTGTCATCAAGTATGAATGTTTGAAACATTTTCTCCGTGACTTGGAACAAGTCTATGGACTTGAAAATGAGTGCCGAAAACACAATATCACTAAAAACACAGTTCTGTGAAAAATGGCTCGTAGGAAGTTTGCCGTTTCTGCTCCTCACTTATCTGTCATCAGAATGTTTCTGGTGAAAGATCTGCACGATAGCGTGTGTTTGAGCGGTGTCTCCTTGAAATTATCTCATGTCTATCGTAAATATGACGTTAATAAGCTTTAAGGACGGCACCTTTATAACGTAGACAGACACGAAACTAACAATAATTCCGCTCGACAATGTGTTTTAATAATTTCTTCACGTGACCTTTCACAAATCTTTTAACGACTAATGAGTCAATGTCATACACATTTCGTACATTTTCATTTGTGTATTAAAATGTTGTCTGACGACACGTGCTTACTTTGAGTAATTACTACACTTCCAGTTATCCACAAGTATACCGAGGGAAATGGCGCCGGCATAAAGATAATGGTCGCGTTACCGGGACGTCTTCCGATCATACTCCTGTCCGGACGTCTGTTTTCGGTTTTCCATAGTTTTTCCGAATGGCTTAATGACTGAACAGTTACTATGAAAAGGTACGGTCGACTTACTGCCGCCTCCTTTCCAAATCCTAACTGGTGTTCCGTCTCAGTTGACCTCGTAGTGGACAGGACTTTAAAACTAAGCACATATCCACGGTCCTCGTTCCTCGTTTGGGGGGGGGGGGGGGAAGAAGGAAGGCTGCCGTTCCCTCCCCCCTTTCTCGCCGCACCCAAACCGCAGATGCCCTAGGTTTTAATAATAATCATACATATACATTGTTTTAATATGGTAATAATAATTGTTGTTCGTTTACGTATGTGATTAGTGCAGCGCTTTAGCGTAACTTCTAAGACCTTGCAGTACAAAGAAATACATAACTTGAAAAGGTGTCCAGATGTTTGAGAAGTACCCTCGTCATGCAATTCATTTAAGAACTAACAGTAACGAACTTTCGCACTATCATAATTTACGTGATATAAAATCGAAATCGAAGTGTGCACTACGACTATGAACAGAGTACGGCTGTGCGAGAATTTAAGTGAGATGTGAGATGGATACTGTGTCTTTCAGCCGTTACCGCCTACTTCGAGGGAAGTCTTGATTTTTTTTTACTCAGTTTCCTGTGGTTTGCCAGTTCCGCCTGTGGACTTAACGAACCGTGTCTGATTTGTTGTTGGCGGCAAGTATTGTCTGCCTGTGAATGGGCTACTTTTCCCGGCTGAAATGTTTTTCTGGGGGCCATAGGCGTGGGCTACCATCAGGAAAGCAATTGAAAAGTATCATGTATGAAAAGTAACTTGTAAAGTTTTAGAAATTCTTACTATTGTCGAGACTCGGACTGTTCGGTTGGTAGAGTGATTGGAGCTTAAAGGATTAAACAGCAAGGTCATCAGTCCCTCATACTGTTTGCGCTACTTTATGCTCCGGAAGTTAGCTGAACAATTTCGGAATTAATGTGTAAAAATAAAAACGGTTTGATAATTTTATACACAATGTGTATGGAACTATGGTGACTGTTATGACTTTATTGTAAGAAACAGTCTTAATCACATTTATTCACTGTTAATGTCGTTAGTTTTCGGTGAGTAGGCCATCATCAGAGAATAATCAAGGCAGCAGCGACATGGGCTTTGGAAAAATGCGAAATAGTATGTATCAGTTGTACTCTCCCTTTAATATTTCGTCCGCCCCCTAAGCTGAATAGTGAGTAGACTGACTGCCATGCATCGGTCCCGGTTTCGATTTCCTGCTGGTCGGAGATTTTGTCCTCTCGGGGATTGGGTGTTTCGTGATCATCATCGTAATTTCGTCATAGTAGACAAGCAATTCTCCTAGTGTGGCGTTAGCTGAAAAGATTTGCAAATCGGCTGCGGAACTTCCGCAAGAGGGGATTCTCGGCTATCAATACCATACGATTTCGTTTATTTTTAATATTTTTCTATTGAAGTTTATTGTTTCCTCTCTGCTACAGCTTCATCAGTGCGTAGTATATAAGTCCTGAGCAATTTTAAGTTATTTTGATAGGATTATTACTATCAGTCCAGGTACGAATCGCATATTTTACTCTGGAGCGTAAAAGGTGTGTTTGATTAATAACACAGAAAACCGTACAGATACAGGACCTCCTTTGCCTTTGACTTATTAGTTCTACTTACTACACAGTGCTGAGTATTGCAAAACTGCAATAGCTTCGCTTTTTTGTAATGAGGTTACAAATCGTTGCTGCGTCTAGTTAATTTCAAAGATGAAATAGACGTGCTATGTCTCTGGCGACCTCTTCCTCTCCGTAATCGTATCGATTCCGATTTTTCGTACGCTGGCGTTGGCAAAGCAATGAAACATAATACAATCAAAAGCTGTACAGAATAAAACTCTGTTCGGCGTGTGACTAATGCCATTTCCTATTACTTCGAAGCTCGCACCAAGCGAAGAGGATCGGTGATTAGCACACTGGGCTCGCATTCGGGAGGACGGTGGTTCAAACCCCCGTACGGCCATGCTGATTTAGGTTTCCTGTGATTTCCCTACATCGCTTAAGGCAAATACTGGGAGGTTTGCTTCGAAATGGCACGACCGATTTTCTTCCCCGGTACAAGTTCTTGCTCCGTTTCTAATTAACTAATTGTCGACGTAACGTTGAACACTAATCTTGCTTCTTCTTTCGAACCCCGCCCGCCGCTGTGGCCGAGCGTTTCTAGGCGCTTGAGTCCGGAACCGCGCGACCGCTACGGTCGCAGTTTCGAATCCTGCCTGGGGCATGGATGTGTGTGATGTCCTTAGGTTAGTTAGGTTTAAGTAGTTCTAAGTCTAGGGAACTGATGACCTCAGATATTAAACCCCATAGCTCTTAGAGCCATTTGAACCTTTTTTTTTTCCCGAACTCCGCGCTGACGCTGCTTTGAATGTTGCCTATTGATGGTCTACTGGCTGGAAGTGCTAACAACATGAACATCGAATAAATGCGACTAAGACTATTTTTTATAAAAAGAAATGTAACCGGATTTAGTAAAATATTTTTTGGGGGCAGGAGGGCAGAGTAAGGGTGGTCATGAGGCTCACGATACCCCCGCTTTTGGATCCGCGCTTTCCTTAAACCCCAAACCACCTTGCTTCAACAAGTTTGATGCGTCGTCGCTGGACGATTCACGGTTGCGAAGCGCCACGGTGCCGCCTGTTGAGGCAGCTCCGAGGTGAGAAGAGGTCGTCCCTGCCGCGCCGCACAATGCTGTCCCGTCTTTTTATAGAGGGCCAGCGCGCTGCGGCTGTCCGAGCAGTGAGCACTCAGGCCTCCGTCCGCCCCGCCCAGAGTGCTGGCTGGCCGAATCCGCTGCCAGCAGCGCTGACCACTCCACACGCAGACGTCTAGCGCGCGCACAGCCGCTATAAACAGCCGGCCTTTGCGGACCGCGAAGGCGAGGGCGCCGGCACGCTGAAAATAAGCGGCCGATAACATAGCCTAAATCCGTGAATCACGCTTCTCCGTTTGTAACTTCTCTATTCACATGCAGCACGGCGCTGCGGGACATCTGTGTACGTGGTACATGAACTGTCTGATCGACAGAACAGAGCTTATTTAAGTAAAAATGAATTTTTAATATACCAAGTTTTTAAATCGGACTAAAAGCTATTACATAAGTTCTCCTAACCTCGTACAGACACCTCATACATTCACGAATATTTGTGACTGTGGATTTTTAATAGCTGTAAAAATACTTGTACGATGGAAAGCGAAAAACGTAGGGTGCATTTTTCAGGAGGTGGTACCCCACAGCTTTTGTATATTTGAAAAAAAAAAAGTTATCCTACCGCCTTGAGCTGCTGGTAAAATACTTTATAAATAAAATCAGTTTCAGTCGTCTGACCATCATCATGTTTATAAAATTATTCGACTGAAACTGAGTTTGTAAATAAAGTATTTTACAAGTAGCACAACGCGGTTAATATGACTTTTTCAAATGCATGTAATAAATAATAGTAAGGAGGTGAAGTATGCATGCTTCAGATATGCACTACAAACGTCCACGTTTATCGTTTTGAACCTTACTGGTACACTACCTGTCAAAAATTTTCGATCATCTATCACAACCATGAATTTTTGGTTAAAACAGGGGTTTAGTTTTGAATATTCTATCGTATCCCCATTCTGATAATGAAACAAGCGTAATGGCTGGGCGCCTCTGTCTTGTATTTGACTGCTTGTTAGCATAGGAGGGCGCTGATGACTATCCACAACAAGACTGACGTGGATTTACCTAAGACGGTTCCGCTTGAATGGGCATCATTCCGTCACCTGTCTGTATAGCAATTAATTTACATTAATTTACAGTACGTTGTGTGCATCTAGTAGTCTGTTTGCGTACCTGAACATGTTGCATGGGGGCTTAATTAAAAAAGATGCAATAATTTTAGTAGCTGTGTGTTGGCCCTGACTAGTATTAGGACGCAATCTGACTGCATAAAATAAAAATAAAGAATGACAAGAAATTTCCATTAACACAACAATTGCTACTATAAAAGCTACGAAACAACAAAGCACAAGTGTAACTGTTCTGTGTGTGGTAGTGTGACCCAACGTACATGTATCCGGCTCGGTTCTTCCTCAATACGACAAGATATTTTAAACACCATTTACAATGAACTAATTGAAAAACCACAAGTACTATAATTGCACATAGAAACCAGAATTACAAGTCTAATACATGAACACGAGCCAGATGCTTTGTTGACTGTACCTGTGACCCAGAGGCATAGTCATTAAAGAAATCTGTAATACTTTTTTTTACCTCAATATATATTGACGAAAAATACACTGTGATCATTGCAACATCTTCCATCTATACATTACACCAACCGAACAGCATCTACTCTCTCGCTCAACAGAACAACAACTGCACACGACATCCTCTGAACTACTACTGCCCTCGACAACCTCTGAACTACCACTGCCCTCGACATCCTCTGAATTACTACTGCGCCAGTGGAGGCGGCGGAATAATAATCTTTGGCGCAATCTCTGGCGCTGTGTCTCAGTGTAGCCACCTTTCAATGTTCATACCATATTACCTCCTAATGGGACGGAAGCTGGGGATTAGGATTGAAAAACGTGCTATAATTGTAGCTCTTGATCATGAAGGCTATTCTGGTAAGACAACAGCAAAAAAAATGGTTCAAATGGCTCTGAACACTATGGGACTTAAATTCTGAGGTCATCAGTCCCCTAGAACTTAGAACTACTTAAACCTAACTAAGCTAAGGACATCACACACAGCCATGCCCAAGGCAGGAAAGACAACAGCAACAGCGGTTCAGGAAAACTGGTGGCAAAATCGTTTCGAGATCTGAAAGAACCCGAGTAACATCATACTGGGGTCAGTTGATATATGTACAGAGTAAACGTCACAGGAATCGTACTGTATCTGAAATTCGCGAGGAGGTAAATGGTATGCGAGCAGCTCCAATCTCTTGTCTCGACAGTGCAATACTGTCTTTATGAACAAGGTTTAAAGTGTGTATAGTGGCCAAAACAGCTTTATTATACAAACAAAATTGGGTGGAAAGATTGAAGTGGGCACGGCAACATAAAAATTGGAACGTGCAGCGGACGAAGTATTTGGAAGCCTCGTGGAATGTTTGTTAGTCGACATCGTTGAGAACGTATGAAGAGTCAATGTGTAGCAAATGGTTCAAATGGCTCTCAGCACTATGGGATTTAACATCTGTGGTCATCAGTCCCCTAATGTGTAGCACCAACGGTGAACCATAGCAGAGAGTCGGTCGTGGTGTGGATATGTTTTGCGGATGATGAAATCAGTGTTCTAGTGAGAATTAATGGATCGTTAAAGAAGGAAGGATGCAATGCCCTCTCCCAAGAGACTTATTGGTCGTGGTCGTGGGTTTGTTCTGCAGCAGGACAGTGGTCCCGAACATGTCTCTAAATTGTGCAGACGGTACGTCAGTAGAAAAGAGAAATGTGTGGAAATGAGGAACATGATTTGACCAAGTCAGTCACCTGGCTTAAGTGCCATTGAACTCTTACGGTATGAACTTAACAGGGACATTAATCTAACATTGAAGATCGATGGAATATTTTGCATATGTTTTACACTGCAGTGTCTGCAAAAATACTGCAAAATCTTATCTCCGGAATGCAAAGAGTTTTGCAGCTGTTCTGAGAACAAACGGTGGATGCTTTGAAGGGCTAAAATTGAAACCTTATTGTGTTACTGCACTTAATGACAGAGAGACATTCCCGGGTTCGATTCCCGGCGGGGTCAGGGATTTTCTCTGCCTCGTGATGACTGGGTGTTGTGTGATGTCCTTAGGTTAGTTAGGTTTAAGTAGTTCTAAGTTCTAGGGGACTTGTGACCATAGATGTTGAGTCCCATAGTGCTCAGAGCCATTTGACCCATTTGACAGAGAGACAAAAATGTATTTTGCTGGCCTATTTAGCTTGTACAATGTGTTTGTACATTCGAAATAAAGTTTATAGTTTTGTCATGGGTGATCGAAAACTTTTCACCAGAAGTGTATTTCATTGCCAGTAAAAATTCAGAATTACAAATTTTCGGGACTATTATATGTGGTTAGGAATTGACATGGGCTAGGAGAAATAATTTCGTACTTTTTACTTCGATTTAAAAACGCAGTATATTAAAAATTTACATTTATTCAAATAATTGTTTTCTGCTTTTTTATTCCCTATCACGTGGTCTATTTGTTGGCGTTGTTACCGCAGGATCAGGGGTCCCGATTTCGATTCGCAGTCGGGTCGGATTTTATCGGCTGCGCGAATCAGTGTTATTTTGTCCTCATAATCATTTCACCATCATCGACGCACAAGTCGCTGAAGTGGCGGCAAATAAAAGAGCTTGCATCAGGCTGCTAAATTATTCCAGAAGGGCTCTCCCGGCCAATAATACTACACGGTCATTTCATTTCATTTCTGCTTTGTAATCCTGTGTGTCTGAAATTTTTCCGTCGATTTCAGTCATTTTGATGAGATTGCGACAGAGACTTGCGATATATTTCAGATTTATTTCTATTCCTCTTCACCTCCCTTAACCAGTATAATGCTTCCTCCTAGGTATCTCTGCCAGAAAGACCGTGAAGGTAAATATCAGACCGATTCGATCCCGCACGGAGACTTACAAGCAAATGTTCTTCGTGCGAACGTTCCGAGACTGGAGCAGGAAAAAGGGGAAATGGCACTGCCTCGCAAAGTAGCCTCCGCCACACGCCAGACAAGAAAGCGAGTTACTATAGCATTGTCATCCAGTTCTGAGCTATGTTTAAAATTTCTGTGTTTCAAATTTCAAGTCTGTAGCTTATGGAGACGTTATCCTCAAATCATTTGCAAAATGTATACCGAACAGGCAGGTAAGAAAGCGATTTTGCATCTCCTCTTCCCCTCTCTCTCCCTACTGAGTCGCGCCCGTTCGTTCGCACACCGCCTGGAACGCATTCCAATACTGCCCGCACAACACGTTGGTCCGCAGTACAGTCGAGACATCACGCGTTACAGACCATTTTCACCTTCACCCCTAACGAACAGATGGACAAGAAAGCGAGTTAATAATATGCTCTCATCCACTTATGAGCTATGTTTAATATGTCTAGTCAAACACATCTGGAAGTTAATGTCAAATCAACTGCAAAATTTTGTACTGAACAGGCAGACAGACAACAAAGCGACCTAATGGAAATGTAAAAACTTTCATTTGCGCTGATGATGCCAGCGTGGTCGTCCGTTTATCCAATAGTATCGATGTATGCACACATGCTAGACACTGCAGAGCTGAGGTTTTAGTGAAGGCTAGTCTTACGAGACTTAGTCATAAAGTTTTAATTATAACCACGAATACCAAACGACAGCTTATTGAGAAGCTGAGAGAGTTGTAACGAAAAGACACATATTGGATTGGTTTTATAAATTTTGAAAAGGCTTCCGATAATGCGGTTAGAGAAAAGTTATGGAGAGTAATGGAGCACAAAGGTTAATCTTTACAGCTTGTATCAGCTATCAAAAGTTTGTAGGGTATACAGAAATATCAGTAATTTTACATATAGAAGGCACATACACTGAACCGATACAAACAAATAAAGGGCTGAGACAGTGGAGTAGTTTATCTCCTACGTTGTTTAGTATTTACACTGACGATGCGATTTGCAGTTGGAAAAGGCTCAGTGATTGGGGAAAAAAAAAATGAGATACTAATTGTACACACACACACACACACACACACACACACACACACACACACACACACACACACACCTCGTACATTGGCCTTCATTGCAGTACCGGTGGCAAGAGTATTCTATCCCCGCCAAGTAGCGACGAGGATTTCGCACGAGTAGGCAGCGATATCGATGTGGAATCGATAAGTCGTCTCGATAGTAAGCGGACCACAGTCATTGCGCCGCGTGACAGTAGATGTCGCCAGAAGACGTAACTCAGAGGGTTAAAGCCTTTGGTTCTCGGCCGCTTTAGATAAGCGAGTGTCGCGGCCGGAAAGTAGCCCTTCTCCCCCTTTTATTAGTACTCTCCCTCCTTGGTTCCCCCCCCTGTTTTTCGTTTTTTCCTCTCCTCCCTCCTTGTTTTTCCCCCTACTCCAGGTCCACCCCCCCTTCTGCCTTGGATCGGGAGTGCCATCTTTGTGCCGCCATTTTCGTGCAGTGTTTTACGGTGTGGTTTTCCAGTGAGTGTTCCGTGTTGTGTCTTTTGGGAAGTGTAGCGAACAGCCATCATACTGTCGCTGGCTGTGCTCTTTTTATCTCTTACGAACAGAAACCAGACTGTCGCCATGTTTTCAATTGTGTGACTACTATGTTACTTGTCTGATTCCTGTGTATTTTAACAACATTGCCAACCCCTTTTGCTTTCTGTTTTAACTTTCCGCATTTTTACGCCATTTTACACTTTAAGTCACCATTTTATCGCCTGTTTTTTCTTGTTTCCTTCTTCTTCCTTTATTTAAAAAAAAAGTCTGTAGGCTGTAGAGCAGCGTAGTAAGCTGCTGCCAGCCCGCCCCCTTCGGGGGGAATTGAAAATCAATAAAGAAAAAAAAAACCGGAAAGTAGTTCGCACATTTAGATGAAGCGCTCCTTCGTGCATCACTATTAGTAATGTGTTGAGTGCTCGCTTTGAGCTTGGATTTGTATCTGGATAGAACTGGGATTATTCGTTTAATACTTGACAGATTTGGCGACATTTCTGGAATTTATCGGCTTGCTACTTGGTGGTCGAAGGCACGCATCGCCATGTTCCGGCGTGTGCCGTTTGTGAACTTGTTACGTGCCGATTTAAACTTTACTCCGAGTACAGCGTATTTCTATCCTCTAGGGAGACTAAGCTCTTCTCAACTTTGCCGCACCCAACATCGACTGGACAGGGCTCGATTCCAGATCGGAACGACGCCGCAGCAGTGCGGCTAGTTATCATTTATTCAATCGAGCAAGGTCGGAAGTTAATCGTGTAGTAGTTGTCGCGCGCGGCGCGTGAGTAGGCGACTCCCCACGAGGGGCAGCGGCTGCTGCGGCCGGAGACCGCGGTACCCCGTGGGAGCGGAGTCAGTGTCGCGGTCGGCATGGGATGGTGGCGTTACACAGCTGGCGGTAACCCAGTGGCCGAGCGGGCCTTTTTTGTGGCGCAGACTCCGAGCCGCTAGCGCCGTCGGCAGGGCCCGCATACATTATTGATGGACGCGCCCTGTCCGTCTAATAATAGGCCCGTCTCGGTGCTCCAGCAGTGCGTGGCCATCGGCCTCGAGAGAGCCGAAGACGCCGCCGGTACTGGCCGTCACAACCCCGCCCTTATCGTCGCACGCTCTGTTAATTCCGGCCCGCTCCAAAGACGAGACGGTGATCTGTAGAAAAGAGTAGCAACATATCAAGGTGTTCAAGAGTTTGGAATCGGGAATGTTACCATCATGATTGACGTCATAGTCGTCGCTAGCATAATCATCATCAATGTCGTGTTGCCCTTCTTTTTTTGTTTGGATTCCTATTCATTTTTCAAACTTTTGCTACTCCACGTCTGGACCAGCTCTCGTACACATTGTTGGTTTTATGTCTTTTCTTGCTAAAGTTATTTATGTTAGGGTACAATCAAAACATAATGACTGTCGTCTTTACATGGTTTTTCAAAGAGTAGGGACTATACCAATATACAGTACACACAGTTGGTTTCAGAGGCGCAGTTTACAGCCAGAAAGGCACATCGTGATCATAACACCACCGAAGCCGGCGTCGCTAATTTCTGGTTGCCGCGTTCATTTATTTTGCTTACGTTTCTCCTCATTTGTCCGAGGTTTTGTTAACTTCACGTATGGGCCAGCTCTCCCATAATCTTGCTCCTTGTCTTCGTGTCCTTATTTGCTAGAATATTGCTCCAATTTATCTTCCAAGGCAGTGGAAGTAACACAGTCCCCATGTAAAGGTTGACAAAGTGTTTCCTCCTATCGTTGGTTACAGCTTTGCTTCCTTCCACCCCATCTGTCTTCCACCGTCTCCTTTTTCCTCTCCCCCTCCTCCTATTCCGCCCCTTCTACCTCCTATTCCTCCTCCCTCTTCACCTCTCTCTCCTCTTCCCCCTCCCTGTCCTCCTGCTCCTCCTCTTGTTGTTGTTGTTGTTGTTATACTAGCGAATTGTATGTCGAAACTAGCTCCTTGATCAGAATCAATACTCCACGTTGGTGCTAGTGAAGGAGGGGCAGCCGTCATTGCCGCTGTTTTCACAGCAAAAGGAGGAGGAGCGGTAACGTGCAATTCCTGTGCCCTGGGCTATTTATTCGTCAGTGTCCAATGTATCTCAGTATGTTCCATGAAAACCTCATAAAATATATCGCACCGTTAGGACTTGAGCGTTGCATGTGAATGCCTTGACGCGCGGAGTTCCATTGAACAACCTTTGACACCTGACAAAATCGTTTTGAAACAATACGCATTCGTCACAATTTTGATACTAGCTCACTGACATTAAATCTTGGTTCAAAATGTTTCCTGTAAACAGTGCTGCACAGCTTGAATAATGCACTTTTCATTGTCTTCTATTGACCGATTATTTGCAATAAATTCCAGTTTTTCTTTGTCGTTTCGTAATTGGCTTCCCATGGCCACCTACTGCGTATTTATTTCATTTTGTAACCAGCTTGAAGTTCAGCTTTCTTCAACTCTCTTTCAGACTTCTTTTGATCTCTTCTCTTCGGAGACGATCTACTTCATTTTCTAATGATTGGAAATGCTTCAGTTTTGTCGTCATCGCCCCGCCCCCCCTCCCGCGCAGTCAAACATAACCTTACTCTCAGTCATTTTCATAAACTCTTCATTCCGTTTTCCTCTTAGGCCGGCCGGAGTGGCCGAGCGGTTCTAGGCGCTACAGTCTGGAAGCGCGCGACCGCTGCGGTCGCAGGTTCGAATCCTGCCTCGGGCATGGATGTGTGTGATGTCCCTAGGTTAGTTAGGTTTAAGTAGTTCTAAGTCCTAGGGGACTGATGACCTCAGAAGTTAAGTCCCGTAGCGCTCAGAGCCACTTGAACCATTTTTTTCCTCTTACTTTTTTCTCATTTTCCTCCATTTGAATCTGAAAAGAAGTAAGGAAAAATTGTTATTTAAAAATTATAATTGCTTCTGGCCAACTGCTGGTTGGCCGGTGCTGCACAACAGACACGCAGTAGGATGTAGTCGTACTGAACGTTCGTTTGTAGAAGCTATCATGAACCGGTTTTTAGATGTCATTCCATACGTAACATTGAAGACGAACGAAATTAATAACTTACCTTAAAAACTGGTACCATGAGCCTCAAAATATCGTCGGTGCGCTAAGAGCTACATCAACATAATCAAGCGCTCAGAGCAGACAAAGCGTTGAATAGAGAAAGAAGAACTACTCTCCAATGCACATGGATACTCAAGATTTCTTCTGCTTTCTGTACACTTCAACCATTTGGAGGCGGTCAGGGAAATCACAATAGAGGCCGGTATTGTAAGCCGCCCGATACTGCACGACCCCCCCCCCCCCCCCCTGCAACAATACCAGCAGCTGCGTGCGACGCTGTGCGGGATTCACTGACAGCTTCCCGGTGACAGCTGGTGTTCATCAAGGCTCAGCTCTGTCCCCGCTTCTCTTTGTTATCGTAATGGGTACCATAATACGCCACTTACAGAAGTGTGTACCCTGGTCAGTGATAGACGCTGATGGTGTGGTGCTTGCGGTGGATACCAAGAAGAATATCGAAACACAAATCCAAACATGGTATAATTGTCTGAAAAGATTTGACCTCCGTTTGAACATCCACGAGACCGAGACGTCGAAGAGATTCCATGTCTTGGAACTATACCAAGGTGGATACATCCCTTTGCCAAGTTTCCCGATAACAGAGTGACGGCTGTGTGAATTAGGATGCGCGAGCAAGAATCAGAGCAACCTGGATGCGACTCAGACACGTCGCCGGTGTTCTTTGGGACAAGGAGATGCCAGTCGGCCTACAATCAAAGACATGCCGCAGGATGGCAAGACTGTTGCGTTATACGGCACCGCACTACACAGAAGTGCCGAGCACTCACACGTCTTGGAAATGTGTACACTGAGAGGATCATTAGGTATTTCTCTGCTGGACAGCATAAAAAACACAACGTTTCGACAACTAGCTGAAGTGGCTCCAATCAATGGAATGATGCATGAATTGAGACTTCGCTGGTATGGAAACATTGTACGGCCGCCGTCCAGTTCAGTCATCAGCTCAGCTTATCATATCACTTCCGAAGGTGTCTGGACACTATAAATGCAGATCTTAGATCAAGAGGCCTTAAACCACGGGAAGTGGTAGGTCGTAAGAAATGGCGTGCATTGACCCAAAAAGGGACCCTTTTCCGAAGGCGCTAGGGCGAAAAAGAAGAAGATGTCACGTAGCTACCAAACGCTGTTGTGATGTGTATTTGTTCCCTGGCAACCATATTCGAGTAACTGACGCGCCAAAGATGGTCGCTTGAGCGGAACTGGTTGTCTGTGAATAAGTATACATTCGAGCAGCTTCTGGTTGTTACGCAATGCCGTTCTTTACGTCTTGGCTCTTTACTAAAGAACAAAACTGAGGAAAAGCATCTGTACCAGCATTTTGAAGTAAATGATAGGTCTGGTCCAGAACATGGAAATCATGCGTCTGCTTGACGATAAACGTATCGAAATTTTGAAAGCTTTCTATCAGCTGTGGACTACAGAAAACTGAACTGTTTTTGAGAGTCAATAGAAATGCAGTATCCCTGATTTCTTCATGATAGATGAGCCTCGTTTTTGGGGTAGATAGTACTGATGAACGTCTGAGACTCGTGATTCTTACGCCACAGAGCCTGCTGCTAACTCAGTGCCGGTGGAGGTGGTTGGCTGAACTCGGGAGCTAACCCGAAGACTGCACCATCCTAAAGGGGGCACTTCCAGCCATTCAGGTCGCAGTTGTGGAGCGAACGGGAATGCTTGTGCGGAGTACAGAAGCGGAATGGCGGCAGATGGATGCCGCGAGATGGAATGCTGCCGTCAAAAGCCTCGGGCCCGGGAGTGAGGGGGGGGGGGGGGTCGGAGATGCTTTGATCTCGGCGAAACAATGGCCGTCCGAGGGCGGCGAACAGCAGGTGTCAGGGACCGCGCAAATTGCGACGCGACGCGACTGGGACGCGACACGCGCCTGCGCCAGGTCGCGCGGCGTTGTGGTTGAGGCACAGTTTCTCGCGCCGCGCTTCGCGCTTGCCTCGCTAGCACCGTGGGAAATTTGAGGAGGGGAGCGGAAAAGTAGACCGGCCATATGGTCACATCGGAACGGCGCATATCAGCAGTGGTAGTATTCCCAATACGATAAATTTTGCCTTACTGTGTACTGAATTTTATTGCCTTTGGGTAGTGTTTCGTTTTTCGCCATTTAAACGCTCCAGCTTTCTTCGTTAGCACGTTATACTTTTCTGTTATTTATGTCTGCATAGTTTTGTTTTGTTTTTCTTCTGTCAAGAAACATGTATACTTCAGTAACTGATGAGCCATTGGCCGTTCGAATTGCACCATATGCCTCCGCGATGTTTTCAGATCACAAGAAGGGACAGAGGGTTGAATAAGGAAGCAAGGAATATTATAAAATCATGTGATTAAGAATCAAGGCAGGGAAGTAAGGCAAGGTTATATTCTCGCTGCCTAGTAAGCTAGCGTATCTGTTACAAAAATTTAGAAAGGGATAAACTCCACAGGTGTGATCCCTTTGTTCTTGTGGTAAAAAGCGTCCAAGATCTGAAGTATAGAAGTTGCACTGTGATTACTCTGATATGGATGTAATAATGTAATACGACACACTGTACTACAAGCATGTGAACAACATATTTCCACTGCAAGCTAGAAACAATCGAAAAGCAGTCACAAATAACAATGTTTTAATTGGTTCGTCTTGATGAGAAAAAGCATTTCAATTGTTGCATGGACATTATCAGCATTAATAAACTAATTATACAACAACAGGCTATACAAATGAAGAAAATTGTCGGTATTATTACGAAAGTAGGAATATCCTAAAAGAGTGTTATGATTAGATATATTTAATTTGTTGAAATGTGCTGCTGACAAAGGCAAATCTACTTTCATGGCAATGTTTTTCGAACTCCATCTCACAAGGCACACATGGCTAGCTTGTGCATTCCTGTCGGGCGCATTACCCTTCGTTGCTGACAATACACTGACCATTGTGTTGTGCGACAGACCAATTGTTTATTTTTCTCAGTAACAACTATTTTATTCGCGATCACGCATTGTCAGTTTGTCAAGCCCTAGGTGAGTAAACAGTATCTGGCATGTGCCTATCATTCCGCCTGAAGGAACGCTCGTCATTATTTTAATACTGCTCAGATCAAGAGAAGGAATAGGGGGGTTGGGTTGGGGGTTGTTTTGGGGAAGGAGACCAGACAGCGAGGTCATCGGTCTCATTGAATTAGGGAAGGACGGGGAAGGAAGTCGGCCGTGCCCTTTGAAAGGAACCATCCCGGCATTTGCCTGAAGCGATTTAGGGAAATCACAGAAAACCTAAATCAGGATGGCCGGACGCGGGATTGAACCGTCGTCCTCCCGAATGCGAGTTCAGTGTCTAACCACTGCGCCACCTCGCTCGGTAGAGAAAGGAATAAAATCCTTTGGTAAATTTCCATTCCAGTCTCTCAGTGTTAAAAATACGATGGGTTACGGGGATTCCACCAAAATTCCAACAGAATTGCCAATCTGTTTCAGCGTGAGTTGTTAACCTTTTCTCATTCGAAGAAGCATCGCCATTTATGAGTAAAGGCCACATTTCTCTTGGTGACTGGTCTAATTGTACTTCCTTTGTCACAATGTAATTTGCCCAACTCATCTTACAGCACCTATTGAGACAGAATTCCGAAACGGAGGGCCCCATTAAACAAGTAATTGCCAATCACAGAGTTCAATAGCTTACGAAAAACCTCGTAGTATCGGTCTGCAGTAATATAAAAGAAGAAATTTCATGTTTGTTTTCATACTAGGAAGCTCTTGTTTCGCTAGCTGTCGATAACTCTTAAAAAATTACAGTCACTGGAGTGAAATAAATAAAAAAAGAAGTATAAGTAGTGATATATCGCCATAGATAAGAAAGTTCCGTGTGTTTAATAATTGGCAAAACACTCTCCTCCTTGTGTGCTATCATTCGCCAAACTTTCGTTTCGATGTCTCGAGCGGTTTAGTAGATACGAGAGATGTTGCGAGTATTTCATTCTCGCGGACGTGAGATCGGAAGTGAGCGCGCTACATGGGATCCATTTTCTCGAGATCGGAGGCAGATAGAGATCTCCTCCCAAGTCTAAACAAAAATTCAGCATGTTAGCTAAATTTCATACGCAGCAACTTATGGTGTAATACGCACCAAACGCAAAATCATAGCGACCCCTAATTTTCGTTGCAAACTTTTTGAGTTTCGCGTAGTGTCTTACTAAAATGTGTACATCACAATAAGAATGGTCATTAGCGAGGTGATCAGCACTTCGACACGATAATTGGGAGATCGCGTGTGTTGACACTTCTGGAGAGGAAAGGACATTTCAGGAATTTTTTTTTACTTGTACATTCTTTGGCGACTCATAACTAAACTGTAGCATTCTACCCTAACCTATACCTCGGGCTAGGTTACAAATCATACACCAAAACAAGGTTTTTGCTTTCACATTCGTTAGTTTCCCACCAAGAGCCTCAAGACTCCGTGTATCTTCCAACTCCATGTACATGACTTCATCAAAGACTAGAAATGGATTATTCATTTGCTGTGACACATACAAACCTTTTGTTTCAGGCTGAATGGGAAAGAGTACAATGAGAAGAAAATACCAGCACGTCTGACTCACAGAGTTCTTGCACGTGGCGTGTACGGAACGTACGGGAATTCGGTCATAAAACTCTTTTTGTAAGCAATCTCCTGGCGTTAATGCGGACTGCCACGAATTCCTCTCATGCGCTGTCCTCTTCATCTCAGCGTAGCACTTGCAACTTACGTCCTCCATTATTTGTTGGATGTATTCCAATCTCTGTCTTACTCTACAGTTTTTACCCTTACTCTTCGATTCTGTTCTGTTAAGATTTCCCCACTGTCCGTCGTTCACTACCATGCAAAGCTTTGCTCCAAACGTACAGCCTCAGAAACTTCATCCTTATGACTTTTGTTTGATGCCAGTGCACGTCTCTTGGTAGGAATGCCCTTTTTGCCAGTGCTTGTCTGTTTTCTATGTCCTTTTTGCTTTTTCCGTCATGGGTTATTTTGCTTCCAAGGTAGTAGAATTCATTAATTTCATCTACTTGGTGATCACCAATTTTGATGTTAAGTTTCTCTCTATCCTTATTCGATCTACATCTCTTTACCTTCATCTTTTTCCGATTTACTCTTAATCCATATTCCGTACTCATTAGACTGCTCATTCCTTACATCAGATCCTGTAATTTTTCTTCACTTTCACTGAAGATAGCAATGTCATCAGCGAATCTCATTACTGACGTCATGATAAGGTTTTGTTCGCGTTTTTGGTTACTACTAACCTGTTTCACTTTCCCACGTTATCTAAGCACTTTCCGTGCAGTCGACTAGCTTGTTCAGCATCTCTGTATATTCTCCACCTACAAAATGAAACAGATTACAACGGAAATCTGGAGTTTCTCGTCATCTTCGGATAGTCGTCTATCAAGGCATTCCTTCAAGTTGAAGATGAGGTAATTGTCATTGGGTGTAAGGGCGAGACTTTAAGGTAGATGGTCGGAAAGTTGCCAACAGAAATACTGAATCTTAACATCGGACTTTTTTCGCGACAATGGCGCGTCCAATACGAAATTCATAAGCCAGAACACGAATTGTCAATCGTCGACCAAGTCTTAACTGTTTGGTCCACTTGCTGCATGACTACCAATGCGCACTACGTCGTGCACATGTACATCGTGCACATTTGTACGTCCACTTTTAAAATCTCGACACTACACTACTGTAGGCTCATAAATAGGCAAAAGTGATGGATTTAAGTAACTGCAGATCCTTTTGCGCTAAACATAGAATTTCGGCATATTTCGTAACTGGCGGGAGCAACGATTTTCACGTTTTTTTTCCCCCACCCACAGCCAAAACGATCTCTGAATCAAAACAATGGCACTGCAGTCTAGCAACTTTGTTCTGGACTGCCAACATTTCAGTATCACCAAGAGACCTGTACTTTAACAAAACAATGCAGGTTTCCACGGCCAACTTTTATTTCAGTTAAAACTTCTGAACTGAGATACAAAACTATTCACTGATGTTTCGAACCCATCTGCAGGAGATATTTTCGCACGTGACGATTTGTTCCGAAGATGTGCCCCGCAAATGAGGACATGTCAGCGAATCCGTACATAATATACAAAAGGATGTACGTCTGTGTGTATGTTGTACACCTGTTCCTAAACCACTGGACTGCTTTCAACCGAACTTGGTACGCATATATCTCACTGTCACGCAACAATCACTGTGTGAGTAAGAATCAACTTACTTCTTTGCTATGAACTGTTTATCCTAGCTCCTGAAAATATAACTAGAAATATTGTTTATGACCAAGTTCTGAGTTAAATAAACATCACGCAGGATTTCTATTTTGCACACTATGTTTCTTAAGTTGGTTGCAGTAATTATACATTTGTACATTGCACATGTTTCTTTGTACAACGGTTTCATAATTTCAATGTGTTTTCACGAATGCATGGAATACAATGTTTTCGATGTTACACTATAAACACCGTTTTTTTTGTTGTTTTTTTTAACAGAAAACTGGAAAAATGAATATTCGGGCAGTTTTGGTTTTGTCAGCTAGTAGTTTTACATATTGCCACGGCTGCTCAGCCCTGAAGTTTTAACAAAAGGCGCTTACTTTTCCCACATCCTTCGTATTTAGAAGCTCGCACAGCACAGTACGAGTTAGCAGACACTTCTCTCTCGTGCACGAATACGTAGCAGCCTGGGACTCATAAGTTTGCGTCATTCCAAAATACAGCATGCCAGAGGCAGTCGTCCGTAATGGTGTTTTCGAATGCACAGTCGCACCGAGGCAAGACGGGCGTACGTATACTGAGCGAAGAGTTGCATCCCCCGCCTTCAGTAGTGGGCTGGGTATCTCTGGGGAACCACAGCCCGTCGCGACTCACCGGACACGGCGTCGCGCGCGCGCCGCCCCACTGCGTTCTTAATGGGGAAAATTGGTTTTTAATTGTCTTGTGGCCAAAAACCGCATAAAAAGTATGAATCAAAATCAGATCGGATTATTAATTTTCGTGTGACTTGCGCAAAACATGTTCAATATACTGTCCATCGTTTTCTGCAACAGGTTGAAATCGAGAAACATCATGTTCCATAACTGATAGAAGTGAATCGGGAGTCACATTCAGAATGTGTTGCGTAATGCGTGCCTTCAATACAGCTAAATTTGCAGTCGGGACACTGAACACAACATCTTTCAGATAGCCCCACAGGCAGAAAAATGGTTCAAATGGCTCTGAGCACTATGGGACTCAACTGCTGAGGTCATAAGTCCCCTAGAACTTAGAACTACTTAAACCTAACTAACCTAAGGACAACACACACATCCATGCCCGAGGCAGGATTCGAACCTGCGACCGTAGCGGTCGCGCGGTTCCAGACTGTAGCGCCAGAACCGCTCGGCCACCAGCGGCCGACCTACAGACATAAGTCACACGGATTAAGATCAGGTGTTCGGGACGGCCAGATCGTATAGAATTGGCGGCTGACGGTTCTAGCATTTCGGAAACGGCGCTTCAGCAGCTGCTTAACTTGATTTGCAATGTGCGGAGGTGCGCCGTCTTGCATAGAAATGACCCCATCCACACATCCAGGCTGTTGGAGCGCTGGAATGACGTGGTTGTGCAAAAGACACTGATAGCGCTTACCAGCGACGGTACAGGTAACAGGACCCGGCATGTTTATACCAATTTCAATGGGTCGTGCGGATGAAGGATGTTTTCATTTACGTATTCTGGCACATACAGCGCCATCTATTGATCAGTTTTAACACTGGTTTTTTTTTTTCTTGTGGCATACCCTGTTATTTCTACAGCATTTTGAAAGGTTAACTTATATTATAATTACCCTATAAATCCGACTACCAGGATCGTGAGACAGGAGAAGAAATGGTTCCAATGGCTCTGAGCACTATGGGACTTAACGTCTGAGGTCATCAGTCCCCTAGAACTTAGAACTACTTAAACCTAACTAACCTAAGGACATCACACACATCCATGCCCGAGGCAGGATTCGAACCTGCGAGCGTAGCTGAGACAGGAGACAGTATAAGGAGAGTAATTAAGCTTCATCATTCCTGACACCGTTTTGCTGTCATTGGCGCTTTATTAAAATTTGTGTAAATAACTTGTTATATAGTTTAATCATGTATATCTGTTGTAGTGTTGCAGTGGTGTTTCCCTTTTCTCTGTGTTCCAAGATTTGGCTGTGCACTTCCGGTTAACATTTTTTCCGTCGATCTGCGGATACCAGAGGAAAGGAAGGATGAATAAGTAATCCACTTGTCAACGAAGAAAACGGTATTAGTGGAACTTGAAGTTTTTGGGCCGGCCGAAGTGGCCGTGCGGTTAAAGGCGCTGCAGTCTGGAACCGCAAGGCCGCTACGGTCGCAGGTTCGAATCCTGCCTCGGGCATGGATGTTTGTGTTGTCCTTAGGTTAGTTAGGTTTAACTAGTTCTAAGTTCTAGGGGACTAATGACCTCAGCAGTTGCGTCCCATAGTGCTCAGAGCCATTTTTTGAAGTTTTTGGTACACCCGCGGCAGCATTTCCACTCACATACACGCCATTTCTTTGTCAACGACGCAGCGAACGCCGGTGCTGAGCGGCAGCGTGAGGAAACTCGCAGAGACGAAGTAACGGAGGCGGCCGGAGCACGTGAGCAGCGCTGACCTCCCGGGTAATTACGAAGTCGGGTCTCGCGGGAGCGGCCGCTGCCGCTGCCGAGGAAGTAAGCGGCGGTGCGCAGAGCTCATTGTTCGCGTCCGGACAAGGCCGACGCGTCCTTGGCGAGCCCCTCCCCCTCCGCCGCAGCGCCGCAAAAACCTGCCGCCCGCCTGCAACAGGTCTTTCCGCTCCGCGCGACAGGTAGCCAGCCTACCAGTAGGATAGATAGGGTGCGCCGGCGCCGCTGCCTCTGCCACCGCCAGCTTCCTCTCGCGCTCTGACCTGCCCTGCAATGCCAGACTGGGTACGCGACCTTACTGGTGGTAAAGGTTTCCGAGCATTAGACAGATACTCTTCTCAAGTCCCTCACCCACATCCGCAAGTGTTTCTTATCCGCATCCGCGAAGGACCCTAAGTGCGCCTCCCTCTCTCCCTCCAATTTCCTTAACTCACTCATTCAATTCGAGTTTCTGACACTTGTGCGGAGTGACACTTGTACGGAAAGGGAATGCGCTGACACTTGTATGGAGCCCAGGGCGCTGTAGGTTGTGGACTGGGTGCTCCAGAAGTAGGATACGCCGGCCTGCCCGCCGCTACCTGCAACGTATTCTGGGTAAGCCAAAGTCCATTTTCTGCACAAAGTGCTCTCTCCCCGCACCAGTTCTTAGTGTGCCTGGCTTTCTTCCAGAGTTTAGTACTGCAGTTGACCTCTGACTGGCAAGTAGTTTTCTGCATTTTAGTGCTGAGATAATGGAGTTCACCGAGACCTCTGAAGGAAAGCCTTTTCTGATATACAACATACAACGAGCGCCAGTATGCAGTGAACTATACAAACTACGAGTGTAACTGGAATTGTGTAAACTTTAAAAAGAATAGATGGAAAGGATGACTATCCACAAAAATAACGCAGCTTTAAGGGAAAGTAGCCTTGTTTGTATTCCAGATAAAGCAGCAAATGAAGTGTGAAGACATTTTGTCAGCGCAAAGAATATGCAAAAGAAACATATACTACAGTTTCATCAGTTTACATTGAAGAAGCAGGACAGTTATTCAATCGAGGCTACGACTTGGTAACATAGATACCATCACAAAATTGTTCAAATGGATCTGAGCACTATGGGACTCAACTTCTGAGGTCATCAGTCCCCTATAACTTAGAACTACTTTAACCTAACAAACCTAAGGACATCACACACGTCCATGCACGAGGCAGGATTCGAACCTGCGACCGTAGCGGTCTCGCGGTTCCAGACTGTAGCGCCTAGAACCGCACGGCATACCATCACACAGAAGTGCGAAACAATCGTTACATCGCATTAGGAGAAAATGTATGGAAAATTACACAAGATCCCATCGACTATGGAGGAATATTCTTCCAAGAAAATATTTTACTGATGAATGATGCTGTCAGTTGTTTACTTCCATTTGATAACAGGGGACCGAATGACAGAATACTGGTGGTTTGCCAGCGAAAAGGGAAAAGCGTGTTTCTCAAACTGCGAATCATTCTTTGTGGATGGAACGTTCAAGAGTTCGAGGAAGCAGTATGGACAGTTATCTCCACGCCGACCTTAATAGTTCTTAGGAGGAAACAAAACACATTCCAGTCGTTTACGCTTTGCTGCCAAATAAAAAGCGAGAACCATGTGACAGTTTTTTTTAAGTTATTAAAACTAATGTGCCTGGAGCTTGTTAACAGTACTGAACAGGACTTTATTGTATTCCTTAAATTTATATTTGCACAGTCGAGAGGGATTTCCAGCGACTCGCTGCCAATTACTTCGCTTCAGTTTACCTGGAAATCTTGCAACTTGTTTTTCCCAGTATGAGTTTATGCCAAGTTCGTCCCGTTTGAGGATGATGGAAATCAAAAATCGTCTTTGGCATCTTCCAGTGTGTCACAGCCAGTTTCACAGTCGGCATTCGAATACAGCCAAATCGTTTAGGGATCTACGAGTAAACACTCCCAAGATGTGAAATAGCCATTAAAAAAAAATTAAGTTTTAGGGTGGAGTCTCCTCTTAAAATGAAGAGTAGAAGGGATGAAAGGCACCATGACGGTCGGGTTCGGAACTTTAGAGCTATCAAACATATCAGCACATATCAGTGCAGCATGCCTAATATGTGTGTTTATTGTGTGCGATGCTGTCTTGATAGGTAGGGTGTTCTTTAAATATGCTTCAGACCTTTGAACACAATGAAAAATTGCAGATTACATCAACATTACAATGTATTCCATGCAAAAGATTATGGACACTTGGAAGGCAATCAGCGAGAAGCCGATGTGCAAAAATAAAAGTTAAAAAAAAATGCCCCGCCTCGAATCCGCCCGGCGGACTAGTGTCGAGGTCCGATGTGCCGGTCAGCCTGTGGATGGTTTTTAAGGCGGTTTTCCATCTGCCTCGGAGAATGCAGGCTGGTCCCCCTTATTGAGAAGATTTCGTAGTTAACATAAACACGCGGAATCGAAAGTCCATAATTCATTCTGTAAACATGGATGCTTTTAACACATCAAAATACCGAAGGTTGACGGTTGCCAAATTATGTAACGGTAGTTTAATGTCTCGCTACTGAAGCAACACCAGAAGTCTTTCGGGATCTCACCCGAAACTGTGTGGGTAAAGATGATTGCAGGAGATTTCTAATTATGGCCAGAGGCGCTCTCGTTCCATAATATAACCATCTCAGCAACGTGAACAAAGGCGAAATTTAAGAGATACATATTTAAAAGATTATTCATGAAGACGTGAAAATTTGTCGGTCGCTAGCACCAGTAAAGATCATCTCACAACTGTGATTAAAGGCTCCGGAAAGTAAGAGGTCTTGATTAGGCTCACGGCCACAGGTTCTCGGAATAATCTGTGCTAGTGCTAGGGCTAGAATAACCTAAGGTCAGAATGTTTCCCGCATCGGCACGCCTCACCAGTATCCACTTCACGCGACTGGATTCGCCCAGTCCAGCAGTGTCCCATTAATTAATTCTGAGTTCGTAAAGAGACCTGCTGTTCATTTACGTAATGGCCCAGCCTGTGGCCAGAAAGATTTCTGTGTTTCGTCTGTGCATAAGCGAAATAGAGATGTCGCGGACTAAACGACATTCCACACCGAACGCCGAGTGCTCCTTTTGCTAAGCCGCGCTGTTTACGTAAGCATTTAACGTACCGCAGTTTTATTCTGTGGGGAGTTTGTTGGGCTATTTTTTTCCTCCAGTATTCCGATCTCGTGGAGAGCACGCTTTGAGACCTAATGAGAAATTGAATTATCTATCGCTCCTCAGTTTGTAGTAATTTATCAGAGCTTTAATTTCTTTTCTCAAAAAGAAAACCTGTCAGCTTGCATTTTCTCGATGGATTGGGATAAGTGTCTTGGCGAACTGTTTCCCAGTGAGTCAGTACAGGTCATCGAGCATAGTAGATGACATAGTAATTTGGGAGGCAAGTGGCGGAGATACTGCGATCTTGAGCAGATGCATGTTCTTATCAACAGATGGCAGTGTATTTAATGGGTAAAAAAGAAAGCTGGGAGGTAGGAGGATAGGCACTTCGGCTTGCGGACCAAATACACCAAGTGGGTGGTCGGGGATAAGAAGGTGGGGAATTAGGTGGTAAAAACCACAGACGCAGAACAAATTGGAAAAGTCAGATTAGTGTACAGGTGGGTACGAGATGCAGCGATGAAACTGGGTCTTCAGCTACAAAGGATGTTAATGTCAAACCAAGTGAGAGACCATTAAAAAAATCGAATGGCTCAGCAGTATTTTGCAGGTTTTTCTATTGGATTCCTCATGTTGTTGAGAGACAAAGACAAGGTTGAAGCGAAGACTGAAAAACGATGGTCTGACCGAAAATCGATCCCGGCTCCTCTTGGTTTCCTGCCACGCTTCCTTTGCCGCTAGAGCACCAGGACCGACAATTCGTATAGATCGTTCATCTGTAGGTTTTGATGAGTGAGTTTGTGTCAAAATATGTGATTCCTGAGAGAAAGTGATCTTAACAAATGGACAGACAGACAGACAACAAACGGTAAAGAAATATTTTTTGTGTTGTAATGTTGTTCAAATGTGTGTGAAATCTTATAGGACTTAACTGCTAAGGTCATCAGTCCCTAAACTTACACTCTACGTAACCTAAATTATCCTAAGGACAAAGACATACACCCATGCCCGAGGGAGGACTCGAACCTCCGCCGGGACCAGCCGCACAGTCCATGACTGCAGCGCCAAAGACCGCTCGGCTAATCCCGCGCGGCTGTGTTGTAATAACAGATTAACAGTTTTCGGGTTTTTTTTCCTTTATTTGTACTGTGAAACCTTGCTTCTTGTCAGGTTTCTTCGTTCTAAGTCAACGGGAAGTACCCTATAGGTTTTGATGAATGAGTTTGCGAGTGTCAAAATATGTTACATAAATGCCCATATCTTTTGATTGCTGTGACATAGAAGCTTAAATCTTTCACATCGCCAAGGGACCGTAGACCTTCGTGTGTGCCATATACTTGTATTTCAACTTAGTACCTTGATCTGTTCGTGAGGAAGAGGGGTCTGAACAATCGGATAGGTAGACAGACAGAGAGACAGACGGATGACAAGAAACTGATCGCTAAGGACTTCGTTTTTACCGACTGAGGTACAGAAACCTAAAATTAAGGAATCCTCAATTAAAATATTTCCATCTTAGAAAGATGCAAGTAGATGTGCCGCTTCTATTTAGAAGCAGTATCAGATACATAAATTTTCTGCTGCTGAACACGAATATCTCATTACAAGATTTTTGTCCCCCCCCCTCCCCCCCCCCCCCCCCGCCTTTCTCACTCTCTCTCTCTCTCTCTCTCTCTCTCTCTCTCTCTCTCTCTCTCTCTCTCTACCTCCCCCTCCGATGCTCAACACACTTTGCCGCGTGATTTCTATGTAAGTCAGTTGAAAGAAGTTAAACTGTATTCATAACTTCATTAAATTTATTTAAAATTGGACTGCGTTAAAAGTTTGATATTAAACGTTCTCTCACAGTGCTTTTCAATCCAGAGCCGACGATTTACAGCACGTATCTCAATCTGCTATTGCAAGGAAACCACAGTATCCAGAAACCTTGTTTACTTATTAACGGAGTGATTCGCAACCGAAATTTGTTATACCGTACTCTGCAAGACTGCAAGGTACGAGACTTGTGTCATTATTACGTCTGTTATCAGTATTCCTTAGAAAAAAGGATCTGGTGAAAGTGCAGAATCTAGGCGCTCAGTCCGGAGCCGCGCGACTGCTACGGTCGCAGGTTCGAATCCTGCCTCGGGCATGGATGTGTGTGATGTCCTTAGGTTAGTTAGGTTTACGTAGTTCTAAGTTCTAGGGGACTGATGACCATAGATGTTAAGTCCCATAGTGCTCAGAGCCATTTGAACCAAAGTGCAGCAGCAGGGTGTTAGACTGCAGCTCCGAGGGGCTCAGATACTGTTATGTACTGTAGTTATAAGCCATCAGCTTTCACCTTCAGGTCTAAGAAAGAAACGGCGGGCAACAGCCAGGCCGGTATCCCGCCATTGTCCGGGGCCTCTCCAGACTCGTCTCGCTAGTAGTCAGGGCTCATTTCGAAGCGGGACTCATTGCTGTCGACTGTCCTACTCTACTCAATGAGATTCTAGGCCGAAAAAGTGTCTCGAGACGTCACGGACAGCGGTGAGACACCGACCTGAGAGTCAGCCGCCATGCAGCCCGACAACCAGGATTGATGGTCTGACGTACCGTTTCTTTTCACGTAAGGATCCCTTTTGGTTGTCTTCCCGGCACCCTTATAGCACAGCGGTACAGCGACGATATCCTGCGCCCCGCTTTGTTACCCTTCATGGCAAGCCATCGTCGGCTTCATTTCAACAAGATGATGCCCACCCGCACACAGCTAGAGCTTCTACAGCTCGTGTTCGTGTTTGACAGGCCGTACCTTGGCCACAAGATCGACAGGTCTCTCCCCAGTGTAGAGCGTTTGGAAGGTTATGGGTAGGGCCCATCAATCTCGCGCCAGTTGGATAGAATTTGGCTTGATAATCCTCAAGAGGACATCCAGTCAGTTACAAGCCCAATAACTGCTTGCGTAAGTTGATGTGGACCAATGTGTTACTTTCTCAATTTGTGAAGATCTTTCTCTTTAATAAATCACCCAATTTTTCTAAAATTTTAATAATTTATTTGCATGTACATATAAATCGTGTCCACCGATTGCCGTCACATTCGGATAATTCCTTCGTGGTGCCTCCTTTTGCGTTTAGAGTGTACAATGATTTACAGTAAAATAGTAGGGATACGAACCTAACTCCTTAATTGTGCCCTACGATTTTCGTAAATTTTTTGATTGACTCCAGTGTAATAAGCTACACATTGAACAGAGCCGCAGCAGCCCGCCACGTCACCTTTTGCCAATTCGCGAGTCCGTGACGCGGGCGACGCAGCTGGTCTGTGGCTACATGCAAATTTCGACCTTGCGGTTCTTCTGAACGCCGCTAATTGCTCAGCGGTGTGAGAGCGCGAGCCTTATTGTTGTCCTAGTCGGTCACTGACTCGTCTACGTCGCGTTGCCTGCCTGCCTGCCTCGCGCGGATACCGGCGCAGCGTATTTGGTTTCGCTGCTAATGACGCCATGACGGTTTGTTTGGCGAGCCTGGTAATTCACCTCCTTCGGAAGGTTTGTGCGTTAACTTTTTTCCACGTTTTGTAAGCTGCTCGCTAGTCAATTTTAACGTTGTCCTTTCTCAGAGTGATGTTAATTATTTCAATGAACATTCCGGTTGCCTTCGACTTGGAGTGAAGAAAACGTGCGGAACAGACTTTTTCTGACTTGTGGAAGGAAAACAGAACGTAAGTAAATCAGAAAGGCAGTACAAGCGGGAGAGGCAGTACAAGCGGGAAAATGGTTCTTTCGGAGCACAAAAAAGACGAATGTGCTCCTATTTATTAAAACACACTGACTGAAAAGTGGAGTACTAGTTGTCTCATTCTAACTTCCTCAGCCCCTTAAAAAATTTTCCCAACAATTTTGGCTTGCGAACGTGTTCGCGCTCCTTTTGACATGCAACTCACCTCTCACTCGCACAAGCCCCCGTAACTGTAACTCGCTGACACCCTCTAGTCTATCGCTGTAAATAGCTCATACCCAACCACTCACACTTGTCCATTCTCAGTCACTCATTCTGCCCAACCCATTGCCCTTACCTCTTTGTGTCTCTCTTTAAGTGTCACTGTCCCCCGTCTCACAGCCACAGTCTCCTTCGTACTGTCCTACTATTATTGGCTCCTTTCACTGTCGCTGTCTCCCTCTTGCTCTCTCTTACTGCTATTACTTTAGTTATTCCTTCCCACCGCTGCTCTCTCTTCTCACTGTCGCTATCTCACTCTTCCTAGTTGTCATTGCCATAGTCGCTGTCTCTCATTACTACTGGCTCTCACCCATTTCTACTTTCTCCTTCTGTTTATTCCTCTCCCACTGGTACAATCTGTCTCACTCTGTTCCTAGCACTGTTCTGTTACTGTCAACAATGTTCCACTGCCACTGTATCCCTCTCTTTCTCTCACACTCCCATTGTCTCGTTCGCCCTTTCTATACCACAACCACTATCTACTATCTTGCAGTATCTATTACTTTTCCGTCTCTTTCCCAAAAACCGCGAATATGTTCACCTGCCAAATATTTTAAAGGTGCTGAGGAAGGTGGAATGAGGCAGCTGGTACCCCGCTTTTCAGTCACTGTCATTTAATAAACGGGAGCAAAATTCTCTTGTACTCCGATAGGATCATTTTCCTGCTTTTTCCCTTCTTTTCTCTGCTACAGCAGGGCATATCACTATATGAAAAGGACTTTCTGGGTCAGTAGGACTTCGATAGCTTACTTATGGGAAAGTGAAATGACGCACAACTATATAATCCTGCACTTCAGACCGGGTTTTATGTGCACAAAAATTTGCATGTGTTTCAGCACTACAACCTGCGGCTCCCATAACACCTTTTGAAGATAATAGACTTGCTTTACAGCGCATTTCTCTGTGCGGCGCCACTTTATAAACTACTTTTATGCGTCACACCAGACCTTATGTGCTTATTTTACGTGGACAAGTAGGGTAACTTTGAACGTCTGTATCTCGGAAACGGGTATAAAGATATCAAGAAAATTTTCAAGTTTGTTCGAAATCGGGATTTGAAGAATATTTCGTAAAAATTTCAGCCATTTTACGAGGATAAAAGTCTTGGAATCCGCGGCTCAGTTTGGGTGCTTCTCGATACCGGATAAATAGTTTTGAAAACGGAAGACGGTACTTCTGGATAAGTGGCTAGAGCATATACTTTTAAAATGTGAGTACGTTGTTGTGGTTAATTAGAGATCCGCTTATCTGCTGCTCACGGAGAAAAAATGGTGAAAAACGCTTTTGTCTTTTTTTTCGGGAATCGGCCATGAAGTACATGGCGCCTCCACATGTCCGTTAAGGCGCACCGTAGACCACATCTGATTCATAAAGAACCAACAGATGTGTTCCATTTCTGTAAGCTGGAGAAAGTGTGTAATATTAAAACTTTGATCCATTTCTGTAGGATAGTAACACTAAGATGATCCTTGTAATGGATACACAAAGGGTCCCTAGCCGCTGCCTTTGTAAAACTAATAGAACTCGAGGTATGAGTCACAGAAAAATACCATTTTCATGCGCGGCGTTTTGGTAAATACACTATTTGATCAAAAGTATCCGGACACCTGACTGAAAATGTCCCCGGCGCAGGCTGTGCATTATGAACAGGTGCTCGATTGTGTTGAAAGAAGCAATGGCCATCTCCGAATTGCTCTTCAACAGTGGAAAGCAAAAAGGTACTTAAAACATCAATGTAGGCCTGTGCTGTGACATTACCACGCAAAACAAGTGGTGCGAGCCCCCTCCATGAAAGTCACGACCACACCATAACGCCACCGCCTCCGAATTTTACTGTTGGCACTTCACACGCTGGCAGGTGACGTCCACCGGGCATTCGCCATACCCACACCTTGCCATCGTATCGCCACATTGTGTACCGTGATTTGTCACTCCACACAACGTTTTTGCACAGTTCAATCGTCCAATGTTTACGCTTCTTACACCAAGCTAGGTGTCGTTTGGCATTTACCGGCGTGATGTGTGGCTCATGAGCAGCCGCTCGACCATGAAATCCAAATTTTCGCACCTCCCGCCTAAATGTCATAGTACTTGCAGTGGATCCTGATGCAGTTTGGAATTCCTGTGTGCTGGTCTGGGCGGATGTCTGCCTATTACACATTACGACCCTCTTGAACTGTCGGTGGTCTCTGTCAGTCAACAGACGAGGTCAGCCTGTACGCTTTTGTGCTGTAAGTGTCCCTTCACGTTTCCACTTCTCCATCACATCGGAAACAGTGGACCTAGGGATGTTTAGGAGCGTGGAAATCTCGCTTTCAGACGTATGAAACAAGTGACACCCAATCACCTGACCAAGTTCGAAGTTAGTGAGTTTCCCGGAGCACCCCATTCTGCTCTCTATGTCTAATGACTACTTGAAGTGGCTGATGTGGAGTATCTGGCAGTAGGTGGAAGCACAATGCACCTAATATGAAAAACGTATGTTTTTGGGGTCATCCGGTTACTTTTGATCACATAGTGTATTGGTAGCGTATGCTGTCGCATGCGAACCGATGAAAGGTTAGTAAGGGTTTAACGCGCCGTTGGTGACGGGGTCGTTAGAGACGGCTTCGATTCACACACACTAGATTTCTTCCACTAATGATGGCGAATGGTTATGATGGGTTTCGGTACACCATAGACGAATGTTTTCCTGGACCTGCGAGAAAGAAAGAGATAGAGAGAGACAGACAGACAGACAGACAGACAGAGGAAACTTGTAAATGCAGCTCCCCCCACCCCCACCCCCTGGATCCCGGTACCCGCACCATACACCCCGCCCCACCATCGCACTCTGACGCCGCCAAGTGTTTCCACAAGCGCTATATTATTTTCTGTTGGTTCTGTATCAAAGATGGTGTCAAATGAAGTAAGTCGTGCTCGCGTATTTGTGCACATTGTAGCTTACGAGCTCACAGAAATGTTAACAAAAAGAACATGGCGCACAATTGTAGGTACGATAATAGATTTTTGTAGAAACCTCATGAGGGTGTTGAACAAGCAGATAAATATTTTGATTAAAGAGGACAAAGTCTCGTTCGAAAAATAAATAGGTAAAACTACTTTTGAATTCATTTTGAGCAACGTTTCGTGCTCCAAACAGAAGTCAGATAAACGTGTGCAAGATGACATGGTAGCGTGCTTTAAGTTACAAACTTGGTAACTGGAGCCCTCTATAAACACACTAATATACGCATTGCGTGCGTAAAAGCACCATTTCTAATTTTTCACGTAAAATTATGGCTGCTGCTTGCCATCCTCTGAGGTACGTATGAAAGTAAGGCTTTTATCTCGACGGTTCTGCTTCGCTTTTATTTTTAGAGTTCATTAGGATAGAGTAAATATAGCGATACCTTAATTAATTTTGTAAACAAGCTCTCGTATATTGTGGAGAACAGTGCTTCAATGATGCGTCAATAAAAACACTACTGTAGTTACATGTGGTTGTAATTAGATGAAGAGTAGCTTCAAATCTGCGAAGGTACAAGTAAATTTTCCATGTCCACTTCATCGTAGAGCACAGTTTTATTGTTCTTAAAATGAAATTAAAATACCTTTGCAAAGTTGACTGCTTTGCAGTAAAGTGAACCCCAGTAAGCGGCTTCGCAATACGTTGCTTCGCATCAAATGATGCTGTATTACTTCATTACAAACAAGTGACGGAATTGTTGAAGGATAGAATGAGATTCTTATCACAATCCTTAAGAACATTTTGCTACTTTGTAATGTATTTATTTACTTAGTAAAAGCCATAGTACATATTTTTGCCATAACGCTAGCTAGTCACGAACACAAACGATTCAGGACCTGTGCAGTCGAACGTACTAAAGCATATTGAGATCAACAGGCATGGCAGTAAGCCTTGAATGGCTGGTGCGATGGTGGTTGGGATGCTTGCGGTAGTTTTCGTTGGCTATGAAACGGCCTTTCATGGGAGAAGTGAAGTGATGTGCGGGAGCATTCCGTGAGCTTCCCGCCGCCACGAGGCGCGGCGCCACCGTCGCCATTTGGCCCCACTTCAAGGCCGCCGACACGCATGAGCGCTCGTGGAATGGCTTCCTTTCCCTTTCTTACTCTCTTTTTATCCGCTGCACCTGAATCGGTGGCGAACGAAGTCTGCCGAACGTTTCATCAGGGATTGTAGATCCCATTTTTTGGGTCAGTCTCGATTCCAATGAATCCCTTTGGATAACTTTTGTTTCTTTGTGTCTCTGGAGTAAGTCCCTGTTCATGGTAGCTCTTTTGCAATGAGCAGTTGCTACTTCTTTTTCTGTTATTACTTGTACGTACAAAAACAGTGTAACACATGTTTAACATTGCATAGATATTTCTTTTGAAAGAAACTTTCGCCATTTGACTGTTAATTGTTCATTTATATTACACAATCATTGTTTCGGCTTTGTAACCATTTTCAAGTACATGTTGAAATGTTAAAATACTCTTATGTCCTGTCTGTAACATGTCATCGTCGAATAAACGTATTTTTTGATCTTATAGTCCAGCTGCTGTATTAGAGAATACGAGTCATATCGAAGATACACAGTATGGCAGACATTGTGCACAATGAGAAGCCATTAACATACAGTATAGCGTACTTAACCAGCTAGTATACTCCTGTGGCCTGCATTCATCATTCTGTTCATCTGCTTCTTGATACTTTGTGATTGTACTTACTCAGCAGTAAGTGTGAATAATAAACCATTCACGTAAAAAAATTTTTCATGTTTCATTAAATCACACGGAGCACTTCAGACCTTTTGGGGCCATCTTCGGGTGAAAATCATTTTAATCCATTATTTACTTTTGTCTTGAGGGAGGCGATGCGAAATGCATGTTCCTGTTGTGAGAAGGTTAGCTGTTAAGTTTCGATATTCGCAAAAAAGTTGTTGAGAAACTGTGAAAAGCTTATCGAAAAAAATCCAGGAAGAAAATTTTTAACGTTTGAATTTTAGCAAATGTGATTTATCCGTTCTGCAGTTGCACGTCACAAGGGTGCACATATATATTTTTTTTAATCTTTCAAAACACTTCATAGATGCTGTTTAATATGAGATGGCTAAACATGAAGTTTATTCTGCAGTGTCAGATACCATAATTATGAATAAATGCGGTATATAAAGAATTAAATTTAAAATAAGTCTTTAAAATTACTCAAATAAATATGAATAGCGAAATCCGTCAGTTTATATGCAGCGTTTTTTTCTTTAGTCATTACGGTATGAATGATAGCTTAATGAGCGGCATATTGATAGTACCGACTTAAGATTTTGCATGTGTTTCGTAAATATTTAATCGGAAACATCGCCATTTCCCTTTATCACTGCATTCAACCACTTTTTTAGTGTCGTCAGTCTTCTGATTGGTTTGATGCGGTCCACCGCGAATTCCTCTCCTGTGCCAACCTCTTCATCTAAGAGCAACACTTGCAACCTACGTCCTCAGTTATTTGCTGGATGGGTTCCAATCGCCGGCCGAAGTGGCCGAGCGTTTCTAGGCGCTACAGTCTGGAACCGCGCGACCGCTACTTTTTTTTAAAGTCATTCCCTGATGCCTTAACAGATCTCCTATCAGCCTGTCCCTTCTCCTTATCAGTGTTTTCCACGTATTCCGCTCCTCTGCCATTTTGCGCAACCTCCTTATTCCTTACCTTGTCAGTCCACATAATTTTCAACATTCGTCAGTGGCACCACATCTCAGATGCTTCGAATCTCTTCTGTTTCCATGTTTCACTGCCATACAATTCTGGGGTCCAAAAGTACATTCTCAGAAATTTCTTCCTCAAATTAAGGCCTATGCTTGACACTAGTAGACTTTTTTTGGCCAAGAAGTCCCTTTTTTCCAGTGCTAGTCTGCTTTTTATGTCCTGCTTGCTCCGCCCGTCATGGGCTATTTTGTTGCCTAGGTAGTAGAAATCCTTAACTTCATCTAATTCGTGACCATCAATCCTGATGTAAGTTTCTCGCTGTTCTCATTCTGCTACTTCTCATTACCTTTGTCTTTCTTCGATTTACTCTCAATCCATATTCTGTACTTATTAGACTGTCCGCCCCTGGTAGATGAGTGGTCAGCGCGAGGGAATGTCATACCTAACAGCCCGGGTTCGATTCCCGGCTGGATCGGAGATTTTCTCCGCTCAGGGACTGGGTGTTGTGTTGTCATTGTCATCATCATTTCATCCCCATCGATACGCAAGTCGCCGAAGTGGCGTCACCTCGAAAGAATTGCACCAGGCGAACGGTCTACCCAAAGGGAGGCCCTAGCCACACGACGTTTACATTTTATTTACTTATTAGACTGTTTATTCCATTCAGCAGATCATGTAATTCTTCTTCACTTTCACTCAAGATGCAGTGTCATCAGTGCATCGTATCACTGATATCCTTACACCTTGAATTTTAACTCAACTCCTGAATCTTTATTTTATTTCCATCATAGTTTCTTCGATGTACAGATTGAAACGTAATAGCGAAAGACTACATCCCTGTCTTACACGCTTTTTAATCCGAGCACTTCGTTCTTGGTCGTCCACTCTTATTATTCCCTCTTGGCTCTTGTACATATTGTATATTGCCAGTATCTCCTTATAACCTACCTCTATTTATCTCAGAATTTCGGACATCTTGCACTATTTTACATTGTCAAACGCTTTTTCCAGGTTGACAAACTGTGTGAATGTCTCTTGATTTTTCTTTAGTGTTGCTTCTTTTATCAACGTCAGAATTTCCTCTCTGTCACCTTTACCTCTCCTATAGCCAAACGGATCGTCATCTAACAAATCCCTAATTTTCTTTTCCACTCTTCTGTATTTTATTCTTGTCAGCAGCTTGGATGCATGAGCTGTTAAGCTGATCGTGCGATAACTCTCGTACCTGTCACCTCTTGCAGTCTTCGGAATAGTGTGGATGATATTTTTACGAAAGTCAGATGGTATGTCGCCAGACTCGTATATTCTACACACCAACGTGAGTAGTCCTTTTGTTGCCACTTCTCCCAATGCTTTTAGGAACTCTGATGAAATGTTATCTATCCATTTGCCTTATTTGATCTTAAGTCCTCCAAAGCTCTCTTAAATTCTTTTTGTAATACTGGATCCCCTATCACTTCTAAATCGACAGATAAATCTTCCCCGTCATAGAGGCCTTCAGTGTACTCTTTCCACCTTCCACCTATTCGCTCTCTCCTCTGCATTTAACAGTGGAATTTTCGTTGCACTCTTAATGTTACCACCCATGCTTTCAATTTCGCAGAACGTTGTTTTCACTTTCTTGTATGCTGAGTCAGTCCTTCTGACAATAATTTCTTTTTCGATTTCTTCACATTTTCCATGCAACCATTTCGTCTTAGCTTCCGTGCACTACGTATTTATTTCGTCCTCAACGACTTGTATCTCTTTATTCCTGAATTTCCCTCAACGTTTCTGTACTTCATTCTTTCATAGATCAACTGATGTATTTTTTCTGTAACCCATGGTTTCTTCGCAGTTATCTTCTTTGCACCTATGTTTTTGTTTAAAACTTGTGTGATACCCTCTTTTAGAGATGTACATTTCTCTTCAACTGTACTGCCTACTGAGCTATTCCTTATCGTTGTATCTATAGCCGTAAGAGAACTTCAAGCGTATCTCTCATTCCTTAGTAGATCCTTATCCCACTTCTTTGCGTATTGATACTTTCTAACTAATCTATTGAACTTCAGCCTACTCTTCATCTCTACTACATTCTTAGCTGAGTCTACATCTGCTCGTAGGTACGCCTTACAATCCACTATCTGATTTCGGAATCTCTGACCACGATGTAATCTAACTGAAATCTTCCCTTGTCACCCTGCATTTTCCAAGTATACCTCCTCCTCTTGTGAATCTTGAAAATAGTATTCACTGTTACTAGCTAAAATTTGTTACAGAAGTCGGTTAGTCTTTCTGCTCTCTCACTCACTGTCGCAATCCCATACTCTCCTGTAACCTTTTCTTCTACTCCTTCCCTTTCAGTTGCATTCCAGTCCCACATGGTTATTAGATTTTCATCTCCCTTTACGTATGCATCACTCGTTCAGTATAGTCATATAGTCTCTGTATATCTTCAGCTTGGGACGTCGAGATGTACACCTGGACTATCTTTGTCGGTGTCGGTTTGCTGTCAATTCTGATAAGAATAGCCCTATCACTGAACTGTTCGCAGTAAGACAATCTTTGCCCTATCTTCCTATTTATAACGAATCCTACTCCCGTTGTACTATTTTCTGCTTTTGTTGATATTACCCTATACTCATCTGACCAGAAATCCTTCTTTCCATTTCATTTCAATGATCCCTACTATATGCAGATTGAGCCTTTGCATTTCCCTTTTCAGATTTTCTAACTTCCCTACCACGTTCAAGCTTCTGACATTCCACGCCCCGACTCGTAGAACGGTATCCTTTCATTCGTTATTCAATATATTTCTCACGGTCACCTCCCTTTTGGTAGTCTCCGCCTGGAGATACGAATGGGGGCTTTTGCCAATCGAGAGATCATCATGACACCTTTTTTGATTACAGGCCACATGTCCTGTGGATACACGTTATGTGTCTTTAATGCAGTGGTTTCCATTGCCTTCTGCATCCTGATCTGCAGTTGCAGAATGGATAAATCGACGTTTGCTGGCATTAAAATGTTAAATTATTATTGTTTTTTTTTCGGTAAGTTTTTTCGCTGTTTCTGATCATATTTTCCGTTATCTTACTTGTGAATATCGAAACGTAACATCTAACTTTCTGACAACGGGATCATACATATCGTTTCACTTCACCCAAGTCGGCCGGAGTGGCCGTGCGGTTCTAGGCGCTACAGTCTGGAGCCGACCGATTGCTACGGTCGCAGGTTCGAATCCTGCCTCGGGCATGGATGTGTGTGATGTCCTTAGGTTAGTTAGGTTTAATTAGTTCTAGGTTCTAGGCGACTGATGACCTCAGAAGTTAAGTCGCATAGTGCTCAGAGCCATTTGAACCATTTTGAACTTCACCCAACAGCAGAATTAAAAAATGTATTGTAACGATTGCACCTGATGATGGACCCACATAGTCCAAAATGCATCAGGTAATTTCGTAAAATAATTTAAATTAGTGTAATACAAAAAAATTGTCACTGGAGGTATTATTGTTCATACTTCCTGCATATTGGACACAGTCACGTTTACGACCGTCAAATATGTTTAAAACTAGATCCCACTCTCAGATTTGTATTCATTGCGTCGATATTTATCTCCTATTGTTATATGTTTCAAAATTTGAAATTTGTGGTAAGTTCTTATGGGACCAAACTGCTGAGGTCATCGGTCCCTAACCTTACACACTACTTAATCTAACTTACGCTAAGGACAACACACATACCCATGCCCGCGGGAGGACTCGAACCTCTGACGGGGGGGGGGGGGGGGGGGGGCACACGGACCGTGACAAGACGCGTCAGACCGCACAGCTACCCAGCGCGGCTATATGTTTCATCTTGATTTGTGTATACGCATTTTGCGTAAACTGGAATAGGTATCAGAGTATCAACCTACAAATTACTTCCAATTAAATGAGAACATACTGTAACATATGTTGCTATCGCGGTTTGTACAAAAATGCGTATACGTAAGTCGAAACTTGTTTCTTTTGTTAAGTTTTTTTGTGGGACTGTATATTTTAGTGTAATGTTTACGTCCTAGTTGGGACACTGCTAGTTGGAGACACTGATGAGTAATCTAGGAAGACTCTAGGTTCGCCCTCGCAGCTTCACTTCCGCCAGTACCTCATGTCGCACATTCCAACGTCAACGAAGTTCTCCTGCATACCAAGAGGGACTAGCACTTCTGAATGAAAGGGTATGCGGGAGAAAGGCCGAGGAGTTGTTCCGTGTATCATGAAGTTGATTTTTATATCTACTTTTGAACCTCTTTTCGAGAAGAGTACGTAGCAGTGTCGTGTTCGAAACACCCATTAGGCTGACAGGTGCTGTGTTAGAAACACTATCTGAGCCACTAAATCTACGTTTCATGTAATGTTATAAAATTCAGTCATGCCTCAATACTCACCTCGGTTTCGGGCTCAATGATGTTTCGTCCCTGGCTTATACACTCCTGGAAATTGAAATAAGAACACCGTGAATTCATTGTCCCAGGAAGGGGAAACTTTATTGACACATTCCTGGGGTCAGATACATCACATGATCACACTGACAGAACCACAGGCACATAGACACAGGCAACAGAGCATGCACAATGTCGGCACTAGTACAGTGTATATCCACCTTTCGCAGCAATGCAGGCTGCTATTCTCCCATGGAGACGATCGTAGAGATGCTGGATGTAGTCCTGTGGAACGGCTTGCCATGCCATTTCCACCTGGCGCCTCAGTTGGACCAGCGTTCGTGCTGGACGTGCAGACCGCGTGAGACGACGCTTCATCCAGTCCCAAACATGCTCAATGGGGGACAGATCCGGAGATCTTGCTGGCCAGGGTAGTTGACTTACACCTTCTAGAGCACGTTGGGTGGCACGGGATACATGCGGACGTGCATTGTCCTGTTGGAACAGCAAGTTCCCTTGCCGGTCTAGGAATGGTAGAACGATGGGTTCGATGACGGTTTGGATGTACCGTGCACTATTCAGTGTCCCCTCGACGATCACCAGTGGTGTACGGCCAGTGTAGGAGATCGCTCCCCACACCATGGTGCCGGGTGTTGGCCCTGTGTGCCTCGGTCGTATGCAGTCCTGATTGTGGCGCTCACCTGCACGGCGCCAAACACGCATACGACCATCATTGGCACCAAGGCAGAAGCGACTCTCATCGCTGAAGACGACACGTCTCCATTCGTCCCTCCATTCACGCCTGTCGCGACACCACTGGAGGCGGGCTGCACGATGTTGGGGCGTGAGCGGAAGACGGCCTAACGGTGTGCGGGACCGTAGCCCAGCTTCATGGAGACGGTTGCGAATGGTCCTCGCCGATACCCCAGGAGCAACAGTGTCCCTAATTTGCTGGGAAGTGGCGGTGCGGTCCCCTACGGCACTGCGTAGGATCCTACGGTCTTGGCGTGCATCCGTGCGTCGCTGCGGTCCGGTCCCAAGTCGACGGGCACGTGCACCTTCCGCCGACCACTGGCGACAACATCGATGTACTGTGGAGACCTCACGCCCCACGTGTTGAGCAATTCGGCGGTACGTCCACCCGGCCTCCCGCATGCCCACTATACGCCCTCGCTCAAAGTCCGTCAACTGCACATACGGTTCACGTCCACGCTGTCGCGGCATGCTACCAGTGTTAAAGACTGCGATGGAGCTCCGTATGCCACGGCAAACTGGCTGACACTGACGGCGGCGGTGCACAAATGCTGCGCAGCTAGCGCCATTCGACGGCCAACACCGCGGTTCCTGGTGTGTCCGCTGTGCCGTGCGTGTGATCATTGCTTGTACAGCCCTCTCGCAGTGTCCGGAGCATGTATGGTGGGTCTGGCACACCGGTGTCAATGTGTTCTTTTTTCCATTTCCAGGAGTGTAATTATGCATCTCTACAGAGAGAACGAAGTGCAGATTCGTGTTTACGTGCAAAATGAACCGACTGGCAATGGCACCTGTAGTCGCCACAGAGAATTGTTCCTGCGACGCTTATCGGACGAGTAATTGCGGTCACTGCGTTATCTGCGCAAAACTGGAACCGCAGACAATGCGAGTAAATATTCACTGTCACTGCCAGGATACGCCGCGCGACACTGGAATATACTTGACGTCATTTACTGCCAGTTTACCGAAATTGTGTCAGCCATTCTTATCCTGTACACTGTTCAGTGACGAATAGTGTCCGAAGTACTGCTCAGGGAAGAAAGTCCACCTACTGCAGCACATGACCAAAGAAGTACCTTTACCTTTTTTACCTAACCCTGTGTTTGCACAATGTATACGAATGTAATCAACTATTTTCGCCTGATTCTCAAATTTCGAGCATACATTTCGTGAAGATCAATTTCTATACGCATAAATTAAGAAATTATTGCATCTTTTACTCACACCAGAGACGAGGAACTCTAATCTGCCGAGAAAAGTTGACTTGAAGGTAGGTTAGTGCGTATAAGCATTTTATCACGATCCAAAACAAGACACCACACTCAGGTTCAGGATTATAGCACAGTAATGCCCAGAGATGAGTAAATGGATCTGAGCACTATGAGACTCAACTGCTGAGGTCATTAGTCCCCTAGAACTTAGAACTAGTTAAACTTAACTAACCTAAGGACATCACACACATCCATGCCCGAGGCAGGATTCGAACCTGCGACCGTAGCGGTCTCGCGGTTCCAGACTGCAGCGCCAGAACCGCGCGGCCACTTCGGCCGGCAGAGATGAGTATTCCAACAGCAAACATGGATAGCACTACAAGGTGCGGGGGAGATCAGTGTGCCTCGAAAAACAGACATGTGCTTCCTAAATAAAGAGAGTCTTTTGTAACAGGCAATCATTGCTTGAATGCGACGAATTGAATATCAGGCGTATCACTATTTTGTTAGACTAGACTTGACTCCGACATCCGTAAGAGAAATGCGAATAATGAGAAAAATGTGTGTGTTTGAATATAGTAAGAATAATTTATTCGCACGTTCTCAGAATTAGCAAGCGAAAAGACCTATGATAATTTTAGAATGTTCTTTGCGTGACAACGTACTTCCTCGAAAGCGATCAGCGGCTTCCAAACCGTGGTCATATTGGAATTAATTTGCTCATTTTTTGTTGCCATGAGAATAATAATAATAATAATAATGAAAATAATGCTAACAATAGTAGTAGCAGTTTTTAGTCATATTATGAGGTCACCAGAAACCGAATTACCAAGAAAAATTATAGAGAAACTTTGGAACATGAAACAACAAGTAGGATGGATAAAGAAAATCAGGGAGAATATAAAAGAGCTGGAATGAACCCAGAATGTTATGGAGAACAAAAGCAGAAAATTTAAGTTAAACTGAAAAACATAAAAAATCAGATTTAAACGGAAAGTAGACAAACGACAAACAACGAAAAGGGCATTGACAGATGAGAAAAGATGAGAATATATGAAAAGATACTGTGCAATTCAGAAAGAAAACCAATTGAAGAAGATGACCAGAAAATGATTGATGTGGCTCACTGAGGACATGAAAGCAGAAGAAAACTAGCAGCAGTAGCAAAAAATAAAATAAAACAATATAAGAAGCAAGCTTCATATTCATTTCACGTATATATTGGTGTGGTCGGAAAGTAGACATTCACCTGCACCAGTTTTATAGAACCTTCTTGAAAATAATGGTGTCTCGAGGAGACTCATCCCTTTTCACAAGACTTAATGTTCTACATGTCCATCACCGTAGATGATAAGTGGGCGCGTCTGACTGCCATGCAGAGGACACGTGTGCAGTTCCCGGTACTGCCACAGTTTTATCCATGGTGTGAGGAGTGGAACGGAGTGCACTCAGCCTCGTGGGGTTAACTGAGGAGCTACTTCATAGCGACACCAAGGCCTGGAATCTGACAACCGCCGGAAAAGCCTAGGAAAGAGAGAGCTTTTTGTTTTCGGATAACTCCGTTTTTTTCAGAATAGGTAGGATCGACTTTTTTGGGGGAACATACCACGCCTGGGCATAGAACATTGCTGGAAAACAATAGAACTTGCCTTATGTTGGCCGGGTAATGGATTAAAATGCATATATCCACAGTGCTAACTTACTCGCCAATACTAGGGAAACAAATAAAGTATTAATGTTTCGCCGGAGCAAACCATTCGCTATCTTCAGAACTTATCTCTCTCTTTCTTTCTCTCTCTCTCTCTCTGGATCAAGCGCTAGCGCCAACAGATTTCAGAGCGGAAACATTTTCCGCTGTGTTACCATCTCCCCATGCTGTGATTTGGGTACGCTCGGCTACTATCACCGTTGCCGACGCGTACACCAAATACTCATAGCCTGAGAAATGCACGAAGCATTGTCGAAAACCTAAATCCGTTCGTTGTGCCCTGCTACATTTCTTGGTACATACTGCGCAGTGCTTCGGCGTGCAGCAACCAAGTATGCAAATGTTTCAGTTTACCGCGCGCGAAACGCTCGTTTCTCTCTCTGTTTGGTTGTTTTTGAGGCGCGCCAGTGGCAGACTGGGACCGCGTCCAGTTCGTAACTCACGCCTACTGGCTGTCGGCGGCAGTTTCCCGGTTCCTTCTGCATGTTCTTGCTGACAGTAAGGACGTATTCATACTGCTCTCTCGTCGCGCGAAGAACTCTGCAAGTTCTTTTCTCCCACAAGATGGTGTGCTGTTAGCGGCTCAGAGTAATTCGCAGCTGTCATTCAAGCTAAAGAAAGTCCTTACTGACGTACCTCATCGGATCACAACTTTTTTTCATCTTAACGCAGTCTTTCATGAAAATTAGTACTTATGGGAAAATGTTCACGTCAAATATCTGTAAACACTTTCGCATTTCTATGGCGTAATATCTTATCAAATCAATTATCCAAAAGAAGTAGGAGTCGTCCGCGACCTCCGTAGGTCGACTAGCGTATTACAGCTAGCACGTGGGTCTCGGGTTGTAATAACATTATTTTCTACCTGGAAACGTGACTCTCCGTGCGACTCTCCATTCTGGAAGCACTTTGTAAATGCGAATAATTCTATTTTGTGCGGTGGTTTGGATTTTGCGCTAACTGTTGCTTGCCCTTATTAATTTTCTGCTTGAGCTGGGAGGCAAGGGAATCCCAATTTCGACAAACCAAGACATAGGAAGTTGTTATGTCTTTCAAACCGTTCTTCGAGATTTTGAATGCTTTGCTTTCAAAAGACAAAGAATTCGCGCCCAGTGTATGCAGAAAACTGGCCAAAAAAAATTCTTCCATAAGGCATCGAAATCACGCGGTTTTCTGATGGTTCGCCACTTAAAAACACTTGAGTCACACTGCCGTTCAGAATCGACACGGAAAGGCCTCAGAAGGTTACATGAAGGCCGTCAGTGAAACCACGCCTTCCGTCGAGGTGTTGATTCTCCCTGATTTCGCGGTTCAGAACGACATTTCACAGTGCGATGAGCAACAACAGTATGACGTTCTTGACAATCTTTGGCACTGCTGACAACATTAGAAAATTGGAAATTTGCGGTAAGGACTATGTGATCAAACTGCTGAGGCCATCGGTCCCTAGGCTTACACACTAATTAACATAACTTACGCTAAGGACACACCCATGCCCGAGGGTGGACTCGAACCTCCGACGGGGAGGGTGGGAGTGGGGAGGGGGGAGAGCCGTGCGAACCGGACAAGACGCCCTAGACCGCGTGGCACACTCTTAGCCGTTGCAAACCTTTACATTGTGGAGCACGTTGAACGTGGTTCAAATGGCTCTGAGCACTATGGGACTTAACATCTATGGTCATCAGTCCCCTAGAACTTAGAACTACTTAAATCTAACTAACCTAAGGACATCACACAACACCCAGTCATCACGAGGCAGAGAAAATCCCTGACCCCGCCGGGAATCGAACCCGGGAACCCGGGCGTGGGAAGCGAGAACGCTACCGCACGCCGGCCGCGGTGGCCCTGCGGTTCTAGGCGCTCCAGTCCGGAGCCGCGCTACTGCTACGGTCGCAGGTTCGAATCCTGCCTCGGGCATGGGTGTGTGTGATGTCCTTAGGTTAGTTAGGTTTAAGTAGTTCTAAGTTCTAGGGGACTGATGACCGCAGCAGTTGAGTTCCATAGTGCTCAGAGCCATTTGAACCATTTGAACCAGAGCTACCGCACATTGAACGTAAACATACCCTACTGGAGAGCAGCGAGACCACAACTTTTGCTCTGGTGCACAGGGGGAACCTACTAAGGACTGAAACTTCCTGGCAGATTAAAACTGTGCCGGACCGAGACTCGGACTCGGGACCTTTGCCTTTCGCGGGCAAGTGCTCTACCAACTGAGCTACTCAAGCACGACTCATGCCCCGTCCTCACAGCTTTACTTCTGCCAGTACCTCGTTTCCTACTTTCCAAACTTTACAGAAGCTCTCCTAAGGACTGTTGAAAACCATTCTACGAAATCTGAATGTGATCCAAAGTATGTTTATGAGTTTTCAGCCCCTCTGTTCCGCGTCCTTCTGTGGCATGTTCTGTGACGTTGACACGCCTTAGACACCATTTTGGCAACACTCTCTGTGTCACCTGCCCACATTTGTTGAGTACGTTAAAAATATACCTGTACAGAGACATCCGACTCTTTGATCTCTATACGCCTTTGGGCAGGGAAATCCTTCGATACCCGTCCAGGACTGCACGCCTGCAAGTAGGCGATAGAGCAGCAACGTGTTCAGGGGTTGCCTGCCTGCAGGCGCCGAGAGCTCGAAGAGACGGTAATACGAGGGACTATGACGACCTCCAAATTATGTGACAATCCCACGGTGGCATTTCGCAGAATTGTGGTGCAATTTGGTGCCAGTGTGACCTCATTAACCCACTGCACACCACCAATGAACTTTGTAAGATCTGGCCTTTTTTTCCGCATGTGTCGACACCTTGCATTTTGAAGCATCGTCAAGCCCCAGGGTGACGTCGCAGGGCTCCGCGCTTCACGGTATTATAGAGGAACGTTGTAGGCACCGGTGAGCCAATGGTAATGTTTTATTAATGCGGAACTGTCAAAACTGCGTCGTGCTTCGGAGCCCACGTCGAACTGTTGGTTCCGATGTAACTGGCTGGGTCAGTCTGTTTAAAAGTCACAGTACGGCAAGAGCTGTCCGCCTCCAGTAGGCCTATACCAAGCTTAGAACTGTGGTGTTGAAACTGACCGTCGTGCTTGAGAACAGTAATTTATTCCTCTTGTAGTTTGCTGTTGCAGCAAGGTCACTGATATTGCTGCTTACAGTAACTACATGTTGTGGTAGGTCGTAACTGCAGAACATTTTGTTTCGTTTTATTATTAGGGTATTAGTCAAGTGATAGCAGTGTAATTAAAAACAGATCAAAGGCGCTGACACCAGAAATACACTTGTCTGGCTCGTTATACTCCTGACGGAGTAGAAAACAAATGCAACTACCACTGCCATAAAGAAGAAAGCACAGCTTTCATTTATTTCAGCCACAACCGAGATACGTAGTAGGAAATATTAGAACATTAGAGATTTTTTTTTCCGTATCCTTCCGTTGACACTTCCGCCATCATGGTGAATCTGACGCATAACGTGCCGGCTTCCTGTCGAGGTTGCGTGTTTTGCCACTGTTTCCGGATGTGAGACATAGATCCACCAAGAGTTTACTGAGTCAGGACTGCCTACAGGAGGTCCACCCGTTGGGATTTCCTTGGAAAACAATCCTACCGCGTAGCATCTCGTATAAAGGTCGGCCGCGCTCGCCACTCTTCTCCGTATGTATTAGTTGAGGCAGGTTATGGCGGAAGCCAGAGAATTCCTGTTCAAAGCAAGTGTGCGTCATAGCGACGCGGCGGTTTTCCACTTGCACAGGAAACCGCTTAGTTCAGACGAGATATTTTCTAACCTGTCACAGTTAATTATGCAGTTTCTCTTATACGTCTTCGCAATTTATGATTTAGTTTGAAACTTCTTCCACCTCTTCCATGCATACTTTTGTGCGCATGACACGTAATGCATTACATTAAATTGATTGTCACTGGGTGTGACTTTCAGTTGGTTTTTTACTGATTAAGGAAGGGATTCTTGGAGATGCTGTTACGAAAACTATGAGCATAGAGTGCTGTACACAGGAAACAAACTGTCAACAACGTAATTCAGTACCATATTAATTCCTCTCTTTTTTTTTCATTCCCTACGCATAAGATCTGGGCGGGCTGCTGTAGAACTTTATTCTTTCCAAGCAGTATCCTAATAGGCTGGGACGGGGCACTGGGGCGGAATGTTCCTAAGCGGGAAAATTTTCGAGGGGTTTTCAAGTTTCGACATTCGTCTACTGCCCAAGGAAAACCTTTGAAAAACCTTTATCGTAACCGGGGGATTGGGCCTATTTTTATTTTTAGGACAATGTTGTCAATTGTTCTGTGTGTCTTATGTTTTTGAGATTCCTGTCCTCTCCACAGCAGACGAACTGACGAGATGATTTCGGCAGGACACTGTCTAGAAGGAAGGCGTTCGAGGACAGGAATGGAGACACACGTCTCTGTTCTAATATGTATCATTATTTTATTCTTTGGTATTGCCTTCATAGGGAGCCTGGTTTCTGCCTTCTCGAACGGGTGCCAGCGTTTCCTCAAAGACTCACAATAGGATATATTTGTGCTTCACAAGGAGCCGCCTCTTCCAATACATGGACTGACAGTATGAATGATAGGTTAATGATCGGCAGATTGGTAATACCGATTTTGCATGTGTTCGGTAAACATTTAATCGAAAACATTGCCATTTCTGATAGTCACTGCATTTGACCACTTTTTTTTGAGTCATCAGTCTTCTGACTGGTTTGCTGCGGCCCGCCACGAATTCCTCTTCTGTGCCAACCTCTTCATCTAAGAGCAACACTTGCAACCTACGTCCTCAGTTATTTGCTGGATGGGTTCCATTCTCGGTCTTCCGCTACAGTTTTTACCCGCTACGGCTCCCCCTAGTACTATGGAAGACATTCCCCGATGTCGTGACAGATGTCCTATCATACCATTCCTTCTCCTTGTCAGTGTTTTCCTCATATTTCTTTCCTCTCCGATTCTGCGCAGAACCTCCTCATTCCTTACTTTATTAATCCACCTAATTTTCAACATTCGTCTGTAGCACCAGATCTCAGATGCTTCGAATCTCTTCTGTTTCCATGTTTCACTGCCATACAATTCTGGGGTCCAAAAGTACATTCTCAGAAATTTCTTCCTCAAATTAAGGCCTATGTTTGACACTAGTAGACTTTTCTTGGCCAAGAAGTCCCTTTTTTCCAGCGCTAGTCTGCTTTTGGTGTTCTCCTTGCTCCATCCGTCATTGGTTATTTTGCTGCCTAGGTAGTAGAATTCCATAATTTCATCTACTTCGTGAACATCGATACTGATGTTAAGTTTCTCGTTGTTGTCATTTCTGCTACTTCTAAGTACTTTTGTCTTTCTTCGATTTACTCTCAGTCCATTTTCTTTACTTATTAGACTGTTCATTCCATACAGCAGATCATGTAATTCTTCTTCACTTTCACTCAGGATAGCAGTGTCATCAGTGCATCGTATCATTGATATCCTTTCACCTTGAATTTTAATTCAACTCCTGAATCTTTATTTTATTTCCATCATAGCTTCTTCGATGTACAGATTGAAACGGAAACGTAATAGCGAATGACTACATCCCTGTCTTACACGCTTTTTAATCCGAGCACTTCGTTCTTGGTCGTCCACTCTTATTATACCCTCTTGGCTCTTGTACGTATTGTGTATTATCCGTCGGTCCCTATAGCTTGCCCCTATTTTTCTGAGTATTTCGAACATCTTCCACAATTTTACAATCTCGAACGCTTTTTCCACGTCGACAAATCCTATGAACTTGTCTCGATTTCACTTTAGTCTTGCTTCCATTACCCGCCGCAACGTCAGTGTTGTCTTTCTGGCGCCTTTACTTTTCCTAAAGCCAAATTGACCCGTCATCAGACACATTCTCAATTTTCTTTTCCATTCTTCTGCATATTATTCTTGTCAGCAGCTTGGATGGTCATTTTCCGGTGAGGCCGTTGTCAATGAGCCACTTTATCATCTTGTGGCATGGGTCACTGATGGTCAGTGTGCAAGGTATTTAAATATATTAGCATCCGTCCTTGAACTGTGACTGCCCTATAAAAGATTATGGGATAGGGACCTCAATGAAAAGTCATTTCATTTGCAGACTAGCTTTCATAAGCGTTTTGGAAAATGTCAGATATTTTGAGCCTGTGCTTCAAAAGATATTAACGTGTTTTATTTCTCAGCCACAGTCCTTTTATGAAATAGTTAACGCTTAATCTCACCATGTTGCATGTTCAATACATTCAAGTAGTTAGACGAAATACAAGTGAACCTACAAACTAATCACCACACAATCTGACGTATACCTTTCCAAGCCATAGGCAGTGACGAACGTTTAGTGATGGTGGTGATGCTGCTGCTGTCCTGGGGCCAGTTGAGCGACGCGCGGCATTGAGCTAGATGTGATGATCTCACAGATCCCAGTGTAAACATTTTCCTGGCGTACCACTGACCATATTTTCTGCTCTTAAGTTCATTATATGCTCTCGCTATGTTCCGTGATACAGAGTTGATTACTGTCTACTGCTGTACTAATGATTTGGCCTCTGTTGCTGATTTCACGCAGACCAACCTTACTCTACATAAGGACATGTGTGTATGCACGAATGTGGAGGATTAAATCTCAGAACAGGCTAGAGTCCATAGTGACACAAATACAAACACGATAGTACCTAAAGAAACGACTTTCACTTTAATCAGCTAGCTACGTCTATACTTTTGCACCAAAATCCTCCACCAACTAGCTATTGGAGCTGCAATTTAACAACCGGCTAGCGCTGCTAAGAACAGCACCTCAGCTAAAAGCAAGCTAAAAAACTCGTTCGCCTTCGTTATGAGACCAGAATGAGTCCGCAAAGCACCAATCTTCACTCCACAGTCGACTTTCCGGGTGCTGCTCTGCAATCGATGAAATTATTCGATATTTAGCATTATAGGCAAACAGCGATGTGGTTACGGAATGACTGACTTTCGTCTCAGGAAATAACCCTTTTATTGTTGCTATCCCTCCCCTCCCCCCCTCCTCTTCAGGTGGTAAAAATTTTCCACTCGGTGCCGTCCGATTGATGGAATTCTCATTAGTGTTCGTCCATAAGCCATTTGACATCACTTACGGATGAAATTTTATAGAAATTTCCAGGCATTACCATCTTCAACCATACGCGATCACGTTGCTCCTGAACGTCTGTCATGTAGCCCCCATCTGTTAGGCCGTCACTTTTTTTTTTCTTTCCCCTGTCTCCTGAAGGCATCAGAGAACTACGGTCCATCTCCCTCCCTCCTCCTACCTCTCCTAGGAACTCCTAGCATAGGATCGATAGCTCGCCGAAGTGCCCTAAGTTTTTGAATGGTTTGCGCATAAAATTCAGTGGTTTCGGTGCCGTAAGTCACAACTGGTAATACACATTCGTTTTCTGAAACCTCGGAAACATTGTTTTGAAAATCCTATTGGGTTTACCGCTCGTCCTTTTATTAACATGAAATTTTCGAGGGCAGTTTCCGCAGACATATCCAAGAAACTTCCTGCAACACACTGAAGTGTCTACCCGAGTGAGAATCGGAATAGGTACAACCACTCTACTGTGAAGGCTAGGGAACGATGAATGTCACATACGTTCGGTTAACAGATATGAGAGAAATGCGTTATGGGACAGTGCTTTCGTTCACTTAATTTGAACACAAACAGTAGTTCCGAATTCAGTACAGGTTGAGAGGTTGGCGCACAACACAGACTTTCGGGCTGGCTGCGGATACCCAAAGAGTGAACAGTATGAAATACTGCTAGCCCATGAATAAAGGGGAAGTCCGTCGTACTGGTATTCGAAATACAGCCAAACGCCGAACATAGTCCAGTCTCATACCATAGCTCAAGAACAAACCGGCAACTGAGGCGTATGTTGTAAGCATGTCGACAAGCGTTTCTCCTCAGCCTTTCAGCATTCGCGACCCAATTTTCTGTCACAATTTTCATCATGCTCCCTCTTTTCTCTCATACTATAACTGTATATATGGTGTTGCGAAATAGCATAAACAAACTTATTCTTGGTGATTGGTAAGGTTTGTAGCTCTATAGCTTCAGCACACACACACACACACACACACACACACACACACACACACACACACGAGTATATAATTTTGATACTGAAGCTACAGAGATAGAAATCTTAGCAGTCACCAAGAATAAGTAAATTTATTGCTATTTGCAACACCGATCAGCTACAAAACCAGAATCGGTGACCCTGTACTGCTCTCCGTCTGACAGATGTCGCGTGAAAATGCCACCGAAGGCCTTACCGCTGCCGAAGGGAGAGTCTTCATAGACTTCATGGAAAGTAGTGAAATCGAAGGATAATTTAGTAAAAATGGCTCTGAGCACTATGGGACTTAACATCTATGGTCATCAGTCCCCTAGAACTTAGAACTACTTAAACCTAACTAACCTAAGGACATCACACAACACCCAGCCATCACGAGGCGTGGGAAGCGAGAACGCTACCGCACGACCACGAGATGCGGGCGATAATTTAGTAATAAATCATACTTTGAATTTTGGTGAGGGGTGGGCTGATGAGTTTCCTACTCTGAAAACAAGAGCAATTCGTAGGTTATTCTCATTTTCAACATCCTACCTCTGCTAAAAAGGATTTTCTCAACTCAGAGTGTGTTTGTCTTATATTAAACCCTCCTTCGAAAATATTTGCTCTGCAAGCCAGGCACAAGGGAGTCACTAATAATTGCAAAACCTTTTTTTATTTTAGTACTGATAATTTAAGTCTACGGCCTTGCCGCAGTGGTAACACCGGTTCCCGTCAGATCACCGAAGTTAAGCACTGTCGGGCGGGGCTAGCACTTGGATGGGTGACCATCCAGTCTGCCGAGCGCTGTTGGCAAGCAGGATGCACTCAGACCTTGTGAGGCTAACTGAGGAGCTGCTTGATTGAGAAGTAGCGGCTCCGCTCTCGGGAAACTGACATACGACCGGGAGAACGGTGTGCTGACCACACGCCCCTCCATATCCGCATCCAGTGACGCCTGTGGGCTGAGAATGACACGGCGGACGGTCGGTTCCGTTGGGCCTTCATGGCCTGTTCGGGGGGAGTTTAGTTTTTCTTACCGATAATTATTAAGTGCATCGTGTACTTCTGGTACAAGCCTACCTATAAGTGCACTATATCAGTGTAAATGTGAATTTTAATTTTTTGTGATTTCATAATGTAATTGGCCTAGCTTTGTTTTAGTAAATTAATCGATTTATGAATTCATATTTTTTCTTTTCAATAAGCTCGCATCCCCCATTTAGTGCTATCACGCTCTCCCGGGGGGGGGGGGGAGGGGGGGGGGCACACGTTGAGAATCGTTTATGTAGGCTGAATATGACACTGGTTTGTTGTTGTTTTGCGTTGCGGTCATCTTTATCCCACTACGGAGGCTACAGGATCGCGGCGGGGCCGACGTGAGATACGGAGCGACCTTGTGACGTCACTGTAGTCGCCTCGAGGCCCACGTACGTGACAGCGCAGATCTTACGAGCGCCAGCATCCGTCTCCGGCGTAGAACAAGTAACTACTTCAGACGAGTTTAATGATTCTTAACTGCGCGATTAAATGCATGCAAGCTCTCGATAGCAGAAGACAAAGTTGAAATTTTTAATGGGTACCGTGTCACTGATATGTTGATTTCCACTGGGCCTTCCACTGTTCCGAGCTTTCGCGAAGTGTGGCGGACAAGACTACTAGTGTGACGTCACTGGTTTCGTTGCAGCGCCCGTAGTTCTCATGGGGGCCGAGTTACCTTGTCCTCTGTACTTCGCGAACGCTCGGCTCTGTGCAGGGCCCACTGCGAATCAGTATGTCAATGAAATGGCACTCACTACAGGTCTCAACTTTGTCTTGTGCTATCGAGAGCTTGCGCGCATTTAAATGTGCAGTTAAGAATTATTAAATTCGTTTGAAATAGCTGATACGTGTTACAAACCGGACGCAAGGGGAAGGACCAGGCCCCTTTCCTTTTTTCTTTTATCAATCGTTTATTACATCAGAGAAATACACATTTTAAGACAAAATTTAACTACGTGAAATATTGCTCCCATTAAAGGTTAACATAAGCAGTGACAAAACTTAGTTGTCTTAAGGGTTTCTGCTGGCAACAAATTTTAAGGAGGCAATGTAAGGTTTATAGCATTTCAGCTCAAACACGTAGCTAGTGATTGAATCACGACACAGACACTTCAACACTTTCGGTAACAAATAAATAGCGTGAATTTGTACTCACAGTCACCAACTAATCAACATCCTTGCCATTGAATAAGCAGTAGGCCATTTGGAACGAATTAGCAACACCCCGCAACTAGCGGAGTTAATACCAACCGTCTTTAAATGTCTTGCTCCCCATTAAATAAAGAAACTTACAGTAATTAAATGAATAACAAATCAAACACACTACGCTCCACTCAAACACTTTAGTGGAAGCCAAGCCAAAATGAAGATTACATTAACTGACTAGCACTGAAGTCACACTAAAGCTAATCTCTGTGTTCCCAGACACTCATGGGGCAAAGTTATAGAAGAGAAGGTTTTGAAGGAAGCACATTAGTAAAACCGTTAGTGGAGCTAACTCGTGCCACCGAAAATTAAGGTACTTGAACGGGGCACAGGATGGTATACAAAGGGGTTGCCTTAGTGCTATACTGCGCTCCAAAATATTAATTCAAATGGTCAGCTGAAAATTAAGTACACATAAACCAGCATTAATTAACTAGGAGTGACACCAGGTCGCTCGAAGGGATGACAACACTTAATTGAAAAGAAAATGCCGGAAGCGGCAGTACCATCAAACACCTTCTCCGAGTTCTAACCAGGAGTCACTTCCCGCTATACAAGTTAACATTTAACCAAGCACAAGGAAGGAACCCCAAAGAGAAAGTTCAAATAAAACCCCCAAAAGATTATAAAGGACATGGAACCACAACTATTTAAATTTAAAAGAATTAGCTCTCCCCAAAGGCAGTGTAAGAGGCCACCAAAATTGGTTACAAAAGGTCTTATACATTTGCTCCTTTTCTTTAAAGAAACAGAAGGCTGCTTCACTTCTGCTGGTTTCTGCTGGACGTCCGGTATGGCTCGTGTAGGATACACCAGACAGCAACCCAAGCTAGGCGGTCGCAAGGCACGGCGAGCAAAACCAGGAGAGCAGACAGGCAGGCAGCCAACACACATCCTCCATGCTGAACCGAGAGACCGCGTACAACCAACTCCACCTATACGTGGTTGCTTCCCGCCTCATAACCTCGCGGCGTCTCAGCAGGTAGCCCGAGCAAGCGTCAACTGCCACTCGCCCCGCGAATGCGGAAAACAACAAGCCAAGCAAACATAAGAAACATCGAAGGATCGAGAATGGACATCCAAGAGACTGGCGCGCCAGTAACGAGCCACGGCTCAGTAGCTACCCACTCTCTTCCGGAGACGTCTGCTGGCACTCGTGTAAGACCAGTGGTGTTACGCGCTGTGAGTATGCGCCCTGGGCTTCCTTATAACTGCGGGATCAGGGCACGTGACGTGGCTTGGCGCAGGGGGTCGTGGCCCTGGACCGTTTCGGTGTGTGCCTGCTGCGCGTATTGGCGCCGCCGGCTGTCGTAGCGAATTTACTCTCGCTCTCTAAGTCGAGAGAGCAGGTAGTGGGTAGTAACAGGCGGTGGCGTTCTCGGTGTTGCAGGCGCATGGCATGAGCGCGGCGCGGTAACCATGGCGGGCGCAGGACGGCGCCTGAGCGAGATCGCGCGCTAGCGATGGAGCTGTTCCGCGGGGCGGCGGGCCCGGACGGCGCGCTGCCCTCGGCGTCGGCGGCGGCGGCGGCCGCGGCGGCGGTGGCGGTGGGCGCGCTGCCGGGCCACGCGTCGCCCGCCTCCGTGTCGGACGCGCTCGTCGTCAAGACGGAGCCGCGGGAGGCGGGCTCGCTGTTCGCCGCCATCAGCTCGCCGGGCGCGGGGCCCGGCCCGGGCCCGGGGCCGGCCAAGCGGGCGCGCCTCGACAGCGACTGGCTGTCGTCGCCTGGCAGCAACGCGGCGCCCTCGCCGCCCCCGCACCCCCTGTTCGGCGGCGCCGCCTCCGCGGGCGCGACCGCCGCGCTCCCCAACGGCTACGCCTCGCCCCTCTCCTCTGGCGGCAGCTACGACCCCTACAGTCCGGGCGGCAAAATCGGTGAGTACTGCACTCTGCACCCACAGCAGACCGCTTTCAGTTCTCATATATGCTCTGCAGATGATAAAGAAATTGAAGAAATGTATGATGAGATAAAAGAAATTATTCAGGTAGTGAAGGGAGACGAAAATTTAATAGTCATGGGTGACTGGAATTCGAGAATAGGAAAAGGGAGAGAAGGAAACATACGTAGTAGGAGAATATGGATTCGGGCTAAGAAATGAAAGAGGGAGCCGCCTGTTAGAGTTTTGCACAGAGCATAACTTAATCATAGCTAACACTTGGTTCAAGAATCATGAAAGAAGGTTGTATACATGGAAGAATCCTGGAGATACTAGAAGGTGTCAGATAGATTATAATGGTAAGACAGAGATTTAGGAACCATGTTTTAAATTGTAAGACATTTCCAGGGGCAGATGTGGACTCTGACCACAATCTACTGGTTATGAACTGTAGATTAAAACTGAAGAAACTGCAAAAAGGTGGGAATTTAAGGAGATGGGACCCGGATAAACTGAAAGAACCAGAGGATGTACAGAGTTTCAGGGAGAGCATAAGGGAACAATTGATAGGAATGGGGGAAAGAAATACAGTAGAAGAAGAATGGGTAGCTCTGAGGGACGAAATAGTGAAGGCAGCAGACGATCAAGTAGGTAAAAAGACGAGGGCTAGTAGAACTCCTTGGGTAACAGAAGAAATATTGAACTTAATTGATGAAAGGAGAAAATATAAAAATGCAGTAAATGAAGCAGGCAAAAAGGAATACAGACGTCTCAAAAATGAGATCGACAGGAAGTGCAAAATGGCTAAGCAGGGATGGCTTGAGGACAAATGCAAGGATGTAGAGGCTTATCTCACTAGGGGTAAGATAGATACTGCCTACAGGAAAATTAAAGAGACCTTTGTAGAAAAGAGAGGCACTTGTATGAATATCAACAGCTCAGATGGCAACCCAGTTCTAAGCAAAGAAGGGAAAGCAGAGGGGTGGAAGGAGTATATAGAGGGTCTATATAAGGGCGATGTACTTGAGGACAATATTATGGAAATGGAAGAGGATGTAGATGAAAATGAAATGGGAGATACGATACTGCGTGAAGAGTTTGACAGAATACTGAAAGACCTGAGTCGAAACAAGACCCCGGGAGTAGACAACATTCCATTAGAACTACTGATGGCCTTGGGAGAGCCAGTCCTGACAAAACTCTAGCATCTGGTGAGCAAGATGTATGAGACAGGCGAAATACCCTCAGACTTCAAGAAGAATATAATAATTCCGATCCCAAAGAAAGCAGATGCTCACAGATGTGAAAATTACCGAACTATCAGTTTAATAAGTCACGGCTGCAAAATACTAAGGCGAATTCTTTACAGACGAATGGAAAAACTGGTAGAACGGACCTCGGGGAAGATCAGTTTGGATTCCGTAGAAATATTGGAACACGTAAGGCAATACTGACCCTACGACTTATCTTAGAAGCTAGATTATGGAAAGGCAAACCTACGTTTCGAGCATTTGTAGACTTAGAGAAAGTTAGACAATGTTGACTGGAATACTCTGTTTCAAATTCTAAAGGTGGCAGGGGTAAAATACAGGGAGCGAAAGGCTATTTACAATTTGTACAGAAACCAGATGGCAGTTATAAGAGTCGAGGAGCATGAAAGGGAGGCAGTGGTTGGGAAGGGAGTGAGACAGGGTTGTAGCCTCTCCCCGATGTTATTCAATCTGTATATTGAGCAAGCAGTAAAGGAGACAAAAGAAAAATTCGGAGTAGGTATTAAAATCCATGGAGAAGAAATAAAAACTTTGAGGTTCGCCGATGACATTGTAATTCTATCAGAGACAGCAAAGGACTTGGAAGAGCATTTGAACGGAATGGACAGTGTCTTGAAAGGAGGATATAGGATGAACATCAACAAAAGGAAAACGAGGATAATGGAATGTGGTCGAATTAAGTCGGGTGATGCTGAGGGAATTAGATTAGGAAATGAGGCACTTAAAGTAGTAAAGGAGTTTTGCTATTTGGGGAGCAAAATAACTGAAGATGGTCGAAGTAGAGAGGATATAAAATGTAGACTGGCAATGGCAAGGAAAGCGTTTCTGAAGAAGAGAAATTTGCTAACATCAGGCCTAGATTTAAGTATCAGGAAGTCGTTTCTGAAAGTATTTGTATGGAGTGTAGCCATGTATGGAAGTGAAACATGGACGATAAATAATTTGGAAAAGAAGTGAGTAGAATCTTTCGAAATGTGGTGCTACAGAAGAATGCTGAAGATTAGATGGGTAGATCACATAACTAATGATGAAGTATTGAATAGAATTGGGGAGAAGAGGAGTATGTGGCACAACTTGACAAAAAGAAGGGACCGGTTAGTAGGACATGTTCTGTGGCATCAGGGGATCACAAATTTAGCATTGGAGGGCAGCGTGGAGGGTAAAAATCGTAGAGGGAGACCAAGAGATGAGTACACTAAGCAGATTCAGAAGGATGTGGGTTGCAGTAAGTACTGGGAGATGAAGAAGCTTGCAGAGGATAGGGTAGCAGGGAGATCTGCATCAAACCAGTCTCAGGACTGAAGACCTCAACAACAACAACACACATTTTACATTTGTGGAGGAGGAAGGAATTTCTTCATAGTTCATCCCATGTTAAAGCCGGGCAGTTACTCTTTTTGCCACCGGGTGAAAATGTAGGGCTGTTAGTAGTTATAATGTGAAACTGCAAAAACGGTGTCTTTCATAAAGGAGAATTCCTTTGCAATTTCTCCAATTCTGACATGTTCCCTATTTTGATGTCACTTTCCTATGTGCCGCTTGGTGACACATGTTGATTTCATTTGACAAGTGACTGTTGCTGTAAAGAGCTAAGAAGGTTGAGGTTTCCTGTACGAAATGCAATGGTTATTGAGAAGAAAGACGGCGAACTGCTGGTAGAGTTATTTGATCGGAACGGCAGCAATAGCAGCACTGCATTGCGGAAATATCGCCGACAGAAACAGCTGTGACGAGGCTCCACGTCAGTAGATGAGCTGTAGAATTTGATTAGGAAATTAGAAGAAACAGGTGAATTGCATGGTACAGCAGGGAACAGATGGTCGCCCATTTCCATAGCAGTTGTTGATGAAGTTGATGTAGCTATAGCCGACCGTACAGCAGATGCCTCAAATTCTGCAGCCAGTGCTCTATCTGCGTCACGGGAATTCTCTCTGCAGGTCAACAGTTCAAAAGATTTTGTGTAGCGTTTTACACTGTTATCTCTACGAGGTTTAGAATGTGCATCAAACGAAGCCCAAGATAAGCTACAACAACGTCGTCACTTTGCACTTCGTGTTCTGACGTGCATGAAAATAGATGACATGTAGCCGGAGAATATTCTTCCGACAGACGAGACACATTTTGCTCTGCACAGTGCCGGTAATGCGCAGAACTGTTACGTATATAATTCTACTTCGCCGCATGTTGTTCAGGAACATCCACTGCACTCAGCTTAGGTGATTGTGGTATAGTTTCACAAGCTCCTGCATTGTCGGTCCATTTTCTTTCATGGCGATGACACCTCGCGGAACTTAGAGGGGGTGACGCCTGCACGTTATGAAGCGTCCTTCGAAATTTACTATTTTCATGCAAGATGGCGCCACAGTACATGTCGCTTGCCAGGTGAATGATTTGCTTCGAGATACCTTCGGTAATGACCGCATCATATCAAGGACTTTAAAAATATGTGACCTTCCAGATCTGCACGTTATGAAGCGCTCCTTCGAAATTTACTATTTTCATGCAAGATGGCGCCACAGTACATGTCGCTTGCCAAGTGAATGATTTGCTTCGAGATACCTTCGGTAATGACCGCATCATATCAAGGGCTTTAAAAATATGTGACCTTCCAGATCTCGCGACCTAAATCCATGTGACTTGTGGTTGTCCGGATATCTGAAAGATCGATTAGGGATGTACCCCGTCTCTTCCTGATCTGGAGAAAAGTAGGATCCGTTATTGTATGATTATATGATAGCAGAACAAACACTGGTAGCAGTTACTTCTGTAAAATATCTGGCAGTATGCGTACGGAACTACTTGAAGTGGAATGATCATATAAAATTAATTGTTGGTAAGGCGGGTGCCAGGTTGAGATTCATTGGGAGAGTCCTTAGAAAATGTAGTCCATCAACAAAGGAGGTGGCTTACAAAACACTCATTCGACCTATACTTGAGTATTGCTCATCAGTGTGGGATCCGTACCAGGTCGGGTTGACGGAGGAGATAGAGAAGATCCAAAGAAGAGCGGCGCGTTTCGTCACAGGGTTATTTGGTAAGCGTGATAGCGTTACGGAGATGTTTAACAAACTCAAGTGGCATACTCTGCAAGAGAGGCGCTCTGCATCAGAGTGTAGCTTGCTGTCCAGGTTTCGAGAGGGTGCGTTTCTGGATGAGGTATCGAATATATTGCTTCCTCCTACTTATACCTCCCGAGGAGATCACGAATGTAAAATTAGAGAGACTCGAGCGCGCACGGACGCTTTCCGGCAGTAGTTTTTCCCGCGAACCATACGCGACTGGAACAGGAAAGGGAGGTAATGACAGTGGCACGTAAAGTGCCCTCCGCCACACACCGTTGGGTGGCTTGCGGAGTATAAATGTAGATGTAGATATCGCTCTTATTACGCAGGATATGCTGCGAGCAGCTTTCGACCATGCCTCTTAATGTTGCAGCATGTTGCTTGGTAGGTTACATGTTGTAAATTGCCCGCATCTCGTGGTCGTGCGGTAGCGTTCTCGCTTCCCACGCCCGGGTTCCCGGGTTCGATTCCCGGCGGGGTCAGGGATTTTCTCTGCCTCGTGATGGCTGGGTGTTGTGTGCTGTCCTTAGGTTAAGTTAGGTTTAAGTAGTTCTAAGTTCTAGGGGACTGATGACCATAGATGTTAAGTCCCATAGTGCTCAGAGCCATTTGAACCATTTTGTTGTAAATTGTGGCCGTACCATAATAAACACGCCAAAAAACCACCGGTATATCATGTATTTAATCCTTCCTACCGTTTTCCTGCACCCACATCACATTCTGACTGCTTAGAGAGCCATATTTTCACCTGATGGCAGAAAGTGGATCTATTATTTTTTTCAACATACTCCGCGAGCTCTTCGATTAATGAACACGCATACCATATTTCAGCGTCGTGCGGTGTGTACTTACTGCACTACAACTCTCGGAACATGGGCAGTTTAATTACAACCACGCGGTACCATTGCGCAACAAGAGTGGCGCATTGTCGGAATAGAGTACATGCTCTTCTTCACCTGCAGACCCGGTTCTCGTGGGGCACGGATCACAGATATGCCACAGCGTGCGGGTGAAATGGCGCGTGACAGTACCCGTGCGGTTCCTTCGGGCAAAACGTCTAAATTAGGCACAGACTCACCGTGAAATTCTGACAGCATGTGGGCAAAATTCAGTGTCGCGACTAATACCGCACAGACGTACATGATGCTGATAGGGAAGGAAGCTGGTAGACATCGGCAGGCAGTTGAGGGACTGATTAGCAGCAGTCACAGACTGTCGCGGATGGTGCTCAGCAGATGCTCAACTCAGTAGGCAGCGCTCATTGCGGACGTCTTCTGTAGTGTCGAAAACTGCACTCACTCTGGGTTCTACGACGTTGCATTAAGTGATTTCCATCTTTTCGGCAAGCTGAAAGAACATCGAGGAGGAGAGGCAGAGATTTTTCAACGATGATGACGTTCACACATTGGTGCTCGAGTGGCTCCGCGAGGAAGGAGCGGGTTCCTACCGTCGAGGAATTGAACGATTGTCTACAGATATTCGGTGACTATCTTGAAAGATAGTGCCAGGTATCTATGTCACTTAGAAGTCTACTCCAGCAGGTGGGGTGATGTAGAAGGATGTTGCAAAGATACTGGGTCAGGAGGAGGGAGGAAGGGAGGGGGAAGTCAGAATAGAATTTTTGACGGTAAAAGCTTTCCATCGTTGATGCTGATGACTCATAGGGACCGCTTCCGGTGGACGCGACTCTTAAGGGGTGCAGGTAGGCCGTTACTTAGCTACCATGCAAATATCACATATTCTTTTAGCGCGTACATTTCATTTTGCGCATTTTTCATATAACATTACAAAAGGTCCCTAAGAACTATCAACATAGGTCGGGAAATCCTTCTTTATAATGTACGAAAAACGTTACTCGTAGCGACCTCCAGTTATTTATTTACACCCTTCTGTAAAAATGGTCTTGGTATCTGATTTTAGTTCGTCTAATTGCCTATTTTTCTGGATTTTGTTTACATCATAGTAGCTTGTTTTGTTTTGACTGGTGTGGGGTGGGAGCATTCATGGCCATCTTATTGGTTCCTATTTCTTCCCAAAATGTCTTACCGGCAAAACGTGCCTACTGTTTCTCAGGATGAGGTGCTTCATATACTTGATAAAGTACTGTAAATGTCCCCCAAACGGATGTGGTTTATGCACGATGGTGCTCCACCTCACTTTAATAGTTCTCTGGAATATCGATAACCAGTTTCAAAATCAATCGATTCGTCGAGGAGGACCCTTTGCATGATCTGACAGATCACCAGAGTTGAATCATTTGGATTTTTATCTCTGGGGAAATTTGAAATTCTTGGTGCGTTCAGTTCCTGTACTTATTGTCGATGTTCTGAGGGAGCAACGAAAAATGAGATTTGACTAAATACGAGGCACTCTGGGAATTTTCAGCAGAAGAGTGTAATCGAAAGGAATACTCGGAAGTTAACGGAGGTCTTCCTGGTGGTCAACCGATTTGGTGCACAAAAAGCAAACAACAAATCGCCTGAACACCCCAGAGTGCATCATTAATCACACACCCCGAGAAAAGCTGAGAGATCACAAGTTCAAAGTTAATTTTCATAAATTCCATCTCTGGCTACAACATACTTTGGAAATCTCGTGGCAAAACCACGTGTGCACCTGACAGTTCCAGTGGGCCTGTTGCGGCTGCTTCGCACGTCCAGCTCAACCAGTCACGTTAAACAATTTTGAGTAGGTCCCCATGGCAACGCGTCACCGGTATCACAGCTCTTCGGACGACTATTGGTTTTGCCTGCAGCCGTTCACCTAGCAGCTGAAAGCTGGTAACAGCGCCACGAACTGACAAACATCTTCGTTTACTGACTCCTCTATAGCTTTTTTCCTGTCCTCTTAGTGCTTTTTTAATGAAAGTGGCACTATTTATAATCCTGACAATCATCTTGTCTCTAATTTTTACGATTTCTGTGTGAACTTCGCCTTTAATCCATCCCCACAGGCAAAAATCAGTTCCAGTGGGCCTGTTGCGGCTGCTTCGCACGTCCAGCTCAACCAGTCACGTTAAACAATTTTGAGTAGGTCCCCATGGCAACGCGTCACCGGTATCACAGCTCTGACCATCTCTACCGATCGATTCTCGGGGTAATGTTTGATTACGGTGACGTATCACGTGACGACTAAGATGTGAAAAGTCGCCGTCGTGCTGGAGGAACACATCCATTCTTGTAGAGAAAACAAACTCATCCAATAATGCTGGGTACTCGGTTTAGAAAATGTCTAAACCACGGATCCGTGTAAGGCGATGCGATAATACAACAGGCCCAGCCAGCTGATTGTCCATCATACCTCACGACACTTTTACAAAGAAGCAAATGTACCTTGACAAAGGCCGGTGGGTTTTCGTCGGACCGTCGATGTGAGTTACGGGTGTTATTCATACCGTTACGAGTGAAAGTTGTCTCCATCACTAAACAGTATTAACGGGGTATCCTGCGATTTGCAAGTATCCAACGGCTAAATTCCAACCGTCTACTTTCGTTTCATCAAAGAATTTGAAAGGGATGTAAATAATAAGGATACAGGCCGTGCATACGTAATGTCCACCGTATTCTTATATGTGGGATAGCGATAAGTGTAGAATTTATGCGTGTGCTTGTTGGTGGACTACGTTGTGCATCTGAGTAACGTTTTGTACATGAATCACACTCTCTTCATTTGCACTTCCAGTAAATGACTGCTGGGCACTGCAGCGGTCTGGCGCAGTTCAGTGAAAACACGAATAAACACACTTCCATTTGATAAGCTGCGTTGGGAAGTCGTCTACGTATTCTCTACAAATAGCATCAGCGTTTCAGTTATAATACCCGTACAGAAATACCGTATTGTGAACATTCAGACTTTGTAAATACGTACGGTGTGTTTAATGACAGAGCAGAAATCGCAGTCGCATTTGAAAAATTCAGTTATGCTAGCTCAAGCACAATTTCACAACCTGGGCTTAAAAGAAAAATCGCACTCGATAAATAAACGCATAGCAAATGGAGTGCCAGCACGCGAAATGAAAACTCATCTCAGCAACCAATAACAGCCATTTCATATGAAAGGTTGATTCGAACTAATCTAAACTTGCACCTACCAAACATTTATTATTCCTCCTGAAACAGCATGTGTGTATAGGATGTTTACAAATCTCTGTCCATAAAGGAAGGGATGTATTCGTGATATGAAAATATTACAAAAACTCCACATGAATGTGTGTCCGAAGGTCATTTGTTAGTGAGTTACATGACTGTATGCTAATATAAATGATTCAACTCTGGTGATCTGTCAGATCATGCAATGGGTCCTCCTCGACGAATCGATTAATTTTGAAACTGGTTATCGATATTCGAGCGAACTATTAAAGTGAGGTGGAGCACCATCGTGCATAAACCACATCCGTTTGGGGGACATTTACAGTACTTTATCAAGTATATGAAGCACCTCATCCTGAGAAACAGTAGGCACGTTTTGTCCGGTAAGACATTTTGGGAAGAAATAGGAACCAAGAAGATGGTCATGAATGCTCCCACCCCACATCAGTCAAAACAAAACAAGCTGCTATGATGTAAGCAAAATCCAGAAAAATAGGCAATTAGACAAACTAAAATCAGATACCAAGACCATTTGTAAAGAAGGGTGTAAATAAATAATTGGAGGTAGCTACGGGTAACGTTTTTCGTAAATCATAAAGAAGGATTTCCCGACCTATGTTGATAGTTACTAGGGACCTTTTGTAATGTTATATGAAAAATGCGCAAAATGAAATGTACGCGCTAAAAGAATATGTGAAATTTGCGTGGTAGCTAAGTAGCGGCCTACCTGCACTCCTTAGAGTCGCGCACACCGGAAACGGTCCCTATGAGTCAAGGCCTGCCTGTACCAAACATCCGCAGGCATGGACTATATTTTATTTTTTGCGTATTTTAAAGCGGGCCCTATGTTCTACGTGCTGGGTATATCGGGCAGGAGGATTAGCGGACATTGCCTGAACCTTTCCTGGGCACAGATTTCACTGATTTACAGTTTTCAGGACAATGTTTATAGACTCCATTTTATAATTAACCCTGTATACATCAAACAGTGTGTGTCGCGTCGTATGTGGAATTCTGGTTTTATTTCTCTTCAATTTCGAATTTTGTAAAGCATACGGCCGAGTATCAAATGACCTTGTCGTCAACGAGTGTTTCATCCCTTCTTCCCACCCATTTGTGACCGCTGCTCTATTCCTCCCACATTTTGATCTCCACCAAAAGCGGATGCAGACTATTTTTAGCAATAACCAAAAAACGAAAGAGGAATTGAAGACCATGACCAATGCGGGATCAGAAAAGCTAAAAACCCTGTAATTCTGGTTTGGAGGTAGTTAGCCTCTATGATTATCTTAATCTTTTTCCTCTTCACACGTATCCCAGTCACCTACATAACCGAGGTCTCGGCGCATTGTTAAAAAGACTTTACTGGTTTCAGGAGGATGGCGGTTCAAATCCCTGTTCCACCATCCAGATTTAGGTTTCCCTTAAGTGCTGGGATGGTTCCTTTGTAAAGCATACGGCCGAGTATCAAATGACCTTGTCGTCAACGAGTGTTTCATCCCTTCTTCCCACCCATTTGTGACCGCTGCTCTATTCCTCCCACATTTTGATCTCCACCAAAAGCGGATGCAGACTATTTTTAGCAATAATGCCAGAGGAGAACAAACAAAAGTGTTAAAGCATTTTGGCGACAGTAAAGAGCTTGTTGTGACTGTGTAATTATCTTCGTTTAAGCTGTGGGCAAGTGACAAATGCGACCCTTTCTTGTTTCTCCTTTTCTTGATCAGTCTCTGCCAAGTACATGTTGGCCAAGCCAGAGTCCGGCTCTAATATATGAGGAACGGGGGCGTGCGTGCTGGCCAGTGTTGCAGGGCAGCGCTCGTGAATCACTCGGCTGGCGGCGGTCGCTGCGTTATGGCCGGCTACATCCACAGCGCGCTCCCCCAAGTTTGCCATGGCGGCTGCGAGTGTAGCTGATGGCTCGCCCCGCATAACGCCACGCAATTGCTGCTGAGTTAATCCAATCTCGCGTCGCGTCTAACCGGATTGCTACTTCTATCTAATTTTCAACCGCGCCAAGTTTTCACATTTTCACACATCCAGAGATTGATTGCTGGATTAACTCCGCGGAGCGCAACTTCGCCGGCGTTACGCATCTGAGCCGTTAGCTCGGCGGCCGCGAGCCGACTTAATGGCTACAGATAAGAAAAGTTTCTGAGGCTCGCCGTTCTTTGCAGTTTAGAGGACCCTCCGGCAAGCGTTCCCGATGTAGCCAAGAGGCCACTGCCTTGTTCGTGATGGGCAGTGGGCCACGAGTTTGTTGCCGAGTAAAACAGACCTCCTATAAAATGCACCGCTTTGTTTTGAGAAAAGAGGATTATTCCTTCTTTTTTTCACCCTTGCTGCTTTATTTTTGTGGCTCACCAAGTGATTTGTTATGGTGGGTCTTGGATTGGCCACTTACCCGCTACATCCCATTGAGGAGAGACAGGCTAGCTGATTACGGGTACGTCAAGCACTCTTCTCTGCTCTTGTCGTTGTCCATGTCCTCCACGTGGAGACGGATCTCTTATTATTATTATTATTATTATTATTATTATTAGTATTATTATTAATATTCATTCATTCATTCATTTCGTATAGGCCATCTTTGGACCCCATTATTTCAGCTGTTTTGCTTTACGTGTTCTGATGTTTGCCCAGTGCTCCCGCATTCGTTTCGGTTTTCCTCCTTCCTCTCCTGGGTCCAATCCTTTCCTATTTTTACTTTTGGCTTTTCTTGGAAAACCTGCCAAGCCATAAGTTTCTCCTTGACTGGGACACGCTCCAAGATGTCATCATGGGTGATCCCCACTTCTTTAAGATCTTTCTCCATCTCTGTGAACCAGGCCCATTTTGTTTTCTTCTCCTGAAAGTAGGTGATCATACGACTGGCGGGTCTTCCAGGGCTCATTCGGGTCATACGTCCGTAAAACATAATCTTTCTTTTCCAGATGGTATCGGTTATCTTCTCTATGTGAGAATACGGTTCATGATTATGACGTCTTCTATATTCCCCATACTCTTTGATGGGACCTAAGATCTTACTCAAAATCTTCCTTTCCTTGGCCTCCAGTTTTTCAACGAGGCCTTTTTTGATCATTACTAGCCATTCAGAAGCGTAGAAGACCTCCGGACGGATAATGCTGTAGTAATGATTTAACTTTGCATTGAACGATACTTGTCTTTTGTTCTAGATGTTTAGAGGGCCCTCCGGCAAGTGTTCCCGATGTAGCCAATATTATTATTATTATTATTATTATTATTATTATTATTATCACCACCTATACGAATAGCAAATCTGTAAAACCGTCATGTTTGTCTATTTGTCTGTGAAGGCGCTAATATCCAAATTTACTAGATGAATTGTCATAGGGTTTTCACAGGTAACTTGTGCGTAGCTTGGGGTACCGTGTAGGCTTCAGTTCACCAAAATCGGATCACGGAAAAAAGATATCGTGGTTTAAAGTTTTTCCAAAACTTTCTTGTATGTTTGTATGCAACAAATCTCTACTTCGACGTAACTGGGGGCACCGTATGGACTGTATTTCATAAATATCGAATCACGAGAATAAAAGATACTCATACATATTATAAAAATGTATGTGTATATGAATGAATGAATGTATGTGTGTCCCACATCTCCTCCGAAACCACTGGACCGATTTCAACTAAACTTTGTACACATATCACTTACTGTCTGAAATGAACCGCTGTGCGGGTAAGAACAACCAACGTATCAAAGGGGTAAGGGTGGGGACGAAAAACAAGCGTAGGCAACGACGCGCGAATACCCAGGTTTTATTCATGCAGTATTGGGAACGACATCGCTTAGTGACTTGCAACAAACTTTACGTTTCAACTCTTTATCCCCAACACCCCCACATAATGGTGAAAAGAAGAAAGTCTGTCGCTTCCTACATTTTCGCTGTTCATTTTCCCGTAAGGCGTGACGTTTTAATTTATTACTTCTTCACTGTAACTGTATTCGTGACATTTTTGCAGACAGTCTTCACATACACCTCTTGGATGTACCTGTAAAACTATTTAGTTCAGGAGAAATGACGTCATAAAGACTGAGATGCGTGAAAAACTGCCGCATCGTGCATGACGTCTGAATTTATTACTTCTCTGATACTAACTGGTATTCGCAACACATTTAGCAGACAGTATCTACATATGGCACTGAATGTATTTACGGAATTATTTCATTGTACGGCACGCAAAGAGGAGGAGATGGACAGGGAAATGGGGGAAGACGAGATAGACAGAGACGGGGGGGGGGGGGGAACTGACTAATAGAAATGAAATAAATACATATCCGCGCAACACCGGGTACTCAGCTAGTTATCAATATTAATATTATGTTTCTTTTCTCCAGAGGAATACATACATATTTACAGCCTTTATTAGAGACATTTTAAAACTTCGAATATTATCACACAGCTGGAAAACACCGCCGGGTAGCCACGCGCGCTAGCGCTCCTTCCAGGATTGGGGTGCCTCGTCGGCCCGGGATCCAAACCCCTCGGAGGAGGTGTGCCGGCCTGCCTGGATAGGGCTTTTAGGCGGTTTTCTACATCTGACTAGATGAATACCGACCTGGTACCCAGTAGTTACAAGATTTGCAAATAGTTCAGAAACGTTCTCATACGTTCACATGGGATAACACTTCGCGCAAAAAAATGGCTCTGAGCACTATGGGACTTAACATCTTAGGTCATCAGTCCCCTAGAACTTAGAACTACTTAAACCTAACTAACCTAAGCACATCACACACATCCATGCCCGAGGCAGGATTCGAACCTGCGACCGTAGCAGTCACGCGGTTCCGGACTGAAGCGCCTAGAACCGCACGGCCACCGCGGCCGGCACTTCGCGCAGACAGATGGGGTACAGAAACGCGAGCGGTGAGGATGGCGGCAAGAAAGGCATCTGACTTTCTTCTATCATTAATATTGCCAAATCCAATAACTAAAATACTGACTCCTTGAAGATATGGGATACAGGCTAATAAAAAGAAGAAAGAAGTACATAGTTAGAAACTCTTTGTTCAGATTAAAAACACCAGACCTCTTACATTTCATACCATGAACGTTCGGCGAGTACATAAATTTATAGCCTGAATTTGGAATTCTGTATTTTATGTCTATATGTCGTCTAGAACAGGTTCTATTTTCTATGATATTTTCCAAATGTCGATGGGGCTTTCAAGTTGATGAATCATTTGTTCCAATTAGCTACAGCGAATTCAACTATTACACTAATGTCATCTTGTGTGTAAAAATTGTCTCAACTTAAAATACTCAAAACAAATTCTTTTATAGTCATTTGCGATTTAAAAAATCGACTATTGTTAAATATAAATTGCATGTGCCATTGATATTATTCATATTTGTGAACCAGATTCCTAGGTAACATGTTGTTCAATAGACTACTGTCCCTTGTTATTTTAATTGCTTGCAGCTTATGGCGGTCTTGGTTCCCTTGGTTGTAAGGTAAATACTGGAATGGGAAATCCGCTGCCAAATATCCACCCTCTCCCCACAAGTCCTAGATTCTACACTAATGCATTACTCGCTCTACCTACAGAGAGTTCACCGTTGAAGCATGAATTAGAAATACATCAAGCAAGGCGCCTGTAAAATCACAAGGCCACTGCAGAAGGGTCTGGGAGTCAACTAAGGGCATTGAACCGCGCTAAGTGCCACCGATTGTACTCCATCACGATTGTTCTCTTTGCCAGCCAAATACGTCGAACGTCCGGTTCTCTTCCGTGCGGAGTGTCATCAGCGATCGGGTCGAGCTAGTGCTCACCACACTATACTCGCGTTCGGGAACAGCAGAGTTGAAAACCTACTTAGCTATATCGAGTTAGGCTTTCTGCGGTTTTCCGAAATGGATCAAGTCGATTCTCGAAAACGATTACCTTCGCCATACTTGTCCTGCCTGAGCTCGTGGTGCATCTCTGATGATCTTATCGTCGACGAGATATTAAACCACACCTTCCAGTCTCACTTCTGTCTTTCCTTCCGCCGCGATGTTGGCAACGGAGACTTGGTAACCGTGCCGTTATAAGAATGGCGCTCGTGAAGTTTTACGTGAGGCGTTCAGTAAGTAGAGCAGTACATTTTTTTCTCGGCCAATTCCGATTGAAAAAAAGCGGAATTTGTTGTGGAACATTGAGGAATATTATCGCTTCAGCCCCTGTAGTTTCGTGAAGCTACGATAGGTGGCAGCACTATGCGTAGCCTTCAAAATGGCGTCTGTAGCAGAGCTGCGTTGCAAGCAGAGAGCCATCGTTGAGTTTCTTTTGACGGAAAACTACAGCATTGTCGCTATTCATAGGTGCTTGCAGAATGTCTACGGGGATCTGGCAGTGAACAAAAGCAAGACGAGTCGTTAGGCGAATCGTGTGTCATCAACGTCACGCAAACCCGTCCGATCTCCCGCGTGCTGGCCAGTCCAGTCGCACGCAGCTGTGACTCCTGCAGTGCCGGAACGTGAGGACACTCTTATTCTAGCTGATCGACGAATCACAATCAAACACCTCCCTGCATAGCTGGACGTCTCTGTTGGTGGTGCTGAAACACTTGTCCACCAGTTGGGGTACTCGAAAGGTGTGTGCCGGCTGGGGTTCTCGCTGCCTAACTTAAGACCATAAAGAGTAATGAAGGACAGTCTCTGAGAAATCCCTTGTACGTTATGTGGCTGATCGTGAAATTTTTTTGTGTCGAAAATCGTCACACACGTTGAAACATGGATGCACCACATCGAACCGGAAACAAAACGGTAATCTGTGGAGTGGCACTCACTGTCTCTCCTCCGAAGGAAAAGTTCAAAGCTACACCCTCAACCGATAAAGTCATGGCGACGACCTTCTGGGACTCTCAAGGGGCTATTATGTTTGATGACCTTCATGATTCAACGATCAACTGTGAAGTATGTTGTCCTATCCTCAGGAAATTAAAGAAAGGACTTCAGCGCATTCGTCGCCTCAAAAATCCAAAGGTACTTCTCCTTCACCATGACAACACATGGTTTACACAAGTCTGCGTACCTGAGGGGAGCTCACAAAACTTCATTGGACTGTTCTTCGTCATCTACCCTACAGTTCGGTTCTCACACCTTCCGACTTTCATCCTTTCGGCCCAGGAAGCAGTAATGGATGATGGGGAGCTTATTGATGCAGCAAGACGGTGGCTTCGACTTCGACCAGTAGAGTGGTACGACGCGGGCATACAGGCCATCCCAGTAAGATGGAGTGAGGCTGTCACACTAAACGGAGAAGATGTTGAAAAATATGGTTTCGTAGTCCATCCTACTTTCAGAAAAAATTGTGTTGCATAATTATCATCTCAAAAAAATAAAAAAAAATCAATCTGTAAAAAAATCATTCTGTGACCCTGACACTATCTGATTGTGTCGCTTTCCTTCAATGTGACACATTTTTCTCAACGGTTGGTAACTTGGCAGAGATCTTGGCTGAAGAAGTCTGCATTTTGTCTGTTCAGGAAACTTTTACTTCGGAAGTTACCTCGTCGTCATTGTGGAAATGCCTGCCACGCGGCGTTTCCTTCATCCGAGGAAAGAGAAAGAAGTCACTGTGCGCCATACCAGGAGAATCGGGGGTGGGAGGAAATGTGGTAGTCCAAAGAAGCAGCGTTTGTGACTGCGTCGTCCGCAGAATGCGTTGGGCTTGTGGACTGTCGCAAAACCAAGCCGGCGGCGACCTTTGGTCACGGACAAATTCTCGTGAAAGGTGCTGCAAACATCCACGGCAGATTTGTCGCCTCATTTGTGACACGCCGATCGTCTACCAGCAGAGCTTTAACCTCTCTTGCGAAGTGTCTTTGCAGTCTGATCACAGCGTCGTATGACGACGGAATGTTGCAGGTTTACCCCCTTCTACTGCAAAAAACATACTAGCGCACGATGCTCTGTAAACCCTAGATTACTAAACCCTCGTAAAATTTGCGATTGCATTTGGTGCCAATTCGTGGTTCCCGCCAATCTGGTATGGTCATTATAGGGCGTAAAATAGGACAGTTTTACTTACGTTGTATGGGACATACCATTGGACACCTTACAATCGTAGTTAACTAGTGCATAAACTTTTGAATAAAATATGAGGTAGTAAAATTTACGATGGTTTACTAACAGCCTAACATCGTACACCCCCTCTCCCGCTTTTAGTGTTCTAGGGTTAATGACCGGCAGTATTTTGTTACGGTTCCCCTAGCGGCGTGCTACGCCACTGTGGCGTAGACATGTGCCTGCAAACAAACAAAAAATTAATGTCAAATCTTTAAATTTTGGAAGTGGTGACTAAAACTTTATTACTATTCCCCGTCCCTGTCATCAGTTCTTAACTCATCATTCCAGCGGATGAGAAATGACACATCAGATTTCTAGGCATTTTTTAGGGCTGGGTACCTCACTCAGTAAAAACGGAACCCTTATAAGATCACTTTATTGTCCGTCTGCCCGTCTGTATGTCCGACTCTTACGAACCCCTCTTCTCAGGAACTGGTATACGTATAAAGTTGAAACTTGTCGCGTATTCAGGTCTATGGTCTCTTGGCGGTATAATAAACCTTATCTTCCACGTAAATGTAATTAAAAGATAGGGCCGCTTATGTCACATATTTTGACACTCGGAAATTCATTCATCAAAACTTACAGAGTACATCCTGTTGACCAATAATCATCAAATTTGGCAAGTAGCAAGGTTTCACAGTACAGGTAAAGGAAACAATTCGAAAACTGTCAGTTTGTAAAGATATCGCACGAAAAAAGTTCGTTTTCTCGTTTGTTGTCCGCCTGTCTGTCTGTCCGTTGTGACCCTTTCTTCGTAGGAACGAGTGGACGTATCAGGTTGAAACGTGTCACATGCTAAGTAAGGCGGATGGTCCCTTGGCGGTGTAAAAGACTCAAGCTTCTAAGTAAGATGACGATATCCTCAGGAAATCGTTTGCTTTAATCCCAGCATTGAAATTTAATTTTATCAAGTGTTGTATGTCACAAATTTTAAAATACATAATATATTAAAGTGAAATAATTGTATGATTATTGTTCCATATAAATTGTCGGTGTTTGAAAACAGTGGTGAAACTTCTGCTTGTGGTTTGCATATCTCAACTGAGAGGAAAGAAAAGTTGTTATTGTGATATGCTCCGCCCGTCGTTCGCCGTTAATTTATCAGGAGCTTCGTGTGACACCATCTTCCTCCACATACCTGCGATTCTCAGGGATTTTTTTTTTTTTCAAGTTTAAGTAGCCAACCGTCAAAGTCAGTCCAATCCAAAGACAATGCTATTTACGTCACATTTTCATACAAACTCTCTTATCAAAAGCTATAGGGTTATTCCCGTTGACCTAGAATCATGAAATTTGGGAAGAAAAAGATTTAACAGTACAGGTAAGGGAGAAAATCCTAAAATTGCTGATCTGTAATTATATCACACCAAAAAAAAAAAATATTATTTGTTGTACGGTTGTGTGTATGTTCGTCTGGTAAGACCCACCTTTCTCAGGAACTTGAAACATTCTCAAAAGTCTTGGAATTCCTGGAACCGATATCTTGCCATTATCAATATCAATAAGAGGCAAAAACCTTCGTCATTCTCGATTGCCGCTATGGACTAACTATCTATATATGTATAATTAAGTTTGTACGTAACCCTCAGAGCGCAACTCCCATTCGCACTTGGCCATTTTTTTATAGTTTTGTAGCATTTCCTACGTTGAATTGAGCTTCACTTTTAATTTACTGCCACAGAGAGTTCAGCATCTGTCAGTGATAATAATGATTGAAAACACAAAGGAGCTAAAGACATAAGCTACCAGTGGGCATTGATTTATATCACTGGGGCAAATTGAAAATTTTTGGTTGGCCGGGCCTCGAACCCGGGTCTCCTGCATAAAGGCAGATGCACGGACCTCTACGCCATCCGGACTCACTGGTCACCACAACCGCACGACCTGTACTCTCACGCCTCCCGTCAAACCCAAATTCTCATCTTGTACTGAGCGCTGTTGATGTAGTATATAACACTTATTTACTTCACACCAAGACACGCTCCTTTAGCCTTACGTAATGCTATGCATGACTTGAAGTTGGTCGCTTGGTCGACCCTGATTGTCCGTAAAAAATTACACATTACGCCAGATTTTGTTGATTTTATGGTGCAGTCCTTTAAACACATAACTGTGCAGCACTTTTTACGCTTAATATTTTGGACACAGAGCGTATTCATGATGGTAGCTAAAGAGCACGTGCGAGGTCTTACTGAAAATCCTGTTTTGAACTAAAACATACAGAATATAAAAATCAAATGAACATTACGTTCATATCTGTATGCTGTTTCACACATCCCGTTATGAAGAGAATCCTTTGAGACAGATTACAAACTGTACTGCAGTCACTATGATTGTAGGGCAGTGGTGCCAATAAAAATGGAACAGGCGAAAAAAGTGTCAGTGGGTGTTCAGAATATAACAGTGGACAAAGGCGCGACTGTGAGCTGGCGTTGCGATCGCTTTATGATGAAACAGAAGAGAAGAGCGGCGTCGTTATTAAAAGCGGCGGACAGCTCGTTAGCACGGCGAGCGTTCCTCTCTGAAACGCGAGCCGGCCCGTCATCACACTCTCTGTGCTGCAACGGTGATACTCTTTTGTCGATCCTTTCTGTCTACTTGGATGAGCTGCAGGAAGAAAGGAAAGAATGTCGTGTGTTAGGTACTAGCAGGTATCGGTAACGGGGTAAGGAGAACAGAGACTGGGAATATTTTTTTTGCTCCCAAGAAAAATTCGTATTCGTGTCTCCTAAGGAGCGAAACACTGCTTCCATGAAATTCGTCGCTAACATGAAAACATATTGAAGTAACGTACCTGTTTCTTCTCCCATAGTCGTTAATCCCTTATGGCCACAGTCATTATTACGACGAATTAAATCAGTGATGCTGAGGCAGGTAGATAAAGAATTTAGACACTCTAACTAATATAGGTATTTCTTCTGTTTGGGCAGCTATATAACGTACGATGACAGAGTCATAGTGGATAAAAAATGCAGACTGGGAGTACAGTTTCTGAAACGAGACATATTTGATAACGTCGAATATTAGAAGCGTTTGCTGCATTTGTATTTAGTGTGGTCTTGTACGAAAGTGTAACGTGGACGACAAACATTTCAGAGAAGAAGAGAATTGAAGATTTTGAAATGTGATACTACAGCTGAATTCTGATAACACTGGTAAATAGAATAATGATGAGATACTGAAACGAGAAAAAAAAATTGTGGAGCAACTTATAAGTATGGATCGATTGAAAGGACACATCGTGAGGAATCAAGGAATGGTCACTTTGATTATGGAGGGAAGTGAGCGAGTGTGTGTTTGTGGGGAGGGGGGGAGGGGGGGGGGGTTAAAATTGCAGAGGGAAACCAAGAATTGATTACACTTAGCTAGTTCCCGAGGGTGTAGATTGTATTACACTACTGGCCATTAAAATTGCTACACCAAGAAGAAATGCAGATGATAAACGGGTATTCATTGGACAAATGTATTATACTAGAACTGACATATGATTACATTTTCACGCAATTTGGGTGCATAGATGCTGAGAAATCAGTACCCAGAACAACCACCTCTGGCCGTAATAACGGCCTTGATACGCCTGGGCATTGAGTCCAACAGAGCTTGGATGGCGTGTACAGGTATAGCTGCCCATGCAGCTTCAACACGATACCACAGTTCATCACGAGTAGTGACTGGCGTATTGTGACGAGCCAGTTGCTCGGCCACCATGGACCATACGTTTTCAGTTGGTGAGAGATCTGGAGAATGTGCTGGCCAGGGCAGCAGTCGAACGTTTTCTGTATCCAGAAAGGCCCGTACAGGACCTGCAACATGTGGTCGTGCATTATCCTGCTGAAATGTAGGATTTCGCAGAGATCGAATGAAGGGTAGAGCCACGGGTCGTAACACATCTGAAATGTAACGTCCACTGTTCAAAGTGCCGTCATTGCGAACAAGAGGTGACCGAGACGTGTAACCAATGGCACCCCATACCATCACGCCGGGTGATACGCCAGTATGGCGATGACGAATACACGCTTCCAATGTGCGTTCACAGCGATGTCGCCAAACGCGGATGCGATCATCATGATGCTGTAAACAGAACCTGTATTCATCCGAAAAAATGACGTTTTACCATTCGTGCACCCAGGTTCGTCGTTGAGTACACCATCGCAGGCGCTCCTGTCTGTGATGCAGCGTCAAGGGTAACCGCAGCCATGGTCTCCGAGCTGATAGTCCATGCTGCTGCAAACGTCGTCGAACTGTTCGTGCAGATGGTTGTTGACTCAGGGATCGAGACGTGGCTGCACGATCCGTTACAGCCATGCGGATAAGATGCCTGTCATCTCGACTGCTAGTGATACGAGGCCGTTGGGATCCGTATTACCCTCCTGAACCCACCGATTCCGTATTCTGCTATCAGTCATTGGATCTCGACCCACGCGAGCAGCAATGTCGCGATACGATAAACCGCAATCGCGATAGGCTACAATCCTACCTTTATCGAAGTCGGAAACGTGATGGTACGCATTTCTTCTCCTTACACGAGGCATCACAACAACGTTTCACCAGGCAACGCCGGTCAACTGCTGTTTGTGTATGAGAAATCGGTTGGAAACTTTCCTCATGTCAGCACATTGTAGGTGTCGCCAACCTTGTGTGAATGCTCTGAAAAGCTAATCATTTGCATGTCGCAGCATCTCCTTCCTGTCGGTTAAATTTCGCGTCTGTAGCACGTCATCTTCGTGGTGTAGCAATTTTAATGGCCGCTAGTGTAGTTATGGAGAGGTGAAGAACCATACCTGGGATAGACTAGCGAGGAGACCTCAGTAGCATCATGATTACAGATGTCGGTATTTTCTTGAAATTTGTGCGCATCTGCACTTTGATTTTGTGGGGAACAACATTTTGACCTATGTTGTCTTGTCTGTGTCTCAATACCTTCAGTCAAGGAGATCCGTGTTGAAGGCTGTTTTAACTCCAGATCCATGGACGACTCTGTAGTGTGCGACGGACCAAGTAGCCATATTCCTGTTGACTACTGGACATGAGTGGCTGCCCGTCTGCGTAAGATCCCCATCCTCCCGTCTCGAGAATGTTTCCTATGTCACACGATAGGTTCGATCATAAACAAAGAATATTTAAAAGAGTGTACAGCAGAATTAATTTATTGTAATTCGGACTTAAAGAGTTGTGTTGACGTGGAAGCAGGCGAATGACAATAACTTAAGTGCCAGAACATTAAAATAATAACAATAACATCATGGCTTTTGTGGTGTGCCCTACTAATGCTCAAATTATTAAGGAGGATGTACACTCTAATACAAAAACATAACAACGCAGCGCGAAGGAATGAGGCGAATTGTCCGAATGAGACGGAAATCGGTAGACGTGACGTACATGCACAGCCAAACAAATGATTACGATTTCAGAAGAAAATGGATGATTTATGAAAGAGAAAGAGCTTCACAAATTGAGCAAGTCAATAAGGATTTGATCCATCTCTGACCCTTATGCAAACAGTTCGTCGACTTGGCATTTATTGGTAGAGTTGTTGTATGTTCTGAGGGATGTCGTGCCATATTCTGTGCAACTGGTGCGTTAGATCGTCAAAACCCCAAGTTCGTTGGAGTGCTCTGCTCATAACGCTCCATATGTTCTCAATTGGGGGGACATCCGGCGACCTCGCTGGCCAAGGTATGGTTTGGCAAGCACGGAGACAAGCAGTAGAAACCTCGCCGTCTACTGGTGGGCGCTTTGTTGCTGGAATGTAAGCCCATGATGGCTCGCCATGAAGCGCAACAAAACGGGGCGTAGAATATAGTCGACGCCACCGTTGTGCTGTAGGGGTACCGCGAATGACAACCAACACTATACCAATCAGTGCCAGGCCGAGTAACTGTTTGCATAACTGCCAGGGATGGACTAACGCGTTGTTCACTTGCACAATTTGTGAAGCTCTTTCTCTTGAATAATTCATATATTTTTTCTGAAATTGTAATCGTTAATTTATCTGTAGATGTACATCGCATCTATCGATTTTCGTCTCATTCGGATAATTCTATCGTGGTGCGTCGTTTTATTCTCTTAGAGAGTACAATTTTCTGCATTTGGCATTTCTCTGTAGTTAAGAACATAATATTTTCATTTTGGAAATATTCATTTCCGTCTTTAATAACTGTAATTCACTTTTTTGTTATTTCAAAAAAAGTGGCTCTGAGCACTATAGGACTCATCTGCTGTGGTCATCAGTCCCCTGGAACTTAGAACTACTTTAACCTAACTAACCTAAGGACATCACACACATCCATGCCCGAGGCAGGATTCGAACCTGCGACCGTAGCAGTCGCACGGTTCCGGACTGCGCGCCTAGAACCGCGAGACCACCGCGGCCGGCTTTTTGTTTTATATATATATATATATATATATATATATATATACTAATGTAAATTTTTGGTAATTTGCTTCATTTGGTTTGTGACGTGTTCGTTCACGATTCTTAATACTTCTGCTGCCATTCTCTGTAACCCATGTAGTAACTGTTATACAATATGATATGGATGTATCGGCGTCTTACAGGTTGTCCAGTGTTACCTCCTCCAACCTGTAGCTGACGTGTCATACGCTCAACAGTATCGTAAGATAATTGTGAAGAGCTCTCGTTGAGGTTGCGTCACAGATGTGCACTGAGTGCATAGGTATGGAAAGAAAACAACAAAAATTACGAAACCAAGATACGGCACAGTACACTACCGTCGAAAATCTCGAAGGTGATCACCGAGTTTTAAGATTCCCATTGGAAGGACGGATTAACTTTGCCACTGTACAGATGTTTGGTACTGAACCCATGATAATACAGCTTAGTTTGGTGGTCAGTAATTGTCCGTCGCCACTTCTCTTCATCAAATTGTGGCGTTGCTTCGGTCAGTATTTATCGACCCTGCTGCTTCGTTGGTGAATCCCCAACAATTCTCGACCTCAGCTGCGTGCAGGTGAGCTGTGGCGAGCAGCCTCGATCCGGCAGGTATCCCGACGTTGCTGCCAGGCGCACTGAGAGACACATCGATTGAAATTCAGGTCTCTTTCGCTGCCGCCTCGTCGCACTGGTCATTTTTTGCGGGCTGCTTCCGGCTAATCTCATTGTTTATCTATTTCCTCAATTCGCGCCGGAAGGGAATGGCTGTCGGAATTTGGCAGCACTGCTGCCTTTATTCGTGAACGACTTCCCATTCGTCCCAGTCGAGCAAACTATGAACTGAATGAATTTATTGATCAGGCAGGTGACACGTTGAGGTGGAACTAGCAGTTAAATTTGTAGAACAGCCACAAGTTGCGTGTAACTTTTCCTTTATTTTTTCTGTATTTTATTAAAATTTGTTCTTCAGTTTTCTATTCTCTTTAGTGAACCATTCCTGTGGACCTGTTCATTCGCAAATGACCCACCTCTACTTAGTACGATATTGGAACAAATGGTTTAAATGGCTCTGAGCACTATGGGACTTAACATCTGAAGTCATCAGTCCCCTAGAACTTAGAACTACTTAAACCTAACTAACCTTAGGACACCACACACATCCATGCCCGAGGCAGGATTCGAACCTGCGATCGTAGCAGTCGCGTAGTTCCGGACTGAAGCGCCTAGAACCGCTCGGCCACCGCGGCTGGCGATATTGTAACATATGGATGCATGATGGCATCAGACAGTGGCTGCCTGTTATCGTGAGATAATTTACTACAGCAGACTGTAAATATCGCACTAAAATTATGCCATTTCTGTTTGAAAGCGGGCCGGAAATTACGCTAAAAGTACTCCATTTCTCTTCGAATGCGTGCTAGTATGCAAATAAAACGGACGAAACCATGTTCGGTTCACACTCTGCGCGGTAACTACAACGGCAGTGTGGAGTGCTGAAATGATAGTCGCCCTACGATTAACCCAAAGAAGGGATGCAGGTATTTGTTTCCTAGTGCACATGCGCTGATGTCATGTCATCCCTTCCGGCACTGTGAGTGGTACATCGCTCGCAGCACCAGGTCAAATATTTTTCTCTGAAAGTGCGTGCAACATATTGTGTAGAGTGTAAAGGATTTTGAGTGGCAGTTAACGTATAATGGCATTGTAGCCGAGTGGTCGAGTGCACTGAGTAGCAGCAATTTATTGGTTCAGGTTCGATTCCTGCTATTGTGATTTTTTCGTTTTATTCCTCACTATGTTAAATTATTAATTACAAATTTTAAATATATACACAAGCAGTTTAATTTATGTCCGTAAAATAAGTGTATTTAATTTAGTTGAAATTAATACCCTTGTAAGACGGGAGGCCACCGCTTTGTAGCATGTCGGTAAAAGTTTGCACGAGCTGTCACTGGCGCCAGACCAGTTGAAAGATCTTCGTTGATCCATTATGGATCGTGGGACGACGGCTGGCATGAACTTCTTGATGCAGTAATTTACCAACAGCCGTATGTATTGTAGAAATTTATTTTATTTTATGAACTTCTATGTGCTACCAGTATCGGCATCATATTGACGACGTCTTCAGGCCCCAGTCGTCATAGTCGAAAAATCAATATACACGGAAGGAGCCATATAACAGGATCCGTGAATCAATTCGTCCTGCAACAGCTCTTGGTGGCCAGGCGACACAGTCTGGATCCAGTTATATGGCTCCTTCCGTGTATAGTGATTTTACGACTATGACGAGTGGGGCCTGAAGATGTCATCAATATGATGCCGAAACTGGTAGCACATAGAAGTTCATAAAATAAAATAAATTTCTACAATACATACGGCTGTTGGTAAATTATTGCATCAAGAAGTTGAATGATCGGTGACGCGAGTGAAAGAACCAAAGAGGACGTAAGAGAAACAGTGTAAGAAGCCGAGACGGGCGCTCGCTCTGGGTAAGTGGCGCCGTGCGGCCTCTCCGCTCTCTCCGGCCACGTGTCCATTGTGGCCGGGTCACGACGCAGATGGCGGACATTAGCACCCCGCCGCGCCCGTCACGCTGCGCGCCGCCATTCTTCATCCTGCGCGCCGCTTAAACACTTAATCGGCGAGCCGCGGGGTTCCTGATGACGGCGCTATCTGATGCCGGCCGGCACGCCCGGTCGCCGGATGACCGCTCCCACTCGCTGTTTCTGCGGCCTTGGCGCTGGCCTGCCTGTCCCTCCACTTCGCTTCACACCACTCAGCCTCTCTGTCTACTTATTTTGTTTCCCACTTTCTGCAGTGCATGACAGTTGCTGAGGAACAACTTACCCCTTGTTGAGGAACAACTGCCGGTTGCTAAGGAACAACCAGTGATTGCTACTGAAGCCCCACCACCACCACCACCACCAAAGATAGTAAAAGGGAATGTAGAGGGGCCAAGCCAGTGCTCAAACAATCTGCATGCATTAGACTGTTCATGCAGTACGGTATTTGGGGAAGGTTCTTGTAGTACCGATGAGTGCGACATTCCGTGTGGCAAGGCAACACATCTGCAGGACATCATTTGAATGCTAAAGGTCATGGACGAGCAATTGGACGGCTCGAAGCCGATCAAGATGTCACTACTCTGGCCACAGTCATTTATGAGTCGAAAAGGGTCCTCTCTCGAATAAGAAAGGCCGCTGAAGGTGGAAATGCTGTGCTAAAGCATTACGGTGCTCATAAAGGGATCACCATACCTCAAGCGGATCGATACGTAGCCCTGTTTGCAAGAGGCAACACACATCTCACTCCTGAGCCGATCGCTGCAGGCCTCACAACTGCTGCGGGTACTCGTGTCTACCAGAATCATTCCGCGGCGATAAAATCAGGTTGGTTTGTATGCTCGGAAACGTGTTAAACGTTATGGTCTAAGCTGGCATTATGCACAGTGGTCGAACACCGCTGAATATCTTTGCACGAGTTGCCGTTAGATCACAGCGGTATTGCATGGAGATTATTCTGGATCTTGTCCAATTGTTTATGGGTGCAATAGGTCCTGACTTTCGGTTTATGGACGACAACGTCTGCCCACACTGAATCGCTGAGATGTCGGGCGAAGATATTGAACCTATGGAATGGCGTGTTTATTCCCCGGACCTAAAACCTGTAGAGCATGCCTGGGATGATCTTGGCAGACGTGTTGCTCAAGGAACACCCCTTCCCGTTTGTGCAAAAACTGAAAACCACCTTCAGAGAGGAGTGGGACGATATTCCCCAAGGACTCCTCAACAGTTTGGTAGTCAGCGTGAATAATACTATAAGTCTGTTATCTTGCTTTCTCATATGGTGAAATCTGTACCATTTTTCATTAGAAATATACGGTGTGTTCAAAAAGTGTTTCCGCAGTGCCGTATGATTGTTAGCCGCGCGTGCCGTATGGTTGTTCGCCTGCCTGGATTTTCAACGAAGCAATAAACGCACAACGATACTGCAGTGATATTCTCTACCCATTCATAGGAGAACTTGTGTTGAGTGAAATACTGAACGGTTAATTTCAACAAGATGGTGCAACCACGCATACAGCTCGAGTTTCAATGTTACTGCTTGCTGATGTTTTTGGTGATCCCAAAATTTCACAGGGACTTTGGCCTCCACGATCGCCTGACCTAACACCACCTGACTTTTTCTTCTGGGGTGCAGCGAAAGCATCTGTCTATAAAAACCGTCCAAAATCCATCGATGAACTGCAATATCCACTTTCACTGCTTCTGTTACAGAAGAAATGCTACAGCTCGTGTTTGGAAACATGATTAGAAGAATTGAATTGTGTATTCAACAACAAGGGGGACATTTTCAACATTTAATGTGAAAGCTTGTAAGTAAAAATGAATATTCAATAAATTAATAACTTGTACTTCCTGAGTTTAATTTCGGTATATTCACTGCGGCATACGGCACGCGCGGCTAGCAATCATACGGAACTGCGGAGAGACTTTTTGAACACCCCGTACCACTCCATTTGTGTTACGAATGAACTGTATTTCATGTCGTCCATCATTCCCTGTGATTATTCCTGGCCAACAATCTCTCTGCTCCTTGGCTTTTGTCAAGCAGTGTATTTACTTCTCTTTTGCCAGATTCCACAGTCCTATAAAACTTACGAAAGGGCGACATGATTCTCCCATGGCTGTAGAAGCTCTTTCTATTTCCCACTGGCCAATTTCGGCTCTTGTGCAACTGTCAAGCAGTCCCTCCACACCTAAGTTGATTTAACCTCTCTGGTTTGTTGATTTAGGGGGAGGGGCGAAATAGCGAGGTCATCGGTCCAATCGATTAGGGAGGGATGGCGAAGAAAGTCGGCCATGCCCTTTCAAATGAACCATACCGGCATTTGCCTGAAGCGATTTAGGGAAATCATGGAAAACCAGAATCAGGATGGCTGGACGCGGGTTTGAACCGTGGTCCTCCCGAATGCGAGTCCAGTGTGCTAACCTCTGCACCAACTCGCTCGGTAACCTCTATGGAGTGTAGCCCTCTACTGAAGTGAAGCGTAGGCGATGAGCAGGTCAGACTAAAATGCTGAAGACCGAGTGGGTGGATCGAGTGATGCATGAGCAGGTACTGAGAATAATTGGGGAAAAAAGAAATTTGGGGCACAACCTGACTAAAAGAACAGGCAAGTTTGACAGGACACATACTGAGGCATCAGTGAATTTCCAATTTGGTAATAGCAAGAATTACGGGAAATAAAAACTGTAGAGGTAGTTCAAGGCTTCAGAACAGTAAGCAGGTTCAAATGGATGTAGCTTGCGGTAGTTATGCAAATTTCAAGAGGCTTGCGTAGAGTAGACTAGCGTGGAACGCTAAATCAAACCAGTCTTCGGAATGAAGACGATAACAGTACAATAAGAAGACGCAACAAAACAAATAGTCGTAAACTATATATTAAGACATTAAAAATTACCAGTTATGTATGCGTAAGACATTAAAAATTACCAGTTATGTATGCGTGTCTGCTATCTAGTCGTCAAACGACCGACACACGGCACGAAAATATAAAACTAAAGACCAGCATCCAGTGATAGCAGTTGCTCCTTGTCATTGAGGTAAAAGAAGGAGTTGAGCAGTAGCAAATACATGTAGCATATACAGTTGTGGGTGGAATCAAGTTGTCCTTCCGAGTAAGCTTTTCGTGTGCCTTTAATCGTGTAGGCTGTTTGATTGAGGCGCGCTACATATTTTTGTTCCCATTATGTTACGAATCTTTTCGTAACTGCTGCTAGGGCGTGGCGTGCTGAAAAGTAATGGTTCCGAACTTTTTTATGTGAAAACTCTTAAAGCTTTGTAATAAAACAAACGCTGCTACCAATGTGCATCTTTATTCTTCACGTTTACATATTTATTTGTCAACATATTTACCCTGGCAACGAACACATTTCTCCCAAAGACAGAACAGTCTGTTGATACCGCCACTGTAGAATGTTTGACTTTTTTGACGGAACCAAGACCTGACCTCTGCTTGCACCACTTCATGTCAATCAAGGCGAAGTCCTCGAAGGTGTTCTCTAAGGTTTGGGAATAGATGGAAATCGGATGGGACCAAGTAGGGACTGTATGGAGGACGATCGATGACAGTGAACCCAAAATTGTTGTAGATGTCGCAGCGCTCGTGTATGGCCTGGTATTGTCATGCTGAAGGGAGGGGGTAGGGAGGGGGCGGGTTGCTCCATGTGTGGACCAGCTCTCTGAATTCGTGCTTTCAGTTTTCTGTAGTCAGAGAGACGATTAGAGCAGGCTGACACGTTACACGCTACAATTCGAAGCTCTGTAGCGGCAGAGGGTTGCAACTTGCGCCAGCGAAGCAACAAAGTCGACCGACTAATATGCATGACATGTAATGCCTCAACCGATGTTGAGAACAGAATAAAAAATTCGGCGGCACTACTTTTCAATACCCCTTCATACATGCGCCTGTAGGTTATATACCGACGTTCCCGTTGTTGTGTGTGTGAGCGAACTATTAAGAGTTGTTAGGACGTGAGCTTTCGTACACACTGTATGCTGCTCCAATATTCGTGCTGATTAACAAGGTCGGCTACAGGTTGAAGGGTCTGATGCAAGACTCGAAATACAACTACTTCGGAATAAGGACTCATGCTTCTGGAAATAAATCCGAGCCAGTGGATTGGAATTTCAGATACATCAAGTACGGTAAATTCACATGCACCGTAAGTTCAGCAAAGATAATTTATTGTCTCTGTGTATGCGTACCGTTTGATGTGACTAAACGGAGACAACGTAGTAGACTGACGAAGCACCGGAGGAGATACGAAGAGTTTACTACAGGCAAAGAGGGCATTCCTTTCCAAATGAATTATACTAGTATCGAACACAGGCCTTAATTGGAGGAATAAATTTCTTAGAATATATGCGTCTGGAGCACAGTATTGTATTGCAGTGGATCACAGACAATGAGAAAACTGGAAAAGAAGGGAATCGGAGTGTTTTCCGTGTGATGTTACAAAAGAATGCTGAAAATTGAGTGGATAACAGGAGAAATAGAGAAGTCCCCTGCTGAATGGACGATGAAAGTATTATATGCCAAATAGTACCTAAAAGATGGGACAGGATGATAAAACGTTCACTAACTCATCGGGGAGTAACTTTCATGATACTGGAGGGTGCAGAAGAGGGCAATAGCCTGTAGGCGAAGACAAAGATTGGCAAAAAAAATGGTTCAAATGGCTCTGAGCACTATGGGACTCAACTGCTGAGGTCATAAGTCCCCTAGAACTTAGAACTACTTAAACCTAACTAACCTAAGGACAACACACACATCCATGCCCGAGGCAAGATTCGAACCTGCGACCGTAGCGGTCGCGCGGTTCCAGACTGTAGCGCCAGAACCGCTCGGCCACCAGCGGCCGGCAAAGATTGGCACATATACATCAAATAATTGAGGACATCAGATGTCAGAGCTACTGTGAGACGAATACGTTGACACAGCAGAGAAAATTGTGACGGGCCACATCACTTCATAAAACTGATGAATGAAAGCACAAGTTAGAGCTATTCCTCAATGTTTGTGGCGGTCCGCATATATTCACATACCTGTTGTCCGTATTAGCGCCCGCCAGTTCTTTCTGCAGCCATTGCACTCCAGTCTTACGAATAGTTTAATAACTCGGATTTGGAAGTACACAAGCACAGTCGAATTACGTCGTCATCGCCTCTGTGTCAGATGTGGCAGTTACAGTGAAAATTCTATTTCTGTGCGTAATCCTCTGCAGCAACCGTCTCTGTGTGAGTAACAGACATGCGCAGACTAGAGGGAGAATGTTAATGTTGTACGGCTCCTGCAGAGGCAACAGCGAGATATCGAGGTCTTGTTATCATTGCTCCCAAAGCATCGCAGTCGTGACAGGAATTATAAAGAGCTGTGCTGCAGCCATTCAATATTCAGACCGGCTTCCGTAATCCATTACTGCATCCACTGGGGCGAGATAGAAAAAAGAAACATGGCAGCAGTAGAGAGTAATTTTTTTAGATATATGGCGGAAAAGCGCGTTCTGGAGTTATCTATACAGCAAGGACGATGCCGTAGAAACACATAACCCAAAGTATGGCTATTTTTAAAAGCTGTTGCATTCCAGGAAGTAAACTGTTAGTCACAACTTCGGCATTGGAATACCATTTACAGTCATTAAAAAAAGAACTAAAATTAAGTGTATTAATAATGTTATGTGATTGTATCATCATCATCATAATCATTTATAGCATTAAAGGGCCTTTAAGGCCTACGGCAGAAAAAAAACAAAAGAAATAACCACGCTCCAAAAGGAGGAAAATCAGCACTCTATAAAAAATTATAGCACACGTTTAAAAAAAGCACAAAAAAGTCAGTCATTCGTATCAGAGGAAATGTCTACTGCAGTTGCTATGCCATCGTTACCGGTCTCTAGGTGCACATTCCACCAACGTCGGCTCCACTTCTTTAAGGATTGTTAATATTCGATCCTTCCATCGCGTCCTTGGTCGTCCACATAGGTGTTTTGCAGCAGTTTGAACATAGAGGACTCCATAGATCTTTCGAAGTGATTGTATAAGGTAGAAATTGTTTTTCAGTAGCCAATTACAATTTTTTTATTTATGGATACATTTTCAGTGCTTCCATAAATTAATGCAAATAATTATTACATTGAAAATGGAGTAATAATGCATTGAACAGGTTTTCAAAGATAGAAATTTTGCCATTTTTTCCAGTTTTTGGATAAGACAAAAATCTTTCCTAAAAGTCGTGGACACGCAACCGATTGAAGCTGCAAGAAACCAGGGGTGATGTTCTGCACTGATAAGCCGCGGGTACCATCATTTGCGCCAATAAATTTTAGTGAGTGCTTGGAGAGCAAAATATTTCCCTTACACAATGAAGAACGCAGCGTGGACCCAGCGCGTTCAAGCACAATGTGGAAATATCCTTAAATATTATGTCAGTAGCTGCGATCAGAAACATACTGCCATTATTCCTATTTTGAAGGTTGATTGGAACACCTCCGTCCTTTATACGACATGATGATTCAGGGCGGTATGTCCATATGATCCTCAGACTTCCTGCGGAACAGCCAGGTAGACGTGATATACGTATATATAATTTGACGTAGAACATGAAACTTTGAATTCTTTAATTTACTCACCACCAGAGGTAACGGTCACCTCGGCCACAAACTCAAAAAAAAAAAAAAAAAAAAAAAAAAAGATACTTAAAAAAAGGTCTAACGTAATGCCTTTCCTTGACTATGCTGCATAGTGATCTCTGCAGGTGATTAGTGCCATCTAAACATTGACAAGTGGGGAGGACTTTTAGCGACCAGGCGACGGTATCAAAAGAAAGACAACCCGTACGTGCGTTTCTTTGCTCGATCCTGCTTTCCGCTCCTAGACTCCGGGTTTGTGCCGGTAGACCACGCAGTGTACACGCGCTCTGGAATGTATTGATTTCATGTTATCTATACTAGTTTCCTCCAAGGTCAGTTTCTCCACCACTGTCCCTAGCTAATTAATGACAGCATTGGAACAGTAGGCTTACATCAGTTCTGACGTAATACTCCGCATCCAGCTTAACTCCCGTGGCGGCAGTTACCGTGAAGACCTCTCACATTTTAATCAACAGATGAAATCAGAGGAAGCTAGGGGTGTGTTGCATCGAGCGCCGTTTGCGACAAGTTTTACCACTTGGCTAATGGAAGCTACCGTGTAACAAAGAGAAAAAAAAAAACAAGAGCGATGAGCTGTGTTGAACGTGAGTGATCCTGTAGAGAAGTAACAGGGCTTAGTCTCCCACACCTAAAAGTCAGAACTTGAGACTGAAATTGCATCTTCAGCTCTGATAATTAGGAGCGAAGTTTTTACAGTAAATGAAGGTTCAGAATTTGAACTACAAAAAGCAATTGTCAAATAGCAGCAACAGCAACATTGTCATTAGCCTTATACCACAAGCAGTCGAAGAGCTTTCTCTCCCGACCTACTTCAACTCGCAGCAAGGAAGTGCCACTCTTAGAAACCGCACCAGGTACGTCCACTCTGCGGTGCGTTAGTGATATTTCTAAGGAACTTCCTGTAACTGAGAAGATTTTATGGCAGATACAAACTGGAAACACATCAGAAACGTCTAGAGTCCCAAACCGCTGCCAGAGACGGTCTTATAAGTGCAGTCTTTAATGTGCTGCTCAGTTACTCCACGTGGGAGGCAGTCTGCTTTCATCAGTTCACCTCAGCTTGAAAATACTAACGACGCGTATGCGAAGTATGGGTTGCAGTTGCTGCAGTGAATTCAGCGCAGATGCTGCGAAGTGAAAAATTTCAGAGAGAACTTATTCGTTACAAGCAACTACTTTAAAAGTTATACACACTGTCGCCTATGAAGATTACAGGAGACTCGAAATTGACACCCTCATGTGGGAAATGATTATCCTTCAAGACCAACGCTATAATGTACAGAGTCTTGAATTTCAATGCTTAATGTAATCTTTTATACGGAACTGTCAGTTCCTTCGTGTTTTCATTATACTTGTTTCCGTTACATGTTTTAATCATTAATTATTCGCATTTCAGTCATGTTAATGTGACCACCCATCAAAAGCCTGAATATCCACCTGTTACAGCGCGGACCATTGCGAGACTTGCAGTAAGAGAGTCAGTGAGATTCAGGAAGGTCCTGAAAGGGTTGTGGCCAGATGCGCTAGATTTTTCGGGTAAGGGTCCATGGTGCGTACAGACGCAATAGAGATGGTCCCACAGATTCTCGATTGGGTTTAAATCCGGGGAGTTTAGTAGCCAGGGGAGTACAATAAACTCACCCTGGTGCTCTTCGAACGAAACACATACACTGCGAACTGTCTGACATGTTGCAATGTCCTGCTGGTAGATGCCACCGTGCAGAGGAAAAAGAAACTGTATGAAAGGGTGGATATGATCCTCAACGATGAATGCATACTTGTGTTGATCCACTGTACGTTCCAGAATGATGAAATCATCCAGGGAATCCTGCGAAAACATTCCCCAGACCATAACGTTCTGTCTTCTGGCCTGGGTGCTTCCGATGATTGTTGCAGATCCGTACATGCTAACGGCCATCTGTCCCCTCGCCACTGAATGGAGGTCCAGTTACGGCACTGTTTTACAAAGTCATACCTTTGTCGGCGATGAACAGCAGTCGGCATGGATGTGTCAACCTGGCACTTGCTGCGGAGAGCCATACGCAGCAAAGTTCATCGAACGGTAGTTGAGGAGACGCTGTTGGTAGCCCCTTTGTTCATTTGGGCGGCCAGTAGCTCAACAGCTGCACGTCTGTTCGTGCGTCCACACCTTCGCAGCCATCGCTTACCCCTGTCATCTACGGTCCGTGGTGCACCATAGTTGCCTCGGCCCCGGTTCTTGATAGCGATATTTTTCCGTGCAGGGCATACCTTAACCACGGCAGGCTCTAACAGTTCACAAATTTAGCCATTTTGGAAATACTTCCATCCTTAGCCCGAAAGCCAGTGGACATCAAATAAATCTTTCCGTTGTCGCATTACGACGATGACTGCACTGTTATCCGCGACCCCCCGACACGCTTTGTATACCCTCCATTGCTAGTGCTGCCACGTGCCGTCTGTGAGTGGTTATTGCGCGATGACGTCGGACATAGACTGTATGAGATTAACGTGACTGGTCCGTGTATCAGTAATGTAAGGTAATACTAATTACATTGTATGAGTAAATTTTACAAAGTGCTGTTGGGAGTGAGAAAGATTAATTACGTATAGTCCATTCACCACCTTCGCCAAAGGAGACACCTGCCCATTTGTCTGGCGCTCCAGGCAAATCACGGAAAATCTAAATGTGGATGATCGGACATGGATTTGACCTTCCGTCCTCCCGAATGCGAGTCTAGTGTGCTAACCACTCCAAACTATTTCCGAACCGGCTTAAGTTGCTATAAAGCCAAAGTCACATCCTCACTTTGCACACAACCAACATTGTACATACGCATTATTTCAACCCGCCCAAGTATCGTTCTTAAATAACATTACTGTGCGTGAGACACACGTGTGGAAAACACAACCGCGGTTTGATTACCTTCTGAAAGCAGTGCTTGCTGGCCAAAAATCGTTAGAGAGTCACAAGTGGAGCAGATGTAATTCACGAGGAGAACACGGCAAGTAGCACAGCCCGATTATCCAGGGACTTCGCTCAGTGGAAGAGGGTTCAAAATAAGCGAACATGTGTCTCAGTTTATCCGTAGATAATCGACCTTTTAAAAAAAAAACACTTTTTTATTTACTTTATGTGCCTTTTAGTGCACATAAAATACATCCGAAACGGTGGCGCAGCGGCTAACGTCGCGGCTTCACAGTTTTGCGCTTCGTATTTGAAACCCGATTATTGGTTTTCTTTAATGATTTGCATTTTTCGGTATCCACCCATGTCTGCAGAAACTTAACCGCCCACATTCTTCATCTGTCTTCAAGAAGGCAGCGGACAATTCGGTCTTCGAGAGCAACAAGATGTGAACCAACTAATTGAACAACATCCGAACGAGTACGCAACCACCATAAAATCCGGGTAGCTAACAAGAGAAACATACAGTCAGTTCATGGATAAAGTTTTACAGCCGTATGTTAAAGCGGGGCCATTGTTGTTCATTATTGATTCATGGAGTGGACAGAGCGATCTTTCGTTAAAAGAGAAATTCTTTGATGAAGATGGAAGGCCAACCAGTTCGTTGGAAGTGATGCTTCCAAAGTGTCATCTGCCATCCCTGTGACTTTTATCGACAGAAAAAACATTTCATCTGAAAACTGGAGAAGTGCACTACGTTCATTGCGCAGCAAAGGGATATCACAACTAAACGCGACGCAATAAAAAAAATCGATGCATTGATTCATTATCAGCAGCTAGCGCCAGTTTTCGGAAAAATTATCCGTCATGAGTGATTTGCCTCGGAATTGTCACCAGCCTGTGAAATCGTCACCAATGATAAGGACTTTTTTCCGAGTGAGATTCATACGAGGAAAAGCGACTAAGGCAAATATGCCTTTGCGTGATTTCACGGTTTTGGGGGATTTCTATGTTTCCAATGTTTCTACAATCGGTATCATCCAGAGAAATGCACCATATCACCCTGAAGAATAAAAATAAGAATAAAACATAAGAATTAATATAAGAATTGACGTAAGAGTGAAATATAAGAATATGGGAATTTAAATCCCTGAATATACGCACACACACATATATTATATGCAAGGTGTGATTAAAAAATGCTGTGAATAATTTTATTAGAAACAAAGTAATAAGCTTACGTGATATTTGATTTCATCTGCTTCAAGATACTGTCCTTGGCTATCATGAATTTATCCCAAAGTTGAATCCATAACTGGAAGCATTTCGGGAATGCTTCTTTCGGAAGGGCGTTCAGTAGCTCTGCCGTGGCCCTCTCAGTGTCAAGAATGGTGTCCTTTAAGCACGGTTTTAATTTTTGGGAAGAGCCAGAAGTCGCATGGTACTAAGTCTGACGAGCAAGGCGGATGTGGACTGACAGGAACCCTTTTCCAACCAAAAACTCGCGAACCAGAAGCGAGGTATGGCGCGGCGCGTTGTCATGTTGAAGATGGCCTATTTTGCTGATCTTCTTCGTACATCGTTTCTCAAACGTTGCAGTGCGGCGTTTACAATGGTTCCCCTTGGAGCAGACTCTGATCGCACTGTACCATCAATATAGAAAAAAAGAGCATTACTTTGATATTAGATTTTGACTGACTTGCCTTTTTAGGGCGGAGAGCTTCGCTGGTTTTCCATTGAGAACTCTGAATTTTCGTTTGAGGGCCGTACCCATAGACCCAAGTTTCAAATCGAGTTACAGTCCAGTTGCAGTCCTGATTTGAATAAAGACGATTCTTCACCTCCGTGCAAACTGACAGGATTTTCCTTCTGTTCATTACTGAGAAGTCTGGGAACAAATTTTGGACTCACTCGTCTCATTTGCAAATAATCGGTTGAAATGCTTTGCACGAACAATTGCAAAATGCTGAGTTCTTCGGTGAGCTATCGAATAGTTATTCGCCTGTTTGAACGATAAATTTTTGTCCTCTTTTTGGACATTTTCTTCTGTTTACCTTCTACCGACTAAAACGATCATACCACTTGTAAACAGTCTTCACAGTTTCAAAATTATCAGCAATTTCAATATTTCATGAGTTTCTTTGGCATTCTTTTGCAACTTGACGCAGACGTTAATGTTCACCTGTTGTTCGAAATCCATGATGCGCGACAGGCAAGGTGAACATCATCAACATAATCTTATTTTAGCGTCTGTGTACGCAGACTCTCAAGTCAGAACGTGTTCAGACATGACACTGCCTGTCTCAGCGAATCAGGCTGTCGGACCAATTACATCAAATGGCTGTAGCGTCAGCTGCTGCTGCTAAAAAACATTCCTTCACCGTATTTTTTGGATCACACCTCGTGCGGTAATAGATGTAGGACACTGATTGTGAAAACCAGTCGTGATTGGCTCAAATGGCTCTGAGCACTATGGGATTACCATCTGGGGTCGTCAGTGCCCTAGAACTTAGAACTACTTAAACCTAACTAACCTAAGGACATCACATACATCCATGCCCGAGGCAGGATTCGAACCTGCGACCGTAGCGGTCGCGCGGCTCCAGACCAGTTGTAATTGTTCATTAATATAACGCCCTTGTATCTCCTGGCTTGAAAAGAAACATTCATGTAGTAACCTTCTACGGACATCAGTATACAAACGAATAAAATAAAATAAAAACAATAATCGAGTTTCGAACAGGTGGTGCAAAAGTGCGAAGCGGTCAGCACTTCTGGTAAGCATACCGTGCACTAAAGAGCATCTAAATTGCGTCGAGAACGTTGAGTGTTATTTTCTCAGAAACTGTCGAGTATCTACGGATAAAGCGGGACATCTGCTGGTTTACTTTGACCCCCCTTCAAATTGAGCAAAGTTACGGGGAAATCAGGTTACGGCACATTCGTGTCCTCCTTGTCAGTAGAAATTCCCCAAAACGCCAGCTCCTAGTGTTGGCGGCAAACTATGAAATTGTGCTACGTAGTACTTGCACATTAACTGTAAGACGATAGCTGGTTGGCGAAACTACCACTCTTGAACGGCGCAGCGAGGCGAAGAGCTGGCGGCCTTGTGGCGCGCGGGCGGCTCGTTCCGCTCGGTTGGCCAGCGCCTCCAGCAGATTCCAGCAGCGACATCGCCCAAGGACTGCGCAGGCGTCCCAGTTCCAGACAACTTGTAGCACTCCTCCTCTGGAGCAGGTGCCCAGGACTGACGTCGTGTTTACCTGCCTTATATCGTCGTTCTACCGTTTCTTCCCGTTCAGTCACCTCGAAGACTAGAGTTACAGATTATAACTGGTGAGTCGCGAGGTAATTAGAGATGGACTGCTGGTACCCCAGAGAAGAACGCGGACGTAATCAACCGTCAACTTATCAAAGGAACAACCACGCTCGGTGCACACATTACAGCTCGTGAACTTTTTCGTCATCAGTTTTCCAGTTGATTCGCTGCGGCCAACTGTAACATTACCTACACCACTTAAGTGAAGGACGTCGGCCACTGCGTCGTCCGAGTGAGAGGTAATATGTGAAATTTTGAAGTATCGGCACGATCTTCGTGGATATTGGAATATTGAACTCCCTATCGATTTCCGAAATGGAGTGTCCCATGCGTCTTGCTCCAGCTACCATTCCACGTTAATTTGCGTCGTGCGGCCGTAATTACGCTGGTAACCTTTCCACGTGAATCACCTGAGTATTAATTACAGCTCCGCCAATGCAGCGCATTTTGTGCCTTCTGTACGCTATACTACCGCCAACTGTATATATGTGTATCGCGGTACCATGACTTTGTCCCCTCAGTGTATGTTGGTAGTAGTCAAACTGTGTCTGTCTTTATAATTTGTGCCCGCTGCAGCTCCCTCTAGTATCATGTAAGTTAATTCTCTGGTGTCTTAAATGTCATATCATATTGTCCTTTCTTCCCGTCACTTTGATTTACTTTTCATGTTCAGCGTTTCTAATCGGTTTTTGCACATATCAGTTCATGCCCCATCTTCAATGATTTTATCTCCACCAGTCAGTCATTTTATTTACATGGTCCTTATTCAGTTTCAAGCTCGCTATACAAAATGCTAGTCATTCCCTTGAAACGGCACAATGGTCGCCTTGGAGCGTCTTAGGTGAAGTTGAACAGGTACCATGCGGCTATTGGACCCTTCACCACTGACGTGAGCCATGCCAGTTGTTTCGTTTAAAGGAGTGGAGCGGGAACTGGGTCCAATAAGTGCAGAGTGGCCTTTAAAGATTTCTATTAATTACCAAAGAAATTAAACAATAATTAAACACAGTAAAATTTCCTTTGAATCATCAAATAGATCTTGAAACACGTATGTTGTGCGGCAGCGATGCTGAGACATTGTAGAATCTCTGACCAGAGCAGTTGCGCTCGACTCGCAGTAGCGAGCAGTCAGTCAGTCTGCAGTAGTCAGTCCTCAGTAGTGCTTGGAGTCGGTTGGTAGCAGTAGCGGAGAGCAGTCGGCGGGCGTCGGCATCGCAATGGTCGAGATTCAGGACGAGGTATAATTTATTTAAATAAATAATCATGCAGCTTTGCGCTCATCAGATAATGTAACGAACAGTCATTGTAATTTAACTTTCAAAAATCGCCCCCAATAATAATTTTGATTTAAAAGCAATTTTAGAGACAATCATTCAAATTTCCTTCCATTTCCTTTTAACAAAGATTTTTAAAAGGTACTTCCAATGCTTTTCATGCAAGCGCCAGAGAACAATAAGAGCAGAATTTTGACATGCAGTTTCACTAAGGTAAGAAATTTATTCTCGTTTCGCACAGGGCAAACACCGACTTTTCGGTTGAATTGAGTTTAGGTTATCATTACAGTTTCATTATCATGGGATTAGCGTTCATTATTTAATCGGAACTTGTACTTGAGTCAGATAGCGAGCTTTCATTTAATTGTCTTTGCCATTAATATTCTTGTGGGGAGTTTATACTTAGCTGTGGCACCATTACTAATAAATATTGTTTTTATTTTTTTAGAATATGTTGTGGGGAGGTTACACTTGGCTCCATTTCTATTAAGTATTGTCCTTTAAATTTTCCGTGGGGAGGTTACACTTGGCGACACCCAGTCCAGGATCGTATTTCGTGAGAATCTTTTAAAAAAAAAGTCAGATATCTGCTCTTATTGCTTAAATATAATTATAATTTGCGCAACGCTTTTACTAATCTTGTGACTTTCTTTCTACAGGTCAACGGCAATTCGCTGCTCTGTTGAATTTGTGTGTTGTTTTTGCATTGTGATTATTTCTTTTGTGAATATTTTGTCTGTTGTAAAAATGCCGCGAAAGACTGTGAATAGTGTATCGCGAGGTATTGTGAATGAAATCACCGATTCGAACAACTCTACCGATAGGACAAGTGACACGCAGTGTAATGATGACAATCCTGCGTTCACTAACAGTCAGTGCGTTCCAACCACTAATGATGACTTTTGTCTTAATGATGAACAAACGAACTTGGTTATGTCCTCTGTTGGTTTGACGACAATCGATGACGCGGGGAGCTCTATTGTAATGAGCGCTGCCCAGCCTAACACGACCGGTTCACTAAATTCAAGTAACGTTCAGGCAAATATTTCAAATGAAAATGAACGGGACACAGAAAGTACGACGGATTTATTTAATTCCGAAATAATGTCTGACAGTGTACATCCGACTGACAAACCCTTTTGTGAATCTCAGAATAACCAAATGGCTACAGAAAGCGAGACAATTTTAGATCCACCATTAAACAGCACAGTGAATAAAGTAGGTAATGTTACCTCGGATCAATTGATGGCATTATTGCTACAAGTTCTTGAAAAACAAGACAACACTTCCAAACAGTTTAATGAAAAATTAGATAACAATGATGTAAATTTCAAGCAACTTAGTGAACAGGTCAAACAACAGAACGAAAAACAAGACAAGCTTAATGAAAAATTAGATAACAATTCCAGACAGTTAAATGAAAAATTAGATAACAATTCCAGACAGTTAAGTGAACAAATTAGAGCCGTTGCCGCGCAGTGCCATGACACTAAGGAACAGTTACGCGAGGAAATCGAGGCTTGTTCGCGAAAAAGTAGCGAAGAGATTAGAACTGTTGCTCAAGAATTAAGGGAAATGCAAACAGCCACAACAGAAACACTAAGAGCGGAAATCAGTACAGTCGCTAAACAATGCTCTGAAAAAGCTACACAATTACGCGACGAGTTTAAAACAATGACAACAGAACTTTCGCGCACAGTGGATGAAAAGATTGATGCGAAGTTCGAACAACAGAACACACAGATTAACGAACGCCTTAGTCTTCACATACAGAACAGTGATACGCGTTTCCGCAAATTTATTGAAGATCAAAATCAAGTAAAACGTCAAGTCATGGAAACAATCACTGCTCAGAGACAGGAAGACAAACGTAAAATGTTTGCGAAGGCAAAAACGTATGTAGACAACAATATTGCTACAGTGTCGGATAAAATTAATACCATCGAACAGTCAAACACAGAATTACGTGACGAAATTTCTGATCTGAAATTGAAAACAGACACATACACAACCGACTTTCAAACAGTGACCGACAGACTCGAACAATTAGAATTAACACAGGATTCCGATGTTACAAAACTGAACGAAACTACAAGTAAATTGCAAAAACAGATTAAGGCCACTGACACTAAAACCGATGATCAGGTTAAAATACTGACTGAAAAATGTGAAGAATTGGCCAGTCGTATTGACGTCATCGAAAGTACTAATGACAATAAATCAGACGATACTACACCGGTTTCATTTAATCAAACATTGGAATTTCAAAATTTACAGCAGACGATTAATGAGATTGATTCGTCTAATAACACCTTGCATAGAAAATTGTCAAGTTTACAGCAGGAGGTAACACAGATAAAAAACATTTCAGTTAATAACACATCACAGCAGACGCCACTTTTCGAACATTTGCCAGACTCGCGCAACGCGTATAATTTGGGTAATCTACAGAGAGTACGAGACTTAGAGGCCGAACAACCACAGTTCAATAGATTCTCTTACAATCCTGAACCTGTTCCATCACACAGAGACGATAATTTCGATTACAAACATTTTCTGTCAGTGAGAAAGTTTAAAGTGTTTAAAAACGACAGAACACAGATTCACCCGCTAGATTGGATACAACAATTTAGCTTTGCTTTTCCACCGACTTGGCCTGTAACGCATAAGCTTGAATTTATTTGCAGCTTTTTGGAAGGCGAACCGGCAACTCGTATGAGGCCGATCGCGAGGCAATGTTATTCAGTGGAAGAGTTTCAGAATGCGTTTCTATCTGCGTATTGGTCAAAGACGACACAGCGCGGAATTAAAGATCAGTTAATTAGCTTACCAAATTATGAGAACACGAATTTTTCCAGTGTGACGCAATTTTTTGAGCACATGGTGCAACAGAACCAGTACCTAAGTGAACCGTACAGTGAATCTGCACTTATTCAATTATGTATCTCTAAGCTACCGCGATCATTAAGAGTTTCACTTTTAACCGGCCAGCAAAAAGAAAATATTTCAGCATTCAGAGATCTGTTACAGCTGTTGGAGGTACAACAATCTGATTATTCTTTTGTGAACAAAAATTCTTCGTATAACAACGAAAGCCAACAGACGTACGGCAATTATGATCAAACACGTAATTTCAATAGGAGAAGTAACAGGCGCTTTAGGACCGACAACCAGCAAAATTTTAACAGCAGACAAAATTCACATTATCAACATCATCAAAACTTTCAGCAACAGGAGCCACCTTTTAGTAACAATAGACGTTTTGCACCACAACAGCATGAAGGTCAGCCGGTTAGCGTACCTAACCAACAATGGAATGCACAAGGTCAACCAGGCTTTAATGTTTCACCGCGTGCACGTGTAGTCCCTGATACAACAAATAGTAACGCACGGCAGCAAGGAAGCAACTACGTACAAAGAAGACAGTATTTTAATTCCTATCGCAATGCACCGTATAGGAATAACTATCACGACAGACGTGAAAATGACGAGCAAAATTATCAACGTACATATAATAATAGTCGATCTTACCAGCAACAAAATCATCAGCAACAACATATTCTAGTAAATGAACCCGACAGTAGGTATCATCCAGAGCGTAATGCGTCTGGAAGAAGTAATAGAACTGTTCAAATCGTAGAAATGCCACAACGTCCTCCTGACAATAATAACACGTCAGATAGAATCTGACTAAATACTGTACAGGACGCATCTTCCAATAACACAAGCACTAGTTTTGACACGCAAAATGTTGTTCACGAGAATGTAATTACGTTTGACGACATCAGAGACACTCTTTTGCAGGAAAAACCAATTGTTCAGAAAACCATTTCACATCCTGTCATCGAAATTAAAATAGGTTCATCGAAATTTTCAGCAGTAATTGATTCTGGGTCACCTATGTCAGTCATTAATGAGGAGACTTTTAACGAGTGTAACAAAGAGAATACGTATCCCACATTACCTTTAGGCAAAACCAAAGTGAAAGGAGCAGTATCAAGTAAAGGTGTTGACGTTAAATTACAGACGCATTTATCATTTTGCATTGGAGGTCATACTTTTCATTCAAATTTTTGGATTGTTCCCTTGTTGACAACAGACGTTATTTTAGGCATGAACTTTCTGGTACAACACGACGCAGTGGTCGATTTTCAAAATTCTTATTTAATGTTGAAGGACGAAAATGTACAATTGGCTTTAGAGTTTCAGCATTCATTATCTGCGGAAGAACAAACAATTAACTGCACAGAGCTCATTTCAGCAACACGTAACATAGACTGTAAGCCCGCATTGTTCACAGACACGTACGTACATAACTATAATACTCCAGACGAAGCTGACTACGACGTTATGCAGATGATTTCAGATAAAGTTAAACAAAGCAGTGCAAATTCAGACGACGAACGAACGCAGTTACACAAAATTCTTTTACAGCAAGCTCCAGTTTTCGACAACATTCCTGGTACTATGTCCGGTTTTATGTACGAATTTCAGGTCAAACAACACGACACATTTAAAGCTAAGCATTATCCCATTCCGTATATCCATAGGGAACAAGTCAAAAAGGAATTGCAAGACATGCTCGATCAAGGAATTATTGAACCAGCAGTTAGTCCGTACATAAACCCGCTGCATATTGTTAAGAAAAAAGATGGCTCACTTCGCCTTGTACTTGATTCACGTCACATTAATGACATTATTATTAATGAAACAGATCGACCACAGACTTTAGAGGAACTTTTACAGAAATTTCACGGTACAGCTATTTATTCTACACTAGATTTGAAATCGGGATTTTGGCAAATTCAACTTCATTCGAATTGCAGAAAATATACAGCTTTTCTCTGTTTTGGTGACTGTTATCAGTTTTGCAAATTACCATTCGGCTTAACTATTTCCTCTGCAGCTTTTATTCGCGGTTTGAACACAATACTTCCGACAGAACTTAAAGATAGAATCACGACGTACGTAGATGACATTCTAATCGCAGAAGCTAACTGGTCTGAACACAATCTGATTCTTGAACGACTGTTGCAAACTTTCCATGCACAAGGACTTACAGTTAACCTCAGTAAATCGCATTTTGGCAAAACTTCTATAAAATTTCTTGGACACGTAATTTCAGCAAAAGGCATTGCGCCTGATCCAGAAAAACTTCAAGCTCTACGTGACATTACTGTTCCTACAACGAAGAAACAATTACGCAGTTTTTTGGGTTTAATTAACTTTTTTCGCAAATTTATTCATCACTCTGCTTTAGACACGCCTAGATTATGCCAATTAACAGGTAAAAACACTATTTGGTCATGGGATAAGCAAGCACACTCTGAATTCGTGAACCTGAAACATGCTTTGTTGAATGCTCCACTTTTATCGCACCCAGACCTTACTAGAAATTTTTCTATTGCCACCGACAGTTCCAACACAGCTTTAGGTGTACACATTTTTCAGGAAATTGAAGAAGATGGCTCAACAGTAATCAAAAACATCGCATTTGCAAGCCGCATTTTGTCACCTGCTGAACGAAATTATTCCGTTACTGAACTAGAAACATTATGTGTTGTATGGGCTTTTACGAGATTTCGGCACTTTCTTTATGGCAGACATACCACCGTTTACACAGATCACAGAGCTATACAATTTTTACTTTCAGCTAAATTTACTCACGACAGATTAAGCAGATGGAAACTGTATTTACAGGAATTTAATTTTACGATTGTTCACATTCCCGGCACACAAAATGTTATAGCAGACGCACTTTCTCGTTCTCTCAGCAACAATCAGCAAGACGTAGCAACCAACTTCTGCAAAGCAAATTTCAGCGTCATGTACATTCAACAAGTTGCATTTGAAAATTTTATTTCATCGTCATTACAGGACATAGCACGAGAGCAAAGCAAAGACAATGTGTGGAAAGAAATTAAACACCTTTGGCAAGATAAGAATAATGTTACGATTAGAAACCACTACACTGTACGCAATGACATTCTGTTTCGCCGCTCTCATCCAGACAGTAACAATTGGTTATTATGCATTCCTGACGAAGTGGTTAACAAATTAATCTGGTACACTCATTTAAGCTACGCACATTATGGAGCAAGAAAATGTTTTCTTATACTGAGACAGAACTATTATTTTTCAAACATGGAAAAACGTATACGACGAGTTTTAGCGTCATGTAAAATTTGCCAGAAAGCTAAGTCTGACACCACTTCACACATTCCTCCATTATATCCCATTGTACCTGTTAAATTAAGACATATGGCCGCAGTAGACATTTTTGGTCCAATTCCGAGAACTAATAGAGGTTTTTGCTACATCTTTGTCGCTGTTGAACTCACTTCAAAATTTGTTACTTTCACTCCGTTACGCAAAGCTACTGCTAAAACTGTTTCGAAAGCATTTGTAAAGCATTTCTTATTTCATGTAGGGCATGTGATGAAAGTAATTTCTGACAATGGATCACAATTTCGTTCTGTCATATGGACACGCATGTTACGAGCTAGAAACATTTCTCCGATTTATATATCCAAGTACCACGCTTCTTCGAACCCTTGTGAACGATTAATGAAAGAAATTGGTAAACTGTGTAGAATATACTGCCACAAAAGACATGTTAATTGGGACACACATATACACTCATTCCAAGATGTAATTAATTCCATTCCAAATGAATCCACTATGCTATCTCCGTCTGTTATACTGAAAAACGTTGAACCACCAAACAAAATCAAAGAATTAGTAACATTTCCTACATCTCGTCGATTACGACACCACGAAATAATTGACATTGCGCTGAACAACATCAAACGTGCCGCAGAGCGCCGGAGAAGACAGCAAAAACAGGTTTGTAGACGCCGAGACTTTCACGTTGGACAGAAGATTTTAGTACGTACGCATTATTTATCCAGCAAATTAAAAGGTAGGTGCAGTAAATTTGAACTTCTATACGCAGGTCCATATCGGATTCGTAGCATTCCTCACCCCAATGTTGTACACGTCGAAACTCTGAGAACCAGAAAATCGAAAGGCAACCATCATGTGTCAAACATTAAACCCTTTATCGAATGAAACCACTTTACGATGTAACATGCTATGAGGCCGTTTACACATTTTATGACCACTTATGCAATTATATTCACATGACTAATTACTGATGATTATCGTATTTTTTCTTGGCAAGTGCCCGGCAAGGTAAGGTTAGCAGGTCGCTTTTCTTGTCGTTACACATCAGACCGTGCACATTTTTTCAGATGAACTTACACATTTTATGACCACTTATGCAATTATATTGACATTACTAATTACTGATGATTATCGTATATTTTTCTTGGCAAGTGCCCGGCAAGGTAAGGTTAGCAGGTCGCTCTTCTTGTCGTTACACACTAGACCGTGCATTTTTTCAGATGAACTTACGCATTTTATGAATAATTATGCAATTCTCTATAATGACGCATTAATTTTATCAAATTCTCTCTCCATTGAAGTCTTTAATTATCGCATCTATTAACTACACTACATATAAGCTGAACACAACGAATGTCACATTTTGTCTTTCTTATGTATGTACGATTGTTTTCATGTTTTGTTTGTATGCACTGTGAACTAGTTAAGGTATAACACACACCATTTGACTTTGACATTTTGCCTTGTGATATCTCAACATCGTGACTGTTTTACATTTTCCTTTTTTGCTGCTGCATTACGATATTCTCTGTACACTTTTTGCCTTTAAACACTGTCTGTGCTTTGAGATATTACGTTTTCTGTCATGTTATGTTGTATGCTTAATTGAGTCACCATTAACCAGTCACTATTTAATGGGTATATGATTTAAATGCAAGACATTAATCTTTGTTCATCAATTTTAGAAATAAATGATGCGTACAGGAAATGAATTAAACAGAAGTGGGAATTTCACCTATGGAATAAACGAAAGAAGATGCAATAAGCTAAGAGGACGAGTAAATGGATCAGAATTAACAAGCATTAACCAGAATATATTATACACATCGCAGAATAGCAGTCTTAACCAATTTTTTCTTTCAGAATACAAAGCGATTGATGCAAGCTGTCAGACAGAACTACACATTTTAGTTTTAAGTGATGAAATATGCTAGGGATTAGGAATAGTTGTGTGATGAATAATGAAATGATTTTTGCAGATGATAATGAATGCTGATAATGAACAATGATGAAGAATATGGTACTATGAATAATGAAGTTTTTGTTTACAGGTGATGATAATGATGGAGTTATGATGATATGAATAATGAAGTTTTTCTTTACAGATGAGGATAATGTTGAAGTTATGTATTTATGCTATGTAGTTATTTAAGTATTTGTTGCAGTTTACTTTGACAGCAGGTGTTATATTGCGTAGTAGGATGACTGAAGGTTTTGGAAAGGACAGCTATGGAACACATATTTTTTATACACATTTCACTACCTGTTAATTCGAAGTTCACTACTTTTCAGCATAGTCTGCGTTTCTTCTTTCAGCTCAATAATCCATTTTCTATTTTTCTTTCAGGAGAAGCTTTTTATGATACTTACTAAACTTGTTACCTATTATACCTGTTCTAGTACTTGCATTTTTTTTACCCACTTGTGTCTATCATTTATAAATGTGATAACCTTGCTACAGCTGACTCATGACGAATGACGTTACACAATCTTTTCATTTATAGGAACAACCTAGAAGCAATTTTTTCTCTTATTTCTTCTTGCTTTCCCTTATAATTACCCAAAGCAATGCATTGCTAGCAGAAAAAACAAAATGTATTAACAGTCCCAGATAATGTCACTAGTTTATGATAATTCTGAATAACACTGATCAGCTCTGAATAGTATGTCACTTGAATAATGACTTCTTAATGATACCAAAACATAATTGCCACTATCTATTGTAATGAGAGTACTTATTATGCCCATGCTTATTAATGCTACTAATGTTTTGTACTATTCAATACTTGCTGGCCACTGAGTGCCCATAATTAATGTAACTTATGATGCCCATGCTTATTAATGCTAATAATGTTTTGTACTATTCAATACTTGCTGGCCACTGAGTGCCCATAATTAATGTAATTACTTATTATGCTCATGATTATTAAGGCTATGACTGTAATTAACTGATTTTTAATAATGATTTCTTAATGATATGAAGAATACTGAATGATGAATAATGTTTTATACTATTCAATACTTGCTGGCCACTGAGTGCCCATAATTAATGTAACTTATAATGCCCATGCTTATTAATGCTATGACTGTAATTAACTGATTTTTCTAATAATGATTTCTTAATGATATGAAGAATACTGAATGATGAATAATGTTTTATACTATTCAATACTTGCTGGCCACTGAGTGCCAATAATTAGTGTAACTTAACGTTTTGTTAGTGTTTTCAATGATGACTTCCCATATTAATACTGAATGATGATAAATATTTTGTACTAATCGAAAGTTGCTAGGCCACTGAGTGTTAATAGTTACTTGTAAATATGTCATTTGAATGAGGAAAAATGTTTTGTAATACTCAATACTTGATGGCGATTGATTACCACTCTTGTCTTTAAATTAATTAATGAACATTTTTCTGTAATACTACATTCATGGTACAGAAATGTTCAATGACTAGAGTATGGATACCGCAAACTACTTATGTAATCACTAATCAAGACTTGTGTGTTAGTTAATGTCCTTCACCTTCTGACCTAACTACCTGAAATTATTGTAACATCCATTTGTCTTGTCCATCCTCATTATCATGGAGCACTATATTTGGTTTTTGCACTAATTCTACGTTGGTGTGCCGCCTCTTAAAAGCGTGGTGTTGACACGACATGCTGTCCACCACTGTAGGCGAAGAAACTACTTATGTAATCACTAATCAAGACTTTGTTATGGAGCACTGTGTGCCGCCTCTTAAGAGCGTGGTGTTGACACGACATGCTGTCCACCACCGTAAGCGATGAAGACGTTATTCTGGTCCCACTGTTTGGTGTACCTGGTATACTGCCAAATGATAGTATGGAATACTACTACGACGTTTCACTGTCTTGATACGCTGATAAATACTTCTGGGAACGGAACTGCAGATTGTATCACTTAGTTGTGATTCTGTGGAAAGATATGGACTTTCAGTGCAGCTATGTGCAAACTAAAGTGCTACAACCATGATGCAATCCTTCCTTTCCTATCCTAATAATGAAAATCATTTTTACTAACACCATTTATGTTCATGGCATATACATTTTTTCTCGATTTGTTGAACTCTAGTGCGAGTACACTTGTGTCACTTGTCGACATGATTTTTGCCATTTGTTGTCAAAATACTAAAGACATTTTCGATTTGTTTTGAAGTGCAGTATGTGTGCACTCTTGTCATCTATATTGTATATACTTTTTGTGATTTGATGATTTTTTCTACTCTTGCGTTTATTTGTTATAAAAAATGTTCAAAAGTTTTCAGTGCATGTGCACTTATGTGAATATGTTTTCAACTGAACTACAGTGCCTGTGCACTCTTCTCAATTTTCGATATGATTTGTGTTCATTCTGTATACCTTTTATGATTTATGTCATTTGTTACTCTTGTATATACATTTCGTCTTTTACTGATATGTTCTCCACTGCAGTGCATGTGCACTCATGACACTTGTCAACATGATTTTTTTTTGCCTGCTATGAAACTGCTAAAGAATTTTTTAGTGTGTGTACACTTTGTTATCTGTCAAATAATTTGTATATACATCTTTCCTGATTTGTTTTGTACTTATATTTTGTCTTGTCTGTAATGTTTTGTAATCGGTGCATGCGCACAACATTTAATTCATGTGATACATCTAAATATTTTGTAAATGTTAATTAATTAAAAGAAAAATTTGTTACGATGGCAAGTCCAAATGACTCACCATCGCTGCCAAATTTTTGCCCCCCCAGTGGAGGGTTATGAAACACGTATGTTGTGCGGCAGCGATGCTGAGACATTGTAGAATCTCTGACCAGAGCAGTTGCGCTCGACTCGCAGTAGCGAGCAGTCAGTCAGTCTGCAGTAGTCAGTCCTCAGTAGTGCTTGGAGTCGGTTGGTAGCAGTAGCGGAGAGCAGTCGGCGGGCGTCGGCATCGCAATGGTCGAGATTCAGGACGAGGTATAATTTATTTAAATAAATAATCATGCAGCTTTGCGCTCATCAGATAATGTAACGAACAGTCATTGTAATTTAACTTTCAAAAATCGCCCCCAATAATAATTTTGATTTAAAAGCAATTTTAGAGACAATCATTCAAATTTCCTTCCATTTCCTTTTAACAAAGATTTTTAAAAGGTACTTCCAATGCTTTTCATGCAAGCGCCAGAGAACAATAAGAGCAGAATTTTGACATGCAGTTTCACTAAGGTAAGAAATTTATTCTCGTTTCGCACAGGGCAAACACCGACTTTTCGGTTGAATTGAGTTTAGGTTATCATTACAGTTTCATTATCATGGGATTAGCGTTCATTATTTAATCGGAACTTGTACTTGAGTCAGATAGCGAGCTTTCATTTAATTGTCTTTGCCATTAATATTCTTGTGGGGAGTTTATACTTAGCTGTGGCACCATTACTAATAAATATTGTTTTTATTTTTTTAGAATATGTTGTGGGGAGGTTACACTTGGCTCCATTTCTATTAAGTATTGTCCTTTAAATTTTCCGTGGGGAGGTTACAATCTTTACCACGACAATTAGTGGCTATGTGCACACTACATATCCTGAATTAATCTTATAATCTTCTGAAGTCACCTGCGTTCCCGCCACAGTACAGTCAATGCAAGTGGACGCCTTGGTTGTATAATAACCGTCCACGGACGCCGCTGGAACCAGGACTACACATCGTATCACAACAGACTCGTTTGAAAGGGAAACTATGTAAAACCAGACCACAGAAACATTCAATAACAACTCCCTATGCTCTGCTGTAGCACCCACACATTATAACCATGAAATTAAAGATTCCGTAGTTAAGAATTGCTGTGTAGCGGTGGAAAGCCGAATTCCGTCCACTAAAACAGACACCATTGAATTGACCAATAATCTAAAGCGTAAGCTATCCTAATAATTTCAACATTCATCGAGTAACGCAATCTTGACGAGAAATGGCGGCGCTAGATTTTCAGCTTCTAGGCTCAGTTCTCAATAGCCACTTGCAACACGGTAACCAACAGATTGACAAAAGAACCAATAAAAGATCAGGTGAACTCAACTCAGCTTTACTACAGATAATGACACAGGCTTGGTGCGAGCATAACTACACCCAAGTGATTGCGTGTGCGCACACAGTATGCCGGCAGCGTTGCCCCAAGCGCCACAGCAATAGCACCCGGTAGCGCCAGCAGACTAACGTGGTAAGGAACGTACAGAGATTAAGCCCACTGTCTGAAAGCACTAACACCAGGTGCTCAACACAAATTACATTCGGTGGCTCCGCGTCGATTAGAATACATACGTAGATCGTCATTAAGGCCAGGCAAGGTACTATAAACAGCAATAAGCTTCGCCAAGACCGTCACACGTACCTTTTCCATTGCACACGTATATCCATCGGCCAAATCATCATCGGATTTCAGCTATTTAAATCGCTTCTATTTTGTCATTTTGGCCGGCCTCTGTGGCCGAGCGGTTCTAGGCGCTTCAGTCCGGAACCGCGCTGCTGCTACGGTCGCAGGTTCGCATCCTGCCTCGGGCATGGATATGTGTGATGCTTTTAGGTTAGTTAGGTTTAAGTAGTTCGAAGTCTAGCGGACTGATGACAGATGTTAAATCCCATAGTGCTTAGAGCCATTTCAACCATTTTGTCATTTTGACTCTGCGCGCAAATCGTACATCTATAAAAACACGTCGTTCTTGGTACAATTTATTATAATTGCTACTATAGTTAAACGTCATGTAATGATTTACCGGCGGGTAAAGCTTTTATGACTTGCACGTTAAAGCCCAGGTTCTAAAATCCCACAACGACTTCATGGTGTTGTAATAATGAGTGTGGAATTGCAAACTGGAAACTTGCTGGTACGCATTTCGCCACATCCATGTTCATTTTCCACTTTCTGAAAGATTATGTGACTTCCTCATTAATGGAATAGAAGTAAATTCTGTAATATTCGATGTTGCGTGCATATAAGAGTGCTCTCTCAGGAGTGAGTTGTTAACAGTCAATAATTTACAAATTAAGCATCAATACGCAAATGCGAGTAAATATTCAGATCACGTTGGTCATGCCGTAAAACAGATTTACACTCAGAATAAAAGGCATAGCAAAAACTGACACATCTGCAAAAGAATTAAAAGTTAACTTAGTATCGGCCATCTACGAAATATAACAGCAAATTTGCGAGCTACTTCTTGTATGACGCTTCTTTGCCAAACAAGAATGTCTTCAATTAAAGTACTTCTGTGACCCCAATATGACGTTTTACGTCATTTTATTACAAGAAATTGAACCAATACCGACGCATTTTCCGGTAGATCCTTAATGTGCTGGTGTTTTGAAACAGCATTTATTCATGCATCATAAGTTAAATGATCTGCCTCTTTAATGCGTCTGCTAGAATGGCTGTCCATCCATTTTAATTACAGACCAACTCCTGAAATTAGTTTTCAGAGTTTCTAAAAATAAACGTAAAGGGTTGATACACCTTATTCAACAATGCTGAATATATACCTTAACTAGTCTCAGTGCTGGCTGGCTCCAGCTTTTATTTATTTATTTATTTTCTTTTAAATCAGTAAGGCCTCTCACATTCGGGATTGACGTAGACGTATTAGGAAAAGTAGTTAGAACAAATTTATGGAGTAAATTTCGGAATTAATTCTTGAAAACACTTTACTCTCTCCCTTATCCACAACCTAGTCCACATGTATGCAGATTCTTACATATTTAGAAACACGGTAACTTCGAGGTTAACGTACTCTCGCAGTGAAGAAATATCGTAACCTCCAGTTCTCTCTCAGGCCAATGGTATTGTTTTGAGCGTTATGTTCGCCTCACGATCAAGAAAGTCGATAGACAGCTCTTTCTGTGTTCGATACAGCGTGTGAAGTTAAAATGACGTCTTGTGAAGTGAGTGTACTTTCCACGAAAGGGTGCTAGAATTCTGCTGGAACTAGTAGAGTTTTGCAGCTCATCCGAACTGCTCACTCACTTGATTTTTATTTCTATTCTTCCTTCCCTTCAGAGAGCTTCCTTTTACATTGTAGAACTTCTCGTACTCGCTCAGCTCCTTCACATGTCTTATTTTACATGTTCTTTGACATTGTTAGACATGTAGCACCTTTGTAAATTGAACTTTCAGAAAGCATTCAGCATCTTATTATTTTTAGACATTTTACGAAACCATCTTTGAATGTAAAATGATAAAATTCCTCGAGCTGGGGATTGATTTGCGAAGACATTACCGCTGTTGCATAATGCCGACGTGCCATTGTTGCTAATAAACGGCAGCGTTGCCAAAACCGACCCTCTCCTGTTCCACAGTGGGCGCTTCTCCGCCCTCCCCTGTCGTCACGCGATGTGCGCGCATTTCTCTCAGTCCCCACCGCGCCGCATCTGCTCTGCGCGCGACCTAGAGCGTGAGCAGGAGCCAGTGCTCACGCTCATAATCAGCGAGTTGTTAAGACGTGCTCTAGGGGATCTGATCACCAGTGAGTGACTTTTGTTGTACATGACATGCCTGAACAAATTTGTGGACTCCATTGCTCAACGAATTGTGGCCCTTTATCAACGGTAGAGGCTGTGTTACACGACAATACCCGGTATTCTCCTGGGGGTGTCTGATCTTTCGTCCGCTGTGTTGATGGGTTATAATATCTGCGGAGTATTGCGCTGAGATATCGATGTATCAAATATATCAGTTACGAGGTCGTGCTGAAAAGTAATGCCACCGAATTTTTTATGTAAAAAGTCGTAATGCTTTTTAAATAAAGCATTATTAACATTGTAAATCTTTATTCTTAATCTCTTCATATCAGCAGCCTTCTCCATCTAGAGGGCTCCGAACTGTAGCATGTAAAATGGCGGTGTGTAACACAGCTCTCTCGATGCGTGAGAAACAGTGCGCTGTAATCGACTTTCGAATTCGAAGAGTTGGTCAACACATGGAGCACCTTACCTTCAGCGTGACAATGCCAGACCACACACGAGTGCTCCGATATCTACAGCCACCCGGCGTTTTGGGTTCGCGTCATCGATTATCACACAGACCCGACTTGACCCTATCCGATTTTTTTGTGTTTCCAAAACTTAGAGAACACCTTCGACGATTTCACTTTAATAGTGATGAAGTGGAGTAAGCCGAGGTGAGGTTGTGGCTCCGTCAACAAAGTCAAACATGCTACAGCGACGGTAGCGACAAACTGGCCCCTCGTTCGGATAAATGTGTTCGTCACCAGGATACCTATGTTGAGAAATAAATATGTAGACATGAAGAATAAAGAAGTAGATTGTTAACAACGTTTGTTTTTCACAGAAAAAATTCGGAGGCATTACTTTTCAGCACGCCCTCGTATTTAGTGAGAACAAGTGGGTAAAGCTTCAGTTACATCATCAACAATTTCTACTGCAGTCATTCTTCATATGAACTATCAAAGGAGCAGTGTAACCTCAAAGTCGGCGTTTGTGGATGATGGTGCTGCATGGCCTCTCTGAAGCGCCTGCGCGCACTCGGGGCGAGCGTTCGGCCGCGGAATGGCACGGACGATAAAGCAGGCCGGCCAGCGCTGACGTCACGGCCTGGGCCGGCAAACGAGAGATGCCTTATCTCGGCCTTCCGTGCCAGCTTTTTCTCAGCTGCCACCGCCCACGCCCGCCCCGCATAGCTGCCTTGTGAGCCATGGCGTCTAAAAGACTGGAATACAGTGGGATGGAGAGAGGGGGGGGGGGGCGGTGTCGAGGAGGAGCAGCAGCAGCAGGAGAAGGAAAAGAAAAGGGAGACGAACGCACAGGGTGTTCTTTCCCCGTGCAGTGTTGCACAATGTTATCTTGCCAGTCTCGATATGTGCTGTAGCCACGTATCCCAGTAAAACAACTGTAGACAACTGTAGAAAAAACACAGTGCGAAGAAATCACGTCGTGTGTAGGACGGCAGTACGACATTTCCTGGTGTCTCCTTTCTCACTGTCTCGCCACAGACTGGGAAAGCATGTATGTTTTATCTTCCGGAAACCTAGCACTGTTGTTGCCCCGCCGGACTGAAATAAATAGTAACAAGCTGCGTCTTTTTTCAGATAGCGGCCTTTGTTATTTTCCCACACTTTTACCGTCAAGAAGGACGTACTGAAGTTACTGCTGTACTGTCCTAGCTTGCTAAAGCGCCATCTTAAGACTTTTCGATACATACATCTTTTATGAAGCTTATACGTTGTTGACAGGGAGTGCGCGCGAGCACACACACACACAAACACACACACACAAACACACACACACAAACACGCGCGCGCTGCGCGTATTATATGGTTCAGTTTGAAGATACGTGTAAAACCACTATAGCCCCGAAACATGCACACTGTGATTTTTTAGAAGGAAATGATCCTTGAGATGATAAGGAGCAAAAACTGTCATACCGACATATAACTGAAAATGCGGTCCAATGTGGATGCAGGAGAACTTTGGGGATGAAAGTTTCTCTGATTGAAAGCACACGTGAGAATAAATCATGGAGCGGAAAAGTTCTGTCTGTACGAGTGTTTAGCCCCACACTCAACAGACTAGTGAGCTGGAGCACCATCATGTAGCAACCACCATTACCTAGCATACCACCAAAGGCGCAGCTTTCAGCAGGGAAGGCGAGAACTACAGATATGCCTCGCCTGTTAGGTGTTGGTGGAAGGATGTATGGCCCTACAAGCCAATCACCAACCATCCCTGCCTACACACTGAGGCTGAACTGCTGCTGATGGTTGGCTCTCGCCATACCATGACGATTCTCCGTAGCCCACAGGTGGGTGCTGTGAAGCATAATTAATGCTAGTAGGTTTGCAGTGGCCATTCTGGATGACCTTGACCTCAAGTATCAGGGTGGTACACTGCTAAGGAAATTCAGTGTCGGGTACCATTTGGACTCCTTGATGCTCCTCCCCCCCCCCTTCCACTCCACCACCCCTAGGGAATCACGAAGAATTTGATCAAGGTAACCCGGAGGAACCTTCCACAAGCATTAGGCAATTGTATCATGTGAAATAAAAATTACGGTAACTCCCTGTCACCCAGTGGAGGCAGAATAAAATGGCAGGATACTCACCCTGCCCCTCCCCCCCCCCAATGGACCAATGAGGATCAAGCATCCCCTCCTCCAAATTTTCATATTTTATAACTTGGACATTTATGTGGGTGGATTTCACTTAGGAGCTGGGCAACAAAAGGAGAGAGTCAGGCTGTGTCTCTTTGTTAATAACAAAGTCATGTTAAGTCACATTACTTTACTTTTAGACTATGACTGTTTGTTAATGACAATTTAATATTATGTGAATTGACACACCAATGGAGACTACACTCTGGCAGGTATATGAGTACTCTTAACTTTTCCACAATTTTACGAATTTATCCATATATTCGATATTTTTTGTATTTTCCTCAATTTTACAAATTTTTCACTCGATTTCGTATTTTTACCAGGTTTTCGACAATTCTACATATTTTCCACATATCTTGTATTTTACCCAATTATACAATATTCGCTCCACTATTCCCAACATTGCTTCAGTGTCGTAATGCTCTCTGCCAGTCTCAGTGCAGCGTGTGACCAAATCTCGTGTCATTGTCACCGAAGAACACCTTACACATCATCTTTTATAACTGGAACACCTGAGTGGGCATCGTAGAGAGAGGTTGTAGTCTGTGTCTATTTGCTAGTAACAGATTAATTTAACATAATTTGTTATTAACAAAGAGAAACAGCTGATCCTCTCCCTATACTGCTCAGATCCTAAGTTATCCCCATCCACCAAGTGTCCCAGTTATAAAAGATGAAGATGGGGATAAGGAGGACGAGGTGCTTGATCCTTATTAGTCCAGGGGGAGGGGAGGGGTATCCTGAAATTATATAGTGTTCCTTTTGGCTGAAAAGTGGTTACCACATTTTTATGTACAGGGTGATTGTAACTAAAGTTAAACTTTCAAACCGCTGTAGAAATAACACCACTGGTCAGAATAACGTCAAATTGCAACGGAATAGTATCGGAGAAGGGGAAAACGTATGGAAGAAGAAAAATAAATAATTAAAAAATGTAGCAATAGATGTCGCTGTAAGCATCATAATTTAATAGTGGTCGACTACAAATGACAAATGAATCATACAACAATGCCTAAAGAATACGTTTGACGTTAAACATACTGTTCTACTCAGTGTGCATGGGTCTACATGTGTGATACTGTTAGTTACGTAAGCACATCCACCACGGAAAGGTCATATCACATCGGATGGAAAAAATCGGTTTTTAATTATCCTGAGGCCAAAATCGCATAAAAAGCATAAATCAAATCGGATAATTAATTTCCGTGTGACTGGCGCAAAACATGTTCAATATACTGTCCACCGTTTTCTGCAACAAAAAAATGCTTCAAATGGCTCTGAGCATAATGGGACTTAACATCTGAGGTCATCAGTCCCCTAGAACTTAGAACTACTTAAACCTAACTAACCTAAGGACATCACACACATCCATGCCCGATGCAGGATTCGAACCGGCGACCGTAGCGGTCGCGCGGTTCCGGACTGTAGCGCCTAGAACCGCTCGGCCACCTCGGCCGGCTTTTCTGCAACAAGTTGAAATCGAGAAATAGCATGTTCCACAACTGATCGAAGTGTTTCCGGCGTCACGTTCAGAATGTGTTGGGCAATGCGTGCCTTCAGTGCAGCTAAGTTTGCAATCGGTATTTCCGAAATGGCGGCTCAGCAGCTGCTTCACTGAATTTGCAGTGTGCGGAGTTGCACCATCTTGCATAAAAATGATCCCATCCACACATCCAGGCTGTTGAAGAGCTGGAATGACGTGGTTGCGCAAGAGACAAAAAATGGCTCTGAGCACTATGGGACTTAACATCTGTGGTCAGCCGGGCGGTGTGGCCGTGCGGTTCTAGGCGCTTCAGTCTGGAACCGCGTGACCGCTACGGTCGCAGGTTCGAATCCTGCCTCGGGCATGGATGTGTGTGATGTCCTTAGGTTAGTTAGGTTTAATTAGTTCTAAGTTCTAGGCGACTGATGACCCCAGAAGTTAAGTCGCATAGTGCTCGGAGCCATGTGAACCATTTGAGCCATCTGTGGTCATCAGTCCCCTAGAACTTAGAACTACTTAAACCTCACTAACCTAAGGACATCACACACATCCATGCCCGAGGCAGGATTCTAACTGCGACCGTAGCGGTCACGCGGTTCCAGACTGAAGCGCCTAGAACCGACCGGCGTAAGAGAAACTCGTAGCGCTTATGAGTGACGGTACAGGTAACAGGAGCGGAAGCTCCTGTCTCTTCGAAAAAATATGGCCCTTTGGTAAATGATGCTGTAAACCCGTACCACACAGTGATCTTTTCAGGGTGAAGTGGTACCGGTTGATTTGCGTGTGGATTTTCCTTTGCCCATATTCGACAATTCTGTGTATTGACATATCCTGTCTGATGGAAGTGGTCTTCGTCTGTCCACAAAATCTTCCACGGCCAGGCATTGTCCATTTCCAAGCCAGCAAGAAATTCTAAAGCCAAGGTCTCTCTTGCTGGCGGGTCAGCAGGAAGCAACTCGTGCACATGGGTAATTTTGAACGGATATCAAAGAAGGATGTATCGTAGGATTTTACACATCGTGCTCACGGGAATGTCCAATGTTCGAGCAATTCTCCGTGCACTACACGTTTGCACACCATCACTCTTCTTCTCCTGCATTGCTGTGGCCACTGCTTCCATTGACGTCGAATCAATTCGTTTCCTCCCTCTATCATGTTGCACACCAAAAGAACGCGTCTTTTCGAATTTCCGAATCATTTTCTCCAGATCGACGGCAGTCATCGGGCCAACGCCTTTTTCAAACCCTTCAGTTTCCGGAACTTCTACAGAGCGACGTGTGCACAGTCATCGTTCTTGTAATATAGCTTTACAAGACGAGCCGGCCACTGTGGCCGACCAGTTCTAGGCGCTTCAGTCCGGAACCGCGCTGCTGCTACGGTCGCAGGTTCGAATCCTGCGTCGGGTGTGGATGTGTGTGCTGTCCTTAGGTTAGTTAGTTTTAATTAGTTCTAAGTCTAGGGGACTGATGACTTCAGATGTTAAGTCCCGTAATGGTTAGAGCCATTTGAACCATTTTTTACAAGCAGAGCGCGATCCTGTATTGTGACAGTCTTAACGAACATCGCAGACACAAAAGGAGGAAAAGCCGTGTATCCGGCGTGTTTATACCAGCTTCAGTGGGTGATGGGCATGAGAGGTGTTTTCGTTTCCGTATTCAGACACACACACAGCGCCGTCTATTGATCAGTTTTCACACAACCTTTTTTCTTCTGCCATCCGTTTTCCCCCTTCTCCGATAATATTGCGTTGCAGTTTGGCGTCATTCTGACCAGTGGTGTTATCTCTACAGCGTTTTGAAGGTATAACTTTAATTATAATCACCGTGTACTTGACACAGTTCCTTAATGCTTGTGGGTGCCTTTCCGGGGGTGACACTGATCAGTTCTCAATGGTTTCACGCGGGAGAGGGAGTCTGTGGCACCAAGGAGCCATAGTGGCTAACCTGACACTACATGTCCTCATTACTGCAACCTGTTACTCATGGTCAAGGTCATCTAGAATGCCCACTGCTATCCTCGTGATGCTACAACCCCTCGTAAAGGTAGTTTCACCTGTTAATAGAATGGATGACAAAAATCCCACCACCGCAGAGGCTAACCCTTATGTAGTAAGATCTAAACGCAATTTGTTATGGAGAATGTTCCACACGTCGTCTGGCGTACCTTATGCTGGCGGGTCACTGGCCTGGTTCTCATACAGAGTCACTGTCAAACAATCGTATCTTCAGCTTCAGGTGGGCGCCCTGCCCTTGGAACGCGACCTTTTTTTGATCCTCATTCTCTCGGGGATCGTTTACTTTCCTGCAGCTTGTCCCTATTTAGCAAAATCGTCCTGTATACCTTACTTTATTTCTTCGTTGTATCTGTTTCGAGTAGTGCAGCCAATTTTGTTCAAAAAGGGCCGTCATTGGACATACAGCAAATGATATTGCAGTCATATTTCTTCGTTACTCTGTGTATTATCTAACGTGTTGTGAATGGGCTGTGTAGTAATAAATTCCACCAATAGAGACAGTAAGGTCGACCTTCTGATACATATCTCACAACTAATTAACACTTCGCACAAGCTCGAAACTTGATTCACAGACATTAGAAGAAAACAGCACTCGTTTCGAGGTTTTCACAGTCCCGTAAGTAATAATGGAGCAGTTTGGACTAGCTTCTTACATACAAGCCGGCCGCGGTGGTCTAGCGGTTCTAGGCGCTCAGTCAGGAACCGCGCGACTGCTACGGTCGCAGGTTCGAATCCTGCCTCGGGCATGGATGTGTGTGATGTCCTTAGGTTAGTTAGGTTTAAGTAGTTCTAAGTTCTAGGGGACTGATGACCTTAGAAGTTAAGTCCCATAATGCTCAGAGCCATCCCATAGCTTCTTACATAGACTTCCATAACACTGTTTAAGGTAAGTGTGGTTGATCTTGTTTCTTTGAATTAATACATTTCTTAAATACTTCAACGTAAAAACCTTAGCCTACTGGAACTTACCAGTCGGCTATCGTTGTTAAATGGTAATATGAACTGGAAAGAATCAACGCAAAAGAAATATGATTTTCGCACATTGGCCATTCACAAAACACTTGTCTCTTCGTTTCAGATCTGTGTATCTAAGAAAATCGAATTCAGTCCCTAAAAACGGTTTCTTCACACCTGCTCGTCATCCTAAGTTTACAAAGCCTCATACAGACTGCTTACGCGACTCAGAACCGATTACACACACACACACACACACACACACACACACACACACACACACAAAAACCCAAACGCGCGCGCGCACGCACGCACGCACGCACGCACGCACGCACATTACCTGACCGACCGAGGTACTTAAGACAGTGCATTTTCATGTGGGAGGGCGGTGGATGATCTCCGTCCTGACATCAAGATTTATATTTCCCAAAAACGTTTAACTCAAATGCCGGGATGTTTACTTTGAATCGGACACGGACAGTTTCCTTCTCCATCCTACCCCCAGGGGCCTGTTCAGAGGGCCGGCGCCATGTGCGACAACACCACTCATCATTACGTGATGCTGTCGTCTGGCTGTAATGTGCCAAACATTTCTCGCAGATGTGGCAGGGGGACATGAACGCTTCAGGCACACGTCGCGAATGTTCTTTCCGTCTTCTATAGTCGTGTTCCTTACGCAGAGATGGACGGTCGTAGGTCCGATGTTAGCACTCACTGTTACTGTAATGAGATTCGCTACAGGTTTTATGGGCTGCTTGGTAACTGACAGCCTGTATTTAAATAATTTATTAGGTGTGGCTTGATAATTTTTTATGACAAGAAGCATACTGGTGGAATGCGTGCCGCTCGTAAACATAAACACTTTGAAAATAATGACGCACAATCGAAGTAGAATAGAACGCACTCTCGCACTTCACGTCTTGCAACGTGCACCTACACCCTGAGGCAATAGACTTATTAAATTATAAATTAGTTACCTGGAACTACAAGACCTTGCTGTACGTGTCTGTCACCGCACACCACCACTGTCAGACTTATGATACACCCTCTTCTCAGGCCATTCCAGAGTCTCTTTCTCAAAAACTAGCCAGTCCTGGGCCAGGAAAGGCAAAGCTTCTTCATAACGACTTGCTCTGGACAGGGAATGTCAGACGAGAAAACGTATTTCTCAGTCGTTTCACGTCATCGAGCACGCCTCCAACGCATGATGACGACGCAATATGTGTCGTTAAGCGGAGTTGATCCCAGAGGGCACAGCTTTACAATTCCCATATACCGCATTATTTGGCTAGAATAACAGTGTCCCAACAAACGAAATTAACGTTCGAGATTTGACAGATTCGAACATGGCGCCAATTAGCCAAAAACATTGCACATGGAACACATGTAATTGACCTTAAAATTTAGTTACAGAAATCTGAAATCATCAGGTGAACGACACACAGCAAACTTCATTATTTATTTGTTATAAAGTTTAATATGTGTCATCGCAACTGGTTTCGGTTGACCAATGACCACCTTTAGATCAGAATTTCACTGTAATTGGTATGTAAAACATCGGACAGTGACAACTACCACAGTTTGGTAACTAAGAGTAATTTTTGAAAATATCGAAAATATCACAAGGGTATATCTGTTGGTGTCTAAAACCAATAGGAGGCTCTCTGCAGCGATTTTTTGGGTCACTATAGTCGAGATAATCACCTGAGATATTCAGCAACTGTGTAGATGTGTAAGATAATTCTCAGTTTTGTTCTGTCCCAGTTGCAAATGGCCGAGCGGTTCTAGGCGCTACAGTCTGGAAACGCGAGACCGCTACGGTCGCAGGTTCGAATCCTGCCTCGGGCATGGATGTGTGTGATGTCCTTAGGTTAGTTAGGTTTAAGTAGTTCTAAGTTCTAGGAGACTGATGACCTCAGAAGTTAAGTCCCATAGTGCTCAGAGCCACTTGAACAAATTTTGAACCAGTTGCACATTTCTAATTAGGTTACATATTTCGATCACTCTGTATCATTTTCAGATTCAAGCAGTTGCGTGAGCTATGTGTATGCGAGAAGAAAAGACGGGCTGCTGACGCAACTACTTAGATCCGAAGATGATCCCGAGAGATCGAAACATGTAATGTAGTTCAAACTGTGCAACCGAGACACAACAATAAATGAGAATTATCTTAGTTGTTTGGTTGTTCATACGTCGTACGCTCCAGTTGCTGTGGAAATATGACCTGCAGATGTTGTTTGGTCAACCGAAAGCGGTAATGATCGAGTTAGTATTGACTGATTGCGATAAAGATTATTGAAATGTAGTGGCTGGTTACGCTATGGTTATATATATATTTGAAGAAAACAGCCCACCAAGCATGTAAATGTGTGAACACGGTGGCCGATGTGCGCATTTCTTAAGAATGACTTCCATCGTCCACCGCGGCATGCTAACTAGCAAGTACCGTCTGGTGAGTCGTAGCGATCGCTGAGCGCACTGCGCCTAGCGGGTGCTCTCCTCACTTGGATCGCGGCCCGCGGCCGCCTTGGCGCCAGTGTTTGTGTTGATTGCCCGAGGAGGTGTGGGCGGCGTGGCGTGGCCTGCTGCTCGGCAGGGTCGCTGACCCGCCACCCGGGACGGCCCTCTTTGCACACATTCCCTCCCTCTGCCCCTCCCGCCGTACCTCCTGTAACTTAAGATATTCCTCGCAAACCTGCCGTCTATATCGAAACCGTTCTGTCACGTCACACAAGTCACAAAGTAAACGCCCGCATTGCGACCACCTCACATCAGAAGAAATAACATTTGGACACCGAAGAGACCGTGGAGGGGGAAGACGAGAAGGATAAGAATAATAATAATAAGAAGTTACTATTGGAAATTAGGACCACGTATTAGAATATCAGCTCCACGCAGATTATTCCGCCCACGTATCTCTCACTTAACACCGTGGGAGGGTACTTGTTCACGATAACCTTGATTCATTTTAGTCGATATCGGACAGAGTAATGCTTGTAATAGTCCCTGTATGTCATTCATCTTTAAATTACCGCTTAACGGAAGGTTGATTATCTTGCTGACTACAAGCAGCGCGTCCATGCTGATCGTCTCGACTCTAACGAAGTGAATACACAGTGAATCCAGCTCCACGTAGCACCTTGCTCCACTCTTGCATTTGTCTGTAAATGGCATGCAGTTCAAGCTCCAGATTTCGCAGTACGCTGCCCGTCGAATTCCCCTTACCCTAAACCATCTGTAGCGCCACGTCGTGTGTCACCTTATTGTGTAAAAGACGGCATTATTTCCGCCGATGCTGTTCTTTTCAACGGTTATTAGTCAATTTCGTCTATAAAACAGTTTTCTAGTGGATGAGCCTACGATAAGCTCTATACCTCATATGACATCCAAACAACCCCCACATCATATAAATGTGTGATGAATCACACAGGTGTTAAATAAGTCAGCACGAAACTGCATAGACGGCCGCTGTGGAAGAGCGGTTCTAGGCGCTTCAGCCTAGAGCCGCACGACCGCTAAGGTCGCAGGTTAGAATCCTGCCTCGGTCATGGATGTGTGTAATGTCCTTAGGTTAGTTAGGTTTAAGTAGTTCTAAGTTTTAGGGGACTGATGATCTCAGATGTTAAGTCCCATAGTGCTCAGAGCCATTTGAACCATTTGAAACTGCATACTGCACGCAGCACACGTTCTGAAGAGCAATCAGTCTCACCGTGCCCAGTTTGCACATCCCATTGCATTGGTCGATGGGCAACCCTAAATTTTTTAGCAGTGTGCTCGCTTGACGTCATATTCCTCTTCCGTTAGTTGCTGCTGTACATGTACACTGCATATATACTTTCAGTTTAAGGCACAACGGGATGTCATGTTTCATTTATTCATCGGTTTGTCCACTTGTAAATTACTGTACCGGGTGTAAACAATAACTGGTGTAAGGAAAATCGAACAATTCAGTATGAGACACTAGTCGTCTATCAGCCGGGGAAACAGCCTCAGATTGGCCCACAAGAGCGCTACAGCGCGTTCCGCGCCGCGCCAGGTTTTTAATATCCTCTCGTTCTCTTACGCTACCGGTTTGATCGTGCACTTACAAATTGTAAAACTGACGTTTCACCAATTTTACATCACAAATTAGTGAATTTTACAGGGTACTGTTAACAGCTCAATAGTTTTGTTACTTTGGATTTTTACTGCGAGACAACTGTGCTTGTAAGGGTTGAGTTTGGATCGAATTGGAAACGTAATCAGTTTTTCCACATATCGGTCAAAATAATTTTTTCTTTCATTAACGTCGTGAGAAAGCTTACCTTACAAATGTTAACGACAGTCGTGTCATAATAGGGCGAGAGGATATTAAAAATTTCGCGCGGCTTGCATGTGCTATACCTACGAGCTTTTTGTAGGTCAATTTGACACCGTTTCCCGGTGTGACAGACCACAGGTGCCCTGTATCATATACACTCGTGGAAATTGAAATAAGAACACCGTGAATTCATTGTCCCAGGAAGGGGAAACTTTATTGACACATTCCTGGGGTCAGATACATCACATGATCACACTGACAGAACCACAGGCACATAGACACAGGCAACAGAGCATGCACAATGTCGGCACTAGTACAGTGTATATCCACCTTTCGCAGCAATGCAGGCTGCTATTCTCCCATGGAGACGATCGTAGAGATGCTGGATGTAGTCCTGTGGAACGGCTTGCCATGCCATTTCCACCTGGCGCCTCAGTTGGACCAGCGTTCGTGCTGGATGTGCAGACCGCGTGAGACGACGCTTCATCCAGTCCCAAACATGCTCAATGGGGGACAGATCCGGAGATCTTGCTGGCCAGGGTAGTTGACTTACACCTTCTAGAGCACGTTGGGTGGCACGGGATACATGCGGACGTGCATTGTCCTGTTGGAACAGCAAGTTACCTTGCCGGTCTAGGAATGGTAGAACGATGGGTTCGATGACGGTTTGGATGTACCGTGCACTATTCAGTGTCCCCTCGACGATCACCAGTGGTGTACGGCCAGTGTAGGAGATCGCTCCCCACAGCATGATGCCGGGTGTTGGCCCTGTGTGCCTCGGTCGTATGCAGTCCTGATTGTGGCGCTCACCTGCACGGCGCCAAACACGCATACGACCATCATTGGCACCAAGGCAGAAGCGACTCTCATCGCTGAAGACGACACGTCTCCATTCGTCCCTCCATTCACGCCTGTCGCGACACCACTGGAGGCGGGCTGCACGATGTTGGGGCGTGAGCGGAAGACGGCCTAACGGTGTGCGGGACCGTAGCCCAGCTTCATGGAGACGGTTGCGAATGGTCCTCGCCGATACCCCAGGAGCAACAGTGTCCCTAATTTGCTGGGAAGTGGCGGTGCGGTCCCCTACGGCACTGCGTAGGATCCTACGGTCTTGGCGTGCATCCGTGCGTCGCTGCGGTCCGGTCCCAGGTCGACGGGCACGTGCACCTTCCGCCGACCACTGGCGACAACATCGATGTACTGTGGAGACCTCCCGCCCCACGTGTTGAGCAATTCGGCGGTACGTCCACCCGGCCTCCCGCATGCCCACTATACGCCCTCGCTCAAAGTCCTTCAACTGCACATACGGTTCACGTCCACGCTGTCGCGGCATGCTACCAGTGTTAAAGACTGCGATGGAGCTCCGTATGCCACGGCAAACTGGCTGACACTGACGGCGGCGGTGCACAAATGCCGCGCAGCTAGCGCCATTCGACGGCCAACACCGCGGTTCCTGGTGTGTCCGCTGTGCCGTGCCTGTGATCATTGCTTGTACAGCCCTCTCGCAGTGTCCGGAGCAAGTATGGTGGGTCTGACACACCGGTGTCAATGTGTTCTTTTTTCCATTTCCAGGAGTGTAGTTCGTCTCGAGTCCCCTAAATCACTGTGGAACTTCATAAACAGTTATTGTTTACACCCTGCATAGGCGAACTGATCAATAGTGATTGAAATAAACATCGTTCTATGCATAACATTGTTAATATTTGTGCAGCTCGTCTTTCTCAGCTGCTGCTTCAATTACATTTACCATATAGATGAGAACAATTATTATCCGTATTTTGCAACTGAATGTTCATTTATTGTTTTCAACTAGACGTTTTTGAGGTATTCGTATTAGCCATCACCAGTGGTCTGTAGAATAGTGAAAAACACCGCTGGATCACAACTTTTTTATATTAATGATGACCGCTTTCGATCTGACTAGGAAGTTTTCTTCAAATCTAATACTTCAAAGTGCAGTTTGTCAGTAGTCGTATCAATGTAACCGTAGTTTTATATTACGACCGTAACAGTACTGACAAACTGCACGATACAGTACTTTATCTGAAGATGTTATCCTAGTCAGATCGAAGGAGTTCATAATTAATAAAAAATAATGAACCAGAATGTATTTTATTCAGTATAATAGTAGGGATTACTAATTACTGAGACATGTCGTCAATTATGAAATACAGGATATACCAAAATCGTCTTCACAACTTTTATGACGTATATTTCCGAAATAGGGATGGATAATGAGACGCGGTTTACGGTTGGTTGGTTTGGGGAAGGGGACCAAACAGCAAGGTCATCGGTCCCTTTGGATTAGACAAGGATGGGGAAGAAAATAGGCCGTGCCCTTTCAAAGGAACCATCCCGGCATTTGCCTGAAGCGATTTAGGGAAATCAAGGTGACCGGTCGCGGGTTTGAACCGTCGTTCTCCCGAATGCGGTGGCTTACGGTATAATGTTCATACTCACGTAAAGGATATTAGATTTTTGGGGGGCTTTTTGAAAGACGCTACCTACGAAATCAGGGCCTGCAGGAACAGAACTCGCATCGGAACAGCAGCAGCACAGGTTAATGAGGACATGCTAGACGGACATGGGAGGAACTGGAATATCACTTGCAAGTAAACTTACCCTAGGAGTACACTTCGATTCTGATCACATCTGAATATGACGTAGTGCAGAGCAAAATAAGAGACTCGCATTTTTTTAAAATAGGCCCATACAGCCGTTAAGGGAGTGAAACACCCCTTTGAAAAAAAAGAAGAGTTTAATATTTCTGAATGAATGCCATTGAGACGGTAACAAATACAAAAGTGCACTTCTAATAACAGTTTTGTCATTTTTGATGTACCCAGATTTATCCCCTATGCTTGGTACGCAAAATCAAAGTGCAGTCAGCATTTTTTTTTTACCCGAACAATTCTGCATTTCTCCATTACTGTACAGATTTACAGTAATGCTACAACAGTAATCTACAAACAATTTCCTATATAAAATAATTGTCTGAAAATGTTAGAACTTGGAAAAGAAATGAATACAGCAAGCGTAAAAAGAAAACAAAAATACAATACAAGATTAAAAGAGAAATAAAATTAAAAGGAAAACAATGCATGTAGAATATACGTTTAGAATATATTTATCTGGGAAATACTTAGTAAACAACCCAGCATGACAACTGGCACTGAAGCAAGCGGGCATATGCCGGGCACGTTTACGGCTATATCAAGATGTTTTACCTGATTTATGACAGATTTGGAATACCATTTCATCGTGTATGACTGAATTTGGTATGAACGATGCTATACGTCAGATATCGAAATGAAAAACAAAGTAGTGTGTGTATGGCGCGACGGGGGGGGGGGGGGGGGGGATCTGGGTGCACCGTTGTAACGTACATTAAAACCGATAGAACTTGTATTTGAAGTGTCTTTTTGTATCTGTTGCCTTTTAAACGTATTCATTCAGAAATACTTAAACCCATTTTTTTCAACGGAATGTTTCACCTGCTTAACAGCCGTTCAGGCAGACATACAAAAATATTTCTCCCTTATTTTGCTCTACGTGGTAACATTATGAAATCCGATCAAAATCGAAGCGTATCCTTTGGGTAGATTTGCTTGTTAGATACCCAGCATGCTACAGATGGCGCACACGTTAAACCCTACTAAACGGTTACTAGAACTTGAGGAGTGTGCGAGCATTATGAAGCAAACCGTACCTTTCTTCCTGTCCCCATTTGAGAAATATGTAAGTGAAAATAAAGTTGTGAAGATCAAAGTTGCAAAAAACATTTTGAGATACGCTGTTTTTTTTTTTAGATATTGGGTTGAAAAACGTATAGTATGTCCTGGTAACAAAATGAATTTATCTTAGTATTTACAGTTAGAGTATTGTGATTTATTATTTACTTTTGTATTTGCTATTCTTCTCGTGTGTCCGCTGGCTAGTTGAGCACAATTTACAATTAACTGTATTTCACAGTTAGACATTTAATTCGACATAACTTTGCTTGAAGTATACAGTACTTCACCTGGCTGCAAGGTTTGAGGTATCATAGAGGTTGTAAATGGTAGTAATGGAGGAGGATGGTGTGAAGGGTGGGTGCGTGAGTGGGTGGTGAACATGTCTTACAACAAAGTATGTACAGTGATGACTCATAATACGAATAGGCAGAACATGTTTGGTTGACAACAAGACAAATCTTCAGTTGTAGAGACGGATAATACTTGTTACCTAACGCTAAACATAGCTGTTCTATGCAAATAACTATTTTCAGCTGAAATTCCAAACGACGCATTCTGGAGGACGATGGTTCAAACCCTGTCCGGCCATCCTGATTTAAGTATCTGTGATTTCCATAAATCGCTTCAGGCAAATGCCGGGATGGTTGCTGTGAAAGGCCACGGTGCACTTCCTTCGCCATCCTTTCCTAATCCTTTGGGACCCATGACGTCGCTGTTTGGTCTCCTCCTCCAAATCAACCGACCAACCGACCGCATGAGTGTTCTAGATGGTGCTCCTCGAACGATGGCTGCGCTGGGTACTTGCAGGCTGGCGCAATAGTGTGACCTGTTCCTCTCGTTTCGCACATCAATTGTGCTAGGTGCACTGTTCATTTCGCCGATGCAGTGTGACGGAAAACGAAAGTGGTCCCCAGTTATGACGGGCGCCGCCTGCTCTTCGCAACAGGCCGACACCGCCCCCGCGTTCCGCGCACTACGCGAGTGGCCTCCCCGTTCGGTTCCGTGTTCGCAAATTAAACTTCGGCCATTACTCGGGCGTAAAACTGGTCCCCCAAGTTTCAGCGAGGGCCAAAGCGAGGTCGTGTCGTTGCCTTTCTGAAACATCCGCGCCGCCGGCCACCGGTGCTGACAAAGGGGTCGCGGTATGGCGGCAGCTGGCGGCGTGTTTTATTGGCGACCCCGTCGGGCGTCACAATGGCGCCCACGTAGCGCCGCTGCAGCAGTTACATGCTCGCCGTTCCACATGTGCCTGCTGCCTGCTGCCTGCTGCCTGCTGCTCTGGACCACTTTGTTACAGCTGCTGGTCGCATTTGTTGTATTCACGACCCCCCTTCTTCTTTCTCTCTCTCTCTCTCTCTCTTTCACACACACACACACACACACACACACACACTTTGTTCCTATCTGCTACTAGTACTAATACTAGAAATTGGAGGATATGATAAAACATGCACAGTGTTCAATTACAAAATATTTGGAAGATCGTGTATGTACTTTATCGAAAAAGAGTATAATAACTCTTTTAATGATATCACATGTACGGTATGTAAACGTTGGTAAAAGGTTAACTGCAGTATAAAAATCAACTACGCCATGATTTTTTTTTTAATGCTGAAACTCTTGCCCATTTTTGGCCAGGCAGATTTGAGTAACTTGCAGGTTCACATAGAACTAGGCACTTGGTTCTCAACACAACGAAGTCAACAGATGTAAAAGTAATTTCTGTAGTACCCCAAGTAAAAACCTTTAGGACCGTTATTATTTATAATATTATATAGATGTAATGGACAACCTCGTAATCTTCAGGAGGCTATTCGCAGATGAAGAATTGTATGATGAAAGGTAGCGATGCCGTAAGACTGTAGCGAATTGAAGCAACAGCTGCAGAGTATCATTGATTGGTGCATTTGAACCTGAATTTAAATAAATGTAATGCATTACGCATAAATAGGCGATGGTATACGCTACTGTTCGATTACACTGTTGGCAACAGTAACTGCCGTAAAATACTTAGGAGTAACCATCCGAAGCGGCGTATAATCGAATGACGACGTAAGTCAAACTTGTAGTTCGTGGTTCTGTACATGTTCATCAGTACCCTGCAGTTGACACTTAAGTGCCTGTCCGTTCATTGAACCACTTTCACACTCTCTAACAGCGCGTGGAAAACTTCCAAGATACTACACCAGGCGGGTGTAAAAATGGATGTGCGCAGCGGAAATATTGAACGCGAAAATGAAGATATGACCTTGTGTGACTACCCCCTGAAGCAGATCTTAGGATCTCTTAATGGTGATTACCTCCTTCTTGCTCTTTAACGTATAAATTACAACATAAACATAAATGAATGATTAAGGGAACTAGTAACTACCAAATGATAAATGTTGTTTCCGTTTATATATTTATTGTAGATTAAAACTCCTTTATATTAGAAATGTTTATATACCAATGTCCAATGGACATAAAGAGATATAAATGAATTTCCTAACTAATATTATTGATCAATTGCCCAAATCTGCTCCTTTTATGGCTACGCGACCAAATATAAATAACGCGAGACGACTGACATCATCTACGTACCAAACACCAGAAGACACTACTTTCAAAGATCATCTTCAGTGGTGTGCAACCTCAGTGGAAATAAAATTTACGTGATCACAGCTGTTTGGCTATATAGCCCTAATAAGCCGAAGCAATTAGCAATATCACCGTATGTACTGCGTCCCGTGCGTCGGAGTGATGGTTCTCGTACACGTCTGCGACGATGGAAGGACCCCAGCCACAAAATAAAGTCTTTCAAACACTAGGACGGTAGAAGGCTGTCCTTTGTTAAAACCTAATGCTGTCTTCTCCTCTCTGTGTTCTACAGACAAGAAACATGAACTCCCAGCTACAAGGACGGAATTCAGATAACTTCTCTACATGAGTATAGACAGATAGACATATAGTGCTTTCAATCACTGAACGCAGCGTACTCAACGACGAGTCCCTACTCGGAGGCGAACTCCAGAATCGCATAAGTTCGCAACAGTACAGTGCCTAACAGTTCTAGCTATAAAATCTCCTGAGAACATAGACAGCAAGTCCGTCTGTACCAACAAAAGCTGATACTGAGCGACCATCAAACCCGGGCGCTCAAAACGGCTCTTCTCTCCACCGCTGGCTTACCAGCAAAACTCGGCTTCCCTCCCTCGTAAATGCAGAAGGCCAATCTTGTTCTCGAAACAACGGAATATTCTCCCCCTCTACAGATTCTTCCGACCACCGATCAACCATATTCTAGTTTTGTCGTCCAGCGCGGAAAGTTTGCGAAGAAATACCTATACTCATACAATAGCACGCTTCTCAGAGTAAAAATCCTCGGAAATAACCCAGCATGCGATTTCCGAGGTAAGGCTTCCTCGTTCCTCTCTGCTGCGTCCAAGATTTTCAGCGTTTCCGAAGTATTCTCCGGTCATCGTTCCGGCCCCCGCTACAATACCAGCGGCCGCCGCTGTATTGTGCTTCCGCGCTCAGGTGCCAAGACCGTCCGTCTTGGCACTTCCTGTGTGAAGCAGGACCAACACACCTGTGCGGGCTTTTCCACCCAGGGCTTGAGTTGCGCCTGTCGTTTCATTTCCACTGGCGTTCCAACCTCTACTAGTATAGGCAATCATTCATTACGCCGTTTTCATAATAAAGACACTCCGTCACCTTTCATGCAATAAGCGTTAACAACTATTTACAACATTTACGTGACGATGTCAGTCTTCTTTAAATATTCATATATACGATATACAACCAATCAAATGATACCTAATTCCGGTTGTAAATCACGGCAAAGTATGTAGATGAGTGCTTGTAAGGTGCGAAATTATAGCCACCTTACAGTTTCTCCCTGTTGAGGCGGTCGTCAATAAAATATTTTCTCATACGAAGGAGAAAGTCGTGAAAATATCGCGTCGCAGCCGAAAACGCCTTTGTTTTAATTATCGAAATCCCAGCTCGTCTATCATATCCGTGACATTCTCTCCCCTATTTCGTTATAATACAAAACGAGCTGTCCTTCTCTGAACTATTGCGACGTCTTCCGTATATCGTTCCTGGTAAGGATCACAATTTTCACATCAATACTCTGACAGAGGAAGGACAAGCGTGGTGTAGGCAGTCTCTTCGTTGGATTTATTGCATCTTCTAAGTGTTCTGCCAGTAAAACGCAGTCTTTGTCTCGTCTTCCCCACAACGTAATCGAAGTGTTCATTGCAGATGAAGTTGTTCATAATAATTATCCCTAGGTATTTAGTTGAATCGACAACTTTTAAATTTGTATGATTTATCGCGTAATCAAAATTTAACAGATTCCATTTAGTACTCATGTGGTTGACCTCACACTTTTCATTATTTAGGGCTAAGTGCCACTTTCCACATCATAGAGATGTCTTCTCTAAATCATTTTGCAATTGGTTTTGATCTTCTGGTGACTAATTGACGGTAAATGACAGCATCATCTGAAAACAGTTTATGATGGCTGTCAGATTATGTCCTAAATCACTGATATAGATTAGGAACAGCAGAGACCTTACAACACTCCCTTGGGGAACACCAGTACCACTTCTGTTTTACTTGATGATTGTTCGTGATTTAATACGAACTGTTACCTTTCCGACAGGGAATATTAATTCCAGTCGCACAAATGAGATAAAACTCCGTAGGCACGCAATTTGATTAGAAGCCGCTTGTCCTGGAAATCTAGAAACATGGAATCAATTTGACTCATTAGATTATGAGATTAAAGAGCTACTTTGTTTCACAAGAGAGATATTTTCTGAATCATTGCTGAATGTGTGCTAATAGACCGTTGCGTTCGAGATAGTTCATAATGTTCGAACAGAGTATGTGTTCCGAAATCGTACTGCAAATCGACGCAGTATTTTGGTCTGTAATTGAGCGGATTACTCCAATTTTCTTTGTTGTGTTTTGGTGCGACTTTTGGTGCGACTTGAGCAACTTTTCAGCCTTTATAGCAAAAGCAGATATCAGATTTTAAATGTGAACGTTTTTTATTAGACTTTACTATGACTGTTATTGGTATCGAATGAAACAACAAATTTTCTGTTAACAGACATTATTTATTTACTCCCACGACGCGGTTCGGAGATTTAAACGCCCCGCGTCAGGTGGAACGTAGATTAATATGGTATGTATGTTTTGTGTTACGACTCTGGATATAACTTTGGTACGGCTCATTGTTGGTCGAGGTCTCTGAATGAAAGGAAGAACGAAAATATAAATATGAAAATAAATAAATAATGAGCCATATGCTGAAACAGCATCTTTTTTTCGTACTAAATAGTACCACAGATTACAACCAGAGTCGTAACACAACATACAAACATAAATCCACATGTTGATGGAGGTGTAAACCTCGGAAGCGCGTCATGGAAATAAATAAACAGTTATTGGTGAGAATAAACTTCTTGTTTCATTAGATACCTGGCTGATACTGTTTGGGGGAATTTTAAGGAAATGTAATTCATCCACGAAAGAAGTAGCTCAGAAAAAGTGTGTTGGACCGATTCTTAAGTGTTTTTCATGAATATACAATCTTTACCGGGAAGTATTAATAGAAGAGTCCTTTAGTCGGCTCAAGAAACTCCAGTGCGTTGTATTTCACGGAAAAGTTTACTATTAAAATGCAGCGAGTACGTTCTAGGAAGAGTCATGTAACGCATTACTTCCTCCCACGTGCCTCGCAAAATGACCACAAAGAGGAAATCAGAGGAGTTAAGAGCTCATGCAGAGGTTTGCCGACAGTCATTCTTCTCACGCGTGTTTCGGTGATTGAACAGGGAAGTGGGGAAAAGACAGGGGTACGAGAAATGCTGTCCGCCGCACACCATAAGGTAGCGCCTGCGGAGTATAGATGTACATGTAGATGCAGATATGCGCTAGCGAGGTTGTGTTGGGCGAGACACCGGCTCTGCGTTTGGGAGTAAGGCAGTTCAAATACCTTTCCGCCATCAGTATTAAATCGTACACAACGACATTTTAGAACGTGGAAGTCCATTTGGAGGAACTTCGGTTTCATCATATTCATGTGGCCTTTCATGCTGTACATATTGTACTTGTCGTTTAAACAACTTCTCATAAAACGTTTTAGAAAATATCCAACAGTGTAATACCTAATAAATCTCTGCATTTAGCGCTAAGTTCTGTATCTGGTAATGCAAAGGATTTTGTGTTACAAATAACGTAAAGTAACATAAGGAAATTTTATCACACCAGTGTTGCACGAGAAGCAGCTGAATGGAAGGGTTATATACAGAGTTGTTACGGGGAAGCTGTTGATTATATTTGAAATCAGAAATACCAGTAAAAACCTCAAACTTTAGGGGTGAAATATGCCTATCAGTTTCGAAGCCTAAGTGTACTCTAGGTGATCAAAAGTACCCGAGAAGTTCTGTGTAATGCGGAATTGACCATTAGGTGCTGCGAGAGCCGAACCTGCAGTTTAAATGGAGGAGGGGAGTATTGTGTTGTCAGTAGAGCAGCAGTAACACCAGAATGGGACGGTCGGGAGAGATCAGTGACTGCGAACGTCAGCTGAGTAACACACACACCGGGGCCATTTCATCCTTTCCAAAGCTGCCCAACTCGACTGTTGGTGATGTGGTTGTGAAGTGGAAACGCGAAGGAACGATCAGAGCTGAACCAAGATCAGGCGGACCTCATGTACAGACGAAGAGGGACCATCGAGCATTCTGGAGGGTGATTGTAAAGAAACTCACGAAATTAGCGCAAGGACTCACTCGTGAGTATGAAAATGCTAACAGCAGGCCAGCTAGCACAACGAACTGTGTCTAAGGAGTTAAAAAGAGTGGGGTCGTGCAGCGTCTCATAACCCACACATTTCTGTAGTCAGTGTTATGCGACGCTGCAGGTGGTGAAAAGAGCGACAGTGGACTGGAAACGAGTGATTTGCACCGTTGAATCCCTCAATACCGTGTGGGAGAATTTGGGTTTGGCGAATGCCTGGAGAACGTTACCTGCCATCGTGTATAGCGCCACCGGTGAAGGTGGGTGTGCTTCACTTGGCTACGGTGTGGTCCCCGTGTAGCGCTTAAGAAAACGCTAAATGCTGAAGGGTATTAACACATGTTACAGCATTGTTCTGCAGACGAGCAGTTCGGAGACGACGACTGCGTCAGTTTGATAATGCAGTTTGTCATAAGGCAGCATCCGTGAGGCAATGGTTTGTGGACAATAACATTCCAAAAATGGACTGGTGTGTCTGTGATCCTGACCTGATCTTAGTGGAACACCTTCGGGATGTTCACTCCAGAGTCTCTGGTTTCGGCTCTTGTGGAGAACTGCGCTAATAGGTAGGCGTCCGGATGCTTTTGATCACATGGTATATGTGTCTACAGTTAAAATTTGGAAGTGTGATACTTCTTACCTAGAATGTCACATTAATTTTAGGAACTGAGCTGGTAGAAATTTACACACACTCTTCTCTTGTTAGGTAGAACAGACTTGTCAGTAAATGTTTCTTTAGTGTAATTTGTACGTGTTTAATTATGAAGATTCCATAACTGCTTGAGATAAGATTAACTACGGGAATATTTTGCACAGAAATCCTAATGTGTGTTGTCGCCCCACCACTTTGTGCGATTGATACTTGTCAGTTTCTGAACTGTGTAAAGCGCACTGAGCTTCATGAATTGGCTTCAAATGGTGGCATAGCTTGGTAAAAAGCGGTAGACGTGCCAAGTATATATAAAAAGAATATTTCACTGTAATAAATGTCTTAATATTGCCCGAGCAGCATAAAGCTAGCAGTTGCAGGCGAAATGTGTATGAATTATGGGGTAAAAATTGGATACTCATACCGTATCATTGCTTCTTTTGCTATGTTCATCCGGCGTTTCGACGGTTCTTCTTTCAGGGTAGATTCGCCTGAGTTAGCGGAGTAGGCCCTGGAAGACGACCAACACTGAGACTGAAATCTCCCGAAATGATAACAGAGGACGCAGTGATGCGGAACCAATACCCAGAAAGTCTTTTGAGATTTCACAACATCCCGAACACGCTCCATTTTACACTTGATAATATATTGAAGAGTATGATTTTAATATTCCTGAAACACGCTCACATCTGTTCCTTCTTTCATTTGCTGTATTTTTTCGTTTCTTGCTTCCAGGTGAGTACCTCAGCAGATACGATTTAAGCCGAGAGGACCCTAACCCGAGGGCCGTCCCATGTAAGTACTATAAAATCATATGATTTTCCTTGCGCAGTTCGTTTAGCTCGTAAAGACTAAGAACGAATTCTACAGTCGACTTGCTGCGTCGTTCATTACCTGTTCCTGTTCGTAATGTCTGTTTCCTCTTTGTAATGTCACTTGTTTAAGTGACTGGATGTGGGTTCATTGATCGCACTACCACGCCGCGGAAAAAAAGAGCGCTTCAGTTTTTTTGCCGAGACTGCATCACAGTATAGTGCGAATCAGTTGCAGAATTCTTTTTCTCAGAAAGTAAACACGACGTTATTTGCCATGAAAGGTCGGTCTGGACTTGGCGGTTTTTCTGTGGCGCCAGTCCTCCTCGACGTTATGAGTAGGTACGTTAACTAATTATGGCGCCAGCTCTCGCGGCGAGCGCCGTAATCCCCGCTGGTGGCGCATTAATAAAACCGAATAGCGCGGCTGAGCTCCGGGGCCGGCAAACCCTGCAACTCTGCTGCGAAAATATTCGCCGTCATTAGAGTAAAAAATCCTCCCGCTAATGAGAAGACCGATACTGTTAGCCGTTTATCGAGCGTATGAAGCAGCCCAGCCCTCGGAACGACCGGGACTCCAATTTCGCTCGTATTTTGCATAGTTGCTATTCATTGTTTGCACACTTTCTGTACGTAATGAGATTTTTGTCGAGCGATTGTTCTTTGTGGTTTCCTTTCCTCGTATTGCCTTTTGTCATCAAGTATTACAGCTGAGAAAAAACGCTTAATTTTTGTCACTAAATTGACAATTGTTATTGTCGCGTGGGTAATTGAAACTTCATACTGGCTTGTGGGAAATTTGGAACAAGAGCAATGTTAGATGCTATTTGCACTTTTATTTCGAGGGGGAAATTTGTATCGTATAAGATCAGCGGCTTAACGGAAAAGAGGGCACTAAAATAAGACGAAATTCGAGTGGAAAACATGATTACGGTTTCTTAAGTGTCACAAAAAAATCTGCCTCCTTTCTCATGAGCGCCTTGTGGACGTGGCGTGCACACACCGTAACCATTCTACAGTCAATAGTGAAGGGTACGCCGAACTAATATGTGCGACTGTGTGGCTTAATCTTTTCCAGTTCTATTCTCAGTAACCACCATATATTCTATTCTTTGTTATTATCTCTTCACTGCAATTAAGTTGGACTCAAGACAATTGTTTCTCAGTTCTTCTTTATTGTAACCAACGAACTTTGCTACAAAAACATCGCCTTATTCGGAAAAATGCCATTTATGGTTCAAATGGCTCAGAGCACTATGGGACGTAACATCTGTGGTCACCAGTCCCCTAGAACTTAGAACTACTTAAACCTAACTAACCTAAGGACAACACACACATCCATGCCCGAGGCAGGATTCGAACCTGCGACCGTAGCGGTCACGCGGTTCCAGACTGAAGTGTCTAGAACCGCACGGCTGCCATTTATGTCTCCTAAAGACTTCTGTACAGTTTCTAGCGTGTTAAAATGTTGAGAATGCGGTCTCAGTTTGTTCGGTTTTTACAGATCATGAAGAATGTGTAACAATGTGATCGTTCATCGTTTTGCAGGCCTCATAAATACTTGTTGTAAGTGCCTTACAGTCACTGAGTCAACGGCCGTGCCCCTCAGATCACCGAAGTTAAGCACCTTCGGGCGTGGCCAGTACTTGCGTGGGTGACCGTCCGGGTGCACCGCGTCCTGTTGCCAATTTTCCTTTTGCTTTTACGACAGAGGGGACAGGAGGGGCGGTAGCTGGTGACCAGCCCTTGCGCCAATGTCCTGGATTAAATTCCAGCTCTCTCCGCAGTGTCTGTTGATGCTGATCCGTCCTTAGGATACATAAAGTTTTGACAAGGAACTCATGACCGGAAATGTACCTTTTGGATATGAAATAAATTTGAAGATGTGACCACTTTGAAAACTTCCGCCTCACTGTATGCACAGAAACTGAGAGAAGGGCGGCGCCGTCAGTTCCTGTCGTAATTATGACACCACAAACCATTTTCGTCCGACTACAACAGCGGCTGCGAGATACTAGTATGTTCGCATCTAGGGCGGTTCAGTGTCGTGATCCACGGGCGCACCGCACTCTCGACTTTGTGAAGGGGACGCCCTTCGTCACGCAGACGAGAACCCGACAACGTGTACTCGAAACATTGCCCATGCCATGAAATCTTGGTGAGCACAGCTGTCAGAGCTCATTTCCTCTGCTGTGTGCGGACGGTGAAGCGTGTAAAAATCCGCTCTCAATTTGCAATATTGCAGATAGTAATTTCAAATGGGATTGCTTTTAAGTGTAAACCACTTGATATGCAATGTAGATAAAGTTCAGTAGAGAGGTGTCTTCACACATATTGTTAATTATTTACTTAACTTGCAGATTGCGTGAATCTGTAGGGGCGGCGGTAATGGCGTAGTCTTAATACGTTAGGTCCTGGTTTGTTGAAATGACCCGGCAGAAGCTTGATAACTTGTTCCCAGATTGTGATGTTTTATTTCCATTTAACATTTTCCAATTCACAGTCACAAACCCCGCCCGAAATCACAAGGAAAATATAAACTCGGAACATTAAAAGTTAAGAAGAGATCTATTGTCTTTCTAATTACCACAATTCAAAGATCTTCACATTATATTCACTCTCTCATATGCGGAACGAGTCTTACGCAATTGGCGCCAAGCAAGATTAGCATGTACCTCGCGGATTGTTCTGGAAGCTTTCAGAAAGTTCTATAGATGAAATTATTATCTCGGCAACTTCCGTTTTTAAGTTTTATATTTTCAGTTCAAATTTCTAATTCCCAAATGTAATTAAGAGCTAAAGACAGTTCTGTAAAATTACAGTAAATATATCGAAACTTTGTGTTAAGTCGATACCTTAATCGTAAGTCGATTGTACAGCACGAACAGCACAAAACAGAGACTTGAATAACTTAAAAACGTAAGAATAAGTGATAATATTCTGCTTTATTTGCTTTTACTTGTATGTGGCAAAGTTTCACCCGTGTACTAAGAAGCATTATAAATGTCCAAGCCCATGATTTAAATACTTTAAAAAATGAAAATAAATTCAAATACGGCATAAGATCGGGTGGCATCGTATATTTCTTTTTTGGAGAACCGACAGGGCTTGATTTATTACAAGCGGGAAATATAGTGATCCAAACGTCAAACTTATTTTACATCCAAACGGTGCCTTTCCGAACATGGGTTCCGTAGCGAAACTTTATCTACTGTGTCCCTCCTAGACCCTAATGTAAGAAGTGTAAAAACTTTTTATACACGAATATGTGTTTACTTATAAATACAATACTTGTCTGGTTCATACTGTTTCGTTGTCGACACATTTTTGTATTCGGTTTGTTGTGGCCTCCTCCTCCTCCCCCCCCCCCCCCCCCCCCCGGTGGACCCCTGTAGAGAATCACAACCTGCCAGCTGCCCAGACGAGAGAGAGCAGTCTAGCGCGGGCGCCCGACTCCTTTGTGAGCGGGAAGGAACGTCACCACACCATAGCGTGCAACACTGGGCCGCGGCAGCTGCTCGCTCCCTGTTTGGCCTAGCCTTTAATATATTCACTAATGCTCGTCACCAAAGCGTCAGTCTGCTTCCTATTTTCATTGGCAGTTGCACCATTCCTGCCGTTGTCTTCTGTATCGGGGAGACTACTTTAATGAAAAGAGTCGGGCGGTTGCCCGCCTGTCGTGACGTAGGTGGGACAACAAGACGAAGCCGCCTTGTAAGGAGCGGTCCGCACCCGACCGCGCCTCCCGATACGGCGGTCGACCCGCAGCTGCTCAGTCGATGCCCATTACGGAACTCAGCCGTCCTACACTACACTGCAGTGGCTGTGCAGTATATCTCTTGTGTCCACCTGCTCCAAGTTCAGCGTTGCACTTGCCTTACATCTCATTACTATTCGCTTTACCTAGTACGAATCAAACTTTCGCTCCACAGGTTTCTTTTCCCTTTCTTATCTTATGTGCGTCGGATATGTCACCTGTATTTGAATTAAATTCATGTATAGAATGGTAAATCGGTCATTAATCCGGAGAATGATGCTTTACTAGGCGTTGCTATTGAAGATGATATGCCTTTGCCTTCCTCCGACCTTCGAACTGACGTACCCAGCGCGTTAAAGGGGAGGAAGGGGGGGGGCTAAAGATCAACGTGAACTTCGAACTACGGTGCCACTCAGCATTTTATTACTTTAACAAGCACTTCTTGGAATGAAAGAACTGATAAGTGATAGAAATCATAAGACTGATGGGGGTACGAAACTGAGACCTTTCTGTTGTGTCGATTCCCTAAGGTCTCGACACAATGAGTGGCTAGGTGCACGCGAAACTAACGCAGACGGGCGTAAATTCTGAAACAGGAGACTGGATGAAAAACTATAAAGAAAAGAAGAGAGATTGTCATCTACTTAACTTTTAATGATGTTCTTCTTGTTGAAATACATCTCTTGCATAGTAGTAAGCAATTAGCAATGATACACATGGCGCCTTGCTAGGTAGTAGCGATGGACTAGCTGAAGGCTATTTAATCTGTCTCTCGGCAAATGAGAGGAAGACGTGATACGTCTTGTCGCAAGCTATGTCGTCCGTACAACTGGGGCGAGGTCAAGTCCGTTTCTTGTGACCTGCCCTGTGGTGGCGCTACGTTTGCGAATACACAGTGGCGACACGCGGGTCCGACATGTACTACAGGACCGCGGCCGATTTAAGTTACCACCTAGCAAGTGTGGTGTCTAGCGGTGACACCACATTCCTCCCCCGCAAATCGGCGAACGGTCGTGAGATAAGGCTTCCGCCCGCCGTGGGGAGGACCCCATGTTGACGTATGCGATGAGGTGGGGAGCCTAACAACAGGCGAGGCTGTGCCACCCGCACCCGGCCATTCGGTCCGAGGGGAGCTAGGAAACGCCTGCAAACCTAGTCCAGGGTGCACGTCAACATGAGGTGTTTGCGCACGGAATGATATAAGAGGAGCCGCGGGGTCGACCTCCATGTGGTCGGAGCACCCGACGGGCGAAGACGACATCTGGTCCGGAGCGGGCAAGAGGTCCATGGCGGAGGACGGCTGGTCACGGGAAGCAAGCGGCGGCGCGTGACCCAGGGAGGCGCGTGGCGGCTGCAGCGAAGCGTCCGCTGCTGGCGGCGCCGGCGGCGGCTGCGGCGGCGCGACGCCATGAGGCAAAATGGAAGGCATCGTCGGTAACACCTGGGGATGAGGCGAGCCAGTAGATGGGTCCCCAGGGCGCTGACCTGACGGCTCCGTCGCTGAAAGCAGACGGGGAGCGGCAGAACCCAGGCGACGACAGAGGCGCAGCTGATTGAGATGCCGACGCACCTCACCAGAGGCCCCCAAAACCAAATACATCGCGCGGCCGAGGCAGCGAAGAATGCGCCCTGCGAGCCAACGCTGTGAACCGCGATAGTTGCGATAATAGACAACGTCGCCAGGAGCAAAAGCAGGAGTCTGCCGCTGCACAGGAACCTGATGTGGCGGATGCAGCAAAGACATCAGAGTTCGATGAGGACGACCATGGAGCAACTCAGCCGGCGAGCGACCATCGCGGGGCTGAGAGCGATATGAGGACAAAAAGAGCAACAAAGCGTCCTCCCGAGAATGCGACTCTTTCAACTTCAACATCTGCGACTTGAAAGTCCGGACCAATCGTTCAGCGGCACCGTTTGACTGAGGCGAAAACGGCGCGGATGTCAGATGTTGAATACCATTGGCCTTGCAGAACGACTGAAATTCTGCGGACATGAATTGTGGGCCATTGTCGGAAACAAGAGTCTGCGGAAGACCTTCAATGCAAAAGATAGCAGACAAGGCTTGGATGGTGGCAGAAGACGTCGTGGAAGACATCCGGACAACAAAAGGAAAATTACTGAAAGCATCGACCACCACCAACCATCGAGCATTCCAGAATGGACCAGCAAAATCGATGTGCAATCGTTGCCAAGGGGAAGTGGCTTTCGGCCAAGCAAAGAATTTCCGCGGCGGTGCGGATTGTTGTTCGGCACACGCCACGCAAGAGGAGCACATATTCGTAATCGCAGCATCGATTCCGAACCAAGTACAGTGCTGACGAGCAAGCTGTTTCGTACGCACTATACCCCAATGTCCTTGGTGAAGAAGCTTTAAGACAGAGGACTGTAACGAACGTGGGACCACGACTCGAGACTGATCATTATCGGAACGCAACAACAAAACACCACGTCGTACAAAAAGTCTCTCCTTGTGAGCAAAAAAACGGCGAACCAAAGGATCCTCGATCCGTGACTTTGACAAGGGCCATTGCGTAGCAACAAAACGCAAAACAGTAGCAAGGACAGGGTCAGCAGCTGTGGCAGTAGCTACACGACGAAAATCAATCGGAAACGATGCGACCACGTCATCGGCTTCCGAATCAATGAACATGCAAGCAAGTTCGGAAGAATCGAATGCTTTATCCTCAGCAACAGGCAAACGGGACAACGCATCAGCGTTGCCGTGCTTAGCAGTGGACCGATACAAGATATCGTAGCGGTACTGCGAGAGAAAAAGTGACCAGCGAATGAATTTCTGCGCTGTACGTGGAGGTACAGGCTTGGTCGGATGAAAAAGTGATGTCAACGGTTTGTGGTCCGTGATGATGGTAAAGTGACGACCATACAAGAAATCGTGAAACTTTGTTACACCAAACACAAGAGCCCAAGCTTCCTTCTCTATTTGGGAATAATTTCTTTGCGCAGCTGAGAGCAATTTGGACGCAAAGGCAATAGGGCGATCATGCGAGCCATCTTTGTGCGCAAGCACAGCACCGATCCCGAAATCCGATGCATCTACCATCAACAAAAGGGGTTTTCGGGGATCGAATGGCGTAAGGCAAGTATTGGAAAGTAACGCCGATTTCAACTGACGAAAGGCGCGTTCGCATTCCGTCGTCCAGACGAACGGAACACCTTTACGGCGTAAGCGATGAAGCGGAGCTGAAATGGAAGAAGCATTGCGCACAAACCGATGATAATAATTTACCTTACCCAGCACACTCTGTAGCTGTTTTAAGTTCTGCGGTGACGGCAAGTCCTGAATGGCACGAAGGTGCTCTGGACTCGGATGTATACCTTGGGCATTTATGACATGCCCCAGGTACGGTAAGTCACGAGCAAAAAACACACATTTGTCCTTCCTCAAGCGAAGACCATTCTGACGCAATACCTGAAATAATGTTCGGAGATTCTGCAAATGTTCTGCTTCTGTCTTTCCTGAGATCACAATATCGTCCAGATAGTTCGCAGCAGTAGGGACCGACGCACAAATAGTTTGTAAATATTGCTGAAACAAAGCAGGGGCGGATGCACACCCGAATGGCAGTCTTGTGAAGCGATACAAGCCAAGATGCGTGTTTACCACTAAGACGCGCTGGGATTCTTCGTCCACAGGTATTTGCAAGTACGCATCTGCTAGGTCCAATTTTGAAAAATATTTTCCCGGGCACAGTTTGTCAAAAAGATCTTCCGGGCGGGGCAAAGGAAAAGTAGCAGTCACAAGTTGTGGATTCACAGTTGCCTTGAAGTCCACGCAAAGTCTCAGTTTTCCGGAAGGTTTTGGCAAAATTACTAAGGGTGAGGCCCAGAGAGAAGCCTGCACTCGTTCAATGACACCTTGAGATTCTAATTCGGCTAATGTTCTTGCGACCTCATCACGCAATGCGTGGGGAACATTGCGCGCTCTGAAAAATTTCGGTTGCGCGTTGTCTTTCAGTTCCAAATGCGCTACATAGTTCTTAGCGCAACCAAGGCCCGGTGCAAAAATGTCTGCAAATTCTTCACAAAGACTAGAAACACTGGCGGAAGGCACAGTCTGATTCACTGATAGGACCTGATTTACAATAGACAAATTAAACAATTGAAACAAATCTAAACCAAACAAGTTCACTGCACTAGAGGAACGAAGAACATAAAATGACACAAGTTTTGTCTGTCCCTTGTATGTGGCAAGAAGGCTGCACTGTCCTAACACAGGTATATGCTGTCCTGAGTAACTAGTTAACGTAACATTTGCGGCACGCAATGGCGGGGCGCCCAGTTGTTTGTACGTGTCGTGATTGAGCAATGAAACTGCAGCTCCGGTATCGAGCTGGAATGGTATCACTTTTCCTGCAAAGTCTACGTCCACAAAAAGTTTATTGTCTTGTTGACGACAAGAGCGACTGTCACGTGCAATTTGAACTGATACAGGTCCAGAAGCACTTGCAACTTTACGGGATTTCCGGCGACGTCGACGCACACTTTGGGTGGGACGAACACAGTCACTGTTAGCTAAAGTGTCACTGGACGGGTGGGAATGAACTACATGAATGTCCATGGGCGAAGGTCCACGAGCCTGATTGTCCTGGGTTCGATTCCGGCGCGAAGCAAAGGGCCTGGAATTTGTGTGATTGTCTGTTCTTAACTTTTTCTGGCAAACACTTTGTACATGTCCTTTCTTTTGACAGTAAAAGCAAATAGCTTGGCGTGACGGGCAATTTTCACGCGAATGTCTAGTTGCACACCGCGGGCAAGATTTCACTGCAGTTGCTTGCTTACGCGGCGCACGTGGTTGCAAGCTAGGCGGCCGCTGCGAAGTCGGGCGCGAGGGCCGCTTAGCGTCCCGTGCAGCGGGCCGGGCGGGCCGATTAACGTGACACACTGCTGGCGAAGTTTCAAATGATTCCTGAGCAAAGTCAAGTGTGTCTTGCCTGTCCAATATGTCTATCACTTGTTGCAGGGAGGGATTAACTAGCTTCAAAATCTGTTCCCTTATGCGAACATCAGAAACGTTCTGTGCAATTGCATCACGCACCATAGTATCTGAATATGGGAGGCCACATTCACAGGCAAACGCACAGTCTCTAGTAAGTCCTTGCAAAGTTGCAACCCACTCCCTGTTAGTCTGACCGGCCGTACGTTTTGTACGAAAAAACGTATACCGTTTTGCAACTACATTTACTGTTTCTTTGAAATAGGCATCTAAAGCAGACAAAATTTCTTCGTAGGACAGAGTTGCTACGTCGCGTCGGGGAAACAATTTCACTATCACACGGTAGGTAGACACACCGACACAAGAAAGCAAAAACGGCTGCCGCTCTTTACCTTGAATTCCATAAGCAGTGAGGTGGAAGTTGAACTGATCGGCCCACTCAGTCCAGCTTTCGGTTGTGGCCTCAAAGGGCCTAAATGGCGGTGCGACAGCGTTGTGTGGCTGCGGTAGCGAAGAAGCGGCTGCCGCCGCATCGGTTTGCAGCGCACGTTGACCCTGGACGAGCTGTCCAAGGGCTTCCAATAACGCCTGCGTCTGCTGATTCTGCAAGCGAAAAAATTCGGACAGTACATCTGGAGAATGCGGCGAAGCCATGACACAAGCAAATTAGAGCAAGTATAACACAAAGACTGCAACGTGGGCGCGGCATCCCATCCTCGGCGCCAAAATATTGTTGTGTCGATTCCCTAAGGTCTCGACACAATGAGTGGCTAGGTGCACGCGAAACTAACGCAGACGGGCGTAAATTCTGAAACAGGAGACTGGATGAAAAACTATAAAGAAAAGAAGAGAGATTGTCATCTACTTAACTTTTAATGATGTTCTTCTTGTTGAAATACATCTCTTGCATAGTAGTAAGCAATTAGCAATGATACACATGGCGCCTTGCTAGGTAGTAGCGATGGACTAGCTGAAGGCTATTTAATCTGTCTCTCGGCAAATGAGAGGAAGACGTGATACGTCTTGTCGCAAGCTATGTCGTCCGTACAACTGGGGCGAGGTCAAGTCCGTTTCTTGTGACCTGCCCTGTGGTGGCGCTACGTTTGCGAATACACAGTGGCGACACGCGGGTCCGACATGTACTACAGGACCGCGGCCGATTTAAGTTACCACCTAGCAAGTGTGGTGTCTAGCGGTGACACCACACTTTCGATGTATGATTCAGCAGTTTTCCACTGACGTACATGAAACCTAACCGATAATTATATTATTTAGATGGTGAATTTGAAACAATGCTTATTGGTGAGAATCTTGAAGTTAATGAACTCTCATTCATGTGAGAGTGGCCTAAACAGCCTTCCATTTTTTAGAAATAGAAATGAATTTTTGATGGTATAGTGCTTGACATGGTCAGTAAAGTGGATAAGCGATCTTAATTGTCAATACATCCTTTATATGTCTATATCGCGAGTCTGGAAAGTTATATGACCAGTTTCAACGGTGCTAGCACACTAGTTTTAATGACTCAATGGTTGTACAATGTTGTACACACTGTAACTTCATTTCATGATCTGAACATGGTTGTTAACACAATCGGAACAGGTCATACCATTTTATAAACTCGCGATCACACAAAAAGATTTATATATTCGTTTTTCCCACGTACTTCTGGAGAGAGGAACGATCGAGAACTGGTCTGGAAGTTGTTCTGTCAACAGTGTGCCAAATAATTTTGTGTGAGTTGCAGAGTAGTGATGTAGATGTACATGTTGTACTGGAAGCGTTATACGTCTTCCACCGAGCGAGATGGCGCAGTGGTTAGCACACTGGACTCCCATGCAGGTGGACGACGGTTCAAACCCTCGACCGGCCATCCTGATGTAGCTTTCCCCGTCCTTCCTTAATCCGATGATACAGATGACCTCGCTGTTGGTTCCCCTCCCCCCACCCCCACCACCCCTCCCCCAGATCAACCAACCAACCTATAAGTCTTCTTTGTTCACATAGTTACTATTAAAGTTCCTTCTGGCCAAATGATTTGCCATCTTAGGAAATAACTAGGGAGTCTGGAGGCGCCAGGTCAGGACCTCCGTATCCAAAGGTAATGAGAGATCGCTGTTCGAACTACTGCAGCAGAGCAGTTCCTGAGTATTGCTCTTAGTCTAAGACTCTTAACACTCGTAGAAGATACAGAGAAAATCCAACAAAGTGCGACGCGTTTATCACGCGTTAGTTAAGTAAGCTCGAGAGCGCTACGATCGTGCTCATGAACGTCAAGTAGCAGACGTTGCAAGAGAGGCGTTGTGCCCTCACGGAGAGGATTGGTGCTAAAACTGCGAAAGGATGTTCTTCAAGAAGAGTCTGGTAAAATATTACTTCTTCCCACATACGTTTCCTGAACTGACTTCGAGAAACCAGAGAAATTCCAGTCATACCGACAGTCGTTCTTCTCGCCCACAATGCACGAATGGAACAAGAAAGTAACGAAATAACAATTGCCGATGTAGTACACACACCGTAACGTAGTTTTGCAGAGTAGGTGTAGATGTTTATTTGCAGAGTAGGCGTCGATGTGTATTTACTGAGAAGATGTACATGTAAATTTACGGAGTAAATATAGGTATAGATCTGTGGAGCAGGTGTAAATGTAGATTTTCTGGGCCTCGTGGAAGCGAGCATTTTCGTGCTGGAGGCTGACGCCCTTCCTCTTCCGAATCTCTCGACTGGAGTTGGTAAAGTGATAATACCTTTCATCGTTTCTTGTGCTCACAGGAGCCATCAGTAGACTAAAAATCCACCTTTCCGTCCCAAAACCCAGTTTCCGTGACTTTGCCAGCAGACTGTATTTGTTTGAATTTTAATGGCTTGGGCAATTAGGAAAGCGATCGCTCATCTGTCTGGTTTGGTTTCAGGCGTGAAGTTGTACATCCACCTGACGTCAGCCCGAACACTTGAAATAATAATTGCTGCCATTCATGATTCTCAGAACCCATATTGTGCACACCGTCCGTCCTGCCTTCTGTGTCTAAGTCCTACAAATAGCTTTCCAAGAAACCTCAGCGTGTATATACAAAGGTCATCGACATTGACGTGGCTAACCTGTTGGAAATTGACAATGTCCCTTTTAAAAAAATTATTAGCAAAATTGACTGCGATCAGCGGTCAAATACCACAAACTTTTACAGCAGCATTCGGAAATCCGGAGTTATTGACAGGGAGCATGCGTTTATCAAGAGCCTAGTCGTGACTCCCAGCTTGGAGCAAACAGCTGGTGGTCCCAAGCCATAGAATTTCTGCCACTAGCAAATTACACATTTTGTATCTGGTAGACCTCTGTGGTCGTCTATGAAATCCAAATCATGAAAAATCTTGTTGCTGAACAGCCAATTAAATCCAATAGCCGCAATTCGGAGAAGACGAAATATTCACCCACCGGCACAGATTCCTGAAGGAGGTGTTGTCACGATGTCTCTTCTAATTATTTTCGTTCACTCAGCTGATTCTGTGCTTCAGCTGTCGGTTATGAAATCTGATAACATTCTTTCGGTATGAGAAACACAGTGGAGCTCTTTGGGTGCGTTATGTGTATAGTTTAACGCGTAAGTACCTTTTTTTCGTAATGTCTGTCCGCGGGTTACATCACATCCTTCTTCTTTTTACGTCGTGTAGCTGACAGATTGCCTGGTGAACCGACAAGGGCATTTTCCTAACGACTTCCCCTCCTCCTCTACAAGAAGTGCAAGTTTATTACAAGCTTGCCGCGCCACCGACACTTTAAACGAGTGACAGTTCGCCTGACGACCCTCGGCTACGCAACCCGCGCAGCCAAGGTGTTGCTCCGGCGCCTTCCGTGCAGGCGCTCCGAGTAATTGATGCAGCATGGATTGAGCATTGCACTTTACGTTTGTGTGTACATGAAGTATTCATGAGCAACAAGTGCTAAAACTACTATTGCTTCTCGTAGTTTACACCGAAGACCTCGTACGCGGACGTACTGCTAAATGTGTAAATGTTGCCAACGGAACAGCTTTGCTTCTGTGATCCTGTACTTTACAATAGCAGTATGAAGGCGAGAGACAAACAGAAAAAACTTCACTAAAATATCGACAGTTTTAATGATTTTGTCGCGAAATATCTAGGTACAATACAATTGTTTTGTCGCAGTGAAAAATTAATTAATTCACTAGTAAAAACATTTCTTTACATTTTTACCTGCCATTTTTACTTCTAACGTAGAATTAATTATTGACATTATTGCAGCGAAGACATTCTAGAAATATAATAACGTATGTTTCGGTGTAAACTTAAACATTTTGCAAAACATAATTAAGCGAGGGACTCGTAGTTTTGCAGCAGCTGTCGCATCCTTTGACGAGGACTACAGTAGATACTCTTGCGAAGTGAAGTAAGGGACCTATGAAGTATTCGTCCAACCATGGAAATTTGGAAATTTATGATAAGGTCTTATGGGACCAAACTGTTGAAGTCATCGGTCCCTAAGCTTACACACTACTTAATCTAACTGAAACTAACTTACGCTAAGGACGACAAACACACCCATGCCCGAGGGAGGACTCGAAGCTCCAACGGGGGAAGCCGCGCGCCAACCATGTGCCTAAACTGAAATAATACTTCGTACGATCATCATTTCGGTTACGCTCTCAGCACTGTACGGCTGCGACTCTGGCGAAGCTTAGTGTTTTAATTACCGGTTGTCTGCTACGTCCAGTGACGGTTGATTCGTATGTCTGCGAAAACGGTTTGTTAGTGTAAAGGTGACCAGATGAGAATTGGTAACGAATTTACGCCATATGAATTGTCTCTGCTGATCACTAAAGCAGCTTAGAAGCTAGGGAAAGTACCATGGTGACTGCAAGATATAGATTAACCAGAGTTATCATGTCTCTGGAAGTTAGTTGTTAGTTACGGAAAGAATAAGTGCACCGTATAATCAGTTCAGTTCTCATAACTGGTGAACTTACTAGCGAGGGATCATTTGGTTCCACAACTCCCTCCTTAGTTTATCACAGGAGACATTAATATTTGAGCTTCTTACAAGTTGATGAGCCTGCGTCTTGCGGTTTTCTCCCCGGCTATCTCCTTCTCGTACCGCTTTGCTAATAGCGACATTTCCAGGAAAATAATGAGAACACTCTTAGAGAGTTTTCCAACTAACTAAAAATGAATTGTGGAAAAAAGACATATTGAGTGAATGAAATATTAACATTTCCCATTATATTTTGAGCAGGTAGTGCCCCACAGCTCGTAAAAATTTAGGAAAAAGATCATGTCTCAAAACTGCCAATAGATGGTAATTAAATATCAGTTTCGATGACCACATCACCTTCAGGCATCATAAAATTATTTACAGCATTCTATGTTGTAGCGTTCGTACTGTTACGTAGAAAAATGTAAAAAAGTGTCCAGGGTTACAGTCGTTGGTATTAAAATGAGTCGTATGATCAACAGTAAAATCAACTGACACGGTTCAGCCTTCATCGTACATTGTCATCATCAGGTTCCATCCATTTGTGTGGAATGCACAGTACATAAAATGTGGTGACAAAAGCCATGAGATAGCGATATGCAGGTATAGAGATGGCGGTAGTATCGCCTACGAAAGGTATAAAAGGGCAGTGCGCTGGCGGAGCTGTCATTTATACTCAGGTGATTCATGTGAAAAGGCTTCCGACGTGATTATGGTCGCATGACGGGAATAACAGATTTTGAAAGCGGAATGGTAGGTGGAGCTCGATCCATTTAACATTCCCTTTCGGAAATCGTATGGGAATTCAGTATTCCAAGATTCACAGTGTTAACAGTATGCCGAGAATACCATATTTCAGGCATTACTTCTCAGCATGGACAACGCAGCGCTCGACTGCATCCACTTAACGACGGAGAGCAACGGCTTTTGCGCAGACTTGTCAGTGCTAACATACAGGCAAAACTGCATGAAAGAACCGCAGAAAGCAATGTGGGGCGAAGGACGAACGTATCCGCTAGGCCAGTGTGGCGAAATTTGGCGTTAAGGGCCTATGGAAGCAGAGGACCGACGTAAGTGCCTTTGCTAGCAGCACGACATCGCCTGTAGCCTTATCAGTCGGACCCGAGACGACTGAAAAACTGTGGTCTGATCAGATGAGTCCCGATTTTAGTTGGCAAGAGCTGATGGTAGGATTTGATTGTGGTGTAGACGCCACGAAACCATGGTCCCAAGTTGTCAACAAGGCACTATGCAATCTGGTGGTGGCCCTTAATGGTGTGGGTTTTGTTTACAAGGGATGGGCTGGGTCCTCTGGTCATGGACTGGATCCTCTAGTCCAACTGAACTGATCACTGACTGGAAATGGTTATGTCCGGCTACTTGGAGGCCATTTGCAGCCATTCGTTGACTTCATGTCCCCAGACAAAGATTGAATTTTTATGGATGACGTTGCGCTGTGTCACCGGGCCATAATTGTTCGCAATTGGTTGGAAAAACTTTCTAGACAGTTCAAGCGAATGATTTGGCCACCCAGATCGCCCTTCATGTATCCCGCCGAACATTTATGGGACGTAATCGAGATGTCAGTTCGTGCACAAAGCCCTGCACTGTTAAAACTTTCGCAATTATGGACGGTTATAGAGGCAGCATGGCCCAATATTTGTGCAGGGGACTTCCAACGACTTGTTGAGTACATGCCACGTCGAGTTGCTGAACTACAACGGACAGAAGGAGTTTCTACACGATATTAGGAGGTATCCCATGACTTGTTATCTCAATGTATAATGCATCTACTGTTGACGGCAGTGACGCTGGAGCACATCGTTAATCATAGGTTTTTCATGAATTGTTACTTATTTACACGCAGAGTAGGTGTAACAGGTAAATGTTTAACGTCCTGGAAGCCAACTGACATTGCAATCAAGTGTGAGACCGTCACGATGAAGATACAGCGATCTAGAAACGTGAAAGGTGGTAATTATGTGCAGTTAACCATTTTAATAGTTATTGATGTAATTCGAGAAATAATGCTCTGGTATCAGGTTGCTAACACTGTTTGTGGCGTTCGTTAAATAAAATAAAAACACATTGGATTTAGATAAATTCAAGCGCTCTAGAAACTTGAAGAGTAATAATTACGTGCAATCAGCCTTTTTGATAGTTCTTGATGCAGTTCGGAGACAGTGCTCTCGTATCAGGTTGCTGACATTCTGTCTGTGGTGTTCCTTGAATAAAATAAAAACTCATTGAACTCCGATAAAATCGTCTACTTAACATACTGCAGTTGCGTAGCAAGGTAGGATGCGATGGCCTTTTATTCAGCTGTGTGTACCAGCTGCCCACTTGACACTTCTCGTTATATCCGGAGGTAGTTATGAGCTGCTACGACCAATGTATCAAGGTGCATGCGCAGCTTCTGTTTATAATACCAAAGATATTTGACCAACCATTAGTTATTACTTCCGTGGAATACTAAAGACTTATAACTACTCATATGCATTGAAATATATCCAAAGGACTGTTTGAAAAATCGCTTTCTGTTTACATTCATTTGCACATTAGAAACTTTGTTAGATTTCCTCGTGAGTGGAGCTTTTTCTAATTCTTCCAGAAAGTCGATTTTCTGCCTTTTCTTTTCCATACACATGATTTCAGAGTCTTGTATATCATTTAAGATGTGACAAGTTTCACACGCTTGGTTGGTTGCTGTTGATTTATTTTAATAACCGAAAGCGCCTTTGGATACTTTGTATCTCACCAAAAAAGTACTTCCTGTTTGTCCGATATATTTGCACTAATAGGACGTGCACTCTGATTTTATATACTCTCAAGCTTTCAAATTTGTTCATCTTGTTGCAGACATAATGGAAGCTACACAACACTAAATTATTTGAATGGAGCGCTACTTTGACGCCGCAAAACTTAAAAATGTTCGCTATCCTTTGTGAGACTATTCCTTGATGTGGCATACTGACCATCTTCATTTGATCCTGCTAGCTTTGTCGACGTGATTGATAAATGATGTACTTCCGTGTGTTCTGCTGAGTTGGTGTTTCCATTTTACATGCAACATTTCACCGACACAGACTGCTGTCTAATGCAGCCTCTGTGAGTATTGGTGCGTACTCGCTTCCTGGATTCCAACCAAACTGAACTATTATCGTTCTCGCGCCGCTGTTTACAGCTGAGTTCGACTACAGACGCCACTATTCTGGCTGCTGTACTTGTTTTTCAGAGCACGCATTGACATTCCGCGAAACGTAAATTCTCTCAGCGTTTTCCAGCTCTGGTGGATGCGATGGCCGGCGAGTTTTTAATAAATTGAGTGCCGGACCCCAAGTCTTTTTTTAATTTAAATCTTCGTCCCCGGTTATTAGGTTTTCTGACATCACTGCCTCGAGTATAACCATAAAATGAAATACGATGAGGCCAGTATCGTGGTGGAAATGCCAAGTTTCTGAGGCATCGTAATTAAGGGATCTATCGAAATAGAGACAGAAACTTAATAAACAGGGACAGAGGTTTCAGTTTAAACAAGTCTTGGCGTCCGGTACTCAATTTATTAAAATCTCTCCTGCCATCACAGCTACCAGAGCTGGGAAATACTGATAGAATGTGCGTTTCGCGGAATATTAGAGCGGGCTGTGAAAAACAAAGAGCACTACAGGGCGTAGCGGGACGTCGGGAACCTAACTCGTCTAGATATAGCGACAGTAAACCAACCATAGTTCACGGTCTGTTAGGATTCCAGCAGCAAGTGGGGAAGACGGGTGGGTAGGTCGTCGAAATATTGTGCATAAAATGGAAACAGCATCTCGGCAGAATAACCGAAGTGCACCATTGTAACCCTTAATAATGTTCCCAGTTCTGTGTCTTTATACCAGTTCTTAATCACTGGAATTTCCTTATTTAACTTGATGACCAATTCCAGTCAGTAATGAACGTGGAGCCTGGAGAATGGCACGACATCATCTAGCGTAGAAACACAACAATTTAGGTTCACGTACTATTGTAAAATTTTATAGTCTGCCGTGCTACGACATACCGTTGGCACTAGCTGCAGAATAATAAAGATTTTAGCAGCTCTGTGGTGCTTCTACATACAAATGTCACCTGACATTAGTTGATCGGATGTTTCAACGATTACTACTATAGCAGCACTCTGTTGCACTCATCTTGGCTAATAATCGCGCTTTCCAACCATATCGATGAACCGTATTCTGTGCTGGAACAAAGAGAGGCAAGGAAGCATATAATTTTCGTAACTTGATGAGTGTGACTGCAGCAGACGGACACAGCTTCGAAATTGAGAAAAGGTCGAACAATGGTCAACTAGTATCCCTAAATGAATGACGCAACCTGACCTTCAGACAGAAGAGGGCGTACGTTTTCTTCATCAGACAAGTCCTCTGCACCCTTCAGAACGACAAACTACTGGAACAGTTTTTCATCCTCGCTTTTACTCATTGTTTGAATCGGCTCACTCTAATATTTACAATTTTGTGAATAACTTCATGTACAAGCAGACGCCTGCATTCGGCTAACAGGTGTCGGTTCTGTTTTCGTACTCAAAAACTGGTGAGAAAACTATAGAAAGACATGTACTCTCGCAGATGGCACTTTTTGAAGCGTGAACATTTTGTGTTAGGCATTGCCGTGACTGTTATTACTGTGAATTGAAGCCACGAGTTTTCTCTTCCCAGTAACTATGTATTTCCACTGGCTTTCAGATGTTGAAACGACCATGATCAGGTGGATTTATGCCAGTGAATGAGATATGTACGTGTTGTGAGTAGGACTGTGCGGAAACCTATGGCAATGTCTCCGGTGATTACAGGATCACTTTTCTGTAGTGTTTACATCACATAAACTTTGTACGTACTTCAGTATACAGGATATTCCAAAAAAAGACCGACAAACTGTACGGACAGTTTAGTTGTACAGAAATAAGTAAAAACAATAAAAAAAGTCTAGTAAACATGGGCTCTAAAATACGGACCTTAAGAGCTATGAGCTCTTGTTAATCTTCACTAGTGGGAAACACATCTCTTCTGCTGAACAAGTGCACATATAAGGTATGCGGTCGGGCACACAGTTTTAATCTGCCAGGAAGTTTCATATCAGCGCACACTCCGCTGCAGAGTGAAAATCTCATTCTGTATATATATATATTTGACACCCGGCGTAGAGATTGACAAGTACCCACCTGATGATGGAGGTTGGAGGTTTAAACTCTAAAACGCTTAGTGAAATAAAACTGTGACTGATAACAATACAATTTAGTTTCTGTTTATTGAAGTGTGTTTCCTACAAAACGTTGTTGTCGTCGTAGCTCAAAAATATACTCTGGAATAAAAGTACAACTGATGCTCGTTTTCTGTCCTTTAATGACTATTTCATTATCTTTCTGTTATCCTTCTGTCAGTTAGGGTTTAACGATCGAGCTGCATGCCAGGCCTGCAGGCCCAAGGGATACATACGGGCCGCCGTGTCATCCTCTGCCTTGCGGCGTCAGACGGATGCGGTGTGGAGGGGCATGTCGTCAGGACACCGCTCTCCGGGCCGTTTTGCTGACTTTCCAGACCGTGGAGCCGCTACGACTCGGTCAAGAAGCGCCTCAGTTGCCATCACGAGGCTGAGCGCACCATCTACCAGTCGTCTCATGAAGGAAAAAGCCGTGACAGTACCAGGAATCGAACGCGGGTCCTTCGCACGGCAGCCATATACGCAGACAGTTACGAAGGCGGACAAAATATTGATTCAACTTTTTTTAATAATTTTGTAAAAAGTTCGACAGTAGTCTTTAACTTGACCCTTTCAGATCTACAAGATTTATACGAAAGTATGTACCCGTACAGCGATCCATCGAAAAACAGTCAGCGGCAGTGAAAGTGTAATGACTGGAAGCATTTTCTGGATCGTTGAAGAGCTCGCCCAACAGCGCGCTTTTTTCGCACGAGCTCTCGCTCGTATCTGCGCACGGCGACGCCTGCGCTCGCCGATAGGCCATGCGCCATCATTTCCTGCCGCGGCGCTTCCGCCTGCTGCCGCGCTGTGACGAGCCGGCACCGCCGCCGATAGTGGCAGAGTGTGTGTGTGTGTGAGAGAGAGAGAGAGAGAGAGGGAGAGAGTGTGTGTGTGTGTGCCTGCGCGCGCGCTGCGTTGAGGAAGTGGGAAGGAGGGAGCGGGAGGGGGAGACACGGAGAGGTGAAAACGGCAAAACGCTAGAGGTCTCAGAAGCAGCGCTTCTGTCAGATGTGCAGAAAACAGTCGGTGATTGGTGCCTAACGCGCCACTTTGTTGTATCTGGACACATTGTGGGGTGAAACCGTTGACATCAGTAGAATCATGCTCACCTCAATGTCCCAGCAAATCGATTCGCGGAAGGCACCCGAACGCATTTTGCTACCCCTTCCTGCGACGTTGCGTACTACAGGAGCCGCGCTACCCGGAGCAGTTTACTTTAGACAAAGAAACTGCCAGCCGGACACTGTAGTTGTCTGTGTTCTTCCTTGAGCCGCATTTCGCCACAGGTGGATGGTACTGTAATGCTTTGTCTCTGTACGGCGTTCGTCAATATGAGGGACAATATGAACAGCACCTTACGTAAAAGTACAGAAATATACAGCAATGATAAACGTTCTACTCACACTTCGAGACGCACGGCTACAGATATATGCGACAGAATGACAATGTTTCTTGGAACATACCGTGGTACACTGCTCCTTACCAATGGGAATCGCCGCACCGTCAGTCTTCTTACATTCACACCGCTAAAATGTCCATAGTGCGCCGAAAACAACTCAGGTCTTACCTGGTTCCGAGTTCACATTGCAGCGTTTACAATTCGAGGGCTACTGTGGCTCATGTCTTCTTACGCATGTCTTACTTTTTAATCTGGATGTGGACGCAAAAAAAAGTTATCCCCGATCACAAGGACGGCGCCTCATGTAATTCGAATCACGAATATCACGCGAATTGACTGGAAGTTCTTTCCCAACGCAAGAAACAATATTTACAATTACACCCCACATTGCGAATAGTTTCTAGATCACTTGCTTCTGCAGCACTGTGTGTTGAGGCGACAAATGCGTGATAAGCGCAGATACAAATTCGTGGGCCGGCCGGAGCGGCCGAGCGGTTCTAGGCGCTACAGTCTGGAGGCGAGCAACCGCTACGGCCGCAGTCTCGAATCCTTCCTCGGGCATGGATGTGTGTGATGTCCTTAGGTTAGTTAGGTTTAATTAGTTCTAAGTTCTAGGCGACTGATGACCTCAGAAGTTAAGTCGCATAGTGCTCAGAGCCATTTGAGCCACAAATTCGTGAATTACGTATAGTAGGTCCAAAATCAGAATAAGGGAATAACTGTTCGAGAGATTTTTAAGAAAATTATTACTTTTAAGAAGATTTCAGTTAAAAAGACGGTTTTTTGCTTTCAACATCCATTACACCACACAAGAATTTTTAGTTTCTAGAAAAATCTAGTCTTCGAGAAAATTTCGTGTTTTCAGGAGGTATTTTATCCGTCAGTAGCATGGTCTAAGGTTTATGAAGAAGCATTCTTTTGTTATTTTTAATTTTAATGTTATTTTTTGTAAAAATGCTTTAATTTCATTTAATAAAAAAGCGGTAAAAGAATATTTTGCAAGCCTGTATACAATCCAACTGAAGACAGAAGCAACTACCGTGCGTGCACAACGTTTATTCGAACATGGGATGAATCCATAGAGAAAAAATATGTTGTTTTAAAAAATCCTGAACTATAGAACTGTGCCGTAGTTTATAGATTTATTGTTTCTTCAGAGATACTGTCCACAGTAAATTGGTGATTAACGAAGCAGTCGGACCCGAGGGACCTCGCTCTTACTCTCTCTCTCGTCATGCGTATTTGGCTGGTAGTACTAGAGGGGCAGATGGTAACCACACCATTCAGACATCGATGAAAGTAATCTTCCATTTACAAGTACATTGTCCTTACGATGTTGCATGGGCCTTTCTTCAATAGCCCCGCCAAAACTTAATTCTTGGCAGCACCGGCGTCGAACCCGTGTCCTCCGCGTGGCATTCAAACACCATGAGAGCACACATTTGGACAGTATAGTGTCATTACTGTTGACACTTGGCCACACCTTGCAGGACTAGTCAAACAGGTAGCAAATGTAACGTAAAATCATTTCTTCTGGACAACTCCAATTCCATGGAAGAATTTCTGTTTAAAAACTAGTAAACTGTACAAAAAATTTAGAGTGCCGTGAAAAAATTTGACGTAAATCGGTCAAGAATACAGATTTCTTTTCGATAAATTTTACTCCATCGTTGCTGAAAATACGACTATGCTACTACCTACCCAAAAGCTGATGTTCGTGTTACAAGCTGTGCGCTTTTTATGTGCCCCTTCCGGTAGTGTCATTCAGCAGCTTGTAACGCGAGTTGCAGCAGGTGTATGGGAGTGGTCTCGGCACGCTGAGTTGGACAGTGGCAGCTGGCGGGTCGCAGGTAGAAGCGCCGCCGCATTTGCCGGGTCTCTCTGTATCGGGTTGCACGCCCGACCTCCCGCAAACTCTGTGCCTACGCAAGCGTGCGTCACCTCTCGCCATCGGAGCCTCGCTCTCAGCACTGCTGGTTTCTGCACGGTCAGCTACGCTGTTGCCGCCTTGTGGAAACTCACTCGTCCGCGAGCGCACGCAGTGAAACACTGGTCGCTGAATGCCTTCGCTAATTCCACGACGGTAGCAACTGGAGAGCATTACTTATTTGGGATGGCCATCAGATTTTGTAATCTCTGCTGTTCACACGCGCGTACAGCGTCACTAACAAGCTTATGCAAAAGTCGAAATAGCAGACAGTTGTATCGAAGCAAAAGTACTTTCGAGAGGGAACACACTACATGCGCATCCGTACTCCACAAACCACCTTGCGGTGTCTCGTATAGGTTAATATAACACTAGCTTGTTCAAAATGGTTCAAATGGCCCTGAGCACTATGGGACTTAACATCTGAGGTCAGCAGTCCCCTAGAACATAGAACTTCTTAAACCTAACTAACCTAAGGACATCACACACATCCATGCTCGAGGCAGGATTCGAACCTGCAACCCTAGCGGTTGCGAGGTTCCATACTGAAGCGCCTAGAACCGCTCGGCCACAGCGGCCGGCCACTAGCTTGTTCCATTTGCAAATGGTGCATGGGAAGAACTATGGCACGAGCTGTAATTTTCCTGAGTTTTCGTCGTGGTCATTTCGCGAGACGTGTTTGTGGACTCGTCTTGGAATTTCCGTCAGAATTTTAACAGAAAACATCTCCGATGCACAGTTTCACTCTTTTAGCGTCTGCCACTGGCGTAAAACATATCCGTTTTGGTTGCAGCTTCTCTGCCGCCTGTATTAATCCAACCTGGTGAGGGTCTCGAACTGATGAGCAGTACTCAAAAATAGATTTTTTAGTAAACAACTTCCTTAGTGTATGAGTAGCACGTCCTTAAGATTCTGCTTTTCCTACAACTAAAGTTATGTGATAATTCCATTTTTGATCTCTCCGGGTCGTACCAGCGATTTATCGTCAATAGCATAATCGAACATTACGGGATTACGTAACATATATGCAGTATGTTACACTTACTCTGTTGTGCAAAACTTAGAGACGATACTAACTTTCACATGAGGTATCCTTACCAAGTAACATATGAGCTACGTGAAACTTGGGCCATACGCAGAAAGAACTGCTATAGTACATTACAGAAGGCAACTGAAATAAATATGTAATGAGACGAACAGAAATGACACTTTAATTGAAAGGCAATAATTACACTGAAGTAAGTGCGATTTATCATGGTCCTATGGACATAACAAAAGACGGGACATGGTTCTCAACCGGGTGTGTGATCGCCGCGAACTGCAACGCAAGCTCTGCAACGTACTTCCGAGCTGGCCACAAAATTGGTAAGTAAGAAGTTCCTGCGGTAGGGAATTCTATTCCTGCACAAGTGTGGTTGACAACTACTGCTCTGTGGTCCGTTGGTGCATCAGAACGTGCCAGAGTACGTCTCCCCAACTCATCCCACCCGCGATCGACGGAATATCCCCTCGTACTAGGAGTTCCTCCACTTTTCCTGTTCGGTACGGTCGCGCATTGTCGTCCGGAAAAATGAAGTAGGGACCCAAAGCTTCCATGAAAAGACGTACACGGGGAAACAGTACAGTGTCACAATAACGTTCACTGCTGAGTGTACCGTGTTGAAAGGTCTGAAGGTCACTACGCCCATTCAACATTATGCCTCCCCACACCATAACACCTTGACCACAGAAACGATCACGTTCAACAATACTGAACGTTCTCTCATATGGTGGCAGGTGGGAACACGTAATGCACCCAGGAACATTGTCGAACATGATCGTTTTGGTCGTCCAGGTGTTCCTATTCCCCCGATTTAAATTCCGTAGAGGACGAGTGGGATGCGGTGGGGAGACGTATTGAAGCTCGTCCACATGCACCAACGAAGATGCAGCAGTTGTGAGCCGTGCTGGTGGAGGAATGGAAAGCCCTACCACAGGAGCTCCGTAACAACCTTGTGGCCAGCGTGCGAACGTCGCAGAGCATTCACTGCCATCCGCGGTGATCACGCGCCCCTATCAAGAACCATGCCACGCCTTATGTAATGTCCAGAGGACCGTCATAACACTCGGTGACTAAAGTGTAACTATTACGTTTCAATAAAACTGTCATTCCTATTCGTTTCACTGCGTATTTCTGTTAATTATTTTCTGTACTACACTGTAGTAGTTCTTTCTATCTAAAAGTTACTTGCTTCCTTAAGTTTTGTATACTAGTGTATTTACGTAAAGATTCAATTGCCAATAACCTGTACAGAGAGTCGATCTTCTGGAGGTCTTCCTGCACTTCGCTTCAGCCTCTGTGGCGTTGCAACCTTGACACAGTAGCGCTTGACCTGCAAGTACCTGGTTCTAATTTCGTGAAGTAGACCTATGGCCTTTAAGACTGCAAGAACATTTTCGGGAAAAGCTGTGAATACCTGCCGCAGGACATCTTATTATATGGATAGATCTCCATAAATCTGCCTTGTTCCTAGTGAATACTGGGCAATATAGGCATAAGGAGTTACGAGCACGCTGTACCGCTTGCTAAAAACATGTAACAACTCGCATCCATTGTGATATCCTTCCGCACAGCGCTTGCTGTCGTCTGCTTGCAGTGGAGAAAAAGGCAGAAGAATGTCTGTGCTGTGTGAACTTCCACTTCGAAGATCTTCGTATTGGGCTGTTCAGCATCACATGTCTTATGCCCAGTGATTTCCTAACTCCGGTCTCGGGCGGAAGGAGACTGCCACAGTTAACAGGGTAAGAGTCAGCTACATGGCCACCAAGAAAGTAACACACCCATTACCGCCGGCCTGTGTGGCCGAGCGGTTCTAGGCGCTACAGTCTGGAACAGCGCAACCGCTACGGTCGCAGGTTCGAATCCTGCCTCGGGCATGGATGTGTGTGATGTCTTTAAGTTAGTTACGTTTAAGTAGTTCTAAGTTCTAAGGGACTGATGACCTCAGATGTTAAGTCCCATAGTGCTCAGAGCGATTTGAACCATTTTTTTGAACACCCATTACCTACTAGCACACGTTTCATGGGTCTACTACAGGGCGTGACTCGGTGGTGATCGTGATAAGAAAGTTCTCGGTTAGAGCTCTCGAGTGGGTATCAGTTAATCATTCACAATTATCTGTAAGTGTATTAACATAGTCCGTTCTCAAAATGCCATACGCGGTTCCCTCAATTAACGTGCCTCATTTTTGAGGGAGTGTCTCGTAGAACGCTATAGATTTAATTTTGAGATAATGTAGGAGAGAATAAAAGTTGTGCAGCTAAATTAATCCAAGTGTGTACACCTTCAGCGTGTTAGCTCTCTTTCTGTTTCAAAAGATATAATTTTTCGTGTCCTGAGATGTCAATTTCCGTTTATTATTGCCCCATTGGAAAATACGCATCCAACAGCATATTACGAGAGCGAAAGCTGCTTTTCTCCGAAGTAGCTTGCCAAATAACTACCAGATGTCGCGGTACTTCAGACTGTGTCCTCTCTTCTTGTCACATTGAAGGAACCTCCAGTACCTCACATCGTGCCCTTCAGAATTAATATGCAAACTTATGCATATCTCATCTGAAGACAAAGGGTGAAAAACTAGTTAGTAAAAAAAGATATATTTTATCAGGGAGCAGCGGCAGCAATCTAAGAGTTATATTTAACAGAGAGTGCGGTGTTGTGAAGTGTCCATTGTTAATTTCAGAGTCTTTTTTTGCTTCGTTTGGTGTCAGAGAGTTTGTACGTACTGAGATACGTCCAACACCATCATCAGCATGCTGCTTATTTCTTTGTCTGCAGTTTCACTGAATTCGCAGGCAAAGCTAAGCAGTGAGCTCAACAGGGGAGCGAAGCATGGATACACATCTCACCATTCTGAACTTGGCGTTTTCCTAGCAGGACTTGCTGCCTGGATCTTTTTCCACTCGCGTCATACTCAATATGAACTTATATTGGTTTCATTGGGCACACGGGTGAAATCATGATACTGAATTCGTTCTTGGTGTTCAACATGCAGTTACGTTCAATGCACTCTCCAACAGGGAAAAGAGTTTTATTGTCTTTTAAAACACGTGAGCGGCAAACTTCATTTGTGGTCTTTGAAAAACGAACAGTTTGGGCTCGTAATTAAATGTATCCGCACGTCACGATACCTGAAATACCGCTTTGATTCTGTGAGCTACCCGAGGATTTAGGTTAAGAAATTTATAGGGAAATTAAATCTTGTTTATGTTATATTACGGCGCACTTGCGCTCGGCCTGAATTTTAGTTGTGATGCTTTATTTGTCGTCATACTGCTCTGTTGTGTCTGCCAGCTATAAATATTTATCGAGCTTTATATTTGCCGGGAGGCACTGTGCTTTGAGAAAATAAAACCTCAGTCAGGTAGTAGACATTGTTCATCTGAAGCGTTAACAATACGGTGCACTTGCTACAAAGTGTGGAAATCACACCCCCTTTGAGTGTATATGGACAAAAACAGGCAATCAATGGACAAAGGAATAGCGTTTGCGGTAGGAGTTGGAAGCGTGTGACACAGGGCTTAATAACGCGCATTATGTGACTTGCCTTTACGGACATGCCTTTTTTTCTCTGTCAGCCAGTATTCGTATATCAAAGTAGCTGTGCAGCGGCCAGGTAAAATTATTCATAGTTTACAATTACCAGAAGGTCACAGACGAGCGAGGAATGTCTGTCCTGTATTAATGTACCGTACAGCACACTAGATCATTATGAAGCATTCAGTAAACATTAATCATTGATAGAAAATAGCGATTGACTACGTTTTTGTTTTCTCTTTAAGCTCAACTCATTTATCACATTGCAAACAGTTAATTAGGAATGAAGAATAACTAACTGATTTCCTGCTTATTGATATTTTGTGTGTATAGAATGCTTAGTCAATCGTTTGAACACTGATTCCATTCTGCCTTCTCAGGCTTTGCTATTATATGAACTCTGATGTACAAATAAACTCGTGTGTATCCATAACAATCACCCCGATAACACTTATGGCTTTTCTGAATGAGTTGTTATTGCACAGTGCTTCGATGCAGTTTTTAAGATGTATTTCATTGAATGTGATAACTTAGTCGTCCACATACATGTCTTACAAGCTGTAACTTAGAATATCGTAGCCACCTGAAATGTGGAACAAGCTTCGTGACTGCTGTGCTGGATTCTTGTATGCGTGCTCTTCAAAGAAAATAATGGATAATGGTTGGATATTTTAGTTTTTAAAAACTTACAGGTGTTTTATTACGTATTTTACTACAAACCATGGAAATCAATTCATTTGTGGTTTGTGTGCTGTCCTTAGGTTAATTAGGTTTAAGTAGTTCTAAGTTCTAGGGGACTTATGACCACAGCAGTTGAGTCCCATAGTGCTCAGAGCCATTTGCCATTTCATTTGTGGTTGGGAACTTTCGACTAGAGAGAGAGAGAGAGAGAGAGAGAGAGAGAGAGAGATGAAGTGGATACATTTACTGGATTTATTTGAATGACGGCGGCATTCAGCAGATGTCAGGCTGATATGAATTGTACAACACACAAGAACATCCAGACGATTTACGTTTAAGCGTAATCGTAATTTACAACTCCATCTACATTTGGTATACAAGGAGAGATTACGAAAGGGCTACCTCATTCACAAATCGCATTTCAATGTTCATTATTTGTGAGTGGACCGTGTTGTGGTGCGCGTAAGAAAGAGAGACTTGTATCAGGAGGTGTCGAAATTCGGCAACAGCGGGTACATGGTTCTTGAGACTTCAGTTTGTCGTTCCGCTATATTGCAGGTCACTGTGGCCGGAATTTCACAACTGTCATGCTAGTATGGAATCGATGGGTTCATTCGGGTCACACTCAACGCCATGGACGATCTCAGTAACGGCAAGCGATTAGCAGTTGGTAATTATTGTCGGCTGATTTGGACGAAGGGGACCAAACAGCGAGGTCTTCGGTCCCATCGGATTAGGGAAGGATGGGGAAGGAAGTCGGATATGCCCTTTCAAAGGAACCATCCCGGAGGCGATTAGCAACTCAGAAGACAAGACACATTGTTGAAAGAATGAAATTTTCACTCTGCAGCGGAGAGTGCGCTGATATGAAACTCCCTGGCAGATTAAAACTGTGTGCCGGACCGGGACACGAACTCGGAATTTTACTCGGTCTGGTACACAGTTTTAATCTGTCAGGGAGTTTCATATCAGCGCACACCCGGCTGCAGAGTGAAAATTTCATTCTGGAAACATCTCCCAGACTGTGACTAAGCAGTCTCAGTCTCAAAAGATACCAATACTTTAGTAAACTGATATCATCGCGATATATGCTTTCAGTATCACTGTGCTAAATTAGGCATGGCTCTGTTAGTTGTGCCGTGTCCTTACCCTCCTCTGACGTATAAAACGGCTCGCTGAGCCCTTCATTGTGAACTGCGAATGCAGAATACAATTGAGTTTGTTTCTGAGATTTACAAAACGTTAACAAAGTGGCACTATGTGCTAGAAAAGCATTTTTTTCGGTTATTGCCAAGTTAGCCGCGACGCTTGGTTCAACTTACCACAAACTAAACTTTACCGCCGTTTACAGAGTACGTTGTTTATGTAACACGTGGGATGAGCAGGTTTCCTTACATGTTGTAATAATAACACCATCAGGTGTATTTACCGGTTTCGTTCATATGTGTCTGGTTTCAACGTTACAATACACCGTCCTCAGGCACTAAAAATAATAGTACTGATTTTGGGTTCATCAGCATCACCACGAGTCACAGAGGAGTCTGAAGATGGTGAATTGTGAGACCAAAACTGATCGCATTTGAATAAAACGAGTAATTATAGCTGATGGTCTTGTTCTTACTGCAAATAGGGGAGAGTCGTGCAGTATCGGCCGGTTTATGTTTTCTGACTTGTGACTGTGGGGGATAATCTAAATATTAATATACCATTCTCTTATGTAAGATATGTTCTATAATAGGATAGTATAGTGATTTTTATTTTTTATGTATAATACTTAATTACGTCGAAAGTAAAAGAACTATAATTATAAGGCTTGTAGAAATTGTTTCGCAGTATCAGCCATTCTCTGTTCTGTGATAATATAGGTTGTTAATGATACACTGAACTGATACTTATTGAATGATAATAGAACCCATAAGCGTGGGATTTTATTGTTATTATTTCAGTTTAAAGCAGCCAATGATCAGAGCGCTGTTTTACAAAGATCGCTAGTGGAATACAAAATATACTCGTGAACCACACATCCAACATGTCCCCAGCCTCTACACATGGTACACAGCACCCAGGCATCTTCAAATGACTCGAAACACTATTTCGATAAAGTTTAGTTTTCTTCGCCGCTTTGTAATTGGCTTCCCGTGGCCACCCTTTGCGTGTTAATTTTATTTTGGAACGCCCAACTTTCTTTCAGACTTTTTTTTCTGCTTTCAATTTCTTCTCTTCCGTGGCTATCGTTTTCATTTCTAATTACTGAAAACACTTCAGCTGCTTCCCTCGCGGTAATTTTGTTAGTCATAACCTTGCCCGCAGACATTGTCGTGTGCTCTTCATTCGACTTTCCTCTTACTTCTTTCTAATTTTCCTCTTGCGTTTTTTTCTGATTTTCCACCATTTCAATCTGAAAAGAAGTATAAGGAAGAACATGTAATTACAAATTGAAATTACTTCTGGCCGATACTGAAAGACAAACGGGTGGCCGGTACTGCACAGCAAACAGGCACTAGAATCTAGTCATAATGTACGTTCTTTTGTAGAAATAATCATGAAACGTTTGGCAGAGTCATACGTTGCATAACATAGATAGCCAAATTATTGCAACGAAATGAATCACATACCTACAAACAGGTACGACAAGTCTCAAGATATCTTCCGTGCGCTAAGAGCTACAGCAACCCTATCAAGCGCTCAGAGCAGACAAATCACTCAAGAGAGGAAGCAGATACCGACTCCAGTGCGCGTGGATACACAAGCTTGTTTCTGCTTACTGTACTCTTTAGTCGTTTGGTGACGTTGGAACGGAAAGAGAATCACAGTAGTGGCATGTACTGCAAGCCGCCCGATACTGCACGACTCTCCCTTAAATTTAATAGCCGGCCGCGGTGGCCGTGCGGTTCTAGGCGCTGCAGTCCGGAACCGCGGGACTGCTACGGTCGCAGGTTCGAATCCTGCCTCGGGCATGGATGTGTGTGATGTCCTTAGGTTAGTTAGGTTTAAGTAGTTCTAAGTTCTAGGGGACTGATGACCACAGAAGTTAAGTCCCATAGTGCTCAGAGCCATTTGAACCTTAAATTTAATAACATATATTGTCCCGGTAACCACAAAAAGATGCATGTACGGAGATAGACCATGTTTTTGTGGGAGGTAAACTGGGATGGAGTGTGCGTTCGCCAGTGGGTGAGCGGCGCCGGCGGTCGTAGTTCAAGGGCGCGCGCGGGCGGTGGTGGTTTTTTGGGGTCGGAGGAAGCAAGCCGGGCCCCTCCTGGCTGCCGAGCGCCGACTGTGGGAACGCATCTGGCGGCGCGGCGACCCGGGACCTGCCCCAACACCGGCCACCTGCCCGCACTTCCTCTGCCGCATATCGATTAAGGTCGATACCGGCGGCCGCCCTCCAAGTAGAGGGAGAGCGCACCACGTGCTGTTCTAGATCTGACGCCTTCTCCAGGGCAATTAACATCTGTGCACTGTGTCGATTATAATGCAGTGTTGTCACTAGAGATGGTCAAAATCGTTCAAAAGCATGAAGCTCCACCTTTTGCAGCGCAGACCGCCGCGATACGTGCAGGAAGAGATCCAAAGAGGTTCTGGAAGGTACCGAAAGGGATGTGGAGCCATGCAGACTCCTGATCCCTGGCCAGATGTGCAAGGCTTCTCGGTTGAGGATCCGAGGGGAGAGTACCTCGATCGAGGTGGTCCCACAAATTTTAGATTCGGTTTAGAACTGGACATCCTGGTGGCCACGGGAGTACGGTAAACACATCCTGGTTCTCTTCGAAGCACGTACGAACACTGCGAGCATTGCCCTGCTGGTAGATGCCATGGTGCCGAATACAAGCAAACTGCATGTAGGGGTTGACACGGTGCCCAAGGATAGATGCATACTTGTGTTGACCTTTGGGCCTTTCAGAATGACGAGGGCACCCAGGGAATTATTATATAAAGTTTTAAATTGGCAGTGGTGTACGCTGAACGGCGTATCCAGATAACTAGAAGTCTGAATCTAGAGAACGGTTTGAAACTGAATAAGAACGGGTGAACGCAGCGGATGAAAGGAACCACGGTTACATGAAGGACGGTGGAGCTGAAACGAGGAAAGTGATCGACCGATCGAGGCGCGGGACCGAGACCAAACTGAAAGGAGCTGTTAACGACCGCCGGCCGGAGTGGCCGTGCAGTCCTAGGCGCTGCAGTCTGGATCCGAGCGACCGCTACGGTCGCAGGTTCGAATCCTGCCTCGGGCATGGATGTGTGTGATGTCCTTAGGTTAGTTAGGTTTAAGTAGTTCGAAGTTCTAGGCGACTGATGACCTCAGAAGTCGCATAGTGCTCAGAGCCATTTGAACCCTTTTTTTTTTTTTTTTTTTTAACGACCGTTCCTTAAGAGTTGGTCCATTCGTTTAGTTTATTGAACTCTGTTGTTCCTTTGGACCCATTGTTCCGCGAACGACTCATCTCCAGCTGTCACCATCAACTTTTTAAGGATAATATTGGGAATGAATGTTATTCCTTTTTCGTAAAAACTGGTCTACACTGCTGGCCATTAAAAATTCAACACGGGAAGTAGTATCAGGTAACAAAATTTTATGTCTTGTGAGTATAGAACATACTTTTATTGGCTGTGTTGGTGATGTGAGGGTATTTAGATGGTTCAAATGGCTCTGAGCACTATGGGACTCAACATCTTAGGCCATAAGTCCCCTAGAACTTAGAACTACTTAAACCTAACTAACCTAAAGACATCACACACACCCATGCCCGAGGCAGGATTCGAACCTGCGACCGTAGCAGTCCCGCGGTTCCGGACTGCAGCGCCAGAACCGCTAGACCACCGCGGCCGGCGAGGGTATTTAGAGTGCGAAGTTAAGAACAAGGAGCTGCCACGAGTGGTAGCAGAATGGTTGCAATGTGGCTGGGTATCGAGTACAACTGGTAATGGATGCAGATGCGAGTAAGTCATTCCAAAGCTGCTTCAGCTCTGTGGAAGCTGTCATCTCACTTAGTGGTGGAATGCCAGCCTCAGTGCAGGCCATGAGCAGTTAAATGTGAGGCAGACCTTGCAAACAGAGCTACGTCCTCTGTATAGAGGTAGGCCTGAACAGCACGGAAAACGTGCACAAGACGATGTTCTAGATAATGATACATAAACGGCGTAGAACTTACAGTCATCAAAGAAATTAACTGCTAATACTAAGCATACACAGTAATTAATTTTACTCATAGAACACTAAAACAAAAAATTTTACACCGATTTATAGTGGTGCACAAGTAAGAGAGTAATGAGTTCTGCTAAACTGTTACCCACTATAAATCGATGTGCCATTGATTTATTGTGTTGTTGCTCATATATTCGTCTTGTGAGAATCAGCAACTGTGCTGATATTTAAGATAATTCTCATTTATTGTTCCGCCTGTGGTACTTTTGAATAAGGTTATTTGTTTCAATTACTCGGAATCATCTTCAAATCTAAAACAAAGTAAAACTAATTATGTACCATCTAACAATTTACAATAAGTAGAAAAGAAAAGAACTGTACATAAATATCGAATTTATCTAAGTAATTGTGTCTTCAAACGGTCTAGTCTTCTCAGACCCATTGTTGTACTGTATTTTGCAACTGCGGTCAGTGTTTTAAGCAGGTACCTCCAACACATACTTATTTAAAACACACACCGCATTTCCAAAACACAATAATCTGATATGTCGTTCTTAGTAGACAAGGCTTTTTGGTGACGCAACTAATTAGGTAAATTCTACATTTACGAGCAATTCTTTTTTATATACTTATTGTAGAATATTGAATGGTAAATATTTAGTTTTACTTTGTTTTAGATTTGAAGGTGATCTCGAGTGATCGAAACATATGATCTAATTAGAAACGTGTAGATGAAACTACACAATAAATGAGTATTATCTTAAATAATTACATTGTATTGTATGATTATGAATCTGTTATTTTGTATATCTAGTATTAACAATTAATAGCTATGATGAGCGTAAATTCTTTGTTGTTTACGCTTGCACCATAATGCACTACACTATCTTTGTCAAAATGCTAGACAGCGTACCTCGAATCATAGGTCGCAAAACAAATAATCCGTGAAACAAGCAGCAAATAAGGGTGTTTTTTCCATATAAATATTTCACCAAGTACTCATAATGAAACTAACAAAAAACATTTGATTTCTCTTTCCTCACATTTCGCCTGTACATCATTGGATGTTTTCTCTGCGTTTCTTACTGAAGCTCGAGTGTTTAGTTGTTGTCTTCCAACAGTTCAGAATAACATCACGATACCGGTTGTGGCCTGTTGCAAAAGTTTACTCGCTGTAGTAGAGACAGGAAGAGCGAACACTGGATGGAAACAGCTCTTGCAGAGATAAATTGACGGTCTGCGGCAACGACGACATGGTGGCAGTTCAATGGAGGTCATGCTATCATAATATTGTCCTCTCTCTGGAGGGAAAACGCGGGGGGAGGGGGAGTGGGAGGGGAGAGAGAGAAAAACAAAGAGAAGTGATTCAGAGCGACGGGCAATTCCATTAGAATAATAAGCGCGCCGTCGGTCTGCTGGGTGGCGGTGATGGAGTTGGGGAGGGTGTAGAGGGGTGGAACTGCTCTGGCGAAGCACCGGGCGTGTCTGCGTCTGCCTGGACGTGCCCGCCCCACAGTGAACTGCCCTTCACTTCAGCGACCGTCAGCATCAACTGCACACTTCGTGCTCAGATTTCGAGCGATGTCAGTCGCCATATTAATACCGGCTGAGTTGGTTTTAAGTAAGTAGTTTCCTAACAGGCACCATCTTTAATGCACAAGTTTCCATGAAATAGGTCTCCGTTGAGACGTAACGTTCTGCCCTGATCTGTACATTTACAGGTTTTGCATAAAAAAACTGAGTTTTATATTCCACGAGTACCCGTAAACAACAGGCATTGTTGCTGTCGGCGTCTCACACACTTTCCTTAGTGAGTGTATGTCTCTTCCGTGTATGTATGTTCCGATGAATTCCGTCTGTACTTGTTGAGAGACTTGCAGTGTGTGTTTTCAGGGTGATGATTTAACACTACAATGCGACGTAAGCAAGCCAAGTGAGGTGTCTGGAGGAACTTTCTTGTTGTATAGCTGCATTCAGTAAACCTGCTGGAAAGAAAGAGAGGCAGAATGAGTGTAATGTAATGACGCTGTATAAAAAAATAGAACTGAGGTATGTTTGCTTCTGAGAAGAGAGAGAGAAACATGTTAGGTTGACCCCGGGGCGAAGAAAACGCGTTACTGACTGAGACTGACAGACTGGGGTAGCGAAGCCATCAGTGAGGGGCAACCAAAGCTTGGGATGGGAGAGTGGAGCCTGTTCTTCCAAATGCCCCCCCCTTTCCCTTTTTCTTTCTCTCTCTCTCTCTCTCTCTCTCTCTCTCTCCCTCCCTCCCTCTCTCCCTCCCTCCCCCCCCCCCCCCCTCCAACGACGTGACACCCGGTCCTCGTCGCCAAATGACACTCTAATGCGTTTCGTGATTATGCTGAATACCCTTCTAAACTCTGTCCGGGGTACGCGGTGGTGCTAATGAAGCACACACCGCCCCACATTTTCTTCTCTCGTTGACGAAATCAAGTTCTGTTCATCACTACCAGTAATTTAATCTGTAATTTCAATCTATGACATTCCAATGTACCTCTTTTACCTTTGAGTGCTTTCTATGTGTTGTTACTTTTTTCTGTAATTAACTTCTGCACCGTACATTTGGACATGCGCTCTAGAGACTCCGTTGCAAGGCGTAGATTAAAAAATAACCTCCACGGTCTCACATCGTCTGTTATCTTTGATTTGCATCGAGGAAAAGTATTTGGAAGCGTACGGTCTTTTGCTTCAAAGATAGCAGAATTCCTTCACTTCGTCCGCTACGTGGTCTCAGATTTTGTTGTGGAGTTTGTCACTATTTCTGCTGCGGCTCAGTGCTTTTCGTCTTCCTTTCTTATGCCCTTGCCGGTTGGCGGAAGGAGAGTGAGAGAACTAGGCTGATTGCGTGCAATACATTTTACGACATTGTACAGTTGATTTATTAAACATAAAAACTCTATACAAGATAAAGATTTGAACTATGCGACCGACCCTATTTCCTCCAAACTGAGAATTCAGCATTGAAACAAATCAAAACACGTATCTGTGAGAGAAGCATAAATTTCATTTAAAAATAATGAACTGTGGAAGTGAAACCATTTTAACAGCGAAATTCACGTAGGAATGTGTAAAATATGAAACACAGAATAACAGCACTGCCTTAATGTTGAAGAATTGCCATTCCTCACAACAAATAACCTTGTGCCCAAGATCAGCTAGGGCAACAGCTTAATTACAGATATTACAGCAAATATCTTAAAGGACGTAAATTAGATTGGACCACCTAAATTAAACAGTAGCTGGTTAAGGCTTCGCTTTAACTGGTGACTGGTGACACATCGGAAATAACTCTGTCACATTACTTCGAGTATCAGCCAACTCGAAATCCATGCAAGTGACAGCGGAGGATTTCAGCTGACACATCCAAGTCCACAGCTTCAAATCAACCACACCAACATAGTCTCGCCAGTGGAACTCCCGGCTAAGACTCGTCACGGGCGGCGCGTATCCAAGGCCGTTCCTCTGTACAACCCTAGTGGTCTCGCTCCGTAGCGACGACGGTAAAGTCAAGTCGAATTCAGTGGTGTTGTACTGTTTCTTATACTGATGGGTTGTATCTGTACCAAAGTTATAGTAAACTATCGATCCACGCCGCCGCATAACCCCATCTCGTTGTGAGGCATGTTATAACACGCACGCAGCAACGCCATGTATTAATTGCTGGTTAGACAGTAAAGAATATAGGCAAGGTCACATATCTAGTGATACTGCACTTTTTGATGTAACTAAGCTTCACGGTTTTGGGCAAGATCAGTGTGTAGTAATCAAGGTACCTTCTGTAACCCCATAAGATGCTGTGGCATAATTCATATGAGTATTTCATCACAAATCTTGTGTGTATTGCATCACATATGGATATGTGCATTTCATCACGTAAAAGAGGCATAGCCAGAGTTGTGATGCTTGTATGAAGATTTTGGACCCTTGCTTGTATTGATGCATGGTATATGTACCGTAGTTATAGTAAATTATCGATCCACGCTGTCCCTTATGTAACGTAATGAACGTAAGTTTCGAGATGAAATACTCATACTTATTATGCCAACGCATGTTATGGGGTTACAGGGGCTTCCCTGAACTTGCCATAAGCTGTGGAGTCTAGGTATACGAATAGGTATACACTTCAATTTCAGTATTTTTGCATATGTGACGCTTATGATTTACACTACCTCGTCAGAGGCTAATACATGGCGCTTCAGCTTGCTTGTCGCAATAGGCCTTCCACGGACTTTAGGTTAGGCGGTGTCGTGGATGGGTTCGCTACTATAATTATGGTGCATATATAACCCCCCCTCCGATACAAGCAACAGTCGAAAATGTCAATACAACCATCAGAGCTCACGCTAAGCCACCTTTAGATGTACCGGGTGATCAAAAAGTCATTATAAATTTGAAAATTTAATAAACCAGGGAATAATGTAGATAGAGAGGTAAAAATTGACACACATGCTTGGAATGACATGGGGTTTTATTAGAAAAAAAAAAACAAAAACAAAAAACAACGATGACGCGTGAAAGATCTCAGGCGCCACTTTCGTCATTCTTGGCCTCCCAGGTCCCCAGACGTCAGTCCGTATGATTTTTGGCTTTGGGGTTACCTGAAGTCTCAACTGTATCGTGGTATCGTGATCGACCAACATCTCTAGGGATGCTGAAGACAACATCCGACGCCAATGCCTCACCATAACTCCGGACCTGCTTTACAGTCCTGTTCACAACATTATTCCTCGACTACAGCTATTGTTGAGGAATAATGGTGGACATATTGAGCATTTCCTGTAAAGAACATCATCTTTGCTTTGTCTTACTTTGTTATGCTAATTATTGCTATTCTGATCAGATGAAGCGCCATCAGTCAGACATTTTTTGAACTGTTGTATTTTTTGGTTCTAATAAAACCCCATGTCATTCTAAGCATGTGTGTCAATTTGTACCTTTCTCTCTGCATTATTCCGTGATTTATTCAGTTTTCAAATTTATACTGACTTTTTGATCACCCGGTATATTACTCGATATTCTGCGTTCAGTAAACTGTTCTTTCCGCTCAATAAGTCCTCTGAATCCACTTCGTCTTCAGAGTTCTATGAGTATTATCAGAGACCACCTTTCACCTCGAATGTTAATTCCACACCTGACCCTTTCTTTTAATTCGTTCATTTCTTATTGTATCTACAGGACAAAACAGTGGAAATGATAGAGTGCGTTCCTTCCTTATACCCTCTTTAATCCTACTTATCTCCTTTGGCTCTCCATTCTCATTGTTCTTTCTCTGTTCTTGTGCTTGTTGTATGTTACCCGTCTTTACCTACAACAAACACGTATTTTTCTCGCGATTTATAACACCTTACACCACTCTACACTGTCGAAGTTCAATACCTACTTAAGTAAAACATTCCCGACCTAGCGTCAGTTCCCTGTTGAATATATAACTTTGTGGGTAGATTAAAACTCACAGTCGTTGCAAATCTTTATTCGCAGAGTGCGAAGCGCCAGAGCTTTTTCTCCGGGCCAGTCAGCTGAGCAGCTGGCACTCCTATGGTGCAGCGTCCCCTCCTGCTACACTGTCCACCCGGCACTTCCTGCGCGGCGCGACGAGTAGAAACAAACACAGGCTCGCTGGCGGCTTCTTGCAGGCTCGGGCCCGCTCTTGTCGTTCGCGCCGCCAGACTTCCGGTTTTTTGCGCACGGCAGTCGCCGCGGTTCCTCCGCTCATGACACTCTCTTGCACCGAAGACGTTAAGAGCTTTTATCCACTTGCTACAAGGTGTCATTGGGCTGGTTAGCGGATTGCAGATTGCCGTGGTGCCTCGAAAACAGTGGTACAATTAGCCTTCGAGTCCGATTTTGACGTCATATATGTCTTAATAAGTTCGTCGTGTTTTGGTTCCCCTTGCGCGTTATGCAGTTATGTTTTCCCTGATGTGCAGTAGGCCTATCATAAAGTGCATACGTCATAACATATCGTTCCTTGAGCGCGTCTGTCGGCTATTGCTGCTCGCTGTTGTAAACAACAGAGCTGCTTTCCGGGGGTCGGGCACTGTTCTCCAGCCTGAAGATAATGGGCCTTCCAGCCAGTGCTCTGAGAGTTAGCAGGAAGTGGCCAATTCAGGTGCCTAAATGCTGCGCTGGAGGCTGAGTGACCGAAAGGCGTGCATGTTAATTTCACGGAGCGGTTTTGGAGCTCGCGAGACTAGAAGTTAGGCGGCAGCCTTCGCCAAGTTAAGGAAGGGTCTCGTGGGGACTGTAAGGCGGAGCTGGAGTTTAGAGTGAGTGATCCGTGATTATCAATATATATATTTTACTGCGGAAGACTAAGTTGTTTTTGGAATTTTAATGAGCGAGCACTTACCTGGCGGTCAGAGGCCTCAGATGAGAAAATGGAGAAATTAGCCAGCTGGAGGTAGCGTTTGATAACAACGAGGCGGACTCGGCGACGTCTTGTACAAGAAAATGAATTGCATTCGTTGCAGTGGAACCAGTATTTTCGGATGCTGGTTGGCATGTTGGAGGTGATTTTGTTCGCGATACGTCATCACGTTTCAGATCAGAATATGTCTTAAGGTTATACGAAAAAAGGAATTGACGGATATTGAACGGTAGTTTTCTGGATCGCTGCTGCTATCTTTCTTGTAAACGGATGTGATTTTTGCTTTCGGCAAATTACCTGTATTGGACACGGGTTTTTGTTCGAGGTAGCTATTATGGTTGAAAGAGGGCTTACTCAGCCGCAGAGTCGGTATGGAATCTGATGGGGATTCCGTCGTGGCCTGGAACATCGTTCGATTTTAGATTTTTACTTTTTTATCAACGCCATGTGTCCAGCTATTTTATAAATAACTCAATATCACCAGCTGGAACCCATATATTGTCACTTGTCACGAATATTTACTTGTACAGCACAAACTTCAAAATGCTGCTCAGTGTAAAACCCAAGAGTACAGTGTCCGTTTTTAACGCTAGAGCACTAAAGGAGGGAGGGATATTGCATTGCTACTAAACCATCGTAAATTTTACTACTCCATATTTTATTCAAACGAAGTCATAATTTATAAGTTGTATACGAGTTAATTACAATTATTAGAATTCCATTGACTTATTAGATACAGTAAAGTACAACATGTTTTGTTTTAGACCATGTAATGAGAAGTTACTGCTCAAAATGTTATTGGAAAACAAGTCACAATTTACGTTAAGTACTACATAAAAACTAGATTCCTCCCGAACAGACCAGGAAGGCCCACCGCTACCGACTGGCCGCCGTGTCATCCTCAGCCCACAGGCGTCACTGAATGCGGGTACGGAGGGGCATGTGGTCAACACGCCGCTCTCTCGGACTGTGTCAGTTTCCGAGAACGGAGCCGCTCTCAATCAAGTAACTCCTCAGTTTGCCTCACAAGGGTTGAGTCCACCCTCGCTTGCCAGCAGCGCTTGGCAGACCGGATGGTCACCCATCCAAGCGCTAGCCCGGCCCGGCAGCGCTTAACTTCGGTGATCTGACAGGAACCGGTGTCACTACTGCGGTAAGTCAGTTGGCGAAGCATTACATACAAGTTATAATTATTATAACTCCAAGAGTACGGTATTCTGCACACAAAACGAGTAGATTCTTGTGTTTTAGACACTGTTATTACAACTCAGTATACTGCATAGATTGCCCTTGGCTAGAAAATATCCTAATACCTCTTTTGCTCGAAGGACAAAATCAGTATATTTTTCTTCCTTGGTGTAGTTGTAGGTACTGTTGCTGCTTCTCAGGTGAAGTACCCCAAGCTAATCACCGAGTATATTGTGTTAAAATAGGACTCACTACCATCCACATCGTGATAATTTCAGTAGCAAAAGGCGAGATTAGCACTGAAGAGGGCCAATATGGTACAGACTCTGTTTTAACTTTGTTTGTTGTTTTACCAAAGGTGCCACACTAAGATAATTTCTAAGCAATAAAATATGCCGACTACTAGAAAAATAGGCACACAATTACTAAACATTCGTAATATTTACGACAAGAGCGTAAGTTGGAGTTAGGCAATAAATAAATAATTCAGACGTTGTTAACCCTAGAACACAAACTTTCTTCAATTATCCAATGTTGCAAACGTTCGTAATTTTTACTACATAACAAAAAGTAAACAGAATTTGGTAACATATTTTATTATTTATTAATTATCACTAACAAACAGTTCAGGCCACAGTCTATAATCACAGAAACCATAGTTTTTGACAACAGTGAGAACATTTATTTCGAACAATTAGTGAATAACTGCGCTCGATGCTCTTTGCTAAGTGCCTTACAACAAACAGCACAAAACGTTGTCATTCTTCCCTTTTTCGACGGATATATGTGGCAGATAGTTCTCCTCGGGGCAGATGATATTCCAGCATTTCCACCAGTGTTTTTACGATGGGGTTCGATTTCAAGGATAGACTGTATAGTGAGGGGCAGGGTATTTGATATTCTTGGTATGTGTAGCCAGCCTGCTTTGTGTCCATGGTGAGACTAGCTTTTCACTTAGTCGTATTAGTAAGTGTTTTCTATTTAGGACATTCTCCTTGTCACGTTTTGTGAACGTGGATTACGCACATATTAACACAATTAATGTTCAAAACTCCGTAAAATATACACAAAGGCCAGCGTTTAGTCTTCCGGCTGCAAGAAATGTTGAGAGACATCTAGTCTAATGAATCAACGCAATCTTTTGTGACACTGTAGCAGTGAATCATTTTAGGTTTCTTAGTTAATTCATTTCACTTGGTCGTGCATCGTCGGTAACAGAAGGACTACTGTATTTGCCATAGGTTTATATGAGACAAGAGTCATTTCCGTGTCAAAGATGAACATGGATGTTCCTATCCATCCCTTCTTGGTTAAAGGTAGTTTTTGAGGTATTTCTAGCTTTTGTATCTCAAAGTACTAACGAGAGTGAGTATCTCCTTTAGCAGATCGGCTAACTTGATAGATGTAAACCAGTTACAACTGTAACATTTCGGTTAGATCCTCTCATTGTTTTGAAAGCTCATTCACGTAGTGTTCTCCAAGTGGCAGACTGTTAGTATCTGTATCTTTGCCGAGATATGAGGAAGCATCAACCATATATTTTGTTCCTGCGTCACACGCCATGACAATTTTAGCCCCATATTTAGCTGGCTTGTTGGGTACCAATATACGAAACGGACATCTACCACGAAAGGCAAGGAGTCATTCGTGCACTGTAATGAATGTGCCTGGTCTGTAACAGTTACGGAAATTGATAACAAACTCATCCCATAATTCCCTGATAGCTGCAAATGGATCGGACTACTTTCGTTTCCCACGAGTCAACTTATCATCAAACCTCAGACAAGAAATTAAAAACTCAGATCGCTCGGAACTCATGGCTGCTTTATATCTAGGGCTACATAAATTACTGTCAAATAATTCACGAGTTGATAAACGGTTATTGTTCAAAGCTGCTGTCAAGATCAGAGTACCAATTAAAGCTTTCAATTCTTCTGTGGAAGTTGTACTCTGAGTGCTCTTTGGATTTTTATGTTTTGATATTTTCCTCATTACCTCCTCGTCCGTGTGATTTACTATTAATTATAACATGTCATCTGTGAAAAATAAATAAAATATTTCTGACGGCGTAGCGACATTTCTAGCGCCATTGATAGTGGATTGAATATGATGAATAATATTTCCTTGAGGTGTACGCGTTGTCTTTTTTTTAGGAGCTACAGATGACCAGCGACGTCCATCCTTACCTGCAGAGAGATCTTTCGAGGCCGATTGATGTAGTCCCTACCATCGAAAGATGAAGAAACACTTGTACCTGAATTTAAAATGACGGGTGACAGTGATGACGAGGAAGGTGAAGAAGCAATCCTGGGTCGCTTTCGTGATCGCAACAGAGCATCGCTCCGTTTCTCGCCAGAACTTGGAGCGTCTGCACAAACGATTGTAATTTGGAGGGTCTGCACTCTCGCCATCTGTAGGGTCAGTATCATCCCCTTCTACGTTATCGGGTTCATCTTCATATGTCGAGTCATAAATGTTGCTGTCATTCTCTCTTGCTCCAACTCAAGTAATTTCCTTATTTTATCTCCCAGATTTGAGTCATTTGCCTTTATTAAATCTGACATCCGACATTAAATACGAAATAGCAATAGACTGAGTTAATAAATGCTCGTATTATTACCTCAGTAAACAAAGCTTGGATCGTGCATAAAAGTAACCATGAACCCATATTGTGAGCATTACTGACCTTACAAGATGTAACGAAGTTACAAACGATCGTAAAATTGACGACTTTCAGAAAAGCTGCCATTGTTGTAAGCAGTGCGTGGAGTTTCTTCTTGGCAGTCATAATTACACAATCATTCGCTAAAGCTAGGAAGCGGTTGTGACCTTCCCGCGCTTTTAAGCAACAGTGAAGAACTGGCAGTCGTAATAATTACGAACGTTTTGTGTTCTAGGGTTAAGAACAATGTTTAGCATAAAGGTTCTCGAGAGCACGTGTCGCTCATGTGTTCAGATTGGCAGGAACAGCGAAGAGATACCAACTGCAGTCGTAAATTTTACAAGTGTTTAGTGACCTCCGCTTTCAAATTTTCAGAGTGATTCCTGCTTCCCGCCTAATTGTAAATTCTAAACATAAGATTCTTACTCCAAGAGAGTATAGCGAAGCAAAACAAAACTACGCAACCACGCTTAATAAGAATAGACATAAGAGTCGCAGCCAGGCAGCATTGCCACACGTTGGTAACCCGTAGTACAGGACGCATTGGTAACCCGTAGTACAGGACGCATCAGATTGCCTGGGAATCATGAGCGATCAGCGATCTGCGATTTGCCCCTGAGACGTGCTACCTACGGGCAGATCGCGCGACGTGGCGCTCACGTCCTCGGGCGGCATGGCGGCGCCCGCATGTTCTGGTGTCTGTAGCTCAGCCACCTGCCGCACGCCGGCCACCTGGCCTTACCTGTTGCCTTTGTCTCCCGCTGCCTGCCGCTGATAACGACGCACATGCTGCGCACTTCCCTGGTCACTGTGCATTTGCTGCAAGCGCCATCGTCCATCGAGGCCGTACTGTGTGTCGAAGATCATGGGAATCTTCTTTGCCTGAACCGTGTGGTTCGTCATAACTTTAAAGCTTTCCCCGACGTTTGGCATCAGTACTTCTTGTGAAAAGTCACGTGCAGCTTAAAGCTTCACGCACGGCAATGTAACGCGGCGAAAATTTGAAAACCATACTGAACTTGCTTATTTGGCGGTGTTCCTATTGGTGAACAATCAGCATCCGCAGTGGTGACGGAATCTAATTGGACCTCTTTTCCCAGAACCAATTTGGTAACTTTGTCGGGAGACAAATAGCTAAAAACGTTACTAACGAGGTAATAGATGCTACATATGCAAACTACAGTGGTCATACAATTACAAATAGGAGTTTTTTTAAAAAATCTATTACGAGAATGGAATACAACACTAATTATTTTCCAACTTAATCCCCCACGAGCTCTATGCACTAATTGCGAGCGCTGGACAAGCTTCTCAAGTTCAAAGAATTCTTGGGAGCGCGTGACCAGTTATGCACTGCTGCCTGGACTTCCTCATCGTCAGCGAATCATAAAGCCACTAAGAGCGTCTTTCGGTAGGTTAAAAATATACACAACTTTCCTCGCCCGTTACAGTACGGCGAAGAAATGCCTCCCCTTTAGCCTCGTACTGTCGCAAAATTTCTCTGCTCCCATCCGTGAGCCTTTCTTTCATTTCTGATGTTTTGGTACCCTCCTCACGCACACCTTGAATGTCAGTGGTGGTGGGTCGATCCGCCACTAATGTTCATCATTGCTGCAATATCGCTAACCTTTATATGCCAGTATCTTCGCATCAGGTCTCGCTATGTTGTTCTGCGTGGCTGCAGAGACAGAGCGTCCTGAGCATGGCGAACTTCAGCACACGTTACACTCCATTAGAAATTATCTGCCCAGTCGTACACTTGTATTCGGCTCTAACAACTTTCACCATATTGCACTGCCATCTGACGGTGAATTTCGATTGGTTTCAACCCTTCAGTTAGCAGAAATCTAATGACTCTCCGTTCGTCCGCCATGGTGCAAACCAGCAAGGGGGCCGCCATCTTCTTTCACTGATTCCTAGCATCCTGTTCGCGAGGTAGGCGTGTCAGGCCCATCTGATAATATTCTGTAGTACCATCAAAAACTTCAAAAAAAGCACAAAATTTGTATTTTTTATACAACTTATCTGCTTATTTATTGGACAGACATTGTAGCTTATTGTTAAATAATAATAATAATATGTCTAGAAAACATTAATAAAAAACGGTATCTAGCAAAACAAAACCAAAACACTACACCACAGTGGTACAACCAGAATTTTTGTATGGTTGTGAATGCCAAACAAACGAATTACAATATTGACAGAATAGAGGTACCGTACTAGAGAGATGGATTATTAGAAAAAAAGGGTGCAGTACAAACTACAGATGGCTACAAAATGAGAATTAATAAGGACGTCTACAAAAATATAGAGAAAATATCAGAAGTAATGGCTAAGCAAAAATTAATCTTTTTTTAATACCTCTACCTACTGAATGTGTGCGAACAGACTATTTAAACAAATATTCATATATTTCTGGAAGAAGATATCGACAATAGCATGGATTACAGAAGTAAGGAAAGAACTAGAAAGAAAATCATCCAAGAATCGAAATAACAGAAAGAAACTTTTTGCAAAAAATAAAATACTAAATTTAGAAGTCTATGAAAGTAGAACAAATAAGACATTAGCAACAACATGGTCAGAAGAAAGGAAGAGACAACTTGGGGGGAGGAGACGGAAATGGGGGGGAGGGGGGGGGTTACTGGATGGACAGGAAACAACAAGGAACAAAGATGGGAAGCTGAAGTTATTATATGATCCTATTTGGTCAATTTGTTATAAAGCAGAGTGTACATGTGTACATCTGGGATCTCCTCCCAAACCTCTGGATCGATTTCAGCCAAATTTGGCACAGAAAAAACGGACATCAGAAGTCTCAGCACTGTGGGGTTCATAATTTCCTAGCTATAGTGGGAGCCGAGATACATGCAAAGACATATTTTTCCAGCCTCTGTGTTAGAGGCTACCCTGAAGGCCAGGCTTGTTGTTTGGGAACAGTATCGGCCTGCCAAACCAGCCTGCTTTAAACTGCTTTGTAGGGCAGCTTACATCTCAAGGGAATTAATTTTTTTTCCAGGCCCCAACATATAGCCTGCCCTGCAAGACAGGCACATTTTGTGAGGTGTATCGAGCTGCTTTATTGAACTGTATTACAGGGGCTACACATACCACTGAACATGGCTGGGGACAGGCTGAGATGGGTAGAGGAGGGGATAGACACAGAGGAGGTGGGAGAAGGAAATGAACAGATCGAGAAAGGAATGAGGGGGAGATGCATGAGGCAGGTGTGTAGAGGGGTAGTGGGCAGGTTGAAAATGGAGAGGCAGAGATAGATAGGAGAGAAGAATATGATCAGAGGGAGGGGGAAGAAAGATTTGGTGAGACAGAGGGAGTGGAGGAAATGGACAAAGAGAGGGGAGGAGGAGATGAAGAGACAGAGAAATGGTGAGGATGAAGTGGACAGGCAGCAGCAGGAAGAGGACGACACGAAGTGTGAGTAGTCAGAGTGATACAGTTACTGAGCATAAATCAGGAATACAGTGTGTAAAGTGTGCTTTGTGTATCTGCATACATGGACGAAACGCTGGGGTAAAAGCTAGTATGGAAATAAAGTAAAAAATTATTAATAGTAATACAAAATCATTGCTTACATCGCAGTGTATACTCGACAGAGTGCAGAAACAATTTGAACCAAAAATGGAGAATATTAAGCAGGATTCAGACCAGGCCTTTCGTGTCCTGAGCAACAATTTGAACGTAAGACATTTGTAGCAAAAATTCAGTCTACACATTTGTTGCTGTGAACAGGTAGAGGGACACTGAAAATCGCAAGAAAAATTCTAGCCCCAAAACTTCTAGACGAACAATACCGATGAGAGGCAAATACAAGATAAAACAATACACAGATATCCATAGCGACACTAGATAGCGCAAGTTAAGATTTTATTGACACTTAAAAGAACGAACCCAAATACACCTACCAAACAAATAGATTCTTTAACAACAGGAGTAAAGCAAAAATGGACATTATGAAATGGATTAGCGAGATCAAAACTATCTTAAATTGGCATGCACACATCCATGCCCGAGGCAGGATTCGAACCTGCGACCCTAGCGGTCGCGCGGTTCCAGACTGTAGCGCCTAGAACCGCTCGGCCAGACCGGCCAGCCCATTCATGCAGAAGGTTCCAGTTTTTACCTGAGGAGCGTGATTTTGAAGGTGTAAAGGCTGGGAATTTTCGCCCTCTAAATATTTCTAGAACATTCGAGAGTGTTGGAGAATATTCCAGGGCATTCGAGAGTATTCGAGAACATTCCAGACTGTAGCGCCTAGAACCGCTCGGCCACACCGGCCAGCCCATTCATGAAGAAGGTTCCAGTTTTTACCTGAGGAGCGTGATTTTGAAGGTGTAAAGGCTGGGAATTTTCGCCCTCTAAATATTTCTAGAACATTCGAGAGTGTTGGAGAATATTCCAGGGCATTCGAGAGTATTCGAGAACATTCCTGAGTGTTTGGGAACATCCCATTTCATTGTGGAATATTCCAGAACGTTCTTGAATGTTGTGGAATGTTTCGGAACATTGTGGATCATTTGAAGCTTTTGTGGTACGTTCTGGAATTCGCCACTGGTGGGGCTAACCATTGGTAGGGATATGTAAAGCAAGACCCGTCGTGGTCTCGAACGTCGGTTACGTATGAGTGACAAAGGGCGGAATCGAAAAAGTAGTGCAGTGAGTGAATAAAAACAAACAACGAAGTGTGAGTAGTCAAAGTGATACAGTTACTGAGTATAAATCAGAAATACAGTGTGTGAAGTGTACTTTGTGCATCTGTTAGTAAAAAGTTGATTTGATTCATGTTTTACACAATACTCAGACGTAAAAGAGGAGATTATGGACAGAGAACTTATTTCACGATAGACACCGCCAGAAAAATTACAAGAGCACCACCTCAGAATACAATATTAACAGCTTTTTACCAACTGTGCCACACGGATCCATTCGCGAAAACATTACTATATGTCGACGTCGCTACCTATTATACGTGGAACACAACAATCTGTCAACGACGAAAGCAAGGAATTCCAGTATAAGATGATCCGGAATCATGAAAACTGGCCGAGCCTACATCGTATATCCGAACAACGCCGAATGTTTGTATCTCCGGATGTTGCTACACGAAATACGGGAACCAACAAGTTTCACAGATCTCAAGACTGTTAACGGTTACGTATGTCAGACATAGAAGTATGCCATTAACACTACAAGAAGTCTCAGTCACAGCCTCAACTGAACAAATGAGACACGTATTCGCCATAATTCCAACAACATGTAAACCATCGAATCCAAAACAGCTATTGGACTTCTTCAAAGAGAATAGCTATTGGACTCCTTCAAAGATAATATGAGTGATGACATACTGTGCCAAACCCGACAAGCTGATCCTGAACTGACCATCGAGTTCTAATTAATCATCAGCGTTACACATATTCGTTACGTAAGTTATAAAGTGAACGCCCGTTTTTTTATAATTTAATCCTATAATGAAAGGACTGTACGGAGTGGACGTTAAGTGCAGAACCAGCCTTTGAAAACAAAAACAGGTGGACAAACAGGGATTTAATGTCGGGTATTATGAGATAGGAGCGAGGGAAAAGCCTATGAAGTTGTTACCGATGTGGCGGCCATTTTGGAAGCTGCCGTCTTGGATGCAACGCGTTATTTTCAAATAGAAAGGTGATCATGTGACGTACGAAACAAAGTATTACGCAGGAAAAATAATGTTGCCATTCATTTGAGCATAACTTCGTGCTGCTGTTAGTTCTCTGGTATGAGTTTCTGGATAGACCAGGCGGTCTGATGACGCAACTACTGACATCAGAAAATGACCCAGAGTGATCGAAACATGTCATATAATTAAAACTAACTGAAGAGTAAACGAGAATCTTTTATATATCAATATAGTCGCTGATTCCCTCGAGACGGAGATGTGGGCCCCTCGAGACGGAGATGTGGGCTACAGTGAGAACGTTATTCATTCTCTAATTTTGTAGCATTTTGTATAGAACAAGGCAAATGCTTGTGATGACACGTAGAGGCTGTGTGTAACCCAGCACATTGTTAGGCTATAGTTATCCGCACCACCCTTTCGTCATGGGCTTTAACAAACCCATGTACCAAATTCTCATTATTGTTGTACGGCGACGCTAATTTTCTGTGTACGGCGCTGTGGACTCCTGCTGAACGATGTAAAGCAGCAGCTGTTGTTACGAGTATTTCATCCGTAACCGTTTTCGATCGTCCAGCTTTCTGCTTGCCTGCGACACAGCCAGTTTCACGGAATTTCAGAAGTTTCGCCGCCGCATAGTGGGTAATGGAGGAGGGGAGCAGGGGGGGGGGGGGTCTGTCCGGGTGACTTGTGATGAAATAATGTGTGATAACACAAAGAACATCTCAGTGCTTTGTTACCGCCGTCAGCTTTCACGACACCTACAAGGAAGAAACCTCAGCAACAATTCGAATATGAATAAAGCTATACTCAACTGAAAGGCACCAATGTTTCGCCTTGTGATTCTCTATCTAATATGTCACGTGACCCCGTTTGCAATTACGAGTAGCATCCGAGATGGAGGCATCTGAAATTGCCTCGATGTTAGTAATATGGCCTAACTGGTCCCAGCTCCTCCCCATCTACAATTACATTTACACCTACATCTTATTCCGCAAGCTATCTAACGGTGTGTGGCGGCGGGTACTTCTGGTACTAACTGATCCCGCTTTGCTGTTCCACTCGCGAATGGCGCCTGGGAAGAATGACGTCAGTGAGCCTCAGTATTCGCTCTAATTTCTCTAATTTTCTCGTCGTGGTCATTTCGCGAGATGTGTGTGGGACGAAGTAATATGTTGTCCGACTCTTCGCAGATAGTGCTCACTCGAAATTTCAATAGTAAACCTTCCCGCGTTGCACGTGCCCCTCTTGTAAAGTCTGCCGCTGGAGATTGTTGAGCATCTTTGTAATGTCCTCGCACCGACTGAACGATCCCGGGAGCGCCGCTCTTCGCTGGATGATCTGTCTCCCTTCTATCAGTCCTACATGGTAAGGATGCCAGATAGGTTAACAGTGCTCAAGAATCGGTCGAACAAGCGCCTTATAAGCCACTTACTTCGTGGATGAGTTAGATTCCCTTAAGATTCTTCCCGAGAAACTCAGCCTTGGATCTGCTTTCCAGCTATTTGTTTTGTGTGGTCATTCTAGGTACGGTCATCTTAGATAGTTACCCGTAGATATTTTACGGTAGGTACTGTTTCCAGCAAATCGTCGTCCATAGTGTGTAGTTGTACAGTAGCGAATTTCTTTCTCTATATTGCGCTTTATGTTACATTTATTTACGTTCACCCTTGCCCCGGAGCCGCTACTTCTCACTCAAGCATCGCGAGGTTGATTTCACCCTGTTCCAGTCCTCCTATCGAGGTAGAAGTCCGTGACAGTACAGGAAGCGAATCCGGGTCCTCCACATAATAACCATAACTCTCACGGAGGCGGACCCGTACAGCCAAAACCCATTTCCATTTAAATTTACAACATTTTACAGCCTCCATCTGTCCAGTCAATGTTATCAGCACATTGTTAGTGTGGACTCTCGCAGAGGGTCTTCTACAGTTCAGTTAGACTGCGTGAAGCCACTTGTATGCGTGCTCGTCCACATGGAAGCCGAAGCACAGCAGCGGTCGGCCACGCAGCCTCTTGCAGAGTGCGCGTCTGGGAAACAGGGCGAAGGCGCCCTGCCGAGATTGTCCCGTAATTTGCCCCAACAATCGTGATTTATTGAGCGAAATAGCGGCGGGCCGGGTGGCTGGCACTATCTCGGACATCTCGGCTGCCGGCAACCGGTGATTTACTTCGCCAAGGAGGACCGCAGACACGACCGAGCGGGACCCGGCTATTTGCACAGCCGGCCCATCCACGGAGCAGCCTGTCTGCGAAAAATCTCCACAGAGATGGCCAGCCACACAGCACTCGCTTTCTAGACCGCCGTGTTGCCGACTCAGTGATTGCTGGGAGACAGCAGGCACCTCCATGACTGCAAGTTAAGCTTTATTTTCCCGTTCCAAATGCACAGCTTAAATATAGTTGCTGTTACGCAAACATTTTCCATTCTTTAAATATGGTGCAACAGTCTAACTGGAGTCTGGGTCGAGACATTGAAAATGTAATCATATCTAAAATTGTTGAACAGAATTGGTATTGTCTCCTTCTTCTGCTGGACGCTCTCTCCACTTAGTTCCGTGCTGCTTCGTTAAGCTGCTAGTAACTTCATACTTTTTTAATGTCAACCAATATTCCAAATCTTATGCCTCTCTTTCCTTCAGTAACTCTTGTTTACAGACTATTTCTTCGTAGTATACGCGCCTTCGTAGTATATGTTCCTCTTTTTTTTCCCTCTTCCACGACTTTACTTTCCATTCCTATTCCAAGCAGTAGTTCGTCATTCTGCCGGTCTGTTGCACTTCAGCATTTTTCTCCACAACCACATTTATCCATCCAACCACTTTTCTTCTTTCTTTTTACTGTCCATGATCCGATTCCATACAGTAATGCATTAGAGATGAAAAAACTGACGGTTCCCTTTCTTAATTCTGTCGGAATTCCTGTTGCTGTCAATAAACTTTTCACCTTCCTATCTTTTACCCATTGATAATTCACTTACTTGCTCCAGACAGCTTCCACTTTATGTGGGCAAATATCCTAAATATCTTAAAGATATAACTTGTTTCAGAGCCTTTCATTCCAATGATGATAATTCTCAGGACTTTGACCTATCCTGAATTTCTCATAAGTCAGATCTTTTTTTGGCCCTTTTACGCTTCTGTCCTTCATAAGTTTTCGTTCTTCCTCGGATTCAGCTAAAACTGTCTAATCATGCACTTACTTAATTGCCCCTTAATTTTTCCGTAGCCTAAGCGCTGGGTATGACAAACAACACCCTTGTGGGACATCTTTTGCAATACTGTCGTCTGTTTCCCGATCGGCAGTGCTTCCAAGAAAATTTTCCTATCTGTTCGTAATTGAAGTTCATTTTGGAAATACGTCCATGCTGTGAAGGTCGGTTAGTTTTTCGTATACGCGTAACGACCTCTTCGACGTGGAGACTCTTTTGAAAGCTATCACGTGGTGATAGATGTGGAAAACTTTGTGTACCTTTCATTATGCGCAGAGTGTGAAAACAGCAATTTACTCTCCAGTAACAACTCTGTTGATAGCAATGTAATCATCGCTGTCGAATACCCACGTGAGGACCTGGATGAAAGACAGTCAGCAAAGGAAACAATATAGTTTTTATAATTTCAGGAGACCTCACTGCATGACATTTTTCATTTTGGAATGAATGGTTTGGAGAAAGTTTGAAGTTTTCCCAGGGTAATGAATATTCCATGAGTTTTTGGGATAGCAGTCGGATGTAAAACTTTCATCTGATGATGGCTGAATGGTTGTGAACGAAAGTATCGTGGCAAGATGTGGACATCATCCGGCTGTAATCTTGAAACCCCATGGAATAATTTAACAGTCGTGGAAAAGATAATACACTAGTTGGAGTGGTAAAACTTAGAGTCAAAAGAACTTCTAGCAAAGACTGTAAATATTAGTTAGGGCACAGAGCACACGTGCTTCCGCGTGAATAAAACTTCTTGTAGGCAGGACGGCCGCGAGAAACAGCTGTGTTTTTGTGTTCTTCAGTCTGAAGACTGGTTTGCTGAGGAAAGACAGTTAATTATGCAGAATTTGAAGTTTGGTTTAATATCAATGATCAGGAGGCAATTAATTAGCCTACTGCGTAATGAAAGTTTCTGAGCGTGTTGTATCATGCTGTGACACTGTAAAGCATTGTTGACGTAGTAGTTCTGACTGAGTATAGGTCATTTTTCGTGTTTTCCAAAATGAGTCTCAATATCGGATAATTTCTGACGTATTGTATCTTTGTGCCATACCGGAACTCGAACCTGGATCCCACGTCCCACTCAGGAATGCGGTCCATACTGAACCTACCGATACCAGATAAAGGCTTCCTCCCGTGACGTAATGATGTTGTTGGGCTTGACATCATACGTACCCAAAGAGGAAAAGAACAGAACACGGTTGTGACGCCGAGACAGGCTGTATCGTAGCCGTCGACTTACGTTGCGTTGATAGGCTGTGATTAGGTATATTACTATTGAAGGCTTCAACTATCATGCAAGACGTTACCTATCAGCACACACTCCACTATAGACCGAAGGATTCATTTCTCAGTATTCATTTGTTATCAGTAATTGTGGCTGGAAAGTTACATTTTTATTTGGAATTAACTGCACGGAGGTGACAGAAGTCGTGGTATAGCGATATGCACGTATAAAAGGAGAACGCATTGGCGAAGCTGTCATTTGTACTCAGTTGATTACTGTGAGAAGGTCGTGATTGTGGCCGCACAACGGGACTTAACAGACTTTGAACGCGGAATGGGAGTTGGGGCCAGACGCACGGGACATTGCACTTCGGAAATCGTTAGGGAATTCAGTACTCGAAAATCCACAATGTCAAGAATGTGCCGAGAATACCAAATTTCAGGGATTAGCCACGACGGTCAACACAGTGGCTGACAGCCTTCACTTAACGAACGAGAGCAGTGGCGTTTGCGTAGATTGATCATTGCTGACATACAAACAACACTGCGAGAAATTACTGCGGAAATCAATGTGGGACGTACGAAGAACATGTCCGTCAGGAGAGTGCGTCGAAATTAGGCGTTAAAGGGCTATGGCAGCAGACGATCGAAGCGAGTTCCTTTGCTAACAGCACGTCATGGCTTACAGCGCCTCTCCTGGGCTCGTAAACATATTGGTTGAACCCTAGGAAAATAGTGGTCTGGTTAGACGAGTCCCGATTTCAGTTGGTAAGAGCTAATGGTAGGGTTCGAGTGTAGCCCAGACTCCACGAAGCCATGGATCCAGGTTTGTGCAAGCTAATGGTGTCTCCGTGATGGTGTGGTTTGTGTTTACATGGAATGGACTGGGTCCTCTGGTCCAACTGGACCGATAATTGACTGGACATGTTATGTTCGGCTACTTGGAGACCATTTGTAGCTATTCATGGGCTTCATGTTTTAAGCAACTATGGAGTTTTTATGGATGGCAGAGCGTTGTGGAGAATTCGAGCTAATCATTTGGCTAACCAGATCGTCCGACATGAATCCCATTGAACATTCATGGGACATAAACGTGAGGTCAGTTCGTGAACAAAATCCGCACAGGCAACACTCTCACAGTTATGGCTGGCTCTAGAGGCAGCATGGCTCAGTATTAGGGAACTTCAGACGGTTGTTGCGCCCAAGCCACGTCGAGGTGCTGCACTATGTTGGGCAAAAGGAAGCACGACGTAATAATAGGAGGTAATTTGTGCTTCAACTGCAACGCCGCTCGGTAGCTTCGGGTAGAGTAAGCTCTGAGAAGCGTTAGAGAAGCGAGAGGCTCGCGCAGGTGGCAGCGTCTAAAACAGTAGCCGTCCTGCAGACGACAGCAGGTAGTGAGCGGAGAGACACGGTCCATTGAGCCGCGGTGGCGCGAGGCGCTGCCCTGCGCGTTGCGGGGCTGAGCGCCGTGACGTCACGTGAGCAGGTCAGGGCTGGGCGCAGGTCGCGACCTTGCGAGGCAGACACAACACGGCCAGCGCGGCTCCGCCGTCCATTGTCCCCGGCACGTCCAGCGCGCCGCTCCGTTCCGGCCGCCGCGCCGCAGATGCGCCGTGAACCTGTGTGTGTGTGTGTGTGTGTGTGTGTGTGTGTGTGTGGGAGAGAGAGAGAGGGAGGGAGGGAGCGGCCAGAACCTATGTAGACTTCAAAAGGCCTCTGGCATTATATAGTATAATTTGAGTAAAGCATCTGTGCCTGGGTTTCAGACAGGATCCTCTGTTTCGTTCGATGCTGAGGTGTTATTTCAGTACAGTTGGAGAGCTTCTCGATGCTGTTAGAGTTTAGGGGGAATGCCAAGTGGGCTGAGCCGTGATGGGAATTTGGACTAAGGAGGGAGCTGTGCTAAGGTTGTCCGTGCAGTTGTGCCAAACCACTGTGCCAGGGTGGCGTAGTGGTTAGCGCATATGCCTACCTAGCAGAAGACCGGTTGGAATCACGGCCTTGGTACAAATTTTCACAGGTCGCTTCGCTTTGCATATATACATCGCAGACGTTTGAGACTAGGGTCTATGGAACCATATGTTTTCATTTGGGGATGGATAGTGTTTTGAAAAGAGGATATAAACAGAACATCAACAAAAGTTATAAAGGTAGTGGATTATTCACATAGTCAAATTAAATCGGGCGATGTCGGGGGAGTTAGAAGGGAACTGAGACTCTAAAAATAGTAGATGAGTTTTCCCCATTGGAGCAGCAAAATAAGTGACCATAGGGAAAATATAGAGGATATAAAATTCAGACTGGCTATAGCAACGAAAACATTTCTGAAAAAGAGAATTTGTTATAATCTAAAATAAGTTGTAAGTGTTAAAAAGTAAGGCCGGCCGTGGTGGCCGAGCGGTTCTGTGCGCTTCAGTCCGGAACCGCGTGACTGCTACGGTCGCAGGTTCGAATCCTGCCTTGGGCATGGATGTTTTTTGTTAAAAAGTCACGGTATTTCTTTGGAGTGTTGCCTTGTACAAAAGTGAAAGGTGGACGATTAACGGTTCAGGCAAGAAGTGATTAGAAGGTTTTGAAAAGTGACGCTGTAGATGAATGTCGAAGATTATAGATGGGTAGGCCGCGTGACTGATTGACTAATCATGCGGTGGCCAATCGAATTTACGAGAAAAGAATGTCATAACATTACTGGAAGAAGGGACAGGAGACATTCTCAGGCTTCATGGTATGTTCCGTTTGATAATGGAGGGAATCGTGAAGGTTGAGAATAGTAGAGGGAGACCAAGGGAAGACTACTGAAGTCGGTGTCGATTGTAGTCGTCACGGCGAGATGACAGAGGTTAGATTAGCGTGGAAAAATGCATCAAACCAGTCTTCAGGCTGAAGATCGAAACAGTAAGGGAGAAATATGGTTATGACACTTCCAGTGCTGTTATGGTGTGCTTCAACTTGGTGCAAGAGCACTTGCGCGGTCGCCCTTTTGCAGGAGGGCTGCGTGGGCGCCGGCAGAGGGCTCCGCGCGCGCCGCGCAGGAAATTGCGTCGGGACGTCGATAAGGTTAATTGCGCGTCGCAGAGTTTGCGTTCGGAAATAGCCGCGCTCTCTTCCGGAGCCGCCGCCAAACATCGCGATCCGCCCTCGGGTACTGCGGCGTCTTCTAGTAAGCCTGAGTTGGCTGCGCCAAATACAGCGAACGGGCTAGGTCAGTAGCCGGCCGGAGTGGCCCAGCGGTTCTAGGCGCTACAGTCTGGAACCGCGCGACCGCTACGGTTGCAGGTTCGAATCCTGCCTCGGGCATGGATGTGTGTGATGTTCTTAGGTTAGTTAGGTTTAAGTAGTTCTAAGTTCTAGGGGACTGATGACCTCAGAAGTTAAGTCCCATAGTGCTCAGAGCCATTTGAACCATTTGGCTAGGTCAGTAGCTTATCTGTCAGCGACGTCGTGTCATTGCACCGACGACCTACATCGGCCGAATACGGACGATCTTGTAAACCCAGTACACCAATGCGTGTATGGGCTCAGCCCTACCTTACTCTACGGCCCAACGTACAGATATCGCACGACGGTAGGCGGAATTCCAGTGTTTGTTTTCTTCGGTCGAATTTGGCGACGACCCCACGCAAAACATGGTCTGAGAGAAATTTTTAATTTTAGTACAAGAAAGAAGACAAATTATTCCGTCTTGGCGTGGTGGTACAGCAACCGTATTATTCTGCTATTTAAAAAATAGTTGTAGGTTGCAGAATGGTAGTAGTAGTGGAACAAGATGGATGTCACCCCACTCTCCATTGTTAACAGATGTATCCAAGATGGCGGCGATGACGTCATCCAGGATGGCGGCCTGTGGACTTGGCAGCAGCATGTGACATCATCCAAGATGGCGGCCGTGACGTCATCCAAGATGGCGGATTTTGGCGGGAAGATAGGTCGATTGGGCTACCTCCACTAACCTAACCCCCTCCCGTCCTCCAGAAAATGGTGGGAGTTCAAATTCCATCAGGACAATGCAAGACACCTCTACTAACCTAAGAAAATGGTGGGAAGATAGGTCACTTGGGCTACCCCCACTAACATAAGTTATTCGACCGCCACCTCTTCCTAGGAACTGGCAGGAAGTTTGAATTTTGGCAGGAAGATCGGTCAATTGAGCTATCTCTACTAACCTAAGAAAATTGTGGGAGAGAAAGGCCACTTGGGCTACTTCCACTAACCTGTCATCTGACTGCCACCTCTTTTTAGGGATTGGTGGGAAAAAACTCAGGCACTATTTATTTAAAAAATTGTTGCGATGGGGTTTGGAGTCCAACTGATCTAGTACACAGTACTGCCACCAGAGGGCACTGTCATGCGGTCCGTGACATAATCCAAGAAGTCGGTCTGGTGTTATGGGAAATGGCAGGAAACATTGTCGTCACCATGGGGTCCGGAGTCCAACTGACCTACTACACAGTACTGCCACCAGAAGGCACTGTCGTCCAGTCTGTGACGTAATCCAAGAAGGTGGGGGGAAATGTCGTGAAACAGTGTGGTCACCATGAGGTCCAGAGTCCAACTTACCTAGTACACAGTACCGCCACCAGACGGCACTGTCGTTCGTTCTGTGACGTAATCCAAGCTGGCTGTCTGGAGGGGGAAAATGACTCAGCCCGCACTGGGTTGCTGGGGAGAGGAAGGAGTGTATTTTATTTATTTTGGAACAATTTATTTAGCGATGGGTTTTAGATAGTATATTTGGGCACTAAAATAACTGATACTGGCCAAAGTTGAGAGAATATAAACGTAGAGTGGCAATGGCAAGAAAAGCGTTTGTGAAGAAGTGGCATTTGTTTACATCGAATGTAGATTTGAATGTTAGGAAGTCCTTTCTGAAGGCATTTGCATGGAGTGTAGCCATGTATGGAACTGATACATGGACGATATACAGTTTGGACAGGAAGAGACTAGACTTTGTTGATATGTGGTGTTATAGAAGAATGCTGAAGATTAGATGGGTAGACAGCGCAATAGAATTGGGGAGAAAAGGAATTTGTGGCACAAATTGACTAAACGTGGAGATGACTGATAGGAGACATGTGAGACATCAGGGGATCAGCAGTGTAGTACTGAAGGGAAGTGTGAGGGAGGGGTAAAAATCTTAGAGGGAGACCAAGAGATGCATACAATGAACAGATTCAGGAGAATGTAGTTTGTAGTGTTTATTTGGAGATGAAGAGGCTTGCCACGGGATAGAGTAACGTGGAGAGCTGCATCAAACCAGTTTTAGGACTGAAGACCACAACAACTACACAAGTGTAAAGTCATTTATATAATGCAAGAATAGGAAGACCAGTAGTAATTTGTCCATATTATAGGAAAATAAATCAGAAATGCTGTGTTCAGTGAGCATCGAAGTTATTTTAAGAGAAACTGCAGTAGTAAGTAGACATGTGTGAGAATTAAAGATTTTTGTTTAAACCGCCACTTTGCACAAGACTAACCTCTATGCGATCACTGTTCTCGATATGTTTACATCCGTTTTTTCCGCATTTTACTGTTAGAAATGGACGTTTGTGTAAAAGCAGGTGTTTGGTTTCAGATCAAAACGCGGGCTGATGTACGCTTTAATGCTGTGGTTTCCTTTAACTTACGTAGTGTGTAGGTATTTAACTGGGTCTCGTTCGTCACGGGCATAGAGTAACGAAGAAAGCAGACCATTCCAAGGCGCCATGGCGATAAAAGCAAAGCGGGGCGCCATAACGACCGCGATAAGAGTGATCGGTGAGCAGTCGCGGTCTCGCTTATCAGCGCCGGGGAGGGGGGAGTCACGCGGCCAGCGGCCAGCTTTGAAGGTGACCGCGGCCGTGCCTGACCTATGCCAGGGCGCCCCTCTGTGGGCCAAGGCCGGGGGACGCTCCCGCCACACAATGACTGCCCCGGGGTCACTGACACCCGCACAGCACACGCCGGGTGGCCGCTCCTTGCCTCCACACCTTCTCACGGCCGTGGCCTGCACAACGAAGGCTTGTGAACGGCCAAATTATGCCACCAAACGACTTTTTTGCAGTCATTTGCTTAAAATTAATGTTATAAAACCCTTATAAAAATTAACTTCCCTCTAAGGAGCAAATCCTAAAAAAAAAAAACACCGCAGTGGACAAGACTAATACATTTCGATGAGTTCAAACCGTACGAAGTATAAGATTTTTCACAGATTAAAATTTCTTGATACTTGACACTTCACGTGTTGAAGCTCGTTTCCTCCAATCAGAGCGTTCGCCGCTGCCAGATTGCCTCAGCAATTATTCAGTGTACGTCCAATTCCTCGTCGCTTTCATTCTTGATGGGTTTGGGTCCTGAATCCTGGGTCTGCACTTTTATTTCGTAATTCATCACACGAGATAACCACAACAAAAACCGCACGCGCACACACACACACACACACACACACACACACACACCGATGATAACGTAGTACATATGTTCCATACACAGCACTAACAAAACACAGACAGGATCCTTCCGCACAAGACGCGATCTAGTGTCACATTTACAGTTATTATAATCACAAACATCGGCTTACATTAGATAAGTTTCGCAAGACACTACATGAATCTGAATTTTTGAAAGCTGCAATCCATCGTCTTGATTGGGTACCAGAGTCGTCAATATAACAATCTAATGTAATATAGTGTCGAAGCACAGCGCTTAGCGAGTAAAACTGATGTTTAGAAAAACTTAGCTCCGAACATCGAAAGTGCAGCGAATTTTTTTTATTTCTAAATCTAATCTAAAAATTTTGATTATTATTTTTATTCAGTTAATTGTTTTAAATGTAATTTTTTTTTTATTTCAAATACTTTGCAGCGTCATTTTCGTCGTATTAACGTTTTTTTGTTCGTATTTTCCTCCCTATCATCCTTTTTTCGTTTGGAATCTGCTTGTGTCACCTAAAATCTGAAACCAAGTGCCAACTAGGACTGCTCATAGGTCGCGAACGCGGCGGCTCGTTAGCCAGAGTGAGGGTCGTTTAAAAAACACGGCTCTGAGCACTATGGGACTTAACATCTATGGTCATCAGTCCCCTAGAACTTAGAACTACTTAAACCTAACTAAGGACAGCACACAACACCCAGTCATCACGAGGCAGAGAAAATCCCTGACCCCGCCGGGAATCGAACCCGGGAACCCGGGCGCGGGAAGCGAGAACGCTACCGCACGACCACGAGCTGCGTACAAGGGTCGTTTCAGGTAACCAGTGTTAGTGAGTAATTAAAATTTGCTTTTAGCACTGAAACCGAAATTTTTCTGTCTTGAATTTGAACGTAAAGATTAGCTTTAATCCTCGTGAACAAAGCTATCGTGATTTTAGTTCTGCCGCAGACTGTTAACCGCCGTTTTCTCGGATGAGCTGCACATCACGAGATTCTGGTTAGGGTAGGACATGACTGTAAATTCAGGGTTACAAAGTGCTTCGTCTGCGGAAGTTGAGGCAATGGTCACTTAAAACCAGCTGTCGACAGAGCATCCGCATTCCGCCAGACCTCGCGACGGGCGCTTCTAAAACTGTTCCGAGTTACACGTTAATAACATTAGTCAAGTGAACCGCCGTGTTTGTGTGTCGCCTATAACCATGTGGCAGCACTGTAACGACAAGAGACAGACGTCAACTGTAAAGTGACTATAGTTAACTATATCGCAGACCACGCTGTAGAGTCGGGTGTAGGGGGACTTTTGATCTGAGAAATGTAGATGATGCCCATCCCTTTTACAACAGATGCCTCAGAAAATCAGCTTCCGCAGTGTGTGACGTAGAGACTTACAATCCAAGCAAAGGAAGGAAGGAATAGAGATTAGGGTTCTGACGTCCCGTTTACGAGATCATTAACGTTGGAGCACAAGCTGTGGTTACAGAAGATGGAGGGAGGGGGTGGGGGCAATCTGGCGTGCCTTTCAAATGAATAATCTTGGCGTTTCCCTTCAGTGAACCGGGGAAATAACTGAACATCTGGATGGCCAGATGCTGATTTCTGTAATTGAAGTGAGAATGCACAAAACTGAAAAAGAGTGAGCTTTTCAACGCATGCTTTTATCATCCGTTTATTTCATATACATTAGTGAAACATATCCGTGGGTACGATAATAGAAAAATAACTGACAAAGTGTCAGTATGTTAAACGGCGTTGTGTGTGTGTGTGTGTGTGTGTGTGTGTGCGCGCGCGCAGAGAGAGAGAGAGAGAGAGAGAAGAGAGAGAGAGTGGGCGCGCGCGCGCGTGAATTATGTGACACGTCGTTTTCTGTAATATTGATATCGGTACACAAGAGTCTCTCATTTCATAATGACATAAAAGGATAAATATTGTGTAATATTTTTTGTAGCCTGTGAGTCTGTTGTTCCCATCTTTGAAAAGGCATTTTCGAGAGTGTTACCTGTTGTATTTTTTTTTTTGTAGATTTTTTAAATACTTTCCTTACTGTTATTTAACACACGTGAGCAGTTGTCAGTGGAATCGGACGTTATGGGTTTCGACTTTAAAAAACCCGATCACTGAGAAGGAGGTAGTAAAAAATAATGCATAATGAAACCGACGGAAGCACTCGGTCAAGAAACAGTTACAATGTTTCTTTCGTTCTACACGAGATTAAAGAGAACTATTTCAAGAACAACAGACGTTAGTTTATACTTGCGTAACATTTTTAAACCTTTTTCGTGTAAATATGCATAGTTTTCACTTGTCATGTACGATGCAGCTATGACAGCCAGTCCAAATGTATCCAGAATGAATAAATATATCGAAGTGCGATTTTCGCCAAGTTATAGAGGCCAATATGGCGAATTTCCTGACGTTCGCATGTAATTTTCATGGTTTTAAAGTCGCCGAATTACGACACTGACTTTTTTTCTAATGTAATTATATACTTTTTTCTGGGGCATTTGAAAGAAGAGTGTAAAAGAACTTCATTGACGTAACATATATGGGATTTGATCGCATAGTATCGGGATAATAGCGCCACAAACCAGTGACCCGTCGGCAGGAGATGTTCCACAAACGTCTGCCCTGTTATACAAAACGGAAAGAAACGCGAAACTAAGGTACGGTTGTTGTGTTTGTTATCAGGCTGTCAAACTGAGTGCTCACAACGTGGACCTTGAGCACTGCTACACGCTGTAAAGTGGTTGAGACACAGAACTTTGTAATGCGGGCAACCACAGCCGTTAAACTTCATGGTGGATGGAAGTAAAATGAAGCGCAAGACAGCTGTAATTGCTCATTTCTTTACAGTCACAACCGATTTCGCTGCATTAAAACAGCATCCTAAGGTGCAAACACTGTCACACTAGCGCACCAAGAGGCCCCCAACGTCTTTCAGCGGCTAGATTTTTTACTGCGAACGTTGGGGGCGACTTGGTGCGCTAGAGTGACACTGTTTTCACCTGATAATGCTGTTTTAATGCAGCAAAATCGGTTGTGACAACAGCTCTCTTGCGGTTCATTTTACTTCCATTCATTGTGGTTCTTGAGAAACTGCACGTTGGATTTCATCTGGAGTCAACTGCAGCATCGGCCCCTGCTGTAAGGCATTCCATGTCTTCGGGAGTCGTTGGTGTTTCCTAATAGACCTCTTGTTTTAATTTTCTCCGTAGATAAAAGTATAGAAGTGTTAAGTTTGGTGAGTGTGCAGACCATTTTGTGTTTCCTGGACGACCATTCCAGTGCTCTCCAAATGTTCTATTAAGAGGGTATGTCATTGCACGTCCGGAATGGGTCATCCTTCATGTCGACACCACACTGATGTCTTCCAATAACTGCGGCAGCAGCGTGTCTTAGGACCTCGAGCCATATGAGTGTGTTTAAATTCCCTTTAATAAAACAGGGACCAATGACGCCTATCTTGAAAATCAGGCACCAAATGTTGATAGACCAAAAGCCTTTGTTTTATTTTTTTATTATATATTTTTTGAATAAGCGTGGATTTTCAACTGACGATTAGTGCATATTGCGAAGATTGACTTGCCCATTGTTTGTACTCCTCCTTACACAAAATGTTTCACAGATATGCTCCATAACTTTGTAATTTTCGTACATAACATTCGGAGAACTGCAACCAATTTCTGAGCAAGTTATCTCATTGCTACAAAAACAGAAGACAGATCGATGGGCTTCAAGCGCACTGATAAATACAAGAACCATACCTGAGTTGCATGTTTGCGCACTTGGATGTAATAGGGCAGACGTTTTTCGAACTTACTCTCGCGACGGTGGGTCAGTGGTTTGCGCGCTGTTATCTTTGTACTACTTGATCACGTCCCGTACGTGTTATGTCGTTGAATTGCTCTTAGAAGCATTTTTTCAAAAGCTACAAAAAGGAAGCATATAGTTCAATCACAAAAAGTCGGTGTCTTAATTCGACCATTACAAACGATAAAAATTACTTGCGAACTTCCAGGTTTCACCATATTGTCCGGTGAAACTTGACGAAAACCGCTCGTCGATGTATTTATTCATTCTGGAAATATTGCGGTGGTATGTTTTCGCTGCCTCATCATGTATATGTATTTCAGTAATTACAGCAGACATTTCTTTTACAAAAGATCTAATAGATATTCGTCCTCTGCCTTATACGACCGAAAGGCAGCGTGCTAATATATTTTTTTCTTTTGAAAATACAATGGAGCAGTATTGTACAGATGGAAGAGTCATCCATGTGAACAAATGGTAGCCAAGCTGTTATTGGAAATATAGATTTTGCGGGTTCTGGAATATATATTCGTATTCGTATTCGTCATTAAAATCGCTAAATATGTGCGAAGCAAAACTGGTTTGAGTGTAATCGCAGCCAAATGGTTCATGACTGGAAACCGACAGCGGGAGTGTAACAAGGTTGTGAAATAATTTACTTCGTGTTCTGCCACACGCAACACAACGCAATGGCCTCTTCATTAATTCAGATGCACAGCGCACGTCATTCCTGTTTAGCTCGTAATGAATTCCTCGCATTCCTGCGCACCTCACCCCACAAAAGCAATCAATAACCGTGCGATATTTCGCTGGTGAAACAACGCCCATTGCTACGATGTTACTAGATAACTCGCATCTGCTTACACTTCTTGTATAATCAGCCTCCTAAGTTACCGTCTATTATACGCATGAGTGACATGAAATATCCGATATGCCATTGAGGTAGTAGAGTTCGTGATTGCTAAATTAGAGTGTCTGTGGAGAAGTAAACTGTCATTGACGTCCGTCTCCGGTCACTAACAGTAAGCATTGTTTTACGATCACATTTCTTGCGGCTGAAATGTACCAAACGGAACTGCCATTTGTTTGCAGGAAGTTTTGTGAGATGAGTGTTCCCCGCGAAGTATTTGTGACAAGCAGGCATGTGAGTGTTATTTCTCAGCGTTTCAGACGCAGCAATTAAAGCTGTCGTCTTAGGTCGATGCCTAACCCCACACTCGAAGTCGCCACATATTCGGAAATAAATAGCCAAATATTTATTTCATCCTTCGTTCTTTAATCAGACGGAATATTGCGGAAAACACGTATTTTACACTCACTGAAAAGTCCCAGAATGTGTTAATAACGGCAAGGTGAACAAAGAATATTAGCACGTAGTAGCATGCGAACCTGCATCCTTCGAGTCTGTAGACCAGAACATTGTGTATTACGCCAGGCTCGCGTCTCGATTGTCACACTATCCCTTCAAGCTTTATATCGCTGATGCGATATTAACTGACATTTAATGGTAAGGATAACGTGTTTGTGGTACATTTTGAATGCGCCGTTGCCTTGAAACGACATACTGCAAGCTATGATACAAAATATCTAAATATGTCAAAATGGATGCTTGCCGCATCGATTGTCGATATTGCATGTGACGTCAAAATGACGTCACGTTTGCAGGAAGTCTTGTGAGATGAGTGTTCCTCACTCATGTTCGCCCTTGAAAATTTCTGAACAGTCAGACATGTTATTAATTCAGGGCTGCAGCGCTGTCGTGAGGCAATGAAATATTACTGGGATAATTACATAGCCCCACATTCGTATGGTTTTTCCCTAGGGCGATAACGTTTACTGGGTGCGTCTAGGTTCCACCGGGCCAATTGGTTGACAAACCACTTCATTTCGAGAATAGTAAGAGCCTGAAAGATATACTAGGACACGTGGTACATGACCGCGACTGGTACACCATTGCTTGTAGGCACGTCGGTAAAAAGTGCAACATCATTTGCAATTCCGTCAGGTCTTCACTTTGACCAAACTTTATGGGCTGATATCATTCAACTAGAGTTGCGCTGTACCAAACATGCGGTTCGGTAGCTTAGCTACAGGACACAAACGACATAGTAATTGGTTAAGATTACCGCTAGTATTGGTAGCATTGGTAGAAAAAAAATAAAAAAAAGATTAATGTGAAAGAGAAACTGAGAACAGACGACTTCTGTTCGTTTTTGTTTGTTTTGCACATTATTAGAACCGCACATCGTTCATTGTTAGTCCGTGGTGTATTTTATGTCCTTAACAAAAAAATATAAATTTCACTTTACAAGCGATAAAAATTAATCAATCGCTTATGTTATGTGCTTTTATGTAACCAATTATGCAAGTACAGTTTACGTGCAAAAACGTAAAAAATCTGTATAATTACTGTTGCTATTTTTTACTCAACAGAACATGTCTAATCGTTATTGGTGAACATGTCTCATCGTTATTAAAGTTGTTTATGAAGTATTGAAGCGATGTTGGACATGTTTCTGTTTTGCTGTTTTTTAATTTGTTTTTACGTATTTTTTGAGGAAATTGCGTCTTCTATTGGCTCACCGCTTCCAGTTTCTAGGGGAATCTGGTAAGATACTGATCGAATATACAGACAAAGGGATGGAAATTATGTAACGCCCGAGAGGTATGCAACACACTTAACGTGCAGGTAATGCGGTTACGATCGTAATTGACCAAGGGTACTAGGAAAACTACTGTAGTCTGCTCTTACTTAGTCTACCGCAGTTTTACAACTCTACATACAACCGAATGGCACATAAACAGCACACCTGAATGCGATGAATTACGTCAGTTGTGGAGGGTCACGTGACCACCTGGTACTAGTTCTACACCATGTGAAAGCGACCGGTGTGCTTGTTTAGTGACGGGGGAGAGGAGATGCAACTAATATTTTGTGTGGTGAGCTCATCTGGGCTTTGTCGCGCAGCTCCGCCGTACGCGGTGAAGTGTTCCACTGATGTATATTTATTTTGAACTGGGTGCACGAGGCAGCATTGATGATTCATGGCGAGGCTGCAGCACGCGCGAAGACAGCCAATCAATTTTGGCGAGGATGAGCGCAGCCTGGAGGCCACGGCAGCACGCGTGCCGCATCGCATCTGTGGCACCGGGAAGGGGAACGGTGCACCGACTTCAGAGCTACTGTCAGGAAAATTTGGTGCAGGGCGCGCGACAGAGCCGACAGAATGGCAAGTGGTCCCTTGTCTGTGATTATCTGTAGTCGCAGTTGGTGATGATGACTGCAGAAACCCATTTTTGGAGATTTTGTCTGGCCTGTAGAGCCAGGCGACTGAGAGAACGCCATATAATCTACACTCCTGGAAATGGAAAAAAGAACACATTGACACCGGTGTGTCAGACCCACCATACTTGCTCCGGACACTGCGAGAGGGCTGTACAAGCAATGATCACACGCACGGCACAGCGGACACACCAGGAACCGCGGTGTTGGCCGTCGAATGGCGCTAGCTGCGCAGCATTTGTGCACCGCCGCCGTCAGTGTCAGCCAGTTTGCCGTGGCATACGGAGCTCCATCGCAGTCTTTAACACTGGTAGCATGCCGCGACAGCGTGGACGTGAACCGTATGTGCAGTTGACGGACTTTGAGCGAGGGCGTATAGTGGGCATGCGGGAGGCCGGGTGGACGTACCGCCGAATTGCTCAACACGTGGGGCGTGAGGTCTCCACAGTACATCGATGTTATCGCCAGTGGTCGGCGGAAGGTGCACGTGCCCGTCGACCTGGGACCGGACCGCAGCGACGCACGGATGCACGCCAAGACCGTAGGATCCTACGCAGTGCCGTAGGGGACCGCACCGCCACTTCCCAGCAAATTAGGGACACTGTTGCTCCTGGGGTATCGGCGAGGACCATTCGCAACCGTCTCCATGAAGCTGGGCTACGGTCCCGCACACCGTTAGGCCGTCTTCCGCTCACGCCCCAACATCGTACAGCCCGCCTCCAGTGGTGTCGCGACAGGCGTGAATGGAGGGACGAATGGAGACGTGTCGTCTTCAGCGATGAGAGTCGCTTCTGCCTTGGTGCCAATGATGGTCGTATGCGTGTTTGGCGCCGTGCAGGTGAGCGCCACAATCAGGACTGCATACGACCGAGGCACACAGGGCCAACACCCGGCATCATGGTGTGGGGAGCGATCTCCTACACTGGCCGTACACCACTGGTGATCGTCGAGGGGACACTGAATAGTGCACGGTACATCCAAACCGTCATCGAACCCATCGTTCTACCATTCCTAGACCGGCAAGGGAACTTGCTGTTCCAACAGGACAATGCACGTCCGCATGTATCCCGTGCCACCCAACGTGCTCTAGAAGGTGTAAGTCAACTACCCTGGCCAGCAAGATCTCCGGATCTGTCCCCCATTGAGCATGTTTGGGACTGGATGAAGCGTCGTCTCACGCGGTCTGCACGTCCAGCACGAACGCTGGTCCAACTGAGGCGCCAGGTGGAAATGGCATGGCAAGCCGTTCCACAGGACTACATCCAGCATCTCTACGATCGTCTCCATGGGAGAATTGCAGCCTGCATTGCTGCGAAAGGTGGATATACACTGTACTAGTGCCGACATTGTGCATGCTCTGTTGCCTGTGTCTATGTGCCTATGGTTCTGTCAGTGTGATCATGTGATGTATCTGACCCCAGGAATGTGTCAATAAAGTTTCCCCTTCCTGGGACCATGAATTCACGGTGTTCTTATTTCAATTTCCAGGAGTGTACTTCTCTTGGCGACCATCAGGGAGATTTGCTGTTGAGGTTGTCCGTCTTTGGTCTTCTTGGGTGTAATCTCCCGTACACTAATACCTGGACATGTGTACTTTGAGTTACTTGCTTTATGTATACTTTAATTTCTTTTTTGTGTGTGTTTCTTTGTACTGATGCTTCTGTCACACATTGAAAAAGGTAAGAACACTTAACCTTCGGTCCACAGCTCGTGGTCGTGCGGTAGCGTTCTCGCTCCCCGCGCCCGGGTTCCCGGGTTCGATTCCCGGCGGGGTCAGGGATTTTCTCTGCCTCATGATGACTGGGTGTTGTGTGATGTCCTTAGGTTTAAGTAGTTCTAAGTTCTAGGGGACTGATGACCATAGATGTTACGTCCCATAGTGCTCAGAGCCATTTGAACCAACTTAACCTTCCGTTCAAAACAAAGTTTTGTAACCAGAGGATTCGGTCAAATTTGATGTAAGATACGTGATATCTAAATCTGGAGAATCTTCCTTTGAATCCCGAGCCGGGCACTCTGTACTTCTGCCGTATAACGTCATTATATCACTGCTCGATTCTGTCAAGAACACTGGTGATGGAAGAAATTTTCATCGGCAGTGTTTAGCCGGTAGGGGGAGGGACGGGAACGATGATCATGGCACAAAGTTCATGATTGCACCAGTTTCGTGGATTAAATCTCAAAATTCTCCGAAGTGTGTCTACGTGGTGCGGTTATTAAACTATTTGGTACTATTACAGAATATTGAGTTTGACGGCTGCAGTATACAGAAAAAAATATTACATTAAGTAAGCGCTATCACAATCACTATAGAGCTAAAATTTTAGCCACTACATTCTTATTTCAGCAGAGGAAGAGAATCTTTCCGTTGTGGACAGCCGAATCGGCGGAAAAGAACAAGGAATCTTTAGGTATGGGAAATGAGTTACAGGAATGTCGATGCCAACTTCTGTTCAGCTGCTGCCACAGCTATATGTCCAAAGCTGAGTTACGTATAGGTAATTGGTAGGATACGATACGATTGTTTGAAGTTACCTTAAGGCTCACTCTCTTCCATCGCATTCAGAAGTTAGTCTCTGTCCATTATGAACAATCATGTCAGTAGAAAGGGAGTTGGAGTGTTTGAATTGGAGCTAAAAGTAAACTCTAACAGTATCACATTATCAATTTTTTTCTCGATTCGGGTTTCGTATGAACCCCTAAATAACAACTTCTGATACAATTTTCAGTTTTGTAATAGTTTTTGAGTCGATCAGAGTGCTGTTGTTTCCGGCCGTCTGACCACTTATCTGCAGGTGTTCGTTGTATTATTATTGTTTCTCTGGAGATTAGAATCTAAAACCATATTTCGAAAAGTATCTCTGTTCAGAATATTTTGGAGCTTTCTTCTCCAAGGAGTTTTTTTTTCCAGTTGACATATTCAGAAATTCTCTTGCTTATCACTTTATGAATATCTGAAAAATGTCCATATCGCTTCTTGTCGAATTCTACATCAAAGTGCAGGTCTCCGTTACTCCTGCCGTCGGTGTCATAACCACGTTCGAGCGAACGTTACCTACCACAGTGTGTACTGCCAAGAGTGAAGTGTGGAGAAGGTGGTGTTACGGTATGCGTATGTGTTTCGTGATTGGGTGTGGACCCCGTGTCGCGCTTAAGAAAACGCTAACAATGTGAACACTCTTTACAGCATTGTGTAGTGCATACAGTAGAGGAACAGTTCGGAGACGATGATTGTTTGTACCCGCATGATAATGCACCCTTTCCTAAAGCAGTATATGTGAGGCAATGATTTGTGGACAGTAACATTCCTGAAATGGACTGGTCTGCCCAGAGAATGGACCTGATCCCAATGGAACTGTTGTGTACATAGTTCGGCGTAGTCAGCGCGTACACAACTTTCCCACTAGAGCGCGCCCCGCTAAGCACTACAGCGCAGGCGCAGCGCTCGTCCGTCTCCGCACTACGAGATGGCGCTGCCTTAGAGACGGACCAAATTCTGCTTCCGCCGATCCGCGTATTAATATGTAACGCAGCCAATGAGATTGCTGTTAAAGTAGAACCTTTTCTCCTCGCGGATCACACTCGCGCAGTGATACATGAACGCGCGAGGTATTATAACGAGTGTACAGGCCTCCGATTAGTCAGTCTGCATTTGTCTGCACCAGTCTGTACCAGTCTGCATTAGTCTGTACCCGTCTATAGTCAAGTTTCAGTCTGCACCTAAGAAGATTATCATATTCCGGTACATAGCCATGAAGATAAATGTATAGACACTTTGCCAAGTATCAGAGATATGTGAGAATAAGATTAACGTACCAAGACCAAAGGAACTTCAGATTGTCAATTGTAAATAGCATCCAGAATTAAGTTACGTAATTTTTATGCTTGTTATTATTTTAATAAATGTGTGTGAAAATTAATCAAGTTCTGTTTAAAGTTGGTCACCGTCAATCTGCTACTCTAAGCGTGCAAGTGGCATTTCTATCGTCTGACCTAACGGCAGAAGATAAACACGCCACGATAAGATCACGAGACATATTGCTGACACTCGCCTACTTCGTTAGAGCGACAAGTCAAATAAAGTGATAGTGCGTGTACTGAAGGTCTTACAGTACGCACACCACAAGAACACCTTTGGGAACAGGTACATCATTGACTTAGCTTCAGACCCCATCGTCTCAGGTTTCGACTCCTGAGGAAGAACGGACTGCCATTACATGAGACATTCAGACGCCTCATTGAAAGTATTCCCAACAGAGCTCAAGTCCTCATAAAGCCAGAAACGGTGGACAGAACCGGTATTAATGTCAACTAATAGGTGTTGGGATACTTCTGATGGCGGTAGTGTATGAAAACACGAAGCGCCCTCCCGTACGTTTTACAACTGATACGCGGTCACCTATAGGGAAGTAAACGGAAGAGCCAAAATTGAAGCGTAATTTTGTAGCTTCATAGCGCCCGCTGGGCCAGGGTTCGGTACAGTCTCTTTTGCTGGGGAAAGGACGAGCGGGCCGTGTGCCGAGCGCTGCTTGCTCCGGCAAAATAGAGCCTAATTACCGATTCGCGCCGCGCGCCTCCGCCTAGAAGCAGCAGTCGACTGCAATTGGGACAGCGGGCGGGCACGAGCAGCCGCTGCCGAAGAGGCAATTTCTCTGCAGGATAGAGCCGGCACGACTCTGCAGGAAGGCGTCGGCGAATTCCGAGCCGGGCGTGCGGCCGTCGCCCACGAGGGTCGCCGTGCCCAACGAGCGGCCGACCTGCCTCATGCAGTAAACATCAGACGTAGTACGTGGCGCCTCGCGGGCCATTTCGCCAGGCCGGGGCGCCGGTCACTGCGCAGACCTTCCTGAGGCTCAAGGCGGACCAGACACTCGCGGAAAAGGGAAAAAAAAGAAAAACCACACACAAACGCGGACCAGTAGGCTATGGCCAATACAAACGGCACCAATGTTTCTTGAAATGCGGCAGCTTGACGACGCCTTAATACACGGTGGGTCAGAAAGAACGCCCCTTTTCAGTTGGCTATTGCTACTGCGGGTGCCTGTCTAGATATTCGGTGACACGTTAGCCGCATTACAAGGGAGAAGTGGAGGGTGCGAGACAGTGTCCGTGTGGTAGAGCTTTACATTGAAACGATAATAATAGTAGCGACCCAACGAACTTTCCGCAGATGAAATCGTCCCTGTCCATTAACGTGGTGTCAACAGTGCGGTGCAGTACCACCCGTCTGTCAATGGACGAAATGGCGTGAATGGTTCCCTGGACGTCATACTTCCCGATTTGGTGATGTGGCTTCGCGGGCACGTTCACCCGATATGACGGCTCACGGTTTCTTCCTCTGGGGTTATCTTACGTCAAGAGTGTTCGAAACTTGCCCTGCAAACCTCCGGGTGCTGGAGGCCAACATCCTTAGAGACGTCGCCGGTATTCCTGTTGCTGTACTGGAGTACACTTTGCTTAGCAGCTTTTCAACTCATTTACATGAGTGCTCGGATGACGACGGTGCTCATCTGAGTGATGGTTTTAGTGAGTGCTATATACCACACGAAACTGCGAAGTCTCACTAACTCGTCAGCATTTGTAAATCATGAAGACCTCGTTCATTTGTTGTAAAAAGTTGACAAGTTTTCTTGCTCACCCTGTATTAACGGAGAAAAAATCTTGATCTGAATCCGAAATCGTGACGAATGCGAATAGTAGCGTCTAGCCCACTCCTTGAATGCGTTGCTAAGAGACAACCTCCATTACTTCAGCAATAACTACGAAAGGGTAGGCCAGATGGGCTTGAATTCAAAGAACTTGTGTTTAAAGCAGTGGAGAGATTTATACCAAGTAAATTAATAATATGCTAGACGAACCCCCATGACATTGTTGCAAAAACAACGATAAAAGCATGCCAAATTTAAAAGAACGCAGATTCCTCAAGATTGACGAAGTTTCACAGAATCTCGAGATTTAGCGTGTACTTTAATGCGAGATGTTTTTAATAGTTTCCACAACGAAACTCTGGCTCGAAATCTGGCCAAAAATTCGAAGTGATTGTGATCGTATATGAAGTACGCCAACGGCAAGACACAGTCACTATCTTCACTGCGCTCTAGCGATGATAATGTTCCCTATGATAGTGCCACTAAAGCGGAGATACTAAATACGGTTTTCTGAAATTTCTTCACCAAAGAATTGCACCAAACACGAGTAACTTAGAAGTTGATATCCTTGGTGTAGCGAAGCAGTTTAAATCACTTAAAAAGGCAAGGACTCTGGTCCAGATTGTATATCAGTTAGGTTCCTTTCAGAGTAAGCTCATATAATAGCTCCGTACTTAATCATATACAACAGCTCGCTCGCCACAAGATCCATACCTGAAGACTGGAAAGTTGCACAAATCACACCAATACTCAAGAAAGAAATTAGGAGTAATCTGATGAGTTACGGACCCGTATCACTGCTGTCGCTTTGCAGTAGGATTTTGTAACCTATACTGATTTCGTACGTTATGAATTACCTCGAGGAAAACGATGTGTTCAGTTGCAGTCAGCACAGATTAAGAAAATATTGTTGTGAAATACAACTACCTCTTTAATCTCTGGAAGTAGTGAGTGCTATCGACGGGGGATCTGAGGTTGAGTCCACATTTTTAGATTTCTAGAAGGCTTTCGACACCGTTCCTCATAAGCAACTTCTGAGCAACTTTCGTGCTTATGTATCGTCGCAGTTATGCGCGTGTTCGTAATTTCCCGTCAGAAAGGTCACAGTTCGTAGTAAATGAACGAAAGTCACCGAGTAAAACATGGTTTCCCCAAGGAAGGCCCTTGCAGCTTGCAGCCTATACAAACGATCTGAGCAGACGTCTTATTTTATGTGCGGATGATGCTGTTGTTTCGTGCGGTAGCGTTCTCGCTTCCCACGCCCGGGTTCCCGGGTTCGATTCCCGGCGGGGTCAGGGATTTTCTCTGCCTCGTGATGGCTGGATGTTGTGTGCTGTCCTTAGGTTAGTTAGGTTTAAGTAGTTCTAAGTTCTAGGGGACTTATGACCACAGCAGTTGAGTCCCGTAGTGCTCAGAGCCATTTGAACCATTTGATGCTGTTGTTTACCACCTACTAATGTGTTCATATGATCAGAACAAATTGCAAAATGATTTAGATGAGATGCCTGCATTGTGCGAAACGTGACAGTCGTCCTAAAACAATAAAAAGTGATGTCCGCAGCATTTTTGCTACAAAAAAGTTCTTTAAATTTCATTTACACGAAAAATCATACAAATTTAAAAGTTGTCAGTTGAGCTAAATATCTAGACATTACAAATAGAACAACTTAAATTGGAACCATCATATAGAAAATGTTGTGGGAAGGCGAACCAACGGTTGCATTTCATTGGCAGAAGACGTACGATATGCAATAAATCTACTGAAGAGCCTACCTACACTACGCTTGTCCCTCCTCTGCTGCGCGGGATCCTGACCACAGAGGATTCCGAAAGACATAGAATAAGTTCAAAGAAAGGGAGCTCGTATTATCGCGAAGTCGGGGAGGGACTGCCACGGATGTGTGAAGCGAGTTGGGGTAGCAATCATTAAAACATCGATGTATTTCGTCTCAGCAAGATATTTTCACGAAATTGCAATCATTAAACTTTCTTCTCCGAATACGAAAATATTTTATAGATTTCCCCTATTTGGGAAACTGGCAATCGTGATAAAGTAAAAGATATGAGACCTCGTACCGAAAAGTGCAGGTGTTCACTTTTCCAGCATGCTGTTCGGGAATGAAACGGTCGTGAAATAGTCGGCAAGTGGTTGTATGAATCCTCTGCCAAGCACTTAAAGGTAAATTGTAGAGTAGTGATGTAGGTGCAGAATGTTTCAGCTATTATTATCAGCAGATCCTGCAATTACAAGAAAAGTAGCATAAGAAACACACATCGTGATCACCCCATCAACAGTGTAGGCAAATTCTTAGTAGCTTTCTGGGGAATGTAGCACCAGAAGAGACTCTCTACACACACAGTATGCTCTTCAATAGGAAAACGCTGGGAAAAATATACAAGGTGCTTCAGCTGCCCGTAATGGGTTTTATGCAACCTACAATGCTAAAAAAAAAAAAAAAAAAAAACACGATGTTTTAATGTAGTTAAATGTTTTAGTGCAGTTAATGTAGTTAAATTTTTTACTGGGATACGTTTTCGCTGGAGGCCACAATGTTCGAGTTATGCAAGAAAAACACTTTTGAACATCACTTTTGTACGTTTTTCTCGAATAACTCGAAACCTGTGGCCTCCATCGAAAATGTATCCCAGTACAAAATTTTACTACATTAAATTTCCTACAAAAATTTCAGTTCTTTTTTTATTTTTTTTATTTAATTTAATTTTTTGTTTTCTTAGAACTAAGTTTGCGCGTAGCGAGCAAGAGAATATGAAAATATCGCTCATGGATTTTGAAGGCATTGCGGGTTGCACAAAACCCGTAGCTAGGGGTAGCTGAATCGCCCTGTATGGTGCCGTATTCAGAATGTCACTTCAATAACAGACATTTTTCAATAACAGGACGTCGAAACGAAGTTGCCCACTTTACCACCGCTTGTTGGCGCATAACCTCTTTGGAGACTTTGCTTTTCCTTCCCGCTTTTATGCTATCCTGTTAGATGATCAAATACAGGAACACACTCATGGACACCTGTTCGCTTTTATCCTTCGCGATATGCTTGTGAGCAAATGCATCCCTCCCTCCCCCTCTACCACTTCGTTTGCTTTTTTCCTCTTTCCGAAGTACACAAAGTGTACTGGGAACCTCTGCTTGCAAATGGCCGAGTTCCCGCCGCAGTATTGACCGACTCCGCTTTGTTCCTTATCTGAGACGTGTCTCTCGAAACTTTGCTAACAGTGCGAGCCGTCTGCTCGACGTGCCTGCCCTACCTTCAGTCCGCCCATAATGCTGTTTACGTTGCTCGCAACAAGAGGCACTCTCCTGACCACTCCAAGAATGGTTATTCTACTGCAGAATGCAGAGACCTGTCTACCCCATGTGACACTGCTGAAATCACACGTGAGAGTAGAAGTAATTCTGTGAGTTTGCGACGTTGAAAATAATATTCATTCGCAAATTTCGCCATACCGTGCTACCTAATTTGTATTGATTATCAACGTTAAGGTTACTGCGCTTCAGAATAGTTATCAGCATTGCGTATAACCCGTTGCCAGCGATGTGGAAGGCGTAGGATGCCCTTAGCAGTGCCGGTTGAGTTGATAGTTCGGATTAGACAGTCTATTGCCCTACGATAGTACGGAATCAAGTGGAAGTCACAACTCCAGGCAGTGTGGTGGGTAGTACAGCACTTCCCAGCCCAACAGTCGGTCACAACTTGCTCCATATGCCCATCATTTTACAGGACAATGCTCGGACGCATATGGCATATGTTTGATATGTTCGATCGTTAGGGCTTGGTAGTGTTCACCAAACTTTCCGGACTTAAGCCCTTGGAACTTCAGCTTGATACCTAAGACTAAGGAAGCACTTCATAGCATTCGCTTCAGAACTGTCACAGACATTCGTCGGACAACAGACCGTTCCACTCGAACTATCAATACAGCTGGCGCTGCTAAGGATATCCAGTGACTTCCACATCTCTGCGAAATGGGTTACAAACAATGCTGGCGACTAATTTGAAGGACATTAAAACTTTGAAACATGTGTCTATTTTGTACAAGTTGTAAACAATTAGTTGATACTATTAAAAGTTCCAACCTTCGTAAATTTAAGTTCCTAGCAGGTATTTATCTGGAACGTAGCATTTTATGGAAACTAGCAGTAAACAGTTCACACAAGAGGAAAATAGAAGTTTTTGAAATGTTGTACTGCAAGAGAATGCCGGACATTAGATGGGTATATCGAATGACTAATCAGGAGGTACTGAATGGAATTGGCCAGAAAAGAATTTGTCACAAGTTGACTAAAAGGAGGAATCGATGTAGGACGCATTCCGAGGCATGACTGCAGTACGTTAGTTCAGGTCGTTGTAAGTTGCAGTAGTTATGAAGAGGCTTGCACAGATAGAGATGCATCAAATCAGTTTTGCGACTGAAGACCACGAAACGCAGTGGCATAACAAGTCTCTATGTTTTCATATGCGCTGTTTGCATCATTTGGAATAAAAACAGAAAATTACTTAACAGCGTTTCTTTCCCTAACGCTAGAATATCGAGATGTCCGACTTCTCTTTTAATTCAGAGTTCCAAGTGAGGTAGGTGACGGTGCAGTACACTCATACCTCCATCTGGCGAGCAGTAACTAAACTGGTTATTGTACGAGGGGCATTCAGTAAGTAATGCAACACAGTTTTTTGTGCGAAAGCAGTTTCGTTTTAGTTAGGATTCCAACACAGCATATTATTCTCCATTGTGTTGACTACAAAACCCTATTTTTCAATATAATCTCAGTTCAATATGACGGTCTTACGGTACCTTTCTGGTAGGGCCTTTATGCACTCATGATACCACTCGACTAGTCGACGCCGGAGCCAACGTATTGCAGCATTAATAATGTCCCTACCATCCACATATTGCTTCTCCCAGAGTGCATCCTTCATTGGGCCAGACAGATGGAAGCATAGACCAATGAAATTTTGTGAGCTTCTCTCGGGTGCGCAGACTTCTGTGAGGCCTTGCGTTGTCGTGGGGGAGAAGTTCGTTTGCATTTTGTGGCGACGAAAACGCTGGAGTCGTTTCTTCAATTTTCTGAGCATAGGACAATGCATGATCGTTGCACTATGAGGGAGGTCATCAAGCAGAGTCCTAGAAGACCTTCGCCATAACTTTACCGGCTGAGGGAATGAGAGTGTACGCACGTTCCAAATCCAAATGGCTCTGAGCACTATGGGACTTAACTGCTGAGGTCATCAGTCCCCTAGAACTTAGAACTACTTAAACATAACTAACCCAAGGACATCACACACACCCATGCCCGAGGCAGGATTCGAACCTGCGACTGTAGCGGTCGCGCGGTTCCAGACTGTAGCGCCTAGAAGCGCTCGGCCACCGCGGCCGGCCGCACGTTCCACATTGCAGTAGTAGTCACAGTTTTGTGCGGCCAGGCATCACGCGGAAGATAGGACAGGTTTGCGCTGTCTTGTTGCAGTGATCACAAACGCCTCGGCCAACGACTTGCCGTACTTTTGTTCACTGCCAAGTCCCCGTAGACATTCTACAAGCGCCTATGAATATCTGAGATGCTCTCGTTTTCCGCCAAAAGAAGCAAAGACTGCTCTGGGGTTGGAACATATCTATGTTACGGACGCCATTTTGAAAGCTTCGTATAGCGCCGCCACCTATCTGAACTTCATGAAACTAGAGGTATTGAAGAGGGAATATTCCACGATGATTCACAACAAATTCCGTTTTTTTTTTTGCGACCGAAATCGGCCGTTTTTGTGTCCGAGAAGTCTCAATATCCCTATCAAAATAGCATATTGTATATTGCGTTACTCTTATATAAAAACTGTGTCCGGAGGACCTGTACGTGCACCATCAGCCCTCACACAGAGATTTATGCATCTCCATTTCCTACTTTACATATCGCGGAGTAATCCAGACTTGTTCAACGCTTCTGCGCAATTCTTCCGCGCGTCGCGGTGTCCATTCCAGTGGGGCTGGAGATGTTTCCTAACCATACCAAATCGGGAGCAGTGACAGCGTTCATCGAGGAACTCACGCACCTGAATATCAAAGTGTACTGGCCCTCCACCCTCTTGCAATCACGCATGGTACATGCATGATTCCCTCGACTTTCAGCTGAGGTGTTAACGATGTTTGGAACAAGCAACATTAAGGATTTCCATTCACATACGAAAAAAAGTGGTCTGAACAGGTATTGTGCCTTTTACATAAAATAAGGCGAGTTCCTTTCCAACTCTTGTAGATGTGAGGATTTACCTATGTGAACTGCGATACACATCAGAAAATAACATTCATTGGCGAAACACGGGACTTGGAAATTCTGTCATTAAAGCACGGCAGGATGCCACTCGCTGCTCAATGTCAATACTGTATAATTCATACACCATCATCGGTCTGAATCTCTTTTAGTGTGGTCGTGTAATGTTGACCGCGTTATATGAAGGTGTTCTGCTCCATTTATTTCCCGGATAGTACAAAGAGCGGCAGGGAGACTTGTCGGATACCCTGTGTGTTGTTTTCAGTCCCTCTGTCTTCAGTGTGTGTGCGCCGCCTCACCGGCTGTTGTGAGGTGGGAGCTTCTGGGTCGATGCCGGTGGTTTCGCAGTCGCAGCGACCGGAATGGTCCCCCTGGAACAAACAATTAGAGCCGCGGCAAGAGAGGTCTCTTCGGGCAAAAAGCGGCCGCGGCAAGGTGACCTTGGGGCCGCCGCCGCCTTGTGGTGCGGCGCTGCGCAGTTGCTGGCCGTCCGGTCGGTGGCGCGGCCGCTATTTCAGCGCCGCGGATCGATATTTTGCCTCGAGAAGAGTCGTACGTTGACCCGCGTCCGGCCGTTGCGTGACTGACCTCTCCCGCCCACCGGCCGCCGGCCACTGCAGTGCTGGACGACCACCACGCCATTGACGCAGCGGCCCCTGCCTGCTGACCCACCGCGGCTTCCACTGTGGCCCTATTTAAAGTACAGCGGGGATATCCGAAAAACACGTCTAATCCAAAACACACGTGTTTTTTTCCCGAAAATTAGACTACAAATTGGCAATAAAATTCTTTGGGGTTATTGACTGCATTGTCAGTCGTATAAAATTATCAGACGTTTCAGTCGCCGCTGCAAGTGGCCTTCCTCAGGGCTGTGCTGAGCTGTCTACTGAATGAGACAGACTTTAGATGCCGGCCGGTGTGGCCGTGCGGTTCTAGGCGCTTCAGTCTGGAACCGCGTGACCGCTACGGTCGCAGGTTCGAATCCTGCCTCGGGCATGGATGTGTGTGATGTCCTTAGGTTAGTTAGGTTTAAGTAGTTCTAAGTTCTAGGGGACTGATGACCTCAGAAGTAAAGTCCCATAGTGCTCAGAGCCATTTGAATCATTTTTTAGACTTTAGATCTCATGTAGTAGCAGAGGAAGCTGGCGACAAGTAAACAGCGCTACGTCACAGTTAGCGCCCGTTGCTTTTTCGCCTGTTTCCACCAATGGCAAGAAATAATGTGAACACCAATCAAGCACGTCTTTATCCACCAATGACAAGGAATAATATAAAGACCTATAAGAAACGTCTAGAATCCTTCCTCCTACCCTCAGTATCCTATCAAATTACATAAACAGCTTCCCCCGCTACTATACAGGGTGTTACAAAAAGGTACAGCCAAACTTTCAGGAAACATTCCTCACACACAAAGAAAGAAAATATGTTATGTGGACATGTGTCCGGAAACGCTTAGTTTTCATGTTAGAGCTCATTTTATTACTTCTCTTCAAATCACATTAATCATGGAATAACACACAGCAACAGAACGTACCAGCGTGACTTCAAACACTTTGTTACAGGAAATGTTCAAAATGTCCTCCGTTAGCGAAAATACATGCATCCATCCTCCATCGCATGGAATCCCTGATGCTCTGATGCAGCCCTGGAGAATGGCGTATTGTATCACAGCCGTCCACAATACGAGCATTTGGTACCGGGGTTGCGTAGACAAGAGCTTTCAAATGCCCCCATAAATGAAAGTCAAGAGGGTTGAGGTCAGGAGAGCGTGGAGGCCATGGAATTGGTCCGCCTCTACCAATCCATCGGTCACCGAATCTTTTGTTGAGAAGCGTACGAACACTTCCACTGAAATGTGCAGGAGCTTCATCGTGCGTGAACCACATGTTGTGTCGTACTTGTAAAGGCACATGTTCTAGCAGCACAGGTAGAGTATCCCGTATGAAATCATGATAACGTGCTCCATTGAGCGTAGGTGGAAGAACGTGGGGCCCAATCAAGACATCACCAACAATGCCTGCCCAAACATTCACAGAAAATCTGTGTTGATGACGTGATTGCACAATTGCGTGCGGATTCTCGTCAGCCCACACATGTTGATTGTGAAAATTTACTGGCGGTGAATCGAGGAAGTACAGTACATACTGACGAAACTAAAATGAGCTCTAACATGGAAATTAAGCGTTTCCGGGCACATGTCCACCTAACATCTTTTCTTTATTTGTGTGTGAGGAACGTTTCCTGAAAGTTTGGCCGTACCTTTTTGTAACACCCTGTATAAGATCTAAAGTCTCCGTCTGTCTCATTCAGCAGTCAGTTCAACAGAGCCCTGAGGAGGGCCCCTTGCAATAGTGACCGAAACGTCAGACAATTTTATATATTGACAGTGACAATGGCCACGAAAGACTACGCTTACATTTAGACTACTAATTGTTGCGTTGTTCGAGGAAGGGCTCCCGTGTCAAAGTTAGTACCTCACGATGGAACCAAAAGTGAAGACAGTCGTTGCCTGACGCAGTAACGAATCGGACTTGTCGGCGTAGACACACCATTAAGACGTTCCATACGCTGCCGCTGCTGGATGCTTACTTACGTCAGAGCGCAGCGCCGCTCACTCTCTCGTCAACTCTCGCAGTACAATGTGGGGCATAGATTCTTTGTGCCTATCCTTCGAGGATATTGTAATCGAGAAAGTTACTAAATATTTTAAAATTTTGAAGAAATAAATGTTTTTAATCAATTCTTCTGCCAGATTCAATAAATATTTTAAATTTTTCAGTTAAACTTAACCCAAAAAATTTTAACCTTGGCAATAGACATTTCCACATTTAATGTCATATTCAATATTTTCAGGTCCAGGAACTTACTTGCACATCAGTGTCCCTTTAAAACCGTAGGGGAAGACAAAGTTCGGAATTCATTCAGCAAGTAATCGAAGACGTAGGGTGTAAGTTGTTGGCAAGGAAGAGGGCAGGGAAATCGTGGCAGATCACATCAGACCAGTCGGAGGACTCATCAGCCCTCCCCCCCCCCCCCTCCCCCACACACACACAACTAGAACTTTGTATTCTAATTGAGAATATTAGAACTAATTATAATTACAATCATTCAAGTTTCATATTTCTTTCTTTCGGAAATCGACAAAGTACAAATGCATTATTCGCAAGGCGGTATAATCCGCTTCCGGATAGTTGGGAGTAACTGTAATTGACATCTGACAGCCAACAAGCTGGGCTGGTCTGTTCAGTAACAGACCAATGGAGCTTGGCATTTTCGTCTCCGACTGCTTTGCCGCACCAAGTAGCAATTTATTTTTTTTTATTTTATTTTTTTTATTTATTTATTTTGCAGACGCGGAGATTTCGTCTACTCCAAGGAAAAAATAAAAAAAGATTAACTCCTACCCTAGCTAAATTTATAATAGATTTCTAACTTGCGTAGAGGTGTTGTAGAGTAGTGTACGTGACTTTCAAAATTTTTGCGCAAGATAGCGACTTTGAAATTCGTGTTCCTCACAAATTAAATATAGACAAAATTGCAGAAAACGCTATTTTCGGAAGCTTACACAGAGCAAATTGAACGCATTACGTAGCTGTGGAATGATCCACTGCTGAGCGCTTTTTATACTCTCCCTCTCCCCCCCCCCCAACACCTCCCCCTTATCTCTCCCTCTCTCTCTCTCTCTCTCTCTCTCTCTCTCTTTCTGTGTGTGTGTGTGTGTGTGTGTGTGTGTGTGTGTGTGTGTGCGCGCGCGCGCTTGTGCGTGTGCGGCTAGCCCGTATTCCTGTCGTGTGCCATTCGCTCTACCTTTTTGAAATGACATTTATGCCGACATTAGTCAATACTGATACATAGAACATTCTTCAACATTTGTAGCGGCCAGTGATCGGAGTATCGGCGGAAACATGAGAAACAATGAAAGTTTGGGTAAGCACAGAAGGCGAAACAAAATAGCCCAGTGGTTACGGCGGCTGCTTTCAGAAAGTGGAAAGACATTATTCGGGTCCTGGTAACACACAAATTTTCTTTAGTCACGACGTATCTTTCTTGCCTGCCATTTCAGCAAGAGGAGTGAATGCTGACCTTTATCTGACGTGTAGCAGGTAAGGTGCGAGGGGGGGGGGGGGGGGAGTCTGGCTTGTGGCCATTGTGGTTGGTTGGTTGGTTTGTGGGGGTTGAAGGGACCAGACTACAAAGGCCATCGGTCCCCTGTGGCCATTGTGCATCGAAGTTGCGGGTAGGGGTTCACACTCCATGCCAATTCCCATCTCTTACACCAGCATGGCTTTGGATTAGTATAACAAGCACGGAATTGTATCAAATGCACATTTCGCTTGACGGCTATTCCATCGTTCACGAGTAGGTGATGTAGAAAAGGTTCGGCTTGACTAGTCTTCACGTGTGGGTTAGAGCGGTGCATTCCACGAGTGTATGAATCGCTATCAGGGAGGACATCGCATTCACATCGGAGCGGGTCCGTTGCTTCGAGACGAAATTGTGGGTGTACCTAGTATGGCCAGTGCGTCTCTGCATAGAAAGATTGATTTTTTTTCCCCGAGAAGCTGTTTGCTAAGTCCCCGTGCAGCTGTCGTTCTCTTAATCGGACTTAATTCGGTGGGTATTGCCATGGTTTACCATTCTTCTTCCCATTCTTTTACAGTTACGTAGCGTAGTTGGGATCGCAAGTCAGTAGCGGAGATTACGAGGTCGAGCAGTTGTTTAGTCTGAGAATGAAGATTTTCGCTACGACCCTCTTGTGTTAAAATGTTCTCGGGCTTCTCGCCTCGTCGGTTGTGGGTAAAATCTCGAGCTACAACGATTACCACTATCGTTTTCGTCGAGAAGAATGCGGTAATGGTGGAAAGCTCGACGTTTTACCCAGAACTGACGAGACAAGAAGTCCGAGAATATTTTATACGATTCTTTAGCCGTTGCTTTCTTGGCCTTTTGATTAGACCATTTCATGCAGTATCCAGACGAATGTCGCGAGTTTCTACTAGCAGTCTCGGATGTTTCCTGCAAGCTACATTGGTCGGAGCGTTGTAAACCTGAATTGACGTAAAGTCGGTATCTGTTGTGTTGAGATACAATTATTCTATAGTCAGTGCTGATTAAACGCCAGCAGACTTTTACTCGGCGTAATTGTTAGATTAACTACCGCGGGCGCAGTATAGTTTTCGGCGAGCGGTAAAATTGGGCGAGTTTCGCAAACAAGAGTTTTATGGAACCGTAAAGGGGCGTCGTTTGCGCAAGGCGACCCGGCCTCTGTGAACAGCCCGAACTGGGCCAGCGGCGCCCGTCCGCAGCTGAGCGGAACAACCGGGCCGGCCGCGACTTTTGTCTCGCGGGTAGCGCCGACTCGGAGGACAGGGCGTCCGCCGCTGATTGGCGGCGCTACTGGAAGGCCGCGACCTCGCCCATTGTGGCTGTCGTCGTGCCGGCCGCTTTCCCTTCCTTGTCTGCCCCGCACTCTTCCCTGCGACCCCGTGTTTCCGTCACGGCCCATAAATAACAGCACTGCGATTACGTATCTGAAACGTATCCCGTCCAGGCCACAGGGCAGTGTCGCGCCTTGGCCGACTGCATGCTTCTTCTCTCCGCTTATACATACGTTTCTCATCTCCTCGTATACCATGGACCGCTTTCAATCGAACTTGGTACACGTATCACTTACTGTCTCACAAACATCACTGTGGCTCTAAGAACCGCCTACCTATCAGAGAGGTGAGGGTGAAAACATATTGTAGCAAAGAATTCGCGAAGAGCCATACTTAAGTCGTCCAATATTTGAGAATAAGGGCGACAAACTTTATACATAAATTAAGACCTTTGTGAAACTTTTGCTCCCTACCAACCCCCACAAAATGATGAACGGAAAATTTTTTATCTCTGTTTGTGCAGCAAAACTGCCGCGTGAAGCTTGACGTTTTAATCTATTATTTCTGTAGAACTAACTGTATTTGCGAGACAATTTGCAGGCGGTATTCACATATACTACTGAATGTATCAGCAAAATTATGTCATTGTACGCAGCAAAATTATGTCATTATTGACACCTAGTTCGGGAGATATGACGTCATACACACTGAAATGCATGAAAAACTGCCGTATCAAGCATGACGCTTTAATTTATTACTTCTTTACTACTGACTCCATTCACAACGCTTTTCGCAGAGGCTAGCCACATGTACCACTGGGTGTACCTGAAAAACTGTATCACTGTACGTATAGTGCACGAGTTACGATGTGACAAACATTAAGCTGCATGAAAATGAACATGCAGGTCGAAATTTGCTAGATATACGGCCGAAATATGTGTACAAAAAAATGGCTCTGAGCACTATGGGACTTAACTTCTGAGGTCATCAGTCCCCTACAACTTAGAACTACTTAAACCTAACTAACCAACTTCTGAGGTCATCAGTCCCCTACAACTTAGAACTACTTAAACCTAACTAACCTAAGGACGTCACACACATCCATGCTCGAGGCAGGATTCGAACCTGCGACGTAGCGGTCGCGCGGTTCGAGACTGTAGCATCTAGAACCGCTCGGCCACACCGGCCGGCGAAATATGTGTACAGTTTTACGTGTGAAATATGTCATATTACGTGAAATAAATCTGACATGTGCGTACGGGTGCAAAGCCACGATTAAAAATGTCATCCTTAAACCCTGGAACGATTTCAACCGAATTTGGTGTTAGTTACAATCTGGAACGAAATACTGTTCGAGGTATTAAGAACCACCAGCCTCCTAATGAGGCAGGGATGATAACGTGGAGAGAGAAAGGGGGAGGAGGAGGACGAGGTGGACACACAGGCGGAAGGAGGAGATGGACACATATGGGGGGGGGGGGGAAGGAGCGGGGAGGAGATGGACTAATAGAACATTGGAGTGAATACGCACCCTGGCAACGCGGAGTGCTCAGGTAATATACATGATTGAAGCGATTTCATAGATTTGCTGTAGCTGTGTTATTTGGCATATTGTCACAGGGCTTTGCATACACATAGAAAAACTCAGTAAGTTTTTTGACATATTAAAAGTGATTAAAAGTGCTCCGTATGTAAGTTTTTCTTTTTACATATTAAAAGTGCTCCGTATGTGCCCCCCTACTGATTGTGCGGATATAAAGCCGATAATCAGGTTCTTCCCACGTTCGATGCAGCATGTCCCTATCATCTATTTAAATGAACGGTTTATGCGAGCGGGCGTTTCTGGTATTTTTGTTGGCAAAGGAGGCGCATACACTTTTATCTTTCCCATAACTCCAGACAAAAAAATTAGATAGGGTTAGTCATATATATATATGAGCTTGACTGCTCTGACATCCTGAGTTTGGATGCACAATACGGTCCGTACTTCTTGCGGGAATACCGCAAACATTGTGAGCGAATGAGGTAAATAGACAGGGACGCCAGTTCATAGTGTGCGGTAAGTTGAGAATTTGGGCCGGAGGGAAGGCGTACTGGAATAGCCGAGCAATTAAGGCAATCGCTGGCGTAAAGCGGGAGTTCCGTGTTCGAGTCCAGGTCCGGGACAAATTTTCACCTTTCCAGCATCGAATTATTTCTGTGCACAGTAGCGATTGACGTTGGTGCCTCGCTCCAAATATTGATATTTATACCCGCACCGTATCAAAAACAGTGGTGCCTGTTCTGCCGGAATGTGACTCCTAAAACGGTAATGAGTACTTCATCATAGCAAGATGTGCCTGAGTTGGATTCCTTGCTGTTGCGATCGGTAAACAGGGCGACGGCACTGCATTTTTAGTGACAACAGAGTGTACAGGAACCCAAAACCAGGTCGCGCAGGGAGGGTGAGGGATGTCGCCGCAACTGTGTGTGACTCTCAGGCTTTATGGCACAGGTATCTCCTCAAGGAATCGATGGATGCACCGTGGCGTGCAAAGCTGGAAGACCATCGCCGAAGTCCCACGGACAGAGCCCTGAGGATTAAGTACGGTTCCCTTTACATGTCTATGCACACTGAACTCCCGAGTTTATTAGATTTCCACTGTCACGCAACTTTCTTCTCTTAACGAATAAAAGCATACAGTATGCTGCAGGAATTACGGTTGCGCACGTTCCGCTGTGACAGCTAACAAGAAACCACAGTATTCGGCGCCAATGGATATACGTAAATCAAACTGATTTCTCTCAGTTTTAGTAAACAGAACGCAACGCAGATGTGGTGAACTGAAAATAACAAACACTATGACTTCTACAACCATCGAAATTCGCATTAGTCCTGTGTACACTGGTGTGCAAAACTTACGGACGAAAGTAACTTTGGCATGATGTGTCACCGCCAAGTAACATAGCTCGGTGAAACTTGGACTATACGTAGAAAGAACTACCACAGTGTAGTCCAGAAGATAAATGAAAGAAATACACAATTCATATAGTGAGAGGTTGGGAACACCTCTTGTACCCAGGAACGTTGTCGAACATTATCGTTTTGTGGCCCAAGTGTTATGGTGTGGGGAGGCATTCTGTTCCTTGAGCGTTCTGACCTCCAAATCTTTGAACATGGAACACTCACCGCTCAGCGCTATTGTGGCACCGTACTCCTTCCCCATGTTCGTCTTTCCAGGGCCACATTCGCCCATGATTTCGCTTTTTAACGATGACAGTGCGCGATCGCATCGAACGGCACAGGTGGAGGAGCTCTTGGAACGAGAGGATACTCGGCGAACGGACTGGTCTGCGCGTTCCTCCGACTTAAATCACACCGACCACATGTAGGATGCGTGGGGGAGACGTTCAAAAATGGTTCAAATGGCTCTGAGCAATATGGGACTTAACATCTGTGGTCATCAGTCCCCTAGAACTTAGAACTACTTAAACCTAACTAACCTAAGGACATCACACACATCCATGCCCGAGGCAGGATTCGAACCTGCGACCGTAGCGGCCACGCGGTTCCAGACTGAAGCGCCTAGAACCGCACGGCCACACCGGCCGGCGGGGGAGACGTATTGCAGTGCGTTCACACGCACCGACAACCAGCCAGCTGTAATTATCGGCTGGTGGACGAATGGAACGTACTACCACAAGAACTCCTTACCAACCTAACATGGGAACACGTTGCAGAGCATGCATAGTGATTCGTGGTGCTAACACGCGCTGTTAAGAACCGTGTCCCTCCTTTTGTAACGTCCGGGAAACCACCATCAATCGCTGAGACTTAAGTGTAATTATTGACTGTATAAAAGTGTCATTAACGTTCGTCACATCGCGTATTTCTTTCAGTTACCTTCTGTACAATACTGTAGCAGTTCCTTCTATATATGGTCCAAGTTTCATCGAGCTATGTTACTTGGCAGTTAAATCTCACATGAAAGCTAATTTTGTCCTTCAGTTTTGCATACCAGTGTAGTATGTCAAGAACGACTGCCGTGGAGTGTGCGCTGGCATGAAACTTCGTGGTAGGTTTGAACTGTGTGACGGTTTGGGATTCGAACTGTGATCTTTGGGAGTACTCTTATTGAATCAGTTCCATGTTCAACTCGCGGACTGACCTCTGAGTTTTATTTCTTACAAGCAGAAGTGAACCTGTTTGGATGGGTCGCGAGCCGTTTCTCAGTATCACACAGCTTTAATCGGCCAGGAAATGTATATGGTGTCTTTATGGTGTTCTGATTTTGGTACTAAATTATCAACCTCTTGTGGTATCAACACTTCGTCCATACATTTTCCTCCGGAAGATTTGGTTGTCATGTTCTGGTTCGGGATGCTTGCCTCCGGCATTCGCAGAATTTGTTTTGTTCTGGTTCGGGTTGCATATCTCCATCATTCGCAGAATTTGTTTTGTGGTCTGTTCCGGCCCTCGTAATTTATTTGCCCAGATGCAACTTGTTACTAACACGAGTAGTTTTATTTATTAAAGTTTTGTGTATACTTAAAACCTTTCTCTTTGCGTCTCTGTTCTGAAGTTACAAACATCTCTTTATTTAGTTTGCAGTAGTGAGAAGGGTTGAAGCCTTAGGGAGGATATCTGTATTAGATTTTTCGTGATTTCCCTAACTGCATTAAAGTGAATAAGCGTGTACAGCCTTCTAAAAGTAAATAACCGGATTCCTTTCCGTTGTATTTCTAGCATTGTCCTCGCTAGAAATTATGTATTGCCCTAGTACCAGAACGAGACATATGTTACAAACCGGTCGTATAGACACTTACTTTACTTACTTTACTTTACTTTTTCGTGTCCGGAAATTACAATTTGTTTGCCCAATATTGGGCAATGTCCAATGCTTCTTCTTTAGCCAGCCATAGATCGTCGAGGGTGCATCTGTGCGGGCAGGCTGGGCATTGTAGGAGATGTTCCATGTCCTGTCGAGTGCCACAGTCGCATTTGTCATTTTCGTCCAACAAACCCCATTTGATCAGATTAGATTTCACAGGAGCCACCCCAGTTCTGATGCGGTTAAGCATTCTCCAGATTTTCCAATCACCAGAAACGCCGCTTGGTGGGTCCTCTCTTAGTGGATAGTAGATGGGGGGGCTCATCTAAGGCGCAACTTAGGAAACGGCGTCTGGATTTGAGTCTGCTGGGGCCACACTCTAGGCCAAATATTGAGTGACGAGCATCAAAGGTTTGTTTTAGCTTCTCGGTATGTTCATGGGCTTTCCTACGTGAGTCAGGGTTTGTGAAACCTGCGGCCCTGTAAAGATTTTCTATGGTGGTAGGTTTCATGCAGCCTGTCACTATCCTGCATGTTTCATTCAAGCTAATATCTACCTTTTTTGCGTGGGCGGATCTGCACCAGACCGGGCAGGCATATTCGGCAGTTGAGAAGCTTGGGCTGAAGTTCTGACCACGGTAGGTTTGGCACCCCATTTGCTGTTGGACAGCTTTCTTATTAGGGAATTTCGTGCTTCTACTTTTTTGCGTGTTTTTTCGCAATGATATTTGTATGTCAATGTTCTGTCCAGCACTACGCCAAGGTAGGTGGGAGTATCTGTGTGTTCTAGTAATGTCCCATCCCAGGTAACATTGAGCCTGTACTTTGCCTGCCTCGAGTTCAGATGGAATGCACTCACTTGAGTTTTGGAGGGATTGGGTTTTAGAGAATTCTTTTTGTAGTAGGTTGACATCATAGAAAGGGCGGTTTCTAGTTTCTCTTTGTCGTATAGACAAAGTTTTGCTATCTAAGTCGCCTATTCGATTTGTATTGTCGTTTACAAAAAAGGAAAAGTATATATTTTGTGGTTACGACATCGGTTTTGTAAGGTAGCCAGTTTTTTCTGACTACACTAAATAGCCCTCAGGTCTCACTCCATGAAAAGGGTAACTGTAAATCAGCGTGACCGTCTTAAAAAAACAATTACTCGTTTTGTTAGAGAACAAACTAAAATTAATATCTTCCTGGTCGTGCCAGTTTGTTAATTACGTGTTTCGACGTCTACCCAGACTTACGTCACAACTTGGCACCTTAAACGTCGATAGCCACCTTTTTAAATACAGATTTTAATGGCCTGCAAGTTAACATTGTATTTTCCATATCATTCGTTTTGGTATAAAGGACGTATTCTAGAAAAGGCGGAACCGATGACCTCGCTGTTTGGTCCCCTCGCCCAAATCAACAAACCAATCAACCAGGAAAGTCTGCGGAGCTCGTTTCATCTGTACATCTGTGGATTTTTCTTCTTGCAGAAGTTGTAACTGACATGAAAATTTTCTGAGTATGACACTGCATCATAATCTAACAATCTATACTGGAGAGAGCCAGCGTTTCGGCCATGGTTATAGTGGCCTTCTTGTGGGTCTACTCAGCCAGAAGTAGGCCGCTCTAATCGTGGCCGAAACGCTGGTTCTCTCCAGTCTATTTTTTTTTTTTTTTCATTATGACGCGGTGCCATACTCAGAAAATTTTTATACCAACTGACTCTGGCCGCGGAAGTTTACGCTGCTATAAATTGTTATTGATTTCAAATAGTACTGACTTGTTAGCAACAAATGCTCTAGCAGAACAAATGTGCTGCGAAGTTGCTCTTGCACCCCTAGGGAAATTTGCGGAATTGAGTGAACTGTGCGCTCTGTACGAGCTGTGTAGTAATACGAGAAGTAACTTCGCGAATATGCTCATCAGCGCTACACGCCGTTTGCGTGATTGGACTGCGTTCAAAGCGACGCTCTTGGCAACCAGTGCAGGCAGGGCTAATTTATGAAATAGTGCTAGCCAATTGGGACATGCATAAGAAAATAGTCTGTTCTGACGAACATTTGCATATTATGTCTCGTTCCCACTTCCTGCACTTTTTTTAGACGGTTACATCGAGCTGGATTGACTCTCCTAGCCCCTTGTAAGCACTGCGTATTATTTCTACCGACACTTCTATCGTAAAAAAAAAGAAAGAAGAAAAAACAAATAAAATCCGATCTATTTGATTCTGTAAATGTTTAGAAATATAAGAGGTATGTGCCCTTCCTCCTTCTCCTCCTCCTCCTCCTCTACTTCCGTTTCCCTAACGTTGATTGTGGATGGATGCCCTTCCTGGCGCAACAGTCGTGAAGATGACGTAAAGGACGAAAGTCGTGTGCGTCACCTGTCTGCCAATCGCGTTCTGTGTGTGATCCTATTTTGAGTAATGGTATATTAATGAATCAGACCAGCATTTTCCTAAACGAGCGTGGTAAACCTCCTAAAAATCACACTCGGGGAGGCCGTTGCCTAAACTACATCTGACTATCTGTACATGAGACTGAATATAAACAATGGTTATCAATAATACTCCGAATGGCGTCCTCGTCAAATAGTTACATGCAGTGGCTAACTGTTGCGTAATGAAAATTGTGCCCTGTTGGAAAAACGCGTCTACTGAATTTATATGAAATTTTGCAAATGAATGTTCACAATTTTCTTTCAAAAGGTTCATTTGGGGCCTAGAGTAGATTCTTGCCTTGCAGCGGATAACTCGGCTGTACTCTGTTTGCATACTGTAAAAAGGCGAAGTGCTGAACTGCATGACGTCTAATAAATTACTACACGGCAGACTGCCTTATTTTATTTTATTTTAGTAAATTAAACTTCTGTTCTATTTCTGAAAATATCGTTCAGTGTCCACGCAGTAGTGCAGGTTGTACCAAATCTGTCATTCACGTAATGTGTGAGAATAAGCTTAATGGTTCAAATGGCTCTGAGCACAATGCGACTTAACTTCTGAGGTCATCAGTCGCCTAGAACTTAGAACTAATTAAACCTAACTAACCTAAGGACATCACACACGTCAATGCCCGAGGCAGGATTCGAACCTGCGACCGTAGCGGTCGCTCGGCTCCAGACTGTAGCGCCTAGAGCCGCACGGCCACCTCGGCCGGCAATAAGCTTAATGAAATATTTATAAATGAATAGTAAAATATTTTGAAATTACGTAGAATCCATTTTAATAACACAGAAATGACTCGTACTAAAAATAACAATATCGGTAAGCTTTTCCCACTCTTACACAGAAAGCCTAACATAAGTAGTATGATTCTTCGCTTTTTTAAATAAAATACTTTTAACTAATGATGGTCGAAGGAATCTAATTAGAGTACTGGACACATGACTTATAATTCACTCTGGATACCAAAACATAGAAGTTGTTAAACACCATGAATTGCGTACACTGCAATACTTTGCTATTGGCCCTAGCAGCAAATCAAACTTAATGCATGTTACCTTCTTTCACAAGTGTGGTCTGTCTATGCAATCGTCTCAGAATCATTTCTTATCCTCAATCACATCATGGAGCATCCGAAATAAATTTAAAAGCTACTCTCTCTGTCATGACACAATAAACTTGGCTCCCTTTCTCACCGACAACTGCTTCCGACTCCTTCGCTCGCCCGATCTCTACCCAACAATACTACAACCTCTGGTAGCCAAAGGATACGTTATCATTCATGCGTTCAGCCATGCAAAGATGCTCACAGTGTAAACATTGCAGATAAACTGTCAAAGATGCCAAATAAACTACCATTTCTCATGATAGGTACACCTTTCATAACCATTTCTCATAGTATGTACACCTTTCAGTATATATGCAGTGGAACGATCACATCATTCGTGATTATCAAAAGAGCAGTTTTTATTTGCAGCATACTGAGAAACCACAGTTTGTCCACGAATGTGGCTGCTAGTAGAGAGCTTGGCCAATATTTGAATATAGCTGTACTTTGCGGAATCAACACGAGCTGATGAATAAGAAATGTAAAAAGAAAGTAAGAATATTGGCTCCCTTGTAACTCTCGCGAGAGCCACATAATTTTTTATTAAGTGGAGCTATTTGAAGCGGCGTGTACTAAGAAAGTTTAGGAATCGTTTAGCAGCTGGAACACTTAGCGGTGGCCTTCGCTTCCGCGTTGACACTGAAGATACGATTATCTGTAATTTGCACATAGGCATTTTTGCTGTGTCTCATCTGTGAATAGAAAAGGGAGGAAACAGATTACACAACGGCAGCATTTCGATGATTATAGCCAGGCGCATGCTGGATCTGGATGGCCGCGCTGCCATTTGAAACCAGCGTGTTACGGTCACGAGTACGGTACTGTACAGCCACTTTACATTGCCACCAAGCGTCTCTGAGGGTCGTCTCATTTCTGAATTAAAAGACAACGAGAGATGTAATCGCTGGTAAATCACACGCATACTATTAAATTTTGTCCAAACAATTGTTTTGTGGTGTTATAAGTCGAACTCCTAAAGTAATACGTTTCACGGCACTACAGCTTTCGAAATGCTGTGGAGTGTCATTCTGGGATGAAACTGTACTCCTTGGTTAGTCTCGTATCCTCGGTGCGCGTCAATCGACAGCGGCAAAAATACCCTTCTATGGCTGTTGCAGGACCACAGACTAACGCGCTTACTTCAGAGACCAACATTGCAGGGTAAACTGGCCTTATGAAAGATATGTCGTGAGTTTAATTTTAGGTTCTACTTTAATCGTCGAGTGTGTCATTTGCAGGAAGCAGGCGAACAATAAGACGGGAAGAAAGTCTGCAACCTTAACGGACTGGTCATGCTGCTGGTTGACATCAAACGTTTAGACACTAGTGGCCCTTCAGCTGAAGTGCCGAGATGATTTGATAGAAATGCAGGTAGCCTGCGCAAACTAGAAGTAATATTACTATCGCAGTAAGAGGGGGATGAGGAAAATTACTGTTTTATTGAATGTAGAAACGTGCTGTCACAAAGCTATCAATATTATGTGATGTTAAGCTCTGTCTAAAGGACGTGAAGAGCAACTCCTGCTCGTGTTTGTACACTGGGTGTATGATAATTAGTTGCGGAAACAAACCATTTCCACGATCACTAGAATTACGTTTATTTTTAAAGGACTTACCAAGATCCTAAGAAACGGAAAGTAAGATATGTGGGAAGGAGAGAAAGGCTGGGGTGCCAAATGCTATGTCACTCAAGTGGAAAAATGGACTTACGGATTTCCAAATGATATTTCACTTGTACAGAAATATGTTCTCGAATTGGCCCTGGATGTACTTTAAAGGTACAACAGATAGGCTAGTGATCGGGCCCATTATGGATGGAGCCTGATAAGACATTGCATGTGGTTACATGTCTTCGGCCAAACCTACGTGTTTTAGTAATCGATTTCAGTACGAGTGAAACTTTACTTATCCTATCTGGGCAAGTGTTCGTGTATTTGAATATACATATTTGAATATCCTTACCCGTTTTCTTTCTTGACACCTCTTAATCACATTCACCTTTTGTGGTCCACATATCGACATTCTACAGATTTCTCACAAAGGTTATTTCTTTTCCCAAAATATTTAAATATTGATAAGCGCCTTGTACCAGATTGACTTACGAGATAGATGAAATAATTGTGATGTTCTGATTCCACAAATGGAAACAGCTTGTTGGTGTATCAGCAAGCAACTAGAACCCAAAGTCTACATCCAGCCACATACGTATTAAAAATCAGTTACATTGTGATTGTGAGGATACATTAAAATTATCAGGCACTCCATTGTTAACGGATTCTTCCCTTTTTTTGTTTTTTTTTTCCCAAATTTTCTTCCTCCGTTTACTTTTTATCCGGAGTGAATAATTCTCCGTTTTTATATCTATGTATATTACGAATTATATTTCATGGAATAAATATAATGCTAAAACTTATCGACTTGAAAAATTACTTTGTGATAGTTTCTTTGGTTATGTTGAATGTCGTGAATGTTGGCATCGCTTGAGCTTCCAAATCGAAGCGACAACGAACGGCACTAATTTACATTGAATTCTCCAGAGTCTCCTGTCAGATTCAAGCATAGTCCGGAGTATATTCTTAATCCGTTAGTCTCCGCTGGAAAATCAGTTTCAAGTTAAAAATATTTGAAAACCAAGAGTGTCCATCAAAGTCTCCTCTGCGAAAAACGTTTGCATCTCAAGACAAACATAATCAAATATATGTGAAGAAGTAGGAAGGTATGTTTTCGTGCGTAAAGCCGGGATCAGATGATAGCCGAGTGTTTTGTACTTTGTTTTGGAAACATTTAGCATTAGATCATATTAACGAAAAGTGTAACCTGTAAGTTTAAATAAAATATAGAGCTATTTTATGAAATTAAACGGCAAAGAAGAGTATAATGAAAGCACCGCTTGCGAACTTTGTTTACTGTAACATGCAGTGAAACGTAACCTAAGTTGTTGAAGAAAGAAACCTGTCCCATATTTTTAGTGATTCTGCAATTGCATCCAAACTTTCATGTGGACTCACTAAAGGGGGAATTATTGTGAAGACTGTTCTTGCTCCTAAAAGTGTTAATAACTTTGTGTCTATTTTAAGGTGTCCAGAAAAGACTAACTTCTTTTCGTTGGCAATCGATATGGAGTTGACTAGTCATCAAGATTAGTTTGGCAGCGCAGCTGTGTGGACAAAGATGGTGATTATGTTGGAGACTGGCTTAAATCTTTTTCTTCAATAACCAAACAAAGTGTACCAAATATTTCCAAAACGGGCAGGATTTTTGTTCAGCATCTTTACATTCATGAAGAATAAGTGGTGTGACATAAGAAACAGAGATTTAATCAAGGCAGAATTGAAGGCATAGAACGCGAAAATATGGGAAGTGCTAGGCCCGTGTTACTACACAGCAACAGTTCAACGGTAGCGCTGTTAGTGGCCTGACAGTGAACATCGAATCCTAGAAAATATGGTGCGGTAATGTGCATTCTTGATTTGCGAAATACGAGTTTGTTGTTGTGTTTTTCAGTCCTGAGACTGGTTTGATGCAGCTCTCCATGCTACCCTATCCTGTGCAAGCTTCATCTCCCAGTACTTACTGCAACCCACGTCCTTCTGAATCTGCTTAGTGTATTCATCTCTTGGTCTCCCTCTACGATTTTTACCCTCCACGCTGCCCTCCACTGCTAAATTTGTGATCCCTTGATGCCTCAAAACATGTCCTACTAACCGGTCCCTCCTTTTTGTCAAGTTGTGCCACATACTCCTCTTCTCCCCAATTCTATTCAATACTTCATCAATAGTTATGTGATCTACCCATCTAATCTTCAGCATTCTTCTGTAGCACCACATTTCGAAAGCTTCTATTCTCTTCTTGTCCAAACTGTTTATCGTCCATGTTTCACTTCCATACATGGCTACACTCCATACAAATACTTTCAGAAACGACTTCCTGACATTTAAATCAATACTCGATGTTAAAAAATTTCTCTTCTTCAGAAACGCTTTCCTTGCCATTGCCAGTCTACATTTTATATCCTCTCTACTTCGACCATCATCAGTTATTTTGCTCCCCAAATAGCAAAACTCCTTTACTACTTTAAGTGTCTCATTTCCTAAGCTAATTCCCTCAGCATCACCCGACTTAATTTGACTACATTCCATTATCCTCGTTTTGCTTTTGTTGATGTTCATCTTATATCCTCCTTTCAAGACACTTTCCATTCCGTTCAACTGCTCTTCCAAGTCCTTTGCTGTCTCTGATAGAATTACAATGTCATCGGCGAACCTCAAAGTTATTATTTCTTCTCTATGGATTTTAATACCTACTCCGAATTTTTCTTTTGTTTCCTTTACTACTTGCTCAATATACAGATTGAATAACATCGGGGAGAGGCTACATCCTGTCTCACTCCCTTCCCAACCACTGCTTCCCTTTCATGCCCCTCGCCTCTTATAACTGCCATCTGGTTTCTGTACAAATTGTAAATAGCCTTTCGCTCCCTGTATTTTACCCCTGCCACCTTTAGAATTTGAGAGTATTCCAGTCAACATTGTCAAAAGCTTTCTCCAAGTCTACAAATGCTAGAAACGTAGGTCTGCCTTTCCTTAATCTTTCTTCTAAGACAAGTCGTTACGTCAGTATTGCCTGACGTGTTCCAATATTTCTACGGAATCCAAACTGATCTTCTCCGAGGTCGGCTTCTACCAGTTTTCCATTCGTCTGTAAAGAATTCGCGTTAGTATTTCGCAGCTGTGACTTTTTAAACTGATAGTTCGGTAATTTTCACATCTGTCAACACCTGCTTTCTTTGGGATTGGAATTATTATATTCTTCTTGAAGTCTGAGGGTATTTCGCCTGTCTCATAAATCTTGCTCACCAGATGGTATAGTTTTGTCAGGACTGGCTCTCCCAAGGCCATCAGTAGTTCTAATGGAATGTTGTCTACTCCCGGGGCCTTGTTTCGACTCAGGTCTTTCAGTATTCTGTCAAACTCTTCACGCAGTATCGTATCTCCCATTTCATTTTCATCTACATCCTCTTCCATTTCCATAATATTGTCCTCAAGTACATCGCCCTTTTATAGACCCTCTATATACTCCTTCCACCTCTCTGCTTTCCCTTCTTTGCTTAGAACTGGGTTTCCATCTGAGCTCTTGATATTCATACAAGTGGTTCTCTTTTCTCCAAAGGTCTCTTTAATTTTCCTGTTTGCAGTATCTATTCTACCCCTAGTGAGATAAGCCTCTACATCCTTGCATTTGTCCTCTAGCCATCCCTGCTTAGCCATTTTGCACTTCCTGTCGATCTCATTTTTGAGACGTCTGTATTCCTTTTTGCCTGCTTCATATACTGCATTTTTATATTTTCTCCTTTCATCAATTAAGTTCAATATTTCTTCTGTTACCCGAGGAGTTCTACTAGCCCTCGTCTTTTTACCCACTTGATCCTCTTTTGCCTTCACTATTTCGTCCCTCAGAGCTACCCATTCTTCTTCTACCGTATTTCTTTCCCCCATTCCTATCAATTGTTCCCTTATGCTCTCCCTGAAACTCTGTACAACCTCTGGTTCTATCAGTTTATCCAGGTCCCATCTCCTTAAATTCCCACCTTTTTGCAGTTTCTTCAGTTTTAATCAACAGTTCATTACCAATAGATTGTGGTCAGAGTCCACATCTGCCCCTGGAAATGTCTTACAATTTAAAACCTGGTTCCTAAATCTCTGTCTTACCATTATATAATCTATCTGATACCTTCTAGTATCTCCAGGATTCTTCCATGTATACAATCTTCTTTCATGATTCTTGAACCAAGTGTTAGCTATGATTAAGTTATGCTCTGTGCAAAACTCTACCAGGCGGCTTCCTCTTTCATTTCTTAGCCCCAATCCATATTCACCTACTATGTTTCCTTCTCTCCCTTTTCCTACTCTCGAATTCCAGTCACCCATGACTATTAAATTTTCGTCTCCTTTCACTACCTGAATAATTTCTTTTATCTCATCATACATTTCTTCAATTTCTTCATCATCTGCAGAGCTAGTTGGCATATAAACTTGTACTACTGTAGTAGGCGTGGGCCTCGTGTCTGTCTTGGCCACAATAATGCGTTCACTGTGCTGTTTGTAGTACCTTACCCGCACTCCATTTTTTTCATTCATTATTATACCAACTCCTGCATTACCCCTATTTGATTTTGTGTTTATAACCCTGTATTAACCTGACCAAAAGTCTTGTTCCTCCTGCCACCAAACTTCACTAATTCCCACTATATCTAACTTTAACCTATCCATTTCCCTTTTCAAATTTCCGAATCTACCTGTACGGTTAAGGGATCTGACATTTCACGCTCCGATCCGTAGAACGCCAGTTTTCTTTTTCCTGATAACTACGTCCTCTTGAGTAGTCCCCGCCCGGAGATCCGAATGGTGGACTATTTTACCTCCGGAATATTTTACCCAAGAGGACGCCATCATCATTTATCCATACAGTAAAGCTGCATGCCCTCGGGAAAAATTACGGCCGTAGTTTCCCCTTGCTTCCAGCCGTTCGCAGTACCAGCACAGCAAGGCCGTTTTGGTTAATGTTGCAAGGCCAGGTCAGTCAATCATCCAGGCTGTTGGCCCTGCAACTACTGAAAAGGCTGCTGCCCCTCTTCAGGAACCACACGTTTGTCTGGCCTCTCAACAGATACCCCTCCGTTGTGGTTGCACCTACGGTACGGCCATCTGTATCGCTGAGGCACGCAAGCCTCCCCACCAACGGCAAGGTCCGTTGTTCATGGGGAAGAGAAATACGAGTACTAGATGATAATATTTTTCATGTGTACTTTATAGGTGAGTCTGGTGGTAAAGTGTATTTATTTGTAAAACCCAATATTGCACTTTCGACCTTCTGGCTGCTATCAAGTGGAAATTATGTTCCTGGTTAAGACGTTCTTATGTGTATTGCCTCTTTGAATTGTATTATACGAGTAAATATGTTGCTCGTATTCTGGTTAGTTGTCGTCCTCATCCGTAATATTGGGTGGGGTAAATGATACCATATTTGTCTTTGTTTCGCAGGAAACAGAAGCTGGTTTCGTCGTATGGTATTCTATAGACCCGTGTCAATTTTGTTACTGCTTACGAATCTGTGTGTAAATTGCCGATTTAAATACATTTGAAGTATACATCTATGCATAGGACTCAGTGGCAAGAAGCAACACCATTCAAATCAGAACTGCATACTCATTTCGTGACAAGATGTAATAAAGTTGAGTACCAGTGCTGTGCTAACCTCTAGTTTTCCATTCAAGGCGAGAAAGTACGAAGAAACAGATGTAGTCAGAAATAAAGTAGAACAAAAGCAATATACTTAACAATCATGTAAAACGAGCAGTTCACACACAGATTCGAAAGCAGTAACAAATGCATAAAAGTCCACAGAACACCATGTGATGAAATTGGTATCTGTTATATATGAAACAAAACCAAATACGGAGTCATTTACCCCTATATTACGGATGCGAAAAGGAGCAACATATTTACAATGCAATTCAAAGACTGGATCCTTTATTGTATGATTATATGATAGCGGAACAAACACTGGTAGCAGTTACTTCTGTAAAATATCTGGGAGTATGCGTGCGGAACGATTTGAAGTGGAATGATCATATAAAATTAATTGTTGGTAAGGCGGGTGCAAGGTTGAGATTCATTGGGAGAGTGCTTAGAAAATGTAGTCCATCAACAAAGGAGGTGGCTTACAAAACACTCGTTCGACCTATACTTGAGTATTGCTCATCAGTGTGGGATCCGTACCAGATCGGGTTGACGGAGGAGATAGAGAAGATCCAAAGAAGAGCGGCGCGTTTCGTCACAGGGTTATTTGGTAAGCGTGATAGCGTTACGGAGATGTTTAGCAAACTCAAGTGGCAGACTCTGGAAGAGAGGCGCTCTGCATCGCGGTGTAGCTTGCTCGCCAGGTTTCGAGAGGGTGCGTTTCTGGATGAGGTATCGAGTATATTGCTTCCCCCTACTTATACCTCCCGAGGAGATCACGAATGTAAAATTAGAGAGATTAGAGCGCGCACGGAGGCTTTCAGACAGTCGTTCTTCCCGCGAACCATACGCGACTGGAACAGGAAAGGGAGGTAATGACAGTGTCACGTAAAGTGCCCTCCGCCACACACCGTTGGTGGATTGCGGAGTATGAATGTAGATGTAGATGTAGATGAATGTAGAGTACACACGAGAAATCGTAATCCAAAACACAATGTGATGAAACTAATTTCTGTTTAAATATGAAATAAAACAAACACGGACGACTAAAAATCAGCAAATAAGAAAGCAAGATAATGGATTGATAAACTGACTTGCGGCGCTCCAAATGGCCTGGCAGCGAACCAAGGTCATGTTAGCGGAAGCCGCTATATAAGTTTCACCCCCGTGACTTCAGGTGACAACTCTGCTCAGAAGTTTTACAATTTGCAAAGAATGTTATTGAATTATTAAAAAGTACCAAAAGTCAGTGAAATAAAGCGAGAATCGCCCTGAATATGATTGACTAGCACTTGAAAGTGATAAATATATACCTTTTGTGTTCTTTAGATGTGTATTTTCGCACTATTCATATTTTGTGCAGTTTATTAAATATATGTGGATGTGCAATACGATTTTTTGGGATACAAGATATATGTGTATTTTACACTACTGGCCATTAAAATTGCTACACCAAGAAGAAATGCAGATGATAAACGGGTATTCATTGGACAAATATATTATACTAGGACTGACATGTGATTACATTTTCACGCAATTTAGGTGCATAGATCCTGAGAAATCAGTACCCAGAACAACCACCTCTGGCCATAATAACGGCCTTCATACGCCTGGGCATTGAGTCAAACGAGCTTGGATGGCGTGTACAGGTACAGCTGCCCATACAGCATCAACACGATACCACAGTTCATCAAGGGTAGTGACTGGCGTATTGTGACGAGCCAGTTGCTCGGCCACCATTGACCAGACGTTTTCAGTTGGTGAGAGATCTGGAGAATGTGCTGGCCAGGGCAGCAGTCGAACATTTTCTGTATCCAGAAAGTCCTGTTCAGGACCTGCAACATGCGGTCGTGCATTATCCTGCTGAAATGTAGGGTTTCGCAAGGATCGAATGAAGGGTAGAGCCACGGGTCGCAACACATCTGAAATGTAACGTCCACTGTTCAAAGTGCCGTCAGTGCGAACAAGAGGTGACCGAGACGTGTAACCAATAACACCCCATACCATCACGCCGCGTGATACGCCAGTATGGCGATGACGAATACAGGCTTCCAATTTGCGTTCACCGCAATGTCGCCAAACACGGATGCGACCATCATGATGCTGTAAACAGAACCTGGATTCATCCGAAAAAATAACGTTTTGCCATTCGTGCACTCAAGTTCGTCGTTAAGTATACCATCGCAGGCGCTCCTATCTGTGATGCAGCGTCAAGGGTAACCGCAGCCATGGTCTCCGAGCTGATAGTCCATGCTGCTGCGTCGTCGTACTGTTAGTGCAGATGGTTCTTGTCTTGCAAACGTCCCCATCTGTTGACTAGGGATCGAGACGTGGCAGCACGATCCGTTACAGCCATGCGGATAAGATGCCTGTCATCTCGACTGCTAGTGATACGAGGCCGTTGGGATCCAGCACGGCGTTCCGTATTACCCTCCTGAACCCACCGATTCCATATTCTGCTAGCAGCCATTGGATCTCGACCAAAGCGAGCAGCAATATCGCAATCGCGATAGGCTACAATCCGACCTTTATCAAAGTCGGAACCGTGATGGTCCGCATTTCTCCTCCTTACACGAGGCATCACAACGTTTCACCAGGCAACGCCGGTCAACTGCTGTTTGTGTTTGAGAAATCGGTTGGAAACTTTCCTCGTGTAAGCACGTTGTAGGTGTCGCCACCGGCGCCAAACTTGTGTGAATGCTCTGGAAAGCTCATCATTCGCATATCATAGCATCTTCTTCCTGTCGGTTAAATTTCGCATCCCGTAGCACATCTTCGTGGTGTAGCAATTTTAATGGCCAGTAGTGTAGTTTCGAAAATGTTACAAGCAAATAACGAGTTAAGATGCATATCGTCGTAACGCTTCTCGGTTGTGAACGAGTAGTTTGGGTGACACAGATAACTGCAGCGGATGTAAACAGTGCCGCGAGTCGCTTGTCAGCTGTTGGTGCACGGTTCGTCCGCGGGCGTCGCCGCGGGCCTGGGCCGATGACTCCCGGCATGCCGCGCGGCCTTGGCTGTTATTAATACTGGCCGGCGCGGCGCGCTGGCTGCTGGCTTACCTCCGGCGCTATTTGCGTACTGGCCCTGCTGGCAGCGCGTCTGCTGCACCGGCGGGCGCTGCGAGATTAACGGTTTCTGGGGGCGCGACAGCTCCGGCCATTCAAACACCGAAGGCCGTCCGTGCAGCTTGGCTACACGCACAAACGCGCGCGCGCGCACACGCACACACACCGTTGCAGATTTGGCCTCTATGGCCAGTTATACAACAACTTTTATTTTAATATACCGAAAACTGCAAATAATTAATACGCTGCAGCGAATGATGTTACAAAGCCGTTGAGGCAGTGGTTTCATATTGCGTGGAGATTAACTGAAAAATTCCTATCCGTCTGTCCAGATTTGGGTTTCCCAGAACATTCTAAATCTCTGCAGGTGAATTGTGGGGTGGTTCTGTTCACAGACGCACACAACTGTTCCCGGTAAGCTGACGCCAGCCTTCTAAATTGTGCCAGTTTCCTCCTCGTGTGTTCTGGTCGTTCTAGGTGATGAAAATCCTCTCTTTGTTAATCAACAGAGATTCCGACAAACAACGATCGTGTGAAATACCACTTTGTTCGTCCACTTGGATACCGGTGACTGGGTTGATACCAAGTTCTTTGATTTGTGAACACGTCCGATTGATTAATGAACAAAATACGAGCGTGCGAAATATCCAGCTTGGCCACCGGAGGAAAGGCAGTTGTCAGGCTGAAATGCACTACAAGAATCCTCAGAAAGTATGATCCACCCATAAAGGAGGTAGCTTATAAAACCCTCGTTCTACAGTTACTTGTAGCTTAATGTTTGTCAGTCAAGGACCCTTACCAGGTAAAATTGATAGAAGAAATGGAGAATATTCAAGGAAGACGAACGCCTTTCGCCATAAGTTAGTTTTAGTAGATCAGCGAAACCGTCACGAAACTGCTCATCCAACTCCAGTACTACATGCTATAAGAGAGGCAACCTATGTAGCTTACTGATAAATTTCGCTAAAAGACCATGAAGGTAAAATTTGAGATTAGACCTCATACTGACGGTTACCAACAATTGTTCTGCCTCGCGCCATTCATAACTGAAACCAGAAAACAGGGGAATTGACAATCGAACACAAAGTACCCCCAGCCATACGCCAGGATCAGTGTAGCCTGATCGGTATGTGAACTGGATCGTTTCCGGTCTTACCAACTCCCTTGTCTTGCAGCATGTTATTAAAATATAATTTCATACAAGTCATCTCGATATCTGACCTGATCTGTATAATGCAGTTCTTTTCCCCCAGAGAACACAAGAATCAGAATATAGTGACACTTCTAATTCTTTTACATTTGAGTTCATCAGAGTCGTTGTGGTAGCTCTAGAACTTTATCATAATGGTGCGAGACTATATACAGGTATGTGGAACCATTCGAAGCAGAACAGTGGTTTAAGACACTGGATACGCATTCGGGAGCCGTGAGATTCAGATCCCCAAACGAACATCTACATTTAGGTTAACTGCGGTTTTCATAAACCCGTTAAAACAGGTGGCAGGATGGTTACGTTGAAGAGGATTTGGCCGATTTCCTCCTACCTGTCGAACAGGAATCTGCCAGTAATGACTCCTATTCTTCCTGCACGCAATTAATTTTTAAGCTAGGTTGTTTCGCAAATATGAAATTACAAATAAAATGAAGATATACAAAACAGAAGTTTTCATTCAACAATACGAAAGCGTGGTAATTAGATCAAACAAAACTGGCTGATGGGTCTGTGGTAAACTAATATGCATGATAAATGCTAGGAGACTGCCCTTAGTGGTGATCACTCACATCCAAGTAAGATTCGCGGTCAGCCTATGCAGCACCGGCTAGGCATGTTGTGGGAGTAAACGCGCTCAATGCAGTCGCTACCGCGCGAATATCGCAGCCAGCAATTGGACTCGATGCAAAATAATGCCGTCAAGTCGCTTCAGTCGTTTAAGGCGTAAGTTGCCGCACAATAGACATTCCAAGGCCAAGGTCTCGCCAGCTCGCAACCGGCGCGCCATCTGTTAGCTGTGCAACTTACTGCTGTAGCGCGGTGCCGCTAGATGGCGACATCAGGGCTAGTAGTTCGCGTCCAACGACGAGTTGAAATCACAAGAGGACAGAAGGCGGTGTCGGGAACTATGCTTGGTATCCGTTGTTCATTCTGTTCGTGATGTACATGTTTTCAACAACCAGGGTACATACGCATTTCGAAAAAGTCTCACAGAGTAATAGTTACTTTAGACAGCTAACCGTAAAGAAGCGAAACTTTCTGCCCGGTGTAATACGCAGCCTTGCAGATAGGGTAACAACTGCTTTAAGTGACAGCAGTATATCTTCGGCCGATATCCTACCCAAGCATAGAAAAATGTCTCCTTTCGCATGCATGTGTCACTAGAAGGTACATTTGTGTGTGATAACGTATGACGCCTTTAGATACTTCGTAAAATATAGCTCTACTTTTCTCTCTCGTCAATACGCCAAAAAACACATGTAACGCCAAGGCATTCAAGTTCGAGGCCGTGTGTTATCTTGAATTTCTTGAATCCTTGGCTCATTTTCCACGTGAGTACTTTGTGCTTGAATGTTTATTTATCATGGAGGTATAACTGATTTTGTTATGCCAGCATCCACCAGGTCTTTTCTGACTTCAGTCACCCATTTCATGTTTGTAATGGTTTCTGTGTACTCCCAAGATCTGTTTACTTTGTCGGGTGTCCAGCAGTCCTTGATATCCCGTAAAATTTTGGTCGACGTTTCTTTATTTCATGTACTAATTTCGGTCTGTTGTCTACTCCGCAATCTGTATTCTTCCTCTGTCTTATTTAGGATTTCTCTGATGATTATTCTCTATAGTTTTTTGATATTTCTACATCATCTACAGCTACATAATTACTCTGCAATTCACAATTAAGTACGTGGCAGAGGGTTCATCGAACCACTTTCAAGCTATTTCTGTACCGTTCCTCTCTCGAGCGCCGCGGGGAAAAATGTAGCAATTAATTCTTCCCGTTCGAGCTGTGATTTCTCTTATTTTATTATGATGATCACTTCCCCTATGTAGGTAGGCGCCAAAAAAATACTTTCGCTATCGGAGGCGAAAGTTGGTAATGGAAATTTCATGAGAATATTCTTCCCGCAACGAAAAACGCCTTTGTTTTAATGATCGCCAACCCAGTTCGCATATCATATTCGCAGCAATCTCTCCCGTATTTTGCAGTAATGCCAAGTAATTTGACATCCCGTGAACTTTTTCGGTGTCTTTCGTCAGTCCCATCAGATGCGGATCCCACACCGCACTGCAGTATCCCATAAGAGGGTGAGCAAGAGTGGTGTAAGAAGTCTCTTCAAATGGCTCTGAGCACTATGCGACTTAACTTCTGAGGTCAACAGTCGCCTAGAACTCAGAACTAATTAAACCTAACTAACCTAAGGACATCACACACATCCATGCCCGAGGCAGGATTCGAACCTGCGACCCTAGCGATCACGCGATTCCAGACTGAAGCGCCTAGAAAGGCACGGCCACACCGGCCGGCTAAGAAGTCTCTCTAGTAGGTATTTTGCACTTTCTAAGGGTTCTGCCAGTAAATCACAGCCTTTAGTTTCGTTTCCTCACGAAATTATCTGTGTGATTGTTCTGATTTAAGTTACTCGCAATTGTAATCATTAAGTATATAACTGAATTTACAGCCTTAGATTTCTGTGATTTCCTGTATTTAACGAATTTTTTCAGTACTCATGCGGATGACTTCACACTTTTTATTATTTACAGTCAAATTGCCTTATTTGGACCGTACAGAAATCTTGTCTAAATCATTTTGCAGTTGTTTTTGATCATTTGAAGACTGTAAACATCATCGTCTGCAAACAAATGATATGGGTCTGCAAGTCTGCAATTCGTCGGATTACTCCTGTTTGCTTTACTGGATACTGGTGTGACTTAATGCAACTTTTCAGTCCTTAGGTACGGATTTTTCAAAGAGAGAGCGGTTATGTATAAGCTGATATAACGTCGTACTCAGAAAGAAACTTGAGTGGTATACGATCTGGACTGGCGGCCTTTCCTTCATTAAGTGATTTATGCTGCTTCGTTACACCTAGGATATCTGCTTTTAAGTTACTCCAGTTGGCAATTCTTCTAGATTCGAATTCTGGTGCACCTTCCCAATCCATGGTCAACGTTCCTGATGCGTACAAAGTTTCTGGGTTGATGACAGTGTTGTTATCTAACACTTATATCTTACGTGATACGCATGATTAATTGTAGGTGTTTCCAGTCTTACTGAATGCTTAACTTACATTTTGATTTCTCTGTTCGTGAGCTTCTTTGTCTACTCCATTTACCTGCATCCTCTACCCAAAGTACTGGAATATGTGAATTCTTGATCTCGTCATATTTTATTGTGATCTTTTTTGGTCCGTGCGACCTCTTCAGCCTTCTCTTTCAGGACCTGTATTTGCTTTACTGCAGTTTCTGTGTTGTGTGTGAGTATTGCCAGATCGTCAGCGAAATCCAGACTGCCAATTTCTTATCTTTACGTTCATAGCCTGATTGGTTAGAATAAAGTCCATGCATCTTCAGTTCATTCTCCCATTCCTTGATAACTTTGTCTAATAATATTTTCAATAAAAGAGGTGAAATACACTCGCCCTGTCTCACTCCTGTTCTGATCCCAAATTACTGTGATAACCCTCTCATGAATTTTGATTTCAGATTTGGTAGTTGTTAGTGTCTGTTTGATAATGTTCACTGTCTTCTCGTCAAGGCTCCTGTCTTCCATTTATTGGATCAGTGTAGAGTCGTACGGATATTTGAAACCTACAAACGTGCACACATTCTCTCTCAGCTTCTCATGTCTTGGTGTCTCAGGACTGTCTTTAAACTGAGTGACTGTTCAGCACAGGATTTTTTCGGTCTGAAGCCTGTTTGGCATTCTGTCTTGTTTTGCAGCTGGAACTGTGTCCTTTCCTAGCAGGCACTGTGATAGAAGGGCAGTAAAGATATCCCCTGTAATTGTTGAGTTCGGCCCTATATTCTTTTTTATGTCGAGGGTGTATAACATAGTGGTTCCAGTCTTCTGGTATTACTACGGTCTCCTATTTGTTTTGTATGGTATTTGTTATTTTTCTGACGGTATTCGGCCCAGCTTCCTTCAGCAGTTCAGGTACAATGCCATGTTCTCAAGCTGAGAACTGATCCAGGTATGATAATTATATCGCGCTTTCGCCTCGACAATGATAATCCCAGCACCAGGGGCTCGTCTTTTCGTTCACTTGCACTAAGTCAGCAGGCATTGTATCAATGTAGTTTCACTTCAAAAACGAATTACCACACTATACTGTACTTCATCAGACGAACAAAAGTAATTACGTGATTTTACTTTTTTAGCAGTGATTTTGACTATGAGCTCCCTTACTTTCCGAATCAAGCCTTGGTAAGAGGTCGCTGACTCCGAACAGGGCCAACTAAGTTGGCATATGAGGCCATGATCAACATTAACTGGTAATGCTACATTAGTTTGTTGTCTGTGTGTACCTCTACACAGCACGCAAGGCTTTTTTTCTCCCATCTTTCGCGCAGTTGGTTCCTCTGGAATTCCAGCTGTGCTTGGATCGAAATTTTCTCTGCAATGTCATTTATAACCACAAGTCGTTTTGGATTTTCTATTAATTCATTTATGGCGTTAGATGATGAAGACTGTATTTGAACGGAGACGACCTGTGCAAACATCAGACACTGAAAAACTATGTACTCCGAGGTGCCCGTGTCATACCCATGTTCACACTCCAAAGTAAGCCTTTTACAGGAAATGCACAAGTCTTTTAATTGGTATTAAGTACTCGATTTTCGACCTTTCCCTTACTTTGGGAAATGTATTGTAAACTCTCCGTGTGGTTGCGAATATATCCAAATCCTTCGACCGTATGTTTGATGTGTGACCTGTCTTATATTTTGATAGTTGGATCCCATACTCTGTTATAAACTGATGCCCTTTGAATCAACATACAAAGGGAAGTTTAGTGAAACCTACAAAGTGCAGTGACGAATTCATGACTGGCAATGGAGGAAATACCCTCCTATGAACATTTGTCCTGAAATGGACGCTGTGCTTGCGACGACAACAGATCGTCCCGGAACACAGTGCAGAGCTGTATCGAAACCGCATCACAAAATATGTTCAGAGTGGTCTCCGTGGGATGCAGTGCTCGCGTTCGCACGTCGCTTCATGGATTGCCGCACTCCTTCGCACGTTCCGACCTCTCTCCGAATAGCGTCACAGGGTCGGCACATCAGGAACCGGTCCAACATACACAACATTTTTCGGATGCCCCCAGAGGTAAATGTCCAAGGGGTTTAAATCCCGTTATGTAACAGGCCATGCTACAGGGCCTCCGCGTTCTATCCAACGTCCGGGTAAGATAATGAGGTGTTAGCGAAATGTAATGCGGCAGTGAGGCGGTTGCTGGCTGACTTGCTGATTTGGAGGACTGGTCGTCGGTCCCATGGGATTAGGGGAGGATGGAGAAGGAAGTCGACCGTGCATTTTTCAAGGGAACCATCCCGGCATTTGCCTGAACCGATTTAGGGAAATCACGGAAAACCAAAATCAGGATGGACGGACGCGGATGGGGTGGTGCTCCTCCGTCATGTAGAAACAACACAACCTGTCGTATTCCTAAAGGCACATTCTCAAGCATCCCAGGCAGAGTATTCCGCAGCAAGTCCAGATACGTTCCTCCGTCGAGGCGTTGTGGAATAATAACCAATACAATTACGAAACTACGGCTTGAAATGTTGTATGGTGTTGTTTGCGTCTGTGACGGTACTTGCTTTGGTAAGGCCGTGCGGACTGTCGACCGTTTCCATCTGTTTGGCCGACACAAACGTCTTCTCGGCTTGTTCCCTACGCGAATACCTGTCCATTCTGCCGCTTACAATATGCTGCGTCTATCACATAGTCTGCAACACACAAACAACACATGGTCAGAGAAACTTTCATCCGTCAGCGCCATCTACCGTGACAACGATGCACGACACATGTTCATAGGATTTTTCTCTTCCATTTCCAGTCAGGATCCCTCCCTGCAATATGTCGGTTATATTAAGGTTCATCTTGTATTGCTCCCCGTTGTCTGACTAGTCAGTAGGACATAGTCCCATTATTACCAACGAACCGTCGGTAGGGGTTGTGCCAAAAGCATCCATGAATCTGACTATAAGTTTACTTTGGACACGTCTGAGAGCCATGGCCACAAACACTCGCTCCGTACCCCAATATTGAGACAAGTAAACTAATATTGTACAGTTATAGTACACTTACATAGAGATGAAACCTCATTTATCCTGTACATATAAGTTTATATAATACGAAGGTCTTATTACTAGCTTGCTCCATAATTATGTGGGTCGAAGGATAATTTCTGATCGAGATGGGCACTCAAGTATATGGCTATATTTTGGTGTTTTATTGTTTCTCCATTTATGCTAATCGGAGGTTCACGCTGTATTTTGCCTGTAAACGTAATTAAATTACCTTCACTTGGCACAGTTTTTAATTTAGTTTCACTGCACCACCCCATTAAACATTCTGTAGCTACGGTGGCTCCCTCCTCTAATTGCGCCCGTGAGAGGAGAGACGGCCTGCGAGGTGGCTGGTGTAGCAGTGGCCGGATCAACAGTTGAGCGCGGCCTTCACCTTGCTCTGCCTACGCAAGTGTGCCACGTGGCCAGGCGGCCGCACACGTGGGCGCGCCCCGCGCTTGTCTGACGGACGGTCGCGGAAGCCGCTGCCGCTGCCGCTCCCGCGACCTTGCCCGTCCTTCACGCGACGCCCACGTGTCACGCCAGCACACTGCCCCTCGAGGCAGTCTGTTTCTATCACGCAGAGGGCGCCGCCCGACTTGGAGGACCGGTAGGGGTGCAGTTCGTCGGTATCGGAGAACTCGTTTTGGACTGAGCGCTCTACAGATCCCTTCTTCGGTTTTACTATCAACTTTTATGGCGCCGAGGTTAAGACCCTGGATTCGTTTTCCGATTGAGCTGAGCTCAAATCGCTGTTTGTCCGCACTGATTTAGCTTTTCTGAACATTCGGCCTTAGACGCGGCGCTCTCGTTTTTTAAGCGAGCTGTCGCCTTTTGCGCATCGGCTATCTGTGCACGAATCAAGGCCAGACCCAAACTTACATATGCCTTCGTCTATGGTTACAACCTGCACTCTTACTTTACGTATATTCCCGTTGAGAAAGGACATACTGAAGAAACACGGATTGTGCGACCCCCCACTTAGTCCTACCATCCCAGATCTGGACTAGTCCATGACTCATCGTCTGCGATATGGATGAGAAAGCGATTGACCATTGCTAGATGCGATAGTTCGATTAATTTTAAACGAAATTACTTGTTTCTAACTCGATCAGTACGTAGTATTATGCACGCATTTGTTTTATAAATTAGTGACAGTGTTACTCTTACATGTTAAAGTGTGCAAACCTAAAGCATTGCACCAACCGAACGTAAACATGTGACGCTGTCCTTACAACCGGACGTTGAAGCTAGTGGATCAGTACAGCTGACGTTGACTGCACAACAGAAGCAGAATTAATTGAAGACCAACTCTTGGACGCTCTAACTCGAACATCTTACGAGAACAACAAAGATGATGACGGCAACGAAGACACTGCACCTACGGCTCGAGTATCAGTTACTGATGTTAAAAATGTATTTGACATAGCGTTTCGATAAATCGAACAAAGCTCTACGTCCACCGCAATAGACGTTTTGTGGATTAGGAAATGCCAGAACATCGCGGCAAAATCAAGGATGTCTGCTAAGCAAAAAAAACATTACAGACTTCTTTCGACTTGCTTAAGAGCAGAACATTTTCTACCGTGTGATTTCTCATATTACAACGATTAAGTGCAAATCAGTTGCGCGTCGATGCAGTGCTGTAATAAGATTGTATAGATGTTGGATTTTCGCTCGCATTAACAGTACCTTACATACAATACAGACGTATTTTACAGTACAGGAACTGCTGTGCATTACACTCTCGTGTTAAAATTTTTTAGTGTGTGATCATTTTCTTTTATTTCTGTTACTGTTTTAACATGGAACAGCATTTCAGAGAATATTTCCAGTTGAAGATTATTGTGATGTTATGGGTCAGTAAAACTGTTCCACAGATGAGCCGATCTTTTTTGCGTTCCGACCACACTCCTGGTCCCGTAGGGGACGAATTAGCAAGGTTCTACTGTGTTTATTGAGATTCGAGGGTTGGAAAATAAATACGAAATAGCAGTGCCTGTGTTATTAAGAAATACGATGCAGTATTCCTTCGGACATACATACAGAGCAAATAAGGAGTGTGCGGTGAGGTTCTCGTGTTAGTGCACAGGTGATGTAATCACGGTGAACACAATGGCAGGAAATAAGTCTACTCGCTACTGATAGGAAGGTCGTTGACGATCAGAAGCTCAAATGTAAAATTACATGGAATCTCAATTACTAGGGTATAAGTGGGCGTCTTAGTAGACGAGGACACGAACTGCAATTTACGTATAGAAACGATTTTTCAGAAGCATCCACTCCGATGCAAAGAACCTCTAAAGTTGTATTGATCAAATGTGTGGTTTCTCCAGGCTGCACGTGTTTGGGTTGTAAAGTGATCCTAAGCTCCGTATTAGCTTTGGGGAAAGTACGAGGATACACAAACTGCGACCAGTTACAGCTATCAGAGACCAGTGTGTAATGCAATGAGAATTGTATCTTTCACTGTGGACTACAAAACTAACCTGTTAACGTTCTACGAGTAGACAGTCTTTATCCATTATATTTAACAAGGGGAGGCCACGACTATGGAATCACGGATTTACTTCAAATTCTGTACACTTTTAGTAGGACATTAAAACAATATAATGTGAAAGTAGTAAGGTGCACTGGCAATTCCGAGAAAATAGCAAGAAAAGTTTTTAGCCGTCTGTTATATAACCGATGTACCTGTGGGTAGGTGCCAGACGCCAACAGTTCCTGCTGGTCTAATAGTTAGTGCTCAAGCATCGTAAGACAAACGCGCATGAGGCGACGGGTCGACTCCCGCTCCAACTTAATTTTTAATCTGTTTTTTTTTTTCAGCATTGGTCATACTATTTAATTTATATGACATTTAATTTATATGTCATGTAACTTAAAAGCCCACGTTTATTTGCATGAAGTTTTAGTCAATTTCATGTTGTTTGACTACTTACTATTTTTAATTAAATTGAATTATTTGAACAAACATTTTTTAACTATCGAAAAGTAATTGAAGAAACGCATACAGTTTTCCTGAAAATGTATCCCTGTCGTGATTTGCGAAATCACTTGTACATGCAATCTGGCAAGGCACCCGGAACTACTTTGCGCCTTGATGCTTCGAGTTGCAGACACAGAAGCAGGACTCATTCGGCAGTTCACGTGCTTATTGGTGAGACGTAGATAATGTAGGAATGCCGGCCGAAGTGGCCGTGCGGTTAAAGACGCTGCAGTCTGGAACCGCAAGACCGCTACGGTCGCAGGTTCGAATCCTGCCTCGGGCATGGATGTTTGTGATGTCCTTAGGTTAGTTAGGTTTAACTAGTTCTAAGTTCTAGGGGACTAATGACCTCAGCAGTTGAGTCCCATAGTACTCAGAGCCATTTGAACCATAATGTAGGAATAACGAATAGAGTAGGTGCAATTTTTTTTAATATCACACAATTTACACTTATACTACAAAAATTAAGATTTGAGCGGGAGTGGAAACTTTGTCTTATGAAACTCGAACGCTAGCCGCTTGACCGCCATGTACTCTTAACATCTGGCACCTACGCACAGATACATCAGTTACATAACAGACGCGTAAGACTTCTCTTGCGATTTTCTCGGAATTGCCAGAGTAATGCACCTTACTGCTTGGCCTACTAAATATGTACAAAGTTTGAATTAAATCCGTGATCCCAACGTCTTGGCCAGCCCTTTTTTGTAAGAAGAGGTGCCGCTCGGGATTAGCCGAGCGGTCTATGGCGCTGCAGTCATGGACTGTGCGGCTGGTCCCGGCGGAGGTTCGAGTCCTCCCTAGGGCATAGGTGTGTGTGTTTGTCCTCAGGATAACTTAGGTTAAGTAGTGTGTAAGCTTAGGGACTGATGACCTTAGCAGTTAAGTCCCATAAGATTTCACACACATTTGAACATTTTTTAAGAAGAGGTAGTGTCTCCTTGGTACAGGTTTCATAAAGGACACGTGGATCGCATGTAGTAACAGGAAGCAGAAAGGTAAAAAGAACGAGTTAGGTAAGTGGATGGTCGACGGATGGCAGCAGATCTGGATCACTCTCTAAACTGGCACTAGAGCGTCGTCAGCCCCTTCCATACGTCTGGGGACAGAAGAGGGTGAAGGAGTAGTTCAGAAAATTACCCAGATTTCAACTAAATTAGGATATCAAAAGACACTGCAGAGTAATAGCTATTCGTGACTGGTTGCAGTTTTATGTACATACATTGAATAAACAGTCACGGGTTCATAAATATCCTAATGGATAAACTTAACATGCAACGTTGTCCGCAGCTCGTAATTTAAATGTTAAGATGATTGCCTCTAAATCATGAGGTCCCGGCTTCGGTTCCCGGCCGGCTCGGAGATTTTGTCCGCTCGGGGTCTGGGTGTTTGTGTTTTCCTCACCATCAGTTCTTCTTCATCATCATTATCATCATCGACGCATAAGTCGGCAAAGTGGCGTAAAATAAAAAGACTTGCACTAGATGGGGTGTCCCGACCAATAATGCCTTACGATCATCTCATTTTCAACATTCGGCGTACCTGAGTTAGCAACAGACCACCACTTAAACGACATTAAGGACAATGCTGTACTGGCGAAAGTTTACAATGTACTTTTATGCAGTGCCGTAACTACGGTGTAGCAGCTGGTAGCATGTCCTGGGCGCCGTTTCCCTGCGGGGGTTGTTCCGTGACGGCTGGAGAAGTGTAGAAGAGCTAAAGAAACGGGGAACAGCAAGGCGAAGTTGGAAGAAAAGAAGAAGAGGGATAGGAGTGGAGGGTACAAAAATGAGGACGGGTGGAGAGATGTTCCAAGAGGATTCAGTTGGGCTCGTGTTGAGCGACTGACCTCTCCTTGGTACAGAGGCGCTCATATCTTGTTTTCGCAAGCGTTATGGAGCCATTCTCGTTGTGCCAAGTGAGCCAACGCAACGAATAGAATGTAAGAGCATATTTCCTGTTTGTTGTTTTGCTTGTTGCCGCTTTCTATTGATTGGCAATGCAACAAAGAAAAAGGAATCACGTTATTGTGGCAAGAAATGCAACTCTGGACTGTTAGTTTTCCATGTTTTGGGTTATGTCATACAATAAAGAGTTACTGAAATTTGTACCTTTTACTTCATCGTAAGCAAGTTCATCCTAAGCACCTATATATTCCCACCGAACTGGCGATGCCGTATTGATCATTTTCCCTCTCCTGTTGCAGCCCTGTTTTCTCCTTTCCCAAACTACGAGTCATGAGTGTAATTTACTGAATATTACTGTAATATCGGTAGTTGTGTGAATCAAACGCACTGTTTCACATAACGTATTTTAGCAGTGGACGTCTGTTCGGTTGTAGAGGTTTGTGTATGATGGTAATTGGACGAAATGACACTGTGGATGTGACACTGTGACAACAGCGTACGTTTGCAGCCACGGGTCGAAGATGAGGTTTCTTCTGGAAGGCTGAAGATCCGAACACGAGAAGTGGGAGACCTCAGATGCCTCTCCCTGTTAATTCATTAACCGTCTTTATTTCTTCCTTTTTCTCGGTCAGTTTCTATGCTACTCTGCGTCTGCACCGTGCGCAAATTCCTATTTGCCGTGTTTCCGATAGGGTTCAGAGGCAGTTCGTCAGTCATCAGAAAATCGGGTCTCGGTTAGTGTAAGACATGATTCGTTTCGCTGCCGAAACAAACGACCACGTAGTTCCCGAAAAACGACACAAGGGCTGAGAGTTCGATTAAATTCCGGAGCAGCACGTAGCGCGTATTCGCAGCGCGCCCGACGGCAGGCTGTGGGCCCTTATCTCTGAAGTGCGCCCTAATTCCCGCACGTGCCCTCTTCCACCCGGCGAGCACTCCCCCCGCGCCGCCAACTTCTGGGGCGGCTAACTGCTCGGATTAGGCCGGGATGGGGCCGCTGTCGCAACCTTGCCTTGTCGCGGCGCTCTTTCGCCGCCAGGAGCGCCACATCCACATCCGGCGCCACCGCCGGCAATACTCGTTTGCGTCGATTCGCCTAATTAGATGGCCGGCTCAGGCGGAATCTTGAGCAGCTCGGCCCAGAGATGCGCAACGCTGCCTCTGTCGGGCGCCCGACGGAGCTCTGGAGTGGTGGGTGTGGGGGGTTGTGCTGGTGTAGGTGGCGGCGGGGCTGAGGGAAGGGCATTCCGCGGCACTCAGCTCAGCGCTATGTTTTGCGAGCTCGCCAAGCGTGACGCACGCCAGCGCGGCCAGCGCTGCGCAACGAAAGTGAACAACCGGGACACGACTCACGCTCTGCTGGCCGCCATATCCCCCCCCCCCCCCCCCACACACACAGCACCCTTGTGTGGCACCGGCACGTCTGCTACATTGCGCTTCAGATCATCTCTGAACGCTTTATATTGCAACAATCACCAATCATTGTACGAGGGCTATTCGGAAAGGAAGGTCCGGTAGGTCGCGAAATACACTCCTGGAAATTAAAATAAGAACACCGTGAATTCATTGTCCCAGGAAGGGGAAACTTTATTGACACATTCCTGGGGTCAGATACATCACATGATCACACTGACAGAACCACAGGCACGTAAACACAGGCAACAGAGCATGCACAATGTCGGCACTAGTACAGTGTATATCCACCTTTCGCAGCACTGCAGGCTGCTGTTCTCCCATGGAGACGATCGTAGAGATGCTGGATGTAGTCCTGTGGAACGGCTTGCCATGCCATTTCCACCTGGCGCCTCAGTTGGACCAGAGTTCGTGCTGGACGTGCAGACCGCGTGAGACGACGCTTCATCCAGTCCCAAACATGCTCAATGGGGGACAGATCCGGAGATCTTGCTGGCCAGGGTAGTTGACTTACACTTTCTAGAGCACGTTGGGTGGCACGGGATACATGCGGACGTGCATTGTCCTGTTGGAACAGCAAGTTCCCTTGCCGGTCTAGGAATGGTAGAACGATGGGTTCGATGACGGTTTGGATGTACCGTGCACTATTCAGTGTCCCCTCGACGATCACCAGTGGTGTACGGCCAGTGTAGGAGATCGCTCCCCATACCATGATGCCGGGTGTTGGCCCTGTGTGCCTCGGTCGTATGCAGTCCTGATTGTGGCGCTCACCTGCACGGCGCCAAACACGCATACGACCATCATTGGCACCAAGGCAGAAGCGACTCTCATCGCTGAAGACGACACGTCTCCATTCGTCCCTCCATTCACGCCTGTCGCGACACCACTGGAGGCGGGCTGCACGATGTTGGGGCGTGAGCGGAAGACGGCCTAACGGTGTGCGGGACCGTAGCCCAGCTTCATGGAGACGGTTGCGAATGGTCCTCGCCGATACCCCAGGAGCAACAGTGTCCCTAATTTGCTGGGAAGTGGCGGTGCGGTCCCGTACGGCACTGCGTAGGATCCTACGGTCTTGGCGTGCATCCGTGCGTCGCTGCGGTCCGGTCCCAGGTCGACGGGCACGTGCACCTTCCGCCGACCACTGGCGACAACATCGATGTACTGTGGAGACCTCACGCCCAACGTGTTGGGCAATTCGGCGGTACGTCCACCCGGCCTCCCGCATGCCCACTATACGCCCTCGCTCAAAGTCCGTCAACTGCACATACGGTTCACGTCCACGCTGTCGCGGCATGCTACCAGTGTTAAAGACTGCGATGGAGCTCCGTATGCCACGGCAAACTGGCTGACACTGACGGCGGCGGTGCACAAATGCTGCGCAGCTAGCGCCATTCGACGGCCAACACCGCGGTTCCTGGTGTGTCCGCTGTGCCGTGCGTGTGATCATTGCTTGTACAGCCCTCTCGCAGTGTCCGGAGCAAGTATGGTGGGTCTGACACACCGGTGTCAATGTGTTCTTTTTTCCATTTCCAGGAGTGTATTAGTGATTCTGAACAAAAAACCTCATATGAACATATGTCCTGTTCTTAACAGTTTCCGAGGAAAATGGAAATTTTGGGGGACAGGACATGTGCGGGTGATGGTAAATGAAACATTGTGACCTAATGTTTTGTTTAATTGTGTACATTTCCTCACAAAAAATGTTAAAAAAGTCCAATGTCAACTGCAATGCATTTTGCTGCTCTTGGTACTGATGGGAGTACATTTGTACTACATTCCTACTACACACGCGTGTAAAGTACGAGAAGATGCTCATTTGTGCCCACTCTGCGCTTGTAGACTTCGCTCTTAAGCCAACCCCACGAACAATTCTGGTTGTATTCGCATGTGAGTGGTGTTCTAGAAGGACACGCGACTGACAATTTCAAGCGGCTCTATGTCGGATACAGTTAAGAAAAGGGTATATTCTCATTTGAAACTTTGAGTTCAGAAACACCGATACAACACTTCTCAAAGCATGTGCCTTTCCTCCTGAATCACCCTGTATGTAGGTCACACAGGTGGGACTATAACAACTAGACTGCCTGAACATTAAAGGAGTTGGAGACTGAAAGAGGAAAACCACCTTTGCTTAGCGTGCTGGCATGTCGTTGGCCACACACGATAGCTAAATTCTCATTAAAAGTATGAATGAATAAAAAACACACAATAATAAAAATATGAAACAAACAATTTCAGATCAGACATAGAACATGTAAAACGACATAAGTGTCAGAGATCTGAATACATATTTACCAGAACCTGTATTTATTCAGTAAAAGTTGTTAATGAAGTTTACTCACATTTACGGAATCTTAGATAGGAAGATATTACCTATTTCTAGGAGTGTCCACTACGTTGAACGCTGGATCTTGGTGACAGCGTAAGTGGGCTTCAGAGAGAAAGTTAAAATTTAAAAAAAGTTCTGTATTGGTACTATACTTAACTACATACAGTCTTATTAGGCAGATATCATTTATAACCGATTGTAAATTAAAAAATACACAAACAGTGACAATTTTACATGGTAGTGATACTCGAGAAACAGTTTTTCTGTGATCTTAGACAGAGGAAAGCTGAACAGCCTTGGCATTTTATTTTGGTTCTTCGTGCAGCCAGTGTTCGTACACCTCATGCTGTTTGCTGTTTTTCAACTCAGTCATATGCTGCAAATGGGCTACAGTAGATGGGCGCATGCTTATAAGGACAATAGTCTTCACCTTTTAGGAGTCCTCATCTTTTTCTTGAGAATGTTTTCCCTCCTGGCCACTCAACAAACGCTCTGCAATTCATAGTTGGAAATCAAGATACTGCAGGATTTCTTTTTCACATAATTCTTTATTCGGTCAATCCTGTATTGAATCCAGCTATTTGCAGTTTCCAGATCTATGAAGTGAAAAATAGTTTTTACGGTTCACTTTCTGGTTCTGGTGCAGAGCCTGTAGAACTCATTATCCTGTCAATCAAGTCTGTGCCACCCATATCTTTATTACAGCGGTCGATTACTGCTGGATCGAAAACGTGAATGTATCTCTCATCTTTCTTAGACCATCTTTTACGTTGATCCATAGTCCGCTTCCGACTCTTGGTCGATGCAGTTGTGTCTGCCTTTTGGTCATACCATTTTACAGTAGAGATTAGTCGTCTGTCACTGGTCGGTTGACCCCACCCCTAATTTGCGAAAATCTTGTCTGCTGTAAAATTTGGAAATTTGTGGTGACGTCTTATGGGACCAAACTGCAGAGGTCATCGGTTCCTACTTAAACTAACTTACGCTATGGACAACACACACACACCCATGCCCGAGGGAGGAGTCGAACCTCCAACGGGAGGAGCCGCACGGACTATGTCAAGGCGCCTGAGACCGCGTGGCTACTCCGCAAGGGCCTGCTGTCAGAAGGACTGCACTGGGTGCTCACGACTTAATTATCGTTCCGGAAGATGATTGTGTTTACGTATAATAATATTAATATGTCAGAAAATGACATTTGGTAACAATCACAACAACAATTTTATTGTAAATTATCAAAGATAATCTCCATTGATGCCAACCGGAGTGGCCGTACGGTTCTAGGCGCTGCAGTCTGGAGCCGAGCGACCGCTACGGTCGCAGGTTCGAATCCTGCCTCGGGCATGGATGTGTGTGATGTCCTTAGGTTAGTTAAGTTCTAGGGGACTGATGACCTCATAAGTTAAGTCCCATAGTGCTCAGAGCCATTTGAATCATTTTTTTCTCCATTGATGACTAGGAACCAGTGCTCGAAAATGTGTCCATTGCAGCGGACATTACTGTTTTGTAACCGTAATTAAAGAAACATGCAGTACTACCAAAACTTATTACACAGCAGAGCCACAACAATAATAATTGTAGATATCGTCTTCAATAGGTACATGTTTTCGTTATATAAGTTCCGAAAAATACACAATAATGAAAAAATAATCACCTATGATGGTAAACAAAGCTACTACTTGGTTCCAAGTGATCGTAATGACGGTTTGTCCCGCCAGAAAACTTCACCATACTGTCGGTTGAAATGGACCACAGGTATTACGACGTAAAATTACAGAATATTTTATAGCAGGACATAAAACTTTATGTCCATTATAATTGACATCGCGTGTCAGGAGGGTATGTCAGATAGTGCAGTAGGTTCGAATATTGTAGTGGTGGTACAAATTGGGAGTTGGTAGAATAGAGGCAACTCTCCCCTTAACAAATAATTTGGGTTCCTAAATCCGCAAAAAGAGTAACATTCGTATTTTTAGAGCTAAATACCCCTAGCTAATAAAATCCTAAAGTGAAAATGTTTGTTGGTTATGTCAATTTACTTGACCAACTACGATTTTCACTTAAGGATTTTATTTAACCAGGGCGACGTATCTCTAAAAAATACGACGCTGTGCAATTAGTGTCACACAAGTGAACAACAGTTTAGATCGTTCTGAAGACGGCTCGGTAATTAGCCGATACCGGTAGTCAGTCAAGAAAATTTGCGATCGTAACGTAGGATTTTTACCCACTTGTGTTTTCTTACGTTCATCTTTCGAAGTAAGTATTCCTTTAATTTATTATTTTATCATTTATTATTTTATGTAGGAGAAAGTGCGCTATTAGTAGCCGTCGGCAAAAGTGAGATGTCAGGAAGCTACCGGAGCGGCGTTGCTCGGCGGGCTGGTCGCTATCTAGGCCAGGCGCACGTAATGCGCCCAGTGGGCGTGAACAGCGGCGCCTGCGGAGCGGCGAGGCGCTCCGACAGAGGTCGGTGGATGGATGGGCGCCGGCAAGCTGCCCTAATTGAGATCGCGGAAGCGCCGACAAGAAACTGCAAATTGGGAAGGCAGCGGGCGCTCTTCTCCGGCATCGCGCCCCGTCTTCCCGTCCCTCCGCACCCCGCCTCGTGGATTACCGGGCCTTGTGTGCCGGGTGTCGTCTGCGTCATACGAGGCGGGGGGCGTGCCCCGCTTTGCCGGAACGGCGCAAGTTGCAGCCACAGGACGACAACCCGCGGATCAGCCGGCTGCTGCGGCTGCTGTCAGCTTACACCCCACGTCCCTCTGCTGTTTATCTCGTGGCGCCCGTCGGAGACATAAACGACAGCGGTATCGTACACAAAAGCTTACACTACTTCTAAATTACACCTTGCCGCCGGTTCGATGCCCCTGATTTGATCTTCACGGAGAGTAGCTAACCTGTACCACAAGTCGAGTTGCATCGTAAAATGGGGAGGAAGGAGGGCCGAGGTTAGGTAGGTAGGTCATTAGAGTCGGAGCACAGTGTCAGAGAACGGCAAGAAATTGGACGTATTCTTGTCAAAGGAACCGTGCCAGAGTTCGCCGTAAACCATACAAGGCAACCTAGACTGCAAGCGTAGCACCCAGAAACTATATCAAACTTCACGGGTTGAAAGTGTACTTGATGTTTTTTCAGTGATTACACATACGAATCACATTTACAAAGAACTTGGCAGTTATGTGCCCAGTTGCCACTACAACTCTGCACCCCTTCTGGCCTGGACGCCTGTCATAAAGTCGTTTTATCCCCTCCTGCGACAAGCTGGCCAAAAAAACTGGTCCTTTTTGTCATTGAGACTGCCACTGAGATGGAGTTTACGTCAGAATTGTTCTCTTCACTTATCCTGTCGGGGACAGATCTGGGGATCTTGCTGGACACGGGAGTACCAGAGCATCATGTGCGTCCCGGATATGGGCGAGCATTGTCGTGTTAAAATAATGGCACCACGTTAGTGCCGCATGATAGGTAACAGAAGAGGAAGCAGAATGCCTGTGACGAACTGTTTTGCCCTTAGAGATCACTCCGCCACTGCCAGTTGGGACCTGAAGCCTGATGGCTTCCCGCCCCGTGATGCCAAGAGTAACAGCGCTCTACCTCTCCAGAACATTGGAAGAATGGAGCCCCTTATCAGGTCGCCGCCATACTTGCCAAGGAGGGTCATCCAGAGTAGTGCAGTACTGCTATTCATTTCTGAACACGATGAGATGCCATTCATCAACAGTCCATGCATCCCAGACACGGTCTGCGTCGTCGTGTTAGCGACAGCCTACTTATGGGACGGTAATTCCCTAGTCAGGCTGCTGCAATCTCCGATCAGTGCTGCGGGAAGGCGCAGTGTTGCAGGGAATCCGTTTCTTGTTCTCAGATGTGAAGAGGTTACGATGTGGTTGGTGCAGAGTACGGCGATCCTCCCTTCTCGTGGTCAGTCGTGTCGACCGGCACCTTGACGACGAGTATGCCTGCGCTCTCGTTACCGTGGGCCCACTCTCACGTCGGACTGCCCCACAAATATTGGATGTCGCGCGATCCGATCTGCTGAAATGCAGACACACAATGAGGCCACTTTCAAACTGTCATTTTTTGATAACGCTGTCTCATAGGAATTCGCAGTATCTTCCTGTTCATAATTCAGCATCTGATTTTGTTTACACCCCTTATATATATTTTCCAACTATTTTACTGCGCTGTAGCTTGTTGACGCAGAAGCGGCGGAATTAGCTAAACGCCAAATTATAACAGAAATGATGTATTTCAAAATAATACAATAGTCTACGCAGAAATCTGATTGTCTTCAAGAAATTCACAGCGGCTGTGGCCCCGTACAAACAGAAGTAGTTGGAATAGTAATCGTTTAAGTACCCGTCGATGATGAGTTCGTGATGAAACTGCAGTGGGATCCGACCTTCTCTACTGGCTTCTTCACATTCTTTGTCGGTCAGTGTATACAGTGTGTCTGTCCTTATAGACAGGCATTTACTCTGGTGTTTCGACAGATATTTCCAATTTCGTTTTTTCAATGTGTAGCCGGAGTCAGCCCAAACATACACGGCTGATCAAGTCTTTCACGCGTCGCCGAATGCCAACAGAAAACGGCTTGTTTACCGTTACGGGGAAAGTGATTTTTAAAGCGAAATTTTACGCATCCATTCGACAGAGCGGTCCCAAATTAATATAGTGCGATCGATATGTATTAACAGGAACAATAAAATGCATGAAGTGTAACCAGTACTCCACCAGCGGCTGAACAGCGGTGCTGCTTCGCGGTAGCAGTCGGCGTTGAGGGGATGGTGGCGCTTTCGCTGCTCTAGTACTGGCTGTACTCCGGGTTTTTCTGTCGCTGTTAATACAGGTGGACAAAACAAATAACCCACAATATTATTCTGCTTTCCTTCAATTCCTTCACGCAATTCCGCGTTAAAATTATTTTGCTCGCAACGGGAAACAAACCGATCCTTTCGGTCTACACTGGGCGTCGCGTGAAAGATATGATGAGCAGCATTTGTTTGGGCCTACTCCGCATGCACATTGCAAAAACTAAACTGCAAATATCTGCCGAAACACCAGAGAAAATGCGCCAGACGACCCCGCAGGAGAGACCCCCCTGTATATGCACAGTCTTCTGTTTGTACAGGGCCACAGCCGCTGTGAATTTCTTGAAGACAATCAGATTTCTGCGTAGACTATTGTACTATTTTGAAATAGACCATTTCTGTTATAATTTAGCGTTTAGCTAATTCCGCCGCTTCTGCGTCAACAAGCTACAGCGCAGTAAAAATTGCTGTGCATATGGTGTGATATACTATTCCACACATGTCAGTGTGGCTGAAGTAATATATGATGGCGTACTTATTAATGATTTTCGCACTACCATAGTAGGTCTGGTTACAACTATCTTATGCAGGTTTTTCCACAGTGGCCGTATACACCACATTGAAATAAGCTAGTGTAACATTAAAGTGAAAATGAACATGCTCAGCGTTTTAAAAGCACGTGGAACGCATGCCAGCGAATTTAATAGCGGCTATGTGAATAAACATTTTTACTGTGCTGTAGCTTCAGATTGTCGAAAGGGGGGAAATAAGCTAATTGCTAATTTCTGAAATAAAAGAGTTTATTTCGAAATAAAACAGTAGCCTATGCAGAGAAAAGTTTTCACTCAAGGAAAACCTAATTATGGATAGTCGGATTGACAATTAAACATGGTACGCCGTTAATGCGACATTGTACTAATATTGCACTGCTGCTCATTAAAATTGCAAGACCATGAAAGCGACAGGTAATGATTGTCAAATTGGTAGTGAAGTCTCCTACAAACTTGGGTATGCAAATGATCATCATTTCAGGACAAACGCACAAAATAGTAGGCAGTCAGGCCATTTACATTCTGCATGTAAGGAAAGATAACATAACGGGTTCCGCATTCAGAAATCGCAGTTGAATTTAGGTTGTTTGTGAGAAGATGATGTTGTGCCTCTAGTAAGAATAAGAAGCATCTGCTGCCACGAGTCTGAATTTGGCACTGGCAGGATCGTGGCATGTCGAGACTATAATTTATCGTTGCGTAGAACTGCTGCTCGCTTTGGCCGAATGTGGTATTCGTGGGTTCCGGAGGGCCATAGTGCCATGGACGAGCTCAGCGTCCACACGCGACTAGCGCGCGAAAGGATAGACATAGTCCCTCGGCCGTGTAGGATCGTACAGCCGCTTCACGTACCTTGACTCAGGAAATGGGCATGTTTGCAAAAAGACAGGTATCCACATGTACAGTGTGACGAAGTTTGGAGCGCCGCGGGTTGTCAGCACGGTCACCGTAGCTACGTCTTCCCGTGGTGCGATAGCAGAAAGTCGCGCCGACAGCGGGGCACGTCGACTTTTTAGAGACTCGCTGTTCTACAATGCATGTAGCCGCTGTGCACCGTCCGAGGAGAACAAATGTCTCATTGCATTCCTCAGTGACATACCCGCCCAGCACCTGTTGGAACGCTTCTGGTTCGCACAGCTATTAGATTTACGATATACTAAGGTCTGTGGCTGTACTCTATCTTCGAGCTCTACGTGGACGTTATCTTTCAGCAAGATAACCCAAGACCAAAGGTTGCCCATGCTCTCCTGACCTTACGTTGACAGAGGCCCTGGCATGCACCTTCTCCAGATATTTAACCCATTGGAAACGTCTGATATTGTGTTGCCGACAGACTGGCGCGCCATCACTGGCCAGTCCCTGCTGAAGCAGCATGGATTTACGTATCCGTATCTGTCATACAAGCTCAGTTCTATTCGATGCCCAGTGCACTGTGTTAGTAGATTTCGGACACTATATACCCCCAAATCACGTACAAGTTTGATACGTAGTCTTCCTACTCTACAGCGAAATAAATAATCGTTCAGCATTTGCTTGCATTGCAATTTATCAGTGCAGTACAATAGTTAATCAGATGGTTCAAATGGCTCTGAGCACTATGGGACTTAACATCTGAGGTCATCAGTCCCCTTAAACCTAACTAACCTTAGGACATGACACACATCCATGCCCGAGGCAGGATTCGAACCTGCGACCGTAACGGTCGCTCGGTTCCAGACTGAAGCGCCTAGAACCGCTCGGCCACCACGGCCGGCACAATAGTTAAATGTGACGGTTATCATAGCCTTATTGAAAGAAAACGCAAGCCTGTTTTCGTTCGTTTGGAACAGACGACTACATGCAGCTGTGAAGCGTGCAGAAGTTCAAGGGACTAGAGTGTGGAACAATATTAAATGAAAATTTTGAAGTGTAGATTGTCGTGGAAAATTTCAACAGAATAATCTTGCTCGTGAGAATTTTAACATAGCATGCAGGCTTAAATTTTAAAAATGAAGAAGTTTAAAAGTTAACAATAGTGGTTTGGATTTGTTCTACTCTTTTTCAAGAATGCAACACGTTCATTGTACTTGACAGCGAACACGGACGCTTGCCTTTTGCGCACAGTAAGCTGCTGGAACTGAGGCGGCCCAAATACAGGCTTATACCACTGAAATGGATTGATTTTATCCAGCATCTTTCAGTGAACACAGCAAAAGAGGTACAAGTACTAGTAAAGCTACGCGTAGCGCCATAGGAATGAATTTTAATGGAATGAAAGAAAATTGAATCATACTTGAGATCAGGCAGTGCAATGCCACGGTAAGCCTTGGAGCGGCCCCTACTGTTGCGTGGAAGACTACCCGCAAAGCATACGTCTGCGAAACGCTGCCGTGGTTAAAGGCCACAAGCACTTGACCGTAAATTTTGGGGTGTGACATCCCTGCGGCGCCTCGTTAGCTGAAGAGACATACAAGCTCCACAAACAGAAAATACCGCTAGTTCCTCCCTTCTTAGCGTCAGTTCGAGTTTACCAAGAGCCCCCACAGCGCTCCTCCAAAACGGAATGTTTGTAAATTTTGTGTCGCAGTTTCCAGTAGCTGCATAAATACGGAGCACATCTATTACGTCTCCTGGTATGTAACCTGTAAAAGTTATGATATTTTAGTTACTCTCTGACCTAGAGGTCCTGTGCTTTGTACCAAGCGAAGAAGTATACGCTGTCGCGCGTGTGATCAACATTTTCATCGCTTTTTTTCACAATGGTGGTGCTTACATTTAATAACTTCGTATGTATTTATGAAGCTTAAAGTATATCTTGAAGAGTGCGTAACAATTTTAAATGTCTCCAGAACAAATGTACTTTCATTCAGCTGTTTACAAAATTCTGAGAGGTGTAAAACTCACGAAGTTCTCGTTGTCATTCTGTGCTGTAATAATTTTTCTGTGTTGCCACTGCAGCGGCATCATGTATGGCTACGTCCCTCTGTTGATCAATTTTCGAGTATTTGTTATTATTTTATCATGCTTAGAGATTGATAATAATCCGCAACATGTTACCGAACATTCCTTTGTATTTCACCTCTCCGTGCTGGTCACACAGTAAAGCTACATTTATTCAGGAAATAGACCAGCTGTAGTGCCCACAGCCTGTGGTCTAGTGTGTAGCGTCGCTGCCTCTAGATCGCGGGGCCCTGGGTTTGATTCCTGGCTCAGTTAGAAATTTTCTTCGCTCGGGGACTGGGTGTTTTGTTGTCCTCAGTATTTCATCCCGTCTTGATCGACGCAAATAGACTTACACCAGCCGGCCGAACAACCCCGTTATTTCAGCCGCTCGCAGTACTATCATAGCAAGGCCTTGTTTGGTAATGTTACATGGCCAAATCAGTCCATCGTTCATACAGATGCAACCACAACCCCCCGCCATGAACTCAAGCCAGGTTTCTGCGTACAACAGAAGCAATGCCTCAGCAAATGGCAGGACGGCTGATATTATGGCAATGGCGTTGTGTACTACTCTTTCCACACACTGCCGTCAACATTGCTGTGTGGTTGTTATCAATATGGCGCCAGCTGGGATTATTTGTACGGACAATGGTGTTGTCATTCAGGTTATGGTATTAGAACTGAGCCGACAAACCAATTAGAAGAGAAAGCACAAATATCACATTTGGAAAAGGAATGTACACACAAATAAAACGGTGGTATCAAACCAGGTAATTGACACAGCACTCGTAAACGGAGTACCATATGTGAACACTTTTGGGTAACGAAAATTAATTTCGAGTACTAAAGATGCAGCCCTGGCTCAAGTAATACTAGAGACGTCACATCGATATTTGGCAGGTGGCTGTTACATCTTTCCAGTATTGTGGCCTATACCACGTTCTCAAAATTGCATTTTCAAAGTTTTTGTGTGATGTGTTAGTTGATATTTACGATTCTCTAAAAACTCATTACATATCTAATATTTTCGCTCTTGCACCACACATGAGTTAAACATGACGAAATATTAAATTTATTCTGTACTGAATTTTGCAGCTATACTTGGTGCAAGCGCACTAAAAGACACTGTAGTATAGTTGATTTCCATTATTAAAAGGTACACTCTATCTGAAATAATACTTGCGGTGAAACAACCGTCTCCAAGCGTGCGGCACTCAGTGTGTTAAACAGCGTTGAAGTTCGCAGTACTAGAATCTGATCAAAATGACGTATGTATGATACCTGTACAATGTTTGGGTCTTGTGCAATAAATAATTTAAAGTGTTCCCGGACTTTATGTACACCCTGTATTTTCGAAATACACAAGTATAAATGTGAAAACCATATAATACGTCATCTTAGCTTCAAAGATGGCGGAGCCTTCTGATGCTAATCGGTTGTGTGAGAAGGAAAATTTATTTTTAAGTTTTGTAACAGGGCTAAAAGTGACGTGACACGAGTGGCACCACAGGAATTTGGATGTTTCACATGGAACATCGGTGACGCAACTTGAGTGGCGGCGAAGTGGCGTTATTTTTATTGCTTGTGGAAATCCGGCTTTGTCGGACCTCTGTACAGGTAGCCCTCCGATGTGATTCCACCTATGCTACCCGTACCATTGAGACACGCAAGCCACTTTAAGTCCCCCCATGGTTTGTGAGTGGAGGGGGAAGGACTCGTATTTTGTGGTGGTAAAATCCGATCTACAGATAATAAATCTCCGAGGCTAAAACATTGTCCGCAATGCGTCCCATAGCAGCCGAATGGTGCAATGCGTGGATGTCACAGTTGTGAAAACAAAGGTTGTCGTGATCCCTCATTTATACAGTCAGTTAAGATTCAGTTAATTCGGGGGCCAGGAGAAAAGACTTGATGCTGTTCTTGAAGTTATTTGCTGATGCTTATAATCGTGTGGAAGAGTGCGTTACCCAGTGAAATCCCAGAGAAGACATCATCGTATGTGGAGAACACGATTTCTGAAGTTGGATACATGACCAAATTGGCCCCAGAGTGGTTGCTGAGTGTGTGACGTTTCTCGCCGGATTCGCCGACGTCGATCCGTCCTTCTCACCGGAGAGTCAGGAGGAGTCCAACAGAGCACTGATGTAGGTGCAGCCCGCAGTGTGCATAGAGTATACTGCTGGTGATCGACCGCCTCGTGTGACGTCGCTGGAGGCGCCGCGCCGGCAGGAAGCCGTCCTTCGGCGTCGCGGCCAGTCGCTGTGGAAGCGGCCCGGCCGGCTGTGTTTATGGCCTCGCCTCGCCTCGTCTCGCGAGTCTGCTGGCAACGGCGAGCCCTCGCAGCGGCAACAGCGCCAAGTCACGCTCCGCGCCGCCTCAGCTCGCTTTCTGCGACCGCGCCGCTCCGCCAAATTCCCGCCTCCCAACCTAGCCACCGCCCCCACCACCTTCCGGATCTGCTGCGCTGACAGGCGTCCTGTAGCAGAAGCCACAAGTGTGTACGTACACCGATAATCCAATGCGTTATAGCCGCCCGCTTGTTGGTCCACCGTTGGAACTCAATACAACGTCCATTCTGCGTGGCACGGACTCAGCAAGTCCTTTGTAGGTTTCCGGAGTTATGTGGCACTAGATGTCTACATATAGGTGACTAGCGTAAGTTACGTGTGAATAGCGCCCGAGTCACCGTCCCAAATGTGTTCCATAGTATTTAGAATAGGCGAATTTGTTGACGAAGACATCTACTTAAGTTGACCAACATATTCTCCAAATCACTGTTGCCCTGTTCTGGCCATCTGACTCGAACAATTACCCTGGTGGAAAATACCATCTCCGTCGGGGAAGACATCAGTCATGAAGGTATGCATGTGACCTCGAATAATGTTCATCTTGCTTAGGCGATGGTCAGCAGCACGTACAAATTTTTTAAAAATTGCGTGACACTGTGCTGTCTGTAATAATGTTGTTATATTTTTCCACTAGTTTCTGTTCTGAACCGTCACCAGTGGCAAGAAAATTATCACAGATGTATGCCATATCATACATGCATTGACATAAGTTACCACAGTAAACCATAACTGCCAAGAAAAATAAAAAATTGGACTTGTTGTTCTTGTGACAGTGTGCCACCATGTTTTAATCTTGTCACAATATTTTATTTTTCTTGGTAGGTGTAGTTTTCTGTGGCAGTTTACGTCAAAGCATGTATGAAATGTGATACGTCTGTGATAATTTTCGTGACGTTGATGATAGTTCAGAACCGAAACCAGTAGAAAAATAGAATAACATTATTGCAGACAGCACATTCTCAGCCATTTTTCTAAAAAAAGAATAATGTTCACGTAGCACACAGCTGTCATAGTGCCTTCAATCACCACCACAGGTCTCCCCTTGGAAGCCCGGGTGAATGTCCACGTAGCATAATATAGCCTCCACCGGCCTGAATTTGTGGCTCGGTGCATGTTTCTGTTCGCCTGGATGACGGCGTATAGCAACAAACGTGAGTCATCCGACTAGGCGACACGGTCGTATCTCGATGATACAGTCGTAATTGAGGACGTCGTTGGGGGATCTCGTAGGACTGATCCGCTCCCGAGCCCCAAATTCAACAATGTGCCCAGAATGGTTTACAACGAAATGTGCGTGCACCAGTATTATACTCTGTCGTCATATGTGCAACACAGCTCCTTGACAGAGCGAGCAAGCCTCCGACCACCACATTCTGTGATGAGGCCTTTACGCTTAACATCTATTCGCCTTGCCTTCATCGTCCTTCATCCACTTTCCATAGATGCTCGCGACAGTAGGAATCCCACAGCCGACCAGCTTTAACATGTCGAAGATGGTGTTCTAAGACGCCGGGCCACAACATTGTGAAGCGTGGCATGCCGCTCACCTGTGTTAGTTTCATATTAGCACGTTTTACAACTCTCAACTCTGTCAAAACTTTATATCGGAAAAGTACAAAGTCGCAGCGTAATGTAGGCCGCGAGGAAAATTATGGATCCTCCCATACGTGGTTCACGTAAGAGAAGAAGGCATGGTCATTGAACCTTTTTATGTGACTCTCTCTAAGGAACCGCAGATGTGTTAAAACCAACCTTCGATTTGACAACTTTTTTCACTTTTACAGAAAGACTACATGTAATTTACACATTGGTGGCTTAGGAAAAGTGGAAATAACTATAAAAATAGAGACAGAAAGAGTATCGTCCTGGACCTCCTGGATAGCACCAGATATCAGAGGCTAGTCAATAATTTTTTAGTGCGATTGCGTCGGCAGTAGTCTGGTATTTATTCGCTATTATCACGGTGATGATGATGTCAATCGGCGTACAGCATTCTGGTTCTTCGGGATCGGTACTTAAATGAAACAAATGCGATTAAAATTTATAAAAATTCATTAAAACATCATCTAAAGGCTGTATTAAGACTAAAAAACTCCCATAAAAATACAGAACTTAAAACTGTACGTAATATAGATACAGCAATCGCATACATCTGAAGATGTGAACCAGGCTGAACTTAATAGAGGCAAAGAACATTTTTTTTTTTTTTTTTTTTTTTTTTGAAAACGGCTTTCATGATAGGTCGATAGTTGTATGTCGTATATAACTGACGTGCTGACGTGTGATAAAATACGCCAGTGATATCGCGGAGAAGTAGCGTTACAGATTGTTGGCTACTTTTCCCAGCTCGTATTGCACTCCGAAGACTTCTTAATACAGTGTAAGAATATACCCTACTTGGTACGAGCTTTTTCTGCTTCCATGTATTCGAAGTGGCAAGATTGGAGAAAAGTAAATAGGAGGTACCTCTAGCGCTCCTGTCCCTGCAGTAATTCAAGAAGAGAAGCGATGTGCAAAAAGAGACGGCTTCGCGCCTGGTTGGGCAGAGTTGCCTTCTTTCTTTGTTCTAATTTCGTCTCTTTGGCAATTTATTGGTCGGTTGAACAACGTTGCCACTTCAGCGCAAAGGTCATTCTATTGTTCGGTGTGAAACTGCAGTGCCCGAAGGTGACCTCCAAGAGCTGGATGTCTGCGGTAGGAACGGAGGAAGGCTACGTGCGAATCTTGGCAGCGAGTTTATGAAGGCAGGCAGCCAGTTAGAGAGTACTGCGTTTCATCCGTATACATATTCTGAATTGATTTGGGCCCTTGCTGGATCATGATAATTCTCCTGTAACTTGTGATTCTTCTCGTATCCTTGCGTTAGCTTTGTCAAAAACTTACTACTACTTCGTACCGATTTCCTTTTTCATTTTCTTATTGAGATGGAATTGCACGGTATTATACAGGGTGAGTCACCTAACATTACCGCTGGATATATCTCGTAAACCACATCAAATACTGACGAATCGATTCCACAGACCGAACGTGAGGAGAGGGGCTAGTGTAATTGGTTAATACAAACCATACAAAAATGCACGGAAGTATGTTTCCTAACACAAACCTACGTTTTTTTAAATGGAACCTCGTTAGTTTTGCTAGCACATCTGAACATATAAACAAATACGTAATCAGTGCCGTTTGTTGCATTGTAAATGTTAATTACATCCGGAGATATTGTAACCTAAAGTTGACGCTTGAGTGCCACTCCTCCGCTTTTCGATCGTGTGTATCGGAGAGCACCGAATTATGTAGGGATCCAAAGGGAACTGTGATGGACCTTAGGTACAGAAGAGACTGGAACAGCACATTACGTCCACATGCTAACACCTTTTTATTGGTCTTTTTCACTGACGCACATGTACATTACCATGATGGGTGAGGTACACGTACATACGTGGTTTCCGTTTTCAATTACGGAGTGGAATAGAGTGTGTCCCGACATGTCAGGCCAATAGATGTTCAATGTGGTGGCCATCATTTGCTGCACACAATTGCAATCTCTGGCGTAATGAATGTCGTACACGCCGCAGTACATCTGGTGTAATGTCGCCGCAGGCTGCCACAATACGTTGTTTCATATCCTCTGGGGTTGTAGGCACATCACGGTACACATTCTCCTTTAACGTACCCCACAGGAAGAAGTCCAGAGGTCTAAGATCAGGAGAACGGGCTGGCTAATTTATGCGTCCTCCACGTCCTATGAAACGCCCGTCGAACATCCTGTCAAGGGTCAGCCTAGAGTTAATTGCGGAATGTGCAGGTGCACCATCATGCTGATACCACATACGTCGACGCGTTTCCAGTGGGACATTTTCGAGCAACGTTGGCAGATCATTCTGTAGAAACGCGATGTATGTTGCAGCTGTTTGTTACAACACGCAACTGAACGTCGGAGGTTTCAAGCGTCAACTTTAGGTTACAATATCTCCGGATGTAATTAACATTTTACAGTGCAACAAACGGCACTGATTACGTATTTGTTTATATGTTCAGATGTGCTAACAAAACTAACGTGGTTCCATTTTAAAAAAAAACGTAGGTTTGTGTTAAAAAACATACTTCCGTGCATTTTTGTATGGTTTGTATTAACCAATTACACTAGCCCCTCTCCTCACGTTCGGTCTGTGGAATCGGTTCGTCAGTATTTGATGTGGTTTACGAAATATATCCAGTGGTAACGTTAGGTGACTCACCCTGTATACAAAAAGATTATTTTTGTTCGCGGTTTTCATTCTTTAACAGCCCACTTAATTTGTTGTTTGCAGTTATGGTGGTGTGACTCTTTTTTGAAATACATTAGCATTTAGAAAATTCTAGCTTCTTTTCTTACATTCTACGAAAGTGATTTGGTATGTCCGATAAAAAAGCGAGAAAAAATATTTGTTTCGTAAGCATCTCACCTTACTTCTCGGCATTATCTCCTTTGAGTGATATGTACTTGGTCCAGCACAACTCCAACTTTTTCATCCCATTTAGTGTACTATTGTGACAGGAGTAAGGCATAAAATATCAGTGTCAACCGAAGAAATACCCCAGAAATATGCAAGTTGACCACACTTTTTGATTTAAGAGAAAATAAAATTAGAGGTAAAACACACCAAGTAAAAGACACACTTTAATGTCTATTGTAACTAACTGTTTTTAGGTTAGAAAACAAATTAGAGTTGTCTGTTCATACTGCAAACCACTGACAATTTTTTATACCAGCAAACCGCAACGGTGTACGGCGATGTAAATACGTATCTTCTAGTGGTCGCGCATACCTTTAATAACATACCGTGATTTCTACAACCAGCGTCAAATGAAGAACCTAGAAATACTCTTGCCATCCGCTTATGTATCGCCCCTGCAAAACTCAGGAAGACGAGGTTAGTGCGTATTTGACGGCATATCTCACGAAAGCCTCATTTTCGCTGGTATAATGAATGGAAGACCACCGTCTGGAACGTTATAATTTTTATTAATGATGACCAGTTTCGAACTGACTTGCAGATCTACTTTAGATCTAATGCTCCAAGATGATCTGCGAATCAGATCGAAACTTCACCATAAATTTAAAAAATTGTGATCCAGATAGTGTTTTTACGTTCAAAATTAGACAAACTGTAGCTCGCATAGATGCGTTTAGGTAATCATTCATCATACATGAATGTTAGAATGAGAAGTACTCACCACCATGCGCCTCACAATGATGTGCAGAGTATAGATGTATGTGTTCATGTACATGGTGTCCCAAAATAATATATACACCGTTACTGAATGTCTCTTTAACTAAAGGAGATAGAAGTGAAAAATTTTTTTGTGTCGTGTACAGTAAGATATAACTCAATCTGTGCTCAAAATGACCACATTTCACAGCAATGCATCGTCGACAACGACTTAGAACGAAGTGACATACCAACGGTATTCTTTCTAGTGAAATAATATCGAAGGCTTGCCCAATTTGTTCTCTCAGATCATCCAGTGTTTGAGGTACACTGTTCTTGTGGCATTACACCAAAGATAAAAGCCTAAAGGAATTACATTCTGTCACCGAGCTGGATACTCCACAGCACTTCCTCTTCGTCCTGTCTACCTCGAAGACAATGTGCGACTGAAAAAAATTTCGTCATAGTAAGCTGAAATAAGGTGGCGCCCATCCTGTTGAAAGTAATAATCCTCATTATCAAAAATTTTATAATCTGGAGTTATCACGTGCAACATTAGTAAGTAAGAATCATCATAGCACGAGAGTATTAACTCACCAACTTTTTCGGGGATTGTGTGGTCAACACTTCCCTTGACTGCTGAATATCTCCTTTTTTCTTTCGTTGCATCCCTTACATCATGCACGGTTCCATAGACTTCAAACTTGTCTCAAATTTTGTAATTGTTAACAGTGTACGTGATGGTGTTTCAGATTCAGTTCTCCAACGTTTTCAAACCTCAGTCTCGTTCTCTGTTTTCCAGTAACGCTTTAGCATCCACTTCCGTTGTTGAAACGAGAACGCCATGTTCATTTCCAGTTCTGCATCAAATGGAAAGCATTTTCGCTGCCTTCAGAATTATTACCCACAAAAAATGAAAAAAATAAACTATTCCTATCTTGTTTGATTAGAGAGAGATTCAGTTTCGAAGACTTTATGCGTTAATCTGGGACATCATGTAGATGTAGATTATTCCGTAATTTTGCCACATGCTAAGTATATAAACGAGCTGTACTGCTCGCTGCAAGTGTCGGGCGAGCGTGTTGCGATGCCGCCGCGGGAACAGAGCAGGCAGTTCTTGCGGCACCGGAAGCAGGGCGCCCGCGGTGCCGGTGCCGGAAATATCTCACGGGAGAGGAGAGCCCAACAGAGCCGAGTGCGGCCGGATTCGCCATTATGCTTCCTTATCTGCGCCGTCTCCAAGGACGCTAGCTAACCGCTCTCGGCTGGCCTGCGCGCACCCTCTGACCTTTTGCCAGCGGACAGGCGCACGGCCCAAGACACTGTTCTCGAATTTTGGAGGACTATGGTTCGAACCCTAGCACCCGGTCAGAATGATTGAGGTTTCTTACTTTTTCTGTTAAGTAACCCCAGGTAAAAATACCTAGAGAATTGCCTTAAAAAGACCGCGGCGTTTTTCCTTCCCATTCTTGTCCATCTGAGCTGCCTCTCCTTCACTGTGTCGATGCCAGTGGGATTTCGTTAGTAATTCCTGTACTTCTTCATCTACGTACATACTCTGTAAGCCACCGTACGCTGCTTGATGCTGCACCACTACTAGTCGTTTCCTCTAATTGGAGGATTTTACTTTTGTCCGAAGCATCGCGGTGCAAGGCATCGACTATCGAGTACACCGTCGGCGCCGTGAGCTGTTTAAAAAAAATGGTTCAAATGGCTCTGAGCACTATGGGACTTAACTTCTAAGGTTCAAAATGGTTCAAATGGCTCTGAGCACTATGGGACTTAACATCTATGGTCATCAGTCCCCTAGAACTTAGAACTACTTAAACCTAACTAACCTAAGGGCATCACACACATCCATGCCCGAGGCAGGATTCGAACCTGCGACCGTAGCGGTCACGCGGTTCCAGACTGAAGCGCCTTTAACCGCACGGCCACACCGGCCGGCTAACTTCTAAGGTCATCAGTCCCCTAGAACTTAGAACTACTTAAACCTAACTAACCTAAAGACATCACACATATCCATGCCCGAGGCAGGATTAGAACCTGCGACCGTAGCGGTCTCGCTGTTCCAGGCTGTAGCGCCTAGAACCGCTCGGCCACCCCGGCCGGCAGCTGTTTAAAATTCTTCGTTTCTTTGCTTGCTCTTGCTGCAGTTGTGCTGCTACACAGATGAACATCGTGTTCTTTTCTCTTTACCCCCGTGATAAAGGGAATGTAAATGGTACATTATACACAAACACTGATAATAGATGATGCCTTAATGTTATCATCCCTGTAACTAGCTTCCGTTATTTACCCCTGCCCTTCTATATCATTTCGTTCACGGAATTTAGATGAATGCCGTATTTTATTCGTAATGGGTAGGAAGAGCTCCGCGATTGCTCCAGAAGTAATGACAGCAACACAGAACCAGGTTAACGGTGTAAAATCGTATGTACGTGGCTCCCTGCTGTCACTATTAATTCACATGATTCCCTTTTTACTTGTATGTTTTTTTAATTTTGTAAATTATTATAATTTTAAGAAATTCATTTGCAATTGCGGAATCTTTCTGACGTTAGGTGCATTAGGTATGAAGGACTTACCTATTGGTGACACATGAAAATTTGTGCCGGACAGAGACTCGAACCCGGATTTCCCTCTTGTCACGAGTGATCTCATTAACCACTTCGGCTATCCGAGCACGCTACCAATGTTGAATACGTTTGTCTCCGTGAAACCCTGTGGCGAGAATCCAAGTAAAGTTGCGAGCGATGGGGTCGTAGACAGTATGATGTAGGGAAGCTGAACCAGTTCTGGAAGTGTGTTCGAATAGCCGAAGTGATCGTCCTCTTAATCATGCGCCTACTTTGTGACGCTTCGTCGAGGGTCATGGTCAATGGATGGATGACGACACCAATATCGATCGCATGGTCATTCCCACAGGATTGCCCCCTTCAACGATCATGTATCTCGTCGCAGGAGAACCGCTTCTCTGCAGCCTACAACGACGTTTATCGAGGATCACCCTTAGAGGACAAACATTCAAATACGACGCCTATGCAGAAGACCTCGTCTTCATCGTACGTACCAACGAGGAAAATCAAGAGGCATCACGGTGGATCGTACAGTACGGGAGCGGAGCGGGCAGCCATGACCCTTGGGAGGGGACTACCTGATGAATGCATGGCGCCTTTGTGGACGATGGAGACACTACGCTGTCTAGCAATCGTTTTTACTTGAGACATCCGTCGCACCCCCGCGATCAACTTTCAGCGTCTTTTTAAGAACATCAGGACGGGCGTTCGAAGTCAGTTATTGTGAGCAATGGAAATATTTTTAAAAAACTGCAGTTTATTAACTTTTATATGACGTCCCGCATGATACACATTCAGCAAATTTTGCCTATCTCTACAGTGACTGCGCTTCGGCTCCAGACGACTTTCGGTTATTTTGTCGGTAATGGTCACATACCCAAGGAGAATTATGACAACCTCACGCTCCCCAAGCGAAAAGGGTCTCGCCCTGGTCACTGTCCCTGCGCGCGCTATAGCTCTTTACTTGCGTGCGATCTTGAAATGAAGCACTCACAGCCTCAGCTGTATCACTGGATGTTTGGTCGACGAACTCGCACGTAGTTCACGTCAACCGCCGATCGCCTTGGTGCACATTGCATCAGCGCTATCATATCACCGAGCGAGGTGGCGCAGTGGTTAGACACTGGACTCGCATTCGGGAGGACGACGGTTCAATCCCGCGTCCGCCCATCCTGACTTAGGTTTTCCGTGATTTCCCTAAATCAGTCCAGGCAAATGCCGGGATGGTTCCTCTGAAAGGGCACGGCCGACTTCCTTCCCCATCCTTCCCTAATCCGATGAGACCGATGACCACGCAGTCTGGTCTCCTTCCCCAAACCAACCAACCAACCAACCGCTATCATATCAAACTTTTCCTTCTGGAAGACAAGTATGTCCTCGAAGACTTTCCTCGCACTAGGGCTCCCACTATGCGAGATATTTATCAGGTCTTCATGCGGGTCACTCCAGGAATGCTGTTGAAACACGTTACCCACAGATTGGGTGGCCGGGGGGGGGGGGGTTGCGCGTAGTTCAGCAACCATACTTCACTACGGACACGAGCGACGAGCGCTACCTGGTACATCGTCGTTGACTGTAAACACCGTACGCGACATCAGATACTGCCGCTTTATCTCCTGGTGCCAACGCATACGGTCATTCCCAGTATTCTCCTGTGTCCGGATGAGACGTATTTCCGCCATCAAAGATGCATGCCGTCACCTGCATAAAAGGCATGGCCATCCTTTATCTTTTCAGAAGTGGACCCGAGAACATGATCGATTTTTGGACGTTTTTGCTAACACGATACCACATAATTAGACGACACGTTAAATACCGGTCCACTTTTACTAACTATCTACGGAGCATTTTTCCCAACCCGCCGCGCAGTTGGAACCTCCCCCGTGAGCGGCGATGACAGGTGAAGCTATATTCTCATGACCACAAAGCCTGATTTCCTTACATTAGGTTTGGAGCTTTCTCAGACTCATCCTCAGATCAGCCATGCAGAAGTCAGCTTATGTAACGCAGTGTTGGATACTACCACAAGCCAGTTCCTAGCATCATATTATGCATCTAAAAATGTGACTTTTTATGCTTCAGCAAGACGATCCTGAAAAGACTAGGAAATTAGTTCAAGGATGGGAAAGAATATTTTAAAGGTAACTGGTTGCAGTTTTCCGTATTAATTTCAATTGATACATAGTTACATGGTCTATAATTCATCATCATACTTCTAACTGATTTCATGCGGGCCGCCACGAATTCCTCTCCTTTGCGATTAGTACTTGCACCCATCGTCCTGCATTAGTTGTGGGCTGCATTCCACTCTCTACCTTCCCCTACAGTTTTTACCATGTACGGCTCCCTCTAGTACTGTGGAAGTTACTGCCTGATGTTTTAACGCATGTGGTATCATGTTGCCCCTTCTTCCTGTGTTAATGTCTGCCACAAATTCCTGTCCTCGCGGATTCTGCGGAGAAGTTCCTCTCTTCTAATCTTATAGGTCTAACTGATTTCCAGCACCGTTATGTAGCACCATTTCTCACATGCTTCGATTCATTTCTTCTCTTGTTATCCCACTGTCCATGATTCACAACGCTACAATGCTGTGTTCGAACTCCAGTTCAAATGGTTCAAATGGCTCTGAGCACTATGGGACTTAACATCTGAGGTCATCAGTCCCCTGAAACTTAGAACTACTTAAACCTAACCAACCGAAGGACGCCACACACATCCATGCCCGAGGCCGGATTCGAACCTGCGACCGTAGCGGTCGTCGCGGTTCGAGACTGAAGCGCCTAGAACCGCTCGGCCACACCGGCCGGCCTAACTCCAGTATCAGAAATTTCTTTCCGAAATTAAGGCCGATGTTTGGTACCGATTTCGGCTTAGATTTTTTTTTCAAATAATACCAGAAACTAGTGAAGGTTTCGTTATGATTGCGATTACACGTTGTTTCTTGAAAAAATAAAAAAAACAGCAACCAGCCACAATTGATAATGATATTTGTTTACACAAATAGCGCCGTTACCGTTTTAGAACCGACAGTTTCATCTTCATACGACTATTCACGTCTAGACACACATTTTGTTGATGTTTGCATCAGTCTTCGGTTCTCTATTACCCTTGCGATGAAAGTTCCTTGGGGTGGTGGTGCAGTACGGAAAAAAAAGTTGTTAGAAACGAACTATTTCAGCGTAGCTATTCCTAATAACTATTGAAGACAGTGCAAACGAATCATGAAAGTTGCAGTGTTGTAGTTTAGTTACGTCGAAAACTCGCGTCATTTTGCTACAATTGGATATGCTTGTGTTACCGGAGTACCGAATAGTACATAAAGCACTTATTTGATGTATATTGAACCACACAGTGTAAAACACAACACACACACATCAAAAAGTTTTTGCAGCATGGGAAAATGTATATAATGATGGTGATGTCACAAATATACATACATCAATAAAAGTTTAGCATCACCTCGGTTCCAAGAGTTCCGGAACCTGTACAGAAAATTGGAATAAAGATCAACATAAACATCATTTCCGCCCTTTTTATTGCTCATGAAAACCACACATTGCATGTTGTACCAACATACAGCGAGACCTTCAGATGTGGTGGTCCAGATTGCTGTACACACCGGTACCTCTAATACCCAGTAGCACATCCTCTTGCATTGATGCTTGCGTGTGTTCGTCGTGGCATACTATCAACAAGTTCATCAAGGGACTGTTGGTCCAGATTGTCCCACTCCTCAACGGCGATTAGGCGCAGATCCCTCAGAGTAGTTGGTGGGTCACGTCGTCCATAAACAGCCCTTTTTGATCTATCCCAGGCACGTTCGATAGGGTTCATGTCTTGAGAACATGCTGGCCACTCTAATCGAGCGATGTCATCCTGAAGGAAGTCAGTAATACAAATGTGCACGATGAGGGCGCGAATTGTCGTCCAATATGTTGCCGATATGGTTGCACTATCGGTCGGAGTATGGCATTCACGTATCGTACACCCGTTACGGCGCCTTCCATGAACACCAGCGGCGAACGTCGGCCCCACATAATGCCACCCGAAAGCAGCAGGGAATCTCCAACTTGCTGCACTCGCTGGACAGTATGTCAAAGGTGTTCAGCCTGACCGTGTTCCCTCCAAACAGGTCTCCGACGATTGTCTGGTTGAAGGCATATGCGACACTCATTGGTGAAGAGAACGTGATGCCAATCCTGAGCGATCCATTCGGCATGTTGTTGGGCCCATCTGTACTGCGCTGCATGGTGTCGTGGTTGCAAAGATGAACCTCATCATGGACGTCGGGAGTGAAGTTGTGCATCATACTGCCTATTGCGCACAGTTTGAGTCGTGAGACGACGTCCTGTGGCTGCACGAAAAGCATTATTCAACATGGTGGCGTTGCTATCAGATTTCCTCCGAGTCATAATCCGAAGGTAGCGGTCATTGACTGCAGTAGTAGCCCGTGGGCGGCCTGAGAGAGGCATGTCATCAACAGTTCCTGTCTCTCAGTATCTCCTCCACGTCCGAACAACATCGCTTTGGTTCACTCCGAGACGCCTGGACACTTCCCTAGTTGAGAGACGTTCCTGACACAAAGTAGCAATGCGGACGCGATCGAACCGCGGTATTGACCGTCTAAGCATGGTTGAGCTACAGGCAACACCAGCCGTGGACCTTCTTTCTGCCGAGCAGTTCTAGGCACTACGGTCGCAGGTTCGAATCCTGCCTCCGGCATGGATGTGTGTGATGTCCTTAGGTTAGTTAGGTTTAAGTAGTTCTAAGTTCTAGGGTACTGATGACCTCAGCAGTTAAGTCCCATAGTGCTCAGACCCATTTGAACCATTTTTAAACCTCCTTTCTGATGGTACCCGCTCCGTCTAATACGGGCTGCTCATTCATGGTTGTTTACATCTTTGGTAAGGTTTGGTGACATTTCTGAACAGCCAAGTGGACTGTGTCTGTGATACAGTACCCACAGTCAACGTGTATCTTCAGGAGTTCTGGGAACCGGGGCCATGCAAAACATTTTTTATATGTGTAATAGCGCCAAAGAATCTCTCTCTCAGAGATATTAAAATATGTACATTCATGTGACAGTAGAAAATTTCATTATATGCAATTTACATTCAATGAGCGATAATTAAAAATAAAGAAAAGTAGGAACCAGTTTGTTAGAAAATGATAGCCTACTTAAACAGGTCGTTTCTAACCTGGGTTTTGCAGCAGGGCACCACAATCCCAAGGAAGTTTCACTAGAGGGAATAAAGAACCGAAAACTAATATAAACATCAACAAATGTGTGTGTAGACGCGGACAGCCTCTAAAGATGAACCTGTCGGTTCGAAACAGGTAAAAGCGCTATTAATGTAAATAAATATCATTATCAATATTGCCTGGTTCACGTTTTCTTCCTTGCGGCCGGCCGGAGTGTCCGTGCTGTTCTGGGCGCTACAGTCTGGAACCGAGCGACCGCTACGGTCGCAGGTTCGAATACTGCCTCGGGCATGGATGTGTGTGATGTCCTTAGGTTAGTTAGGTTTCATTAGTTCTAAGTTCTAGGCGACTGATGACCTCAGCAGTTAAGTCGCATAGTGCTCAGAGCCATTTTTCTTCCTTGCGAAAATCAACGTGTATTTTGTACAAAGCCGCGATCTGAGTGTGTCAGTTGTCGACAAAATGAACTTTGTGATTATGGTGCCAGCAAAATGCCGAGGGCATCAACATACAATCGTTGGGAACTCGCCTACACAACTGAAGGGCAGAGTGAATTGTGGCAGAAGTGATGTAAGAGGAAAGTACATTAAACAAGCGATGAGCACAGCAACTACGACAGTACGCCTGCGCCGCAACTACTGTATAAACACAAACTGGACATTCCATTAATAGGCCGAAGAAACTTAGCAGGGAATAATCTTCGTTATCCTTCATCGGGTTTTTAATTACTTTCGGCGATCCTGCGACTGAACGTAAGGAGCCTTGTTTGACTTTCGCCAAGGAATGTTAATTCGGGCTTTCCGGCGCAGTCCCTCTTTTTCCCAGGAGTTCGTCGGCCTGCGACGCTCCGCCTCGCGGACGCCACGGCGCATGTATTAAGGAGGCGGCGCGGCGCGGCGCAGTTTGCTGTTGACACTGACGTCGTCCGGAAGAGCAGAGCCTGGGAATCGTGGCGTCGTACCCCGTGAATAAACAGGGGCGGGGCGGGCCGAGGCTGCTAAGCCCCGCGGAGTAACGGCCAGTGGCGCCGCTACGGTGCGGGTCCAAAGGTCGTGCGCTGCCCCCCTACGCTTCTGTCGAGTCACGCCACCTTTCGCATTGCTGCGCGCTTCCTGGTCTCATTTGACGCGGCCGTCTTCCGGAGAACGCTAACTGTTCTCCTTCCACTGCGCTCTTTGTCAACGCCTTGCCTTGCCCTTGTCATCGTCGATCTAGCATTCACGTGCCAAGAGCTTTAGATGTCCGAAACGATAGCTGTCTCTGTGAACGTCTAAAGCTCTTCCTACATTATCCGCTCTGCCAGTCTCCTATATATTCTACAATTACAATGAGCAACACTTAATTTAGTAAACAAAACACATACGCCGCCTAATCAAGAGTATCTGTACACGCGTATGCAATGCGAAATTGACCAGTAGATTTCGCGAGAGGTGCACGCGCCAGTATAAAAGGAGACAGCGTATTGTGAGTAGGGAAGCAGTAACATCAGAAGAGTCGGGCAGGAGAGCTCAGTGACTTCGAACGTGGACTAGACATTGGATGACACCCGAGTAACAAATCCATGAGGGACGTTTCAGCCGGCCGGTGTGGCCGTGCGGTTCTGGCGCTTCAGTCTGGAACCGCGTGACCGCTACGGTCGCAGGTTCGAATCCTGCCTCGGGCATGGATGTGTGTGATGTCCTTAGGTTAGTTAGGTTTAAGTAGTTCTAAGTTCTAGGGGACTGATGACCACAGATGTTAAGTCCCATAGTGCTCAGAGCCATTTTTGGACGTTTCAGCCCTGGTAAAACTGCCCCAGTCGACTATGGTGATGTGACTGTGAAGTGGAAAAGCGAAAGAACGACCACAGCTAAACCAAGACCTAGCAGGCCTGTATACTGACGGACGGGGACCATCGACAACTGCAGCCGGTTTTAAAAATTTGTTTGGAATCAGCGGAAGAAACCACTGGAGAGTTACAGAGTTCTATCAGTAGTCCAGCTAGCACAGTGATTGTGTGTAGGTAGTTAAAAGGAATGAGGTACCAAAAAAAATTCTGTAGCGAGTGCTATGCGACACTTGAGGAAGTGTCAAAAGCGATGCCCCTGCACAGTCAATTATTGGAAACGAGTGATTTGGAATGACGAATCACGCTATATCCAGTGACAGCCCAATGGAAGGAGTTCAGGCTTGGCGAATGACTGGACAACGATACCTGCCTTCATGTTTGTGCCAACAGTGAAGTACGGAGGAGGTGGTTTTACGGCGTGGAGAAGTTTTTGTGGTTAGGTTGTGAACCCCTTATTGCGCTTAGAAAAACGCTAAATGAGTTTTACAGCATTGTGTAATCTGTCCAGTGGAGCAGCGGTTCAGAGACGATGTTTGCTTAAATCAGCGTATCAGTGCACCCAGTCATAAAGCAGCATCTGTGAGGCAATGGTTTGTAGACAATTACACTTCTAAAAACCACTGATCTACCCTTAATCCCGACATGAACCAATGGAATACTTATGAAAAGAGCTAGGATGTCGACTTCGCGTTAGAGCCCAGTGTGCAACATTACTTCCTCAGGCTCTGACTCTTGAGGAAGAATGGCCTGCGTCTCAAATACAGAGACATGTAAACTGGCAGAATACGGCGGTGCTGTCGGCAGCACCTATATAAGAGAACCTGTGTCTGGCGCAGTTGTGAGATCGGTTACTGCCGCTAAAATGGCTGGTTATCAAGATTTAAGTAACTTTGAACATGGTGTTATAGTCGGCGTACGAGCGATGGGATACAGCATCTCCGAGGTAGCGATAAAGTGGGAGCTCTCCAGTACGATCATTTCACGAGTGTAGCGTGACTATCAGGAATCCGGTAAAACATCAAATCTCCGGCATCGCTGCGGCCGGAAAAAGATCCTGCAAGAACGGGACCAGCGAAGGCTGAAGAGAATTGTTCAACGTGACAAAAGTGCAACCATTCCGCAAATTGCTGCAGATTTCAGTGCTTGGTTATCGACAAATGCCAGTGTGTGAACCATTCAACGGAACATCGTCGATATGGGCTTTCGGAGCCGAAGGACTACTCTTCATATTGCCTGGCCGGACGAGTCTCGTTTCGAATTGTATCGAGCGGATGGATGTGTAGGAGTATGGAGACAACCTCACGAATCCATGGACCCTGCATGTCAGCAGTTCTAAGTTCTAGGGGACTGATGAGCTCAGATGTTAAGTTCCATAGTGCTCAGAGCCATTTTTGAACAAGACTGCAGCGTCAGGTACCTTGACAAGAAATAGGCTTAATATTTGGTACATATAAAGATTATTTGTGTTTTGGTTGGCAGGAGAGGCAACACCGTGTTACTAGAGGAGGCCGAAAGGCACGCGTTTTAGCTCACGCAGGTTGCCGTGAGGTGTGGAACAGGACAAGGAAATTAGAATTTAGAAAAACGGACGTAGCTGGTGGAATACTTAACTTTAGTCCGTTAATGAAGAACGTCGGTCTTGACGGTAAATGAATCAATATCAGTAGCAACTGATAATGGCGCCTTGCTAGCTCGTAGCAAATGACGTAGCTGAAGGCTATGCTAAACTATCGTCTCGGCAAATGAGAGCGTATTTTGTCAGTGAACCATCGCTAGCAAAGTCGGTTGTACAACTGGGGCGAGTGCTAGGAAGGCTCTCTAGACCTGCCGTGTGGCGGCGCTCGGTCTGCAATCACTGATAGTGGCGACACGCGGGTCCGACGTATACTAACGGACCGCGGCCGATTTAAAGGCTACCACCTAGCAAGTGTGGTGTCTGGCGGTGACACCACAATTTGAATGTGTGGTGTCTGTTCTTTCGGACATGTCTTATTCTCCTCGATGGCCAACGAATCCACCTTCTTCAGTGTGGATGCACATCTACGTCTGTCCGCCTGCGGGAATGTCAACAGTAGCGAGCATGGAGAACATGGACTGCGGATAGGTGGCGCTTGGTGGGACTGCGGGTCGGGCGAGAGGCGTGCCCAGATATTATGCGCAGTTGCGGTAAGCAGTGTCTTCGCCTGGCGCAGTGAGTAACGCAACTGCCCAGTAAGCAGGAGGTCCTGGGTTCGGCACACGTTTTTACTCGTCGCTGCTGATTCCGCGTTAGGTCCCGATGCAGATGACATCGATAGTCCTTTTCCTTTTCTTTTTCCCCCGCCACCTTTAGTTTACATATAACACATAAAGAAGCTAGCAGTACAAAATAACCGATACTACATCTCCATCTGTACTGCCCGAACCACTTACTGTGTGTGGCGGAGGATACTGTGCGTACCACTGTCACTTATTCCCTTTCCTATTCTGTCGCGAAAGGTTCGCGGGAAGAACGATTGTTACGTGCTTAAATGTTGTTTGGCGTGAGAAAGAAAAATTTATTAGGATATGGCAGTTACTAAATCCCTTCCGCACAGCATCAGCATCGAAATACGAATGTGACTTTCGAAGTGCTAGCGAGTGGTTATAGTGTTGTGAAAGATGTGAATGCGAGTATTGCGTTACAGAATGTGCGTGTTGCAACCAAGATCACAACGCCACACGCGTCAGAACGCGCAGTACCACATTAGCCCCACGTCGATACTGCATTCATTTCCACCTCGGCGACGATGTCGAGCAGATGCGCCTCGGAGGGAGGTGCATATCATTCGAAGTGTAATGCAGTGCCGTAAACGATCGCGATGCTTTTCTAAGACTATTTTTAAAGCCCAGAAAAAAGTAAAAAATTAAAAAGTGATTATTCTGGCAGAGACAAAACGGTAACGCGCTCTGAAGCCATCCCATTGCATATACACATTTGTATACAAGTGCACTCATGTCGTCATACGGCCATAATATTCACTCTGTTGCTCTGTGACTATAGCGCTCTTATTTAGAACTTAGTATAAAATGGCTTTTACTATCAAATATCGTCTGACTAGTATTCATTCGTCTTTTTAAACTATGTTTCTCTTCTTTTAGTCAATACATATGCATTTAGTCTCCCTACTAATACTGTTACTGTTTTATAATACCTTTCTTTTTTACTATTACTTAACATATTATTGTTAATAATTCTGTAATTGTTATTACTGCGGTGAGACATAACCTTGTATTAAATCAAAACATGTATTATATCGAAAAGCGTTATAAACACGACCTATATCATTATATAAATAGAGAGAGTAGGACTAAAGGAAGCAATAAAAAACATAAATAATTTTTTATGAGAGCGAATAATATACAAAAACCCTCTGAAGATACCACAAAAATGCTGAAACAGTGTCTGGGCAAATCAAAAATAATCAACTGTGTCTTGCGTAACCAGAATTTTCTTCCCAAAAAATCAGTCTTGACGAGACATTTTCAGAATCTCTTTTAGATTTCACTTAGCTTGATTCGCAGTTACAAGTAATACCGTGAGCCTTCGTGGTTGTGATCGTTTGCCATCAACTATTTCGCTATTGCAGTGCCGTGTGATTTTATTTATCATTTGGCAGTCGCCGGTGCTGCTGACCTCTTCAGCAAGGGCTGCTGTGCGCACAGGGTCATGGTATGTGTTTGCTACATTATTATTAACGACGTAGCGCGGATGTTGTGTCAGTGTGCACTTCCCACTGGAGACTGCGGGAGCAGCATTGTGTAAACAATGGAGTATATTTCAGCCAAAGTGACGTTCGACGACAGCGCAATAGACATTGTTTTTTATACTCAGATTAAGGCTATTTACTTCTGAAATGTAGACCACGGAGGGGCTGTTTTCGAGCTTCACTTCGACATACATGCAAGGTTTGCATGTTCAACTTTCCTTCTATAGCAATAAGTTGTTTTGTGCATTACGTCAGCTATAAAAAAGGGAGAAAAATTTACTTCTCGATTTTTGTGTCACATGTTTTTCTGTGCCGTCTTCTCTGTTTAGAAATTATCTATAAGATCTAAGCTTTTAGGATTTTACGAACTGCTAAGAATATAATACACATCTCAGAGTGGATAAATCTTCACAGCGGAACAAGATTTTATCGGATTTCTTATCTCAGCAAATACTGTTGCCCATAAGAGATCGTCCAGTATGATGCGATATGTGTATCAGTGTCATCTTCATTCATTACTTTCCATTGTTTTATTCTACATTTACATTTATGTGTGTATTACGCTGTGGATTATTTAGCGAAGGGTACTACATACGGTTACTTGCCCTTTTATTTGGCACCTGATGCCAAGAAAAATTATTGTTTGATTCCATACGGCAACCAATCTCTTATTTATTTTTGACGAACCATACGCGATGTATACGATATAGAGACTATATCTCGAATATTTATTTTTAACAGACTTTCGCGAAAGTAACATTTTTCTTTTTAAAATATTTGTAAGATAAAGTCGGACTCTCCAACTGTCTTAGTTGGTAGTAACTACTACTATGTTTTTCCCGAGTTTTATATATATATATTGCTTTCTTATGGCAACTGTTACATTACTCTGTAAATGAAAATCAGTTGTTCCACAACGTTGAGGGCCATTTCATGTAACCTGTCACTGAACATGTAATATAACCTCATTAATTATTCTGCAAAATATGTTTTCTGTCTTGTATAGTCTTGTAGAACGGACAGCTTATTTAATGCAATCTTAATTACTTTTCGTCTTTTTGTTTTAGGTGAGTGTACTTCAATATTGGCCTCTTTGAACTCCTTTGGTAAGTACTAATTGCACTACAGAATGATAGATGTACACCAGACGTAGATAGACGAAGATTTCAGATTAAGCTTAAGTTTTTGTTTTTGTGGTTTTTTCGAGAATGGGATTGTAGTTTATAAACTCCACAGCAGTAGGTCGATGGTTTTGTGGAAAGGCGCGGCCAAAAGTAGGTAATCAAAAGGGATGTATTCTTTAGTGAATGTTGTCAGTGTAAAGGCAGTTCAGTTGACCGGTTGTTGATGGTTGAACCGCGTACTCGAAAAAAGAACTAAGACTTGTTCTGTCTAATAGAATAAATCATTTCGTTTGCCGATAGTATCTGAATTTTGCCGGGCAAGAAAACTGCTTCGTCATTTCAGTGGAACTGCGGTCCTCTTCCTAGAAGGGGCTGTCGCAGAAGATTTCCAGGAAGTAGGGATACGTGTGGGCTGGGAGGTAATAGATGGACCGCGTCGTGAGGAGTGATATATATCTTCTCTCCTCGTTGTACCAGACCTGGTGGCGTGGGGATTTCTATAAGTGACAGGGTTGCTAATGGAGTACTTAAAGCTGGTCAGTCCGTTCCAAAATTATCCCAGTAACGTATGTTAGACTGTGAAATATTCTAATACTTCACCGTTTGCATACATGTCATAAGCTCACCGAGCAAAAACTTAGTCACCCTTGTGTGCACGTACAGACAAATCGTCAAGATGATGCAGCGATCGAATCACGTGCTCAACCGTGCGCGCACTGCCTCTACGTGAACATCAGGAAGAAGCGACCGTGAGACGCTGGTGTTTCAAGCGGACATTGTACGGAAACGTGAGTAAATGTAAGGATGTGACAGAGTGGCAAAATGCTGCAATTCTGTCCGGCCGTGCCCATGGCCATACGGTGTGTGAAGTTGCTGGATTTGGTGATGTTTCGCAGTGGACTATGCACCTTGTGTACAAGCATTGGTGTAACACACGTGCCCACCGAACATGACGACAGAAGTGTGGTCGCAAAAAGATTCTGACAGACGGATGGGAGACACGTTTCACAGCTTGTGAACCAAGATCGCTTCCAAAGGAATTGCTGCAGGCCACGAATAAAGGTCGATCCCATCCTATTAGTGAAAGAACATTGGGAGGGGAACTGCACGCAGTGAACATTTGGAGCCTGTCACATCGCAGGACATTGCTCACACAGGCACATAAAGCTGTGTGTCTTCAAAGGGGCTAGAAATTCTCGAACGTTGACAATAGCTGACTGGCGGAACCTACTGTGTTCTGATGAATCAAGTTTTTGCCTATATTCAAATGACGCACGCCGTCCAGCGGGCCGAAGGTCGAACGAAGCATTTCGTCCTGAATGTGCGCACTGTTAGGTGGGACTGGGTCTGTGATATTGGGGCTGGGGGGTCGTGTTCTACTCACCATGAATTGGGCCTTCTCTCTGAGGCGACCACTACGTGAACCACCACGTTTACTTAAATTCTGAATGTTTAGGTGTTGCCTTTCAGTCAACATCCGCATGATGAGTATGCTACTGTTACTCTTATTTTTCAAGACGACAACACCAGAGTTCAAAGGGCTGGAAGAATACGTTGTTTTCTGAATACTGCTCCACCCTATTACATCTCGACTGTCCTACAATAACACCTGGTTTGAACACCACAGAAAATCTGTGGGATATGTTGGAATACATAAAACGCCGAAATCAACATCCCCACAGTTTGGTGGAATTGCGCGTTCAGGTCTTCAGCGAGTGGCTTAAGTAGGATGCGACGAACCTTGATAACTTTGTGGACTCACTTGCTAACCGAATACAGGCGGTTATCAAGTCTAGGGGAGGTGTTACACCCTATTAAATGATTTCTGTGGGGGTGACTAATATTTTGTCGGTGAGCTTATATTAGCCTTCGAGCTTTAAATTTTTTTTGCCGATATGTTGACCATTTAGAACAACGGGAGTACCACTGTAGTTTAATGAGGAACGGAAAAGCTATGTTGAAATCCGGCTTCTACCATGCTGCTGTTCACACCATAATTGTATCAGCTAATAGTACGAACTAGATTCCGAAGAACAGCTCAGCGCGTCCATGTAAGAGTAAACGAAGCAGACGTCTAAGACTAGAATCTCGCGAGCAGTATGATATTTCGTTCTGCTATATTCACTTGGAAGTTAAAAGGTAAAATTGAAAGGTAAAATTTTCATCAAGTCGAAAGTTGAGTCCTAAGCCACAGTACTGTGCTAGGCATGGTTTTATTGGATATGATATGTCATTGCCCTCTCCCGACAATTTAATTGAATTATCTCGGCAGTTACAGGCGGACTACAATTTCACATCTATTCTCAGCTATCAAGTAGTAACTTGGTCTTTTTTCGCATTTACAAATCATTCCAGAGGTGAAAGAAGGAACATGTCATACCAGAAATCCTATGACTGACTGGGAGTCAACCCCTATATAATTTTGGATTTGTAGATGAAGAAGGTCAAAGTGATCCCATACTCAGGGAAGGAGTAAATGCTGGCAGGAATCTTGCGTCGCCGTTACTGGCTAAGTCCTAGTGGAGGTGGTTTGCCACTGTGTGTGTCCAACGTGCTGTGAAATCTCTAAGCGTGAAGCTGCGTCCAGTGGATGACTTTTGAAGTGATCGGTGTCTGTAATATTTTGTTTTGTTACGGCTGGAGGGAAGGAAGAATGTGAAATCCGGTGCCAGCAAATAGCCTAGTCCTGTCGAATAACAGTAAGGGGGCCGCCGCGCTTAACGTCCACATCCGATGGACTGATCACCATCAACAGCTAGCAACAGAGAACGGAGTCAGACAGGGTGGTAGCCTGTGTTCTCTCCAGCCCACCCCCCTCCCCAACCTGATGTTATCAAATGTAAACATTAAGCAAGTAGTAATGGAAACAAAAGAGAAATGTCGAAACGGTACTAATGTTCAGGGAAGAGAAATAAAAACTTCGAGCTTTACTAATAACTTTGTAATTCTGCCAGAGATGGGGAAGAATTTGGGAGATCAGTTGAACGGAATGGGTAGTGTGTTTAAAAGAGAGCCAGATTAAGTCAGGTGATGACGAGAGAATTAGATTAAGAAATCGGACGCTAAAAAGTGTATTGGAGCTCTCTTATTTGGGCGGCAGAATAAACGACGACTGCAGATGTCAAAAGATTACTGCCGTCATCGTATTTCTTGCGTAGGGATAATGAGAATAAACTAGAGATTAGGGCTTGTACAGAGGCGTACAGTCATCTTTCCCTCTTTCAATACGCGATCGTAACAGGGGAGAAAAAAAAAAAAAACGATAATACTGATGCAGTGTACTCTTCACCATTCACTTTATAGTTGCATGTAAAGTGTTTTTGTAGATTTAGATGTTTTGAAATGTGGCGCTACAAAAGAATGCCGTAGCTTAGACGAGTAGATCGGATAACTATAAACAGCTACAGCATCGAATTGGGGAGGAAGAAGCTTTGTGACGCAGCACGACTAAAAGGAGAAGTTGATAGAAGACAGCCTGAGACTCCAAGGAATAGAGTGTGTGTATGTTCGTTTGTTTGTGTGTGTTTGAGGGGGTGGAGGAGGGGGCGGAGACCACGACTTGAATGCATCTTTCTTTTTCCATCAGTCTTCTGAACGGTTTTATGTGGCCCGCAACAAATTCCTCTCGCGTACCATTATCTCCATTCACAGCAGCACTTGTACCTTATGCCCTCCACTATACTGCGCAACAAAATTAAAGGGGCGCTTTTTAAAACCCTACTGTTTTCTCCCATTTCGATGCAGAAGGTACCATGTTGCTCGAACGTACCTACAACCTTCCTCTGTAATAGCGAAAAAGCCTGCCGGCCTATGTCATCCTTAGGCTCGGCTACACTTCAAACAGCAACGCAGCGATAACTGCAAAAAAGGTGAAACGTGAGTTAGTAATGTGACATTGGCAACACATTCCACCACAATACTGCCCACCGTCACAGTGGGCCTGTCACACCGTGGGAAGCTCGTGACACCTTCTCTTACCCACATCTTACCCGTTTCTGGACTACTTTCCGACAGAGGTCAGAATCACGACGCAAAGCGTTGAGATCACGCGTCTTTGTTTTTTTTAATGGATGGCCGAGGGAAACATTTCTTACACATCGCTGCTCAGAATCGCTAAGAAAAGGCGAGGAGATGGCATAAAGTGCGTGAATGATACCACAACTTCAAATGCTGCGTTTATTTTCACAAATTTCGCACTCGAGAACGACAGTTTGCAGTGCGACGTGCAATCGAACGGCGTTCTTGACAACTTTTTACAGTGATGACATTACCCTGTTGATTCATCCCTTTTCTGAGGACGTCGCGGGGTGCAACCCTATTGAACGTGGTCTCACCCCTGTGTGATGTGATGTGATCGCACTATTTGCTATGGTATACTGATTGTAACAACTAGGGACCGTTAAGGACCATTCGACGACATTTGAACATGATCCGAAGCAAACAAGGATACTCTCTCAACCCTCCTTTGTCGCTCCCCGTCGAGTAACGCGTGCACGGAATTGGGGGATGGGGGGAGGGGTGTCAGATGGTGCGACACTTAGACGCTGGTGAATAAGACGTCAAAGGTTGCCCGTAAGACCCCCTCCACCCCCTGTTTGGTAACAGCCCTTTGTCACCATCAGCACACGTTTGCTGGACGCTTTAATAACGTCTCTTTACAGAAACACTCATCCTCCGATTCACACCCACAAGCTTCGACACCAGCGCTTGCTGGCCATAAGTGAAGTCTGGGTGTCGAAAAGGTTGCTTATGGCAACGGGGAGGGGGGGGGGGGTAGAACTCGTCAGTACTGGACGTTTCTAAGTGCACAACAACAAATGCGTCCGGGTGGTTCCGAGGGTGTTGTTGAACTGGACGGGAGGGAGATATAGGGACGTCTAGCAAACTGCTGATTTAAAAAAGTATCATAGCCAACACAACACAAGAAATATAAAAAATTTCGGTCCTATAAACGTATTGCGTTGCCGAGAGGGACGTAAACCGGCTGTGTAACAAGACGCTTGTCTTGTGGGTGTTTGCGAGTTGCCGGCCGAAGTGGCCGTGCGGTTAAAGGCGCTGCAGTCTGGAACCGCAAGACCGCTACGGTCGCAGGTTCGAATCCTGCCTCGGGCATGGATGTTTGTGATGTCCTTAGGTTAGTTAGGTTTAACTAGTTCTAAGTTCTAGGGGACTAATGACCTCAGCAGTTGAGTCCCATAGTGCTCAGAGCCATTTGAACCATTTTTTTTGTTTGCGAGTTTGTGACGAAGAGTGAGAGCACGTACTTGCACAGTGGCAGCAGCTCAGCTCATCGAGCAGAGAGGCGTCAGGGCGCAGGTGTGTGGCTCGTAAAAAGCCGGCGGATGCCAGCGTCCAGGGGCAGCGGGAAGAGGCAAGCCGTCCTGACCTCACGTAGCGCGCAGACCGTGCCCGGGTGTATGCTTTGCTGCTTCGCACACGACGTTTCTAGAAGGGGCTGCTTACACACGTTTAAATTCAGCTGCCCAAAATTTCACGGAGGTAAATGATGATGCAGAGCCCCGTAAACAGTGTCCAACTCGTGTTTAATTTGGGTAGGTATAATACTTCCTTTCAAAAACGAAAATGTAATGACCGCTCGATAGTCGATTTTGTCCATTTTTGCAAAAACACGCGCATCGACTCACTAAAACGACTGTCAAACAAGAACTGCGCGTTCAAAATGGCTGAAATTTTTCTGGGTGCTTTATTAGGCATGCGTGAATTCCCTAATTTTTATTGAGGTCGGAAGCTTTACAGACTACCCTCGTACACTTAGTGAAAACATAGAATGCAGCAGGAAGAAAACTGGTACCATCAGAGTGGTTGCTGTTCGACGTAGTGTGCGTGCACGCTGCAACTATACAGCCTCGTAACAGGGCCAAATAGGTTTAGGGAAACTAGAGCAACACAGACTAGCAACAGATTACGATAATTTATTAGAAAGTACGCATTATGTATCTTGAGCGTGAAGAGGTTGCGTAGCATTGTAGTATAAAGTTCACTTGCACTGATCCATCAGTGAGTACTGGTGCAGTCATGGATCCAGTTGACGATGACTAATATAGCTTGTCAGATGTCCACTTGGGCTCTTCTGGCCACCAAGTATACATGAATCTGATCTGTCTTAATCTCTTTAGGATTGGTGATTAAGTATGTAAAGAAAAATGTTTTCATCATTCGTTTTGTTGTCGTTACACTTAGTTACAGTTTAAAGCACAATATTTTAATTTTTTATTTTCTGAAATGTTTTAGGTAAACAGAAAAAATATAACACATATTAAGATTATTGATCATGGAATTGTAAGAAGCAGTTGATTTTAAGTGCACTCAAACATGTATTACATTTCTTGCGCACGATTCTGCAACCGTATAGTGAAATTTAGAGGCATTCTTCGACTTTACGTTTTGGAAAAGGTGATCAGCCCATCGACTTAGATTTCTTGGCTGCAACAAATCTTCTCTTAGGTGTGTTATCATAAGATGCACAACTGTCAGATCTCTCCCATTCATCCACAGATGAACAGAGCGGTTCTAGGCGCTTCAGTCTGGAACCGCGCGACCGCTACGATCGCAGGTTCGAATCCTGCCTCGAACATGGATGTGTGTGATGTCCTTAGGTTAGTTAGGTTTAAGTAGTTCTATGTTCTATGGGACTGATGACCTCAGAAGTCAAGTCCCATAGTGCTCAGAGCCATTTGAGCCATTTGAACTATTTGAACCATGAGGAGCTTCTAACGTGAGAAGAGTTTGTCAGCTCATTAGCTGGATTCACTCTAAAATTTGTTAATGTCTTACATTTTACTACTCCTTCCTTTGTACAAGATCTTTTATTCATAACCCAACAATCAACAATAGCTTATTCAGTAAAATGATTAAATAGTCCAACATGCTTTTTTTTCTGGTAATTTATCACTTAACAAGCAAGTACCTTGTAGTTCACTTCCAACACTATAGGATAAAAAATGATAGAAAGGTAAACCAACAGCTAAATCGCAACTGACGTTCAGTGCAGAGTGCCCGGGCACGGACTGAGTCAAATCCGACCCGCCCAGTAAACAAAACGTACTGTAAATTAGACGGCGCGGATAGAATACATTATGCGGGACGGGGGTACCGAACGTGTTAAGGTACGGTGTTGAGATTGTCGAAATAACTGTTGATACAGTGCGTCTGAATTGAGCTGTGAGTCTGTTTATACCCGCATATGGAGGATGGACAACCGGTTCAGAATTATTTGATGACATAAGGCGGAAGGATAATACAATCTGTGCATTGTGCGGCCTGTATGGCGTCTAACCATAACTATGTTGTGCCTCTGTGGAGGCTGGCCTTGCCATGTGTCGCCCATCTGTCTATTACTGTGTCTTCTGAAGAACTAAGCACGTCAAAAGCAACGAGTTCCGTAATTAATTGCAGGTACTTATCTGCGTAAGGCAGTAACACAGCATGTCACCAGAGAAGCCAAAGCAAAGTGACGTCGAAAACTGGCTACGCTAGCGGCTTGTTGCTGTCCACTGGCACGGCTCCATACCTGTACCTGCGAACAAATAAAAAAATGATTACGTCAATTTATTTTTTCGAAATGATGAGTTGAACTTTACTCCTCGTACGTTGCAGTAGTTACGTACACATGATCAGGCACACACAGGAGAGGTGGACCAAACCAGTTTCCCGACTGAAGACCACGACGACAACCTGACGTCAATGTTACTTTGAACGTATTACAACAGGTTTTTAGAATTAACTTCCGCGTCTTTATTTCTGCCACCTGATAGGGAGTAAGCCTGCGTTGTCATCGGAAAAACTGTCGCGCCTCATTAGTTAGAGTATTTTTATTTATTTATTGCCAAATTATAGATCTGTTACCTGATGTTTAAAACAGGTCGTACATCTTATAATTTTCGTTTTTCATCTTTTTACAGTTTTCTTTCCTTTTGTTTTATCTGCAACATTTACAAAGAATGGTACTTTTCAAAATAACAATAATTTAAGGTTGAAATATAAATAAAATTTTCTTGTTTTTTAAGAAGAATATAAAAAGAAGATAGGATAGATGAGAGATTTGTTAGTACCATCACCGAGTGTGACTGACGGTGAATACCTCGGAATGGTTTCTTCGAGCCGTTGACCGCCAGTCTCTCTCTCACACACACACAAACACACACAAATGGTTATTAGTGGAGAAATAATGTTGCTTATCCTATTTGTTACTAATCCTATGTATTAACTACTTTAGGTGCGCATCCATGTACAGCATTTGGTGTTTTCTTGGCTAGATTGCCAGCAATTTGCTTATTTACTGTCACATCTCAGCTTCCTCCTCCTGTTCCTCCTCATTGTCACTATTTTCACTGTCACTGTGGGTATCGCTGTCCATCCTCTGGAGATTTCTCTTACGCTGCATATAGGCATGTCTCTGATGTCGTGTCCGCATATACTCTTCATGTGTTGTTTTTGAAATACTGTTTGTCAGTGCGTTTAATTGTGCCCATTGTTCTTCGTCTCTTAATGCTGTCTATATATCTATGTCTGTATCTGTGTAATCTACGTGTAGTGTATGTCTGTTGTTCGCGTATTGCCCGCAGAAAAAGACAGTGTGTTCTGGGGAACCTTCTTCCCCGCATGTGCATGTAGGTGTCTTCCTCAGACTCACGCGGTTTAAGTGCGTAGGATAAGGTCCGTGCCGGTTAATAAATGTACCATACCGCGGCTGGGATCGATATGTCTCATTCTTAACCGCTCCCTTATGTCAGGGAGGAAGTCGTGCAGTCTACGTCCCTTATCACTTACATCCCACTCACCTTGCCATGTATCCAAACGCCAACTTTAAGGTGACGTATCGTCTCTATGGGCACACCGGTTATTGTGTGTACCTTATCTAGTCTCCCCACCTTTAACCAGTACCTTGCAGCTCTGTATTTGATCGTAATATCTATGGGGCATATTCCGCACCACACACAGTGCATCCGCTGAAGTGATAACGAAGGCTCCAGATAGCCTAAGTAGGACACTTCTCTGCCCTCGTCTGACGGATGCTTTGTTGGTTACCACGTTCAGTCTATGTGCCCACGTGCTAGCTTCAAAGCTGAATACTGATTCGAAGTGCGCACAGTGGTATGTACGTATGACTGGTAGAGGTAGTCTGTACTGTTTTGAATTTAGCCTCACCAGTTTGTGGAGTATTTTTTCTGCTTTGTCTGTTGTTAGCCTTATGTGTTCGCGGAAATTCAATTTTTCATCTATGTGTACCCCAAGATAGCGCGTAATGCATGCTCGTTTGATGTTTGTGTCCCCAATTTTAACCGAAGGATTCCTTTGGAGTGGTCCTTTCAGTAAAGTGTATGTTGTTTTGTTTTCGGCTATCCTGAGTTTGTTGTTGTGACACCACTGAGTAATTGTTTGTAGTAATACACTGGCTTTCTCTTCTAACTGGGCTCTGTTGTTTGCAGTGACTATAACTAATAGGTCATCTGCGTAGGCGACAATTCCGTCTGACCTCTCATCCCCATCCAGAAACTGTAGGAGGGGTTCGATTGTTATGTCCCAGAAGATGGGGCCGCAGATCGACCCTTGAGGACAGCCTTTGGTAATTCTTTTAATTACTTTCCGGCTGTCCATCTGCCATTCGACTACTCGGTCTTTACAGTAGTCTAGAAAACTGTTGTACAGTGATTGCGGTACCTCCAGATGTCTTAGCCTCTGAAACAGTGTTGGCCACCAAAGATTATCAAATGCTCCGGCAATGTCAATCATTATTGCCATGGTGTATTTCTGTTTTGTGGTGTTAACTATGTGCAGGGCCTGGTTGATGGTATCATCTATTGATCTGCCAGATCTGAAGCCGAACTGGTGTTGGCTCATACCCCTGAGAGCTCTGTGTGTTTGCAGGCGCTTACACAATAGCTTCTCCTGAATCTTTGTTAGGGTGTTTATTAGGCATATTGGCCTGTAAGTCTTTGGATCTGAAGGATCCCTGTCCGCTGATTTCTTAATAATGACTGCTTTGGAGGTTTTCCATACTGTAGGTACCCTGCCCAGCCGTAAGGCATCGTTCAGTAACGTTGTTAGGAACGGGGTGATCTGCGGTGCTAGTGTTTTCAGTGTTTCCGAGTGGATACCATCTGGTCCAGGTGCTTTTTTGTTTTTGAGCTCTGAGATTGCTAGCGCAACCTCTTCTTGCGCAAAAGGACAGGTGACAGTTGCAGTGTTGTATGGTGTGTGTAGGTTTTCTTTTAGTGTTTATACAGCAGAAACTCCGCTGTATTCCTCCATCCCCTCGTCATCGTGCCGTCATCCTTCCTTAGCGTTCCCAGAACTAGTGGGGTTTTTATCTTCTCTGTCAGTATTTTGTATGGTTCCCCCCATATATTTTGCTCTGTTTGTGTTGTTACAAATAGCTCCCATTGTTGTCTACGCGTGTTGTATAGGGTCTGTCTATATAAGTCTTGTGCATGCCTATATGCTTCAAGTCTTATTCGTCTGTCCCTATCTGCTATCACCCTTTGATATAATTTTCGTTTGCGTCTTGCGTCTTGTTTGAGTCTCGTAAGTTCGTTGGTCCATGGTACTGGTGAGCAATTTGTGTTCTTTGCTGTCGGTATTGAAGTGTTTTGTGCATGTTGTATCACCTGTGTTAACTTGTGTGCTCTATAATCGATACTTCCATTGATGTTTTCTAGGTCGTGTCGTTGGATAATTTCCGTTAAGTATGGCAGTCGCATCTAACTGGAAGGCAGCCCAGTGGTCATCCGTCTTTTGGAGGATACACAACGGTCGCCCGCTAGGCGAGACAATGGCGAGGCTAGAATAGGTATTGGGGCAGGGGGCGGACTTTCGCCCGGGCTGGCGCGCCGACAAAGCGCGGCGCTTTCTCCGGCGCTGGGTCACCGGGACGAATGGCGTCGGCAGCGGCCCTGACCCTCCGTAACAGAGCCACAATGGCCGCCGTTTGTTACGACACCGCCGCGTCGCGCCCCCGCGAGAAAGCTGCCGCCGGCGATGGCTGCGCTCAGCCGGGGGCAGACGTCCCACGCACGGCGAAAGCGCGTGGCCAGCGGGTGTAGGGCACGCTTTCCAGGCCGCCTCCCAACTCTCCGCTGGGTGGCCTCTTCGCCACTGCCAAATTCCAAGGCGTAGGGCCGCGACAATGCGGCGTCCGACCGCCCGCAGAGGGAAAACGCTCGCCCCCTGCTGGCCGTCTCTGCCCTAGATGGAGCCCTTGCACAACTTAACAGCCAACTCCGGATGCTGTACACAAGACCTCTAACAGCAAAAGACCTTTTCGTGTACTGTAATACGAGTAGACGATGCTTGTTCCTCTCGTAATTTGTTTTAAACACACGCTACGTATTAGGTGACCACCTGTCAGAAGCCTGAATAACCACATTTTGCAGCGCGGGGCGCTGCGATAGGTGAGGGAAGAGAGTCAGTGAGGTTCCGGAATCAAATGGAACCATGCCGACTCCATTACCGTGGCCACCTGCGCTATAGGCTAGTTCTCGGTTTCGCATCCGTGATGCGAACAGCCCGATCGAGGTGATACCATTGCTCGATTGGGTTTAAATACGGCGAGTTTGGTGGCCAGAGGAGTACAGTAAACTCATCCTGCTGTTCTTCGAACCACGCACATACACTATGAGCTGTACGACAAAAAAATGTTCAAATGTGTGCGAAATCTTATGGGACTTAACTGCTAAGGTCACCTGTCCCGAAGCTTACACACTTCTTAACCTAAATTATCCTAAGGACAAACACTCACACCCATTCCCGATGGAGGACTCGAACCTCCGCCGGGACCAGCCGCACAGTCCATGACTGCAGCGCCTTAGACCGCTCGGCTAATCCCGCTCGGCTGCTGTATGACAGGTTCCATTGTCCTGCTGGTAGATGCCATCACGTCAAAGAAAAACTGCATAGAGAGGTGGACGTGGTTTCCAAGGTTAAATCCATAGATGTGTTGATTAGTGTGTCTTTGCAGAATGACGGTATCACCCAGGGAATTCCACGAAAACAATCCCCAAACCTTAACGCTGGCTCTTCCGGCCTGGACCAATTGCGTTCAGACGTTTCATGCAGTACACACCAACGCCCATAAGTCCACGTGATTCATCTGAGATTGATACCTGTCAGCACTCAGTGGACGTTCAGTTGCCGTGTTGGCGTGCAAACTCCAGCCTTCGTCGCAGATGAACTGCAGTCAATATGGGTGCATGAGCCAGGCCCTGATGCGGAGGCCCTTAAGCAATAACATTCGCTGAACTGTCGTTAAGAAGACACGGTTCGTAGCCGCTTGGTTCATCTGGGCGGTCAGTTGCTCAACAGCTGCACGTCTGTTCACCCATACACGTCTCCGCAGCCGCCGTTCACCACTGCTATCTATGGCCTGTAGTGTACCACAGTTGCCTCAGCGCAGGTTTTGGAAAAGCGCTATTTTGCCATGCACGGTGTACTTTAACCTCGGCGGCACGCGAACAGTTTACAAAAGTTTCGGAAATGCTTCCACCCTATGCACGAAAGCCAATGGCCATATCCATTTGAACGTCAGATAAATCGCTCTGTTTCCGCATTACGACAATGACTACGCCGTTTTTCCATACCATTCGACACGCTTTAGATACGCTCCACTCCTAGTGCTGCCACTTGCCAGCCGTGAGTGGTTATTGCACGTTGGCGTTGAACGTAGGCGGTGGTGACATTAATGTGACTGGGCTGTGTGTGTACACATCGTATTGAAGAGAAGTCGTCGTAAAAGCTTTCGACCGAGCGTCAAGAAAGCTTATATGGCAGGTTCTTCGTGTGCAGAGTGTCCCTTAGTACTACATATGTATTATCAATGGCATATATGAGAGCATCAAGACAAAAGTTGTAAGCCGTGCAAGTGCCATGGAAGAATTCGTTTTAGAAGTTGTGGTGCGTTAGTGATCTGCTCCCAACCCACTGCTAGCAGAATCTGGTCATGAGCAATGATACAGAGCGTGTATAGAAGCCAATTCAGCGACCATTTTACACGCTGACGACTTAGTTCTAATAGTGACATCTCTACCAGAAATTCAAGACGACCTTAACGCCTGGTGCGCAGCGCTAGAGTATTGAGGTCTTGAGACCGAGTAGGATGAAACGGAATTCTTATACGTATTGCAACTACCAATATTTGGCCGGCAAGGGGGCGAGAGGTGGTGTCGGAAAGTTCCTGATCACCAGCCCTTCTGCGACAGTCTCCTTTAATAATTTCCTAACCTTCGCAGTGTTTCATCAAGTGAGTTTAACCGATCTCGGAAATCGTTTGCCATCTCTGGCAGAATTGCAAGTCATTAGCAAGCGTCAAGGTTGGATAAAAATTTCTCTTAAACTTGTCGCGTCAGATTCGGTTAAAATCTCAAGCTTTTGCTGACTACGTCCTTGACGATGATAATAGAGCAATCATCGTGAGTGGGATTGTATCCGAATTTGACATGGCAACTTTACCGAGAACTTTTTATCCAAGGACTCCGTCGCCAAAGACTGCATACCTCAAGGTGTGTATATCTTTTCGCTTAATTTAAACTCCTTTTCCAAATTTCTCTTTGGTTTTCTTTACTGCTTGCTCAGTGTGCGGATTGAATAACATGGGAGAAATGGGCTGCAACCATGTCTGACTGCCTTCTGGGTTACTGCCGTCCTTTCACGTGCTTCTGCCCTTGAAACTGCATTCTAATTTCTGTAAAAGTTTTAGTCGCCTTATGCTGCCTGTATTTAATCCCTTATATCTTAGAACTTCACAGAAGTGTTTGTAAGATGTCAAACTGTAACCATGTACTTTACGCTACACTGCTGTAGATAGAGACACACGCCAAAAAGAACCGGCTTTTGTTCTATGACGATTCTGGATGTATGTCGACCTTGACAGCCAGAATGTTCACGTCTCTAAAGAGCGTAAATCACGAAACAAGCTATTGTGGTGGTGTCGGATTGGTAGTGCTGGCAGACTTCGGCTTTGACGGATTTATGGACGTCAAAAATGGTTCAAATGGCTCTGAGCACTATGGGACTCAACTGCTGAGGTTATTAGTCCCCTAGAACTTAGAACTAGTTAAACCTAACTAACCTAAGGACATCACAAACATCCATGCCCGAGGCAGGATTCGAATCTGCGACCGTAGCGGTCTTGCGGTTCCAGACTGCAGCGCCTTTAACCGCACGGCCACTTCGGCCGGCTTATGGACGTCCACATCAGTTCGTACAGCCGTTGACAGCCTGAAAGTATATCGAGTAGATCCTCTGACATTCTGCGTTTTGATCGTGCCAATCCGAGTCGCCGCCCTCGTAGGAAAATACTGACCCCCTGATGGGATGCTTTCTCAGGAAAGGCAGCTGGCTGGACCTAAGAGCAAGCTTTAGATGCTGTAGACAGAGTCTCTTTTTCACTCTGTAATTTGACGAGACGATTCGTTGTTCACAATTTTTTTAATATGTCCTTAACGAGAATGAAGCGCGAACGTTTCAACTCTTCACTCTATATGTATACGGTACAGCCTTTTATTTTTATGGAGTACTATGCTCGTAATCAAAAAGCTAGTTAGCACAGGACAAGCTACAAGGTGAGGCTATGACTTTACTTTATCCAGCCGGTCTCTGGAAATTCATGTTACTACTTGTAACTGAGATTTCCGTGGCATAAATACTACAATCAGACGGTTTCTGCGTATTGATGTATACTTGGAAATTGCTTTGCTTGAGGAGTACCAACTATTGCTCGGAAACTTGTCGGTAATTTCAATGAATCCAAGACAGACTGATGCAAAGCAGAATTAACACTCCACACTTATCAGACACCGTGTTCTGAAAATAAGGTTTCCTCCATTGTTTCTCATAATTCCAGTCTTGCAAAAGTTCTGCGTGGTACAAGAATTGCAAAGAGCATATGGTTTATTTACAACGTCCTGAACGAGAGTTCCCTAGTTCTGGACCGGCTGAAGCTAGTAGTAGTCGGTCGAATTCGAGCCATGAATGTTTTGTGTCCGGCCGTTGCAAACAGTGGTGGTCTGAAAGTGCAGTACATGAATAAACCAGAGTCGTTACGAAGCGATTCTCGTGACGTGCGGTCCCGAACCAGTAACCACATGGGTGGTACCAGCACAGCGTGAGGAAAGCACAGCTGGTTCGCCGCGCATCATCAGTCTCCCCGCTTTTGTCAGTGTGTTGGGCTTCGGTAGGCGGAGCTTGCTCCTCCGCTCCACGCAGGCCCCTGGAAACTTGGTCAGGACGCCGTAAACAAACTTGTGCAAGTAAGGGCACTCTGTTTTACTGAACCGGAAAATACACTCCTGGAAATTGAAATAAGAACACCGTGAATTCATTGTCCCAGGAAGGGGAAACTTTATTGACACATTCCTGGGGTCAGATACATCACATGATCACACTGACAGAACCACAGGCACATAGACACAGGCAACAGAGCATGCACAATGTCGGCACTAGTACAGTGTATATCCACCTTTCGCAGCAATGCAGGCTGCTATTCTCCCATGGAGACGATCGTAGAGATGCTGGATGTAGTCCTGTGGAACGGCTTGCCATGCCATTTCCACCTGGCGCCTCAGTTGGACCAGCGTTCGTGCTGGACGTGCAGACCGCGTGAGACGACGCTTCATCCAGTCCCAAACATGCTCAATGGGGGACAGATCCGGAGATCTTGCTGGCCAGGGTAGTTGACTTACACCTTCTAGAGCACGTTGGGTGGCACGGGATACATGCGGACGTGCATTGTCCTGTTGGAACAGCAAGTTCCCTTGCCGGTCTAGGAATGGTAGAACGATGGGTTCGATGACGGTTTGGATGTACCGTGCACTATTCAGTGTCCCCTCGACGATCACCAGTGGTGTGCGGCCAGTGTAGGAGATCGCTCCCCACACCATGATGCCGGGTGTTGGCCCTGTGTGCCTCGGTCGTATGCAGTCCTGATTGTGGCGCTCACCTGCACGGCGCCAAACACGCATACGACCATCATTGGCACCAAGGCAGAAGCGACTCTCATCGCTGAAGACGACACGTCTCCATTCGTCCCTCCATTCACGCCTGTCGCGACACCACTGGAGGCGGGCTGCACGATGTTGGGGCGTGAGCGGAAGACGGCCTAACGGTGTGCGGGACCGTAGCCCAGCTTCATGGAGACGGTTGCGGATGGTCCTCGCCGATACCCCAGGAGCAACAGTGTCCCTAATTTGCTGGGAAGTGACGGTGCGGTCCCCTACGGCACTGCGTAGCATCCTACGGTCTTGGCGTGCATCCGTGCGTCGCTGCGGTCCGGTCCCAGGTCGACGGGCACGTGCACCTTCCGCCGACCACTGGCGACAACATCGATGTACTGTGGAGACCTCACGCCCCACGTGTTGAGCAATTCGGCGGTACGTCCACCCGGCCTCCCGCATGCCCACTATACGCCCTCGCTCAAAGTCCGTCAACTGCACATACGGTTCACGTCCACGCTGTCGTGGCATGCTACCAGTGTTAAAGGCTGCGATGGAGTTCCGTATGCCACGGCAAACTGGCTGACACTGACGGCGGCGGTGCACAAATGCTGCGCAGCTAGCGCCATTCGACGGCCAACACCGCGGTTCCTGGTGTGTCCGCTGTGCCGTGCCTGTGATCATTGCTTGTACAGCCCTCTCGCAGTGTCCGGAGCAAGTATGGTGGGTCTGACACACCGGTGTCAATGTGTTCTTTTTTCCATTTCCAGGAGTGTATCTCCTTTGTACCACATGGAATTGAATTAAAAGCTCGTTTTCACGTACTGTCGGACTTCGTTTAATACTCCATCTGCTCGGGTCGCGCACAAAAATTTAATATTCGTTGACAAATTATTTTTGTCATCTCATTCAGACCGAAGTTATGTTCTTTCATGATATTTCTGTTTTGTATACGTTTGCGGGAGAAGAATGGAAGGCAAGGAAATAAGAATGATAAGCAGTAAATGAAAGAGTATAAGCTAAGTCGTGTATGGATTGTATTACTTTATTGTCATAGCGGAGGTCATGTAACAGGTCTAGCCAGCCCATTTCAATATGTATCTTCTCGGAAGTCTAACCCAGGGTTAAGTTGTATGAAACAGGAACAAACTCCCTGGGATGTCTGAGATGATACTGTTTGCTAGCTTTTTGATAGGCTTGCGAATGGGTTCAAATGGCTCTGAGCACTATGGGACTTAACATCTATGGTCATCAGACCCCTAGAACTTAGAACTACTTAAACCTAACTAACCTAAGGACAGCACACAACACCCAGTCATCACGAGGCAGAGAAAATCCCTGACCCCCCCCCCGGGAATCGAACCCGGGCGTGGGAAGCGAGAACGCTACCGCACGACCACGAGCTGCGGACGCGAGTAAGTTCGCGCAGGAAGTCAAACGCGCGATAAAGAACACGAGCTGCGTAAAACTGTGCAGAGGATTATTTATGAAGTACTACGAAATCATGTTTCACGCCTCTTTTATCTCATCGAACGGGACACGTGTTACTAAGATAAGAAAATATATTTCTATTGACGCTTTAGTCTCTTTTCCACTTCTCTGCTTTAGTTGAAGGTATGATCAAATAACAGTGTATTAATCTTATTCGCTCAATCTACTAACAGTGCCACGTGTGTGACCGATGTGCCGTGCTGTGCTGGATGGAAGTGAAGTTTCGCACCACCGGAGGCCATTGCTCTGTGCCTCGCTGGCCAGCGTCACGTTGCCGGCCAGTCGCCACATGCGGCTGCTCTGTATCCATAATCCGAAGGTTATTTCTCAACTTCCTTTGTAATGCAAACTCTTCCACAGACAAACAGCATGGAGGCCAATGGAGCTACTCATATTTGGGGCAGTCGCTGTTCGGAATACCTCAAGTGGCGCAACTTGTTGCAGACATGCGTGAACGGTCATTTCTAGCACTTGTTACTCGAGCTCTGTGAACGGCTTCGGTCATCCGTCACACACCTGTACATTCTCATACTATGTTGGCGACATTGTTAGCAGTGTTTGACCTGGAAGTAGACCAGATATGTACAATAAACAGTGCCTCATAAAAATTGAAGCACACCGAAGATACAGCCAGATGTCAGTGTAACTTTGTACACATACACACCTTGGGCAGGTACGAAAATGAGTCGAGTTGCAATTCTCTGTGATAAGTAGAACGACTACCAATCTCATTGTATGTCTCCACTGGTCGAATCGTGAAAAATCCAGACTTGTGGGGCATTCGCATGTGACGGTGACCCTTCTTAGACGGCAAAGACATACTCGTTGTCAAGGTTCCGGGCGAGCACTTCTGACCACCATCATTGATTAGAGTCTGGGAGCAGCCATACTAGGGCATTACCGTATCATGCGTAGCCTGCCGTTAAAACCACAACATAAAACGGGTGCATTTCGTGTGATGTCGTGAAGGGAAGCATGGACTGCTGACGAGTGTTGCCGCATTGTGTTCAGTGATGAATCACGGTACTGACAGTCGCTGGCGAGTATGGCGTTGCCTTGGGAGACGTCCCGTTTTTGCATCGTTTTGGAGAGGCACTGCGGTGTGGGGACCCACCGAGAGTATCGAGTATGAATTCAGGCCATGGCTGATAGTGACAGAAGAAACCATAACGGCACAATTGCATGTGACGGATATCTTGCGTCCTGACATTATTGTAACGCCATTTTTCAACAGGACAACCCTTGAAACTTCCTGACAGATTAAAACTGTATGCTAGACCGAGACTCGAACTCGGGGTCTTTGCCTTTAGCGGTGAAGTGCTCTACCAACTGAGCTACGCAAGCACGACTCACGACCCGTCCTCACAGCTTTACTTCTGCCAGTGCCTCGTCTTCTACCTGCTGTGAGGACGGGTCGTGAGTCGTACTTGGGTAGCTCAGTTGGTAGAGCACTTGCCCACGAAAAGCAAATGTCTCTAGTTCGAGTCTTGATCTGGCGCACATAGTTTTAATCTGCCAGGAAATTCCATATCAGCGCACACTCCGCTGCAGAGTGAGACAGTCAGGACAATTTCACGTGTTTGTGTAAATTGTCTGCGTGATGTTGAAATACTCCCATGTCCAGCAAGATCCACAGATTTGTCACCTGTAGGACATATATGGGGCAAGTTCGGACGTGCTACAATTTTCTAGCGACGACTGCTCTGCGTATAATACTATTACCCGCGAAAAGCGTCGTGGAACTTCCAACGTTATGCAGCAGGTCATAATCAATGGTCGTATACCGCTCCCTTGGGGCACGCCCGAAGTTTCTTTTACGTCTGAAGATTTCTCTCCTTTAGGATATCGTCTGCTAAACTAAAATCTAGCTAAGAGTGACGTAATAGCAGCTAGTTATTCAAGATGTCGCTGTAATTTGAATTAACACTGATGGGTGAAGAAATAACTAATCAGGTGATACATATTTCTTAAAAAATCAGCCCCGACTTTGAAAATCACGGTAAGGGCTTCTTACCCGGACGAGGTTCATTGGTAGAATTTTGGGAAGATGTGGTTCATCTGTAAAGGAGACCGCTTATAAAACACTAATACGACCTATTCTTGAGTACGGCTCGAGCGTTTGGGATCCCTATCAGGTTGGATTGAGGGAGGACATAGAAGCAATTCAGAGGCGGGCTGCTAGACTTGTTACTGGTAATTTTGATCATCACGCGAGTGTTACGGAAATGCTTCAGGAACTCGGGTGGGAGTCTCTGGAGGAAAGGAGGCGTTGTTTTCGTGAATCGCTACTGAGGAAATTGAGAGAACCAGCATTGGAGGCTGACTGCAAGACAATTTTACTGTCGCCAACTTATATTTCGCGGAAAGACCACAAAGATAAGATAAAGAGAGATTAGGGCTCGTACAGAGGCATATAGGCAGTCATTTTTCCCCCGTTCTGTTTGGGAGTGGTACAGGGAGAGCAGATGCTAGTTGTGGTACGAGGTACCTTCCGCCACGCGCCGTATGGTGGATTGCGGAGTATGTATGTAGATGCAGATGTACGAGTCGAGGTCGCTGAGGTTGCAAACACAGAATGAGTCCGTGCTCTGCGGGGACGTGTGGCACTAGCGGCGTGGTGAGAGCCCGAGGGTCGGCCGTTATGCAGACAGTCGGCGCGGGCGCAGACGGGCTGACTCGCTAATTCTGTACCGGTCCAGTATTTGCGCAACCCACAGGCGAGCTGCCCGCGCCGCGCCGCGACCTAACCCAAGTGTCGCTCGCTGCCACAGCACAGCTCCTGCACGACCGACTTGCCTCACTTACTCACCGGGGGCGCAACTTATGCTGCTGTCAGTCCTACTGGCTCCTGACGAAGCGGCTGTGGAAAAGCTTTAAAAGCTTTGTGCTCACAGTAAAGAACTTGAGTTGACCGGCAAACGTTCTCAAACGTTTTCACAAGTGTCAGAACATTCAGTTTTGTTACAGAGTCATCAGTTTAATTAATACCGACAAAAAACATGAAAGCTTTGGAAATTCGGGTACTTCTTGCTCATATATTATCTTCACACAAAAATGCTGATCAGTAATGGTAAAAAGTGTTAACGAAGTCCTCCTACTATCTTTTATACAGTGTATTTACATTCTACGATGCGCATTTCGGTGCACAGCTTCATCTTCGGGGCTTCTGTTGGGTATCGAAGGACTTTCAGTGAGATATCAACGCAACAGAAACGCGTATCTGTGAATTTTTGCTGATTTCAGTTGCCTATCACGTGGAATGTATCTTTCCTCGTGTTGTTTGAGCTCCTATTCTGACTCTCGTCTGTCATCGTGTGTCGTAGAGTGTAATACGCATAAGAGTGTGAACACTTCATTGCAGTGTCATAAGCAACTCAAATAAGAAAACGCAAGATTCACGTTTCCTTCGCGTTCTCAACACTGTGAAACTACTTCGATACACAGTTAAATGTGCGTTGGTGAATGGAAAAACGCTACTTAAAACACGGTAGACTGAATTAATTATTAATTTCTTCATTCATTTTATTCTCTCGACTTTGGTAAGAGTCACACTGGTTACATGAAATACGTCGGTAAAGTCTAACTGTAGAAACTAAATTTCTGTACAGTCTAATTTTCAGTTTGGGAAGTGTCTTTCACTTGCGCGAAATGCCACGCACATTGATTTCCGTCAATGAAACACTGGGCAGCCACCAAGTTTTCATAATACACGTACTCAACGTGTGTGGTGTTGCACAAGGGGGGAAAAAGTCGCACATCTACGCACGGAAATTTTATAGCACGTCACGCACAAATCGGTAACTCAAAAATACACTGCCATTACATTTTAGTACGCTCGACTACCCATTAACTTACTATAAACACAACATATTTGACACCAAAATCGAAGGTAGGAGAAGCGTCATACTGAGCGACTGCATTTCCATTAAGGGGATAGTCTGGTAAAAAATGTAACTTTTCTCCTAATTAATCAATTGGTCTCAAATTTTAACAGATAATTTCTGCTTATAGCTAAGTATAACTATATAGTTACAACTCCACCAATCCAACAATTTTTGAGAAATTATTTAAATTTATTTTGAAGGTTTTTTTGAAAAATTCTTTTATGTAGTAATTTTACTTTAATGTGCTTGATATATTGAAGGCTGTATTTACTAATACAAACAGTTTTGTGTAAGTTTTTTTGGGTATCTTTTACGGTGACCTTAAAATTGATTTTCAAACTTCTGAATCTTTTTATTGAAACATTCAAAACATTCACATATCAATATTTTTCTTTTGTAAACATTCTTTTTCACAATTATACCAAAGACTGTTAGAAAGAGTTTTCTATAAAAATTTAATCCAATTTAGGGAATATATACTACGAAAATGTTATGTTCGAATATTCAATTTCACAAATTAGAGATAAACGCAGTCAAAGTTGCACACCACAACCACTCCCTAGTCCTCGCTCTAAAATCCACCCAGGCTCAAAGTTGTTCTTTCTGTTCTCTTCTCAGCTTCCTCCTTCACGTCCTTATTGCTGACAGTGGAGCGGTATCTGTTGTTCTTGTTGCTTCTGTCAGATAGCACCGTTGATTGAATTGTGAAACATCTTCTGTCACAGCCAGTTCTACTTTTGTTTCTGATAAATATACATCCTTTGGGCACTTTGGTCAAATTATACTGTGTAGACAATCATTTGCATTTTGAGTCTTCCCAGCAGTGCATCTGGCGAGAATTGTATCAGATACCAGCCTTTGATAAACTGATATTCTAACAACAATAGACGGTCCCACAGCAGTGTGGATAGCAGTTTTATGTGATTCTAATTGTTCTCCTTTGGCAGGGGCACGATTAAAGAAACACTAATAATTCTGACCTTTTGAACACTTTATGTGTGTCTCATGCAGTGGAACAATGTTACATAGATCTCACTGTTCATTGCCATAGTACGTGGAGCATTGTCAACAACGGCTCTTCTATGATAGTGAGTCAGCTTTACAATTGTGCTTGCCCACCTAGGGTCACGTTCTGGGGCCGAATTTCCTTCACCACATTTTTGAATCCTGTCCCAAGTTGTATCGAAATTTGATTCACTCACTCTTTCTTCACAATTTCTGTATTCTCATAGGCATTCAGTCGAACTAATTATACTTTTTCTACATTTATCTTTCCAATTTCACAAAATCCTTTCGTATAATAACAGTGCACATACTACTGAATATATTGATTTTTTTTTTTTTTACAAAAAGTCAGTATTTTCTGATCAGACTCTCCCCTTAAACACCATCAAGGTGAGAAAGGCACTCCCAAGTCTTTGCTCTGGAGTGTGGAATTATGTGGGAGTGAGACGTGGCCAGTTGCTAGAGGCGACCGAAAACTGGATGCGGAGCAGAGGCATCAGAATGGTTTGACTCAGAAAAATAAATCGTGATGATCTAAAATAATAAAGGCTACCCCTCAGGGAAACTGAAAGGAGGAATACAAAACTAATGCGTTGAGCTATTTGTAAATACGTTTGTAATTGGGACAAATGGAAAGCCAAGAAACGATTCTTCGAAGACCTGAAGACAACCCATTAATGTATCGATTGTACTGAGTAATGGAAAGTAATGTAGAAGAGCGAAGAAACTGTTTGAATGACAAGGCACCTTTAGAATACGATGCTGCGGTTCATATATGATGAATGTCAAAATTTGATTACAGTAAGAGTAAAATCCAATATAATCCTTCACGTAAATTCCCATTGCATGACATTATCCGAAGATGAGCTTTGTCAGTCGCAATCCATAAAGACGTAAATTTGGTGTATATAATTTGACCAATTGCTTTACTTGTCAATCATTTTATGGTACCACAGTCGTATAACTTCTTGAACATCCATTTAGTTTCCCATTTAGTTGGCATTTTCTGCATTCGTATAGCTTCAAGATGGCAGCAATTCCCGCATTAACCAGAACGCATTCTTTCCTCCTCTTGACGGAAATTGTACAAAGCAAGCAATGAGCGAGGTGCTAGCACAAAAATAATTGCGGTCCTGCTGATGTGAGTGGTTTTTCTTTAGCACAATCCATATTACAGCCCTAAACCACTTCTTTCGAAACACTGCCTAATATGGCAACGTGTCAGGGTTCCGACAAGCTTTATTATTATTATTATTATTATTATGCAATTATTTTGCCACAGGTTGTTAGACTTATACTCTGCAGTACTAGCACAACTGTCAAAACATCGATAAGTAGACCAGTAAACTAATCAGCAATTCAAAACCAAGCGTTCGGTGCAAAAATAACAGATTTGTTACAAACGCACAGAATTACTTTCAGAGAGAGATAGAGGGAATGAAATCATCGGAAATACATACATCGCCAAACTTTTGGATGCTCTAGTGCAGTGGGCGGAAGAACTCTGGAGAGATTTACGGCTGTCGTTTCCATACATCGCCACATTATCATAAATCGGTTACAGTGGATCGGTCTTGCATAATTCTGAACGACTACCATTTATTCCGGCACGCATGGTTATTTTTCCACATGTCTGTCTGGATAAAACGTCATGACCTGAACGTGTGTGCGTATTACACTAAACTAACATTCCGTAGCATTTCAGGAAGATTTTTACTGGAGAATATGCTAACAGTTCGAAACTTCTGACACTGCCTGTTGCCAAAACAGCGCTTTTTTTTCGCGAGTTTCCATCGAAAGCAATGTCACGATACTTCGATTGAACTGCAGTCAGTAGCTTCGTGACAGGAGTCGTGGCAGGAGGTCTGCCGCCATCCGATCGGAGTTGTTCCACGAGCGCCACGTGCTTACCGTGTTGCCTATTTCGTAGGGACATGCAGTGACTGAGCGTCGGTAACGCTGCAGTTTATCAATCACAGTTGTTCGAGCTATACAGATGTGTCTCAGTCAACACAGTGGGGGAAAATGGCTGCAGCGTGGAAAAGTACAAAAAATCATTTAAACTGAGTCTGGGAAACGAAGGAGAACCCAAATATAAGGAGTCTTTGAAGGACCTTTGTCTTTCTTCTTTCTGTACAACTCGGGCAATGCTCCCAGAAATCAACTGTTCATCGGTGTTTCTTATTATAACAGTCTCTGCTAGTAGGCATAGGAGGCATCTGATAAAACACTTTCATGATTTCCGCAAACTATGGTGTGTTAATGGGATGATGTCGTATGGATAGGGCAACTCTGTTGTGATAAATTCACCTAGAGGAAGAGAAGAATAGCGCTGCTGAGTGGGTTCGAACTGAGCTGCCGTTTGAATTCTTACGATGTGGATACAGTTGTAGCCCCTTCAGAGCTCAGTTTATAAATTTATTCTCATTAAGGAAGCACAATATGTTTTGGGAGCAGAATTTAGTGATACGTGAGTGACAGACAAAGCGTACTAAAACCCAACGTGGAATTTTTAGCGCAGTATTTTGTCACCCTGTCAGAGTGATAAGCGTGTCAGTTCTATCCATTGTGAAGACCAAGGAGCAACAGTACACCAAATCATTGATATTTTGCACTGGAAGAGTTGCAAGTAGTATTGAAAGAGGTCATTTTTGGGATTCCGTACCTCATTTGGTAAAACCGGAACCCTCATAGGATCACTTTGTTGTCTGTCTGACCGTCCATCCGTCCTTTAAGATCGCTTTTTCTCAGGAAGGGGTATTAACGTCTACAGTTCCTAAGCTGTGTGAAAAATTTAAGCGTCTATGTCATTGCAATAAAAAAATAAGGCCGGCTGTAAGGACAATTTTTTTTCTCACAAACGGGTAGAGATATCGAGTTCAAAAATACTCATATGTCAAATACTATATCTACGGTTCGTTAGCCTTGTAAAAAAATTAAGCTTCTAAGTCTATGCATCCTAAAGAATGGCCTTTTATGTCATGTATTTTGACACTTGCACACTCATTTATCAAAACCTGTACGTGAACTGACTACATACATAAGTAAGTTTGTACGGAACACTTTGAGTGCGAGTCCTAAGATATGATGATGATGATGATGTTTGAACACTTTGAGTGCGAGTCCTAAGATATGATGATGATGATGATGATGATGATTATGATGATGATTAGTTCGTGGGGTGGTCAACTGCGCGGTCATCAGCGCCCGTACAAAGTCCTAATTTGTTACACAGTCCAATTTTTTCACAGTCCACGCTAGCCACTGTCACTAATGATGATGATGAAATAATGAGGACAGCACAAACACCCAGTCTCAAAAAAAATCTCCAACCCGGCCGGGAATCGAACGCGGAACCCCGTGGCCCAAAGGCTGCAACGCTAACCGCTTTTTTTTTCTTTTTTTGTTCGATATAGTTCGTTGCGTTTGGTCTGGGCGGATGTCACAAGACACCCGTTCGGGTTGACCGTTGATTCCTTGACTCAGTTCTTTTTATTACAGAGTGTACGCAACCCTCTGACCGAACACGCTGAGCTACCGTGCCGGCTATAGACCACGAGCTGCGGACCGTTCTAAGATACACATTTAAGTGCAGTACATTGAAATGACATTACATTACTGTATTACAGTGCTAATTTTAATTCTAAATTAACATAAAACATGAGATTGAAGAGTTTCTGTGAAAATACTCTTCAACGGAGAACAAGGAGTTTCCCAACAGAAAACTTCACTACATTAATGAAAATTACAAAGATTTTAAAGTCGAGGGACGACAACTCTTCTGGTGAGCAGAAGTCTGAAACAGATGACGATACAATCTCCACCTTGTCTCTTGTGCCTCGTCAGTTCATATCGAAATAAACAAGTGAAAATTTATGTGCACCGTAGCAAAACAGTGTGGGTAAGACCAAAAAAGAAACAATGTGAAATCTTGTATTGTATATGCTTTATAACGACGTCCCGTAGCCGGCAGTGGTGGCCGTGCGGTTCTAGGCGCTCTAGTCCGGAGCCGCGCTGCTGCTACGGTTGCAGGTTCGAATCCTGCCTCGGGCATGGGTGTGTGTGATGTTCTTAGGTTAGTTATGTTTAAGTAGTTCTAAGTTCTAGGGGACTGATGACCACAGCAGTTGAGTCCCATAGTGCTCAGAGCCATTTGAACCATTTGACGTCCCGGAATGTAGGTCATATCCTGTATTTTCTCATATCAAAGACAGCACTAGACAGATTGTTCTCCAGAATTCAATCACGAGGCAAGCTTCAGATTATCTCAGAATCACTTTTCGTCTTTTAAGATCTTTACGGCCATTGTATATATACCGTGCAATGATGTGAGTTAATATGAACAATTTTGACTCCTATTACTTTTTTATACAATGCATTTAAGGAATCTTATTGTCGGGTAGAATTGGCATATGCTTGTATTCTAACAATGTAATTATCGATCCTGTGGACTTACGAGGGAGACAAGGAGAAGTAAGTTTTATGCGATCGTCAGATGTTATTCCTCTTTCCTGTATAGGAAAGTTTTATTGGCAGTTCTATCCTAAAACTTTAGAATATAATGTTGTTTTGGATGATCTTTTAACACCAGATGGCTTCTGACAGAAAAGTCAGGTACTTCACAAAAGGCCATTGCTCTCGAGGCACGTAAAACTGCTCCCCCTCAGCGGGCCAGACAGAAACTGGAGGGAAATTGACGTAGCGTCCAGTGTGGTACGATGAGTCACTGTTTTGCCACTTTTCAAAAGATGCCATAGCCCCGGCGTTCCAGTGAGGCGTATATCCCGCAATACGTGGTGTATAAGAACGAGGTCTCATGGAAGAGCCAGTTACGACTGACGACGCAACGACAAGTAAGGAAAGTCGCCTCCTGATGCAAAACGAATGAGAGGTGTGCGGCGAAGACACACCCTCAAGGGACTCCATACGCCGCCACTGCTGGGAGCGTACTGACGTCAGAGCGCAGTGCCGCTCGGTCCAGTCTGCAACCTTCGCTTACGATGGCAGCATCGTCCTACTTCGGACCCAGCAGCGCGGGATGTAATAGAAGTCAGAAATATGTCGAAGTGTATAGTCAACTGTACACTGTGATGAGACTTGTCATTCTGCAATGTATCAAGTGATGCAGCGGCAGTAAATACGTTTATCATTTACACCTGAAATGTTTCAAAGTTATTATTTCTGATGGTTCAAAGTTTAATAAAGTGGTTAATATATTTTTTTTTCATGTTTTGTAGCATCTGCTTGCCCTCCTACAGAAGCGAGGCTTGCTAAGACCTACTATATTTCATGTGTTCGAGTGTTTTTTTTTTCGTCCCGAACTACATTTACAGGGTGTTAAGGGTATAAAAGCAGATTTTGTGAGCACTGATACTTTAACATGTACCCGCTTCAGTGTGTTACTTGTTTCTTCTCTGCTTCTAACAGTCTTCCCGCAAACACGTCACTTAATTTAATACCTGTTGTTTTCTGCACGGTCGTAACAGCACCACTAAGCGGACTACGCCTGTCAATATAAAGTAATCGTCTTGCTGCATGTGACCACTCTTCGGTACCTGACGTGCTTCCTAGGGGAAAATAGGCATTGATGGCTTGCTGTTGCCAAATGTAGTTGGAGATATTAACCAGTCTAAAAACATTTGGTTCTGTGATGTTTCGGGGGTCGATTTTGAATCATTGCCAGAGTGCACACATCCAGGTAACTGTAAACATAATAAGGTTTTTTATTTAAAAATTCTCAGAGGCCAAGCTTTGCCCTTGCTTCTACACCTTCGTGATGAGTATGCAGTGGACGCACTGGTCTGTCAGGATGACAGTAGCTTCCAGTCCTGCACACATACGTGCCTCGAATATCCCGCTAAATCACGCAGCCGCGCGGGGTAGCCGCGCCATCTGAGGCGCCTTACCACGGGTCGCGCGGTTTCTCACGTCGGAGGTTCGACTCCTCCCTCGGCCACGGGTGTGTGTGTTGTCCTTAGCGTAAGTTAGATTAGGCAGTGTGTAAGCCCAGGGACCGATGACCTCAACATTTTGGTCCCATAGGAACTTACCACAAATTTCCAAATTAAATCACGCAGTCTTAACCCCATAAAAATATCTGAGACTATGTGGAACAGTCAGTGAAATGTGTAGTTGGGTTGACGTAAGTTGATCCTTGACAACTGCAGTGGATTGGACGCAGCAGTTTCGCGCGCCTACCTCAACCGATAACGGAGAACGATTTTGTAACTTCTCTGTGGCAACACTTCAGTGTTGTTACAGCTCCGTAGGCGATTACTGTTTCGCTTCCAGCCGTTAGCGCTTCGCAGTTGAAAGCTTGCAACAGCGGTGAACAGTCGGGGATCATCTTACGCCGTCTGGACTTGTGCAGTCGACATCCCTGCAGTTGGATAGCTCTGTCTAATTGTCACTGAATGGCTTCAGGAGGAAATGGCATATCTGAGGAAACTTGTGGATTCTCCCCTTCCGAAATGAGACCGTGTTAAACGGTGTTAACTTCATACCTCGTGAGGATGTGATGATTATATATCTTGCTCACTAGATTCTTCATAAAAATTCGTACCATTCCTTCGCTGGATTGCAAACTTTATTATTTTTTTTCCCATCAGTCTTCTGACTGGTTTGATGCGGCCCACCATAAATTATTCTCCTCTGGCAGTCTCTTCATCTCATACTAGCGCCTACATCGTCATTCTCAATAACTTGTTGGATATATTGCAATTTCTGTCTTCACCTGCAGTGTGTATGGCCTTGAGATCGGCCAGGTACCATGGAAGTTATTCCTTAATGTCTTACATACGTGCTATTATCGTCCTTCTTGACAGTTCCTCTTCTTCCCGATTCTGCGCAGAAAGCTCCTCATTCCCTGTCAGTTCATCTAATTTTCAACATCCTTCTGTAGCACCACATTTCAAACCCTTTGATTCTCTTCTCTTCCAGTTTTCCCACAGTCGATGATTCACTACCATTTAAACTTGTGCTCCAGACGTACATTCTCAGAAATTTGTTCCTGCAATTATGGCCAATATTCTGTATTCGTAGACTACTTTTAACCAGGAATGCGCTATTCGCCTGTGCTGGTCGGCTTTTTATATCCTTTATCCTTCACCCGTCGTGTGTTTCTCTGCTTCCAAGGTACCGGAATCCCTTTACTTCATCTACTTTGTAGTCCGTATTGATCTTAAGTTTATCGCTCACCTCATTTCTGCTACTGCTCATTACTTTTAGCTTTCTTACTTTTATTCTCAGTCCATATTCTCTGGTTAGTAGACTGTCCATTCCATTTAGTGTAAGGGACAATCAAAAAGTTTCCGTTCGAGGACGTTGCTTAAGCATATATGCAATGTAGCACAACTCCGATGCGGGTATATCAGCACCGACATTTAGTTGAGGGGGAAGTGTACCATTCATATCTTTGCGACGTGTGTGCGGTAAATGCGAAAAAGTGAACAATATCGCCGTTATTACCAAAAGCGTCCAAACAGGACCAGCGTGCTGCTATTCTTTTCTTGCTTTCCGAAGGAGGAAGACAGGCAGACATCCACCGGAGGGTGAAGAATGTCTGTCGGGCAGCAGGTCTGTCGAAAACCAACGTTGTCGAATGATGCGCCAAGTTCCGTACTGGTCGCGATTCGACACAAGACGCCCACAGATCGCTACTGTCGTTCGAAGGTTCTTGTCGGACGAGGATCTGCAGCAGGCAAGTATGGATTTCACGTAACAGGACACGATGTTTTACCAAACGGTTATCTTCGACCTGGTGCGTCGGTAGTCGGTATGATGATTGCCTCAGTGCTCACGGCGATTTTGCCTGATTGGCAGACAGATTCCGGACAGTATAACCCTCGAAAATAAACTTTTTGATCGCCCCTTACATGTCCTGTAATTCGTCCTCACTTTCACTGATCGTAGCAATGATATCCTCGAATCTTATCGTCGATATTCTTTCACCCTGATTTTTAATCCCATCCCCAAACATTTTATTTCTGTCATTAATTCTTCGATATACAGACTGAATAGTACGTAAGAAAGACTGCGCCTCCATCTTACACTCTTTTTGGTAATCCGAGCACTTCTTTCTTGGTTCTCCATCCTCCATTCTTGATGTTCATTCTTGGTCCTTATACACATTATAAACGGCCCTTCTTTTCTTTAGTTCACACCTATTTCTCTAAGAATTTCTAACATCCTGCGCCAGTTTAGATTGTGCTGTGAAACTGAATGTGTCTTGATTTTTCTTGAGTCTTGCTTCCTTCAAGCGCCTTGTGCCTGTACACTGAGATGACGTGTACTACACAAGCTCAGGCATAAGGAAAAGGCGTTCATATGGAAAGTTACCGACGTGATTACGGCGGCACGGCGGGAATTAACAGACTTTGAATGCTGGATAGTCGTTGGAGCTGGATCCATGCGACATTCCATTTCGGAAATCGTTACGGAATTCGATATTCCGAGATCCATAGTGTGCAGAGTGTGCTGAGGCATTACCTCTCACAGCGGACAACGCAGTGGCCGACGGCCGTCACTTAACGACTGAGAACAGTGGCGTTTGCGTAGAATTGTCAGTGCTAATACACCAGCAACACTGTGAACTAAGCTCAGAAATCCCTTAGGACATTGCGGCGAAATTTGGTGTTAATGGGCTGTGGCAGGAGACGACCGACACGAGTGTCTTTGCTAACAGCACGACATCGCTTGCAGCACTTCTCCTGAGCTCGTGACCATATCGTTTGGACCCTAGACGACTTAAAAACCATGGCCTGGTCAGATAAGTCCAGATTGCAGTTGGTAAGAACTGATGGTGAGGTTCGAGTGTGGCGCAGACCCCACGAGGCCACGGACCCAAGTTGTCAGTTAACAAGGCACTGAGCAAGCTGGTGGCGGTGGTGGCTGGGATGGTACGGTGTTGTGTGAACGGATCATTGACTGGGAGACCATTTGCAGCCTTTCGTGGAGCTCATGTTTCGCAAGCAAGGTTGGAATTTTTGTGGATGACAATGCAACTTGTTACCGGACCACAGTTATTCGCGATTGGTCTTAAGGACATTCTGGACAATTCGGGTGAATAGTTTGGCCACCCATATCGCAGGACTTCAATTCCGTGAAGGATTTGTGGGAGATAATAGAGAGTTCAGTTCGTGCACAAAATCCTGCTCCGGAAACACTTTCGCTATTATGGACGGATATAGAGTTAACATGAATCAGTTTTTCTGGAGGAGACTTCCAACGGCTTATTGAGTCCATGCCACCTCGAGTTGATGCACTACGCCGGGGATAAGGAGGTCTTACACGATATGAGGGGGTATCCCATGACTTTGTTCATCTCAGTGTGCATTTTCTGCAGTCAAATTGATCGTCAATTGACGTTTGAGACCACTGCGGCATCTAATAGTTGTACCAAAACCAACTTCAGGGAATAGCAGTGTGCCTTGGGCAAGTCTCGGTGTAGTTTCGTATGGAGCCTGTGTGCTCAGAGACGAGGCACAGAGGGCGCGCTAATTCGCGACATCGGCTTTCAGCACACGCGCAGCTCGCACACAGATGTACGCGTGTCTGAGGCTGACGTCTCGTATGCCGCGCTGATACGTGCGAGGCAGGAAGCGGCCCGCTGCGTGGCGCTGCGCCCCCGCCGGAAGGCGTCCGCCCTGCCGCGCTTGCTAATTCGCCCCGACACGTGAGCTGGGCGCGAACCGCACCGCACCGGAGCTTGCGAAAAACTGCGCCACCCGCCGCTGCCACACTGCCCCAGCCCACCCCTCCGCCAGGCTGCTATGTCGTCGCTTCCGTAGGCTGGAGGCGGCTGCGGCGTCTTTCAGAGCGGTCTTTTACCGCTCATGGTGGGCATCATCCATTTACGGAAAGGGTTGTCACCAGATTTGGGCATTTGTAAATGACTGAAAATATGGGACGGCGGTTGGCTTCTTTGCTTCTAAATGGGACCTCGCGCAAACTTTTGACTTAACTGAAATTTAGAACTTTGAAATTGGAGCACGCGCTCTACATGGTAGCCCACAGTTTTGGAAACCACCCAACCACCCTTCTAAAAAAACGAGTGTGAAAACAAATTTAAAGTGAATCACCTGCCCCTTTCTTCTAACTCTCTCTCTCTCTCTCTCTGAAACGTACACACATACACACACCACATAAGTGGTATAAAGCGTTCTCGGAATTTTTGCCGCATCGATCCAGGGTAAAAGTTCGAGTTTTCGGCGATTACCTGTGTCGCCTTCGTCAGGAGCAAGTGCTGCTTGTCGGACTTACTCTGAGGTGTGGAAAGTCATGGAACACGTCATACAACCATGTCGGACCTCCTTTTGCCAAAAGTAGTGCTGAAACTCGACGTGGCATGGACTCAGTAAGTCGATGGGAGTCCCCTGCAGATACATTAAGCGATGCTTGATCTACAGCCGCCCGTAATTGCAAAAGTGTGGCGATGCAGGATTTAGTGCACGAACTGACCTCTGGGTTATATCCCATAAATGTTATACGGGTTTCATGTCGGGCTATGTGGACAGCCAAAACATTCGCTCGCATTGTCCAGAATGTTCTTCAAGGCAATATGAACAATCGTGGTCTGGTGACACGGTCCAGCGATATCCATAAAAATTCCGTTGTTATTTAGGAACATGAAGCCGAGAAACGGCTACAAATGATCTTCAAGTAGCCGATTATTCAGAGCATCCAGTCCATTCCATGTAAACACAGCTCACACCATTATGGAGCCACTACCAGCTTGCACAGTGCGTTGTTGACTATTTAGGTCCACGGCTGCGCTGGGTCTACGCCACTCTCGGGCCCTACCATTAGCTCTTACCAACTGAAATCGGGTCGTCTGACCAGCCGTGGTTTATCAGTAGTCTAGGGTGCAGTTGAAATGGTTACGAGCCAAGGAGAGGGGCTGCAGGCTAGGTCATACTGTTAGCTAAGACACACGCGTCGGTCGTCTGCTGCTGTAGCCCATTACCGCTAAATTTCGCTACACTGTCCCAACGGATACGGTCGTCGCACGTCCCACATTGAGTTCTGCGATTGTTTCATGCAGTGTTGCGTGTCTGTTAGCACTGACAACTATGCAATTGCCATTGCTCTCGGTCGTTAAGTGAAGGCCGTTGGCCACTGCGTTGTACGTGATGAGACGTACTGCCTGAAATATGGTATTTTAGGGACACTCTTGACACTGTAGATCTTGGAATAGGCCTAATGATTTCTCTAACCATTTCCGAAATGAAATGTTACGTGCGTCTGGCTCCAACTATCATTCTGCATTCAAAGAATGATACGCCCCGTCGTGCGGCCATAATCGCGTCGGAAAGCTTTTTTACATGAATCAACTAGTACAAGTGACAGCTCCGCCTATGCACTGCACTTTTATACCTTGTGTATGCGATACTACCGCCGTATGTGCGTATCACTATCCGCAGATTATTGTCTCCTCAGTGTATATAGGCCGGCCGCTGTGGCCGAGCGGTTCTAGGCGCTTCAGTCCGGAACCGCGCTGCTGCTACGGTCGTAGGTTCGAATCCTGCCTCGGGCATGGATGCGTGTGATGTCCTTAGGTTAGTTAGGTTTAAGTAGTTCTAAGTCTAGGGGACTGAGGACCTCAAAGTCCCATAGTTATTAGAGCCATCAGTGTGTATAGGCCTTGGACGACTTCTGATTGATCGGTAATTACGTATGAACGAATACAAAATACTGTTCGCCTAAACAAAAGTTTTGTCCAGTGCTTCTACATACTGGGATTCTGTAACAGAAGAGGCTGTATAATATGAATGTACGAGAAGAACTTCAACCCTGACTGCGGATGTAATCGTAGCGGTGTATGGAAGTGAGCTCTCGATGCAGAGAAGAATGTTTATGTTACTACGGGAGCCGTGCCGCCACCAGGGCAGACGCTGAAACCACAAGCCACTGCATCACGAAATTGCTGACCAATCAGAAGTCGTCTATGGTCTGTATAAAGGCTACCAGAGCAGCAGTTTAGGCAGTCAGTTGCCCACGACGTAGGCGATAGAGGTAATCGTCGAAAGCTCGAGGTTTTACTCTGAATTGAATGGCAAGTAGTCCGATAACTTTTTGCAGATCAGTGTCGTTGCGAAAGGCTTCGCTCTCATATTACATAAGTTCTCCTCCAGCAGACTCAACACGGTAGTTTTCAACAAACGACACAGAAATAAAACAATGAACTAGAGAGCATAGCATAGCGCCTCTGTATGCGTATGGTGATGTTAGTGAATGTTCAAATCCCGTTTTGTGTTTTAAAAAAAAGTGTGAAAATAATTGAGAGCGGAAGATAAAAAAGTTTGGAAAACAGTGTACACAGTCGCAATAATAAAAGCACCAGAGAGCACTAAAACAGTGACGTACACAACCGCTAATCACAATAATTATTTTTTTAAAAAAGCAAATTTCTTGACGACTACTTTGCTTGCTGATGACATGCTGTCTAAACGATAAAGAGGCCTTAAAAAAGGCGTTTTCAGTAGTAGAGGGAAGATGGGCAAAGTGTCCCGGTTAAGGCCTTCTAGTTTTTTAAGCTGAGTAGGAATAGACGAAAATGAATAGAAATCAATGATTATAATCTACAACTGTTGAAGTATAATGTATAATAGTTTAATCACCTTAAGCGGCCACTTTGCCCGAATTGACTAACTGTATCCCTCAGCGCTTATACAGATTCTATGAGCCCAGAGGCAGAAAAATTGGCACTTAATCCAATGCTTTTATGCCCCAGAATTTGAAAATTTTTCTTCGTAGAACATGCACTGTCTATCTGCATCGTTATAGTCAAGAAGAGTTCTTCTATGACTGGGTTCCTTGCTCGTGTCAATTTTCTTTTTACTTTCTTCTCTTCAGCTGCTTTTCGTTTCTCCTTTTTATATTATTTTTCTTTATTTGCCGCGTCTAGGTTACTCTCATAAGGATTTGCTTTAAGTATTAACGCGGAGCCCTTTTTTCGGCTGCTGCTTTTACGTTTTCTCCCTACACAAAGTGGCCAGAAGCCACTGCCGAGACGCCCTCATTTCCCGCAATGACGCCTTTACACCAAACAAAAGCTGTATACCCTCTAATAGCAATAACGAAAGTAGGATTATGAAGTCAACATATGACACTTTCAACACAGTTTCATTAAAATGTGACACTCCCTCTTAATAATAAGTATATAAAGTGACCACTTACTTCCACCTAGATAACTAAAAGCAATAAAAATTATAATTCTTAGGAGCAGCGCAGCAGAGAGCTCTCAGCTGCCAATCCCTTTGCAGGTCATCCTTCAGTTCGCTTCATCCCTGCATCACTACAATAACCTTCACCCATTTGAACTGCTTACTGTATTCGAGCCTTGGTCTCCCTATACAGTTTTCACTCCCTTTCTCTTCCATCCACTACAACATCGAAGATTCGTTAAGTTCTCAGGCTGTCTTCTGGTTTTCAAACGATCTTTCTGTACTGGTGTGAAACACGTCGATAGCGTCAGCGGCGTGTCGTTGTCTCTTGTGAGTCGAGTCTCGGATAGAAAAAGCGATGGGTTAGAGGGGGACGCTCTTCGTAACAAAAGGTCATCCTTTTTACAACATCTTTTGTGGGTGGCAGAAAGAAATCTGTCGCAGCAGAGAGGGCAATTGGCATTGCAGATGCACGCTGAGACACCGTTAGTGCGAAACCGGCGACTTTTTTGCCGACCGAGCAGTATTGTCCCCATGAGAAGAAGAAGGCGGCGGGGAGACTTTCTCGGCGGTCCAGGACGGCGGGGAGGGACCGCCAGCGGGGCTTTGTGCCGCCGTCCGTCCCCAGGGCCATAAACCACGCCTCCCGCCACAGCTGCCTCCGCATTCCGCATCTCCTGCACATCTCGCCTCCATCCAGCGAATCACTTGTCGGATACATGTTAGGTCACAGGCGCTAACGACTCAATTTCAGTCAAAACCTGTGTAAACATGAGGGCTCAATCTTTGGTTGGAGGAATCGTGGTGTTTATCTGAAGCGATTTACGGAAACCGCCAATTCCTCGACGCCTCCAGATATTTCACAGTCTTGACCACTGCACTGCCTAGCTGTGTGAGGTCCATATCATGTATCAGACATGAATAAAGACTTTCCTTCACTATGAAGTGCACTTCCGCAAGTTGCTTGCTGCAGCTACTCCTGTAAGTTGTTTGAGCACAACCCCCTCCCGCCACCAAGTCGACGTACGCGTGTTTCGTTAACTTGCATAGTAGTTTCCATAAGTTGGTGGCCTCCGTTTCTTGCGTTTTGTTGCAAATAATTCCTGAACTTGCTTGTTGCTGAAAGCTTTTCTCAGTTTTGGAGACGTTTTGTGCGTTCAATAACGAGCATCTCGTCCAGGCCTTGAAAGCCCACCGACCGCTGTGTCATCCTCTACCATGCGAATGCTATATGGAGGGCCATGTGGTCAGCACACCGCTCTCCCGGCCCATTTGTAGACTTTTCAGACCTCGGGGCCGCTACTGTTCGGTCAACAAGTTCATCAGTTGACATTACGAGGTTGAGTGCACATCGTACCAGTCCTTCCACCAAGGAAAAATCATCGGCAGTACCGGGAATCGAATCCATCTCTACGGTTACTACAGCTACGGAGTTGTACGTAGTGTGTTCAATACCGGTACGGAAACGTCAGTGTCGAAAAGGAGATCGGCGCAGAAACAGAAGCGGCGAAAAACATCTATAAGGAGTGTTCAAATTTAAATGTACGGAACGTCATAACAACAAAAACGGTTGAAATTTGCATACGCCGCTTTAGGAAAACGTAGTGAGACATCTACGGACGCAAATGTAGTGTCGTCACCTCCCCCCAAAAATTTCAAAGCTGTTCTCTGAGTAGGCAAGGAGATGCTCACTGTCTTTTTCGACGTCCAGGATCCGATACTCATCAATATCTTCGAGCACGGAAAAACTATTAAGAGTGACGCGTACTGTGAGGCACTCCCTAGCCTACACAAGTCCTTCAGGAGCAAACTGGCTGGGCTGCTGGTGGGGGAGTGAGTCTGTGCTCGACAACGTTCGTCCACACGTCTCCGAGGTCACAGAGAGTGTAGTGGCCGAGTTCAAGTGGGAGCAGCTTGAGCGTCCGTCCGCTCTACAGTCCGTACATGTCGCCCCGCGACTTACCCGCTAAAAAAAAGAAAACATCTCAAACGGAAGGAAGCTCTTCAACTCGGACGACGAGCTGGTCACAATGGAGGACTGGCTCCTGCCCAGCCACAAGAATTCTGGGCACCGGGAACCTTTCGGCTCGTGAAACAGTGGTATATTTGTGCTCAGGCCTCTGGTGATATCCCCACTGTTGTTTCGTACCTTTCTTTTGAACTCCCCTCAAACAGTTGTCCACCACAGCCAAGGAAGCGCAAAAGTAATTTACTCATTACTTTATATCACCAGTACGGGAAGTAGAATGGTGTATATTTCTTTAAATTTTAACTAATTTTTTTCATTCTAATACTAACATAAAGACATTACATTTGTAAAGAAAGTAATAAATACTGTTTGCAGTAATCAAAGAGTAATTACAGGCCACCTCTTGGTGGTTAGATATCGTATCCTGCTTTCGATTATTTGGTTGTACAATAGACAAGAGATGTTCGAAATTAGCATACGACGTTCCCAGAAGATTTTTAATCTGTCCGAAGGGCTCTGATTTTATTTCTGATATTATTTCTTGATAATTTAAATATTTCCACCTCTGTATGCATTTCTGCAACAAAACATTTATTTTTTTTTCTTAATTTTGTTTTTGTAACAGTTTTTCTTCAATAATTGTAGTACAGCAACGGTGACAGCTGCTTTGTACTTAACCACTGTACACTTCCACTTGCAAATCTCGCGACGCAACTCTAATGGAAACATTTTTGCAACTACTTCCTGAAATTAAGTTGTCAAAGTGACTTTTGCACATGTAAACTTGGGCAAGTTTTTGTTGTGATGTAAACCCTTCAGCAGGTGTTTGCGGAAGTTATTTGCTAATACGAGTGCTACCCCCCGCCCCCTCTCTCTCACACACACACATTTTCGAGCAACCGGAAAATACAAATTTACGGAACAAAAAGTTCAAAAGCTAACCGCATGCGGGTACCAGCAGAAGTATGCAACTGCATGAGCAATTCCATGTTTCAGAGGGACACAATAAAGGACACAAGCTACGCGGTGAGAGAGAGAGAGAGAAGGAAGAGGTTGGAAAATACTGAACAAATTCTTATACTCTTCCTGATTCTGCTTCCATTATCTTACGTCTGATACTGGTGTCAGTCCAAGTATGATCTTACCCTGTTTCCTATAGCTTGACCCATGCTGTACTGCTATTGGTTGTGAATGGACGAAAAATTCACTTATTCCAATTGATTTCCGATCTCTCTTTGTGTGTGTGTGTGTGTGTGTGTGTGTGTGTGTGTGTGTGTGTACTGCCTTGGTTGCTTCAAATTCTTTGACTTTGCAATGTTTTGAAGGATGTGTTGCTGCAATAAGGATTGAAGTGCCGCGTACTAGAAGGACAGTGATTATTTTTATTCTAGTCTTACACCAAATCAACGCATTAGTTGGCTACGATGGGAACACACTGTATCCTCATTGGGAACGACGGCCCACAGAATCCCCATCTGGCCGTCCATATTTATGTTTTCCTTGGTTTTCCTAAATCGCATAGGACAAGTGCCGGGATGTTTCCATTGAAATAACACTGTAGATTTCCTGTGATTCCTAACGACCTCGTCAACAGGATGCTAAAACTTACTATTCCATCGCTTCAGATTAAATCTTCAAAGTGACGCTATTTAAGCTTCAAAGTGTAGAACTATGTCAGATCTTTTCCTCACTTCTCCTTCAATGGAGAAAGTGATATCATGTAGGCATTGAAAGCTGCGGTAAGAGCACCTAGTTTTGGCACTTCACTTGCGTATGTGTTCTTGTTCGGTATTAACATATTTTCACTGTTGCTCACACGAACAGGTACGCAGTGAGGAACCTGCAGGACGTCACTGAAACGTGTGGCTCGATAGTGAGACTGTATCAATTTTCAGTGGTTGCAACAAGTGGGCTGTGATTAAAATAGGGGTGGGGGGTGGAGTTGGTCTACTCTGGCACCCGCATGTTGGTTTCCTGAATCTGCGATTCTTTGTAAGAGTCCATTGCCTCTACTCACTTCCGATTTCTCAACCAGTGCGTCGCTTATAACGAGCCGTTCTCAGCGCCACCACTACCCTAGTTTTCAGATTATTTTCTGTCGGTCTTACAGGTAGTTCCAGAAAGCTGACTCCTGCTTAGATTTGTCGCTAGACAAGTGACTATAATATTTATTCGACAGTTAGATTTGGGAGCCGTTCCACTGCTGCAGTAAGCCAGAGAGAAACGCGATTCCACCAGTCGCTTCGCTTCGCGTTTTGTGATCAACGAATGCGTCAGTCATAATATTTGGCTAGCTCGTGGTTGGTTTATTCAGCTCCATTTCCACCCACCCGGAAAAATACGTGGCAGACTGATGTTTGCTCGTAGCGACTAGAAACTCAGTGGTGGTGGTCCAGCAATTATGAAAAATGTGACACAGTAGGCTATTTGCTTGGCACTCTCTCACAGCCACATCGACTGCTCGCATAGCAGCTCCTTCCCTGCCTGTGCCATGTGTTCCCGCGGCCGTCCTCCGTTGCCCCAAGGCCACCCATCAAGCAGTGTCCGCCTTTATTCTGGCCGCGACTTTCTCGGCCAGCCCAGTCCAGCACTGTGCGGTGCGCTGCGTTGCGCTGCGCTGTTGTCCCGTGAACAATGCGCCCCTGGCGCGTCCCCTCGCCCCTAGGCTACCGCCGTTGCCTTCTAAAGAATAGACCATTTCCCGCCAGTGGATCACCATTCCCAAACCGTAAGTTTCCCTGTTTTCCTGTCGCAACCAGCTTTGACTGGGCGGTGGACCGTACTATCGTGTTTGTATTCATAAACAGCCTAGACAGATTATTAGTAGCTCCCAGGAGGCAACACGCAAGTACCACAAAACACCTCCTCTAGCCTTCATATGGCATCAGTTTGGACGGGGGAGACTTCACAAATTTCTTCAGGTATGGCATATAGAGGTCCGCTGCTCGTGGTCTCGCGGTAGCGTTCTCGCTTCCCGAGCACGGGGTCCCGGGTTCGATTCCCGGCGGGGTCAGGGATTTTTCCTGCCTCGAGATGACTGGGTGTTGTTGTGTCGTCTTCATCATCATCATTCATCCCCATTACGGTCGGAGAAAGGCAATGGCAAACCACCTCCACTAGGACCTTGCCTAGTACGGTGGTGCGGGTCTCCCGCATCGTTCCCCTACGCTCCGTCACGGAGTATGGGACTTCACACACACACGCCATATATAGCTGAAACTACTCAGTGATGAGTAGATCCCGTAGAGCTATTAAACTGCGTGGATGTTCATTACTTCTTTTCACTCGCTGCTCCAAATAGTCCCACGCAATTCCACATTCTTCTCATTTCTTGCAGTCCACCATGAAACTTCCTTGATTCATCAACCATCGATTCGCCTGGCTACATGCATCGCCCACCTCCACTTCATTTTTATTACAATCTGTTTTCTTATCATTTCTTTCTTTTTGTTGTACCGGACGAAAATACCCTCGTCAGTAGAATGCTGGTTTGTTTACCTTGCTCTGGAAGGAGACCGAATGGATACTATAGCCCACAACATATTCGTTCACTTTATTATAACATAGATAAGAAGAATTACTTAACTTTGTATTACCCTTTTCCACAGGAATGTCGTGTGTATTTCCAGCTGTCTCTGAACATTAACGTATCATGTGACACATACGAAATACAAGCGTCTTACTCAGAGTACATTTAACAATAACTTTGACGTAGTGTTCTGTCCATTACATTGCCCACATAGCTGGTCTACCAGAAGGGGATGCTGTTGTTTTAGTCGATGATCGCGGACTGGGCTGAGCGGTCCTGTACCCTGCCGTAAGTAGAAGATCCGTTGGGGCGACGTAGTGAAACGTTTGTGGGCGTCGCTACGCTGGTGTCGTTCATTCGTCGATGTGACTCTTAGTGCCTGTCTTCTCTTGTGGTTCTTGTGGCTTCGTTGCGGGGTACCAACCTTGCTTTGGTACCTCGTTGTTCGAACGACATCACACTTTTCTAGTCTGTTCTGCTAATTCCCAACATGCAACCCTCCAGTGTCCGACGACTAATTCATAATTTTTAATGGTTTTTCCATTAAAAGCCCATGTCTTACAGTCATAACTGAATCTAGTGTACCAAAAGCGCCCCCAGCTGTTTCTAGTCTCTTGCTCCTTTCTTTTGTTGTACGTCCAGTAGTTGTCTGAGCGTGAGTTATGCGTGGCTATATTTCTACCTCGTGTACTCAGGATTCAGTGAATTTTAAGTTGTGACTTAACACTTCTATACATTTCCGTACACTTGAACAGATGTGCACAGAATGAAGTCATATGTTACAACGAATTCTTTAGACTCTGAGGCCTGTAAAATCTCGTTTTTAATCTTACCCATTTCCCGAGAGAGAGAGAGAGAGAGAGAGAGAGATAATTGAATCACTCACTTTATTCGGTATATTTTCACTCAGTGATGACTTACTGGAAACAGGTGTCGCTTTGGCCTAGTTTTTGCATGCTATTTTATATAAGAAAACAAAGGATAGTGGTAGAAAGAAAATTTCAAATACATATTTCTAGTGTTGTCAGAGATTTATAACATCAATTAAAAATATGTTAAACAAAATACATCACATCTGCTACTATGGTAGTATAAAAAAACTGACCAGTGTTATCCACACTTGGGCCTACTTTGACACATTCAGTTAATTCCTCATATAAAATGGTAGTATATTGTTGGGACTAAGTAAACTCAATAAATATCCCTAGATTGGTCATTCAGGAGAATGAAGAAAAAATAAAATATTATATTTGAAGCCAAGGACAGAGAATAGTGTACTTTATTCAGGAAGTGATGCGGTAAATATACAAGTGTAGTATATTTCACCAATTCATTTTCAGGTTATGTGTTACTCTATGGTAACTATTTACAAAGAGAATATATCACATGGTAAGGATACTGTACGGTACGGATATGTACCGTATTACTTTAATTACTGAAGCTCTGGTATTTTAAAATAGCCACGTTTTGTTTGTCGTGTTGGACTGGTCAGTTCACTTTGGCTCCCTCATCACTCGCGTCAGTTCCAGGTCCGGAATATTCTTCTTTGTTGTATAAAACTGTAGCATAGCACCCGACTGATAATTTATTTCTCAATACTTTGTGATGCGGGACATCGTCTTGCACATCAGAGAAACTTTCAGAACCGCCACCAGATTCTAGCACCACATCATCTTCATTTTGGGGCTAAAGTAACCCCATATTTTGTAAAAATGTGCATGATTATATAGAAGTGTTAAATATATTCTTAATTGTATTTGACACAAACGACAGAAGTAATACTGACAGAATGCAAAATTACATTCACTGTATTTTTTACCTTAACTGATGTGAATCTCCAGGAAGAAATTATTGGAGCGCAATAGCTGTTAAAATATTTATGTTCAACATTGAGTCCAGTGATGCCAACGAAGTATTACTTCATGGAACTCACAACCTTATAAATAATTTTCGCACATTGTGAATGCATATTGCCTTCGCTACTCCTTGCTCATGATGTAATTTACGGAGAAAAAATTTAAAACGTTTTTTGGCCAGTGGGCGGGCCAGAGTTACCCGCAAAGAGCCGAAGTATCCTTAGGTTACGTTATGGAACAATGTTTCTGCTCTCCTTCTGGGGAAACTATAGGGATAGAAATTTCAAAATAGTGAAACCTGTTATGAGAATGAAATGTTTTGTTTGTTTAGAAGATCCCACCGACACTCCTTCAAAAAAATTAGATTCTGACAACTGCTTCACTATTATAAAGTATTTGACATCTTTCGTCGTAACCAGCATTTCATTTTTCTCAAAACATAGTTAAAAAGGATGAATACAACGCCAAGACCAGAATCAGCCTCTGCAAATACTTAGAGGATTTATAATATTATGGAAAGGAGTTGAATACGTAGATACGTAAGTCTTCCAACTACCTGATAGTGCATGTTAAGTATCTTGCAAGTAATCTGGTCCAGTTTAAGACTGAATAGCGAACCGTGTGTTGGGAAACCCTTGCTACTTTATTGAAGAGTATCTTCACAGAAATTCTTGGAAATTTGTGGTAAGGTCTTATGGGACCAAACTGCTGAGGTCATCGGTCCCTAAGCTTACACACTACTTAATCTAACTTAAACTAACTTACACCAAGAACGACACACACACCCCATGCACGAGGGAGGACTCGAACCTCCGAGGGGGGGGGGGGGGGGGGGGGAGCGAGCCGCGCGAACGGTTTCAAGGCGCCCTAGACCGCTCGGCTACCCCGCGCGGCTACAAATTCTTATTTTGTAATTATCATTATTATTGTAATATAAGATTATTCCATAAATTTAATGATTTTATTGTAATGCACTCGTATATAATATACACTCCTGGAAATTGAAATAAGAACACCGTGAATTCATTGTCCCAGGAAGGGGAAACTTTATTGACACATTCCTGGGGTCAGATACATCACATGATCACACTGACAGAACCACAGGCACATAGACACAGGCAACAGAGCATGCACAATGTCGGCACTAGTACAGTGTATATCCACCTTTCGCAGCAATGCAGGCTGCTATTCTCCCATGGAGACGATCGTAGAGATGCTGGATGTAGTCCTGTGGAACGGCTTGCCATGCCATTTCCACCTGGCGCCTCAGTTGGACCAGCGTTCGTGCAGGACGTGCAGACCGCGTGAGACGACGCTTCATCCAGTCCCAAACATGCTCAATGGGGGACAGATTCGGAGATCTTGCTGGCCAGGGTAGTTGACTTACACCTTCTAGAGCACGTTGGGTGGCACGGGATACATGCGGACGTGCATTGTCCTGTTGGAACAGCAAGTTCCCTTGCTGGTCTAGGCATGGGAGAACGATGGGTTCGATGACGGTTTGGATGTACCGTGCACTATTCAGTGTCCCCTCGACGATCACCAGTGGTGTACGGCCAGTGTAAGAGATCGCTCCCCACACCATGATGCCGGGTGTTGGCCCTGTGTGCCTCGGTCGTATGCAGTCCTGATTGTGGCGCTCACCTGCACGGCGCCAAACACGCATACGACCATCATTGGCTCCAAGGCAGAAGCGACTCTCATCGCTGAAGACGACACGTCTCCATTCGTCCCTCCATTCACGCCTGTCGCGACACCACTGGAGGCGGGCTGCACGATGTTGGGGCGTGAGCGGAAGACGGCCTAACGGTGTGCGGGACCGTAGCCCAGCTTCTTGGAGACGGTTGCGAATGGTCCTCGCCGATACCCCAGGAGCAACAGTGTCCCTAATTTGCTGGGAAGTGGCGGTGCGGTCCCCTACGGCACTGCGTAGGATCCTACGGTCTTGGCGTGCATCCGTGCGTCGCTGCGGTCCGGTCCCAGGTCGACGGGCACGTGTACCTTTCGCCGACCACTGGCGACAACATCGATGTACTGTGGAGACCTCACGCCCCACGTGTTGAGCAATTCGGCGTTACGTCCACCCGGCCTCCCGCATGCCCACTATACGACCTCGCTCAAAGTCCGTCAACTGCACATACGGTTCACGTCCACGCTGTCGCGGCATGCTACCAGTGTTAAAGACTGCGATGGAGCTCCGTATGCCACGGCAAACTGGCTGACACTGACGGCGGCGGTGCACAAATGCTGCGCAGCTAGCGCCATTCGACGGCCAACACCGAGGTTCCGGTGTGTCCGCTGTGCCGTGCGTGTGATCATTGCTTGTACAGGCCTCTCGCAGTGTCCGGAGCAAGTATGGTGGGTCTGACACACCGGTGTCAATGTGTTCTTTTTTCCATTTCCAGGAGTGTACAACTGTGACCTGTTCCTCCGAGGTCTCTCTTCACGGCGCTTTAGTCTAGAACCGCGCGACCGCTACGGTCGCAGGTTCGAATCCTGCCTCGGGCATGGATGTGTTATGTCCTTAGGTTAGTTAGGTTTAAGTAGTTCTAAGTTCTAGGGGACTGATAACCTCAGATGTTAAGTCCCATAGTGCTCAGAGCCATTTGAGCCATTTTTGAACCTCTCTTCACGTGGAATACCTCTGATGTAGTGTAAACATTAACGATAAGAAGGGACAGGATGATAGCACTTGGGTTAACACGAAAGGAAATAACATCCATGGTAATAGAGGAAGCTGTAAGGGCAAAACCTTTAGGGGAAGACAGATTGGAAAATATCCAACAAGTAATAGAGGATATTGGGTGGAGTTAGTCTAAGATGAAGAGGTTCGCACAGGAAAATGGATTGTGCCAGGCCGCATCCAACCAGTTTGAAGACTGATAAGAGAACGTAAAAGCGGCGGCGTGTGATGCATGAGAGCTCTCGCACTGAGAAGAACGCTGCAGAGTCGAGAACAAATAAAACTCTGAAAGTCGCGTGTCTGCGAATACGAAGTTATAGCTTGAGATTTTAACCAGGCAAGCCCATTTTCCGCTAGCGTTCGCTGCGCTGTAAGACATAAGTGATGTGCAGGGCGAAAGCAGTAAACGAGCGGTAGAAATATAGAACTGTACATGGCGATAATACACATAGGCAGCGAGTGCAGCAGCTGCGTCGCTCTTGGCTCACTACTGATGGCTGTAGATCGGACGTTAACTCGCCCAAGAGATTTGGCGTGCCAGTATACTATCAGAAACAGGACGCGGCGAGACAGTAAAAGCCGTATTACGTACTGCCCGCGGCTCTCAGAAGGTACAGGCTGCCGCAGCGCCCGGCTGACAATAGCAAATCTCCTTGCGTGCGCACTCGCGCTTTACTACGTCTTTGTGTGTGTGTGTGTGTGTGCGTTCAAATGTGTGTGAATTCCTAAGGGACCAAACTGCTGTCATCGGTACCTAGACTTGTACACTACTTAACCGAACTTACGCTAAGAACAACAAACGCACCCATGCCCGAGGGAGGACTCGAACCTCCAACGGCAGGGGCCGCGTAACCCGTGATATGGCGCCTCAAACCGCGCCGCCACTGCGCGCGGCTACAACGCCTTTACTGGAGTAAATCCGCACTAAACTTTCTCTCTGTTCCATGTTGTGTGATTATCTTTCTCTCAAAACTTTCTTTTATTGTGTCATGTTTACAAAAGAGTGTACCACAGCCATCTAGTATAGTGCGAATATTATATATCATCTTTCTGCTGATGACGGTTTTTCAGTAGACTATTGCAACGCCTACGTTGAGGCCATTGTCAAGTGCTTAAACCAGCGCCTTAATAAAAGTCGAAAATATCCCAGCATTATACAAACATCGTGCCCGTGGTGGTCTAGCGGGGACAGCAGTACACTCCGGCCTTGAAGGTCCCACGTTCAGTCCCGGAGAGGGTCGGGGATTTGCCCTCGTTCCAGTCCTTCCAGGACGGCCCCAGTCCCACTCAACCTGCTATAGAAGAGTACCGGGGATCACTCCTAGAGGTAAAAGGCGACGGGGTTTTGGGACCTCCTAGTGTCGCGGCGAGGGAAGGCTGCACTCTGTCTGCACTCAGAACAATTGACCGGTCACGGTCTTGCACCACAGACTTTTAGAGAGACATAAAGGTCGTGACGTCAGAGGCTATGGTCAAGAAAGCCTGGATGGCATCATAATTTGACCTTTAAATAAAAACAGTATCAAACAGGTCTGTCAGAACGTGAAATACAGTGCGAATAATTACTCAGGGCCTTTACTTCTTTGCTAATGCACCAAAGTATTTAATTGTAAGGTGACTATTAGTGTAGCGTGGTGGCTGCACGTAAGTTACACTATTAATCCAAAGGTTCGGGCTTGAACTTAAACTTCAACGATCCGCAAGTAGCATCATCAGTCTTTTCACGATGTATTATCTCCACACTCTGCCTCGTGATGACTGGGTGTAGTGTGATGTCCTTAGGTTAGTTAGGTTTAAGTAGTTCTAAGTTCTAGGGGACTGATGACCATAGATGTTAAGTCCCATAGTGCTCAGAGCCATTTGAACCATTTTTTATTATCTCCACAGAGGGGCAAGCAATTAGATGGCAGACATTCTGCCTTTCTGAAACATTGTCACCCCTGCAATCCCTCCCCGTCTGACCGAGAGCTAGTAAGCGTCCTTTTATGTAACTCTGGCTTCCATGACCATGACAGCAATAAGCGAAAAGCATACAGGCAACTTGACACTTCCCCTGTGCAAGGTCTGTTGGAAATGACTATCATAACTGCGAAACTAAGCTGTTTCAAACTCGTGTTGATAAGATCATTATTTTTATTCTTAGATGATGAATCTGACTATAATTACAGTACACTATTTCCAACAGTGGGCATTAATTAGTCAGATAATAACTCTGTAAAACTGTCTACTGTTTGAACATGCTACTAGACAAATTTTCATTGGATTTTGGCAGTAACTTGAGCATAGCTAGGAGCACCGTATAGACTTTATGTCGTCAAAATAGGATCACTGAAAAGAATAAAAAGGAAATGTCATCATTGAAAATTGTATCTAAAACCTTCGTGTCTGTCTGAACACGCTAATCTCTTTCGTGACATTTTCACGGGCAACTTGAGCAAACGTTTGGTCACAGTAGAGGCTTTGTTTTATCAAAATCGCATCATGGAAAAAAAGCTTTACCCGTACTAATATCATAAACACGAAAGTAACTCTGTTAAGTTTTCACGCCTAACCCGCTGAACGGATTTCGATGCAGTTTGGTATGGAGACGTCTTGAGCCCTGAGGAATAACATAGCGTACTTTAGAAATATTGTCCAAGATACTTATTGATTTGAAGAATATTACGCGAATTAGGAAAAATATTTACTCTTTGAGTTTGGACCTCTATCATATTTGTGGAAAAGCTTTTATTTGTTGATATGTGCTACATGATAGTATTCAAAGTGATCAAAAGGCTACAATGCTTATAAAATATACAACAGGTATAGCGATGCATAGATTTGCGCTCCTGTTCATGCCCTTCTTTGCGCACAGCTCACCAGCGATGCTACACCTGCCGACACATCGTGCGATGGGACAGCTTGGGAAGGGTGGACAGCGGGGATGGGGGGGGGGGGAGCTGTACTTACCCCAACAGGCTGACACGTGAATGCAGCTGATTTTATTGCATGTACAATAGCTAACTTACCATCACTCATCAAAGAAACTACTTATGCGACACAGTAACAGCTCCTGTTCGGTATGACTGTCTCGCCTGGCATCTGACACTGCGCCCTGCTCGGCACGGCTGGGACCAGAAGCGGTAACCAAACCAGACGGCGTGATTGTCGCAGCGGAGCGGAGCGGCAGCTGCCATTTTAATTTGCCGATCTGGTCGGCCGGCTTTGTGGGCGCAGCAATTAGATCCATATGGCTGGCAGCAAGCGGGGCTTCCCCGAAACCCCGTGCTCGAGACGAGCGTCCGGGGCACTAAATTACATCCTTTATGGCAGGCGCACGTCTAATTCCGCATGCTCGCTCCTCTGCTCCACTTTATGAAATACAAACGAAGAAACGGCGGGCACGAAAGCACAGGGATTCCCCGCCCCTGAGGTCGGGTTCGTGACGTCTTCAATTTGTGATCCCCCGAGTGGAAGTCGCGAGATTTTTCATATAGAGAGCACGATCTTTGCTGTTACAAAGCATCTCTGAATTACAAATCACAGACCACAAGGCAGGTGGGAAGGGCCTGACGTCATTCCGTTATAGCGTGCGCGCTCTGTGCTGCTATAGGTTGGTTCTCACAACCACCGCGTTATTTGGTCGTGATACAATGTCAGTCGTATACAACAGCAGACATATACCTACATGTTATATTCACGAATGGCGTTATGACATTTAATTTCTCTGATTTTCTCATCATCATTTCGTAAGACATGTGGGAGGAAGTAACGTACTACCCGACTCTTCTCGTAACGAACTCTCTCGGAATTTCGACCGTAAACCTCTCCGTAATGCACGTCTCCTCTCTTGAAGCCTCTCCCACTGGAGTTTCTTGCGCATCTCCGTAACGCTCTCGCGCCAAGTAAACGATCCCGCGGCGAAACGTACCGCTCTTCGTTGTATCTTCGCCTCTCTTCTGTTAATCCTAGTTGGTAAGCGACCCAGACTGATGGACAGTACCCAAGTTTCAACCGAACGAGTATTTTGCAAGCTACTTCCTTCGTTACAGTCGTGCATGTCATTGGACAATTCAAAGTCAAGATGCCTGTGGAGGAGACTTAGTACATAAAGCCACAGCTTATGTTGTTCCAGCAGGTGACGGGCAGGAAGTGACGTCGCATGTCGTGTGATGACCGGAAGAAGACGGTAAATAAGGAAGACCAGAGCTAAAAACGAGCAGTTTATTCTCCCTGAAAAGGACTGCTGCACAAACAATCAAAACGTCTGTTTTCATTGTGATTTTAGTTTCAAAATGACGTGGAGTAGTGCCCAACAGGATTTTATTCAAGAGATACTACATTATTGATTCCTTCGTGTAAGTGTTCACCTGTGCAAACGTGTTCATTTTTTTAGAACTCTATCTCCCGCTCCTTCCTTCCTTTGCCATGTGATTTTGTTTTATTGAGGCTAGTGCGCCGTTGTAGGCAACAAAATTTCTTGAGGAGTCTAAAAGAGCAGGCGATATATACTGACAGGTTCTTCGTCTTTTCGTGAAGCTTGATAGGAAAGCTTAATTGGTAAGGGCGTTTCCTGATAAATGCAAAGGACCAGTTCCGTATATGTCGGTCAACCTTAACATTGTAGATTATCAGGAAGTTTAGTATCACGTGCATTCGTCGCAGGAGGAAAATTGCCTCCTGGGAATTACATTTGACTTTTTGGGGGCCAATTTTGTGGGAACGAAAGTGTTACGTAATCACTCAACATAACTTTAGAGGTAGATTACATGAAAGGCACCGAAGGGTTTCACGTAAGATTCTGAAATTGGCAGAGTATTCCATGAATAACGTCATGCAAGCATACTGTACTAGGACAAGCATTATAAAGCTAGAAAGGTACAGCAAGCAACAACTAGTTGTTTCTACCACGTAGTTTCTTTAAATGTAGTAGAATGGGCAACATTCAGTAGGAATTCCACCAATGATCTGCGATGCACGACATGGTAGTTTGCAGATTGCGGATGTAGGCGTAATATTAAGCGGAAGGAGCAGAAAAGTTATTTTTTTTTGTTAGGTTAAACTTATGCACCTGCAGTTACCACATAGTGCTTTGAAACTTTTAGGTTCCATGTCGGATTGAAATATTTAGGTGCTAAAGAGGATTGGTGTTGGGTTGGTGATGGGTTAGTAACTATTAGTGGCAGATTCTTTTTGTTAATAATGATGGTGGTGGTGGTGGTGGTGGTGGTAGTGGACATAGCATTGATAATGATTTCGGCAATGATGATACAGATAAAGTCGATGTCATAATAGATAATGATATCGATGTTAATGACGACGATTATGATCGTACAACTATATTTAGTGGTAGAAGTACATTAAAACAAGTGCTGAACCACATTACTGTTCCCGACATCGTGTAACTCCAATTCCTGCGGGATCAGAATGATCCGTGTTCTGTTGTGGGTAGGCCACTGTATCGAATCGCACGGCAGACGCGACGGCAATGAACCACGGAGGAGGCACTGAGGATCCAGTTCGCCTAGCACCTCCGTGGATGGGCGCACCCGCGGCAGGGTGACGGATGCGAGGACCTGGTCGGAATTAGTCGGGATTCCTCGGGCTGTCACAGACGGATGGTCGCCTGCGTGTGATTCACGGCGCCTAATGCGCCGACCGGCGAGTAACGGAGTCTCCACGAGCCGAGGATCACTTAACGCTCCCCCTTCTCCCCCTGCTTCCCCTCATCCCCCTCACCCTGCTGCTGCTCGATAATTCCGGCCGCGAGCTGCCCGCGTCGTCCCTCCATTAGCCCGACCTGTCGATGGAGCAGGGTGTGACGGGCGTCACCACCTCCCGTCACTCTTACCCGTGAAATTGGCACCGTCAGTTCCCTTACTCTTCGTCCACACATTCGTGCCAATGTTGGCGCCAGCATTGGCGAATAGTTATGGGACAGCGCCCACACATTGGAGCCAACATCCAGTTGAATTCTTATGGAGCCAACGTAAGTATGTCTGAAGAACAGATCCTGGCTGGTGCATTTGTGGTTTTGACCGTGAATAATTATATTTTGTCATTACGAAACAAAAAATGAAAACGTAAAAGAAGACGGTGGCCAATGGATGTAACACATACATACGAATGCTCATTTCTCAGACGATCTATTGGGTGACTTTCAGAGTAGGAAGACATCAGCTGGAAAATTGATTTTCGGATTAGTCTTCGTGTGGTTTAATACACCATTTGCTATGTATAATATACATTCAGTGCAGAAGAATTCCAAAATCAGTTGGAGATACGTGTAACCGACAAGTTTCGGAGAAGAGAGGCAAGAGAAAAGCGTTCTAGGAGAAGTTTATGTATACAGTATGTCGCATATAGTTAAATTTATGTTTGAATTAAACTGTATGGTACGTGGATCACATACGGAAACCCTGACTTACGGATCAGATACATTATGACCAAATGCACCTATCCCGTCGAATACACATCATAGTTGTTGCGTGATCGTAATACTTAAGATACTACGCAGCTTTCTCCTGAATTAGTTTATCATGTTCGCTATACAGATCCATACTTTGCAAAATTGCCACCCATGTACAAAAGATACCAAGATTGTATTTCATAGATTAATTCGATTTTTTATTTGCATACGAAAGGGCTCCTATTCTAATTTGAAGTTATAATTTAAAATTAGTAACTATAGGCTCATAGAAAATTAAAGGCCCTTCTGTTTGTAATCCGTATTTCTAATGTGGAAACATACTTCATCAGATTTAGAGAAACCAACAAAAGCAAATAGTGGAGTAATGCCTACAGCAACTTTTCCGAAACCGAATCACTTTCTTTATAATACTCATAGAAAGAAGTACTGCTTTACCTGCTCCCGCTCAACCACCTTCCTACTTGTCGCACGGTTCTACTATCTCCTTCATTTTAAACATGGACTACCGCTTCTAGCGCGCGACTTGTTTATAACTTGACGTAAATAATGGGGACTGGCTCTAAGGCAGGAATATTCACTCTGTTGCTTGTTAGAAAAAAATCTCTGTCGCCTGAGCATGCATCTTCAATTGACGCGAAACCGATCGTTACTTTTCATAAAAAGTAATTTACAGCCAGTGCGGATCATCTCATTCAAAATACGGAAATTTGCCTGCAGTTTGTCGCAATTTAAAATAACATGCTCATATAAAAAAAGACGTAATTCATCATACCTTCCACCCAGCAAGAAAAATTCCGGTCACAATAAAAACTGACGACGTTATGCTCCTGACGTTTCGGAAATGTCAAAGTATAGAGCAAGCTCTTGTCAGGAATCCCCACCGTCACAAAGTTCTCGGAATATCGTATGGCTTAAGATACATGACAAGAACTTGAATGAAGCAAGCTTTATTGCACAAGTAAACAAATGCATCAAAGTATCGAAAACAAAGCACATCTATGGTTCAAATGGCTCTGAGCACTATGGGACTCAACTGCTGAGGTCATTAGTCCCCTAGAACTTAGAACTAGTTAAACCTAATTAACCTAAGGACGTCACAAACATCCATGCCCGAGGCGGTTCCAGACTGCAGCGCCTTTAACCGCACGGCCACTTCGGCCGGCAGCACATCTATACAACATATATATTCCTAAGTATACTTACACCAATAATTTACGAGATAAGTGCGTGTATTTATACCCTGAGCAAGTACGATTCCGAAAAGAGATTCAGCAACTGCGTAACTCTTTTGTTGACATGCATCCACAGTGACATTGTGATTTTTGTGGTTACCAGTAGTAGGATTCCACAAATATAATTTTTGCTGATAAAGTTGGAAAAGCTAAACAACTTGCGTGTTACTCCACTGTTCCTGAGAAACCTGGAAGTACAAGCCACAAACAAACTTCCTCGGAACGACAACCAAAACAAGCAACGGTGGCGCCAATGTGTGGTCGACGTATCGCTGTTGGGCCCAACGCCATTTGATGTTTGTTCGAAGTACCGGCAAGCAGCGGAGCCGTTACCGTTACCATCACTGAGGCCAACTTTGGTTCGAATGCTGTTTCACCGATTCACATACTGCATTAACACTGTTGGCGCCAACCCGGATGTACTTGCCAATGAGACGCGAGATGCCTTCGAAAACCAAGTATATTGCTCAGAAAACAACATGGCCCCCACCTACGCAGAAGACGCTATAGGGGTGGGGAAACAGCAGGGTGAGGAGCTCCGTTGTGAACGGTGGCCCAGCGGTAGGAAACATACAGTTCGACTACTGAAGCCTACGCTTATTCGCATAAATACAGCTAGAGAGTCCGGAAACGATCTTGTTAACAAGTTATGCCAGTATGACCAGTAGTTCGACAAGTGTAGATGTTCGAAGGCGATAATACTCACTAGAGTACTGGAAAAGAAATGGCAACATAATAGGTAATACACCTGAGCGAAACAAGTCCAACCATGCTCTGCCACAAGGAAATATAGTATAAAAAAGGGGGGGTTAAAATTTGTGGTATAGCAAACAATGTCACATACTGAGATAATGATAATGTAGAATAAAGAGCGTGTGTCATGTGGAAACAGTGTGTCTGTCCAATGACCACTTGTTCGTCAATATTGCCTAAATATAAAGTTCTCTTCTCCTTCTTCCGTGTCTTTCATGACGTAGCTACAACTCCCCCCCCCCTCCCCCTCCTTCTGTATTCCCTTTGTTACGTGATTGTAATTTCTATCAGTTCTTGCAGCCCTCTCAAGATTTTGGTTTCCACGTTTGCCTCTTCCAACACAAAGTTAGTAGAAGTGCATATAATCACACGTGCCTGATTATGGAGAACTTCAGGCACCGACAGTGGGAAAAGGCTGTGTTGCTTGCTATGTGGTAAAGAAAGAGCAACGAAAATGGCCAAACAGCGCATGTCAGCAGGTAATAGTCAGCTGAGCCCCTTCGAAACAAGGAAATGGAGTCGACCCTAGATGAGAATGCTTTTCTGTGCATGGGCCAAGTTGTTTAACACTAGCTAGCCGCACGAGGGTTATACTGAAAATCATGATCAGTATACTGTTATAAATACACTCAAGGAAAAAAAAAGAAAAATAAAGACGCAGCACGAAAGAATTACCCGAATGTGACGGAAACTGGTAGATGTGATGTACATATACAGACAAACAAATCATTACAATTCTAGAAAAATTGAATGATTTATTCAAGAGAAAGAGCTTCACATATTCTGCAAGTCAATAACATGTTGGTCCATCTTTAGCCCCTATGCAAGCAGCTATTCGACTTGGAATTGATTGATAGACTTGTTGGATGTCCTCCTGAGGGTTATCGTGCCAAATTCGGTCCAGTACGCGCGTTCGGTTCACTTTGGCGTAGAATCTGTTTGACTGGAGTAGAACTGTCTTCAGTAATGAGTTCTGCTCCGAATTAAGCCCCCATGACCAGCGAAGACGTGTCTGGAGACGCCCGGACAGCGGTGTGACACCAACTTAACTGCCGCCGGCCATACGGCTCAGCAGCAACCCTTTGGTTGTCATCCGCGACACCCTTACAGCACAGCAATATGTCGACGATATTCTACGCCCCGTTTTGTTGCCCTTCAGAGAAAGTCATCCGGGCTTACATTTCAGCAAGATAACGCCCGTCCGCACACGGGAGAGTTTCCACTGCTTGTCTTCTAGCTTGCCATAGACAACCTTGGTTAGCAAGGTTGCCGAATTTCTCCCCAACTGAGAACGTTTGGATCATTATGGGCAGGGCTCTCCAACCAGCTCGAGATTTTGACTCTCTATCGCGACAATTGCACAGACTTTGGCACCATATCCCTCAGGAGGACATCAGGCAACTCTGTCAATCAATGCCGAGCCGAATAGCTGCTTGTATAAAGGTCATGCGTGGATCAAGCGTTGATGACTTCCTGAATATGTAAAGCTCTTTCTCTTGAATAAATCATCCAATTTTTGTATAGTTGTAATGATTTGTTTGTCCGTACTTGTACATTTACTGGTTTCCGTCGCATTTGGGTAATTCCTTCGCGATGCGTCGCTTTTTGTCTTAAAGTGTATTAATTTTTAATGTATAGGCAAACCATGTGAAAAGCCCTAATCTGCAAACTTTTCTATCACTTTACAGTATACTTCCTCTGCAGACATTTTTCTCGCCATTCTGAAAATCTGAAAATTCCTTTGCGGAAGAAATCAGTTGTGGCTGCGCCAAGACAGTGGCACAGCGTTTTCTGGATGTCCTCCATCATTTCGTAATGTTGACATCGTAGCTGTTCTTTCACACAATTAAAGAAGATGGTGGTCGCAGGGGGTGCCAAATCAGAACTGTTGGGGAACGTGGAAGACTTTCTCACCCAAATATCCTACGTTCTCGAGCAGTGCGGGGCCGCACGTTGTGTTGCTGCAGTAAGTTCTTACTTGACACGTCGTTTATCGTACAAAGCACAACGCAGCTTGAGAAGAGGGTAGATGTAGCGGACTGTGTGTTTGGTCTGTCCAAGTTCAGGCAGGAAGCAACATGCCAGAGGACGCAGTCCGTATCTTTCCCAACAGGTAGCAGAGACCCTGCTTTTTTTGATTATGGCGAATACAAATGGTGTCGTTGGACGGCATTCAGTTTTGTTACAGGCTCATGATGATAGAACCAGCTTTCTTCTCCTACCTCCTTCTCGTTATAGTTTTGAAGAATGCCTTGGGTGACGATGCTTTTTGGTTGGAATTATGTTGCCTCTTTCTTTAACTTTGTGACTTTAGTAATGTATTCCATGATGGGACAATCAGGAATACTCAAGATCTGCTACCCTCGTAGATTATTTGAAGCCAACTAAGGAAATAAACTAGGATAGTATAACGGAAAATGTACTCCTTTTTTACACAGGATGTATTTATTTCCAATTAACCTCTTTGGTTTGTATCTTATTTTTTATGATGGTTTTGCTGGTCTTTCTTGTATTCGACTGGTCGCATGCCTGTAAACCAAGCTTTTTTTCTGTGCGCTTAAATAACCGATCGTTTATCAAAGAACTATTGTATGCTTGAAATACCATTCGGGTACGGAACTGACTGCGTATTTCTTCCATATATATAAAAAGTGTGCTCACCGTATCATTTCCAATCTTTACTTATAAGTGACGGTTTTCCTTGTCCAATTTTAGCGTAAAAAACCGAACAAAGGGAACAGGACCTTCGTTTTCGGCTAATTTTATCGAATTCCCCGAGTACATTTATCGGACGAGAAAAAATGTTTATAACTGGTAGAGCGCATCAATTGTTTTGAAGCGTGAACTATTGACCTGAAATGTTTATTTCTTAAGTTGCCATGGTTCTTGTAAGTTTGAAGCGCCAGAATAGCCAGATTTGACATCAGTCGACTACTTTCTGTGAGGCATTTTGAAGAAGTGGACGAAGTCAAAACCCGTACCGACACTGGAAGATTTCGTCGTTCTAAATTATAATCTCATTCCAACAGGTAATGATCAGTGTACCGGAAACGAAAGTTGTAAGTGAGAAGTTGTAAGCGACAACCGTTCTGATATCTCTGACAGTGGAATGCATGTGAGTGAATCATGCTAACCTCAGCAGAGTGACTCAAAATCAGCAAGTGCGGCAAAACCGGCTACGACATCGAGGCGTCACTTAATTGGTACAACACTCCCTGCTACGACTCGTGTGCTGTGACAGTCGCAGTGGTTATCAGCTCGGCGCCATTCGGAATTCCGTCCACGTGCCGCGGAAGACAGTGGGAAACTAGGGCGGCTCCGGCCAGTGGCACACGTTGAGGAGTTGTGCTGCTCCCGGGAAGCGGGCAGCAGGTGGATTACTGCCGGGAGCCGTCTCTCCCCAAATCCCTCGTATTAAACGCGCCGCCAACTTAGGGGCCCATCTTCCTGCGCGGCATTCCGCCGGGGTTTCTCAACACAGGTAGCTGTTAGGATCAGTGGTCGAAATCCATTGTTGGATTGTTGCTTCCTTTAGTAAGAGTGCCGCCCCCGCCCCCCCCCCCCCCCTCTCTCTCTCTTTCAGATATATTCTGACACTGATTTTGATAATGGAAGCAAGACTTAACGAAAAATCAGGACATATCCCTAGGATTCGTTGACATAGGAAAAGGGTTTGTCAACTTCATCGCCTGTAAGACGTTCGAAATTCTCAGGAAAATGGGTCAAAGCTACAGGGAAAGACTGGTAGTATGCATTATGAGTAAGAACCAAGAATGAACGGTAAGAATGGAAGACCCAGTAACAGAGAGTTCCGATTAAAAAGGGTGTAAGACAGGGATGTAGTCTTTCTCCGCTACTATTGATGGTAAAGATAAAAGATGTAAAGGCGGAAATACAAGTTAAACACTGGATTAAAATTAAATATGGGAGAATATCAACGATGAGATTCGGTTCAAAATTGCCCTGAGCACTATGCGACTTAACTTCTGAGGTCATCAGTCGCCTAGAACTTAGAACTAATTAAACCTAACTAACCTAACGACATCACACACATCCATGCCCGAGGCAGGATTCGAACCTGCGACCGTAGCGATCGCTCGGTTCCAGACTGTAGCTCCTAGAACCGGATGGCCACATGAGATTCGGTAATGATATTGCTGTCCTCCGTGAAAGTGTAGGTGTGTTATAAGATCTGTTGAATGTCATGAACAGTCTAATGAGTAAGAATATGGTTTGAGAATAAACCGGAAAAAAGGACAAAAAATAATGCGAATACCGAGAAACTTAACATCGAAATAGGGCTCAGGACGTACGCGGAGTGAAGGTATTGTGCTACCTATGAGGCAATATGACGGGCAACGCGAGCAGGACTTAAAAATCAGACTAGCACACGCAAACAAGGCATTCCAGACCAGAAGAAGTCTTCTAGTATCTAACGTCGGCCTTAATTTAAGGAAGAAATTTGTGAGAATGGATCACAGCATTGTGTGGTAGTGACCGTGGACTATGGGGAAACCAGAAGAGAACAGAATAGAATCATTTGAGATGTGACGCTTTAGAAAGGAGCTGAAAATTAGGTGGACTGATAAGGAATGAGGGGGTTCTCCGCAGAATCGACAAGGGTAGAAACATTTGGAAAAGATAGAGAAGAAGCAGAGAGTCATATGTTAAGATGTCACGGAATAACTTCCATGTTGCTAGAGGGACTTGTACAAGGGAATAACTGTAAGGGAAGACAGAGATTAGAATACATCCATCAAATAATTGAGGACAGTGGATGTAGGTGCTACTCTCAGATGAAGATGTTAGCACTCGAGAGGAGATCGCGCCGGATCACGTGGTGAATCAAATAACTGACTCGACAGTTTTTATTTAGTCATCGTTAAATTAGTAAGTAAATATGAGATATTCAACTGTTACCGATTTGCGGAATGCGATTAACATCCATCCTCTCTTAAGAATAGGTAAAGATTTTTGTAACAGGTGTTAAACTGGTTTTCAGACGAGGGATATTTTAAAGAAAATTTTAACTAACAAAGATCAGATATGATGTATGATAATGTCTATGCGAAAAGAAAAGGCGGATGTAGAGGGCGGCGACGGTACCCTCCCCCACTGCCCCTCCACTCTTCACTCCCTCGTGCTGGTAGCTACCGTCTGGAGCCTGGACCTCCTGGTAGACGGAGCACAAAGGACGCGCCAGGGAGCGCTGTCCGGTTGGGCTCTTTACGCCGGCCCTCATTCTGAAGCCAGCGGCGCGCGCGGTCGCTTTGTCCAGTTATGGCAGCGACGGCGCTTCTGAAAATCGCAGCCTCCGGGGTGCATCCCGCTGGGGTCTTGGGGCGTCCCCAGCCACAAAGGGTGGCACAGCACCCCGCTGCAAGGGAGATCTTATCCCTCTCCGCCATCCCGTGTTACCCTTCTGGTCGCTCCGATTGCTCTCACCGTCCTGGAATTCGCTAGTTTAATGCTCTGACTCGTCACTTCAAGACGCCGTTTGCACTCCGTGATCCTTCTTCCCGTCAAAACAGTGCCTTCTCGCTAAGGAATAGGATAATGATGATTCTAGATAGAACACAGATATTTAGCATAAAAACTTATTCGTTTGTCATCTAGCGTCCTGCGAAGATTCGCCGTACAGCGCACATAGCCTGCACTGTGCACTGGAATGCATCACAAAAACATATCGCACTTAAATCCTAGATTTTGTTCCCGACACGAATGAGCGACTTCATGTTTTGCAGTTCAAATCCCTCATGCCGTGTGCATTTTGCAATCGAATCATCTGGTCCGCATGCTAGTAGGGACTGCAGTTATCATTGAAACAACCGACTTCCATGCCAGTTTAAGCTGACTGTTAAAACTGCTGAACGTAACCGGTTTCGGAAATAACCGATTTTCGGTTTTCTGTTTCTGTTATTTCCGGTAATAAAAGTGGAAATCGAATAAAGATTGAAAAATTTTGACTCTTTCGGTTTCAAGATACATGGACTCAAAATAGTAAATAAATTAGGCAAATAAAAGAAAACTGAGTCCGTCCACCGTTCGCTGCTTTTCTCGAAAAGTGATAAGTGGTTGGATAGTACCAAAAAAATCACCAATATTCTCCCACATTGATTCTTGATAAAGGGTGAAAACTGAAATTGAAGAATGCTTTCTGTGTTAAAATATCTGTTTAGAAGGGCTACAAGCAGATAAAGGCATATTATTTATACAGAGGTAGCATATCAACTACTGTCTATATTTTACTGTATACTACGAATGGTTCAAATGGCTCTGAGCACTATGGGACGTAACATCTTAGGTCATCAGTCCCCTAGAACTTAGAACTACTTAAACCTAACTAACCTAAGGACGTCACACACATCCATGCCCGAGGCAGGATTCGAACCTGCGACCGTAGCAGTCTCACGGTTCCGGACTGCAGCGCCTAGAACCGCAAGACCACCGCGGCCGGCTATACTAGGAATGAATAGTTAAGTTTTTAACTTATTACTGTTACGATAATTTCCTTCCTCTTTTCTATTCACACAAATTACAGACAAATCTTGAACCTTTTGAAGAAAATGAAGCATTGTACTTCATTGCTACGTCACTTCGTAAAAATATTTCCATATTAGGGTTGGTGCGAGTCTGCAACACAACGGATATCCGGTGACGACAGCGAAAACAGAAAAAGAGAACGGGCGGCAGGTCGGCACTATTATTAAAATAGCACTGATCGCTTTTCGTATTTTCTATAATAACGCAGTGTTGCAAACCAACGCAAATTTCATGAATAAAAATTATCCCATTAAAAAAAAAGTTTATTTAAATCGAAAAAATGTAGCTCTGCTGCTATGGTTAACTGATATTTCGTTTATTTTAATTTGGTTATTTGTAGAAATTAACACTTGCTGTAGCCGAGACCAAACAAATACGAAAAATATCGGTTATTCAGAACTAAAATACCGGTTTTAACCGATCGTTTTTCCCACCCCTCGCGTAACGCTTTTCCACGACTTTACAGCACCGAGACTCACAACAAAGTGGACTATTTAACAGTGCTTCTCTTTAGCCCACTGTTTCTGGCCAGCGATATCCTATTCTCATTCTTTCAACACCTCCATGTAATATGGCCTTCTGTCGCATTCCGACACCAATAGCCTTTACACAGAAATGTTGGAATGGTACGCAGGCTTTACAGCTCCATCTCGGTCCTTCAAATAATGCCTATTTTCAGTTTTTATTGAGTGTTCATGACAGCATTTTTCATTTGGCGTTTTTAGTAATGTCCTTTGTACTACGCAGCCTTCCAGTAACAAATACACAGCTGCTTATTTGTGCACTTACTATTCTAGTGCACCCATTTTACGGGATCCTAAGTGTTTGAAAGGGCATGACTGCTGTACTGCTGTGCCCTACAAAGTGTGGTGGATGGTACACAGCTCCGATCTTCCAGGACCCCAATTCTAAAAAATTTATCTGTATTATATGCGTCGAACAAATTCCGGAGACTGTCACATCCAACAAAATTTTGTGACTATGCGTTCGGTGAGATTTGAAGTGGAAAGATCAGATAAAACTAATCCTAAGGAAAGGTAGATCTCAGACAAAGATTAATTGGAAGAATCTACCGGAAGCCTCTTCGACCTATCAGAACCCTGTTCGCCCGTACACGTCTTCTCATACATCGTTCACGCCTGTCGTCTATGACCCCTTGAACACCACAGTCGCCTCAGCGCGGTATACTTTTACCACGGCGGCAACAAACTTAACTGTTTCCACCCTTGGCCCGAAAACCAGTGATCAAGCTCTTTTGGACGTCGGATTAATCGCCCCGTTTCCGCGTTAGAACAACGATTGCAGTGTTTTCCCTCCCTGCCACCCTGACGCAGTTTTTATACAGGGTGTAACAAAAATGTACGGCAAAATTGCACGAAAATTCCTCACACGTAGACGAAGAAGTTATGTTATATGGACATGGTCTGGAAACGCTTTGTTTCCATATTACAACTCATTTTCTCCAACTCAATAATCATGGGAAACACACAAGAACAGAACGTTAGAAGCATGGGGAACATGCACTCTTGGTTATGTCTGTTACATTGTGTACTGCCAGTATTTTGTTTTACGTGTCCCTGTTGTTTGCAGGAAACATCAACTGTTCCAGCGATCAGTACGACCGTTGCAGGCACACGGGTCGGAGTGAATCACAGACTTGTCTCGTGCATTGGCAGTGTACACAAATGCGGAGATGGCAGATGCCCATTTAAGCCTGGATTAGCTAACGGCAATGGCATTCGCCCTCCGTGTTTCTACCGGGAGAGATTTCCAGGACGAAAGTGCCCCGACAGCAAAACGTTTGAAGCCATTAATTGTCGTCTTAGGGAACACAGAATTTAAGCGTGATGCGACGAGGGAGGCCTAGAAGGGCGGTACCGCAACGGGAGGCGGCAGTTCTTCATGCATTTGACGGCGACCCAAGTGTCAGGACAAGAAATGTAGCTGCAACACTGAATGTTGTCCACGTGACTGTCTGGCGAGTGTTGCACGAGGACCAGCTGTATCCATACCAAAAAAAATGGTTCAAATGGCTCTGAGCACTATGGGACTTAACATCTGAGGTCATCAGTCCCCTAGAACTTAGAACTACTTAAACCTAACTAACCTAAGGACATCACACACATCCATGCCCGAGGCAGGATTCGAACCTGCGACCGTAGCAGCAGTCCCGCGGCTCCGGACTGAGCGCCTAGAACCGCTAGACCACCGCGGCCGGCTATCCATACCATTTACAGCGTGTGCAGGCACTATCAACAACTGATTTTCCTGCACGGGTACGCTTCTGAGATTGGTTTATTCAACGAAGTGTTAACCCTAGTTTTAGTGCAACGATGCAGGCGAGGCGTCATTTCAAGGAGATCAGATTATAAATTTTCACAGTGTGTGTGGGCAGACGTCAGTCCTCAGGCAACTGTTGAAGCAAGTGATAAACAAAGATTAGCTGTCAGTGTTTGGGCCGGCGTTGTTGGTGACTGTGTGAGACCACACTTTTTTCCACCGAGGCCCAACGGACAAAGTTATCACAATTTCGTAGAGAATGATCTACTGATCTCTTTGCGAATGTGCGTTTAGATGTGCGACAAAACTCGGTACTTCATGCACGGTGGAACACCTCCTCATTTTAGTATTAATGTCCGCCGGGCTCTACATAACAGATTCAGTGACGGATGGGTAGGTTGAGGTGGATCAGTTGCCTGGCTTCCACGCTCACCAGATCTAAACCCAGTGGACTTCCGGCGGGGGCATTTGAAATATGGAGCCACAGTACAAGACGTTCAGAGTCTCAGTGCTCGTATTATCGAAGGCTGGGAACCATAAGCAATACTCTAGGGATTCGTCAGCTTATCCGAGAGTCACTACGAGGCCGGTTGATGCATGTATCAGTGCCCACGGAGGGCATGTCGAACATTTCCTCTGATAAAGAGTTGCATGTAGAATGCTGGTGCGTTCTGTTCGTGTGTGTTTCCCACGATTAATGAGTTGGAGAAAACTGATTGTAACATGGAAACAAAGCGTTTCGAGACCATGTTCTTATAACATTATTTCTACGTCTACATGTGAGGAATGTGTGCCTTCAAATGGCTCTGAGCACTATGGGACTCAACTGCTGAGGTCATTAGTCCCCTAGAACTTAGAACTAGTTAAACCTAACTAACCTAAGGACATCACAAACATCCATGCCCGAGGCAGGATTCGAACCTGCGACCGTAGCGGTCTTGCGGTTCCAGACTGCAGCGCCTTTAACCGCACGGCCACTTCGGCCGGCCGAATGTGTGCCTTCAATTTGTGGCGTAAATTTTTGTTACAGCCTGTATACCCTTTGCTACTAGTGCTGCCACTTCCCGTCAGTGAGTAGTTATTGCACGTTGACGTCGAACGTAGGTGGTGGTCAAATCAATCTGTCTGGACCGTGTATTTTGCGTGTTCTGTCTTAGCTCGATGACCCTGTAAATGTAGATAACTGTTGAAATTTTCTCGTGTTTCCGAATTAAATTTCTGAAAAACAACGCATCTCTCTTTCATGTAAAACGTTTCGAGACCTATATGCCATCTTCAGTGATGCGGTGTTAGTTTTCGTGCAACAAATGGAGGTAGAGATAGTGGGTTTAGGCAGTGGAGAAAGAAGTGGTGTACCGCTTGGCCGTACGGTTGTGGAGGAGTAAGCACACGTGTCCCGGAAGGCGCAGCGGCGCATGACGGAGGACGGTGCGTGTCGCCGTCGCCGCCGCCGCCAGCTCGCGTCGCGCACTGCGCTCCGCCTCTCCGTCGTGAAGGACTACTCCAGCTGAGGGGTCAACGGTCAGCCGCCAGCGCGGCGTCACGTCATTCTCTCTCTCTCTCTCTCGCTCTCTCTCTCTCTCTCTCTCTCTCTCCCTCCCTCCCTCCCTCCCTCCCTCTCGTCCAGCGCTCACTTAGGATTATATCCTTTTTCGTAACAAAGTGCAGACAAAGCACGCTCAGAGCGCTGTTCATGGTCGCCTGTGGAGGAGCAATCTGCGATGGTTTTCTCATGATGCCGTGGTGTACGGTAAGGTATCGAAGTTGAGTGACTGTAGGAAGATACAAGACGACTTACACAAAATTTCCAGTGGGTGTGACGAATGGCAGCTAGCTCTAAATCTGGAAAAACCTAAGTTAACGCGGATGCTTAGGAAGAACAAATCTGTAGGCTAATGTTCTGATGCAGTATTTCTAGTATCCTGTTTAAATATCTGGGCGTAACGTTTCGAAGGGATATTAGGTGTAACGAGCATGTGAAGATTATGGTAGGGAAGACAGATGGTCGACTTCGGTTTATTGGGAAAATTTTAGGAAAGAATGGTTCACTTGTAAAGGAGACCGTATATAAGACGCTGCTGTGACCTATTCTTGAGTACTGCTCGAGTTTTTGCGATCCGTACCAGGTCGGATTGAAGGAAGACATCGAAGCAATGCAGAGGCGGACGGCTAGATTTGTTACTGGTAGGTTCGAACAACAGGTAAGCGTTACGGAGATGCTACCCTGGAGGGAAGGCGACGTTCTCTTTTAGAGGAACACTGTTGAGAAAATTTAGACAACTGGCATTTGAAGCTGTCTGCTGAGCGATTCTACTGCCGCCAATATACATTCCGCGTAAGGACCAAGAAGATAAGATATGAGAAATTAGGGCTCATACGGAGGCGTACAGACAGTCGTTTTTCCCTCGCTCTATTTGCGAGTGGAACGGGGGGGGGGGGGGATGACAAGTATTGGTACAGCGTACCCTTCGACACGCACCGTACGGTAGCTTGCGGAGAATCTATATAGATGTAGATAGGTACCTGGCTCGTCAGTGGAGTATTTTGTAGTCTTCTAACTGCAGTGCTGCGGGAGAACGCTCATAAAACGAGCTAAACCACACAAAAGGAGCTGCTTCGTATGTCTGGAAGGAAAGATGTCGCGGAGAGATGGCTTAGTCCCATACCAAGGGTTCAGTTCTTCCATTATGAATTTCAGGTTCCAGTCCCGGTACGACACGATGTTTTAATCTGCGAGGAAATTTCAGAACAGCGCACCCTCCGATACAGCGCTAGAGAATCATTTTCGATTGTACAGTTTCCCCTTCTCGATACACATTATACACATTATACACATTAATAGCTCTGTTAGTAGGGATCTGCGCGGATGCGGATGATTCTGTAGTGATAATTACTTTCCAAACAAATGCCTACGTCGATGCGAGCATCCGTGGATGTATTAGTGGACATCAGCAATAATAATTACGTTGCATTTAAAAATTAAGGTATAATGTGTATATTATCAATATGTGTTATTTACTTTGCCAGGCTACGACCTTCCTATTATTACTTCTTACACGTTTTATGTGGATTTTAAATATGGATTTTATTTCCACATATTATACGTCAGTTCATGTTTTGTGGGTAGGCGCTCATTTCGCCATGTGAATTAATTTTAATTAAATGGCTACGCATATTGCATTTTAACTACTGAATTTACGATACTGATTACTCCTATACCCTAGCATTAGTACCCTCTGCTGGCCTCGGGTACTTATATAAATACTTGACGCACCCAGTACATCACCAGCATTTACTATGTACCAAGATATAGTGATATAGACGTATTTATGCCATTGTAACAGATGTGAAGTTAAGAGGCTGTGGCCGAAACGGGTAATTGAGAATTGAACAATTTTTGTGATCAAGACGGACCCTTACAAATAAATTGCCGTAACATAATCGCGGACTCGTTTACAGAATGTGTCATCAATTGATTGATTAAGATTTTCGTATGTTTTAATTAGATATACCTTTATAATCCGACGGGACGGAATACTACTATGTTGACTGCAGTACACAGTGTCCTGTAGAGGATAGGTGCTTGTTGATCCCTGCAAGGGCTAAAGGCGGCGACATGCCCTTCTTCCTGCTTTTATGCACAATTAGTTCTACTTCATACTTTCCACTGTAGCAACAGCTGTCGTATTTCTGAGTCATTCCTGTTTCATTTGCATTAACAGCTGTCACTTACGCAATTGTTGAAAGGTGCCTCAAAGTGACATGAAGTGTAAAACACTGTTCTTCGTTCTACGTCCTGAGTTGTCTGTGCGTTCCACATACGACGTATATAAGGTACGGTATAAAATCAGTGAATTTGACATTTCTCTGAAATGTGTTTAGAATTACCCACTGCAGTGCTTATTATTGCGGGAAATTGTAATGTTGTTGTTTTTTTGTTTTCATTCCAAAGACTGGTTTGATGCTGCTCTGAACGCTAGTCTAACATGAGCAAGCCGCTTCATCTCTGCATAATTGCTGCAACCTACACCCGTTTGAACCTGCTACTGCATTCAAGTTATGCTTCCCCTCGGCTATTTTTAGGCCCTACATTTCCTTCTATTATCAAATTGACGATCCCTTGATGCGGTAGGATGTGTCCTATCAACAGTTCCCTTCTTATATACACTTTCGCCCACGTTTCACTTTCCTAAAGGCTACACTCCTGAGGAGTACCTTCGGAGACTTCCTAACACATAAATTTATATTTAATGTTAAAATGGTTCAAATGGCTCTGAGCACTATGGGACTTAACATCTATGGTCATCAGTCCCCTAGAACTTAGAACTACTAAAACCTAACTAACCTAAGGACATCGCACAACACCCAGTCATCACGAGGCAGAGAAAATCCCTGACCCCATTTAATGTTAGCAAATTTTGTTTCTTCAGAAACGTGTTTCTTGTTAATGGCATTTCGCACTTCATATCTTCCCTACTTCGGCCATCGTCTGTTACTTTGCTGCCCAAAAATTAAAACTGATCTACTACTTTTGGTGTTCCGCTTCCTAATAAACTTCCCAGTTATAATCTGATATAATGCAGGCTCATTCCATTGCCGTTGTTTTACCTTTATTGACATTCACCTTATATGGTCTTTTCAAGACCCAACACCTTCTGTAGAACAGCGCTTCCAAGTGTTTTGCCTTCTCTGACAGAATGGCAATATGATAGAGAAACCCCAAACTTTTTATTTCTTCTCTCTTAACTCTAATTGCCTTTCCATATGGTTCAAATGGCTCTGAGCACTATGGGACTCAACATCTAAAGTCATCTAGAACTACCTAAACCTAACTAACCTAAGGACATCGCACACATCCATGCCCGAGGCAGGATTCGAACCTGCGACCGTAGCGGTCGCGCGGTTCCAGACTGAAGGGGCTAGAACCGCTCAGCCACATCGGCCGGCCCTTTCCATATTTCTCACTGAATTCCTTTACTGGTTGCTCAATAAACACATTGAAGAACATCGGCGATAGTATACAATCCGTCTCACTCCCTTCACAATACTGCTGCCCTTTCATTTCCTCCGAGTTTTAAAATTGCAGTCTGTTGTGTGCACAAATTGTAAATAACCTTTCCTTCCGTGCATGATTTATTATAAGGCTTAAGCTATTCCAACGGTAAGAGTTCTTCGAAATAGCACGACAAATTAATTTCACTCGAAACCGAAAGCTTAGTATTATTAGTGCAGTTCGTCGAGGAATTGAGATCATACATTACAGACATTTGACAATATACAATATGTGATTACAGCTGTGAACGCTTTCATTTGACTTCCGGATATTAGACAAATATTCCCAAGAGAAAAATTCACAAAATCGGTCATAGTAATTACGACAAAAATTGTATTTTATCGTATGTATCAACAATAAGACACTTTATGGTGTACTAAAGGGTGCCCACGATGGGCCGCTACGTTCTTAGTCAGTGGAATATAAATTACGAGGTCCGACATCAGCAGACGAAATTTCAGGCCCGACACGAATTCTTCTCCTGCGCTAACCTCTTCATCTTGGAGTAGCACTTGCACCCTACGTCCAATGTTATTTGTTGGGGATATATTTCAATCTCACGTCTTCCTTTGCAATTTTTAGTCTATACAAGCCCAACAAGTACAGCGGGAGTTGGTCCTTGTTGTCGTATCATCCCGTCCATTCTTCTCGCGAATGTTTTGCAGTGTTATTCTTGTCTCTGAATCTGAAGAGGAATTTTTTGTGGTATCAGCCCACCAGATTTTCAACGTCTTTCGATATTACCACATTTCAAAAGCTTCAATCCCCTTCTTAATCCCTCGTAGGACGTCCGATTCTTTAGACTAGACCTTCCTCGCATTATTTATTGTATTACATTTCTGGCATTTCGGTATGTAGCTGTTTTCAAATACAGTTGCGTTGGTGATATATATATATATATATATATGTGTGTGTGTGTGTGTGTGTTACATTTGAAAAGTATTTAGTGCTGCGGGAGAACAGAGATGTACACACACACACACACACACACACACACACACACACACACTCGCACTCGCACGCGCCCGCACGCCCGCGTCTCCGGCGTCAAAAATCTGCGAATGTACTGACGGAAAAAAATCGCAGCACCAAAAAAGTATGTAGACTAATGAGAATTCGGGAATACATTTTTCTAGGTAACAGTTGTAATTGATTATCGCTTCCAAGATCACAGTTTAATGTACGCGCTAGGTAAGGAATAGCAAATGTGAAATATTGGTACATTAATAACCGGTGTAACCTCCAGAATGTTGAATGCAAGCATGCGAACGTGCATGTATTGTGTTGTAGAAGTGCCGGATGTCAGTTTGCCGACATGGTTCAAATGCTGAGCATTTCTTCAGAACATACTAATGTACATGTCCTGCTAATATGAACGTCCCATCTCTAGCCGTTTATGGTGTTCTGTTTTTTCTCAACATAAGTGTAGAAACACGCCTACCAACTTTCGTTTATGTCACACAACTCCTTCTTGGTGTTGCGACTTTTTTCCGGCATGTACTTTCTCGCAGCAGCACACATTTGCAACACGTCGTGTAAGTGAACTGCAGTTCAGCATTAATTTGAATACGTGATACAATAAAGGTAATCTATAATGAATCCGGTATTTAAAATTACGTCATTCAGAATACGGAGTTTTGGTGTACGTGGATGTGGACAAAAGGCTTGCGAATAAGGGACTTGGGATGCAGTGCGGAAGCAGGTATCATTCATTTCTCTTGCCCGTGCAGGCTTTTGATTAAGAGCGTTAGTCTGGATTCAATTTTTCTGTTGTTGAATATAAATTTTGACTGGTGCCACTGACGTTCTCAGCGTTGTTGGCAGCAGTGCGATGTCGCCAAGACGCGTCGAGGACGGCAAGCGATTGAAGACATCGTGCTGTTGTGCTTTGAGGTAGCTGCTGTACAGTAGGCAAACCGGAAGAGACGTCGTTATGTGGCAGCACGGGCCGATCGCGTCTCAGATTGTGTCCAGGCGGCCGTTTCTTTATTCTCCCGTTCAGCGCGGGTATGCCATTGAGGAGGAGGCCAGTAGGTCAGCTGGGGTAGGGGTGGGGTCCAAGGCCGGCTGCGGACAATGGCGGCACAACCCTTCCCTTCCCTCCCCGGCCCTCCCTTCCGGCCAGCAGCTGCAAATACCGGACCCGTCCCCTGGGGACGCGGAGGCGGCAAGGAGCTCTCCTGCCCCTCAACCCCTTTGTCCCGCGGGATTTCCCTCAGGCTCCCTGCGTACAGGCCGTGTACGGCTTTTTAAATTAACTGGACCTTTCCGCCTCCACAATGAATGACACTGAGGACAGAAGAAGGCCATTGTTACAGAAACGTGGCTCACCAGCGACGGGATTAGCCAGCGCGGTAAAACTTGACAATACGTCCGGGAACAATGAAATATGTTACATTCATATACCGATTACTAAACCTAGTAATGTTGTTGTTGTTGTGGTCTTCAGTCCTGAGACTGGTTTGATGCAGTTCTCCATGCTACTCTATCCTGTGCAAGCTTCTTCATCTCCCAGTACCTACTGCAACCTACATCCTTCTGAATCTGCTTATTGTATTCATCTCTTGGTCTCCCCCTACGATTTTTACCCTCCACGCTGCCCTCCAATACTAAATTGGTGATCCCTTGATGCCTCAGAACATGTCCTACCAACCGATCCCTTCTTCTGGTCAAGTTGTGCCACAAACTCCTCTTCTCCCCAATCCTATTCAGTACCTCCTCATTAGTTATGTGATCTACCCATCTAATCTTCAGCATTCTTCTGTAGCACCACATTTCGAAAGCTTCTATTCTCTTCTTGTCCAAACTATTTACCGTCCATGTTTCACTTCCATACATGGCTACACTCCATACAAATACTTTCAGAAATGACTTCCTGACACTTACATCTATATTCGATGTTAACAAATTTCTCTTCTTCAGAAACGATTTCCTTGCCATTGCCAGTCTACATTTAATATCCTCTCTACTTCGACCATCATCAGTTATTTTGCTCCCCAAATAGCAAAACTCCTTTACTACTTTAAGTGTCTCATTTCCTAATCTAATACCCTCAACATCACCCGATTTAATTCGACTACATTCCATTATCCTCGTTTTGCTTTTCTTGATGTTCATCTTGTATCCTCCCTTCAAGACACCATCCATTCCGTTCAACTGCTCTTCCAAGTCCTTTGCTGTCTCTGACAGAATTACAATGTCATCGGCGAACCTCAAAGTTCTCCATGGATTTTAATACCTACTCCGAATTTTTCTTTTGTTTCCTTTACTGCTTGCTCAATATACAGATTGAACAACATCGGGGAGAGGCTACAAACCTGTCTTACTCCCTTCCCAACCACTGCTTCCCTTTCATGTCCCTCGACTCTTATAACTGCCATGTGGTTTCTGTACAAATTGCAAATAGCCTTTCGCTCCCTGTATTTTACCCCTGCCACCTTTAGAATTTGAAAGAGAGTATTCCAGTCAACATTGTCAAAAGCTTTCTCTAAGTCCACAAATGCTAGAAACGTAGGTTTGCCTTTCCTTAATCTTTCTTCTAAGATAAGTCGTAAGGTCAGTATTGCCTCACGTGTTCCAGTATTTCTACGGAATCCAAACTGATCTTCCCCGAGGTCGGCTTCTACCAGTTTTTCCATTCGTCTGTAAAGAATTCGTGTTAGTATTTTGCAGCTGTGGCTTATTAAACTGATTGTTCGGTAATTCTCACATCTGTCAACACCTGCTTTCTTTGGGATTGGAATTATTATATTCTTCTTGAAGTCTGAGGGTATTTCGCCTGTTTCATACATCTTGCTCACCAGATGGTAGAGTTTTGTCAGTACTGGCTCTCCCAAGGCCATCAGTAGTTCCAATGGAATGTTGTCTACTCCGGGGGCCTTGTTTCGACTCAGGTCTTTCAGTGCTCCGTCAAACTCTTCACACAGTATCTTATCTCCCATTTCATCTTCATCTACATCCTCTTCCATTTCCATAATATTGTCCTCAAGTACATCGCCCTTGTATAGACCCTCTATATACTCCTTCCACCTTTCTGCCTTCCCTTCTTTGCTTAGAACTGGGTTTCCATCTGAACTCTTGATGTTCATACAAGTGGTTCTCTTATCTCCAAAGGTCTCATTAATTTTCCTGTAGGCAGTATCTATCTTACCCCTAGTGAGATAAGCCTCTACATCCTTACATTTGTCCTCTAGCCATGCCTGCTTAGCCATTTTGCACTTCCTGTCGATCTCATTTTTGAGACATTTGTATTCCTTTTTGCCTGCTTCATTTACTGCATTTTTATATTTTCTCCTTTCATCAATTAAATTCAATATTTCTTCTGTTACCCAAGGATTTCTACTACCCCTCGTCTTTTTACCTACTTCATCCTCTGCTGCCTTCACTACTTCATCCCTCAAAACTACCCATTCTTCTTCTACTGTATTTCTTTCCCCCATTCCTGTCAATTATTCCCTTATGCTCTCCCTGAAACTCTGTACAACCTCTGGTTCTTTCAGTTTATCCAGATCCCATCTCCTTAAATTCCCACCTTTTTGCAGTTTCTTCAGTTTTAATCTACAGGTCATAACCAATAGATTGTGTTCAGAATCCACATCTGCCCCTGGAAATGTCTTACAATTTAAAACCTGGTTCCTAAATCTCCGTCTTACCATTATATAATCTATCTGATACCTTTTAGTATCTCCAGGGTTCTTCCATGTATACAATCTTCTTTCATGATTCTTGAACCAAGTGTTAGCTATGATTAAGTTGTGCTCTGTGCAAAATTCTACCAGGCGGCTTCCTCTTTCATTTCTTAGCCCCAATCCATATTCACTTACTACGTTTCCTTCTCTCCCTTTTCCTACACTCGAATTCCAGTCACCCATGACTATTAAATTTTCGTCTCCCTTCACTATCTGAATAATTTCTTTTATTTCCTCATACATTTCTTCAATTTCTTCGTCATCTGCAGAGCTAGTTGGCATATAAACTTGTGCTACTGTAGTAGGTGTGGGCTTCGTATCTATCTTGGCCACAATAATGCGGTCACTATGCTGTTTGTAGTAGCTTACCGGCATTCCTATTTTCCTATTCATTATTAAACCTACTCCTGCATTACCCCTATTTGACTTTGTGTTTATAACCCTGTAGTCACCTGACCAGAAGTCTTGTTCCTCCTGCCACCGAACTTCACTAATTCCCACTATATCTAACTTTAACCTATCCATTTCCCTTTTCAAATTTTCTAACCTATCTGCCCGATTAAGGGGTCTGACATTCCACGCTCCGATCCGTAGAACGCCAGTTTTCTTTCTCCTGATAACGACGTCCTCTTGAGTAGTCCCCGCCCGGAGATCCGAATGGGTGACTATTTTACCTCCGGAATATTTTACCCAAGAGGACGCCATCATCATTTAATCATACAGTAAAGCTGCATGCCCTCGGTAAAAATTACGGCCGTAGTTTCCTCTTGCTTTCAGCCGTTCGCAGTACCAGCACAGCAAGGCCGTTTTGGTTATTGTTACAAGGCCAGATCAGTCAATCATCCAGACTGTTGCCCTTGCAACTACTGAAAAGGCTGCTGCCCCTCTTCAGGAACCACACGTTTGTCTGGCCTCTCAACAGATACCCCTCCGTTGTGGTTGTACCTACGGTACGGCTATCTGTATCGCTGAGGCCCGCAAGCCTCCCCACCAACGGCAAGGTCCATGGTTCATGGGGGGGAACCTACTAATGTGTCATAAAAATTGCCACGTAAGACGCCCAACAATTGTATCCATAAAAAAAGAGGGGGAGGGGTGCTTCCCACGCCTCCCCCTAAACCACTGCTGGAGCGATTTCAACCAAACTTGGTACACATATCCTTTACTGTCACGCAGCTATCGCCGTGAGGATAAGAGCCACCTGCCTAACATAGTTCAGGAGGTATGACGTCATAAACATTGGAATAGTGAAAAACTGCCCCGTCATGCATAACGTTTATATTTATTATTTACGTTATCACAGCCGGCCCGTATTAAATGTTTGTGTTTTTCTAACACCTGCGTCATAATGTGAAGATGATGGAAACAATTGTAGGGTGTCTCGTTTGATGTGAGAGAGGATCTGACTAGCCCTAATCTTGCCAGGATAAATAAATAAAAAATGAGGCCACGGTTTTGAAGACTGCATCATCTTGATTAGGTTGCTCGTTTATAACAAAAACGAAAGCAATAAGTCTACGACTGTAGTAACAAAACAACTCTGTTTCAACATGTTACCTAAAGTTTCTTTGTTAATTCGTAGTGCATACTAACAAAACAAAGGTAACGGCGGGATGATACAGTTAGGAAATTATGGAAATTTGTGGTAAGGAACCAAACTGCTGAGGTCATCAGTTCCTAGGCTTAAACACTACTTAATCTAACTTACGCTAGGGACAACTCACACATTCATGCCCGGGGGAGGACTCGAACCTCCGACGGGGGGAGCCGCGCAAACCGCGGCAAGGTGTCATAGACCGCACGGCTACCCCGAGTGGCGATACAGTCAGGAAAAAGCACAGTTCTCTAAATATATCATACAAGGCTCACCCATAGACATATTGTGGCAATAAACAGATGTACGGCACGGCCACTATCAATACTTTTGCAGTTGGTAAATTTTAAGCTTTTTATTAGGACGCTTTCAGGATGTTTTCCCCCACTGTCAAGCGGTAGATAACATGTTTAGTTCAGGCACATTTCCCTTCAGAACTAACGGTGTGGAAATATCTGCAGTCTTAGGAAACCAACTGTGCCGAGATATCTACACCACTGGCCATTAAAATTGCTACACCAAGAAGAAATGCAGATGATAAACGGGTATTCATTGGACAAATATAATATATTAGAACTGACATGTGATTAGATTTTCATGCAATTTGGGTGTGTAGATCCTGAAAAATCAGTACCCAGAACAACCACCTCTGGCCGTAATAACGGCCTTCATACGCCTGGGCATTGAGTAAAACAGAGCTTGGATGGCGTGTACAGGTACAGCTGCCCATACAGCTTCAACAAGTTCATCAAGAGTAGTGACTGGCGTATTGTGACGAGCCAGTTGCTCGGACATCATTAACCAGACGTTTTCAGATGGTGAGAGATCTGGAGAATGTGCTGGCGAGGGCAGCAGTCGAACATTTTCTGTATCCAGAAAGGCCCGTACAGAACCTGCAACATGCGGTCGTGCATTATCCTGCTGAAATGTAGGGTTTCGCAGGGATCGAATGAAGGGTAGAGCCACAGCTCGCAACACATCTGAAATGTAACGTCCACTGTTCAAAGTGCCGTCAATGCGAACAAGAGGTGACCGAGACGTGTAACCAATGACACCCCATACTATCACGCCGGGTGATATGCCAGTATGGCGATGACGAATACACGCTTCCAATGTGCGTTCACCGCGTTGTCGCCAAACTCGGATGCGACCATCATGATGTAAACAGAACCTGGATTCATCCGAAAAAATGGCGTTTTACCATTCGTGCACCCAGGTTCGTCGTTGAGTACACCATCGCAGGCGCTCCTGTCTGTGATGCAGCGTCAAGGGTAACCGCAGCCATGGTCTCCGAGCTGATAGTGCATGCTGCTGCAAACGTCGTCGAACTGTTCGTGCAGATGGTTGTTGTCTTGCAAACATCCCCATCTGTTGACTCAGGGAACGAGACGTGGCTGCACGATCCGTTACAGCCATGCGGATAAGATGTCTGTCATCTCGACTGCTAGTGATACGAGGCCGTTGGGATCCAGCACGGCGTTCCGTATTACCCTCCTGAACCCACCAATTCCATATTATGCTAACAGTCATTGGATCTCGACCAACGCGAGCAGCTATGTCGCGATACGATAAACCGCAATCGCGATAGGCTACAATCCGACCGTTATCAAAGTCGGAAACGTGATGGTACACATTTCTCCTCCTTACACGAGGCATCACAACAGCGTTTCACTAGGCAACGCCGGTCAACTGCTGTTAGTGTATGAGAAATCGGTTGGAAACTTTCGTCATGTCAGCACGTTGTAGGTGTCGCCGCCGGCGCCAACCTTGTGTGAATGCTCTGAAAAGCTAATAATTTGCTTATCACAGCATCTTCTTCCTGTCGGTTAAATTTCGCGTCTGTAGCACATCTTCGTGGTGTAGCAATTTTAATGGTCAGTAGTGTACATTCCTGCGCCTGTACTTGTAGATAGATCTAAATATTTAGCTAAACACCGGAATTGCCACCTTACGATGGAGGAAAGCCTCTGAAACATTTCGTAATTAAAAAATGTAAAATTTGGTAACTGCTTACTTAAAGTTTTTATTTGTATTTTAAAAGGAGAGAATATTCCAACGCAACTTGTCAGATGACACATTCTCAATTCACACTTGTGTACCAAAGAGTGCCACTCTTGTAAATTCAAAACATAAATGACAAAAATTACTGAACAATATAAAAGCAAACGGATACACAGAATAGTAATGAAATCGTTATCAGCTAAAACTCTATCCCGTTGTTGCATAAATGGCACTTGTCAGAACGATCAAAATAAAAAAAATTCTTTAGGAGGGTTATTATAACAACCTAATTGTTGCGTACTTTAAGCATAAGCATACTTTGATAAGCTGAACATCGTCATCATCAGCACCGTCGGCCATTGTCATTCCCTCTACCATGTGTTATCGTCCCCAGCTGTGAGGATCCATGTCGCTTCTGAAAGCCCTCTGATCTCACCTAAACAACTTCTGTTGATTTTCGTCTCCGAGAGAGACCTGCCTATCTACAAGCCATTCGCCAGGCCACGTGTCCTGCCCACCTCTAATTGGTTTTAATGATGGTTATTTTACGTCTTCCACTCCACTTCGTTCACCGATCTGTTTGTTTGTTTGCTTCTCTCTCCCGGTCCCAACTCCATTTCTATAATTCTCACTGACCAGCCGCTAATTTCCCAGTGTTTTTCACATTAAAAATTCGAAATTGGTAATGCACTCATTGTATAAACTTTCCAGTTAAATCACATCGGAAGCTTAATTTTGTCAAAAGTTCCCGCGGCTATTCTTTCTCTTTTTATTCATTTTTCTGTCCATATAGTTGTCTATAGTTGTCTTTGGGTGAAAGAAATATGAAAACTCATCGTCACATTCTGTATTTCGTTGAGTGCTTGGTGGTGCTTTTCTTATGTCACGACATGTGACTGATATGATTTGATCTGTCACTAAATGCTGTCCTGTGCCAACCCCTTGCGCCGTATATCCTAAATTATGCTTTGGATGTAGTCCAGTCTCTTGTCTTCGCCCGTAGTTTTTGCCGTCTGCAGGTTGCTTACATACAGTGGAAGTTATTCCTTGCAGTCCTGTCATTCTGGCGCTTCTTCTTGTCAGTGTTTAGAAATGTTCCTCTCCTCGCCGATTCTGCGGAGAATCTTTTAAGTCCTTATCATACGAGTCCACCAAATCTTCAGCATGTCCGCCTCATAGCTGTGCAGCGTATTCTCACCGAAGGGGCCCGGGCTCGATTCCCGACCGGATCGGAGATTTTCTGCGCTCAGGACTGAGCGTTGTATTGTCCTTACATTGGTATCGCCATAATCGACATTAGCTGTTGAGATGACGGAATAGGCATAGCCCGAAAGGCAATAAAATAAATGAAAAAATTCAGCATCTTTTTATACTACCACATCTCAAATGCTTCGATCCTCGTTTTTTCTAGTTTTCGCTCCGTCCAGAAATTTTATAATTTGGTTTTTGACGAGAGGAAGCGGAGATGACGTGAAGTTCCTTATTGACAGACCTTGCTCAGATGTCCTGGGTTAAGTCCAAAAGCTCGAGAAGTGAGTACGTGTGGCACTTGCTGATTCGCCGGTTGATGGGGACCTTTTGCTTGGTTTCGACAGGGATATGCCATCTGCTGACACCGAGCTTAATCTTCTCTGTTTCGTTCATTTAACATTCATGAGTAACAAGGAAAATACAACGGAACACCTCACTGCACAAGCACTCATGTTTCTGATGTTGTATATTGATCCAGAAATAAGGAAAATGTTACTATAATGATATATCGACATTACTGCACCCTGTGTGAACTTAGGCAGTAGAAAAACCGCGAGAAGAGAATGAGAAAAGTGTTTCATGGTTGTGCTGATAAAAATAAGACAAGGTGGTACACAAGTGAAAGTATTAGATAGAAGTAGTGTGGAATAAATAGTTCAGTTTGATGATAGCTGCCTAGAACGACAACGAGTTTATTTGCTTAAGGCAGAACGTACTAGAAGGTGTAAATTGTAGAGGAAGAGGAGAGTTTGATTGATAAACATTTTTGGGGACTGTGTGGTGTATAGCAGGTACCCAAAGACGACTATTTTAATACACTGGCAGGGCATAGAATCAGGTGAAACAAGCTAGTATTTAACAAGAAGGAGAGGGACTACCCGCAGACAAGTTGTAAATGGGAAGGATGGGCATTTTTTCCCAATATGCCGGCTAACCGGTGTAGTGGCTCCTCGTTAACAGGACCGGATACACGCAAAAAAAGGAGCGAGAGAGAGAGAGAGACTGTTCTGCATAAGCTGAAAGGGTCATTTTCGGCACCAAAGAAAAACTAAATGCCAAAGGTGAAGGGAATAAATGTACAGCCAGTTTGAGTACGCCTCTGCATAGGAGCTTCTCCTCCGCGCCCGTCGATGGGCACTGTCGGGAGTCGGGAAGGCAGTCCCAGAACTACCTGTGCGCGCCGTACCGAGAAGCGGGGATACGGCGTGTGCTTTACGGCTTCCCTCAACCCACGCATCGCCACACATGGTCGTAAACGAGGCGGCTGCTCTACGCTATCCGACACGACAGGTTTTCGCGTTACGTCACGTTTCTCCTCCGTCACGCAATCCGTAATTCAGTATGTGGATCGTAACACGCGGTTTTCGGTTCCGTTATTTAACTGAAGGAACTTAAAAAAAAATCGAGTTTTCAAATTCGGAATGTAGCAGGGATAGTAATACTGTGTCTGTCACAGCGGCAACTCGTGTAGTAGTTAATACATCAAGAGGCAGTTCCGATGTCGAGCACAAGTGTAGTGCCTAGTTAAGTTTGTAAACAGTGAATGTCTTCAAATACAATGCTCTCGAGGAAAGAGCCGCAGGGCTACAGATCTGTCGACATAGCTGGTTTCCCAGGAACAATGCCCCCGAGCTGAACAGAACTGTCACCTGACGATCGAACAGGCTTCCAAGAACTTTTATGTTAGTGATTGGTTACGTTGTGTTTTCCTTTTTTTTTTTTTTTTGAAGAGAATATCCAACGCAGCTTTGGAGATGATCTGTTCTCAATCCACACAGTCTACGAAAGGTTCCCATCGTGTAAATTGGAAACATAGACGACTTATTAATGAGCAGTTTTTTATGTTTTGTTCTGTTTTTAATTTGTTTTTAAATAGACAGTCGAGGAAACAACATCCCAAAACTTGCATATGTCATATGTCCTTGTGTGATTTTAGCCTTTTCCGGCGTATAATAATTCCCAAACGTTCTCCATTATTGAGCTCGAGTGGCATCGTCCAGATGGTGCAATATTCAGGTGTCATGTAAAGTGGGCCCATTTAAATTTTGCACCCAGAAAATTTCGAGGAAAGGTCCGCTAATCCTCCCGTCTGAACTACACTAATTGTCCTGCAGGAAGAAGAGCCAAGGGCTCTTACGTGGTGTACATGTGAAGAAGACGGGAAATGGTCGACCGAGAAGGCGTTTCTACAGACGATAGTAACCAGAGTGTATTTTATTTTCTGTCGGACATTTTCACAAAATTTGTATTTATGACGCGACCAACACGACGATGGAAAACTGAAAACCAAATTACAAACAAGAAATTTGAAAATCTTTCTTTTTCTCGTTTGGAAAGGGGTTAGCATGTGAAACATGTAATGTACTTAAGTTATGTCTTCATACAATCTAAAAGGCCAGGTGGGTGACAGTCTGCACGTTGCCTGTCGTCTCACTCCCACCGCTACGTGCTCTCGTTCTCTGTACGCGAATTCAAAATACGAAAAGAATTTTCTTCGTAACTACATTTCTGGATATCATTGTGATTCTTGCCGGTTGGGACACAAGTGATCATTATAAAATTGTGTATTAAGTGAGCTGTTTTGTGAAATGACAGAGTATGCATCATGAAATAACTTAAATAACAACAACTTTTTGAGGTGACGATGAATTTTTCATATTAAGACAGAGAATGCATCATAAAGAAAAGGAAAGTGGGATTTAAAGGTAAAATAATCTAGAAGCAGTGCAATACGCTTGTGCAAGAAGGCCTATCGTAGAACGTCATGTCTACTGTCGCTGGCACTCTTCCTCCGACAGCAGGATGTTTATGTTGCGGGCCATTAGCATGATGGCGTTGACAGGGCGGCACACCACCTCGCTGCTGGCATACCGTGGCAGTCAGGGTGCAGGCAGGCCGGGACTTGGTGAGCAGGTGGTTTCCAGGAATACCGGGTTGTGGGACAGCAACACATTTTAAATTCTGATGCAAAAAGAGACAGCCAGAGTTGGAATTAAAAGTGATGTTTGTATAGTAGGTCACCGGTTTCGGGCCATGCCCATTCTCATATCAACCTATGTACAAAAGTCACAGTTACAATACAGGGTGGAGAAAAATTGTGTCACGAAATTTTAACCCTGGATAGGATGCCAGTAGGAACCAAAATTACTAATGTTGTGTGGGACGACAACGCACCATTTTTAAACTACTGAAACTTGGCGACACGCGCTCCGATTGGCCGTGGGATTGCCCTGATGGCGTTCGTCGGTTGACGGGCAGCGCTAAGGTTGTCGGTTCACACATACATCACGATCTCCGGCAGGCAAAACATTCGCGGTCATGCGTTGTCCATGGCGTCCTGCAACAGGGGAATCCCGTGTCCAATCGGAGCGCGTGGCGCCAAGTTTTCGTCCTTTGAAAATTGTGCGTTGTCGACACAACATTAGTAATTTTGGTTCCTACTGGCATCAGTTATAAAGCACTCTGTCTTCAGGCCACAAGTGGCCCATCGGGACCATCCGACCGCCGTATCATCCTTAGCTGAGGATGCGGATAGGAGGGGCGTGTGGTCAGCACGCTCTCCCGGTCGTTATGATGGTTTTCTTTGACAGGAGCCGCTACTATTCGTTCGAGTAGCTCCTCAGTTGGCATCACGAGGCTGAGTGCACCCCGAAAATTGGCAACAGCGCATGGCGGCTGGATGGTCACCCATCCAACTGCCGGCCAAGTCCGACAGCGCTTAACTTAGGTGATCTCACGGGAACCGGTGTATCCACTGTGGCAAGGCCGTTGGCACGGCATTAGTTATACAAGGTTAAAATTGCGTGACTAAATTTTTCTCCACCCTGTATATCCGAACATATTTTTACATTAAATACGAGTGCAAAGCATAAATGGATTGCATATCGCAACCACTACATAACAATGTTTGCCAAGTAAAATGCCCGTCCAAAATAGAAGTAAATAAAATTGGTGCATTTGCGTATGGGCCCAACTAATGTTCGTTAACGAATGATACTGGTTGACTTGGACAGGTGGCACCCTCTTGTCTTAAAAACATTCAACAGTAGTTATGAATTGTTAACGTCAGGTCTTTTTTTTTAACAGCCTATATATGTTGACATTGAAGATTGTTTACGCGCCCTGGTATGCGCATGGACGGGAGATTCCAGCGCGGTGGCCGGGAGGAAGGCTGGAGGGCGGCCTAACGACCCAGATAGCAGAGGGGGCGGGGGAGGGGGCGAAAAGATTAGGATCCCGGCGCGGCGTCGCGTGTGTTTACGCGGGGACGGCCGGCCCGGAGCCACGTGGCCGGCAAATTGCGGTCGGTAACCCGGCGCCGGCGGGCGGCACCCCAGCGGCGCCCCGCGGCCTTGAGGTGCCCTGGTAGGGCCGCGTTCGTTCCTCCCGGCAGCGGGCAGCGCCGTAACGCTGGCCGGCGTGCGCCTGCCACCGCCACCGCCTTATCGCGCCTGATAGCGCGGCCCTGCTCCCGTTAACTGTCCTCTCCTGTCCTGTCCTGTCCTGTCCCGACGCACGCCGACCACTCTGCGCGGTGTAGTCTTGCCGTGGCACACATGTCACACTGCTGCTTCCTCCTTCCAACACACTACCCACGAGGGTTGTTTGGTAAGTCTGGCAAAAAAGGAGGAGAAAATGTTTGTGTCGCAAACAACCCACCTTAATTCTGGATATAATTTCCTTTGAGGAATATACTCTTGGTGCAGCGATCCTCCAGATTTTTCATCCCTTCGCAAAAATATGTTCTGACAAACCCTGTAAACTACTTCCTCATTTCATGAAAATACCTTTCCAGCAAGCCGAAGTTTCGAGGTAGGAAACAGGAAGAAATCACGTAGGGCTAAATCTGGTGAATGAGGTGGATGAGGAACCAATTCGAAGCCCAATTCATGCACTTTCACCTTCTTACCGCAGATGTGTGGGATGGTGCATTATCCTGGTGAAAGAGCAATTTTTTGCGTGCCATTCTCGTTCTTTTTTTCATCCCAGTTTCAGACGATCCAACAATGAAGCATAATAGGGTTCAGTTATGGTTCGGCTATTTTCCAAGTAATCTTTGAAGATTATTCCTTGGGAATCCCAAAAAGACAGTGGCCATCACCTTCCCAGCAAACAAAACGGTCTTTGCCAGCTTCGGTGCACTTTCAGCAGCCTTTATCCATTGTTTTGACTGCTGTTTTGGCTCTGGTGTGTAATGGTGGATCTAAGTTTCATCAACAGTCACAAATCGGGGCAAAAATCGCGGATTGCGAATAAATATCGCCAGAGATTGTGTTGAAATGTTGTGCTGGATGCGTTGTTGAGCAAATCGATTGGTTCTTTCGCACGAGGTGTGGTCTAGAGTGAACCAAATGTGTGTGAAATCTTATGGGTCAGGTCATCAGTCCCTAAGCTTACACACTACTTAACCTCGGGTGGGTACCACTCGTGGAGATGGCCACTTTATTTTTTGACGCAGAGGGGATGGCCACTTTTACACTTTCTATTCATGTCAGATCGGCGATATTCGTAACATGGTATCCTCGGGGAACTTAGATCTTTTGACAATATCATTATGCCTTACCGAGATCCAGAGATTCAGAGCTACCGCACGCAGAAAACGGAAGAAACCAGTGTTTAGCCGGTTTTGCACCGTGGGCCGTAACTATCTAAATAACTAACCGAAGCGGCTTGAATTTTAATTGTACATTCTTTGGACTTTCGCCTAGAAACGCCATTTTCTCGTTTTCGAACATCTGCATCCGTTATCAAGATACACCTGAAAAGTCATCATTTTTTGGAATCAGCTGTGTAATTTCTGTTCGTGGCAAATCGTCGAGATGTTTACATTTTAGTGAAGAAAGCGGAATAAGGGTTAAGGAAGGTGATTTCCCACTTTCCTGTCAGAGTCTGTTAAAGAGCGACATATTCCACTTTGATGTGCTCCGACAGGAGCATTTTTCCACCAGATCCCTTCTCTTCTCTACTACAGCAATGTGTGCTTGCGTACGTAGAACGAATTCCAGAGGTCAGTAATGTTTTGATAATTCATTTATGTACTTGGACATTTTATGTATTTCGATACATACAAACAATGAAAGAAAGTGCGGGAGCATTTTGCCAGAGGTCTCCGAGTCACGCATTGAACCTGGCCGTCACATGCCGTGCGGTCAGCGTGACTATAGTACCAAATGGGGCTGCCCCGAAACACGAGGTATTTGAAGGAACGGTAAAAAAAAGTGTGTGTTAATCAGCGAGCAGTTGCGGCGTACTCTGGTGATGTTCGTCATTACAACTGTGGTGTCACCGCTAGACACCACACTTGCTAGGTGGTAGCTTTAAATCGGCCGCGGTCCATTAGTACATGTCGGACCCGCGTGTCGCCACTGTCAGGATCGCAGACCGAGCGCCACCACAAGGCAGGTCTCGAGAGACTTACTAGCACTCGTCCCAGTTGTACGACGACATTGCTAGCGACTACACTGATCGAAGCCTTTCTCTCATTTGCCGAGAGACAGTTAGAATAGCCTTCAGCTAAGTTAATGGCTACGACCTAGCAAGGCGCCATTAACCATTTGTAACGTTGCATGTACCTCAAGATAGAGTCTAACTTGTATCATCCAGAATGCTGTATACCAAAGGACAATATAAAAGTTAAGTGTTCTAGTAGCTACGTTCTTTTCTTTATCACATTCATTACGAATCCTGTTTCAGACCTCACTCCATCCTTCGTGAGTTAGCGCGTGCATCTTGCCCGCCTCTTTCAATTAGTGTGCGTAGTGTTGGCAAGTCTGCCGACACTACAACAACATGGCCCAGAGACAACATTTCGATTTCTTCACACGGGGAAGGATCATCGGGAAACTGCGACGAAAACGAAGCGTGACGAGTGTAGCTCATGAGTTTGGTATTGCTGACGGCACTGTTTCACGTGCATGTGGAACGTTGCGAACTGCAGCAGCTGCTGCCCGAAGGAGAGGATGTGGCCGACCACGGTCAACTACGCTAAGAGACGGCTGCTACACTGTGAAATAGGCATGAAGGCACCTATGTCAAACAGCGGCTGCAAACGCAGCCACATTTAACAGGACTGCAGAGCACGCAGTCTCACGCTCCACAGTGCCACAGCACTTCGTGGAGATGGTCTCCTTGTCTGACGACCAGTACGTTGTGTCCCGTTGCCACCTGCAAAGCTGAAGATAATTTCTAAAGGAGAAACCATATTAGAAATCTTGAACCATACGAAGAAAGCTGATAAACTAAATACTCGTACAAATGAAAGGGCGGATAATTTCAAACAGTTTTATGTAGTGGCCGCAAGTGTCTCTTACGTTACATCAGAAACAACTTTCGAAAATGAAATTTTACTTTATACATTAAACATGTGTATCCATCAGTACCATTCTATTTGGAAATAGATCGAGAAGCTACAATCGATCGCGGATTTACGAAAAGAGCGGCGTGTTCCGTACAGCTATACCGCGTTTCGTCTCAGACTGCCTGATGGTTCTTTTGAACTGTGTCCTTCTTTTGCGTTACATACTTGAGATACAAAAAAATGGTTCAAATGGCTCTGAGCACTATGGGACTCAACTGCTGAGGTCATTAGTCCCCTAGAACTTAGAACTAGTTAAACCTAACTAACCTAAGGACATCACAAACATCCATGCCCGAGGCAGGATTCGAACCTGCGACCGTAGCGGTCTTGCGGTTCCAGACTGCAGCGCCTTTAACCGCACGGCCACTTCGGCCGGCACTTGAGATACAAATGATCGACGGAACTCCTCCTTGCATCAAAATGCACAGAATGAATAATGGTGGAATACATTGTTCTTGTGTGTTTGATGCAAAGTGCTTTGCGTCGTTTCCAGCCGTGCAGTGGGTCCACGCCCAAGTAAGCTAGATAAATACACCAGAGGTTTTGCTGCTGAAACGAGTATGAGGTCAGTAGGAAGAGGCAGGCCGCCGGGGTAGGTGTTTGGACAGGTGTAGCCGCATCTCGCATCTGGGTCTTCCGCGCAAACAGATCTTCCGCAGTCCAGCCCCGTGACCAGCAAACACTCCACACCAGTTCCCCAGCCTCAGAGGCGAGCCGAGGCGGCGCTTGTGCGGTGAACGGAAACGTTCCATTTATGGGAGGTGATGTTAGCAGCGTTTTGTTGATCCTCGTCGACGGTAGCCTCGTCGTCGTGTCAAAGGGAGTCAGTTATTCCGATCATAGAATCTCTGTCTTTCGAAACGGTACTGTCAAAGTGATAAGCCAAACAAGCTTCGTCGTGTTTCTGTCATTGGGACTCGGAGGATGAGTCAAAAAGGGGTTGAAGGTGAATGTCAGCAAAAGTAAAATAAGTGTGATGGAGAGTAGTCGAATTTAACCAAGTCATGCTCAAGTAGATTGGAATGTTAGACACCAACCGTTGTAAATCAGGTGTGCTAATTGCACAGCAAAATAACTGACGACAGTATGTGTAAGAAGGATATAAAACATAGAATGGCAGTAACAAAGGAAGGTTTTCTGGAAAGGATGTAAAACTTATATTGGCAGCAGCAAGGAAAGGAAGCTAGTTGCACTGAAAATTGACTCATGTTTCCATTCAGATGCAAAAGTTAATTAGTTTCAAACATCCACTGTAAGGCCTGTGCAGAACATTATCAAATGAGTCTTCATACTGATGACAGAAACAGCAGGCCAGGCAACGGCTTCACATTTCTTATTTATCACGTCATTTTCCTTCAGGTGGGAAAGAAATTTGCAAACTGGTCAAACGTCCCTGACAGACGGTTCTAGTGCAGAAGTCAGCTGGGAAGGTCATGCTTTCAGATTTTTGGGACTGTTATGGAATCATCGTCACAAATTACCTTGCCGTGGGTCAAACCATGACTGGCAGATACTTCAGCAATTTTCTGGACACGTTACCTAAGCTCTGACTAAGAAACGACACGATATGTTTTCCAGAGGAGTTCATCTTCTGGCTGACTCTGCACCGGCTCTCCCAAATTTCAGTTGACAAAATGAGGGCACGTGGGTCTGAGATCTTGCGACATCCGTCTTATTCTCCTGATCGCAGACATGTGGCTTTTCTTGTCCCCAGAAATGAAGAGTCTGTTGGGAGATCGCCGATTTGACAATACGGATGACGACATTAAAAAAGTGCAGAATTGTGCAAGGCAAAATCTTACTTCTGCAGTCGGGGCATTAGGAAGATCAAGAAAAACGAGTGACTATATAGAGAAGAATTAACAACACTAAATTGTGAGGGTACGGTACCATCCCACGGCAAGATATTTGACATCAGTTAGTGGTTTAAATGACTAAGTTATCGGTCCAGCACGCCATAGAGCGTGTACTACAGCTACCTCTGCTTTAGCCGAGGTCAGAGGTACGAAATAATCAGTGACTGCAGACACTGCTTTTTAGGGGACAATAACTGTTGTCACTTGACACGAGCACCGAGCGGGATAGCGCATTGGCGGGCACACTGGACTCGCCTGCGGGAGGACGCCGTTTCAAACCCCGTTCGGCCATCGTGATTTGGGTTTGAACGTGATTTCCCTAAATCGCTTAAGGCAAATGCCCGGATGGTTCCTTCGAAAGTGCACGGGCACTTTCCTTCTCCATCATTCCCTAATTCGAAGTTGTGCTCCGTCTCTAGCGACCTCGTTGTCGACGGGACGTTAAACACAAATCTCCTTCCCTTCCTTGACACGAGCACGAGTGGAGGAGTTGCGGCGGAACGGTCTAGGAACTAAGTCGAAGCAGTGCACTGGCCGGCACTGTTTGCTAATGATTTCTTAAATGGCTATTCTCGTCGCGGGGGTTACCGTATAAGTTTCACCGTGAACGCGATCGGTAAAAATGGTTCAAATGGCTCTGAGCACTATGGGACTCAACATCTTAGGTCATAAGTCCCCTAGAACTTAGAACTACTTAAACCTAACTAACCTAAGGACATCACACACACCCATGCCCGAGGCAGGATTCGAACCTGCGACCGTAGCAGTCCCGCGGTTCCGGACTGCAGCGCCAGAACCGCTAGACCACCGCGGCCGGCGCGATCGGTAACATATGGTGGCATGTAGAAAGTAGCTTAGCTGTGTGTAATTAAAAGTATTCGTAATTCATATGTATCCGTAATAAAACATACAATTCGTGATCTCTAAGAATTATTGTTCCCAGTCGATTCAGCCATCATCGGCGTCCCTAAATGATCAGCACTTGCAGTCGTTAATTTTTGAATTTATGGAGAAAACTGAACCAGATATCGTCGTAATATAACAGTCCAGTTATGTTATATGTGGATATCGAAGACAGGGACGTCGAATCCTGCAACAATCTCGAATCCGGAGTGCGATGACCAGCGTGAACGTATGGTGAGTGAAGTTGGCATTTTCAAGCAATGTTGTATAGGAGAAGGAGTAAAAACAGTGGACAATTTTGTCGTCACCTGCAGAGTCACGCTCGTTTCACAATACTTTCCGCAAACGTGACGTCAAATTGACGTCAAGTTTCGACCGTGTGATCGGCTATCGATTTTGTGACAAGGAAGAATATGAATGTTATTGCTTCTCGGTTCACTCGCAGCAATTCAAGCTGTCTTCTTAGATTCCCGCGAAGACACACACTCGGAAATCGCTAAATGTTTACTTCGTCCCTCGTTCTCAGATCAGACAGAGTGTAAATATTGCACGACATAGTTGTATTATGTTCATAAGAAAGTCGAGAATGCTTTAACAACGCCAAAATGAAAAAAAAAAATTGTATGTGACGGGATGCGAACCCACAACTTTCGACTCTTTAAACCACGTAAAATGGTTCAAATGGCTCTGATCACTATGGGACTTAACATCCGACGTCATCAGTCCCCTAGAACTTAGAACAACTTAAACCTAACTAACCTAAGGACATCACACACATCCATGCCCGAGGCAGGATTCGGACCTACGACCGTAGTGGTCGAGCGGTTCCAGACTGAAGCGCCTAGAACCGCTCGCCCACCACGGCCGGCTCTTTAAACCACGTCATTATCCATTGCGCTAGCACCACTTAACCGTATGTTGAAGCATTATTAAATGACATTTAATGATAATGGTGACTTGTTTGTGATGAATTTTCAGTGCTCTGTTACCTTGCAACGACATGCTACGCGTTATAAAACAAGTCCGTTTCGTGCTTAGTTTGTAAATTATTGACAATAACAACTCACTGCTGAGTGAGCATTTTCATACGAAGGCATTAAGCGTTTACAAATCTGTATGTGACATTTTATTATAGCAATAACAATAATGAATGACGTGTTTTTGTAAAGCTATGGTAAGCGCGCCTGAAGTTTTATGGGAGGCCCGTGTCGAACACTAACGAAAGTCGATAGGCGATCATGCCGTTGTCGATATCGCGTGTGACGTCAAAATGAAGTGACATGCGGGAAGTAGTGTGAAACTAGCGTTACCCCCACCTACACTGCACGGAACGCCCGACGAGGGGGAAAAAAAACAGAGAAGAGAATTGATGGGAAAACTGTAGGTTCCCAACATGTCTCCCGTTCAGGTAGCTGTACAGATCTTGCATGGCTGGATTAACTTAGGAGTTAACATGTAGGCGTGTAGGCTCCTGTATGTTGCCTGCGAAAATCCATTTCTACCGCCACCACTTGCGCAGCCACGTGCTCGTGCTGTAGCTTCCCGACGCGCATTCGCTATGTGTGTTGTGGTGTGGAGTGGCGCATCTGCTAGAAACTGAAAGTGCGCCCCGGAGAGGCCGGAGCGCCGCGGCTGGCTCCCTGGTGGCGCTGGCCGCGACCGCAATTGCTGCCGGCCGGAGCGGCATTGCTCGGCGCGGCTGGTTCCATTTCAATAACCGGCTTGGCGAGCCGGGCCGCTTTCCGCTGTCCGCCGTCTGCCGTGAGCGCCGCCTCCGAGCCTCCGCTGCAGCTCGCCCCCCCCCCCCCCCCCCCAACTCCTCACTCACCCGGTTTCCGCCCACAGCCCCTGGCCCTGCCGCAGCTCCTGCTTCCATACTGACGGCCAACAGGTTGTTGATGACAGAAAAACAGCTGAAGCGCCACCGGTTTTCAAGGAGGACAACACCGTTCGTCAGCGCTGCAGTCGCCTCCCGACACACACTCTCTTTCTCTCTTTCTTCCACCCTCGCCGTTCATTATTGGTGCGGAATGTTGTAGCGGTGACTTAGTAGAGGAAGTTTCACATAGGGACTAATGTCCTGAAACGACATCCAATGACGCTACAGAGCGTCAACGTTATGGTCTCCGGCGGCTGTAAATGTATGTATACTGGGTGATTCCGTGATGGCGTTACAAACTTTCAAGGATCATGGAGAAGGATAAGTGTATCAATGCGACGTAAGGGTCCCAGTAACAGAAATAAATGAATCTAAAGTTATAATCTAAAACCGTTCTGATACCTTTGGTAGTGGAAAACATGAGCTAGTTAGATCATAGGGTAGGAAACTTTCAGAGGTGGTAGTACGCACCAAAACGAGAAAAAAATGTCCACTGAACATAGGCTGTAAAGTGCATACCTGAGAAACCATGAGCACTTGTTCATCATCGCTAGTGTCAAACCCATCTTCTCAATTGAACAAGTGCTCATACTTTGAGGAGCTAAGAGCACTTGTTCTTCTTCGCTAGTGTGCAACCCATCTTCTCTACTGAACAAATGCTCATAGCTGTTATTGTACTCATTTTGCAACCCATGTTTTCTAGACTTTTTTCTTGTTTTTGGTCCATACTACTAACTCTGAAAGTTGCCTACCCTACAGTCTTAGCAACGACAGTACCAGCACATGTATTCCACTGTCAGAGGTATCAGAACGGTTTTCGCTTATAATTTTCGACTCGGTCGTTTCCGATACAGGAACCCTTGCCTCAAATTTATACATTTATCCTTCGCCATCATCCTAGAAAGTCTGTAACATCAAACGGGGAATCACACTACGTATACATACATTTACAGGCGCTGGTACCTATAAAATTGACGCTCTGCAGCGTCGTTGGATGACATATCTGAACATGGGTTCCTATGTAAAACTGGATCTACTAAGCCCCCCCCCCCCCCCTACAACCTCTACAGATGTGTAACATGAATTATGAAACACTTGGTATACAAGGGGACAATCAAAAGTTTTAATCATCGATTCGAAAAAATATAAAGTTAGATAATTAATTTCTTGTACTCTCCGGTTTCTCCCGGTCTATTAATTCATCGAACAGCCCATCGACGTACTGCCGCTTCCTACTGTTCAGCGGCCGATTAGATGTTTCGTTATCATCAGCTGCGCCTCGCGGACAGATCGCTTACAGAGCGTCCAGTCGTGGAGGTTATAAAATAACGGAACTCTCGCTGTAAAACATTTTATTTAAAAAACAAACATATTTAGTCACTGGTACCCTCAATATGCTCCCCTCCTCTGTCCCTACAACGTTCCATGCGAATTTTTCGTTGATGGAAGCGGTGCTGGATGTCTTCCTCTGTGAGCTCCGTGCTGATGCATGTTGCTTATCCTTTCGCTGCTTCAGCGGACTGAAATCTTGTTCCTTTTAGTGTAGATTTGACCTTGGGGCATAGATAAAACTCATGTGGTTCTACGTTTGGTCAATCAGTAGGGTGGTCCAACGCTGGGACGTCGTTCTTTGGTAGAAACCTCGTAACAGACAGTGCAGTATGGGCCAGTGCGTTGTCTTCATGCAGAACCTGTGATTCGTTACTCCACAATTCGGGTCGATTATTTCGTATTTTCTAAGAGACTTGAGCAAGAACCTCAAGATAGTAATGTTGATTAATAGTTTGACCTTCAGGAACCCAGTGAAGACACATAATTCCATGAATATAGAAAAAAAAGATCATATCGCGTAGATTCTTCATTTATTAAGTCCAGCCATTTTCGCTCTCGGGAAATTGGGCCCTTCCAGTGCATGGATTAGCGGTTAGTTTCTAGATCTAAAGTGAAAACCAAGGTTCGTCACATGTCATCACTCTTTCCAAGGAATCGACATCAGTTTCAGTTGTATTCCATTCAGTTTTTGATGTTGAAGGGAGTCCCGGGAGTGAGTAATGTTCAGCGTCTTCTCGGCCATCTTGGAAACGCTCAAACCACTCAAAAACTCGCATACATCACGAACAGTCGTCGCCATACACTTCTGTCAGTAAAAGATAGGTTTCAGTAGCAGCTTTTCAAGTTTCATGTGAAACTTCTCGTCAGTTCGTTGTTCTATTATTACATTTGTCATTTTTCCAGCAAAACAAAATAACAGCTCTCGCACAAACGAGGGCCACGGCCACACTGATTTGTCTGCAGACACCAAAGATGCCGCATTCAACGGAGAAGACTTCACACTTCACAGCTGTTGGTCATTCATCGTTGGTGCATGCGTACTCATCAGTCCCGTTTTTTTACAGCCACACCTCGTAAGTCAATGGTGCGCTACTGCGGGAGGCAAGAGATGGGAGTCGCGCGCTGTGTAAACCGATGCACACACCGATCTGACGTCGGGGGTTCTCCCAAACTGAGGGCCGTCAGCACCACCAGGAAACACTCACAGCCCGGATGAATGATCACGAGGAACGTTCAAAGGTGGTCGAAAGTTAGAATGCAGACAAGAGAGGTCGTCGTAGAAGAAAGGATGCCAATGACCGTCTGTTGTCAGAGGGAAAACTGGCAAGTGATGAGGCAGGAACGCACGAGAAGATGAAGGTGTCAGGTTGATAATACCAGCAGTTCTGACCTGGGTCTTCGAAGATTTCCCGTAGCTAAAGTGGATACCAGAACTATCCCCCAACAGTTCCGTCCAAATAAAAAATCAGTACAAATTATAGAAACGTATGTATCTATGTATGTATTTATGTATATTTCACATCTCCTCCTATACCACTGGATCAACTTCAACCAAACTTGGTACACATATGTTTTACTGCCTGGAAAGAATCACTGTGGGATTAAGAACCACCCACCTATCAAAGGGGTGACGATCGGATGTCAAAAAGTAGTGTAGCCCACAAGTCGAAAATACCCAAACCTTTACCAAACTTTTTCTCGTTTGCGGCCCCCACAAAATGATGTCACTTACTACATCTTCGCTGTTCATGTAGTAAAACTGCCACATGAAGCATGTCGTTTTAATTTAGTACTCCTTTACTACTAACTGTAGTTAAGACAGTATTCTTATATACCACTGAATGTACCAGAAAAATTGCATCATTCTATGACACTTAGTTCAAGAGATACAACGTTATAAACAGTGAATGTGTCAAAAATTACCGCACCATGCAAGAAGTTTAAATTTTCCTTCGTTGCTACTAACTCTGTTCGCAGTATTTTTTGCAGACACTATCCACATATGCCGCTGAATGTACCTAGAAAAATATATCATTGTGCAGTACATAGTTCAGGAGATACGGCTCATAAACATTAAGCTGCGTGAAAATAAAACTCCAGGATGAAATTAGCTAGACATACAGGCGAAATATGTTAAATACGTGTGAAGTATATTAGACATGTGCGTATGCGAGCAGTTCCACGGGTATAAAGCTTAGCGTAACCCCTGGAACGATTTGAATCAAATTTGCTACCCATATTAGTTACAATATGGAAAGAAATATCGTAGGGATAAGAACCATCATATTGGGATGAGGGTGGTAACATGGAGAGAGAAGGGAAGACGAGGAGATGGACAGACAGCGAGGGGAAAGAGGAGATACGAAAAAATAGGAGGAGGAGGAGATGGACAGAGAAAGGAGAGAGAGGGAGATGAACAGAGGCAGGAGGAGGAAGAGATAGGCAGAGAGATGCGGGAGGAGTAGATTGACAAAGAGAGGAAGGATATTGACAAAGAGAGGAGGAGGAGGAGACTGACAAAGATAAGGGGAGGAGGGGAGAGACAGGGGGAGGAGCAAATTGACAGAGAGGGGAGGAGATGGACAGAGAGAGGAACAGGAGGATATGGACGGAGGGTGGGGGTGGTGGAGATGGACAGAGAGGAGGAGATGGAGTTGAAGATGGGGTATAAAGAGGTGAGCAAGAGGTCGAGGGGAATAAGACAGAGAGAGAGAGAGGAAGGAAGAGGTGGACAGAGAGAGTGAGAGGGAAGAGGGGGAGATGAACAGAAAAAGCAAAGAGGATATGGGCAGAGAGGGAGGAGAGGATGGAGCGGGAGAGGGACTTGGAAGGGGGAGGAGGTGGTTTATTTGAAGAAAAGATGGACAGAGAGCGGTGAAAGAAGGAAATGCACTAACAGAAGACTGGAATAAATACATATCCCGGCACCACCAGATACTCAGGTAGCAAATCAATAAAAATAAAAACAGAAAGATCAGTTCAGCGCACATGGCATTGGCGATACTTCTGATGCTGTAACATTGTGCCCTCTGAACATTATGAACCGACAGTACATGCGTGGACTGTTCGATCACATAATTCCAAAACAATGTTCAAATGTTTGCGAAATCTTATGGGACTTAACTGCTAAGGTCATCAGACCCTAAGCTTACACAGCCCGCATCTCGTGGTCGTGCGGTAGCGTTCTCGCTTCCCACACCCGGGTTCCCGGGTTCGATTCCCGGCGGGGTCAGGGATTTTCTCTGCCTCGTGATGGCTGGGTGTTGTGTGCTGTCCTCTGTCCTTAGGTTAGTTAGGTTTAAGTAGTTCTAAGTTCTAGGGGACTGATGACCATAGATGTTAAGTCCCATAGTGCTCAGAGCCATTTCCTAAGCTTACATACAACTTAACCTAAATTATCCTAAGGACAAAGGCACACACCCATGCCCGAGGGAGGACCTGAACCTCCGTCTGGACCAGCCGCACAGTCCATGACTGCAGCGCCTTGGACCGCTCGGCTAATCCCGCGCGGCTCACATAATTCCTTCTTTATTTGTAGGAGCATGTATACAGACCTGGTAAACAACGAAATCCGTGCGCAACAGTGGCGTAGCACGCCACCAGAGAAACTAAAATGAAATGGAGTATCATTCAGTCATTAGTTTTCTGCGTTTGAAGATGAAGAACGCTAGAACAGACCATGTCGAGATGGTCGAAGTGCACGGCAGAAATGCGGTGACTTATGTCTCGAAGCTCCTTTCGCCGGAGGTCTATTCAACACACTCTTTTTCTAGTGCTCACCTACAAAATGAACATTTATAAGACTTACTTTCCATTGGATCCGCGCGGGGTAGCCGCGCGGTCTTGGGCGCAATGCCACGGTTCGAGCGGCTCCCCCCGTCGGAGGATAGAGTCCTCCCTCGGACGTGGGTATGTGTGTGTTGTCATTAGCGTTAAGTTAGTTTAAGTTAGATTAAGTACTGTTTAAGCCTAGGGACCGATAACCCAGCAGTTTGGTCCCATAGGAACTTGCCCCAAAGTTCCAAATTTTACTTTCCATTGGACAATACAGATCAATGGTCTTTTTCTGAAATGCCGAGTGTAATTTGCGTCTTCTTAAGAGTTCTTTTTTCAGTATCGAATTAAGGTTGTCGTAGACGAATTATACTGTCTTCTAGCAAGTAGACTCATCCATCTCCGTGGCTTATGATAAGAAGCTGATGTTTATAGAACATTACTAATAATTGACTGACATAAAACTAGACTTACAGTTGCTTCATCTTAGTATACGAGAGTTAGTTATAAAGTTTTCATCACCTCGAACATAAAGGAAGTTGGTAATTATTTTTTGCTTGTGAGCAGGTACAAGACAACACAATGAAAACTCCACTCCACAGTACCGCTGCACGCCGGCAGACGAGCCTAAACAAAATGGCGCAGTCATTGATAAACTCGAATGTGGCGCGGGAATTTGTATTCGCCAGCAGCGGAAATGCTGCATTTGGGTGAGCCCAATCAGGACGGCTTAAGGAATCATCTGGAACGATCTGACACTGCTGTAACATTTCCGTTACTGCCAAAACTGAATTACCACACGATATACACCACAAAAGGGCTGCCTCATCTAGCGCCATCTGACGGCTCTGCAGGCACATACCTACAAACAAACCAACAAACAAATTAATCTCATAACTTTATTTTCTTTCCAGGTGATATTTAAAATTTGATAACTGTCCGTCGTATGTACACTTAGCACGGATCACTTCCTGCACTGTGCAGCTTTGAGAAGCTCCAGGAAGGAGCATCTCTGTATTGTTGGTTGCCTATATTGGACGCTCGGTAACGTCAAGTGTGCTTGCACTTCATATTTCGGGACGAGGTTCGTCACTTACAGCTTTTACTGCTGCAATATCACAGCCGATGTGGTCTTAATGACTCGATCAAAACCGAATAGACTGATTCGCTACTACACTTTAAATCATCATTCCTATTAAAGAAAATTGGAAGTGGTGAAGAATGAGATAGTTATGTTCAGCACATTCTTTTTGTCATTTATGTACGATCGCCGTTCGAGAAAGTCACAGTTTTGGTACGGTTCCAAATGCTAGATTTTACATCATGAGATGTGTAACATGTTCTGCACAACTCCATTATCATTTTGCAGTGCACTTGCTTTCATATATGTTTGTTCTTATCTTAATGCTACGTTATTTCCTGGTTGTGGGCAAAACATTCAGTTTGAGTAAAGGAAGGCTTGAAATAAATGCAGAAGGTGTACATCACCAGTCGGAATCTCTTAACAGTTGGTTTCCGAGAACGTGTCCAGTTCATGTCGGCTACTTCCCTAAGAGCTTGCCCGCCAACACGTCTTGGGACCGATAGCAGCTTTTCTTTCAGTTTTTGACACCGATGTATCTGACATCAGCGGAAAGGCTGCGGTTCTGGCTTGAAATACGAATATGTATTGGACACCTTGTATGTGAGACAGCATGTGATTAGTCCTACCATCTAATTTATGGAACAGTTTCCTTGTGGAACACAATCAGCAAGTGGATCGTTTGGACATTTGCTAATGGGCTAGGGAGGTCATTGGTGTGGTAGGTGACGGAGCATCTGCCCAGCGAGCGCATTAATCCCGTAACAGGAAATCAAAAAGTCCTTCGAAACCTTTTCTCCTCTTTTCCAACAGATTTGTGACCATATAACATGTCGCTTAGTTGGTACTGACGTGTTCGCCACCTTCTGAGCTGTACTATTTCGGGAATATCCCTTCCCCTGCTTTGCGCCCATGACAGCAACGAGTGCAGGTGGCTTGACGTACAGATTTTGAATCTCCCACATCAATACGAAACTTGTCACCTACTTCAAAGACAGTGAGCAGGTGACTTCCAGCGTAGAAAGTGGTCCTAATTTTGCCACCCCTTTGCATCTGACGTTGTTCATCATTTTCCAGTTGACAGTAATCTTAAGTTCTTGAAGGAAATGCCTCTGCTAAATATATTATGCTAAAGATATTATCATGTGTGTGAATACTCGATTTAGAAGTTTGCAGATCGGGACGCTGTGATCTGGCTGGCAGTTGATACTGTAAAACATCAGAGAAGTGTCAAATTGAGCAAAAATAAAATCGAAGAACATTCGAAGATACCAGGTTTCAGTTCACTGGATCAAAATAAAAATATTTGTATTATCAACTTAAGGTTGGGTTGGACACCATGGAAGGTAAATATTGTACCACCATGCTTTCCTCCCACCTGTGGATAGAATTATCAAGTCAGAGGCATTTCCAGTGTTACGGTTTATTGGTTTTGTTAGACATAGCGAGACAGGTTTCTTAGGGACGAGTGACCACGGCACAGCGAAGCACAAAAGTAAAAGCGATGCTTCTGAATGAGGTTGCAGAATATTTTCCGAAGGCTTCGATGATCGTGATTCGAGGAACGAAAATCAGTGGTCGGAAACTCTTGCCTTATTCGCTACATTTCACAATGGCAACAATGTTCTTCGTAAATGCTTCTATCTGACATTAGTAGGCCCACACACGTCGAAATGTCCCAGCGTTTGATTAGTCGTTCCACAATATTTTCCGTTGCTGTAGACTCAATAGACCTTGCTACGTAGGGTTACTGAATGATTTACAGGCATTGAAAGCTTATGGTCTCTAACGAACTTTGCCAGTTGACGTCACCAATTGTTAATTGCATTAACATCTATTATATGTGTGTGAAAGTTTTTGATATCGTTGTTAACGTTTGTCGAGTGTTTTCAGTGAAAACAGGTGAGACTACTGCGTCGTCTGCGATAGCGAACTGAAGATATTCTGTCGTGACATTTACTTGACCCCTTAAGCTGAAAGAAAGGTCATAGGGCAGCACATTTCTTCGGGTGTTGCTGTGGCATCTTTCATAGATGTTTATATTCTTTCATAGCTGTTTATATTGACTCATCGTAAGAAATTTCGACTGACACATATTTTGCAGGTGGTTTCACGTTATGAAAATCGTATGTGTGGTCATGTGTAGTACTTGTACAGGAAACACGTAGGGTCCAGTCTTTGGATAAACTATAATTGTTTCAAGATAACTCTTTCAATAAAGTAAAAACAGCAACCAGCTAATTGTTGGGAACGTCACCGGTTTCGAAGGGGCAGTTTATCTTCAGACAGTTGTTCACAATTGAAATTATGCTGTAAATCTGACGTTTGCTGATTACGGGAAAAGTGGCTGTTTTATTATAAATGGACCTAACAACGAGTTATAATAATAAGATAAAAAACACTAAGATGATAAATTAGTTGGTTTTATGTTATTCACATAGAAAATCTTGCGTCTTTTTATTGCACTGTTGTTACCGAGCGAGGTGGCGCAGTGGTTAGCACACTGGACTCGCATTCGGGAGGACGATGGTTCAATCCCGTCTCCAGCCATCCTGATTTAGGTTTTCCGTGATTTCCCTAAATCGTTTCAGGCAAATGCCGGGATGGTTCCTTTGAAAGGGCACGGCCGATTTCCTTCCCAATCCTTCCCTAACCCGAGCTTGCGCTCCGTCTCTAATGACCTCGTTGTCGACGGGACGTTAAACACTAACCACCACCATATTGCACTGTTGGGTGCTTTGGAAGAAGTACGTAATTCACTATGTACTAAGTAAGATTTAAAAATTTCTTGAATGTGGAAGCCATGGATAGTGCACACACACACACACACACACACACACACACACACACACACACACACACACAAAATTGGTTCAAATGGCTCTGAGCACTATGGGACTTAACATCTATGGTTATCAGTCCCCTAGAACTTAGAACTACTTAAACCTAACTAACCTAAGGACATCACACAACACCCAGTCATCACGAGGCAGAGAAAATCCCTGACCCCGCCGGGAATAGAACCAGGGAACCGGGGCGTGGGAAGCGAGAACGCTACCGCACGACCACGAGCTGCGGACACACACACACACTCACACGCCACACACAATATGTACAAAGATGTCGCGACACAAAATTCGCAGGGCATACAAGACGTAGGTATCACAGTAAATGTATTGTACAATAATGAGTATTAATTTTAACTATCGCAAACGGACGAAGAATGCCAGTTCAACATAAAAAATGTTACAGCAGTAGATGTTCTGTTGAATTTTTTAAAAGACAGAAGTGTGGCAAACCTGTATACAGAAAATATTACGGATGTAGATATGACAGGTTGCTGGCAGTTTGCGTTATGATAGTTATTATACACATTGTTTAGTAGGAACACTGTATTAGTTTATGGAAAATGTAAGTTAATGTAACTATAGTATTAACTTATAAAAATTCTTTAATTACAGTGGGGTCAACAGTCATGAAAAAGTTTTTTGAATGATATCACTTTCCTGCACTGGCTGTTACCATTGGGGTTAAACCAGTATTTTATTTCATATTGTTCACCACTATGTAGTTTCGACTGTGTGGACATTCTTAACTGTCTGCAGTACATGTCAGACATAACGTAATTAAATTCAAAGCATACGGGAACCATTAGTTGTTTGGTTGACAGAATAAAAAGAGAACTTACAGAGTATAACCCTTTAAATCCACATACTTGGATTACAGTTGTAAGTAGGCTCTTTAGGTTTTTATATTGGTAACGCCATGTAGCGCTCTGTATGAAAATCACCGGCTGTGCTGTGTGCAGTCTGTGGCTGGGTGGCATTGTTGTAATATTCGCTATTGTAGTGTTGGGCTGTTGGCTGTTAACAGCGCGTAGCGTTGCGCAGTTAGAGGTGAGCCGCCAGCAGTGGTGGATGTGGGGAAGTGAGATAGCGGATTTTTGAGAGCGGATGATCTGGACGTCTGTCCATCAGAAACAGTACATTTGTAAGAATGGATGTCATGAACTGCTATATATATTATGACTTTTGAACACTATTAAGGTAAATACATTGTTTGTTCTCTATCAAAATCTTTCATTTGCTAACTGTGCCTATCAGTAGTTAGTGCCTTCAGTAGTTTGAATCTTTTATTTAGCTGGCAGTAGTGGTGCTCGCTGTATTGCAGTAGTTCGAGTAACGAAGTTTTTTGTGAGGTAAGTGATTTGTGAAAGGTATAGGTTAATGTTAGTCAGGGCCATTCTTTTGTAGGGATTATTGATAGTCAGATTGCGTTGCTCTAAAAAAAATATTGTGTGTCAGTTTAGTGTTGATTAGAATAGGTAAAGAGCGAAATGTCTGAGTACGTTCAGTTTTGCTCAGCTGTTTGAACATCAAATAATGTAAGAGATTTATCAGCACTGTAATTCAATAATTTTTCTAAGGGGACGTTTCACAGTCAGCATACTTATGTATGTCATGCAATTTTAGCAGCAGAGTGTGGTCGGCCTGAAGTACAATAAAATAAACACAAAAAATAAGTAGAGTTATATATGGTAAGTGTACAGGAAGGGAAGATACTACACATCAAACTATTTAATTACATTGCTCAGTTTTAGAATTGTAGGCATAACAACAAGTGCTACAAAACAGTTACACATCATAGCCAAGTGCAAGTGTGTACTGAACTATGAAAGCAACACCTCGTGACATTGTTCAGAGATAAACCTAAACGAAAATATATACTCTGTGTGTAATATTCGTTAACCGTGAAACTGACATAATATATGCGTGGCATGGAGTGTTTGTTTATTATATTTGCAGAGGTTCATAGGTTATGCCCTAAATACATTTATCATAACACAGCAATAATTAATAGTTGTTCGAATAAAACATTCCAAATAACATTTGTCCAATTTTAATCGGCTACAGAGATACAGCTGTTAGAATGTAATCCAAACAAAACCTGACAGAGGGTGTTAAGCAAAATCAAATGATTAAGTTCAAGTTCAGAGTTAATTTTCGTAAATTTCACATCCTACTTCATTACTGTTTGGAATTCTGTGTAGCTTTTGTGAGGTTGCCTTAGCGTCCTTTTATGAGGACTGCTGTATTCAGAAACGGAAAGATCAGGTCGTCTGTTATGTTTACTTTCTGTTTGTAGACATCGTCTTTTAGCCACACCAACAGGCAAAAATGTAAGGGGGTAATCGTCTGTAGGTCTGGGTGGCTAAGATACGTCGTCATTTCTGGCGGACCATGTTCTGGGGAATGTTAAGATTTAGATGCTGTGTAACCTGACGCCTAGAATGTGCAGGGACCCAGTCATACTTTTAAGAACATACCCATCCTTATAACCGAAGAAACCTCTTCCAATAAACCTGGAAGCTCCTTTCAAGAAATCAATACAACGCAGCTGTGTAAGGCGATGTGGTAACACAACAGGTCCAATCAACTGATAGCTATCATACCACACCACACATTGACAGAGAAGACTTCTTGAAAATCTGTCTCCACAAAGGCAGAACAATACATATATAGCAACTGGAGCAACAACACGCGAAGTGAAAACTTTGTATCTTATCAACTGTATCTCTGTAGCCCATAAAAACTAGGCGCATCGTATATCGAATATATTATTCTTTACTATCTTTCTCTTTAGTCTTTACTGTCACCTCCTGAAATAGATTACCTGACAGAAAAAATGAAAGGGGAAAACTAAATGAAACTTTATGTTTTGAGAAAATATGTAATGTTATTTCAGTCATTAAAAAATCGAGTCAAATTCACAAAGAATTTGGCAGTATGAGCTCACTATTAGTATGAGGTTGCTGCCCTTCTGGGCTGGATGCATGTTCTAATTCGGTTGGGAAGGATGCCTCTCCTGAGGCAAGCTGTTCCACAACCATTGTTACCGGTCCTTGATACCCTGGATACCGGCAATTGGAAGGAGTTGACGTCTGAGCTGTTCTGTCGGGAACAGATTTGGCGACAGTTCATATAGACACGTGCGATGTGTGGACGAGAATTATCCTGTTGAAAAATGGCATCAATTTTCTGTCGTATGAAAGGTAACAGACAAGGACGTATAATGTCCGTGACGTATCGTTGTGCCGTTAGATTTCCCTCTGTCATTACCAGCCTTGATCTGAAGTCATACCCCTATGACTCCCCACAACAGGACCCCAATAGTAACACCGCTTTGTCTCTCCAAATCATTGTAAGAGTGGGACCTGTACACAGGTCACAACAATACTCGGCGACGGTGGTCATCCGGGGTAGCGCAGAACTGCAATTCATCGCTGAACACAGTGCGACGCCATTCATCAGCAGTCCGTGATGCCTGGGCACTGCACCACTCCAAACGAAGACGTAGCTGAGGCACGGGACGGTAATTCTCTGGTCCGGCTGCTGCTAGTCTCTGATCGACGGTGCGGGGTGACGCAGATGTGAAGGACTCACAATGTACTTGCTGCACAACAGGGCGATCGTACCTTGTGGTGGTCATATGTGGTCCAAAGGAACCTTGGCAAAATGGCATGATACGTGAACTGGGGTGGCAGTCATTAAAACAAAGGCGTTTTTCGTTGTGACAGGATCCTCTCGTGAAATTTCAATCACCAACTCTCTCCTCCAACTGCGAAAATATTCTGTTGTCGCCCACCTACGCGTGGAGAAATGATCACCGTGACAACATAAGAGAAATCACAGCTCGCACAGAAATATTTAAGTGCTCGTTTTTCCCGCGGACCGTTCGAGTGTGGAACGGTAGAGAAATAGCTGGAAGGTGACTCAGTCAACCCTCTGCCAACCACTTAATTGTGAATTGCAGCGTAATCATGTGGATGTTGACGGGTATGCCTGCTCTCACGTTCCAGTCCGGCCACTGTCACGTCCGAATGCCTCACAAATCTGGACGCTGCGCGATTCGACAACTGTCCAATTTGAGGCAGACAGTGAGGCCCGTGTGAAACACTATTAGGTGCTAATAACGCTGTCTCTACCGATCACGTTTCATCTGGGTATCCTACACAGTGGCTACTCAACATTTGATGTTGTTCACGCCGCTTTTGTAATCTACCAATCCTGATGACAACAGAAGTAAAACTAATCCACTGTGGTGGCCGTTCTACCTGTCACAGAGAAATGCAGTCTTAATTATATACATACCTGCCGAAGATGAGTATATGTACGAAGTTACATTATCATCGGTAGCATGTTTTGTACGTGCTTCACATTTTTTCTCAGAGTGTATTTAGTGTTCCTCCAAAAGGTCTCTGCTTCAGCGTACATTTATTGTTAGAAGGACGTTTTGGGATGATGTAGACCGCGGTTTGAGCTCGGCAATGACGTCCACGCCTCGGGTGTACATGCGAGCGGTTACGAAGTGCCACAGATCCGGCCCCACCGGACGAGAGCAAGTGGTGAGCGAGCTGCGTGGCCGTAGGCGAGTGCCCCGGGTTACGCAAGAAGCGGCCGCGCTGTGCGCTGGAGAGAGTTCAAGGCTGGAGGCGGCTGGAGCGAGCACTGCCCTTGAGGCGTACCTCCACCACCAGCAGCCGCTCGTGAAATTGCACCACCTCGCCGCCTGCCGCTCCTGGGTTCGTTGCCCCCTGGACGCTGAAGCAGTAGAGCTGGCGACACGGCGCGACGGCCAAGCTCAGCTACTCGCCCGTCGTGCATCTCGCTGCGTCCGAGCTCAACGAAAGGGAGAGCCGACCCAGGGGCTGGATCAAAACCCTGGAAAACATCGTTACGTACAGAACGGAGCGCTGGTTGTGCATTATTAGGAGAACACACTGGCCTCCAGAGAGAAGGCCTTTTCATCGGGCCCGGTACAGGCTCACAAGACAAGATGTTGGTTACCATCTTAAAAGAGCTCACGGGTCCCTCTCGAGCGCTGTAGGTCATTTAGTAGTGGTACCAGGCGATTAGATGATACCACCGCTGACGTCGTAGCAGTGAAGTGGTATGAATTTGCCAGTCGATTGTATGCAGTCTCGGCAGAAAGATAGGTCGATGTGGAGCCGGAACGGCAGAACGGAGCTGTCATGTTCGGACGTGCCCATGACCACGCGTTGAATGAAGTTGCACGGCATGTTGACGCATCAGTGTGGACTGTCCATTGTGTCTACAAACAATGGTGTACCACTTGCAGGCGTGTAACATGACGTACGACAGTGGTCGGAAAAATATCCTGACAAGGACAGAAGACGAGTGTCAAGTCTTGTCAGTAACAATCGGTTTCAAGCCCGACACGAATTACTGTTGTCACTATTCCATCTCGAAGAATTTCCGAGCGCTCTCCAAGAAGAGAACTGCATGCAGTAGGCATCTGGAGTCCAGTACCACTCAAAAGGCCATTGCTCAGAGCGACACGTCCTCAGGCGGCCACACAACAAGTAAACTGGAGAGTACACATTGCTACTGGAGACGTGTATTGTGGTTCCACGAGTCGCGATTCTCATCTGCATCTGCGTCTACATCAGTACTCCGCATGCCACCTGACGGTCTATGGCAAAATGTACTTCTAGTACCACTAACTGATCCTCACTTTCCCTGTTCCACTCGCGAATGGCGCTTAGGAAGAATGATTGTTCAGGAGCTTCTGTGTTAGCCCCTACTTCTCGAATTTTCTCGTCGTCGTCTTTTCCGATATGTATGTGAGAGGAGGTAATATGTTGTCCGATCCTTCCCGGAAAGTGCTCCATCGAAATTGCGGTAGTACGCCTCTCCGTGGTGCACAACGCCTCTCTTTTGATGTCTCCCACTGGAATTTGTTGAGCATCTCTGTAACGCTTTCCTGCCAACTAAATGATCCCTTGACGAAACACGCTGCTCTTCGTTGGCTTTTCTCTGTCCTACCTGGTAATGATCCCATATTGAACAAGACTCAAGAATCAGCTGAACAGGCGTCTTGTAAGCCACTCCCTTGCTGGAAGAGTAATATTTCCTCAAGATTCTTCCAGTGAGTCTCAGTCTGGCACCTGCTTTTCCAACTATTTGTTTTATGGTCGCTCTGGATAGTTACTTCTAGATGTTTCCAGCAGTTTCGTACTACTAGTGTAGTTCGGCAGTAGTGAATATCTTTTCCTATGTATGAGCAGTATGTTACATTTATTTACGTTCTGGGTCAACTGCCATAGTCCGCAGCATTCTGTAGGTCATTCTGCAAATCGATACTGTTACTTTCATCATCTGCGAATAGCCTTAAAGAGCTTCTGACGCTTTGTACTAGAGCATTTATGTACAAATGGCTCTAAGCACTATGGGACTTACCATCTGAGGTCATCAGTCCCCTAGACTTGGAACTACTTAAATCTAACTAACCTAAGGACATCACACACATCCACTCCCGAGGCAGGATTCGAACCTGCGACCGTAGCAGCCGCGCGGTTCCGAACTGAAGCGCCTAGAATCGCTCGGTCACTGCGGCTGGAATTTATCTACAATGTAAACAACAACGGACCTGTCACACTTCCTTCAGGTACTCCAGAAATGAACTCTACATCTGTCGATTTCGTTCCTTTAATAAGAGTGACGTGCTGTGTTCTGTCGGCAAGGAAGTCTTGAATCCAGCTGCAGACCTGGACCTATATTCATTAAGCTCGTATTTCAATCACTAAACGGCAGTACGGGAGGGTGTCAAATGCCTTCCTGAAGTCTAGTAACACGGCATCAACCTGAACGCCGTTTCCACAGCGCTATGGATCTCATGGAGGAACAGAGCGAGCTGACTTTCGCAAGATCTCTGTTTTCGGAATTCTGTTCATTTTTATAGAGGCGATTTTCGTTCTCCAAAACCCCGGAATGCTTGTGCATAAAAGTGTTGCATAATTCTAGAACAGATTGCCTCTTTTCAAATTGATAGGAGTCCAGTGCGCCGACTGGTCAATGCGACGATTAACGTGCGATATGCGGATAATGTAGTTCAGTCCAGAAGTGGTTGTTTGATGCTTTTAGAGTGTTTATCGCATAAAGACTTGGACATATAGCAGGATGTTTATGGTAACATTCTCGGTGGTCAAGTGCTGCCCTTTTTTCTACAACTTCGTGATGAGTATGCTGTGGATACTCTCGTCTTCCGAGATGAGAACAGCCGGAATCAGAGGGCTGGACACAAGCATTCCTGTTGTCCGATCCATCGGGCAGCCTTCGCACTTGACTGGTCCGCTGAATCACCCCCCTTAATCCCATAGAAAATGTCAGGGACTATTTGGAACAACGGATGAAATTTAACAATCAACATCTTCGCAACTTGGTACCTCAACGGTATCATCATCGGTGAATGGCTTCACCTACGTGTGGTACAGTTCTGGACTTTATTAAGCGCCAAAGTGAGACTATTTTCAATACGGAATAGCTTGATGTCGCCTGGAGGATAATTTTTCGAGCAGTATACTTATCAACTACACGAAATAAAACTGTCTAAGTGAAGGTCTCAATGAGTATCTAGCCCCAAACACTCTACATCCCTGGTGAAGGGTTTGTGCCCAATATTTCACACAGCACAGCCGACCGTCTAGTAGTTCCACATTGTTCAGTTGCTACGATCCAGCGTACATGGGGCCCAGGGAAGTTTCCGAGAACTTAACAGTGTTATTTGAGGCGTTTCAGGACAGTGCTGTTAATGTGAATGAAATGTTACGTCATGGCTAGTGTAGACAAGCACAACGTGCGTGAAATTTACCTCCGATGTTGTATTCCTTACCAAATCTGTATTGGGTGCTCCTCATTTGGCGCAATGGGCCTAGGAAATATCACGAAATAATACCCCAAATAATAAAGTGAATATAGAGCCTTTATGTGTTTTCTTCAGTGGTTGCAGGGTATTACTTGTGTGAACTGTTTCGCTTGACACTTGAAGTTGAAGAGGTAAAATTCTTCCTGCCTGGAAAATGGAATTTCCGTGAGCTGACTATTGCAATTATCTTTGGAACGATGCGTTTACCATCAAGGAATTTACGCAAATCAGTTAGGGCTGTTGGGAAGAAGTATCACACGTTTTGCTATGTTCGATTACGATGAAAGGCTGCGATATGGAGCTATGGTAACACTGCACAACTTCTCTGTCTACTTGCTTTGGTTCTGCTGCTGAATGGCAACAGCGAGTCTGAGATAATACGTGTGTGTGTGTGTGTGTGTGTGTGTGTGTGTGTGTGTGTGTACTGTTTTTCCTACATACACAGGAAGATGTCCTGGTGGACACGCATAAGCACGTTCTTACAGAGATCACAGTGGCAGGGCAGTGTCGCAGCGGTGGCAAGAGCGGTACTCTAAAGATTATGAACGTCCGCGGTATTGTTTACGGAGCCACTAGCATCGATGCGTTTCAGTCCAGGTCAACGCTATAGCAATATCACAAGTTAACGTAAGCAAGGCAGCAAGAAAATTGGGGTTTAGCTTCCTATCGACTACGAAGTCAGAGGAGAATTGTATGCTCGCATTAATAGACGACAGGAAGTAAATCACTATAATGAAGGAAGAATCCTGGCAATTTCCTAACCGATTTAGGACAATCACGGGAAATTTAGACCAGAATGGTCCTGGTTGGGATCTGAATCGCTTTTCTGCCCAACGCGAATCCATTGTCGTAACCGCCGCACCGTCTCTCTCTGTATTTTTCCCAGGTTGATAACATTGAGTGTAATGGAAAATTTGTCTGAGGTTGTCTTACAAAGCCACCATCAACCATGATCTGGCAGTAAGAGTACACGAATACGGGGATTCATATGTTATTATTTACTACTATGCATTTTGTCATGTTTTAGACTATCAACCTGGCGTACTTACACTTTTTTTTATGTACCAAACATCTTTCAACGTAGTTGTACCATCGTAAGTGGATATCCTTTGTTTAACACTCTTTTCCTCAGCTTGTATGATCATTCTGAGGTGCTGTATTGTAGTTGCTTCTAATTTTATGAGACTTCTGCTTGTTGATAGTTACTCGCCGGCTGCTTTGAAAAAAAAAAAATGGCTCTGAGCACTATGGGACTCAACTGCTGAGGTCATTAGTCCCCTAGAACTTAGAACTAGTTAAACCTAACTAACCTAAGGACATCACAAACATCCATGCCCGAGGCAGGATTCGAACCTGCGACCGTAGCAGTCTTGCGGTTCCGGACTGCAGCACCTTTAACCGCACGGCCACTTCGGCCGGCTTTTGAAAGAAGTTATTAAGTTTTTCTGTGTCCCCTTACTTAGAAGTTTTTTAGTAACGAGATGTCGATGAACTTAAGGAATAATAATTTGAAATGTGAAGAAGTGCTCCTTGCGTAAGTGTTACGCAACGAAATACTTACCAGGTAATTTATACATTTTCGTATCAAATTTTCAGAAGAGAGTCTGTGAGATCGTTCGTATTTTAGCTTAGGAACATTAAACGTCATGAACCAGAACATTATGACCACTGCGCACCACGAGAAGGAATGCTGCCTGGTTGCGTTGTGGACACTTGGCGCTCTGTACAGGGTATTTCAAAAAGAATGCCCGTATTTCGAAACCCCTTATTTATTGACAAGTAGTACAAATGAATTGCAAAATACTCACAGTCTAAAATTTTTAGCTATGCTGTTACAAGTGCTCTATGTGTTACCAGCGGCAGCACGAACAACATCTAGACGATAGCTAAATTCATCATAAACTTTACTCCATGTATCTGCTTCTACAGCAGTTATGGCTGCTCTTACTCTGTTCTTCACTTCTTCTCTGTCAGGAGAGATGAACACACTTTCCTTCACATGTCCCCACGGGAAAAAATCGCGTGGAATCATTTCTGGCTGTCTTGGAGCCCAAGAATGCAGGACAATGTCTCAGGGTCCGTTCGCCCTATCCAGCGTTGAGCTATCTTCAAATGCTGCAGAACTCGCGTTTTCCTCAAATACAGGAGAACTGCGATGACTTCAGTTCCCCAAAGGATGGAGCTCCATCACACTGACCCAACAAAGTACGTCAGTTCCTCAATGACACTCTCCCTCATCGCTGAATAGGGTGCACGGGACACCGAGACACTACCCGGCTTTATTGACCTCCAAGATCGCCAGACATGACCCCATGCGATTTGGTGTTGTGGGGATATGTGAAGGAAAGTGTGTTCGTCTCTCCTGGCGCAGAAGAAGGTAAGAATAGAAAAATAGCTGCCATTAGTTCTATAAAGGCAGATATATTGTGTAAAGTTTATGACGAATTTAGCTATCGTCCAAACGTTGTTCGTGCTGCTGCTGGTGGACACACAGACTATTTGTAACAGCATCGCTAAAACTTGAAGTTTTTCCGAGTGTTTTGCAATTCGTACCATGTTTGTAGCATGTTTTATCGACAAAAACTGATTTTTGAAATGATGTCTTTATTTTGGAAACACCCTGTATGAGAGAACAGAGACGAATGGGGATTTATGCTACCGACGGTATGGGTCGCAGACGGTGAAATCCACAGCCGCAGGCGACTTCGACAAAGGACAGACTGTTATATGGCCCAACGCCTGGGCACGAGCATCTTGGAAATCGCGAAGCTGGTCGGCTCTTCGCATGCCAGCGATGTGAGCATCTGTGGAAGAAAAATAACTGGAAACAGTAACAACCGTAAAATACCCTGTATAGTAGGAAAGGCACATACCAGGCTGAGATTCGTTGGAAGACTCTTAAGGAAATGTGATTCATTCGCGAAAGAAGTAGCTGACGGTGAAACCACGAGTAGGCGACAAGCTGTTGGAGGTCCATTCCTCGTCACAGAACGTGCAGGTCGGCGGCCTGCTCGCTGTGTGAAGCACTATAGGTCGTGATGTGTAGCAGATCTGACGACAGAGTACAATGGTGGTCTAGACACAGTAGTTTTGAAGCACAATGTTCAGCGCACTTGTTGAACATGACGCTCCGTAGCAGACGACACCGACGTGTTGACCCAAATCGTCAAGTGGGCACGGTGATATTGGACCCTGGATCAGTGGAAGCGTGTCGCGTGTTTGGGTGAATCACGTTTCTTTTCATAGTGGCTGGACGGTCGTGTTCTGATATGCTGTCATTCAGGCGAAAGGGCTCCCAAAACATGCACCGCGAAGGCTCTGAGCACTATGCGACTTAACTTCTGAGGTCATCAGTTCGGTGGCCGTGCGGTTCTAGGCGCTTCAGTCTGGAACCGCGTGACCGCTACGGTCGCAGGTTCGAATCCTGCCTCGGGCATGTATGTGTGTGATGTCCTTAGGTTAGTTAGGTTTAAGTAGTTCTAAGCTGTAGGGGACTGATGACCACAGATGTTAAGTCCCATAGTGCTCAGAGCCATTTGAACCATTTGAATCATCAGTCCCCTAGAACTTAGAACTAATTAAACCTAACTATCCTAAGGACATAACACACATCCATGCCGAGGCAGGATTCGAACCTGCGACCGTAGCGGTCGCTTGGCTCCAGACTGTAGCGCCTAGAACCGCACCGCGAAGGGATGAGGGCCGGTTAGGGCAGTATTATGCTATGAGGGATATTCATCTGAGCTTTCACGGAACCTGTGGTAGTAATTGAAGACACAGTGACAGCTGTGAACTTTGTCAACATTATCGCGGGTCCCTCATGTTTGATGTCTTCTCCGACGGCGATGACATCTTCCAACTGTCCGTTTGACAAGGGCAAGTTCTTGCTAAGTGGTTTGGGGAGCACGATAGTGAACTCAGGTCGACGTCGTGGCGACTATTTCGCCTGGTCTGAACCCAATGGAACTTGTCTGAGGTGCTGTCGGGTGATATACTCTTGCTCACAGACCACCTGCCCGTAATTTATGGGACCGTGATCTGTGCGAAGACATCTTGTGGCACACACTGCCAGAAAACTACTAAGGAATAATCGAACGCATAATCGCTTCTGTATTGCGTTCCAAAAGTGGAATTGGGTTGAAATCCACTGCGGCCTTTCTAGCATACCTGTAAACTGACGGTTGTGTAAACAATCGAACTCCCGTGTGTAAAACAGCTTCAAACTTCTGATTACTTCCCAAGTGACTTAATGTGTTAAATGTTTGACATTAAGGACGTAAGCGAGAAAAAATTAAGAAGAGATTTGAAATTATGTTGAACTTTTGTTGGAAGTCGCTAAGTGCTGTCATTATGAAGTACTGGATGAATATGGTCTGGGTAATGTGTGCTCCATTTTAGGCAAAAGCAAGTTTTTCACGCATCTAAATGTTTAATATATCATATCTTTTGAACTAAATGTCGTACAGTGATATAATTTTGCAGGTATATTCAGTGATATATGTAGATACTGCAAGCAAAGTGTGTTGGGAATAGAGTTAATAATAAAGAAGAGAGAAATTAAAACGGCATGCCTCATGCTGAAGTTGTACTGCATGAACGGCGAAAATGTAGTAAGGCATATGGTAAGTGCTCTCATTCCCAAATACTGGTCCAGGTATTTGCACACTGCCTCAAGGTAAACACACACTTTCAAACTGTAATACTTGTCTTATTGTGTTATACTTTTAACATAAAATTATAGCTCATAATGACTAGATAATGACAAAATTTAAAATCTTGTCAATAACCACGCAAAATTTTGAAAATAAAATTTTTGTTGCCCCTGCAAAGCCTTGGGAATGCAACCTGCAGCTAGCACAAGGTTCCGGTTTCGGGCATTGTCACATGGTAATATACACTCCTGGTAATGGAAAAAAGAACACATTGACACCGGTGTGTCAGACCCACCATACTTGCTCCGGACACTGCGAGAGGGCTGTACAAGCAATGATCACACGCACGGCACAGCGGACACACCAGGAACCGCGGTGTTGGCCGTCGAATGGCGCTAGCTGCGCAGCATTTGTGCACCGCCGCCGTCAGTGTCAGCCAGTTTGCCGTGGCATACGGAGCTCCATCGCAGTCTTTAACACTGGTAGCATGCCGCGACAGCGTGGACGTGAACCGTATGTGCAGTTGACGGACTTCGAGCGAGGGCGTATAGTGGGCATGCGGGAGGCCGGGTGGACGTACCGCCGAATTGCTCAACACGTGGGGCGTGAGGTCTCCACAGTACATCGATGTTGTCGCCAGTGGTCGGCGGAAGGTGCACGTGCCCGTCGACCTGGGACCGGACCGCAGCGACGCACGGATGCACGCCAAGACCGTAGGATCCTACGCAGTGCCGTAGGGGACCGCACCGCCACTTCCCAGCAAATTAGGGACACTGTTGCTCCTGGGGTATCGGCGAGGACCATTCGCAACCGTCTCCATGAAGCTGGGCTACGGTCCCGCACACCGTTAGGCCGTCTTCCGCTCACGCCCCAACATCGTGCAGCCCGCCTCCAGTGGTGTCGCGACAGGCGTGAATGGAGGGACGAATGGAGACGTGTCGTCTTCAGCGATGAGAGTCGCTTCTGCCTTGGTGCCAATGATGGTCGTATGCGTGTTTGGCGCCGTGCAGGTGAGCGCCACAATCAGGACTGCATACGACCGAGGCACACAGGGCCAACACCCGGCATCATGGTGTGGGGAGCGATCTCCTACACTGGCCGTACACCACTGGTGATCGTCGAGGGGACACTGAATAGTGCACGGTACATCCAAACCGTCATCGAACCCATCGTTCTACCATTCCTAGACCGGCAAGGGAACTTGCTGTTCCAACAGGACAATGCACGTCCGCATGTATCCCGTGCCACCCAACGTGCTCTAGAAGGTGTAAGTCAACTACCCTGGCCAGCAAGATCTCCGGATCTGTCCCCCATTGAGCATGTTTGGGACTGGATGAAGCGTCGTCTCACGCGGTCTGCACGTCCAGCACGAACGCTGGTCCAACTGAGGCGCCAGGTGGAAATGGCATGGCAAGCCGTTCCACAGGACTACATCCAGCATCTCTACGATCGTCTCCATGGGAGAATAGCAGCCTGCATTGCTGCGAAAGGTGGATATACACTGTACTAGTGCCGACATTGTGCATGCTCTGTTGCCTGTGTCTATGTGCCTGTGGTTCTGTCAGTGTGATCATGTGATGTATCTGACCCCAGGAATGTGTCAATAAAGTTTCCCCTTCCTGGGACAATGAATTCACGGTGTTTTTATTTCAATTTCCAGGAGTGTAGATTTTTACCATGTTTCTTTTAACTGTAGTTACCATTACTTTCCTTTTCTGGCCACGAAGCTGCGTGCGATGAGTTAACGAGCTTAGAGAGCAGAGCAACGAAGCTGTCAAAATATTGGATGCATAGCTGCAGGATAAGCCAGTACACAGTTTGATAAAGTCAATGTCTGATCAGGTGACAAAGATGGTAGCCGGGGGCTGACCCTGTTTTGCGCTCGCCGGGGAAATCCGATGAACCGCACTGGCGGCTGCCAGGTGAGAGTGGCCGGCGAGAGCTGCGTCCGCGTACCGCCCGGGCGGCGTAGCGGTTTCGGTCTTCTCCGAATCGCCGCTTTGCGTGTAAGTAGGCCGCGAGGCGCCGTGCCGCTCCGCACATCCGCTGCTGCGGTTTGGCTATTCGCGATGCGTAAAAAACATACAGCCGCGCGCGCGCGCACTCACACGCGCGCTCACACACACACACACACACACACACACACACACACACATTTACAGGATGTGGTCAGACAATGTACTGGACGTGAATTTTTACTCATTATTAAAGCTGATTTGCTAACCCATTCGAAAAAGAACTAGTTGGGAATTTTGCACTCGTGTATATCTGGGACCTGTCTATAGGTGGAAATTACTCTCTTAGGTAAGTGAGTAAAAGTGCTCCTCTATGGGTCTACATCAAACGACGTGTTTTCTAAGCGCTCTACCGAACTCCAGACGCTAATCTACCTTTTCGTTTAACATCAACATCGCAACGACGAACATGGAATTCTGTTGCCTTTATATCACCATTGTCGGGATGAAGTTGTGCATGAGTTCATAACTAAATATAAGCGTATTCATCTTTCATTATGACCCCTGAAGGTGATTCCGATGGGGTGCATTATACATCTACATGTATACTCTGCAAGCCATCTTTACGGTGTGTGGTAGAGGATACCTGTGGCTCCACCATCATTTTCCTCATCCTCTGTTCCACTCGTGAATGTTGCGCGAGGAGAACGTCTGTCGATAAATTTCCGTATGAGCTATGATTGCTAACTTTTCTTGTCGTGCTCATTTCGCGAGACATATGTGGGACAAAGTAATTGGCAGTCCAACTCTTTCTCGGACGTACGCTCTCAGACAGTCTGATACGCAGTGCCTGTATTGCAGTGACTGCCACTGAAATCTGCAGAGCGTCACTGTAACGCCTCTGAAAACCATACTCATGAGGTGGTTGCGGAAATCATTAAAGCCTAAAATCAGCTGACCGGATACCTGAGAAACCCGCTCATTCCAAACAATGCCCCACATCCCATAGTCACACCTCAGTAAACGTACCATCCGCAGAAGTAGACTAGCAGCATTAGGGCTGTGACAAAACAAGCTTCAGACTGCCAAGGACTCGTGGTATTCAGCTGTTAGCCTGTATTCCAAGCCAGTGTCACACCCACGTGTTAATGCGTATATGAGTTTTCCTCTTCGGCACCATGCAGATGCATGATCTCACATTAATCCGCGAGGTTGACTGCATTCGGGGATTTAGTGACCAGACGTGTTACTACGGTGATGGCTATAAGGTATGTTGTCTACATTTTATTCTTTGTTGTATTCTAACCCCCTAACATTTCTTGATTATTTATGTTCGTTATTATTACACCTGAAGATGACTGCGAAGTGTGGTTCAAGCTGGTCGCCTTATAGAAAGAAATTGTGGTGATGTACACTTTACAGTGTAAGGTATCATAAATACTCGAAAGCCTTAGGGAAGCTTAGGTTAATTAATTCGTCGTATGTTACTAGGTGGGCCACGCCTACTTCCGATCCGGTAGCCAAATAAATATCGAACTTGAGGCACACCAATAAGCGCGGCGAGTAATGAGTTCGGATATAAGAATTGCACTTTTTTTCCTTTTGTATGTACCCGTCCGGATAGCCGTGAGCGTTAAAACGCACTCTTCCGGCGATGGGGAGGCGCGCCAGCCTTGGTTCGAATCCGTCCGGCAGATTATCGACGAGGGCCGGTGTGTCTATTTTAGGCGGTTTCCCACATCCCGCTAGGTGCATACCGGACTGGTACCTGTGTCCCGCCTTAGATAAGCACTACGCAAACATTTCTCTTTCTCACATTTGCACATAGAATTTGCTCTAGACGCAGACTGATGGGGGTACACAGATTCCGCCTGGAAGCTGAATAGGACACTGATGACCTGAGATGTTAGCCTCCATAAACAGATAATCAGCGACAGTGACCATTTACATCTAATACAGACTCTGTTCAGAACCAAAACGACAGCTTGGGGTAGGTAGATACAGGGTTGTAATCATTACGACAGGACAGTCGTCTTGTACCTACGAGAATTGATCACTTAATTCTAAGAGGTAATGGCGAAAGTGACATTTGTACAAGAAAAGCACAGAAAGAAAGAGAAAAAAATCTGTAGAGATTATTTAAATTTGGTCTTCATCTTTGGTAACGCAAAAAAGAAAAAAAATGTGGCAGTTATCGGCCTTTGGGTGGATATGGAGTCAGTACCCTGAAGCAGACCACTAGTCTGTGCATTATCCAACAGCGTTCTCCAGACTCATGATATGGAAACTCTGTTCACTTGAAGCAGAGTACAAAGCTTACCGTTTTCGGGCTCCCACGTCGTCCTAACAAGCTCCGTGGCTACTAGGTAGGTGGTCTCATCCGCCGCAGAATTGTAGTATGTTGCCTTTCAGAACTCGTGTTGACTTCCCACAGGCTCTCTCCGTATAAGTCGCTGTAGTGCCGATGTCACTTCTCCTCCGTGAAACCCCTGTTTACTTCTTATGTTTCTCGTCGTGGTCACCATCACTAACCAGTGTGACTGAAAATGCAGAACGATTTTGTATAGGAAAGTATTCGCTTCTGGTGCGTACACTGCAGTCGCCAGTGTTTTAACGTCTCCCTTGACGCACTTGTTAGAGACAACTCGATTCGGGTGGCGGATTTTAAGAGCCCTTAAAACAAAGGGACGTTTGTTGGATACGATTAGAGATGTACTGTTAAGAGAGGGTGGCTTGGAACAGGCAAAGGACTTAATTGCGAACATTACCGGATACACTTCAGGTCGTGGTAATCTACTTAGCACATTTTCATAACAATGAGATATATCCTCAAACACCGTTTCGGAGAAAAGATTCTTTTTTGCACGTATTACCGCAAAATTTAAACAGCCGTTTTATAACCTCATTTATAACGAAACATGTTTACATGCAAATAACTCGCCCCTTTAATTTTGTGGTTTGCTTGTTATGATTGCGGTGCGCTACAGAAACTCCCAAAGACTTTTAACTGCGCCGCAGTGGGTTGTGACCTAGATAAGTGCGGGCTGCCTCACCTCCACGGAATGTTTCCGACCAGTGACCTGTGTGACGTTCAGCCCACGACTATCGTGGAGGAAAACCCACTGCGATACGCTAATGAGCCCGCGGTTGGACACTGGTCGATCTCGCCGGCTTCGTAATGGCCGCTTACAACACCGCTGACAGGGGTGGGGAGTTCCCTCCTACCAGGTGCTTGTCTACTTTTTTTTTAATTTCAACTGTGAGCATATGTACTATGTCGTTTATTCTTCAGTTCAGCGTGTACACGCTAGTTTCTCTAGGTTATAATTTATTTTATGGCAGACAGTTACTTCTGTCGCTTGAATAATTATTTCTAAATTGGGAATCCAGGCATCTTGGAGGGCGAGAAGAAATTTTGAACTGTGTAACTCGCCGCGCAGTCGCTACAAACGGTAGGATTATGTATAAAGTAGGATTTTATTTTTTCTAACTGCAAAATGGCATCATGTCATAAAATCTTATCATTAGTTTTTACAGTCGCATCGAAATTGTTGCGTATTTTTCGTTTTATATTTTATTTATATTATTTTATAATTTTGAACATGGCTGATGTTCAGCAACCGTGTGTAAGTTTTAATGAAGTTTAAAAGTAGCCAACCGATTGCACGAATTTTAATGTATTCGCCAGATTTCGATACCGAATAAGGGTATCTCCATCAGAATAATTTTATAGTTACTTATATTTTTTTTAGAATCAGCATAGGAGAACAACAAGCAGTTCATAAACCTTAAGTATCACAAGAAGTATTAAAAACAACAGGTATTAGTTACGTAGGTTCACATTGCATGGAGAGGAAATAAAACTGTGCGAGCTGAAGTTCTCAAACCAAATAAGTAAAAGTTGTCTTGTAAAGCCAACATTAAAAGCACGAGTATGGGAAGCCTAGGACTGATATCAGACTGAATCGTTTGCCAACTGATGACGTCGTTACATGGAAACAGCACAGTGTGCACCGCCAATGCGACACTAATAGTGTAGAGCGGTACAAATTAAGAAAAGAGTTATAAATGAAAATAATTGTAACAAGAGACTAAGCTTAATAACAGGAGCATACAAATAGGTACTAAATGGAAATATACAACAAGTGCTGCAAATTGAAACGACAAATGAATACAATAAAACAATCAAAAGAGGAGGAAAATGAGATAATCATTAACAGATATATGCCTAAAATTTGCAGTTCTTCAAGAATATCAAGACCATAAACTTTCTTTTCTTTATGGAGGATAATAACTCCATCGACTCCTTTCCGTTTGTGGCCTGTAATAAGCAGATGATTTGCAAAGGACGTAATACGCACATTCTTATCCTTTCTTCTTAATAAATGCTCTTTATATCTGATACTGATGCTTTTCCAGTCTGTTATATCTGATAAAATGGAAAGTATCACAAGTTATTTTATAAATTCCCTGTAAATAATTAAGCAAAGGGGTAATCGAAGATTTCAGATTGTGAATTACATTTTTCTGCGAACTGTCATTAGTGGTATAAGTGAATTTGCTTCCATAAGTTTTTTTTTTTTTTTTTTGTAGCAGACGAAGAATTCTGTAAGATTCTGTTTTTCACAATACCTTACTTAGGGACCATTTAGTGTGGTTTTATTATCTCTCGATGCAGTGTGAACCTACGTAAGTAATACCTGTTCTGTTTTTAATACTTCTTGTGCTGCTTACGGTTTTTGAAATGTTTGTTACTATTCTACGTTGATTAGAAAAAACAATTCAAGGTATCTACAACTTACTCTGATGAAGATATGCTTAATCGATATCGAAACCAGATCAATGCAATGAAATTTGTGCAACCGGTTGGCTGTTTTTATCCTTCAATTTAATAAAATTATTTTACTTACACAGACTGTCTGGCTGCAACAGGCATAATTCCTTGGTAATGGGACATCTGGCTCGAAACTGGTAGTGACATATAAATAATGAAATAGTGTTGCTGTTATTTCCAGAAAATTTTATCAGCTGCGCACCTGCTACAAAATTTTTGTGAAGGAGTGTAGAAGATTATGACTTTTACAAAATACCTATACAAGTGGGATATCTAGAACAGTGATGTCCAGCTGGGACTCGAATCTGTGACCTTCGCTTTATCTGACAGAAACGATACCACATATCCATAGAGGCTGACTTCAGGCTGCGAAAACACGTTTATTCACTTCCCCAAAAAAAGAAATATATTTTATTTTAAGTGTCAGTTAATGTGCACTCCGTTATAATTCTTGAACACTGCTTATACACACATTCATGTAATAATTTTTGGGATGTCCATTTCGGAGGTCTGTCTCTAAGTGACCTCCAGATTTCTGAAGGAGGACGTTCGTAGGGGTTCGTCGTCGCCACATAGTATGAGTTTAAAATATGCGGTTTCTGGTTTTAGTTGGTGTTCCTATGGAGACAGAATTGAAATTGATAGACATTAACATTTACCGAGTGTTACAACACTTCAGGACCAAAATTATACAAACGTTCGTAAACCGAGTATTCTGAGTTAAGTGGTTGGAAATGAATATTTCAGACCGTAGGAGGTATTTAATGAGCAATACACATGAGATGCGTGTTTCATAACAAGGCTTCAGCATCACCGTTGGTGGCGCTACCTTGAAAAACAATACACAGTTGCCTCTGATGTGTTCACGGGTAAGTTTGTCATTGTTTACCGTTTGTGACTGCAGAATTTGGCCTGTGTGTTACGTTTATTGGAAGAAGTAATACATCATTGTTAGCGACTTGTAAGGGTACTATAAGAACAATGATGTATCAACTAGTGTGTAAAAACGGACTGTACTAGTAGCCCATAGAGCTCCCTCCCCCTCTCTCGCATCGCGTCTACCTAAACTGTTGTATCACTTCTGAGACAATAATATCCAGCATACTTACGCTCAATGGTGAATACTTGTAAGATGAGTTACAAATGGCAGCATTAAAAAAAAGTCTAGCGCCTATTATTCCTAATATTTTCAGTTGCACACAAGTTAATCGTAACATGCTTTAAAGATTGAATAATAAAGATTGAATGTATATTAATGAAGGTACATATTTACGCTGCCTGAGGAAAAAAGTGAAAGATCCAGCAGGTAGAGTCGTATGTGAGCGTAACCGCATACCCGTACACACCGTCGGTTGGTATGTAAATGATTAGAGTGGCAACTCTCTGTGGCAGTACGAACGGTCACCAGAGAGCGTTATACCATTTTAGTGTTGTTACCATACCTCGTAGGTATGCCCTACAACACAACACAAGGGCGTGAACAGCGTCAGACGTTGGGTGACCACTGCGAAGGACGCCGTATACACGTGTGAGACAGCATTATCAGCTTCTATAGTCCGATCCACGAATGCTTGCGTTTCGCGCAGGTCCAGAAACGGACGGGGATTACATTGTTGCTGGTTTCAAGCGACAGTTTGCGCTTAATGTAAGCATGTATCCTGCAGATTGTGTCTCTCACTTGCTTGTGTAGAGTTTGTCGCTTACCACCACCGTCAGCCATGACAACTCGCAACAAATGGAATAAAAATCCACCAAACAAATACCTACGATCAGATTTAATGCTCTCACTGGGTACGACATTCACGGCAGAGCGCTCAGAATACTACTAAACGGTGATTGGCTGTCGGAGAATGCGTGACTCCATCTATAACAGCGTTTAAACTGGGCCCCGTTGCAGGTCTCCAGTTAGCTGGCTGGTCGAATCGTATAATATCCTGATTCTGGGGCACTCGGATGTGGCAGTGGCCCGATGTAGGATTACGTGGGAACATGAGGGCAGCCGTACTCGTCTTCAAGATTCCGGTCGGACATGAGACGACCGCCATACTGTACATTACGCACATTGTAACCTCTTCACATCCGCGCCTGCCATCCGAAACAGGTAATGGACTCCATGCTACACTCTGTGTCAATCCACATCACGGCGAGGACACTAGGGGCAGTAAGACTAGGGAGTTAACAGTCTCATTCGTACAACACTACAACATAAACGGCTGCGTTTGGAGTGGTGCAGTGACCTGGAAGCATGGACTCCTGTGTTTTTCAGCAGTGAATAGAGGTTCTGCATTAACCCGGATGACCATAGTCGGCAAGTATGGCGACAGCTTGAGGAGAGGTTCCATTTTTCCAGTGTTTTGGAGAGGCGTAAGGATGATACTCCTGGCATCATGGTGTGGGGAGCCACTGAGTATGACTTCACGTCACAGTTGTTAGTGACGGAGGGAACTGGGTTCTCAAGTGCTTCTGTCGTGTGACAGTAGTGTGGTGCTATTTTTCAACAGTAAATGCTCGTCCCGAGATGGTAGGTGTTCGCGCCTTATATTGGGGTATTCCCATCGCGTGCAAGATCCCCAGATTTGTCGTCGCCGAGGGGACATGTGTGAGACCAACTCAGACGCCAGCTCTGTCGCAGTGCCAGAATACAGGATACCAAACACCCAGTTACTATATTTGTGGGGCAGCCTGCTTCAGGAGAGGTTACAACCTTACCAACGGAATCAGTGCATGCATACGCTCCAGAGGGGATGCAACGTCGTACTGACATTTGTGCTCATCTGCCAAGCTCTTCGTAAAATTGGCTCGATTTTGTGATCACTGAAATAACACAACCTGTGAAGTTTTATTTCGTTTCCTCCCCCAGAAGGGGGTTTATTATTTTTTTCCCCCGTCAAGCAGTGTATATAATGATGTCAAATCTCTACATTATCTGTGACGTACTGTATAATTACTCTTCTTTCCCCCTCCCTCCCCCACCCCCGCTCCCCCTTCCTACTTCAGGTGCGGCGTTAGGAATTGAGAGTATGACGTGTCCATTACCTGTGGTGTTACTTTGCTTTGGTTACGAGCGCGCGTTGGCATGTATTACCTTGACGACAAAAGCCATATTGTTGCGCCAGTAAACAGTTGTGCAATACGGAGCGGATTAGGCAAGCGGGACCTTAATGGTCGTAGCAGCTGTCGGCAACACGGCGCGATGGGCACCTGCCTGGCTGCAGAAGAATGCTGCGAGCATTTTTGTCGAGGCGTGCATATGCAGTGATGCACATCGGGACGACCGGAAGTGCGCACCGCACTGCGCATATTCATGGCAGGGTCTGCCTCGTCGGAATCACTCTGCTGGCTGCGTGCCCGACGTGAGGCGTATGGTACACAACTGGTTTGCCCCAGTGGGAAAGCGTGGACCATCTCATTACAACATGCTGACTTGACACCAGTTAAACAAGAATACCTACTTTTCCTGAAACTTTGTCTTAGCATAATAGTGAAACAAATAATTTCTGTGCGGATTTGATGTACTCAAACTTATGTGTCAGTCACATTTGTCTCCTGTGACACTGTAATCACCCTCAGAAGAGGACCAAATGATTACCTTTAGGCCTTCATTTGCTAATTATTTGAGTCAAATAATATGAAGCGCATCTAATACAGTGTAGGACTACCTGTGGAATCTGAGCAGGTAAATCCCTCCTGAGGATCGACGCGCATACATCCTGTGAATGAGATTTTATGTCGTCTGTTGAGAAGAAACTATTAAAATTCCCTGAGAGATCCAGGTATCCACAAAACGTTTTTCTATACATTCTAGAGTGGTACCTGAGGATTATCATCTTTGAAGAAGCAGTTCCTTCCTGTAAACTATCTTACATTCTGATTGAATATTGCTTTCTAATGCTGATTCGTAGATCAGTTTCGACACCTTTCGTTATGACCACAGGGCTCAGTGAAAAGCACGACATGAACCCCGAAATGATTATTACAGAGCCATTGTCGAAATCAAACGCTCCAGTTGCCAATCGTGTTGCGGCTTTATTCATGGCAACCAATTTGGACTCAGTATCATTCAAAACTGCATCAAGTTTTTTATGTTGAGTAAAGCATGGTACATACTAAACTGTGTGAGTTTGAGAGGACATGAGTTGTTGTCAGCTAGAGGGAAAACAAGAAAAATTACTCAAGGCGACAAGCGCTCACATCGTTCGAACTTGTATTTTTTATTATATGGCATGCTTTCCTTGGCATAAATACGTGATACACTTCGGAATCACTCGTGATTGTGTCTGAACAGTTTATGTGAATAATACTACAACGCAGTAGCGACTGGAGAGTTTATCAAAGAAGTCCAGCGCTTCGGACAGTGGCTACTCAATCACTCTTTCGTGGATAAGAAAGTACGTTACAGAACATTCACCATGCTTCGCAATTCGGAGATATTATACGACGTAGAGCCTTTGTTGATGTCGATGCGTTACAGGTAAGTAGGAAAACAAGCTCTGTAAGTGAGGTGCTTATACTAAGGTGTGCTTATTATTTTGTCTGCTAGAAAGGATTTGGGGGGGGGGGGGGGGGAGAGGGTGTGTTGATGTTCATATTGAATGCGGTATGAAACTAGGGCAATAGATGGGGGAGTGGATTTGCTTGTGGTCCTCAGTCGATTGGTTGATTTGGGGGAGGGGACCAAACAGCGAGGTCATCAGTCCCATCGGATTAAGGAAGGATGGGGAAGGAAGTCGGCCCTGCCCTTTCAAATGAACCATCCCGGCATTTGCCTGGAGCGGTTTAGGGGAAATCACGGAAAACCTAAATCGGGTTGGCCGGACGTGGGTTTGAACCGTCGTCCTCCCGAATGCGAGTCCAGTGTGCTAACCACTGCACCACCTCGCTCCGTTTCCTCATCCGGAGATACAGTCCTAATGGAACAAAGTAGTGAAAATTTGAACTACCAACCTCTCTATACCTCAATGCATACCTAAAGGGCCACATTACAGTCAGTGGCAGTAAGGCAGAATAATACACAGAAAGCAACGAGAATATGTGAGTATGTTTTTGTATGTTTATAAATCTAACGAGAATTCAGAAGGCGGTGGAGACTTCAGTGCATGGTTGGAACAGAATCACGAACTTCTTATGCAGGTGTAGCAGTAAAAACAATGCTAATGATAAAAAAAGAAATACGAAAGGAAATTGAAGATGTTAGAACCGCTAAGAGAGTAATTGTTTTAATAAAAGTATTATTTTTCATTCACTTCTGCGAGGTCTAACTAAATGACTTATTGTCACCCAAATACACCTGAAGCGAAAAAAAGTATACAAGAGTTTTTTTTATTAAATATGCGTTGACTAACTTTTCGCTTCTCATACAGACAGGAGTATTTTTCGTCCGGTTATGTATGGCGTTGTTTACCAAAAAATGGATGGGACAGGACAGTGTTATGGGCCAAATGTTTCTGAAGGGGAAAAAAACAAGATGATGTGAACAGACGTTGAGTGCGGTGTGCAGTTGTAGCATGGAGCGGATGCCACCAAATTTCAAACAGGTGGGAAGTAATCGAACTCATTTTAAGCGAACACTAAAGACGAAGGATTTAACGCTATCCTTAGTATCCGTATATTTTGTTAAAGCAGATATAAGTGTTAGCTGGATTTGATGGCTGATGTGTTTTTGCTTGATTTGTGTGTTGCGGGAAGTAATAAGATCTCTTTAGGAGGTCCTTGTTTCTTGAGTTACATTATCGTAACGGAAACATTGACATCTGCTTACGAAATGTGCAACCAAATTGAAGCTTTGGATAACGAATGACATTTGCTTGGAGTTCATACATCTGTCCAGCAAAGCATTTATATACATACATATACACTACAGTGAAAATTGCTGCTTCTTATGTCAGACAAAAGTCGTTCGATTAAAATATACGTCTCGAACGGATGATTTCACTTTTAACCAGTAAGTATAAACACTAGGAAATGTTCATTAATACACCAAAAAAAGATATCTAATTACGGATTAATTTGCGTTGTCTACCAAAAAATGGATGGGACGGGAAGTTGTTATGGGAAAAAAAACCAAGAAGACCGTATATTTTGACAGCAGTTGGAACAAGATAATTAATTACTTACTGCGAGATGGAACGCAAACTCTTGATTTCACAGATATTTTTTCGATAGAGTGCTGTTGATCTGGAAGTGGTTCCGAGCAGGATAATACCTTCTTTTTCTATTATGCACAATATTAAATTTGAGCTCTCCGGGCTGGCCGTTGTGGCCGAGCGGTTCTAGGCGCTTCAGTCTGCAACCGCGCGACCGCTACGGTCGCAGGTTCGAATCCTGCCTCGGGCAGGGATGTGTGTGATATACTTAGAACTACCTAAACCTAACTAACCTAAGTTCTAGGGGATTGATGACCTCAGATGTTAAGTCGCATAGTGCTCAGAGCCATTTGAATCATTTGAGCTCTCCGGTTTCCTCAGCGTGATTGATTAATAGTGAGCTTCCGGGTGTTAATGCCGAGCTGTCGTCGAAATATCGTGCACGAAATGGAAACAACAACCACGGTGGGCACCCAGAAGCTCACTATTAATGTTAAATTACTGTAGCATTTAACGGTCTGGCGTTGAGCACGACGCTTTTCAGGAATTTATTTCCATTCACAAGGTCTGTGAGATCGACGTATTGTAGAACTATCGGAATTTCTGTTATTCTACTTGCAAGTGTAAAAATCCCCCATAGAAATACTAATTTTGAAAAAAGAAAGCATATTCATAATATTAGGTAAATTTTTTGTTAAAAGTGGATTCCGTTACATCTTCGGTTTAATTTTATGGCTTATTATACTTTCCCATGCAGGAAGTCAAAAATGTACTACACATAATTCACAAATTGTCTTGGTAGCATATGAAAATGCATTAGAGTTTGGATAGTAGTACAGAGGTGCTAACTAGCTCATATGCTAAGAGTATTCCTTGTGAAAATCGAAAGTCTAGGTTAAAGTTAGTTTGTTAAACAACTTCACAACACGAAGACGTTCCATTGTTGTTGCTTCAGGATGTTGTCGAAGATAATATAAATTCATATGATATTTTTTATATAATGTATATGTTCACAGTTGTAGACTTAAAAGAACTTGTTTTGTCACTGATGACGTGAACATAGTCTTGGTTAGTTGGAAGTAAATTTACTAATTACAAACCGCGAGACAGAATAATTATTAGCCTTTCTGCTTAGTTTTACATTTTAGATGGTCCGGTACAGCTTGATAGGCGTTTTCAGTGGTTGAGTAACGCCGCCGTAACGTTGTGTGTATTTTCCGACTGCGTGCCACGGCCGGCGCTAGCTTGGAAAGCGCGCCGACGCGAGCGCATCGTGGACGTTGTGTCTCGCGCGGAACACGTTCCTGACGCTGCGCTTGCCGAACGGGACGGGGCGTAAGCAGCGGCCATTGTCAGTCACAGCAGACGCCTGGCTCAGCCTTGCATAACTCGCAGTCAGCACTGCCACCTCAGCTGAGCTCGTATTTCTGTCAGCTTACCGTCTGTCCTGTGCGCCCCACCCTGATCCCACATACTACACGTCGTTACTCGATCCCCATATTCACTTTTTGTCGCTCAGATGTCTCGATGACCCTAACAACGAGCACGCGTTTTTTCAACGTTGTATTTGCTCGCTACTAACAACAACTCACTTGTCTTTAATAATGTTTATATATTTTCGCGTTTCGGTCGTAGCCTATCAACAGAACATCTGCCAGAAAGCCGCGCGGAGTGGCTGCGCGGTTAGAGGCGCGATGTCACGGACTGCGCGGCCCCTCCCGCCGGAGGTTCGAGTCCTCCTTCGGGCATGGGTGTGTGTGTTGTTCTTAGCATAAGTTAGTTTAAGTAGTGTGGAAGTCTAGGGACCGATGACCTCAGCAGTTTGGTCCTTTAGGAATTCGCACACATTTGAACGCTTTTCTGCCAGAAAGATCATAATTGTCATGAAAGTGCAAGCACAATTTTTATAAATGACGTACTCAAATACTTTGACTAATAAGTATACATACCATATAGAGGGATTCAATGCACAGTATTGTATTTCTAATTTTGTCCTTGACTTTTAAGACAGCTCTCCAACGCCACTACACGGACGCCATCCGCTGGTAAATATTTACAACTAGTATTTGTAATAGTAGTCCGTGTTCAGTTGACCACCATTGTTCTACGTATTCATGTGACATAATACCATGTATTAAGTCATTTTATATGGTATGTGTACTTATTTATAAATGTTTGACTATGTTTTGGTTTGATGCAGCTCTCCATGGTACTCTAACCTGTGAGAGCCTCTTTATCTCCGAATACCTACTGCAACCTATGTCATCCTGAATCTGCTTACTGTATTCATCTCTTGGTCTCCTTCTACAACTTTTACCCCCATACTTCCCTCCAATACTAAATTGTTTCAGAATGTGTCCTATAAACCGATCCCATCTTTTGGTCAAGCTGTGCCACAAATCTCTTGTCTCCCCAGTTCTGTTCAGTACTTCCTCATTAGTTCCGTGATCGACCCCTCTAATCTTCAGTACTCTTTTGTATCACCACATTTCGAAAGCTTCCATTCTTTTTTTATCTTAACTGTTTATCGTCCATGTCTCACTTCCATACACTCCAGACAGATACTTTCAGAAAAGAGTACCTAACAATTAAATCTGTATTCGATGTTAACAAATTTCTCTTCTTCATAAATGATTTCCTTGCCACTGGCGGTCTACATTTTACACTGAAGCGCCATAGAAACTGGTATAGACATGCGTATTCAAATACATAGATTTGTAAACAGGCAGAATACAGCGCTGCGGTCGGCAACGCCTGTGTAAGACAACAAGTGTCTAGCGCACTTGTTAGTTCGGTTACAGCTGCTACAGTGGCAGGGTAACAAGATATAAGCGAATTTGAACGGAGTGGCGTACGAGCGATGGGACACAGCATCTCTCATCTCTGAGGTAGCGATGAAGTGGGGATTTTCCCTTACGACCGTTTCACGAGTGTACTGTGAATATCAGGAATCCGGTAAAACGTCAAATCTTCGATATCGCTGCGGCCGGAAAGAGATCCTGCAAGAACGGGACCAACGACGACTGAAGAGAATCGTTCAACGTGACAGACGTGCAACTCTTCGGCAAATTGCTGCCGATTTGAATGCTGGGCCATCGTCTAGTGCCAGCGTGCGAACCATTCAACGGAACATCATCGATATGTGCTTTCGGTGTGAACTCTTATGGGACTTAACTGCTAAGGTCATCAGTCCCTAAGGTTACGCACTACTTAACCTGAACTATCCTAAGGACAAACACACACACACACCCATGCCCGAGGGAGGACTCTAACCTCCGCCGGGACCAGCCGCACAGTGCATGACCGCAGCGCCCTAGACCGCTCGGCTAATCCCACGCGGCTGTGCTTTCGAAGCTGAAGGCCCACTCGCATACCCTTGATGACTGCACGACACAAAGATTTATGCCTCGCGTAATCGCGTCAGCACCGACATTGGACTGTTGATGACTGGAAACATCTTGCATGTTCGGACGAGTCTCGTTTCAAATTGTATCGAGTGTATGGACGTGTATAGGTATGGAAACAACCTCACGAATCCATGGACCCTGCATTTCAGCAGGGTCTGTTCAAGCTGGAGGAGGCTCCGTAATGGTGTGGTGCGTGTGCAGCTGAAGTGATATGGGACCCCTGATACGTCTAGATACGACTCTGACAGGTGAGACGTATGTAAGCATCCTGTCTCATCACCTGCATCCATTCATGTCCATTGTGCATTCTGACGGCCTGGGGCAATTCCAGCAGGACAAGGAGTCACCCCCACACTTTCAGAATTGCTACAGAGTGGCTCCAGGAACACTTCCGCTAGCCAACAAACTCCCAAGACATGAACATTATTGAGCGTATCTGAGATGCCCTGCAACGTGCTGTTCGAAAGAGATCTCTTACGGATTTATGGACAGCTCTACTGGATTCGTGGTGTCAATTCCCTCCAGCAGTACTTCAGACATTAGTCGAGTTCATGCCACGTCGCGTTGCGGCATTTCTGCGTGCTCGCGGGAGCCCTACATGATATTAGGCAGGTATACCAGTTTCTTTGACTCCTCGGTGTATATCGTATCTATTTTGACTATCGTCAATTATTTTGCTGCCCAAATAACAACATTCATCTACTAAATGGCTCTGAGCACTATGGGACTCAACTGCTGAGGTCATAAGTCTCCTAGAACTTAGAACTACTTAAACCTAACTAACCTAAGGACAACACACACATCCATGCCCGAGGCAGGATTCGAACCTGCGACCGTAGCGGTCGCGCGGTTCCAGACTGTAGCGCCAGAACCGCTCGGCCACTGGCGGCCGGCACACTCATCTACTGCTTTAAGTGTCTCGTTTCCTAAACCAATTCCCTCAGAATCTCCTGATTTCATTCGACTATATACCATTATCCATCTTTTGCTTTTGTTGATCTTCAAATCATATCCTCTTTTTCAAAATACTGTCCATTCCGTTCAGTTGCTCTTGCAAGGCTTTTGCTGTCCCTTACAGAATTATAATGATATCGGCAAACCTCAAAGTTTTGTTTTCTTTTCCGTGAATTTTAATTCCTACTCCAAACTGTTCTTTTGTTTCCTTTACAGCCTGTTAACTGCACATACTGAATAATATCGGGGATAGGCTACAACCCTGTCTCACTCCATTTTCAACCACTGCCTCTCTTTCATGCTCCTCAGCTCGTATAGCTGCCGTCTGGTTTCTGTACAAGTTGTAAATAACATATATATCCAAGTATTTAACCCCTTCTACCTTCATATTTTGAAAGAGTGTTTTCCAGTCAGTATTGTGAAATGCTTTCTCTATGTCGAAAAATGCTTTACATATACGTTTGCCATTCCTTAACCTATCTTCTAAGATAAGTCGTAGGATCAGTATTGCCCTGCACGTTCCTACATTTCTTCGGATTCCAAAGTGATCGTTCCCGAGGTCTGCCTCTGTCAGTTTTTGAATTCTTCCTTAAAGGATTCGTGTTATCATTTTGAAACCAAGACTTATTAAACTGATAGTTCAATAATTTTCACACGTGTTAGCAACTTCTTTCCTTGGAATTGGAATTACTACATTCTTCTTGAAGTCTGAGGGTATTTCGCCTGTCTCATACATCTTGCACAGCAGATAGAAGCGCTTACTCTTAATGTCATGTAAACGTTCTGCTCACACTTTCATGGCAATTACAATCATTATAGCAGATGTTCTATTGATGGGCTATGCCCGAAACGCGAAGAGATATAAAAATTTGTAACATGAGGTGAAATTTTGTTATTAGCGACAAAATAAAGCGGTGAAAACACGCCCCCACTATGCAAGTAATGGTCAGAGTCATTAAGCGCGAGTTAATGTCGCAATTTAAACGATCTTCCTCCACTCATCCAAAGCAAATGGGCCTCTTGCTACAATTTTCAGATGTTTATGTTGTGATTCGCAAACAATATCAAGATTGGACGACTCTGCACGTAACATTAACAAATACGCCTTTAATTGTAAGAATGAGACTTTACGTCTATGATTAAGACGATAAGCATGATTCTATGGCTATATAAAAAGTGAAGCAAATAACGGGTGTTAAATTCAGGTGTGCGGTCTATTATATATATAGCGCGAAAAAAATCCTTGTAGAAAAGTTTATGAATAATTTAATTAAAAAAAGCGAAATAATGGACATAAACAGCTGTTTTATTATTTAGGGATGTAAATAAGGAAATAGTAGAAGAGTGTGAAATAATAACGTAACCTTAACAGTTTATCTACTCCAGTATTTAAACAGAAATTGCGTTTGTTGCGAAGGTAGTTGTCGGGCTTCAACAAACGCCCTGACATTTGGTTAACGTTTTCAAAACCCACGGTATCTTCACTACCCCTGTTAGTTTGAAAATATACGATTCTTCAGTTGGCATCGGCGTCAAATCTGGCTTGGGGCCAAAAACATCAAGAACCACACTGCCGAGAGAAATAACTCTTGTAATTTTACGAGGGCAGTTCAATAAGTAGTGCAACACTTTTTTTCTGAAACAGGGGTTGTTTTATTCAGCATTGAAATACACCAGGTTATTCCCCAATCTTTTAGCTACACAACACTATTTTTCAACGTAATCTCCATTCAATGCTACAGCCTTACGCCACCTTGAAATGAGGGCCTGTATGCCTGCACGGTACCATTCCACTGGTCGATGTCGGAGCCAACGTCGTACTGCATCAATAACTTCTTCATCATCCGCGTAGTGCGTCCCACGGATTGCGTCCTTCATTGGGCCAAACATATGGAAATCCGACGGTGCGAGATCGGGGCTGTAGGGTGCATGAGGAAGAACAGTCCACTGAAGTTTTGTGAGCTCCTCTCGGGTGCGAAGACTTGTGTGAGGTCTTGCGTTGTCATGAAGAAGGAGAAGTTCGTTCTGATTTTTGTGCCTACGAACACGCTGAAGTCGTTTCTTCAATTTCTGAAGAGTAGCATAATACACTTCAGAGTTGATCGTTTGACCATGGGGAAGGACATCGAACAGAATAACCCCTTCAGCGTCCCAGAAGACTGTAACCATGACTTTACCGGCTGAGGGTATGGCTTTAAACTTTTTCTTGGTAGGGGAGTGGGTGTGGCGCCACTCCATTGATTGCCGTTTTGTTTCAGGTTCGAAGTGATGAACCCATGTTTCATCGCCTGTAACAATCTTTGACAAGAAATTGTCACCCTCAGCCACATGACGAGCAAGCAATTCCGCACAGATGGTTCTCCTTTGCTCTTTATGGTGTTCGGTTAGACAACGAGGGACCCAGCGGGAACAAACCTTTGAATATCCCAACTGGTGAACAATTGTGACAGCACTACCAACAGAGATGTCAAGTTGAGCACTGAGTTGTTTGATGATGATCCGTCGATCATCTCGAACGAGTGTGTTCGCACGCTCCGCCATTGCAGGAGTCACAGCTGTGCACGGCCGGCCCGCACGCGGGAGATCAGACAGTCTTGCTTGACCTTGCGGCGATGATGACACACGCTTTGCCCAACGACTCACCGTGCTTTTGTCCACTGCCAGATCACCGTAGACATTCTGCAAGCGCCTATGAATATCTGAGATGCCCTGGTTTTCCGCCAAAAGAAACTCGATCACTGCCCGTTGTTTGCAACGCACATCCGTTACAGACGCCATTTTAACAGCTCCGTACAGCGCTGCCACCTGTCGGAAGTCAATGAAACTATACGAGACGAAGCGGGAATGTTTGAAAATATTCCACAAGAAATTTCCGGTTTTTTCAACCAAAATTGGCCGAGAAAAAAAATGTGTTGCATTACTTATTGAACTGCCCTCGTACTCTCTTTCTTTTCGACAACATCTCATTGGGTCTTTCGCGGGCTGTTAGTGTTTTGCAGAATACTGCTTAGGAGCCAACTAGATGATACAGAACGTTAACTAATACATGAGGAACCTCCGGGGACTGGATAGAGGGTTTAAAAAAAAGTTCATATATACAGATCTGACCATTTTTTTGAATTTTCTTTGTTACAGAAACTTTTCTGTTGTGTCATTTTTGCTTCGTTTCTGACTTTTTGTTTTCAAATTTTCAGCTTGGTTCTACAGGTATGTGTTTTTCTTTTCAAGTGTAGTCTTCTGATGGCTAAATAAAACGTTCAAAATGTGTGCCATTAGCACCAACACAAGCTTCTAAATGTTGCATCATTGGTTCTCTCACTCGCACAAATTTCACAGGTGTCTGCTGTATCTGCTGAAATCCGTCTTGAACACGCTGACAAAGAATGTCAGAATTCGCGATAGACCTTGAATACACTGTAATTTAAACGCCTCCAAAAATAAAAATCGAATGGACTGCGACTGGGATACCGAGCAGGGCGAGATGTTGCTGCCCCTCGACATATCCATTCGTTTGGGAAACACTGAATTAAAATTGTTCTTGCTTGCAGAGAAATATAAGGAGGAGCCCCATTGTGCGTCAAACACATGTTATCTTGTAAGTGTTGAGGAATTTCTTCGAGCATTTTAAAACATTTAAATGCTCTACTAAGAATTCATTGTATGGTTCTCCAGTCAGTATTCCATGCAAAATGAACGGTCCATTTAAACTGTGTCAAGTTATTCCACCTCATACATCTATGCTAAACTGTCGTCTTGTCTCCACAACTGCAAATAGATACACAGCCGTCTATTCATGAATGCTGTGAAAATTCTGCACCTAGTTGCTGGTAAATTTTGGATCATCAGTGAACAGTATGATAGAAAGTGTTGGTCCTAAGTACACATCACCAGTGGCCAGGTACAAAAGGCTGTCCTGGATTGTAAATATGTTTCAGTAAGACCTTGCACTCTCTGAATATGGTGTGGATAAAGATGTTGCTCTCGTAACATTTCTCACGCTGTCATATGACTCATTTTCAGTTTCTGCTATTTCTCTGGGACTGCCGCCATTAATTATTGTTCTCAGTACGATGAAGCACTCGATGTTCTAAATAAGATGTTGTACTACTGTTTGGTCTTTTGGATTGAAATGAGCTTTTCTCAAAAGAGCCTGTCTTCACAACACTTGTATGTATTCTTTGAAAGGCCTTATTATTCGTTAAATGACTGTTATGAAATCTTTCATCATACAAACGTTTTGCTTCAGACGCATTGCAGTTTTCAAGTACATACGAGTACATCAGATGTTTGTTCGCCTTGTATTGATTAGAATACATTTTAGCTGTATAATCAGTCCGTAATAGAAAAAAATATGGGAATGATTACCGGCACCTGCATTACCTCTATTCAGAGATCAGGACAGGGCCCAGGGTGTATCATGTTCTTCTTTCGTGGGGCACCAGCCCTACGAAGTAGAGGGCAGACCCGCCCCACGTATACTGCTCATTATCTCATCAGAATTCGAGCGAAACTTCGGCTGTGTACAAACGCGTTTCTTGCATCGTGGACCATGTTAACAAATTTTTCTGAAGAACTGCATGTAGTGTGCATCTAGCGCTTGAAATCTAAATTCAGTGGGGAAACTTGAAAGAGTTATCAAATCGAAGTTTCGTTTGTACCGTACCATGCTGTACCAGCCTGGGCATAATCAAATTGTGCGAAATGTGCTTTTGCCGTATGCTATCAGAAGAACTGTCTCAACCTATAGCATGAACTTGTATAATTCGATTCTTTCCAGAGATATAAAATAGCGTCCACTACCAGAAAAAATTCTAGATCTAGCCTCGAATCGATTGCAAGACTTCTAGGTTATTGTTTTGTCTTTCGAGGCAAGCGTTCTCCACTTCGTGGCGTAAGTAACAGAGAGAGAGTAGACAGCGTGCAGTAACGTAGTTACTGTTAACTTGCACGCATTCCCCCTCCCTCCCCCCCTACACACACACACACACACACACACACACACACACACACACACACAATGTTCCTGCTGCGTCAAAGCAGCCATTACGAATCGTTAACAAAGTCTTAATGCAGCAAAACTGCAGGTATACGAAAAGTATGTGTTGTGGCTTGCTATCGGCAAGTAATAGCGCATACCGGAAAAGCTGCCGTAATAGTCTAAACAAGCAAAGAACGTGCCTAACAGCTGAGGTTAGAACAGTGTCGTCTAGGGGTAGTGTCTCGGAGACAAACGGGGGAAAACACTATTTTGTAGCCGTTGCTGTTCTGATTCCCAGAGAAAGAACAAGAAGAAATAACCAAGGATGCACTGAAAAAACAGCAGGCAATGATATAAATCGTTTGTTGACAGGCAGTAAAAGAGAAAGTTGATGTTTAGTTCAAATGGTTCAAATGGCTCTGAGCACTATGGGACTTAACTTCTGAGGTCATCAGTCCCCTAGAACTTAGAACCACTTAAACCTAACTAACCTAAGGACATCACACACATCCATGCCCGAGGCAGGATTCGAACCTGCAACCGTAGCGGTCGTGCGGTTGATGTTTAGTATGCGACATTGTTTTCATTGGTGAGGTTCTTAAACACTGCCGTCTCTAAAAGTAGTGTTAATTATTTCTTTCCATTTCGAAGGGATTTAATGTTTCAGCGCTAGCCGATAGATTTTCTGATTCATCAGAATTTTCTTATATACTCCCATAGTCTTTTATTACTTTGACTGCAATAACATGGAATCTTGTATTATTTCGTTTTGCGTACATCAGTACAGCCGCGGTGGCCGAGCGGTTCTAGGCGGTCAGTCCGGAACCGCGCGACTGCTGCGGTCGCAGGTTCGAATCCTGCCTCGGGCATGGATGTGTGTGCTGTCCTTAGGTTAGTTAGGTTTAAGTAGTTCTAAGTTCTAGGGGACTGATGACCACAGATGTTAAGTCCCATAGTGCTCAGAGACATTTGAACCATTTTTTACATCCGTACAGGTGAAACAACGACGTTTACCGATTTCACTGACCTCCTCTGGGATTTTTCTCAATACCTTTTCGTCGCTACAGACGTAACATTTTCCAAGAAGAAGCGTCGTCTCCGAGGAGAGAAATAACTGTGTTTAATTGGTACGCAGCCGGCCGAAGTGGCCGTGCGGTTAAAGGCGCTGCAGTCTGGAACCGCAGGACCGCTACGGTCGCAGGTTCGAATCCTGCCTCGGGCATGGATGTTTGTGATGTCCTTAGGTTAGTTAGGTTTAACTAGTTCTAAGTTCTAGGGGACTAATGACCTCAGAAGTTGAGTCCCATAGTGCTCAGAGCCATTTTTTTTTAATTGGTACGCACTCCTTTGAATTCTTAATCTTCTTATTCCAGTTTTCAATCGGCTTAAGTAAGCCTGGCATTATCACGTTGAGGTGCCTTGTACTACAAACAAGACAGCCGTCTACTTTATAAATCGAGTACACGGCATCTACTAGTATTTTACGCAACACGCTGGTATCTAATAAACCAACTGGCAAAAAGAAAGTGAAGCATCCAGAGTGTAGATTCGTATACGTATAGACCATCGGCGCATTTGCAAATGAGTGCTGGCCATTCTGCTTGTTACAGAGAACTGTGACTACAGAGTGCGTCAGTGCTGTTCGTGTTTAGTGTTGTTGCCAGGCCTTTTAGGATATGTAAGATGCGTGAACAACCTCAGATGTTGAGCGATCACTGATGATGCAGTCGTTGAGACAGTTTTATCAGCACTTGATAGAGTTTGAAAGGGGCCTCATTGTGAGTCCCCATTTGGCTGTCTGGTCTAATCGTGCAACATCGAGAGGAAAAAGAGAGAATCAAGGCAGCTCAACGTGGTAGTGCATTCCGATGTGACAGTGAACTGCCGCATGCGAACGTGAAGGCAGGCATTCTCGTCGTCAAGGAGTGTAGCCATGTTTTCCACCAAGCGCTCCAGAGCCCATTGAAACCTGCGCCTGCCACCTGAGAAGAAGTAATGGACTCCCTACAACTTTGTGAGTCATCCCGCACCATTGAGCCAAGATTAGCAGCACCCGGACCAGGTAATTATGATCCCATGAGTAGGCTGCCGTTAACACCACAACACAAATAGTTACGTTGGGAATGGTGTCGTGACAGGGAAGCATAAACTGCCGATGGATGGTGCCTCATTGTGCTCTTCGATGAATCGCGGTTCTGCAAAACCCAGAATGATCGTCGGCGAGGTCCCATTCTTGCCATGTTTGGGAGAGACACAGCGTTGTTACTCCCGGCGACATGACGTGGGGAGCTATTGGTTGTGACACAGTGCTCGTTCGTACATCGCACGTGTCTGTATGATCTGTTCGCATGATGCTGGCCGGCCGGGGTGGCAGAGCGGTTCTAGGCGCTACAGTCTCGAACCGCGCGACCGCTACGGTCGCAGGTTCGAAAAAAGTGGTTCAAAGGGCTCTGAGCACTATGGGACTTAACATCTGAGGTCATCAGTCCCCTAAAACGTAGAACTACTTAAACCTAACCAACCTAACGACACCACACACATCCATGCCCGAGGCAGGATTCGAACCTGCGACCGTAGCGGTCGCGCGGTTCCAGACTGAAGCGCCTAGAACCGCTCGGCCACACTGGCCGGCTCGCAGGTTCGAATCCTGCTTCGGGCATGGATGTGTGTGTTGTCCTTAGGTTAGTTGGGTTTAAGTAGTTCTAAATTTTAGGGGACTGATGACCTCAGAAGTTAAGTCCCGTAGTGTTGAGAGCCATTTGAACCATTTTTTGCATGATGCTGGGATACTACCTTGGCTATTAAAATCCTCAGGTCTGTTCCCGACAGAAAATGCGTGGGACCAGCTCGAACTGTGTCAGTGCCAGAGCCAAAGACCAATTAAAGCAGTTGTGGTCCAACTTGTGTCAGAAGAGGATGTAACAACTGCATGACACAATTCCCAACGGAATCAGTGCATGGATACAACGTCATACGGGTAAGTGAGCTCATACTGCAAGGTTCTCATCATTCTTTCAACATCTTCTCCATCTTTTCCTGTATTCCGTTAGGGTTTTATTCTGAAGGCAACGGCTACACGCAACGCCTTCTATCAAGTCGTTAGTACGATGTTTCTGCTGGTTTTCCCTGCTACTACTCCTTCCAGAGTCTGGTTTTTGTTCCTGGATGACGTAGCAGATGTCTCACTAATCCGCCCCATCTGGTAAGTGTAAAATACACTTGCACCCTCACCTATTCTGTACAGTATTTCTTCATTTGGTGTATTAACTGTCCACTTAATTTTTAATATTCTTACCTTTCTAATCCTCTTCTTCGTCTCTTGATTTCCGATGGTCCACGTTTCACTTCCACACAATGCTGTTTTCCAGACGCACGATTTTCAGAACTTCTTTCTCAGTCCCATGTTTATGTCAGACATTAGTGCAGTTCTTAATACCGAAGAATACCGTCTTCGTCCATCTGCTACTAATATGTTCCTTGCAGCGACCATCCTTCGTAATACTGCTTCCTAATTTCATTTCGGTATCATTTGACTGCTCGGAGAAAGATGAGTAGGCGATTATAAAACGTGTCGTTGTTCACAGCGGCTCAGTACAAAAATAGCTGCGAAATTTGCGAAGAATTACATTGTAGTTTGAGCAATGTTAGTCTAGTGGTCACAGTGAAATGGAGCTGACAGCCTGTTTTTCCTGCACATCTCGGTCTCACATGCAACACATTTCCCGATGAGACTATACTCCTGCTTTCACGTGCTACATTGATAATTTTTACCTCCTTTAGTTTTTGACGAAGTAATAGACTTACACGTATAAACAAAAAGTCAAAATACTTCCCCTAATTAGTTATAGGCTCCACAGATCATTTGAACGATTCTTTCGTCGAAATGATGCGGAACGATGTCTTTTACAGGCTATGTATACATGTTTAGTGTTAACATTAATGAATACAATATTTTGTAGTTCTACTCATCCAAATGCACTTAAAAACTTTATATATGTATATATACAGGCTACCAGGTTTTAATCAGTCATTGTATGTAATTGGGAGATTATTGTTACTGCATATTGAACTCCTTTTTGAGCCACTGACCGCTTTAATAAACACAATATTGCAGTGCCTGTGTTCTTCCGAATTACGATGTAATTACAAAGGAATGAACATAAATGCATGAGTGTCCTACCGCGTGGAAATGCGCATGACGAATCATAGGCAGACGGATTTCCAGTGGCGTGTGCCAGTGGGCAGCTGTGAGGAGAATATGCCATCCTCCTGCTCCTGGAACAGGTCCGCAGGTAGCAGAACCCTTGTTCGTCGCCCCCAGGCGGAGAACAAAGGGGGTCACTTGTTTATCCCAAAACACTCGCCACCGCATGAGGGGCTCTGCGCAGGCGGCGGCCATCGCTGGCTGTAACCAGCGGCAGGTGTTCCTCACCGCGGCTCTTTTCGCCGAAGAGTCTTCAAGATATTCCCCAGTAAATCACCTCCCATCGCCCTGTCCCTATCCCGGTCCTATGACAACGTTTGTTGCGGTCCGACGAGAGAAACGAACACTGTGTTTCCTCATTGCGGTCTTTGGGAAGTCAAATGAGATGCGTCATTGCCGCGGTAACTATGCACCAGAAAAATTCCCAGTAGTTCTCTGTGACAGGGCGTGATTAGTGAAAAATGTAATACGTGGTTGCCCCATATGTGAGTTACTTACATTAAAATGTAAAGGTCGGCCGAAGTGACCGAGCGGTTCTAGGCGCTACAGTCTGGAACCGCGCTGCTGCTACAGTTGCAGGTTCGAATCCTGCCTCGGGCATGGATGTGTGTGATGTCCTTAGGTTAGTTAGGTTTAAGTAGTTCTAAGTTCTAGGGGACTGATAACCTCAGCAGTTAAGTCCCATAGTGCTCAGAGCCATTTGAACCAAAATGTAAAGTGTTTTCATGAAGCAGAAAAAATTAAGCAATATATGTTATAAAAAGACACACACACACACAAAGAGAGAGAGAGAGAACAAACAAACAGTTCAGTCATTTAATCTTTAGAAGGTAATGTGTTAGCGGTTTGCACTGATAGAACGATTTTCTTATAAACTTCCGTCGTGGCTGTGTTTGTTGTCTACTTTTCTTGCAGTCGATTTCAAAGCTTTTCACAGTTTCTTCTTGAAGAACGTAAGCACAGTTATCGATATGGCTTGTACCCATATGTATTTCCCGAAGCTGTTCTACGGATTTTCTAATGTGGTAAGTGTAAGACTAAAGACCTGGCTCACAACTGGGTGCGTTTGTATTAAAATGTAATGTGTTCTCATGAAGCGAAGATAATCCAGCATTCTAGTTTATAGAAGAATCACAGAGAGAGTCTTGTGTATCAGGAATCTAGAACCAACTGTAAAATATGAAAATTATAGATTCTGCTTGTGTTTCTTCTTGTCGAATATCAGTTACTCCACAGTAGTGTGAAATGGCGAGGAATTGTATGGCGACAGAGACGTTATCGAACTTACTCTTTTTCAATAAAACTTTTTTGTATGTTAGGTCGTGTCATTATGAAACACTAAAATAACTATAAAGCTGACGTTTGGACTTTCTTTGCAGTGGTCTTCTTCAGCCACTAAAATGACCTCTACATAAAAGATCGAAAAGTCGGCTTTATAGCTATTTTAGTGTTCCATAATGACGCACGCGGTCTAACACACAAAAGGAAGCTTAAGTTCTTAAAACACACTTTTCTTTATCGTCGTAGAATTTATAGTTCGCAAGGACCTCTACGAATAGTGATCGATAAACATTTTACAAATAATATACGTAGCATACCTCTTAAAGGAAAAAGAAGTAGTAAAAACTCAAGTAATGACTTTCTTGCTGTGAGAAGGTACCACACATTTGCTTCATCAAGTATAGACACCATCCTGTTTTAGACAGGCTTCCACGAATCAGTTACTTCCTTTTGAGCTACGTACGTTGATGGTAACAGTAAACGTGGAACATACGAAACGTGTCTTTTACGACATTTGACTGATTCTTAAAACTGACAAATGTGCTACGTGGATTACACTGCTCTTAATATGCTTTTAGCTCTTATCTTCATTGCTCCGTGCACGTAGGAAGAATTATATATACGCTATGATTCAAAACACAGCTTTTTCATTTCCGTCATCAATAAAGTTTCATTAACAGTTTCACACTCCTTTGGTTTTATCAGCTGATACAGATATTTTTGTGTCAGATACTTCACCATGTTGTATAGATTGGTTTTGTTATGTGGTGTTATGCATGCCTTATTTAGTTGAATGTTTTGCTCTTTGTACAATCTGATATGCCGCTGAATGCATCTTAATATTTTTTTTATTTATTTGTTTCAGGTGAGTCATCTGTAACCATAGCCAGATACATGTAAGTAATTCCAGTGAATTCAAAGTCCCAAGCGAGGTAATTAGTCATACAATGTACGCTGACAACATCTATTTGAAATATGGGATTTCCATTTTTCGTTGGAGTTCTCCCATGTGACAAATCGCATTCTGCTTGACGGAGACGCGCCACGTTCTCTGCAGCCTGACAACTGAATGTTCGTCTGTCGCGCTATTAGTTACCAGTAAACCGTGCACCCCTGTTTCTTCAAAGAATCTGACTTAAATGAATAAAACGGCTTCAAAGGTCTGCTTACGAGTGAGTTAATTTTTTAAATATTAAGAAAGCACTTACATCCGGCCGATGTGGCCGAGCGGTTATAGGCGCTTCAGTCCGGAACTGCACTGCCGCTGCGGTCGCAGGTTCGAATCCTGCCTCGGGCTTGGATGTGTGTGATGTCCTTAGGTTAGTTAGCTTTAAGTAGTTCTAAGTTCTAGGGGACTGATGACCACAGATGTTAAGTCCCATAGTGCTTAGAGCCATTTGAACCATGCACAACCTTTGTGGCTGAAGACACAAAAGCGTAATTATGTTGGTTTTATTAAAATCGGATTATTCGCCCTTAGACTAATGAAAATGTTATCCGCCAAAAGTGGTAAACCAAATGAAATGAAATGTCGTGTGGCTAGGGCCTCCCGTCGGGTAGACCGTTCGCCTGGTGCAGGTCTTTCGAGTTGACGCCACTTCGGCGACCTGCGCGTCGATGGGGATGAAATGATGATGATTAGGACAACACAACACCCAATCCCTGAGCGGAGAAAATCTCCGACCCAGCCGGGAATCGAACCCGGGACCTTAGGATTGACATTCCGTCACGCTGACCACTCAGCTACCGGGGCCGGACGGTAAACCAAAAAATAACTCCTTCATATATTCATGAACACCTTTTCGGCAAATAGTGCATCGTGGCAAATCGTTTATTTTATGCTTGATCATAGCAAAAGTGAATTATAAAAAAGTCATTAAATTTTGATTTAACAATATGATTTCAACTAAATACTACGCTATCAATTTTGAAAAATACATAACGGGTATGCTACAAAATACAAATGCATTTAATTTCATTTTTAGTCTATGTAAATATGCTAACAAAGGTTAAAGAAGAACAAAGTGTACGTTTGGAAACTAAAAATATCCTTAAGGTTCTTCAGTAAAGGTAAAGACATAATAAATCAAAAAGTTACACTCCACGATGAGGTCGTGTGACGTACGTTCAACTACGTCGCTCGTCGACTAGTGTCGTGATGTGCACTTGACCCGCCGCTGAGCTGTGGCGCACTGAGAACCGCCGTCGGGGCGCCGCCTGTGTCTGAGGCTGTGGAGCGCCGTCCTCGAGACAGAGTCTACGTCGCCGCTGCCGGCGTCTGCGCAGCTCCTCGGCTGCTGCCTTGCTGGTGGCTGGCCACCGCCGCGATCCGCCGTGCGCTCATTACGGCTTCCGGTCGCAGATTTCCGCTTGCGATTGCCCGCTGAGAGACACGCAGGAGAACAGCTCGCGTTGCCTGGAAACGGCCGCCGTTGCCATATCTCGGCCTCTTCTTTTTATATATATATATATAATTGTACATGGAACTCTACCGCTCTCCGGATGTTAAATCCTTTACGTACGAGTATTTTCCCCGTCCTCTTTCTGGCGAACTGAACTCTCATCAAGTTGCGCAACAACTTCCCTCTTGTAACAAGGACGTCATCCAATTCTGATTCCGCTACGCAGACGACCGTCACTTTTTTATCGTTGAGTCGATAGTGGAGAGTAAGAGTCTCAATTTTCTTTATTCGTTTCAGTCAAAGGCAGTTTTAGAGGATAGAATTATGTCACTTATTGATGCAAACAGGATATTTGTCTGACTTCGTTACGAACAAGATTTAATGTATATTATCTAACAAATAAAGTAAAGCACGAAGAAGACATGGCCACATTTCATTGCAGCTTTGCGCACGTTCTGATCATCGGCAGGTATATAAATGCCATTCTTGGTTCAAATGGCTCTAAGCACTATGGGACTTAACATCTGAGGTCATCAGTCCCCTAGACTTAGAACGACTTATACGTAACTAACCTAAGGACAACACACACATCCATGCCAGAGGAAGGATTCGAACCTGCGACCGTAGCAGCAGTGCGGTTCCGGACTGAAGCGCCTAGAACCGCTCGGACACAACGGCCGGTAAAAACCATTCTCTGTAATGTATAGAACACCGATCAGATTGCATTACTGTTGTTCGTGTTTATTGTCGTTACCATGGTCCGTAAGATACATAAGGGGCGTGAAGACTGCCAGATGTTGAGTGATCGCTGTGAAGGACACGCTTCTCTTGTGAGACAACGTTGCCACCACCTGACATAGTTTGAAGTGGGCCTCATTGTGGGTCCCCATTTGTCCGGCTGGTGAAATTGTGCAATGTCCAGATTTGTGGGGCGTTCGGACGTGACATTGGCCTGATGTTGCACTCTTTGGGAACGTAAGGGGAGGCATACTCACTTCGAGATTTCGGGGAAAACGTCTGCCTACGACAAGGGAAGATCGCCGTATTGCGCACCAAGCACCTCGGAAACTCTTCACATCTGCTCCTGCCAACCGATATCAGAAATGGACTAGCTGCAGCTTCCTGCACCATTGGTCGTAGTCTAACAGCAACCGGACTAGGAAATTACCGCTCCATGTGTAGGCTTCCGTTAACAAACGAGCACATTCGAAGTGATGTAGTGACTGGGACTCATAGACTGCTAATGAATGTTGCCACATTATGTTCAGCGATCAACCGTGCTTCTGTACTACCCCAGATGACCAGCGGGGGAGTATTGCTACAGGATGCCGTTCTTCCAATGTTTTAGCGAGGTACAGTGGTGTTACTTTTGTCGTAACGGTGTGGGGAGCCACGGCTGGTGGTGATTGAAGAAACTGCGATGGCACAATATGGTACTTCACAGACATCCTGCGTCCTCATATGTTACCTCTTACGCAACATTATCACGGTGTGCTGTTTTTGGTAGGACATCGCTCGACCACACATGGGACCTCTTTGTCTGTGTGATATTGACCAGCAAGATTCCCAGATGTATCCTCGATAGAACATGTTCGTGAACATCTCAGACGTTGTCTCAGTGCTAGTATCCAGGATATTAAAGACCACATACAATAGTACAACAGTTATCGACTAGCTTGCCTCAGGAGAAGATATAATGGCTTTATGACACACTTCCCAACCAGATCAGTGCGTGCATCCGCACCTGAGAGGTGCAACATCGTACTGATAAGTGGGCTCTTATTGTCAGGTTTATTGTATTTTTGACTCGATTTTGTAATAACTGAAGAAACGTCACATGCCCTCTCAAACCGAGAGGTTTCATTTCGTTTCCTCTTCCACTTCTGGGTGCTTCACTTTTTTTGAAAGACAGAATGTATACACGGAACTGTCTCAGTGTGATCACCTCCGACGTTCGACGTCAGCGTGCAATGACGACTCATAGGCGGCAGGTGGCAGACTAGCAGTGATTACGTAAAACCTGTCAGGGGGCGCGTTGGTAACAGTGCAGTCGTTGTCATAATGCGGAAACAGAGCGATTTATCTGAAGTCCAAAAGGGCGTGATCATTGGCTCTCGGGCCAAGGGTTAAAGCATTTCCGAAACGGCTAACTATACCGTGCATGCGAAAATGGCACTAACGCGCCGATACAAATGTGATGCACCACGGGCCATAGATGACAGGTTGACAGACAACTGCGGAGTTGTGTACGGGCGAATAGACGTGCAATTATGGAGCAGCTGACGGATATCAACAGTGTCTCCTCAACGACTGTTCAGAGAACGTCGCTGCATGTGGGTCTCTGCAGCAGGCGGCTGGTTCATGCACCGATGTTGACAGCTGTTCATCGAAGACGGAGACTGGAATTTGTACGCCAGTGCCGCAACTGAACGTCCACAGAGTGGCGACAGGTGGCCTTTTCAGGTGAATCACGTTTTATACTCAGACAGATGGCCGTTGGCATGTAGGGCGTCGAACGCCTGAAATCAAATGTTTTGGTAGTATTCTCTGGGTGATTTCGCCATTCTGGAAGGCATAGCGAATCAACATAACCATGCATCTATCCCTGGGCACCACATTCAACCCTTCATGCAGTTTGCTTGCTTTTTCTCGGTACGATTGCATCTATGCAGCACAGTACAATGTATGAGCACCTCACAGTGTTCGTGCATGGTCCGAAGAGCACCAGGATGTGTTTACCTTACTCCCCTGGCCACCAAACACATCGGACTTTAACCCATTCGAGAAAATGTGAAACGAACTCCACATCAGGCTACTGGCGCGAGGGATCCCCAGTTGAGAAACCTAGCACAGCTGGCCATGCCACTGGAGTCGGTATAGCCCCACATTTCTGTCGGGACTTTCCACAACCCCATTGACTCTATTCCTGCACGTCTTTCAACCATCCGCCGTGTAAAACGTGATTATTCAGGCCTGTGTCAGGCGGTCACATTAATGTGACTGGATAGTGTATGTGAGTCACGTTTGTTCGTTAGAGTGTGCGACATGTAAGTAGTACACTTAGGTGACAAAGGTCATGGGATAGAGATATGCACTTATACAAATGGCGGTAGTGTCGTGTACACAAGATATACAAGGTCAATTCATTGGCGGAGCTGTCGTTCGTACTCAGGTGATTCGTGTGAAAAGGTTCCCGAAGTGTTTATGGCCGCACGATGGGAACTGATAGCTTTGAACGCGGAATGGTAGTTGGAGGTAGGCATAGACGCATGGGACATTCCTTTCCGGAAATAGCGAGGAAATCATTCCATTTCGGAAATGGTTTGGGAATTCAGTATTACGTGCGGCATACTGTCTAGAGTGTGCAGAGAACACCAAACTTCAGGGATTACCTCTCACCGAAGACAACGCGTTGTTGGGCGTATAATAAACGTGTACATTAGGACAGTGCGGCGAAATTTGGCGTTAATGGGCTTTGGTAGCAGACGAACGATGGGAGTGCCATTGCGAACAATACGGGATCGCCTTCAGTGTCACTCCTGGGCTCATGACCATACCGGTTGGACACTAGACGATTTGAAAACCGTGGCGTGGTCAGATGAGTCCCGATATCAGATGAGTCCCGAGCTGATGGTAGGGTTCGAATGTGACACAGACGCCACGAAACTATCGACCGAAGTTGTCAACAAAGTGCTGTGCAACCTGGTGGTGGTTGCATAATGGCGTGGACTTCGTTACACGGAATGAATTGGGTACTGTGGTCCAACTGAACCGACATTGACTGGAAATGGTTATGTTCAGCTACTTGGAGACTATTTGCAGCCATTCATAGACTTCATGTTCCCAAATTACGATGGAATTTTGAGATACGACAATCCGCCATGTCACCGGGCCACAAATCTTCGCGATTGGTTTGAAGAACATTCTGGGCAATTCGAGCATGATTTGCTCACCCATCGAACATTTATGGGACATATTCGAGATGTCAGTTCGTGCACAATTGCAGTTTCGCAATTGTGGACGGTTGTAGAGGCAGCATATCTTAGTATTTCTGCAGATGACTTCCGATGACTTGCTGAGTCCATGCTAGGTTCAGTTGCTGCACTAGGCGGGTCAAAAGGAAGTCCGAGACGATTTTAAAAGGTTTCCCATGAATTTTGTCGCCTCAGTGTAACTCCCTGTGATGTCCATTTACAGCCCAGTCGAGGTGGCGTGGTTATAAAGGCATTTGGAATCGTATCTGGAAGAAGCGTCGTCCAGCCATCTTTTTATTTTTACCAAGATCACGTGAGGCGTGTACCAGACCTTCAGCAATACCTTTGCTTCCTCGTGTGCTGAACAGCTATCAGCTATGTAAGTCTTAAAAACTATAGACACTGTCGAGGTGTTTAGCTCTAATTCCTCGATACGTTGCAGTTATAAATTTTTTATGGCTCTCTTTACATTGCCAGACTCCTTTATCCGTCTTGTTTAACTGTGATCGTTAAATTTCGTTGCGCCGATGTTTCAATTGAACAAGAAATTTTCGTCGCCCTTCTGTGTAACTGGAACTGTTCGTTTGACCGTCCTGTTGCTTGCGCATCGCAAGTGCACAGCGAGATAGCGGAAATGAGGAGTCGAGTGTCGGTATGAGCCACGCAGGCAACACGACATCACACAAGCTGCCCATCTGGCACTCGGTGTTTCTGCCCTCTGGCAGCCGTTAGACGGAATCTTCCCCCAAGAGTTCTGCGAAAATCTACAGCTAGATTCGTAGAGTCAGTCGCCTCTATAGTAATAGTGTTCCGAGCAATAGTCTCCAACGTTATTTATGGCGACGCCAAGTGATTAGCGTTACAAGGAACTATCTGTAGGCTATATTTAATTAGTTGGGTTGGTCACGAATGCTTTTGTGATGGAGCAACAATCAGCATCGTACTTAAGAACCTGTACATCACATGAATCTTTCCAGCATATTCAGAGGATGGGTGCGTCAGATAATTAATAAGATTGTGGATTGAAGACGTGATTATTTGGGAAACTCTTAACCAGTAAAAACGTTGTTGAAAAACACCGTCACCCACTGTCTGCAGATACGAAATTTAATTCTCCAAAGCGTAATTTTGTCAACAGTGCGGGGATGTAATAGTAAACGTTTGCTACTACATTCTCACTTTGTTCTACGCGTTGCAGCACTAGTTTTGAATCTGGAGATGGTCTGTGCTCCTTATCGGAACAGGTATCAGGGGCAATCACGTAACAGTGGTCGGCCGTGGTGGCCGAGCGGTTCTAGGCGATTCAGTCCGGATCCGCGCTACTGCTACGGTCGCAGGTTCGAATCCTGTCTCGGGCATGGATGTGTGTGCTGTCCTTAGGTTAGTTAGGTTTAAGTAGTTCTAGGGGACTGATGACCTTAGAAGTTAAGTCCCATAGTGCTCAGAGCCATTTGAACCATTTGAACGTAACAGTGAGACAGATGAAAAAAAGTAAGTAAACATTTTATTATTTCAAAAGTAATCGCCGTAACGGTTAACACATTTATCGCATTTGAAGTTGCCTACGTAACCATGATTGTACTTAGACGTGCACCTTTTTGTCCGAATTAAGTCGACGTCCACGAATGCCTTTCATAAGGGCTCGAAAAATATGGAAATCGCATGGGGAGAGATCGGGACGGTATGGAGGATGTGTCGAAACAACCTTCCAACAGAATGTCGCCCACAAGCTACCTAGGTTGTTTCGAGTCATGCTGCACAATTTTCAATGCGAATCCCTTATACTTCCTCCATATAGTCCCGATCTCTCCCCATGCGATTACCAAATTTCTGAAGCCCTGAAGAAAGAGATTCGTGGCAGTCGATTTGGTTCGGACGAAGAGGCTCACTCCTGGGTAGTCATGGTTCCGTAGGCAACCGCAGACATTTTCCATGAAGGCACTGAGTGTCTCGTCCCACATTGCGATAAATGTATTACCAGTTACCCCGATTACTTTTGAAATAATAAACTGTTTACTTATTTTTTTCCATCTGTCTCGTTTTCATTTGAGCAGTGAGTGACCGAGGTGTGTGGTGTTTTCTTTTTTCATTAGCAGTAGTATGGATGGTAACGGTGACGACGTTATTGCTAATCATCCATATAGCAATAAAAACTATAGTTACAGCATTTACGTAACATGTTTCTAAAGTTAGAGTATTACATAAAGTAGCAGTACAGTGTCTGTATTTGCCGCGCGGAACGGCGCTTTGTGTGCAGTGGCAGAGGTGATGGTGTTTTACTGCTTCCTGTGGCGGGCCTTGAATCAGAGGATGGCCGGATGGCCGTTCACACTTTCGTACCAGTTTCTGAACAGCTGCCATTGCCACGGACTATAAAGCGCATGTCAGTATAGCGAAGTATGAATTCGTGACACATTTGCAACGTACACTCTCTCGTTGTAGTGGTTTTTTTCCCCGAGATCTTCAAAAGTGTACTAGGCATAGCCGAACATAGCGTCGTGAAGTGAGGCGACGTCTCATTGACTTTCTGTGTTTAGTGAACGACATAGTTTCAAATCTACAATTTTTAATAGCTCTCTGCACTCTCATTTCATATTCAGTGATGTTGAAAATCAGGAATAACGTTTAGTCGGATAGTACTCTGGCAACATAAGCGACAAATACCGGAGGCGGGGATGGTTTCAGAAGTGATTGTTTTACTTTACTTGGTGCTTGATAAAACTGTGGTAGCTTGGACAGCAGTTTTGTGTGTCAAGTGCCTCGAGAACATCGTTCGACATGTTTCAGAAACACCTCCCCTTGATCTGCCAAGCCACTATCACTACTGAACAACAGCAGAGCCAGATACCAGGATTTGATCTCCAGTATTCTCTATAGCTGTTGATGCACACAGAGTTTCACCTTGGTTCGGGTTGTACGTTAAGCACTAACCCAAGTGTAACTTGCTGGGAAGTCGGTTCAAATATATTGGGAATGAAAGGAACCCTAAATAATAATTATTGTATCGATGGTTTTCTGGGAGGTAATTTGCATACAGAAACTGGGGGAAATTAGCCAGTGTGGAACTCTGCAGTCTACAGAAGTTTCGTGTACCACAAAATTTTTCTGGGTCGCCACCCAATTTAACTAAAACTGGGAAAATTTAATGTAAGAAGTTAATTCGTCACTGAATTGATAAGCATAACTAACGCGTTAATATTAATAAAATGTTCCAAACGAATATGTGGAATGAGCGTGTGGGAACAATTTAAGTACAAACGTTAAATCAAATAATTCAGAACCTCAACAAAAAGAATAAGGTAATCAGATAAAAGTATACAAATTTAAGGTCTGACTTCTGTGCTTCAGAAACGCCAGGTGGGACGTGTTAAAAATAATCTTACAAAAGGGGACAGGTTTGTATGAAAAACAGTCATCACAGTTTAATGTAGTTTATTAAAATAAAACATCACATTAAAAATTCACAAACTAATTATAAACTATGATCTTTCGTTGCCTCTTATGTAATTCATTACCTCACTTACTGTTACATTGAGTGATGTGGTACATTGCAGTGATAAATGAAAAGCAAATCTTAGTCGCGCATGGGTACATTTCACGCAAACATACACGATTCACACACAAGAATAGAGATACAAAGAATTTTGCCCATCACAGTAATTCAGATGCTCAGACGTTCATCACTTTTCGTTATCCGACGAAGAAATTTATCAACATCACCTTGCTCATGAAACTAAGCTGCACTGTGAAACACTAGAAAATGCCGTGAATATTCAAGTAGTAGTAGTAGTAGTAGGTATTCTTCCCTGCGGCAGGCCTTGTCATGGGCTGAGCCTCCTGCACTTTTGTCTGTCCATGGCCAGTCTTTTCATTTCTGAATATTTGTCTCCTTGGATATTGTCCAGCATTTGATATTTTCTTTTTCCTCTTCCCCTTTTTCCCTCCACCATTCCTTCTATTCCTTCCTTCAATAAACAGTCCCTACTCAAACAATGTCCAAACCAGTTCCGTTTTCTCTTCCTAAAGACTTTAAGCTTGTTTCTTTCTTCTCCAACTCTTCTTAATACTTCTTCATTCCTTACTCGGTCTTTCCATTTCACTTTTTCTGTTCTCCTCCATATCCACATCTCTAGTGCCTCCACTCTTCTTTCATCTTCCTTCTTCCTTCTCCAGGTCTCCGCACCATACAGTGCAACGCTCCAAATGTAACACTTGGCAAGTCTTTTCCTCAGATCTTTGTTTAGTGGTCCGCAAAGTAATTCCTGTTTCCTCTTGAACCCTTCTTTTGTCATTACAATTATTTTCCTAATTTCTGTTGAGCAATACATATCTTCCATTATTACACTTCCAAAGTAATGGAAGTTATTCACTTGCTGTATATCCTCTCCCCTCTATTTTCATACGGCATTCTCTCCCCTTTCCTCCAGTTACCATGCTTTTCGTTTCCTTCTTGTTAATCTTCATTCCATGTTCTTCTAATTTTGTGTTTAGATCATCAAACATTTGTTCCATCTCTCTTGCACTCTCTGCCATCACAACCATATCGTCTGCAAATCTTATACACTCCACTTTCCTCCCCCCTATACAAATTCCTCTCCTTCCATCAAAACTTTCATTAATAATTTCCTCCAGATAGATATTGAACAGTGTTCGCGATAAACAAGAACATTGTCTTACACCTCTTCCCAGCTCAATTTCTTCACTCACCACACCTCCTATTCTTACTCTTGCTCTCTGGTTCAAATATAAATTTCTGATTATCCGTCTGTCCCTTCAGTCACCTCCATGTTTCCTTAGAATTTCCGTCAGTTTGTCCCATCTGACACAGTCAAAAGCCTTCTCAAGATCAATGAACGCAACATACACCTTCCTTTTCTTCTCCTTGTACCTGTCCCCTATCATTCTCAGTAGCCCAATGGCATCTCTAGTTCCCACTCCTCGCCTGAAACAAATTGTTCATCTCCTGTTACGCAATTCAACTTTCCATATAGCCTTCTGTTGAACGCCTCAGCGAGACTTCGGCTGCATGCGATATCAGGATCACTGTTCTATGTTCGTCACACTTTTTGCTGTTCTTTTCCTTTTCTGTAGGTATTAAGATACTTTCTGTAAATTCCTTTGGCCATTTTCCTGTCATGTATATTTGATTACACAATTCAATCAACTCCCTTTTCCCTTCTTTCTCCAATGACTTTAACAATTCCGCAGGAATCTCATCAATTCCCAGTGCCTTTTCATTTTTCATCTCCTTCATAGATGCTTCAATCTCACTAGTTAGTATTGCATTTCCTTTGTCGTCATCTGCAACTTTATCTTCTTCTTCTATCCCAAGCTCTTCTTCACTTGGTCGCTGTCAGCAGCGTATAGCCATTCTATGTATTCTTCCCATCTTCTCATTATTTCTTGGGGTTCACTCACCATTTTACCTTCTGCTGCCGATTCAAGGATACTCAAGAATAAAGCAAAATTACTGATACTCGTGAAACTTTCAAGAACACAAATGCAAATCGTACAGACACAAAGAGCAAGAAAATATCACGCGGAATTAAGAATAAAATTTATTCAAGATGGTACTGAAATTACACACGGTGAAATTACCACCACATGGTATGAAAAAAGCTGCACAGCCTTAAAACTGAAAGGAAATGAAAAGTAGAAGAAATAAACCACATACACACGTGAAAATTTCACACATACATTCCAATTAAAAGAAAAGTAAGACAACTGAATTTTAAATCTGTGCTGGAGTAACGAACTTCCTACGCCACATGTCCTGGTTACCCAAAGCAAGGATCGGAAAAACTTACTAAATTCAGAAAATATACTTGTGACTACACTCTGAAAAATATAAGAATTTGATTACCGAACTTGAAAATGAACTAGCAGATCAAACGTGTAGATCAGTTACAATAGCTACTCACCAGCTCCAGGCTGATCTTAAGACTACCGTCTTCACTCACCAAAGGCCCAGTCCCTGCAATGATCTTCCCCCAGGTAGCCAGAAGAGATCAGAGGGGTCCTTTGCGCCACCAACTGAACTACAGTCGTATGACTACCGAAAGGGTACAAATCTCTTTGCCTTGACCGAGAACGCTACGTTGGCTACACTGTTGCTGCCACAGCAGACAGCCAGATGCTTTACATATATACGACAGATTTAACATACACACGCACTCACTCATTCACACAGATGATAAAAAGAGAAAGCAAATTTGGGAGCAAGAAATGTACGTTATTACATAAGATTATACGTTTACTGGAAACATTGATACTGTAATGTGACTATGTACCACTGAATGGGAACAAAGGCGAAGTACAAAACTAAATTACGAGTAATTGAGTGCAACAGCACGAAATAAATATTAAATGTATGAAACGAATCTTACAGAGAAGTTTCATACGAATCTAACAGAGACGTCTCAACTTTTTCAGTTAAAGCAGTGTGATGCTGAGACCCGACATTGTGTTGTGGACAGTTGTTTTTACGGGAAATTAAAAAAAACGGTCATGCCGCAAAATTTTAGAAGTTTCTTAGGCGCACGTGTTTTACGTGTTTGTCACGGCATTGTTGCTTCCATTCACTCTAATCTGATATAATTTGTGTAACCAAGAGGTTTAGTTTATATAAGTCATAGTAGAAATCAACTGTTAACAATGCAGATGACATTGTTAGTAATTAAGACGTCAAAGTAAGTCGTAGAAGAAGTAACACTACTAGAACATCTTGTTACGCCTTTGACTATTTCGGTACTGGTAAAGCGAAGTGTGTTTACAGAAACATAATATATAGAGTAAACAAGAACTCCACCGACAAACTTTCAGAGGCGGTATTATGGACCAAAACAATATAAAAAGTCCAATAAACATGGGCTTTAAAATGCATGTCTTAAGAGCTATGAGCTTTGTTCAGCAAAAGAGATAAACGAGCGCTCATAGCTGCTAAGGTATGCATTTCAGGGCCCTTACTCACTGAACATTGTTTTTCTTTTTTTGGTCCATATTACCACCAGAGCTTTCAGCAGAAGAGATGTGTTTCAAAGCAGCGAAGATGAACAGGTGCTCATAGGTCAGGAGTGCATTTTAGGATCCGTCCGTACTACTCATTTTTTCTCGTCCTGTTCCACACTATACTACATCTGAAAGTTTGCCGCTAGATTGCCGGATTGTCCAGTATATAGAACACATCAAAACTCCACTAGAGAGCCGATACAGCAGAACAAACACACAAGAGTAAGCGCACGGAGAGCTATAATACGATGGAACGAAAATTAACTTACATTTTTTGGAGACAAACATACAACCTCAGTAATCTCAAGTCTCCGTAAGTCCATCTTTATACAGATGGTTGCGCGACCTCGGCTGTTTACTATAAAATTTCAAAACAAACACCTTTCAGCCGTTTAAATTCCCAATTGTTATTTTATTTGAGCAACCAATTTCAGCGCTACATTGCGCCATCTTCAGGGCCCTGATCGACGCGTAGGAAGAATCCCACCTCTGGTCCAGTCAAAATAGTCCCCATCATTCAGCGACTGGTATCCGTAGATCTTTGAGACAACGATCGCTTGCCGACCAAATCTAAGGATATCAGTCATTGAATACTGGCCCTTGTTTTGACTGGACCAGAGGTGGGATTCTTCCTCCACGTCGGTCAGGGGGCCTGAAGATGCCGTAATGTAGCGCCGAAACTGGTTGCTCAGATAAAACAACAGTTGGAAATTTAGACGGCTGAACGGTGTTTTGATTTGACATTTCAGTAACCTCGCGTTGCACTTAAGATTGCTGATATTTCGGAACGAGTTTTCCAAATGCGGAACAGAGATTACGTAAACGAAAGAATCCTCTCAGAGAAATTGCATAGCGCATTAGGAAGCCTTTTTTACAAAAATATCCCTCCTGAGTTGGCCTTAGGTGAACGGCCTTTCTCTGCTGCCACTTTTTTTTGTTGTTGTCTCGGGACATTACTCAGCCAGAGTTTCGTATTGACGTTGAGGGTCTCGACCGAGTACACTGGAACTGTCTCGGTAGCAGAGCCTGCTGCGCGTTTCCTCTAGATATTCTGAAACATGTTCCATACTACAGTTGCAGCTAAGAATCCGTCTGCAGAGAAATAGTCGACTATACATTAAAGACAGACCGGCCATTGTGGCCTACATAGTGCGCTATCTCCTAATGTTGAAATCGTATCAATCAAATTAAACGTTCTTTTATGGTAGAACTGTTTACTGATCAGTTGAATATATTAGTTATTGATTTTCTTCGTTCTAATCCCGTGTTTCAAGACATCGTCGTGTGTTGTAAAACTGAATTATTTTTGGCCCAACTTTTACTACTTATTTTAGCCCTCGTCCAGTCATAAAGTAAGCGCATTTTTCCTTGAAATATAAATACTTTTCTCAATCTGGGTTCAAAAAGTACTCGTGTTTGTTTTTGTGGTCGTATGTCTGCAGTCATAATTCCATGAATAATATCTTGGTTATGACGCCTTTTGCAAGTGCCAAAAATATCTCGTTGTATTTCATGCCTGAGCAATACATGAGGAACATTAATTGATTAATGAGGATTTGACATAAAACGAAACGCTTTTCAGTTGATAAACTCTTTTCATTTGCAATAGATCGTCATAAATAGAACTTTGTTTATTTACACTAAATGTATCTTGATTTTTGAAAACTTAAAGTACAGATATTTTTAACACAAGCGCAACCGAGCACGCGCGCACACACACACACACACACACACACACACACACACACACACACACACAAAGAGAGAGAGAAAGAGAGAGAGAGAGAGAGAGAGAGAGAGAGAGAGAGAGAGGAGGAGACGAAAATTCTCTGTTGTGCCCTCGGGTAGTCTTTTGCGATAAGCGAGAGTTCGTAAGCTCTGTTTCCATCAGTTTCCCAGTTCGTCGTGATCTACCACTTCCAACTGCAAAAGCGTAGCTCTCCTGTTTTCCTCTCCCTAATTGTGTTTTACTTGAAAACGCTGTTTCTGCAATAAGATATTGTCGAGTTGTTAATCAAGTAATAACAACGTTATGCTGTGACGTTAGATCTAGCGCACTACGTTCCACTCCTTCCGACGTTCACCGTAAGAGAAGACGATGAGTGGAAACTTTTTAAAACAGTCCAGGATATCGTCGATGCTACTTGGCGAACAATCAGGGAATGTACTGTTTTACTTAACAACTCTGTGCTTGAAAAGCTGTTCCGTCTTAAAGACAGTTTTTGGAGGTGTCGTTGATTGAGAATCAGTCGACACATATTTATCCAACAATGGTCAACATGAAGCTGTTTGATTTTTCTAACCATATTACCGTATTCTTTCAAGAAGCGTACAAAATGCTAAAACGATTGTGAGCAGCGTTTGAAAATAAAAAGACTTACCAAAATTTTGACGTAGTTTTTATGTCGCTTTCTTAATACACAATAACCACAATTTCAGTTTTGACTGATATGTTATTTACTAGCTGACAAGTCAAGAACAACGAGCCCGCAGCTTGTAAAATGGTTGAGTACAAAAAGGAACGTGTTTTTGCGTGTAGCAGGTATAAGGACAAATATTTGAATTAGAAGACTGCCTCAGCTTGGTTTATTAGATGTTAACTGTAACGAAGATCACCTAGGGGATAATGCTTTAGAAAAACCTGTCGTAAATGGAAGGATTCATGAAATGGAATGGGCGTATGGAAAAACAAAAAATATTTTTATGAAAGTATTGAAATGTAGAAATGGAAAAATAATACAGCACTGTAGTGAAACCAATATTCCTCTTTTGAAGTGAATACCTGACACTGAAAGATAAATTAGACTAGTAATGTTAGAGAGGAGAATGACGAGGAACGTTTTAGGTCCAATAAGGAGCACAGCTGCCAGCAACATTGATCAACTATATCAAAATATAGGAAACATATCGAACAAGTGGGAATAAAAGACTGATTTTTAGACGTTTACACGGAATGAACGTTAATAGGCTTATAAACAATACCTTTTCCCAAAGAATATTTCAAGATTTGACAAAAATATGGTTCTTGAGAAGTTGAAAACTGCTATAGGAAGTGTAAAAATTATTCAACTGCATTGTGGCACGGTGCTACAGTAACCAGCTTCGAATTATTTCAGAATAAAAACAGTCTTGGTTGTAAAATTATTTCATACGAATGACGCGTTTCACCCTTGTGGGACATCATCAAATTGTCTATAAAAACAAGAAACCAGTCAATTAAAAAACAAATAGAGGGCATGTGGTAATCGTTACCGGTACGTTCTAGACGATATACAGGCGGTTTTCTTTTAACTAGGTCACGTTGCATTTATATGTTACACATCAAGCTAGTTTTACGTAAGTTCCTGTTACTTTTAATTCATTTTACCAGCGTAGTCGTGTAAGGTAGGACCATGCCCTTTTCTCTATTTGTTTCTAATTGATTGGTTTTTTTGTTTTTTTGTTATTATGATGCCCCAAAAGGGTGAAACGCGTCATTGATATTAATTTCCCAACCAAGACTCCTTTTATTCTGAAATACTATAGACAATGTGAAATGGTGTGTGAAATAAAATAAAATAGAGACGCGGTGAACAATGAAAGAATGTTATCGGAAAAGAAAAGAAGTTGCATTCTGCACGAAATGATTGGCGCTGCAGAGACTGTAAATTTCCATAACGATATCCGGAACCCGTCCCGTGGTAACCAGCGCAGCAGAAATTTCGGCACAGCTCCCCTTCCATCTCTGTGTAGTAGATGCATTGCTTTGGGGGCCTAGTTCAACTGACCCCCGAGAAGCAGAGTCGCATTGTCCGGTCCTCTGTCTGTAGGAGGGGGAGGCCGTGCCTGGGGAAACCTCAGGGGGGAGATGAGGCCCTTTGAGCGAGATCGTGCGGCGCGAGGGGTGCCACCTCTACTTTCACTGTGCGCGGCAGCGGCAGCAGACGGGCTGTGACGTCACGGCCGCGCTTACCTGCGCGCCACCTACCGCCGGCCGTGCACGCAGTCGGCTCCTGGCCTCGGTCGCGGACGGTAGTGTGCTCCCCGCGTCAGTGCGTGTGTCTCCGCGTCGTGTTTTAGCCTCCTCTGTTTTTCTCCGACAAGTGCACCATCACCGTGGGACTGCTCGAGGCATCGAGCACGTATGTGTATATACTCGCTACTGGTACTGGTTGACTACGTATCCAATGTGCGCGGTAGTGCTATGTGGTGTTTTTTAAACGATTGTGGAAACAGGTTTCGTCGCAGTTTGCGTGACATGTGTTTCGTTATCGCTACAGTTCAGAGGATAGGACTCCGCTGAGAATATTACGGACCAGAAGCAACGATAGTCCCTTTTCATCTGCCGTGAGGATATTTACGTTACCGGTGACATTGTAGGGAAGGATTGGATAATTTGGGAGAGTGTCTGTGGGACAGCGTGCGGCACGAGGAAGACGGTCGAGAGTTGCCATCCAGAAGTGACAGCGTGGGCCGACGGACACCTGTTGAGGGTCGCGGGACTGGAGGACTGTGGTAGGGCGGTGTCGGCCAAGTGCGGCGATGCCCCGGGCGCCATGGATCGCGGCATGAGTGTGGTGTCGGCGATGAGCATGTGGTCGCGCGCGGGCGCCGGCGTGCTGCTGCCGCCGGGCCGGCTACACGCGCGCGCCGCCGAGGGCTGCGTCGGCGCCGGTGCCGGTGCCGGCGACGGCTCGCCCGAGGTCAGCTCGTCGTCCGTTCTCAGCCCCGCGCACTCGCTCGCCTCCTCCATCGGCGAGGTCGACATCGAGTTCTGGGACCTCGACATCAACAACTCGCGCGGCGCCGTCGCGCTGTCCGCCGTCGCGGCCGCCGCCTCCGGCCACCGCTCCTGCGGCTCGAGCGCCAGTTCCGTCTCAGGTACGACCGTCGCGCCCTCCCTACTCGCGATATTTGGTGGCCAGGGTCGGGCAGCAAACAGGGCCTTGTCCACTAAGGTGCTATATTATGGTATTCGCGCCAATCTTTGATCGCGAATGATAGTATTTTCTGTAGACGGCACCACACCGTCTCAGTGTGTTTATCGAACGGCGTCGCGAAACCATCCCAAAGCTGCTGTGATGAATTTGATTCGTAGACATCTTAGTTTCGGTCAAGTGACCGTCCTCAGGTCATGGATTAATCCACAAAATAAGTTCTTAAATTCCTCTGTTGCTACCATTCTCTTTTGTCCTGTCTTCAGTAATTGTGATTTATCACGTCCTTCTGTCTCTCCATCTTCCACCGTTCTGTTGTGTCGATTGCTACTAGCGCTCATAGTTTAAAGCTTGCTTTCTGTATATTTTCGTTTCATAAATTTAAGCTTTTTCTTCCTGCAGTGTATTTTTTTGCGTTTCGCCTTTTACATTGAGGCATCTCCATTGGATTTTTTTCCTGTTTTTTGTCTTTATTATCGCACCTCACATGAACGAATGTAAGCTGTGTTTTTCTTTTATTTCTGCTCTGTAGCAGTTTCTAAATGTTGCATATGAAATGTAACTTGTACGTGCTGATCGTAATGAATGTATTGCAGAACACACAGAATGCCAACTTAGATGCAGGAGAGGGCATAATGGCCGTAATTATGCAGGTTAAACAAATAAATAAAAAATTAGTAATTTTAAATCGAGCTTAACTCGCTTACGTGGACGACGTCGCTAACGCACGCTTGTGCGGTGGCGCTCGTCCCGGGGTAGCCAGTTCGAATACTGGAGGTGTAGAAAACTTTCGCCGGCGAGGGAAGGAGAGATGGTTGCGTAAAGTTCGTGATCACCGGTGTCTTGGTTTAAATGCCGAAGCTTTGCGCAGTGTCTCATAAAGTGAGGGCATTTGGCACTATTCCTGCTGGAGCCTCCGTCGGATGGGGACGTTCAGCTTGGCGGCTGCCTTGGTGTTATTCGCGATGAGTAGGCGATGTACCGGCACCAGGATTCATCCTCCCCATTCCCTCACCATCATCATACAACACAAACAGTGCATTACACTCCACACACGCCATACGTACATGTAGTTTTACAAATATTGTAATGGAATGTGTTGCAAGTAAATAGAAAAAAAATCCGTCAAGCTTAAGCAACGTTCCTTTGCCGTCAATCATGTAACTGCTTTGCCTGCGTATGCAAGTGTCCTTAACGTCAGGCAATATTAATCTGTGACCTGAAGATGTGTCTTGGTGACGGGAACTAGTTATCTGTGAATTCATATTACTAAAGTTGTTTCTGGTAGATGTTTAGATTTTATCTTATTTGTCAACCAGTTTCAATCAGTTATCGTCGTCTTCAGGTCAGTATTGAAGAAAAAGAGAGACTGCGCAAATAATTGTGAAAGGAGTACGCTATGATTATAAAGTTGTTGTAAATAACTATGCACCATATGAAAATGCTACGATATGAGGCACAGAGTAATACACTCGTAGGACAACTTGACTATACTGATAGAATTGTTTAAAGAAAATCATGAAGTTTTAGTAGAGACTGATGGCGTCGGAAAATAGGGTGCATGATAAAAATCGACGCACGTATGTCACACGTATTGTTCCGCTAGTTTGTCAGATCATGGTGGATGACAAGTCGCTGTTGATGGGCTTCTAGTCGTATGCAGTGCCTACGACTCTTGTAAAGTACTCTTACTTTTACTGGTGCTGCTTCTCTCTCTCTCTCTCTTTTCTTTCCACCATCGTTTAGAACTGTGCGTAAAATAAGCTTGCTTCTTATTGAAAACTCTGTAGTCGCCCTATTTGAATGTACATAACTTCAGTGCTCGTTTTTAGAGTCCTTGTTTGAACTGACAGTTGTATTTGGTGTTTCATTATTTTGTCGCTGACGACACAGGTCCTTTACAGGCATACGAACCTTCTATCGCCCTATCTCACAGGGAGTTTCATAATACGTTTGCTGACTTCGTAAGCAGAGCTTAGCGTTGGATGTTATGGTGTCATACATGTACATTCATCACAGAGCATTTCGAATATGTATTACAAAAGGACCTGACAAAAAGCCATCAGCAGCAACAGAGATTGCATTGGATTACCGTTAATGTTATCAGCTTTTTAAATCCTCCCGATTAAAGCGCTGTTCCATTAAAACTGCATTGCCGCCTACTGCGTTTGTCTCGGAAAAATAATTATCTTTCGCGTTTTTAGACAAGTCAGACGTTGAAACAGTTGGTCTTCTCCTATTAGTGCAGAACATATAGTGTAATTTAATAAGTATGAGCAAACGTGCGGGGGAGAGATATATGTTTTGTGTGTGTGCAGAATGTTAGGTTTTTATATTTAATTAAGGGTCATAACTTTATGCTTGTCAGTTATTAACATGAAATAATTACCAAAGTTGAACCCTCTGTGGTGCAAGTACGAAATCTGAATGACTCTCCTCTGTTTCGCAGTGCCATTTCAGCTTTCTGCCAATAGGCGATTTATTTGTGAAGACGTTAATTAAAAATAGGATTTGTCTGTCTTCGGTAATCAGACACACTGATTTTCGGCTGTGCAACGCAGAAAATATGTCATCACGTCGGGTACGAAGCAAAATGTGACATTTTGGAAAGGGTGCGCAAAATGACAGCTAGGCCGCACGAGAGTAAATCAAAAGGATAAGTTGGCATAAATATGGACAAGAACGATTCTTGCAGAGTGACATTGTCATCAAAGAAACTTCTGTAGAAAGGTTTGTATGTGGCAGGAAACGTAATTAATATGATAATCTAAACAGCAACCCAGGATGGAAAAGGAGAGCGCACAAGTGGAATTATGCTTGTTGGTAATGCCGCCGAGTAGGCTTCACTAGCGCTCACCTATGACGAGCTGATTTAATTGCCTATTACTTATTGAAGTGAACTGCATCTGTATTACGTTTCTGTGCGTAAATTACTGCTCGATTTACAATCTCCAGTTTTTCCTGCTACTATACCTTTCCGTCGGATACGTCATCACATTCTTGGTTTAATGTTTTCGTCTTTGCATGTATTTTCATGATTGCAGTGCATATTGCTTTCTGCGATCCCTGTCAGAAACTACGTTAGGCGTATGTAGTTTTCACCTTGGAAGTGCTACCACATGCTGTAAAATACCCGATACCCCTACGGTGATATCAGTTACGTAACGTTTTATATTTTCGTCACTCAGTTTTGTGTTAAAACACGTACAAGCATCCCTTATGCCCTGGCATTACAAGGCAATAAGCCGCACATAACGTTATTTGTCATTTTACTTTTCGGAATAAATAGCCACTTTGAAAGTCTCTAAACGTTTCTGTTGATATACTTTCCGGGGTGTGAGGTCGTGGTCCAAGAACTGTTCTGCTCCTTACGTTTCGTCCAGAACTGCGCTGGACTTCCTCAGAGGCGCTGCTCCGCTGAGTCTTGCCGACTCAGCGGAGCAGCGCCTCTGAGGAAGTCCAGCGCAGTTCTGGACGAAACGTAAGGAGCAGAAAAGTTCTTGGACCACGACCTCACATCCCGGAAAGTATATTAACAGCCATGTCACCCGGTCGTGAAAGCCTTTATTCTACAATCTCTAAACGTTTTTTTTAATTCCGCGATGCCTCTCCTCCATGAGACAACTCCTCTCTTGACTTCTGGAATTGTAACGTAGTAAAGAAAATAACTACACAGCCTCTACTGCAAGCAACTGTCCGTACTGATACTGCATGTCGTCCGTAGTTGTAAGCTTCATTGCCTTACCCAATAATCCTGATGTTTAGCGAACCGAGGAACAACATTTGATACGCGGAGGGCTCCACGCCACACGCAAAGAAAAAAGTTCTGAGCACTATGGTACTTAACTTCTGAGGTCATCATTCACTTAGAACTACTCAAACCTAACTAACCCAAGGACATCACACACATCCATTCCCGAGGCAGGATTCGAACCTGCGACCGTAGCGGTCGCGCGGTTCCAGACTGTAGCGCCTAGAACCGCTCGGCCGGCTAGACATAATGCATACCTGTAATCTTATGTCCAGACACTGCTATTTCTGAGTAAATAAGATTTTTGTCTCTGAAGAAAGGTGTCTTTTTAAATTTGCCGTCAATTCTTTTAAGCTACATATTTGCAAGAGTTATGGAGAAATCCAGCGGGACCCAAATCTACGTATTATTTTTATAACGGTCTCCCCAAAATGTACGAACGTAATTACATTTTCGTGGTGTGATAGTGATTATAGAGTCAAGTTCAATACGGTATTTGACGTTTTTTTTTTTTTTTTTTTGCTTTAATTTGTTTAGAATCACGAATCTGTTTTGTCGCTTCTGAAATCCGAAAGGATGCCGCAGTGGGCAGCCCAGAATCACTTAATTGCTACCCTGCACAGAACTTAACGTACTTAATTTATATTCGTTGTGTACACCAGAAATCGTGGTACAATGTGCATGTAATGCTGCTGTATTAGAACGACATTATCATATTATTGACAAGGACAACACAGAGTACAATACTTTGAAATGCTAGGTTACTAAATATTGTTTCTCTCACCAACCTAACGATTATTTGCATTTGTTATTATATTTATTTATTCAAAACTATGTCTCCTTTCTAGTGAATGAAGAAATGCGAGGGCAGGGTTAAAAATGAGAAATATTACCATAATGCAATAAACTATTGAGATGTATTTGTTAAATTTACGGTAGTAAGCTATTGCTTGAAACTGTGATGATAATTATGGAAAGAAAGAATTCCTACAGCACACTGACATTTAGAGATGCCTTTATTACAACGACCTTAGTGCTCCTGTTCATCTATAATTCCACGGTCTTTGCTCGTGCTATAGCAAAGCCATAGCTTCTCTCGGTCCTCCAGCTAGTAATTACATTAACCAAAACAGGCAAAAACCAGAACTGCCAGCCTCTTCAGTTCCAGAATCTCATGAATAAAATAGCCTGCTCTTAGCTCCGCGCTTCGCTCCGATATTTTCAACCGCTGGTTGTTGAGCATGAGGCTCACGGAGAGACTGCAATTTGAATGTTGTGTATTTCTAGCATAAATCGCAGTGCCCTGCGGCTGTTTGCTGTCAGTACTCAAGAGCAGTGTTGGAGACTCGGTGAAGCAGTGATCGCCTGTGGTAAGCTGTTAATGCAGTCACCCTTCAGTGGGTGAAGCGGTTAACATGTAGACCACCACTCCCGCTTCCATGTTACACATGAAGGAATAAACGGTGATGAATGGAGTAAATAATAATGGTATGACTATCACCGTTACTACAGGTAGCTGGGGTACAGTGGCAAAGGGTGGAGCGATTTGTTGCCTCTGGATTATATTTGCGTTTTTTAAAAAATATTTATTAAAGATTAAATTACCGTAAAACTTCGGTCCTTTAAGACCGCACAAAATTTGCTCTTGAGTTTGGTCCAAAGTTACTGTAATAATATTACACATTGAAACGATAATTAATTTAGAAGTAAATATTTAAAAATAATACTTTAGTTCTGAAACAGACCTTAGAAAGGAACCAACTACGTCTCAATTAAATCATTAAACTACACCAATTAACAACGCAACCAAAACTTTATCCTACAGTAACTTTCAAAGGTGTTTATTTCACGCAAATAATAAAGAATTGCCTCTCTTAACTGACTTACGAGGCCCACACAAACGTAGCAACTGATACCAGTACATGTCAGTTAACAGTTTCATACTTCAGAAAAGAATATATAGCACTAGACGTTAATACTTACTGAATAGTACATAATCTGAGACGGAATATAACTTCCCTTTTTTTATAAACGGCTGGTCGTGTTCCGGCCACAGCTTCGTCTTCAACAGGTCAATTAGTACACAGCATTAGTTCATATCAGTCAAAATGTTCAAACGTGTGTGAATTCCTAAACAGCTCAGTATTAGAAATTTTTCGTAAGCAGTCTCCTTGAAACCGCTAGCACAGTTATTGTTTCAACTTTAGTCGTTCTAGCCAATGCCGTTGCCGAATACCATCGTATTAATAACTACTTCAGGAAGTGGACCTGAACTAGTTGCTTATTCGTATACACAATCCTCATTACACAATAGTATTTAACAAATATGTTCAGGGCAGTTAACTAGTCTCTAAAATCAACTGCACAATTGTAAACACCAATTTTACATTCTAAGATCAGTAACAAGAAAAGGATGCACCATCTATCACTGTTGCTCGCTATTGCGGTGCCTGTAGCAAATACTCCATCAACAGCTGCATTTCACTACACGCATCTGTCCTCCGGAGACACATTATGTGCAGGCCGCTTGCTGCAAGCCACGGTTCTCCCCTACACACCTTGCGAGCCGCCAACCGCTGTGTACAGCCTAGCCTCCAGTAAACAAACAGCGGTGCTCCAAACCTGCGCCCTGCTTGTGACAACGGCGTACCGTTCTCCGGTGTCCGTCGGCAAAACTGTTACATACTTTTCTGTCATCTTCTATCTTTTCCCAAAACTCAATCGTTCGCCCACGTAAACTAATTTGAAGCAGAGAGGTTCTGCTACCGGCACAAGGAAGCCTCGCCAACCTAATTCGGCTATTTCCAGCCTAGATCACAGTGCCGTGCACGGCACACCGTTGAGTAGATTACAGCATTCCACCCTCCGGATACAAGGAGCGGCAGAAGCCAATGTTGTATGGCGCCACAGTCTAGTTTTTCTTGACTATTATGTCAAAATGTATACCTTTGTCCGTGTGTGTTAACCATGTGCATGATATGCTATTGCTACTGTGATTCTCACTTTTGCACGGTGCTGATCACAGCCTTGTTGTCCACACGTAGACGACGAAGCAGTCGTAGCTGCAATCGCTAACGCAAGCTAATGCCCAGGCAAATGACTGCGAGGTCGCCGATAACAGTGCTCGTAGTCGAAGGAATTTTCATAATCTGTATAGCGGACAAGGGATGAGGCGGAAATCGTGAGCCATTGTCGACTATTACGTACTAAACCTCTTACAGTGAGGTCATATGGTAGTTCTTGATACTGGGAACAGGACTTTTGTGTGTTTTTTATTTGGAGGAAGTTACGTCCCTGCGGCAGATTTTAAACTCACACATTTTGTTGCTGCTCGTCATCATCATCAACAACAACAACAACAAAACACACACAACAGTTAACGACTGGGTGGTGCCAGTTTGCTAAATGAGAGATTTTTCTGACTGAGGAGCGTTCCAGTCAACAATACCAATCGCGAAAGAGAAATTTCGACATGAACTGCAATCGGGCATTGAAATAAATCCAATGGCGACAATTGAAAACTTGTGTCGGGCCGGGTCTCGGACCCGGGTTTCCCGCTTGTCGCGAGCGGTCGCATTAATACTTCGACTATCCGACCACGCTTTCCGTCCATCCCAAATTCCCATATGTCGCAGACTGCGTACGTAATGTCCCGTCTCCGTTATCCTAATTGCTCGCAGCCTTACCTGACTCCCACAACAGCGCACTGAAGTTGTCAATATTTGCAAACAAGGCGCCTATATTTACATGTGTGGTGTCTCGTCTTTCGGACTTGTCCTGAGGGACGTACACCACGGATATAAATACCACTCGACTTTCCTTCGGCTGCAGTCATCAGCGTAAAGCGAGCGCGATGAGAAACCACGCTGGACTTTTTTCAGTTTGAGGATCGGTCAGTTGATAGCTGTGGTGCGGTACTGGCTGGTTCTCGCGTGGGTTCACTTTCACAACGAGCACCGACCAGTCCGGTAGCCTGGGGCGGAGCGAATGGCGGTCGAAAATGTTAGCCGCTCGTTTGCACGTCTGCTGCCTGCTGGCTCTCCGTTAGCGGCGGGCGTTAATGTACTGACAGGAATGCAGCTGACCTTTGCAGGTGCCTGAATGAGATAATAATATCTGGTGAAAGCAGGCGGTTTTAGTTAGTAACGTATTACTGATCAGCTCTCTGCAGCAATGTGAGAACTGTAGGCTTCAGTTAGGAGCCTCATTTCCGAGGCAATGAAGCCACTGTTCTAGAATCTGGAAGCTTATGCCAAAGGCTGAGACTGTCGTCAGAGCAGTTAATTTTCTGAACGTGAAAGTGGTCCAGTTGTCCCCTTACGTTTACAACAGCAGAGAAATGTTTCAATGTTTGGATTGAACACCAGGTTGTTAAAAACGCATACCCAGAATAAACCCACACGCTATACGGATAAGCTGGGGATGAATGAACCAAATGACGTAACGCAATGTTTTAAAAACTGAAGAAGGGAGCTCAAATCAGCGGTTTGCCTAAATAGACGAAGGCGAATAACAGCGTATTTCGTTTGAAAAGACACTGAATCCTTCCCCATCAATGCCCGTGCACTGTCTTTAAAGGACGTAGGCATTGAGAGGGCCGGCAGACTATAATTTTCCGCGATTTACTTTTCGAGTGACTGCAAGCATTCGACTGGTGTACGGGAACCATGCTGTCAGCAACTCCGAGCAGCTGTTACGTGTTGACTAGGGACGAATTCGCTCAGTTTACAGCACGTAGTGACTCTGAAGAAGTCCAGCAAAGTACCGGTCAGTGCAGCTACTCACAGAGATCCAGTGTGGGCTGTAACTATCGTCCGGTTCAAATGGCTCTGAGCACTACGGGACTTAACTGCTGTGGTCATCAGTCCCCTAGAACTTAGAACTACTTAAACCTAACTAACCTAAGGACATCACACACATCCATACCCGAGGCAGGATTCGAACCTGCGGCCGTAGCGGTCGTGCGGTTCCAGACTGTAGCGCCTAGAACCGCTCGGCCACCCCGGCCGGCTAACCCATAGGTGCTGTCAGGTGTGCCGTGACGCCTGCACGTTATCGAGACCTCCTTGTATAGCATGTGATTCCTGCTTTGGAAGAGTGCAACTCTGTGGAAACCACTGTTTTAATGCAAGATGGGGTAACATCTCATGTCGCTAGTCAGTGAAAGATCTGCTTGATGAAACCTTCCAGGAACGTGTTATCCCCACAGGTTTTCCAGTCGCAGAGCCTGCAAGATCAACTGATCTGCATCCATGTACTTTTAGCTCTGGGGATATCGAAAATAACGCGTTTATCCAGGGATACGTTCGTTCTGTACTTGATTTGAAGGCAAGTACACAAGAACACTGTGCTCAGATTCCACTTGAACTGTTTCGAGCATCTGTTTATTGCGACGTTTTAAGGATGCAGCATCTCGTCGACGTCTTATGCCCTCGTATGGAACAGACTCTGTAAGTGGCGGTTGGTAATAAATCAATATTATAACTTTCTCACTTGTTTGACATCTTCTGTCCATGACCTATTCTTAATCCATAACATATGGAAACAGTTCTGTACATCTTTCTTGCATTCACAACGCCAGATTTGCATCCGGTAACAAAAATTTGAACTAACTTTTTATTTCAACGTATATCGATTGCGCATTAACGCAGTAGAATATCAGCCAAGTTTCACTGCCATTACAACCTCTGTGAGTAGTGCCTTTTTCTTATAAACACTCGTTACTAGCCGGCCACGGTGGCTGTGCGGTTCTAGGCACTTCAGTACGGAACCGCGTGACTGCTACGGTCGCAGGTTCGCATGCCTCGGGCATGGATGTGTGTGATGTCCTTAGGTTAGTTAGGTTTAAGTAGTTCTAAGTTCTAGGGGACTGATGACCTCTGATGTTGAATCCCATAGTGCTCAGAGCCATTTGAACCACTCGTTACTTCCCTTAACTACGTCACGTACCCGCAATGCCACATTCCGCAGTGGGCCGTGTCATAATTTTTATGAGATAATTTCTTCCGCTTCAGTCACTTTTTAGTAACATTTAATTAGCACGACGCGTTTCGTCAGCTTGCTACTATCATCAGGTGCATTTCAGTTACGTGTGTTGTAAATGCACCTAATGATGAAAGGCACACTGGAAACGCGTCGTCTTAATTAAATATTAGTAGAAAGTGACTCAAGCAGTAGAACTTACTTCATAAATTTACAGTGCAGTCGCAGTCCTCAAAACATTCCGATAAGTTTGAGTACTCCTAACGTTTCGGCTGATGGGATGGGATAGGCGAAACGTTTCGATCACCGCTGACGCGGTCGCGGTGTGTGTGGCAGCAGCCCGTGTGATGCTGGCGGCGGATGGTCACGGTCGAGGCGCAGGTGCCGGCCGGCCGGCGTGACCCAGATAGGCCGCCGCCGCTGGGCGTGCCTTCCGGCCGGGGTCGCGCCCTCATTCCGCGCTGCCACAAAACGCGCCGTTGTCGCTTTCTTTCGGATCCGCTTTCCGTCCTCTTGCGCAATTGCTGTTGCTGCCACGCTGCCCGCCTCTACCGGCAGGCCGTCCGGTCACGAGTGACAAAGTAATCTCCGGCTCGGCGCCAGTAGGTGCACGACAGTCGTGCACAGAAAGTTAGACGTCCCGAAACACGAGGCAGTTGAAGGAACGGGTAAACGCAGTGTGCATCGACCAGCGAGAAATTACGGTGTATTGTGGCGATCTTCTGCATGTTGTCGATCATAGTCAGCCACAGCAGCAGATGACCGGTACCTTAAGCAAAAGGCAAGAAGGGACCCACGTCAAACAGTGGTTGCAATTGCAACGACATTCAACAGGACTGCAAGGCACGCAATCATATGCTTCACAGTGGCACGTCGACTGCCGTAGGGTGATCTCTCTGCCCGACAACCAGTACGACATATATTCCACTGACACCCGCATATTGACGACACTGTTTGTGATGGTGCAAGAGTATACTGACTGGCTTAACGAGGGGTGGGGTCGCGTGATTTTCTCGGATGAGAACGTATTCAGTCTGAGTAGTGATTCTGGACGTACCCTGCCGGCCGGTGTGGCCGAACGGTTCTAGGCGCTTCAGTCTGGAACCGCGCGACCGCTACGGTCGCAGGTTCGAATCCTGCCACGGGCATGGACGTGTATGATATCCTTAGGTTAGTTAGGTTTAAGTTGTAGGGGACTGATGACCTCAGATGTTAAGTCCCATAGTGCTCAGAGCCATTTGAACCATTTGGACGTACCCTCATAATGCTGAGAGGCTGAGAGATGTGAACACGTAATACTCCCAGGAACACAGTCGAAGATGATAGTTTTCGTGGTCTAGGTGTTTTGGTGTGGGGAGACATAGTCTTGGCATCGGCATGCTGATCTCCAAATCTCTGAACACGGAACACCCACCGGTCAACTTTATTGCGACACAGTTCCTCTTTCCCAAGTGTATATTTTCAGCCGTGCATTTTGCCCAGACTTTAATTTTGTGGATGGCAGAGCATTACGGCATCGAACAGCGCAGGTTGAGGAGCTGTTGGAACTAGAGGGTACGCGCCTAGCGGATTGGCCTTCCGTTCCCCTGACTTAAATCGGATCGAGCACGTGTGGGGTGTGTGCGGGGAGACGTGTAGCATTACGTCCGCATGCAGCTTAACAACCTTGTGGCCAGTTTGGGAGCACGTTGCAGGCCATGCATTGGTGTCCGTGGTGATCACCATGTCCGACATTTTGTAATATCCAGGAGAACATCATAAACGTTGGTAATTTTCGTGTTGTTTGTTTCTTTGATTAAAAGCGTCATTTCTGATTATCTCACTGCGTGTTTGTTTCAGCTACCTTCTGTGATATGGTGCTACGGAAGAATGTTGAATGTTAGTTAGAATGATAATGTATGCAATGAGGGACTTCTTCGCGGAATCGTCGAGAAAAGGAATATACGGAAAACACAGACAAGAAGGGACACGGTGACAGGACATCTGTTACGACATCAAGGAAAAGCTTCCATAGTACTAGAGGGAGCTGCAGAGGATAAAATCTGTTGTGGAAGACATAGATTGCAATACATCCAGCAAACAACTGAGGACGTAGGTTGGAAGTGCTACTCTGAGATGAAGAGGTTGGCAGAGGAGAGGAATTCGTGGCGGGGTGCACCAAACCAGTCAGAAGACTGGTGACCCTACTGAAAAAGCATAATATTTCGGAGGAAGGACATCCGCAAGTGAACTTCACTGTAGCATCCGATAAATAAGCTTGTGAATAGTTTCGGTGGTTCAAAAATACGTCAGGTTTCGGTCAGTTATAAGCCCTTCTTCACGTGCAGCGTTCACCTGCCCGGAGCCCAATGTTCACAATTGAAGTGGTTGATAATCTGGTTCTGAAATCTCAGCGTATGGTTCTACTTTCATCGAGGTATGTTACTTGGCGTGACATATGATGCGAAATTTACTTCCGCCCTTATATTTTGCACTTGACCCAGTGGATAACATCGGAAGTTTCATGAAGCTTTTTTCGCTTGATACTGTTGAATACAGAGCAGTCACAATGCTGTGGCAAAATGCCGGAAGATCTGCAGAGAATCGACGCTCGGTGCAGCGTTCGGGGCGGCCAGTGTGGCCGAGCGGTTCTAGGCGCTTCAGTCCGGCAGCGTGCGACTGCTACGGTCGCAGGTTCGAATCCTGCCCCGGGCATGGATGTGTGTGATGTCCTTATGTTAGTTAGGTTTAAGTAGTTCTAAGTTCTAGGGGACTGATGACCTCAGATGTTAAGTCCCATAGTGCCCAGAGCCATTAGAACCATTTTTTGCAGCGTTCGGTAGCTGATCCTCAATAAAAACAAATGTTACATATCACTTACAAACAGATGGAAAGACCCGTTGTTGTACCTTTACAACCGAACCATCTCTGGAGGCAGTCACGTCCTTTAAACATTTGTGAATAAGCGTGCATAGCGGCATAAATGGAATGACCACGTAAGACTAACCGCTGGAAAGGCAGGTGCCATACATTTGATCAATCCTCCCGAAGTTTTGTCCCTCCCCAAAGGAGGTTCGAAAATGGAAATTTGTGGTAAGTTCTTTGGGACCAAACTGCTGAGGTCATCGGTCCCAAGGCTTACACACCACTTAATCTAACTTAAACTAACTTACGGTAAGGACAACACACACACACACACACCCATGCCCAAGGGAGGACTCGAACTTCCGACGGAGGGAGCCCGTGAACCGTGGCAAGGAGCGCCAGACCGCACGGCTACCCCGCGCGGAAAAGGAGGTTCGATCCATACTTCAGTATTGCTCGCGTCAATCTAGTTCCTTACTACAAAAAATTGTTCAAATGGCTCTGAGTACTATGGGACTTAACATTTGAGGTCATCAGTCCACTAGAACTTAGAACTACTTAAACCTATCTAACGTAAGGACATCACACACATCCATGCCCGAGGCAGGATTCGAACCTGCGACCGTAGCAGTCGCGCGGTTACAGACGGAAGCGCCTAGAACCGCTCGGCCACCGCGGTCGGCTCTTACTACATATGGTAAATACTCGTGTATCAAAAGATCTAAAGAAGAAAAGCGCGTTTCTTCACAGGTTCGCTTAGTATTTCTCAGGCATCTCAGAGATGGTCGCCCAACTCCAGTGGCAGACACTGCAACAGTGACGTTGCGCACCACGTTGTGGTTTACTGTTAAAGCTCAGAGAGCGTACGTGCCTAGGAAAGGCAATCAATATACTGCTTCCTTCCCTGTATCTCCCACGAAAATATTCGTGACGGTAATATTAGAACTATTACGGAGGCCTACCAATAGTTGTTCTTCCCGCGCAGCATTCGCTAATGAAACAGGAACGGAGGGAAGTGACTGATATTCGAAGCACCCTCCGCCACACACAGGATGACATGCCGAGTATACATGTTGATATCAGTCTGTTTAGTGAGCGAGCACCAACGAAAACCAAGGTGTTCTGTATAGAGGTTGTAAGATCAATGTTAGCAATACTAAAATGATGGTCATGGAGGGTAGCTGGATTAAGTAAGACGATGGTGAGGGACATAGGTTAATAAGTGAAACAATAAATTAATTGACGATTTTTGTGGGTAGCAAAGTAAGCAAATAGTATACAGAAATAAGTAAGATACAGACTGGCAATGGCAAGAAAACCTTTTCTGAAAAACAGAAATTGATTGACATCTATTGAACAGGCGTCATGAATTCGTACCAGGAATTATTTGCCTTATATGAAAGTGAAAAGTGGTCTTTAAATATACAGACAAGAAGAGAATTGAAGAAACAACTTTTAAAATGTGGTGTTACAGAATAATGCTTAAGATTATTTTCGTTGAGCTTATTACGCAGGTTGACGGTCAGGGACGGCAAGACGTATTGTTATCAATAATAAATTCCATTATCCTAACATGTTCTTGCGTCCCTGTTGAGGTTCTCCAAGACATATTGTCAAATCATAGCGCTGAAACGCATTGCTGATGTTCGTGTGGCCCTGTAATCCGAAACTAGGCTTAGTTAGAGGTAGGAGACGAGGAACTGGCGGAAGTAAAGCTGTGAGGACGGGGCGTGAGTCGTGCTTGGGTAGCTCAGTTGGTAGAGCACTTGCCCGCGAAAGGCAAAGGTCCCGAGTTCGAGTCTCGGTCCGGCACACAGTTTTAATCTGCCAGGAAGTTTCACTAGGCTGAGTCACGTAACCGCACATTGAATGATCCCGGAGAGAGCCTGCAAGTCGTTTTCAAGAGTGTGGACTATACAGTGTAGACTAGCGTGTCTAGCGCAGCCGGTATTGCACAGTATTACAGTGTGTCGGGCATTGGTCGCGGCAGCTGCTCAGAGGACAATGAGCGACTGACCCCCTCCTCATAGTCTCGTGGGACTCGTCGGCTAATGTTAGACTTGTGGGACAGTCTCTGTTGTACGCAAATGACGCTGCTCGTCACCGTCCTTGTCCCTAACTGGACGCTGCGTAACGTGTCCCTGCACGCTCAATGTGCATCTTTGGAGGCGAAAACAAAAACTTACTCGTCCTGAAGAGGACCGCTTCAAATACGGTTGTAGTTTTTTTTTAGTGTGTCATAAAGATGCTATCTAAAATCATGTTCAAATCTTACTGTGTGTTGTTAATTATTTTTTTGGTGCACAACTATTGGAAGATATTTGAATCAACGAATGATCTTTACTGTACTGGGCCGTGTAGATAACGAGTCAAAATAATAATTGCAGGGCTCTTCTCGTCATTTATTTTCTTCGTAGATGTTTCTTTCTCTTTTGTGTTATCGTTTTGGATTACGTAACTACCGCTAACGGCTCCGGCTTTAGTTCCGCCAGTTCCTTTACTCATATCTTCCAAACTTCGCTGCCTTACGGGAGTAGCAATCCTGCAAGAAAGGCTGTTTGCGGAGAGCATGGCTTAGCCACAGCCTGGGGAATTGTTTCCAGAATGAATTTTCACTCTGGAAATATTGTGCTTAACTTTCACTTTGTTACGCGACCACTGTTGCAGAAGGAATGTAAAGGAAAACGGCAGTGGTTCACTCAGTGGAAGCGATTTGAAGCAGCTACGGAAAGCCAGATTGTGGAGGTTGAGCGTGAACTTCGAGCGCGGTCGATCACGAATGCGATTCCAGAACCCAAATGAGATGTAGGGGAATAGTATTCAGTGTTAAAGTTCCGAGGAAAAGGGTTGTACGTTCTGTTTCATGCGACACGGTGAGCAGACCTCCAGACTGTGAAGGGACAGAAACTTTCAATGTTAGGGAAGCTGTGTCATCGTGGCAATTCTCTGGCAGGTCACAGCGGACATCTGCAAATCAGTGTACTGGGCGTTTAACAGAAATAAGATCGCAATGCAGTACTGACAGTGACACGTCGCTAGACAGGTGTGACCATTTCTTGTCTGATATAAGGTGGTTAGGGATTAAGGACCTTCCGTTCCCCAATTTCATTATTTTCATTGCCAGGAGAGATGTACTTGTAGAAGTGAAGCATTGGGGCGTGTCGTGTTTCGATAGCACGGTCGGTAGAGCACTTGCCTCCGAAAGGCAGAGAGCTCGGGTTCGAGTCCCAGGTCGGCAACCGAGCGAGACGGCGCAGTGGTTAACACACTGCAGTCGCATTCAGGAAGATGATGTTTCAAATAGCCGTCCGGCCGTCCTGATTTACGTTTTCCCCTCCAGGCAAATGTGTGGATCGTTCGTTTGAAGAGGGCAGTGCCGATTTCCTTCTCCATCCTTTCGTAATTCGAGTTTGTTTGTTCCGAGTCTAATGACCTCGTTGTCGATGGGACGTTAAACTATAATCTTCCCTCCTTCCAGTTCGGCACACAGTTTTAATCGACCAGGAAGTTTACTATTTAGTGGATTCCACAAGCACGTATAGCCCTTTTGTGTTCGAACTAGAATCACTTCGTCGTTCGGCAAGCAGTATCTTTCATTGACAATGTATGGTATTGAAACCTCGCAAGAGATCTCTTTGTAATTGTCGTTTGCGTAAAGTAGCACAGTGCTCTAGTACAGTTTTTATAGAATTATGGTTCTGTGCATTTATCGTATCCTGTCACGATTTACCAGAAAACTGACTTCGGCGGAAATTCCTAAAGTTATTGAGATTTGAGGGTGAAGTCTTCTGAGTTGATCGACCGCGTCATTTTCCTCTCGAGACTACTACTTCAGTAGTCGCGTTTCGACCTGTCTCGCAGGGGTTCTTCAGAGACCCTTTAGGACACTGTTCACCTGAGCGGAGACACTAGAATTCCCATGAAGAAGAAATGATTTTTTGCGTCATTCAGAACAGTGGTTAATATTTTGGCTGCTACTGCCGCCCATCTAGCCTTTTAACGTTTTTCATCACTTTCAAATAAATCTGTGGATATTAAGCAATTTTTGCTATGTTTTCATGTATTATATGATGTTTTTCTGTTTATATACATGCTATTTGTGAATTGTAATCGCTTTTATGACGGGTCACATGGGGATCGGTGGGTGGGTCTTCCCCTCTGTACCGCCCTGCCGTTCCTAGCTAGTTAGGGATTGATGACAGGTACCAACTGGTACTCACAGCAGCTCCGTGTACCGGCTCCTCATGTCATCTGGCAACATATCATTTTTATTTTATACCTAGGTTGCTATTATGTTAAGTTTTGTCGTACATGGCCCGTTACGTTATACATTTGAGAGCCTCTGATCTGAAAATGGTTGTATAGAGCGAAACCTGTTACCGGAATTAAAAATATATAATTATTGCGATCTGGAGATTTTTTTTACTGTAAACCGTGAAGATCCCAACGGAGGGGTCAAAACATCGACTATTGAAGTAGTAGTTTGAAGAGGAACCTGGCAACGGCGACGAAAGCGCGCAGTGTGTGTGTGTGTGTGTGTGTGTGTGTGTGTGTGTGGTGAGGCGTCAGCAGAGCGCGCTGCGTGGGAATGCGCGCTGACGCCAGGGCGGCCAAAGCGGGCGAGGTGATGCGGCCACTGGCTCAGCAGGTCGAGTCCGTGAACCGCGCTCACCTCGGCTCGCCTCACTTCTCCTCGGCCAGCCCAGCCTCAGCGCGGCTCGCATTTCCTTTCACCGCCGCGATCCGGCCATCCTCCGCAAGGCCTGCCTTGCCGCTGCATTCCAAGATCGCCGCCCTCGCCCGCACCTCTGTTGATCGAGGCGCCCAGAGGTCGTCCAAGGACCGATTCATTTTTGTTAACACCTCTTTCCCTTTAAGAATATGTTAGATGACCATCACTTTGGCTCTAATCCTTTGACTCCCAACGATATAAAAATTAATTTTAAATATTTTACCAAATTAGATCTTCAGCCACTCATCGTTTCACGAGATATATTTGAAAGCAATTTGGCATTTTTCACATACACAATCCCACATCTCGAAACTTCCATGAACTCCTAATGCATGAAAGAAATTAAAGAGCTAAATAACAATCGAAAATGGACCAAAAATTTAATAAATTTGTATCAGAAAAGTGCATACGAGGTTCTGACGTTGCGCGTGAAATAGAAGCAAAGCATAAGAAGCATCAAAACACGTTCATAGGATTTGTCGACCTACAGAAAGCTTTCAGTAATGTAAAAAAGGTTCGAGGTGTTCGAAAAATAGGTGTAATCTGCAGGGAAAGACGGGTAATATACAAAATGCGCAAGATTCAAGAGAATAATAATAATGGAAGACCGAGAACGAATATTAATCTGCAGAAATAGAGAATGAGCCTTAGCGGCCACGTTGCTTTCAAAATTTCAGATTGTCTTAACCACACTGTTTACTGACTGGCGCTGCCTAATATTCCAATCAGTATATAGTGTGGCTAAGACGACTTGAAATTTTGAGTGACAAGAAAGAATAGCTGGGAGTAGAGAAGGTTTGAGGCAGGCAAGCAATCTGGTCACTCTGTATATCGAAGCAATGACGGAAATGAAGCTTAGAGGTGGAATTAAAGTGAAAGGATTCTAGTCATAAGATTCGCTGGTGACACGGCTGTCCTCAATAAAAGTAAGCTAGAACTGCAAGACCTGTTGATTTCAGCGGACAGTGTAATAAGTACACACTATGGATTGAGAATAAACCGAAGAAATGAAATGAACATTAAATCTAACATCATAATAAGGTACCGTGAAGTAGACGTAATGAATTTTGCTACCTTGGAATGTAACTAATAGCCCGCATCTCGTGGTCGTGCGGTAGCGTTCTCGCTTCCCACGCCCGGGTTCCCGGGTTCGATTCCCGGCGGGGTCAGGGATTTTCTCTGCCTCGTGATGGCTGGGTGTTGTGTGCTGTCCTTAGGTTAGTTAGGTTTAAGTAGTTCTAAGTTCTAGGGGACTGATGACCATAGATGTTAAGTCCCATAGTGCTCAGAGCCATTTGAACCATTTTTTTTGTAACTAATACACGATGGACTAAGCAAGGAGTAAACAAAAAGCATAGAAGCAGGAAAGGCATTCCTGGCCAAATGACGTCTACTAGTAGTAAACATCGTCAGTTTGAGGAAGAAATTTCTGAGAATATATGGAAGTGAATCTTGAACTGTGAGAACACTGGAAAAGAAGAGAATCGAAGCGTTTGAGATTTTGAGAGTCAATGGACTGATAAAAAATAAGCAGGTTTTCCGTTGAATCGGGGAGGTAAGAAACATAAGGAAAACTTTGCCAAGAAGACGTGACAGTATCATAGCACATACCTTAAGACAGCGATGAATAACTTTTACGATACTTTATGGAGCTGTAGACAAGCAGAAGATCGAATATACGCAGCAACTAACGATGGACGATAGGTGCAAGTGCTACTCTGAGGTGAAGAGGTTGGGACGGGAGAGGAATTCGCGTCACGTCAGTCAGAAGAATGAGGGCAAGTGAAACCTCTCCGTATGTAACGAGAACATTTTTGATTCATAATGGTGTCTACATCGCTTAATGCAGTACTTTCATTTATTACGTGGTTTGGGCTACTGCTTTTATGAAATAAAGCCTTAGAACTCGTAAAACAACGTCCATTGTCAGTCCTTTTCAATAAAACCTACATGTGTAAAGGGCGAGTCGTGTTGTTGGCCTGCTGCAAACATAGATTTTACTGCAAATGACTGACAGTGAACTTCTTTTTACGAGTTGTAAGTCTTTACCTGATGATGATGGCAGTAGCCGAAACTAGGTAGTGTGTGAAGATATATTAACCGATACTGAAGTCAGCTCCACATTGATCACACACTCATTTAGGGAACTAATCGCTGAGCTCGGGTACTAGTCGCTCCGGCAAGAATTTCTCAGACGTTCGGTTTTCTGGTGAAAGACCAAGTAGTGGATGCGGGTGCTGCTCGTGGCCGAATAAAAGCTGCGTACGTTTCCCCTTTGGCACGTGATGAAGCGCAGTGGACGGCGCCGCGACCACGTGCTGGCCGGCGGCAGCCCACATTCCCACAGCACGCGGGGTTTCTCTGTTTCGCAAGCGCGCCGCCGCTGCCGAGTGCGACGGCGAAAGCCCGCCGGCCGGCAGCGCGCTGCAGCCAGCCGCCGCGCCTGTGACGTCACGCGCCGGGTTTCTCTGGCCGCCTCGCCTCCCACACAGCGGCCGGCGTAACGCGACCCTCCGGCGCGAGCGGCGTATCGCTCTCCTGGCCGCGCAGCGCCGTAGGCGTGATTCTGACGTGGCCTCTGCGGCGGGTCCTCACCGGTGTTGCCTATAATTTCACCACGGCCAGGGAATGAAAAGGAGGGGGTAACGTACCGTCGACAACCAAGTCGTTAGAGACGGCAGAGAAGCTCGGATTTGAGAAGGATGTAGAAGATAATCGGTCGTCAACGACGAGGTAATTAGAGATACAGCACAAGTTAGATTGAGGACGGATGGAGAAAGAAATCCCCTATGCTCTTTCGAAGGTACCATTCATACGGCCAAAGAAAAGAAAAGGAGCGTAGTCATATGCATTCATATATCCCTACACATTCATTATATAGGGTGTCCCAAAAAACACCAGCAAACTTCAGGGACAGCTTCCTTGCACAGAAATAGTAAAAAATAGTAAACATGGGCTGTAAAATGCGTACCTTAAGAGGTCTGAGCACTTGTTCATTTTTGATACTACGAAACACATATTTTCTAGTGCAAGACCTTTGCTTTCCATACTTTGGGAGGAGGAAGCATTGGCCAAAGCAAGAAAAAGATGTCTAGTAAACATTGGCTCTAAAATGCGTACCTTAAGAGCTATGAGCACTTGTTTATTTTTGTTAGTGTCAAACGCATCTGTTCCACTGAGCAAGTGCTCGTAGTTCTTAAAGCCTTTGGAACACGGTCAGTGCTTTTAAAGGTCAACGTCGAGCGTGCTGAGTTAGTCGTGCTGCTGAACGCTCAGAAACGATGCTACTTGTGCATACGGTAGGTGGGCCCCAACGTGGTATATGCGATCGCAACGCACTCCAGCGGCATTTCTCAGGTTTATCTGGCTGATAATCACACTGTTTACGAAATGGGTGCAATAAAATTTCTATATTTGCTCTGTTAAGATGTAGAGAACCAATAAGATCAGAATGGGTCGGTCATGAGAGCTTAGTGACTTTGAACGATGCGACTCACCCTAGTAACGAATCAAAAAATGGTTAAAATGGCTCTGAGCACTATGGGACTTAACATCTGTGGTCATCAGTCCCCTAGAACTTAGAACTACTTAAATCTAACTAACCTAAGGACATCACACACATCCATGCCCGAGGCAGGATTCGAACCTGCGACCGTAGCGGTCACGTGATTCCAGACTGAAGCGTCTAGAACCGCACGGCCACACCGGACGGCCAGTAACGAATCCATGAGGAAGATTTCAACCCTTCTAAACCTGCCCAAGTCGACTGCTGTAATGTAAGTATGAAGTGGAAAAGCGAAAGAAGAACGATAGCTAAACCAAGACCAGGCAGACCTCATCCACTAACGGACAAGGACCGTCGAGCATTGTGGAGGATGTGTGTAAAAGAAGTACGAACTTAGGGGAGGGAATGACTCGTGAATTCCAAAGTGCTACCAGCAGTCCAGCTAGCACATCGATTGTGGGTAGGGAGGTACGAATAGTGGGGAACAACGGTAAGCAGTTCCTCATAAACCACACATTTCAGTAGTTTGTGCTAAGCGACGCTTGAGGTGGTGTAAAAAGCGACGCCACTGGACAGTGGGTGACTAGAAACGAGTGATTTGGAGGGATGAATCATATTCTGTCTTGTGGAAATCAGATTAACTGCTCGGCTGTGGCTAACGTCATATATACTGCCAACAGTGACTTCTGGACGAGGTGGTGTTAAGGTATGGGAATGGTTTTCGTGGTTACGGTGTGGCCGCTAATTGCGCTTAGGAAAGCGCAATGCCAAAGGACATGAAAACATTTTACGGCGTTGTTACTGTGTACAGTAGAGGAACAGTTCTGAGACGATGGTTGTATCAGCTTCACAATACAGCCTTTCGTAAATCAGCATACTTGAAGCAATTGTCTGTGGACAATAACATCCGTGAAATGGACTAGCCTGTCCAGAGTTTCCATCAGAACCCAATGGAATGTCTTTGGGGTGAGTTACAACGCCACAGACATCCAGCCACCTCATTGAACGTGTCGCCATCAGTGATCAAACTCTCATAAAGCCGAAGGGTGGACACGTCACATAGTCCGGAACCGCGCTCCTGCTACGGTCGCAGGTTCGAATCCTGCCTCGGGCGTGGATGTGTGTTATGTCCTTAGGTTAGTTAGGCTGAAGTAGTTCTAAGTCTAGGGGACTGATGACCTGAGATGTTAAGTCCCATAGTGCTCAGAGCCATTTGAACCATTTGAACTTTTGATCAGATAGTGTACGTTTGGATGCAAGTTGGTAGTCTTGAAGACTTTTCGATTCCGCTTAGGACTTGAGATCTACGTCTGACAAGGCTTAATCTTTCTCCGTTAATTTTAATGTTCTAGTACTTTTCATCACGGGGCCTCTGATGGCATGCGATCCCCCGTTTCTTACGCGATTACCTGCTTGCTTCTGGTTGCCAGTGGATAGAAGTCAAGAGGCACCCGGAGTCTTGGCTTTTCCGTAGCGTCACCACAGCAGGCGCTGTCTCCAGGCTCCAGCAGGCGGCGGGAACCTGTTTGGTGGCCGAGGTTGGGGGGATTGCCTTATCTGATGCACGGCCGCCGCCGATTCCAGAGTCGTGGTCAGCCCATACGGTGACGCAACGAGGCACCCTTCTGAGGAGCGCTCGCTGCGCTTTTTAACGGCATCCTTGTTTCCCTTATCGAATCGTATTATTATGACAACCGGTTTACGTCATAAGTGAACGTCGTTTGTAGCACCGATAGACTGCTATGCTTGCTGAGTTTGGATCGGAAGGCCTTTCTCAGGATAGATGCAGAGACCGGTCGTTTACCTCAGAACTTCGCGCGCCACTTGGGCGATTGAGTTTTCACTTTCCGCATACACAGGAAGATGAACTCTTGCCATACCGATAGGCTGTCACGCGCTATTGTTGCCGACGGTCGCGACTCTCGTTAAGACCTATGAAGCTAAGCTGTTCCCACTTTTTTTAATCGGTGCGTTATCGATATCAGCGGCGCCTCAGAGATGCAAGTCTCAAGTAGGAACGTCGCCTCTGCTGGCCGCAAGAGGCGTGACAGGCGAGACATCTAGGATGTGCCACTAAAGCGGGCATAAGTTGGCCTGCGGAGGGCTTCGTCACTTCGATGGCCGTACTGTGCGACACCTACAGAGGGAAGGCGTAACATCCCTGGCTCGTCTTTTCAACAACATACTAGCGACTGACAGGTAGCCGGAATCAAGAGTGGTGGTGGCAATGCCAAAATCCGGGGAGGACAGGACTGATAATGCAGCCTACCGTCCGTTCAGCCAGTTACTGACAGTCAGCGAACGCCTACTTTATCGGGTCAATCGACAGCTACTGATGGGTGCCATTATTCCGCAGGAACTGTACGGATTTAAACTGCAGCATTCCACCACCCAGCAACTGCTAAGAGTGGTTGAAGAAGTTAACCTCGCCCTCAATAACAAGTACAGGGCTATTACAAATGATTGAAGCGATTTCATAAATTCGCTGTAGCTCCATTCATTGACATATGGTCACGACACACTACAGATACGTAGAAAAACTCAAGAAGTTTTGTTCGGCTGAAGCCGCACTTCAGGTTTCTGCCGCCAGAGCGCTTGAGAGCAAAGTGAGACAAAATGGCAACAGGAGCCGAGAAAGCGTATGTCGTGCTTGAAATGCACTCACATCAGTCAGTCATAACAGTGCAACGACACTTCAGGACGAAGTTCAACAAAGATCCACCAACTGCTAACTCCATTCGGCAATGGTATGCGCAGTTTAAAGCTTCTGGATGCCTCTGTAAGGGGAAATCAACGGGTCGGCCTGCAGTGAGCGAAGAAACGGTTGAACGCGTGCGGGCAAGTTTCACGCGTAGCCCGCGGAAGTCGACGAATAAAGCAAGCAGGGAGCTAAACGTACCACAGCCGACAGTTTGGAAAATCTTACGGAAAAGGCTAAAGCAGAAGCCTTACCGTTTACAATTGCTACAAGCCCTGACACCCGATGACGCAGTCAAACGCTTTGAATTTTCGGCGCGGTGGAGATCATGATCAGCAATTCATGTCATGGCCTCCACGCTCTCCCGACTTAACCCCATGCGATTTCTTTCTGTGGGGTTATGTGAAAGATTCAGTGTTTAAACCTCCTCTACCAACAAACGTGCCAGAACTGTGAGCTCGCATCAACGATGCTTTCGAACTCATTGATGGGGACATGCTGCGCCGAGTGTGGGAGGAACTTGATTATCGGCTTGATGTCTGCCGAATCACTAAACGGGCACATATCGGACATTTCTGAATGCCGAAAAAAACTTTTTGAGTTTTTGTATGTGTGTGCAAAGCATTGTGAAAATATCTCAAATAATAAAGTTATTGTAGAGCTGTGAAATCGCTTCAGTCATTTGTAATAACCCTGTAGTATCGTGGAATATTGTTTCTAGACGTTTCGAAGGCTTTTGACAATTTTTGGCACAGACGTTTGCAATACAGGGTATTTGACCACCTAGCAGTGGATCGTCAACTAGAAGAGAAATAAGAACAGAGGTACCGCAGCTGATATCCCCACTGCACTGAGGGTGGTTCCGAACTATGTACGCAGACGAAACAGCCCTCATTGCAAGAAGCAGATGGGCTAAGGCCACACATTAACGACTGCAACAAGCCTATCGAGACCTTGAACAGTGTGCGATGAAATGGAGGACTGGGTTCAACGCAGCAAAATCACAAGGAATGGCGGTAGCTACGTGGCGCTCCCTGAACATTCCCATCACCCTCTTTCACTTATCACATGATGTTCTACATCGTCTACTCTAAGAGGTTGCACAACAGCAGTGTGTCAAAGAAAAATTCTAGTAAGCAGCACGGAATTTCTGTGACCGGCCGAGAAGATCAACCACCCCTGTCCGGCAGCTTGGACAACCAAACGCACCGGAAGACCGCTACAGGCTGCAGGTTGCCCTACTATAGTTGGCCATAGGGTAACTTAGACGTAATTCTAAAGAAAGACACTTCCCGAACCAGATGACACATTCCACCTGAATTAGTGGGCTGAACTTTCATTGGTTAAAACCACTACCAAGTAAGCTCTGCCCGAGATCAGAAGATGCCAGGATGCGATTCGGCACTTGCTCCGTGCTGTGTGATGTGTTTACTGTCGCACCTCTAGCCTAGAAGCCTCTGCTTTGTTTTTGGACTGATTTTTACGTGTTGCTATTGGTTCAACGCGCACCTAATGAATAATCTTGCTCTGATAACAGCTTACGCTTTTGTACCAGGAGGCACAGGGAAATTGTATATCCGTTGCAATTCTCGAACAGTGATTTTTGTCAACTCCTGTCGCTACCTCGTGAAATGGAGGCCTGTGTTAGGTGCGCCGCGGGCATGCATATGAGTTTTACAGGTCTCATTGCTGGATGTCTGATGGCTGTACAGTGGAAGGCAAATTTGAGAAAAAGGAAAGAAAGCTGAAGTCTAACCTGTTGCTTTGGAGCAGCTCGAATGTGTGGAGACGGTCTGAACAACGCGACGTACGAAAAAAGTCATCGAAAAAGGAAGGGAAAGGAAATAAGATATGCATCTACATCATGCTTGTTAACGGCAGTGTACCAGGTCGAGTTGCACAAATATTGAGGAAAGAAGCGTTGTTCTCAGGCTCAGTGGATGTACAGCGCTACAACTCTGAAAGATACAGACCTCGATCGTTATGATTTTTTTCTGTCACTTACCGCTTCTTTCAATTTTGACAAACATTTAAGTGAAAAATGGCGGGTTGCGTGTGGGTCGGATTCGACATTGAACTGTAGGTCCCTCCATGACTCGGTAAGTAAGGCAGTTGACGTGGTGGAAGAAAGCTGTATATCACATCCAATAGGTGTTCGGACCAAACTTCAGCTTTACGTAAGGTTGAAAGAATCGTCCCGCACCCTTATCGAGGTAACCATTCCCCCTTTCGCCTTGAATGACCTGGGCAAACATCAGAAACCGATTACCTGAATAGCCAAACAGGAATTTGAGCAGTATTCTCTGAAACAGAGAGCGTCCGAGCGACATCTTAATCAAGATTTGCATGTGACTGTACTCAGTATGTTAGGATATTAATTTCTCGTAATAAAGTGTTCACACTAACTGTAAGCCAGTGGCACTGTCACATTCGTCGTCGTCGATGCTGTTGGCTGCAGTAAAGGATCATTCTTTGACAATGGTAAGATACACTTGGACAAAATGTCCAATTACCTGTTAGAATGTAAGGCAGTGCCTATAACAAACAGAACTCGATAGTATCCGAATACGAGAGTGCTGGCAATTACGACGATCACGCCACGTCGTTTTAATATTTAGGGGTAATACTATAAAGTGATGTGAAATGGGGTGAACTCCTGAAAACGGTAGCAGGAAAGGCAGATTAAAGAATTGTTGGAAGGGTCGTTGAAAAGTACAGTGCTTTTAATTAGGAAGCCGCATACAAAATGAGGTCTTTCGCGAACAACCGGTTTGCTGCAGTCATCATGGCGTGCCTCTCACATGGGTCATAGTAACAATATGAGGGAGATGAGGGCACATACAGAGCCATATAGTCAGTCATTCTTTTTTCGTTCAGGTGTCTACGCTGCTAGTATATCCTGTCCAAACTTCCGCATAACTACTCCAACCTAAATCCAATAGAACCTTCATGCTATAGTCAAACTTTCGCCTTCCTCCACATATTTTACCCCCGTCATCACGTCTCTTACCCTACCGGCATGGAAATTGGTGCGCAGTACTCCTTCCGTGAGGAGTGCTCTTCCGACCGACTGGGCAGTGGCATGAGGTCCACTACCTCTTGTCGGCTGTCACAGCGTGTGTGACGTTGTGTGTGAGCTGCGAACTGGGGGCCGGGCGAGCAGGGGCGACCTTCACATTAGACATTCGCGGCGCGCCGGCTGCTGGGTGCAAAGAACGCATTACGGCGACGTGGGGCTCAGGCCTCGCCCAAAGCTCTGCTGCGTCAGCCTCAGAGCCGACCCACACCCACTGCGACGTCACACACAGCTGGCCAGCTACCTGGGCACAGGTCTTTGCCCCATAACTGTTACGCTGTTTGCTTAGGGCGTAGTGTTGACGACATACGTGCACAGTATTTGTTGCGACTACAGTGTTCGCGAATTACTTTGCACTGACCCACGGCAGGAAACGAACACTTACCTGCCTATGGCAGTGCAACTTTTGGAGGTCCTCAAGGATACCATAAGCAAGCAGCGGAGACCGAAACATTGGTCTACAGTACGACACGATGACCCGGTCACATACCGGAAAAAGTGTTACTGACAAGGAAACTCTCTTTCGCACCCCCCCCCCCCTCAGGTTTAGCGGTAAAATAGCCCAGTGTACACAGATTAAACATGAGAACAGGAAGAAGGTGTACTGAACTGTGAAAAAGAATAAAAATAGAAACTTCAAACGATTCAAGCTGAAGATCCGCAACATCTAGCGAATCTGAGTAATCACGGCATCGTGGTTGTGTGGTTACTCTGTTGGACTACAATTGCGGAGATCCATGTTCAGATCTCCCTGGTGCCCTTTTTTTCACAAAATGATGAACTGTTCGTCCCGTGCCGGCCGGGGTGGCCGAGCGGTTCTAGGCGCTACAGTCTGGAACCGCGCGACCGCTACGGTCGCAAGTTCCAATCCTGCCTCGAGCATGGATGTGTGTGATGTCATTAGGTTAGTTAGGTTTAAGTAGTTCTAAGTTCTAGGGGACTGATGACGAAAAAAGTTAAGTCCCATAGTGCTCAGAACCATTTTTTTTTTTTACACTTGCCTCGAGGAAATATTGTGGAATTTGCAAAACGTGATCTGGCAATAGACCCAACAGCCGTATATGCAGCACGTCCGATGAGAAAGTCTAAATACTCACAGACCGGGAATTCTTTAACCAGAATAACATACACGTACACTCTCACATGAAACTTATTACTGACAACATTCATCTGTATTAAAAAGATGTCTCCAATCATACAGTGAATACGGTATCCAAAAGCAATGTGTTTCTGCTTAGCGGGGCTCCTTTAGCCTTTTTTTAGATTTAGCTTTTCATTGGCTATCGCAACATACGGCGAACTTGGTTCATTTCACCCAGAGTCAGTGAAGTGGGACAGGCAAGGGATTCCCAGTCGGAAATATATGGGAGAAGCATAACAGTTCCGGTTTTACCTTACAGCTGAGGGGAATCTCCTGAAAACCTTGGGCGGAACACGGGAATTTCTTTGTGGGAGAGTGTCGCAGACATGTATGTAAGAGCCTAAGGTGTGTACCAGTATTGTGTGCTTATGATTAAACTTTCGCTACTTGAGCCAATGTAGACGAAAAGCTATTATTGTATTTGTATCAAAACTTACAGGAATGGTGTTTACACAGTTCGCTGGACGATTTGCGTTTTTGTAGTGTTACTGTCATGATTGCCCGTTAGACGGCGGTTCTCTACGGCGACATAGGGTTGAAACACAAGCATTGGTGTCGATACGGTTGCAGATAGTCAACATGTGCTGTGGACAAGGTGAGCATAGCTTTGCTCATAAACCTGTTTTATCGAAACAACAGCAACAGTGCTGTTGCTCTTCGCGAGTATCGACGCATTGAAGGAATACGAAGAGGTTCTCTTTCCCCACTGGGCTGAAGAATGTGATTTGGAATTGCGAATTGACTGTCAATTTCGCAATTGCTCCTGGGAGAGGCCGACAGCCAATTGCGCCACAAATTGTTTAACAAGTTACTGTCCCCATGGCTGAGGATGCTGAAAGCAGTGTGCCATCTTCAAGTAGTGCACGAGCTGCGTCACAAGAGCTGGACATTCCACGGTCCACCATTCGAAAAGTGCTGCGAACAGTAATTGCACAGTTATTGTGCAACAGTGTCTCTGGTGCAGTTTTATGCTGTCGTGGATACAGATGTCGTCACATTGAGCGACCTTTGTAACATGGAACTTAAATATGATAAGCAATTAACAAAATTTTACTCTGTCACGTGGAAGTTAAAACTCATTTCTTGTTGTATCCGTTATTTCTCTTCAGCAATGTTCTTACAAATGTTTCATTGTCCTACGATCTCTCGTTTTTTCCGTATCAAGTAGAGAAAGTCTGATTATACTCGTAATCACACTGTATGTGATAGTATCTGTGACAGTATAAAGTCGTTGAGCTACCCGACATGAAATGCACTCGTCTCGACGATGCTCGGAAGAGTTGTAGCTGAAAAGCAGTACGCTTTCGGACGCCCAGCGCTTTATCTGCAAGTCTCATTCGGCGGACTGTGAATTTGGTGTGATTGCAGCCATGCCACGTCCATTTCACATCTTCACCAGGTCAGTTACGTGAGGGCCGTTGTTTTTTGTTCACGTAGTTAGTTGGTGATACGGGTCCTCCTCTCCATAACCGTGTGATTGCGCAGCCTTCTGATGTATGGATACCTCGGTACAGTGCGCTCACTTGAAAGCAGTACGCTTGAAAGACACTGAGCGCACAGTGGAGCCAGAAGCAGTCGTGCAGTGCGTTTGCCGTGCCGCGTGTGACACGGCGGACAGATCCGGGCGTGTGTCGTGGTGGGCGCAGGCTCCCCGACTGGTTTGCCGCGCAGCATTCCCGGCAGCTTCCACTTTGGAGGCCGCTTCGGCGCTCGCGGCGCCGGCTGCCAGCACCGTGGGTTTCTAACAAACACACCGCTCAGTTCTCTGTCTGGCACGAGGCTCTTGTCGCCTTAAATGTGGAAACATTTCAGTAGTCGTTAAAAATAAAGACACTTAGACAACTGACTTTTCAATAAGAGTACGAAATTCTTCGTCATGTGACTAGAATCAGCTAAGTGACGCGGGAAACAGAAATCGAATGGATTCGTGCAGGGTTTAAGTGCCGGGACTCGTAATCTCGAGCCTCAAATGCTCGGCCAACATGTGATTCGTTTCATATCATCTCGATATCGACAGATCTTTCAATTTTTAAAAATATTTTAAAGAAAGTATTACTCGCCGAAAGAACTGTACTAGTATCGAACATAGATCGTACTTTGAGAAATAAATTTATGAGAACGTATATTAGGAACACAGCATTATACGGAGTTGAGTCGTGATCTCTGGAAGAGAATCGAAGAGTTTGAGAAGGATGTTGAAAATTAAGTACGAGGTGCGTTCAGTAAGTATTGCAACACGTTTTTTTCCTTGACCGATTCGGTTGTAAAAATGCGGAATTTGTTGTGGGAAATCGAGGAATTATTCCTGTTTGGCCCCCTTCAGTTTCATGAAGTTCCGATAGGTGGCGGCGCTATACGTGGCCTTCAAAATGACGTCTGGAACAGAGATGCGTTCCAAGTCGTTGCGTTTCTTTTGGCGAAAACCAGAGCATCGCAGATATTCATAGGCGCTTGCAGAGTGTCTACGGAGACCTGGCAGTCGACAAAAGCATGGTGAGTCTTTGGGCGAGGCGTCTGTGATCATCGCAACAAGGTCACGCAAACCTGTCCACTTTCCCTCGTGCTGGCGGCCGTACGCAGCTGTAATTTCTGCTGGGTTGGAATGTGCGGGCACTCTCATTCGAGGCGGTCGAATGATCACAAACACCTCGCTGCACAACTGGACATCTCTGTTGATAGTACTGACGTACTGTCCACCAGTTGAAGTACCCAAAGGTGTGTGCATCTGGATTCCGCACCGCCTTACAGAAGGCCATAAACACTATCTGTGCGGAATTTACTGCGCGTTACGCGGCTAATCGTGACAATTTTTTGTCGAATATTGTCAAAAGTGATGACACAGCGGTTCATCACGTCTAACCGGAAACGAAACGGCAGTCCATGTAGTGGCGCCGCACCATCTCTCTCCGAAGAAAAAGTCCAAAGCCCCACACTCAGTTTGTAAAGTCATGACGACGGTCGGCTGGGTCTGTGAAAAGGGTTATTCTGTTTGATGTTTCCCCTCGCGCTGTAACGATCTACTGAAGTGTGTTAGGCTACCCTCAGGAAATTGAAGAAACGACTTAAGCATGTTCATCGGCACAAGAATGCAAACGAATTTCTCCTTCTGCTTGACAACGCATGGCCTCACACAAGTCTGCGCAACTTAGAAGAGCTCATAAAACTTCATTGGGCTGTCCTCCCTCATCCACCCCACACCTCCCGACTTCGATCTGTTTGGCCCAATGAAGGACGCACTCCACGGGAAACAGTACGTGGATGATGGAGAGGTTTGTGATGCAGCAAGACGTTGGCTCCCACGTCGACTAGTAGAGTGGTACCATGCGGGAAGACGGCCCAACCAGTAAGACGCCCCGAGGCCGTCACATTGAACAGAGATGTTGTTGAAGAATAGGGTTTTGTAGCCAAAAGTGAGGTGAATAGTATGGTCTATTGTAATCCTGAATAAGACCAACCTGCTTAAAAAAAATTGCATAACTCGTTTAATGCCCCTCGCAGATATATTACATGATACATGAGGTGGTTCTCTGAAGAATCAAGAATCGCGAGGAAATAAAATATATATTAATAACTAGAAGAACGTGTGGATGTTAGGACGTCTTCAGGCATCTAGAAATAATTTCCACGGGGAGCCGTAGAGTTAAAGAAATTGTATGGGGACATAGAGATTGTAATGTGTACATTAAATATTTGAGGATGTTGGGTGTAAGTGCTAGTCTTCTGGTGTTGACGACCTTCGGAGTGCTGTCAGACTTACGTTTACGCTGCCTATTTTTCTAATGACGACTTTCAGTCATAAGAACGCAAGAATATAGCTATATTTTGCTTGGAGGAAAAAATTTAACACCTAGAAGAAGGCGAGCCTCTGAAAGGATAGTAGTCTGTTGCGGGTGGTAATCATGTAAATATGACCCATCAACATCAGTTTCTCCGCTGGGTTTACATGCTACTATCGGCAGGACGCATTCAGTAGTCTAAGAATTTTCGGGAGCTGTGTTGAAACATAACTAAATTTACGTCGGTACAGAGATTCCACAGTAATTTAATATTTGGACGATAACCATTAAGTAATCGAACGCATTGTGTGTGTATGTGTGTGTGTGTCTGCGTGTGTGTGTGATGGTTGCAAAGTGCTACCGAACTACCAGACAAGAGGGCTGTAGATGTTGTAACGCGCTTGACCTTCTGCCCCCGGCTCTGCTCACGAGTGGTCTCGCGACATTAAAGCTAATCGGTGGCCCAATGTATTCCAGCCGATCCCCGTAGCGCAGCGCCTCATTTCCATGACCATTAATAATTCTTATCGCATGGCCACGGTATGCTAAGCACCCTGGCGCCCGCATGGCCGCCAGCGGTTTTTGGAAACAAGCCGCGACCCCCCACCGCCACTCGCCTCCTGTCGTGGCTGCTCGTGTGTAGAAAACACGGCTGCTCGCCAAGCCGCCTCCAGGCTGTCGCTTTGCCGTGTGGAGTCAGGACTGACTTGTAAATGCCTCTCACTGTAACGTACATGTTTAGGATTTATCAGACTTTCTGAGTTCAGCATTGTCGTGTATTACTGGAAGGGTTCCTTAACAACTGAAGAAGGTACTGTTTCAGGAATTGGTAGCAAGTAGGGGAGAGTATTCTCTTTGACTCGCGACGTTAAAGAAATCTATTATCTACTTGACGTAGCGCTTCGTAATTTGTTACTCGTAATTAAGTTTAGCCGTTCCTTTATCCCACAATGACGGTTTCTCCGAAGTGTCAAATGTCTCTGAGCTAGCAACTACTACCCTTTTAGGGGAAACTAAAAGACATCCCATGCGCAGAAGAAACCCCTTCTACGAAGCTGCACAGCGCTCATTACTTCCTCGTGTTGCCGTGTAGGCCAGGACAAAAGGAAAGAGACAAGTGTCTTTTCGGAGAATACACCGTCCGTTCAAAAAGTTCCAAGGCTGATTTTGTTCTTGCCGTGCAGGCGACGTCAACGCGGTAACTACGGTGGCAACTTGAACTACCGATAGCAATGTACATTCAACCATTCAGTTGTGAGTGGGCAGTGGTAAGTAGCGGACGTGCGACCGTAGTGTGTCAACGTTATTGTGTCACAATTAGCAATATCTCTAAATCAATTGTTCCAGACATTCTCTAGAATGTTTTCAAGAAAATAAAAGCATTTGCTAAGTTCGTTCCGCACACCTTGACTCCAGAACAAAAACAACGAAGTGTGAACACCTGCCGTGACTTGATTGAAATGCAAAAGTCTTTTATGAAAAAAACTTAACGTGTGGTGAGGTTATCATTGCGAACCCATCAAAAAAACTAGAAAGTGCGGAAATTTACACGAAGGGTCAACGTTTGGACGACATAACTGAGTTTCAAGGCAATGTGACGCGCGAGTTGAATAGGATCCCAAAGAAAGACTTTTCTGACAGTTTCACACGCTTGTTTGAATATTTTGTGCACTGTACTCAGTTGTTGCGGGGAGGGGGGTGTCTACGTAGAAAACCTGAACCATTAAAGCCACCTCAACGTTTATTTTATTTTTTATTTTATTTTATTTTATTTTTTTACTAATGCTGTCTCGAAAATTTCTAGGTTGGGGAGGGTGTACTCAGGCTGAAGCAGTTACTTTTCTTACGGAATTTCAAAAGGCGCTATTGAAGACACTACTACTTGAATCGATAGTTCATTGTATAACGAACATGATACAGAGAGTTTAATCTTGTAGCACATTATATTGTGATAGTTCTGTAGCTCATGTGGCAGGATGTCTTTTTTGCCAGAGAAATTGCCAATAATTCAACGGGAGCGACGGCTGTAGGAAGGCATTCGGAGCTAACTGGTTAGAGCGAAACATATTGTTTTATGTTACCGCACATCGTCGTAATACAGTGAGATCTTTTCGCAGTACTTCTTTGGCAAAGAAATGCGACTTTTTGGGGATGTGCAGTGCATGAACGTAAGCACTAACATTGATAGTGATATTATGTAATACTGTTAGCTGCTCTTAGAAGTAATGTGTAATAAGCGACACGTATCAGCCAGTGACGATTTTCCAGCACGGCTTGAGTGAACAGCAACAGGTTTGTTGGTATTCAATACTGTCAAAATTAGAACGTCAGAAATTACACTAGAAACGCTATAATCTAGATAGAGCCTGCAGGGTAAGTCCAGAAATTGCTTCATTACTTGATCGAAACAGACAAACGAATCAGTTGACAGCACGAAACAGCAATAACTACATAAGGGCTATTATAGTGCTGTATGCAGTATTATTATTATTATTATTATTATTATTATTATGACCATCATCAGTTATTTTGCTCCCCAAATAGCAAAACTCCTTTACTACTTTAAGTGTCTCATTTCCTAATGTAATTCCCTCAGCATCACCCGATTTAATTCGACTACATTCCATTATCCTCGTTTTGCTTTTGTTGATGTTCATCTTATACCCTCCTTTCAAGACACTGTCCATTCCGTTCAACTGCTCTTCCAAGTCCTTTGCTGTCTCTGACAGAATTACAATGTCATCGGCGAACCTCAAAGTTTTTATTTCTTCTCCATGGATTTTAATACCTACTCCGAATTTTTCTTTTGTTTCCTTTACTGCTTGCTCAATATACAGATTGAATAACATCGGGGAGAGGCTCCAACCCTGTCTCACTCCCTTCCCAACCACTGCTTTCCTACGGGTTGTTTATTACAGAATACTTCTGAAGGACTTAACGGCGTTAGATGATGTTATCTGCACAGTCTATCAAAGTGCGGACGTAGTGTGTCGTGGCAGCCAGTCGTCATACTTGCGGTCGCAATCCTTTTGCGTTATGTAGGATCAACAGAGGAATTGAAGGCAACTGGCGGACACTTGCTAAAGTGACATATCGGGGGACCCTGACGGATGGATCCATCTAACGTTTTAGACTGGTCGCCGTAGTCTGTATGTAGAAGACCTCCAGCATCTGTGAAGTAACGCAGTTGGGTGATGCGCCAGCGGAACAGTGCAACAGCACTCGTGGAGCCGAAATGCGCGGGCCTCGCCGGCAGTGTTGCGGAAGCGACCGCCCCGGAGCTGGGTGGGCGTGCGGGGGCCAGCCGTGTACCGGGCGACCTGTTGCTCGTCTGCCTGCCTGCCTGCCCGCCGCAGACGCCCACGCACGGGCCGCGGCTAGCGGTCGGCCGCTCTTCGCGGAAGCGCCCAGGGCTGCCAGCTGCGGAGGACACGCACCGAGCCAGCTGGTTGCCCAACTCTGCCAGCCGCGCTGTCGCATTCCGCAAACCACTGTACACTCGTTTCAGTCTTCTGACCTCTGCTTTCGGAGGTGTTCGATGTGACGAGGCTGTTTTCTTTTGCTTTCTTGTTCGTTCCTAAAGACCGCTTTCTGAATTTTGTACCTAAATAAATTACTGTTATGTGTATCCATTATGTTGATGCTTTGGCTCTCAGAGATCGTTTAGTGTCTGCGTTAAACCATACTCGTTGTCCTTTCAGCTTCATAATTTTACTCAATATTTGCTTCGTCAGTCTGTCGTCATCTATTCTAGGCAAATGCCCAAAGTACTACGTTATTCTTTTGCACGTTCTGTATATTATGTCTTCTGCGTGTTCACAGATCTCTTCGTTACGTCGTAACCTGTTGTATTCTGCCTCTGTTGCCCTTTAACCAAGTGTGCTTCTAACCAGTCTTGCCGGCCGTTGTGGCCGAGCAGTTCTAGGCCCTTCAGTGTGCAACCGCGCAACCGCTACGGTCGCAGGATCGAATGCTGCCTCGTGCATGGATGTGTGTGATATCTTTAGGTTAGTTAGGCTTAAGTAGTTCTAAGTTCTAGGGGACTGATGACCTCAGATGTTGAGTCCCATAGTGCTCAGAGCCGTTTGAACCATTTTAACCAGTCTTCTTTCTATTTTCATTATTTTGTTTAGGCCATCTTTCCGGACTAATTTTAGTGTTTTGGACCCATATAGAACCCCGTGTGTCACTGCTGTATTATAATGTTTAATTTTGGTATCCCACGATAAGTTCTGGTCACGGAGGACGACGCTGATATTCAGCAGAAGGTAAAAAAAAATAATAACCTAACGAATAGCACTATTAGACGAATCTTACAAAGGAGACTTAAGGAAGTAGACACTAAATTTTACGAATTACTGTCGCTCGCCGTTGTTTTGTATGGAAGTGAGACCCGGGTAACACTAAGAATCCATAAAAAAAATGAGATTTGTCAGAGATTTAACACAATACACAAGACAAGACAGCGCGCGAAATACAGAAATAAGAGCAAGAAAAATAAAACAGCACAGAACAAAATGGAATGGAAAGGGCACGTCAGTGGGATGGTGGGTGATGGATAAACGAGGAATAGTCTACAAATACTCGCGCAAACCAACTGGACGAAGACACATAGGGCGATCCAAAACTGGATTGATTGACTTAAAGTGGTAGGAGCGGGGAGGAAGTGCTAAGGTGCTGAGCCGAAATGATAGTACACATTTTGCTTAAAATGATTAATTACACAGAAATTCAAAATTCAATATTAAAACCCAAAAAACCTTGTTTCAACTTTCACAGAATGAATAACACATGCTGTGTACTCCTTATTACAATTTCTGATGATATCATGCTACAAGAAATAATAGTTTAACAGTCTGATAGTGATACACGTGAACAAAGCTGTAACCATAAACCTTGCGCGCTGACCATAGCTCAGGAAAAGAGGACATGTCAAAACTCACATTAGCTTCAAAGACTTAAAATAACAACTATAAAATTACAGACCCACTTGATATACAAGTTAAACAATGAGTTGAGAAACTTAACTGACATAATACAGTTACAATATTTCCACCTGCTCAAGCTAATGTGAACTTCCATCTATAATATAAATTATAAAACCTTGAGAAGTCGTTATGCCGCAGGTTAGTGAACAGATTTAAAAAAAAAAAAAAAACAGTAATTACATTACTTCAGTAGGTGTACAACTCTTAAAATTTAAAGCATGAGTGAGTGCACCAAATCAAAATAACATTTATCAGGGGCACACAGCCTTTTCAAAGTGGTATCTACGTATAGGACCCGATTTATTGTATTACAAAAACTTAGTTCAGTCAGACAGTTAAAAATAAAACATAATGAGAGCTTGAAACTAAATAGCAAATTTCTGTAACTAACAGTCCCCACAGTACGCAGAACTGGAATAATGAAGTAATAATTACAACTGAGTAATTTACAAGAGGACGACAAATTTTTAAAAAATACGGATTACTAAACTTAGGAGCCTGGTTCCAAATAACAACGCACAGGTACCTTATCATCATCGATTGTGCAGTGGAACCTACTTCTGCGCATTGTATTTGATTATGTTCGTGTAACAATGTTTTCTCTACCTCTGAGTTTACACATCTTTCTACCGCTGTCGGGGCAGCACTGTCGAAAGTACGTACTGGTGAAGCTGCGGGCCGGCGGGCTGTTATTAATGACGGGTGCCGGGCAGCAGGGAGTGTCGCGGTATAACTGGCGTGTACCGCCGTGACGTGAGCAACGGCCCCGCCTCTGGAGATAGCACCCACGGCGACCCACTAATGAGTGCCGTGTCGCGTTGCGCCGACACGCGCTCCCCACCGCCGCCGACACTTATCTCTCTCCCTGTGGCCGCCGAGCCCTGCTCTCTACTGTGTTCTCCCTGTGTGAAGCATACCGTGACCTAAACATTCACGTAGCCAAAGACACCGTTTACTCAATGTTCAAAGGCTTCACCAAACATTAGGCTACTCGAAACTTCCTGGCGGATTAAAGCTATTTGCCAGACCGGGACTCGAACACGGGACCCATGCGTTTCGCGGGCAAGTTCCTTTCCGAGCACGACTCACGACTCGTCCTCATACCCAGTACCTAATCTCGTACCGTCCAGACGTTACAGTAGATCTCTTGCGACAGTTGCGGGACTTTTTCCGGGAATAATAGTCATGTAAAGTTCGGAAGAGAACTTCTGTGAATATCCGTCATTTTCTGGGAGTGCGTCCGGCATATTAACAACTCAAGTACCGATACTTCGGCTGACAACCTTTCATCCGTTCTCAAGGTGAATCGCTTGCATGATTTTTAAAGCAGTTCACACGGTAGAGTAAACGCGCTTGGTCCAAAGTTAACACTGTCGGTAACAACAGCGTCAGTCATAGATAAAACTTTTGACCTCTAAGAGAAAAACTAAACAAACGCAGAGTCAGCGAATCCACAATGTTTACGAAGTATTTGGCTGATTATTTTGGATGACATCTGTCGTAATGCGAGGCAGGGAAGACCTAGAACGATACTTCCTTGAGAGCGCAGACGTGAAATGATAGGTTTCCATGATTTGTCGAGCTGGAAACCATCGTCACGGTTGAATATTCGATCCGCTGGGAAAACTTCAAGAAACACAACTTCCGTCAAGTTTGGAAAATAGGAGTTGAGGTGCAGGCGGAAAGGAAAGCTGTGAGGATGGTTCACTTGGTTGAGTACTTTGCCCGCGGAAAGCAAAGGTACCGGGTTCAAGTCCCGGTTTTAATCTGCCAGAAAGTATCACATCAGTGCACACTCCGCTGCCGAGTGAAAATTCGTTCTGGATTAGGCTACTTGCCCACACACTGTTGTACTAGCACTCGACACGGAGAAAGTGGTTAAAATACTGGCGAAGGAACACAGTTACAACACCAGTATCTGTTCGGGCATCGGAGGTGAGATGATACCGTGAGTTTGCTGATTAACAGATCGTTCCGAGTTAAGTATCAAACTTCTCATGGATTGAGAGCGTGAAACAGTGTTGTTTGACGAATAGGGACGGCGACTCAGTGGTAAGGTGCCAGGCCACAGGTCCCAAGATCTCGACTTTGATCCCCTCTTAGTCGTAGAATTTCTACCTGTCATCACTTCTTTCACCTCAGCCAGGAAAATGTCTAGTTACATTGTGGTTCGGAGTCTTTGTTAGACTGTATGTCTGTTGGGACTGGTCAGTTCAGGGGTCGGAGGAAGTACATGGTATTCCATCCACAGCAGGGCCATCCCCAGTAAAGCACTGTGATGTTCAAACCGATCTTCTGGTTGATAACAGCTATTCGTTAATATGCTCGATGGCAGCGTCTGTGCTGTTTGAGGGTAGTTAGCTATGTTAAAAGTCCTGTTGGATCTTCCCACTCTTTATATTTTTGCCAACCCTGTTCTCCCCTGCAGATGAGATTTTTAATTTTTTTTTAAATAGAGATTGTTGATATCAAGAAAAAGCGAAGAATGAGAGAATACATCATCAGAGAATGTCGTTCGATTTAATCTTCGATAAAATGATACAGTTGTGCCACAGAATTAAGAAGCACATGTTTAGTATTACGCCAGGAAACGCCTTAATTTGTTTTGATCTTTCTTCCATCAGCGCCACATGAAAAGTTTCGTATATTCGCAAGTCGTCTGTAAAGATGATCTGGAAATATTAGAGTTCCGTTGTTGACGCAGCAGTCTGAGAAATTGAATGTAAAATCTTGTAAATTGAATGTAAAATCTTGTAGGATGTTAGGTCGCGTCATGTTACGCTTCACATTTCTTGTACGCGACCGACGTTTCGATTCTTCTGCTAGATCGTCTTCAGAATCTTGTGTTCACAATTAACTATACACTTTTGGAATTGGCGTATAGAATATGCAACTTTATGAGATGACTGTCACAAAAACCTGCGACTGACATGCTACAAACTGCGCATTATCATCCCTTTCCTATTTGCTGCTAATTCAGATTTACTGGTACTTAGTCATTGCATACAGGAAGAGATTATCTTTGCTAACTCTCACCAATAAATTTCAGTTTTCGTCAGTACCCTCCAAAAGCCGCTTGGGAATATTGTCGTCACTTATACGGCTTCTGTATGCCATCTTCAGACAAGTAAAAACCACCCGAAAAGAACACGATCACTTGCACGCGTTTAAGCATGCAGCCTAATAGACCCACAGCGTGAACCCGAACTCCACCGACAAAGATCGGAAGCTGTTTAGGCGTGAGTGACCCATTTCCTCCCGTGGCTCGTTACAGGAATATAATGTAATTAAGTTATATTCTTCAAATACCATAGTTTCTGTGAAAATATTTTCAAGTCAGTGAAACAATCTGTAATATGCAATCGGCAAAAAGTACAAAACAAAGCGAAAAGTGATGAAGCAAACTTCAGATGCGAAATTATTGTGATGTAGTTGCCGTCGCTGAACCTATACACACTGCGTATATCGGCCAAAGCTTCGTCAGTAAACGTGTCCATAACGCCGTTTATCGCTGTTAAAACGCACGACAAACTGCCGGGAAAACAAACCCGAGACAGAACAGAGCTGTACTGAATGCAAGCCAAGTGTGAAGTAGGCATTGTTGTTGTTAGCAGCAAACACCGTGAGTGTGTGGAATGAGTTTGTTTGCAAACAAGGCACCCAGCGCATACCGTCTACTTTTGCAAGGTTCTGTGTATACATTTTCAGCTCAATACGGACAATATAATAAATGGTGATGAGAAATGAAACGAAATGCGATTTGTCTGTACCGGACCACCGGAGATCACTGGTCCCTCGTACTAGAATACTCATAAAATATCCCTGAACAAATTCACTTTGCATAGATCAGAGGCATATGATGGTCAGAAATGGTACTTCTACAACAACCAGGCAATGAAAGCAACAAAAGTGATGCTTTGGATGTCATTGATGCTTTAGCGGAAAATCAGTATGACGGAAGAGGTCCGACATGGGAGCGGTGGTTTATGGATATAGCGTTTAGGGATTGCGTGTTTTATAAACGTTAAGAGCGTTTCATTAGACACTAACAACAACAGATTTAATATAAGTAAGAACACGAGTAACCAGTTAGTAAATCATAATTTTTTTTATTTACAATGCGTTTTTGGTGTCTTTGCTCCGTTACCAGGTGGTAGTTCCGGTATGTAGCCCAGATGCACCGCTTCTGAGAAACCAGTGATGTCGAAATACCTGTAGTTTTGTGCATTTTGGTTGTACACTTGCCTCGAGAAGAGTGTTTATATATGTTTTTAGTAGGTAGTCACGGAAACAGCCTGCAAACATGTTTGTGTGGTGAACAGCAGACTCTGTTTAGCTGCGAGCACTGCAGCGTAAGACGCCAACGACGAGCGGGGTGTAACCGCCGCTCGTTCCCCGCCACAATGGCGCAGCAGCGCCTCGTGACCCCGCCACAGCACAGTAGTGCGTGTATTCCTGTCCCCAGCTAGCGACACAATGCGAGGCCGCCCCGCGCTGCGACCTTCCCGACAACCGGCGGTCACAGGAAGCGCCGAAGCGGCTGCCGGAACCCGCCGATACCATCTCGGAACGACACCTTCTCTGCGTGTAATTGTTAAAACCAGTCAACCTGGAGGAACGAATTTAGTACTGTGGAAGCCTCGGCCCCTCCTGCTGCTGACCACATTACAAAAATGATTCCCCGTGTCCGCTTTGCGCGTTGTCGCAGGATCGCCAGCTTTCATCGGCTCCAAAGTCAGATATTCCATGAACGGACTTCCCAGTACAGCTTTTGGTTGATCATGTAAACACTCCAACAGCTAGGACAGCAAGGAGGTAGCATCGGTCGTAATATCACCTCTCCTTTCTATTGCAGATCTAGATTAGTGTTATAAATACAGATAATAGAAGAATCTGACATAGAAACAGCGCACTGATCAAAGGTCATGCTATAGTTGTACATAATTCCATGATTACAAGCAGTTATATGTAATCATGTAGACTCAACGTAATGAAAACACATAATATTCCAATATAACTAAGGCATGTACAGTTGAGGTAGCTGTTTACCGATACATACACCAAAGCTCGGTTCACGTCATACTGAATAGCCAGCGCCCTCTGTTTTATTGTCCATATGTAAATGATTGGGTTGAGATAGAAAAAAAATTGCTATACATAAAAGTACTGTATATTGGCGATTATGCTTTAGATTTGACTACAGAATTAAGTTAATTTTTACACTATTTGTTAATCCGTATTCATGGTTTTCGTGGAAACAAGGTTCTAATATTCCGATGTGCTTCACGATAACCGGTATGTAATTATGGAATTGGAATTGTGTACAACTATGACATGGCTTTTGATCGGCGTGCTGTTTCTTTTGTGTCTGATTATTGTGCTTGTTTGTATTCAGAGCACTGTTGATAGCTGAAATCAACATCTGCAATAAAAGACAGATGATGTTACAACCGATGCTGACCTTCTTCCTATCCTGGAATACATCACGGTGGTGGGGCACGACCATTGCCGTGGAGACGAACATGACTCCAGTAGCTATTCTGGACATGTGGGCGTGGCTGACGGCTTACAGCGTCCACAACTGAATTTAGCTCCGTATGAGCTACGTCATTTGCTACGTGCTTTCTAAAACGATCGTTGACGTGGGCGAAACGATTATATGTGAAGTGAAGAAAAAGCGAGAGATGGCTAATTTTTAAACTGATGTCCACACTTTTGTAATGACCCAGACTCTCGTAAACAGTCAATGGCTGGTGACAGAACATTCTCGTATTTGCGAATAGGAATGTCTTTCCTCTTTCGAATGTTCTCTAGTCAAAATCTCCAAACCACTGGAATGTAATAATTTTCGACGAGTGATTAGTTTGCACTTTTTCTCACAACGCCCTTAATATCAGCAGGTTTTGAACGCAATATTTCTCATGCATAAGATTTTAACATCTGTTCTTGTATCAAATCCTCGTCCCGCCTTCATTAAAAATATTAAGGACATAACTTCATCATGTAGACGAAATCGGGGCAGTTGATTTACAGACACTGTTCGTGTGAAAGATCTGACGCTCGGTGCATCGTTTCAGATTCAACTTCTGAACATGGCATCGAGAAACTGTTTCCGGAATTAGCTTGCCGGTTATTGACCAACATCTTCAGGGGTAGGAGAGGGGGGGGGGGTGACGTTACAAGCCAGCAAGCACCGGTTCAAATGGCTCTAAGCACTATGGGACTTAACATCTGAGGTCATCAGTCACTTAGAACTACTTAAACCTAACTAACCTAAGGACATCATACACATCCATGCCCGAGGCAGGATTCGAACCTGCGACCGTAGCAGTCGCGCGGTTCCGGACTGCAGCAAGCACCGGATGCAGCAACTCACGTAGATCCACTGCGGTGCGGGCCGTATTTATCAATGGCAATGAAACTTGGTAGATAAGCTAGTGAATTAAAGGCGAACCGATGTACGCTTAAATAGAAGATCCAATTTTGGCCGCCAGGTGCAAATCTGACGCTGGAATGCAAGAAAGACGTATAGAAATGTTTCCGTTTAGGAACAGCACCAGGGCAGAAGACGTCAAACAAATGAGAAAGGCATAATGTTGATTTTATTATTAACCGCCAGTTACACAATTTGTTCGGTATGAACACCGGAGACGTCGACGATATGCTGCAACCGTAAAACGACGCCATAATCTGTTCCTCGCTGCATTTCCGGCGTAATATGAGCTTCCTGTATACTGGCCTTCAGGGTCAGGTGGAGACCGAACGTGTCCCGGGTAAATGCGTGCTTTTAGATAACCTCAGAGTCAAAAGTCATATGGACTCAGATCAGGTGATTTTGCAGCCATGCATCTGGAAAACCTCTGGAGATAAGAAGTTCGTGGTAGGTTGCTCTGGGCGATCGACATGAGATGTTGCCCGATCCTGCATGAAAACAGTGGCCGCCACACAGTTGCGCTCTTCCAAAGCAGGAATCACATCTGCGCAAGGAGTTCTTGATAGCGTGCAGACGTACACCTGACAGGTCTTCTTGCTGTACCCTCCTCAAAGAGAAACGGACCGAGAATAAAAGTGCTTATGAATGCACACCACAGTCACATAGGCGGGTGCAATGACTCTGCGTGCACAACACGCTGTTTAACAGTATCCCAAATTTGGAAGTTATTTTTATTCACTGCACCCTTTAGTGTAAAATGTGCCTCGTCACTCCACAGAATATTGCCCGGAGATATGTCATGAACTTCGATCCGTGACAGAAACCGAAGAGCAAATTCAGAACGTTGTTGCGGTTTGTGAGGTTTCAGTTGACGCGCCTTTGGATCTTGTACATATATCAGTGTGAAATAGACCGCGAAACTTCCAGTACTGTTGACCATGGGATGAACAATTCTCGTGACACTGCACGAGTACTAACACTAGCCGGGGGATGTCCATTACAGCAACAGCAACTCGTCAGTAATTTCCACGTGATAGGACGCCTTCCTTTTCCAGGTGCCACACCAAGCTCACTCATATTTTTTAATTTCATTATCATCATCATCATCATCACTATTTAATTACAACGGGCCTCCCATCAGACCATTCAGTCGGCGACACTCTCTCATTGTGGCGCTGTAATTGCTGCCGTTCCCAAAAACGGTTTCACTACTAGCGCACGGTCTCTCTGATATAAAATGTTTCAAATGGCTCTGAGCACTATGCGACTTCTTCTGAGATCATCAGTCCCCTAGAACTTAGAACTACTTAAACCTAACTAACCTAAGGACATCACACACATCCATGCCCGAGGCAGGATTCGAACCTGCGACCGTAGCGATCGCACGGTTCCAGACTGCAGCGCCTAGAAACGCTCGGCCACCCCGGCCCGCTCTCTCTGATACAAACGGCCAGATTTGCACTTGGTGCCCACAGTTGGAACTAATTTTTTCCCAGCATAAATCGGTTCCGCATTAACGCATTAGCATATCGTCCAATTTTCGCTGCCGCGAGTAGCTGCACTTTGTAGTCCGTGAGACGAGTGATTGGCACTGACAGTTCCGGCGGGCAGACGGCGCTTTTGCCGAACGTGGCTCACAGATCGCGGCGCCCTGTCTGCTACACGCATTCTCTAGCAGCAGAAATAAAAGTACGCGTGAATTTATTTAAAGTTGATGCTTGAAATATATTAACTCGAAAACTGATAAGAGCTATTTAGTACAAGTATCTAAGATGCTGAAACATAATAAAATGGTTCAAATGGCTCTGATCACTATGGGACTCAACTGCTGAGGTCATAAGTCCCCTAGAACTTAGAACTACTTAAACCTAACTAACCTAAGGACAACACACACATCCATGCCCGAGGCAGGATTCGAACCTGCGACCGTAGCGGTCGCGCGGTTCCAGACTGTAGCGCCAGAACCGCTCGGCCACCAGCGGCCGGCCAAACATAATAAAGTTATTTGTTAAACTTCACAACTGAAATGAAAACTATTTGCGCAAGTTGTTGAACACTAGCAGTTTTGGTTTCCATTGTTAAGTATTAGCATTATTAATTTGTTCCACTACAAGCTACAGAATAATTGGTCAGTGTATTAAGAGTTATAATCTGATGAAAGTACTCACAATATGATGATCTGGTTGTAGATCGATAGCAAACTCCCTCCTTACATTCCTGAATACGTTGTAGTTACTGTAATGGAAAAACACCACTCACATCACTGTCAGAATCTGACATTGTCTTCCTCAGCACTACTCGAACTATCACTGCTCTCTCCCAGATGTATAATTAAATTTTCGATGCATTCTTCCACACCCCTTCGGTTTTGGCCGCCTCTCTGATGGCACTTGCAGTGCTGTTTACAATTTTAGCCCACGTCTCGCTTGTCACTTTATTGATAGCTGCTGGAAGGAGAGTTTCCACTTCAGAGATCGTGAATTTTTTATTGTTTGCAGCAATGTAATTTTTTATCTGCGCCCACACTCCTTCAATTGCAAGGAGGAAGCCGAACGATTTCATGCCCGTGCCTTTTAGCAATCTCGTCTATTACATATGTTGGAAATTGGGGTTTCTTTTGTGCCACAATTTCGAGCAGTTCCGCCTTCCTTAAATCTTCTCTGAAATCTACTTTTCGCCGTTTCAACCACTGAATGATATCGTCTTTTTTTGTTGCCAAGGTTGGTGCATTACCGTGAACAACGGAATGATAAGGCGCATTGTCCATAACAATCACTGATGGACTTGTCAGATTCGTCATAAGCGATGTCTCGAACCATTCTTGAAATACTACACTGTTCATTTCTTCATGGTAATCTCCCGTCTTTTTTGACCGAAACATTTTCAAGCAGTTTGGCACAAAAACTTTCGATGTTCCTGCATGTAAGACAATAATACGCCCTCCTTTGCCAACAGGCACTGCCATTGTCCCCTCGGGCGTTCCATCATTCCAGCCTCTACGTAAAGAATGGCTGGCATTGACCCAAGTTTCATCTAACCACACTATACTTTCGAATCCCACACCCATGATCCTGCGCAGAAATCTGCACCGCCATGCAACTACATCTGTACGTTCCATTAATATTTTGCGTCCGTTAAACAGTGAATAGCTGAAGCCTATGTCTTTCAACACTGTACGCAATGAAAATTTGCTCCCTTTAAAAAGATCGTCTTTCTGAAGCGACACCAGTAATTTAGATAGAGTGGGATGTTCCCTTCTCTTATAATAGCTGTATATATGACGACGAATAGCGTCTTTCTGAAAATCGTCCGAAGCTGTCACCTGCTTATTTCTCGGTCGCTTCTTTCCTGGTGTGTGCAGCTTTATTGTGCCACTCTCGTCACAATCTACACTATACTGTTCTTTCCCTATCTTTACGACAGTGTTCTTACTTATTTTCAATGCTGCTGCAGTTCTCTTCACGACAGGAATTAAGGGCCCACCTTTGTCCTTTTCTTTCTCAAAGTAATCCCTCACATAGCACACGAATTCACGGGCCTGGGTGTGTAGCACACTTTTCTTCCTCCGTTTTACTTCTTGTGTTGGGCTGGTACTACCCGCCGCACTAGACATTGTTTACAACGAAACATAAACAAAGAAACACCAAAAACAACAAAAACGAAATAAACTGCGAATTCAACTTCAGACAAACGACGAACGACCACACCGCCGGCACGCGAGACACTGGTAAGTTTCATAAGCGCGCGCGTCCGGGTTTCAGAGCGGCAACGTGGCCCTTGCTACCCGCTCAAAATCAGGCCGTCATTGGCTGCCTGCCTGCGGTCGCTAGGCAACGGAAAGACGCTACCGAGCTGTCAATACCAAAGACTCGTCTCCCAGACTATAATTATAATCACTCTGTAAAGTGTGGTAGCACAAAGACTTGGTGAACGACGATGGACTACTAAACTAATGTTGCAGGGAAAGTCAGACTCAGTTTGAGTACCTTGCAACTTTTAAGCACATCTACCATCCATTCCAGGGAATATTCAGTGAAATAAAGCATACTTCGAAAACTATCCGCTACCCATTGCAGCGCCCGCTTAGGTTAGCAGGTACGTAACGAAATTTTATATTACGGATGTTTGTAACTAAGGGACATTGCTAATTCTCTTCCTTCTCCCAACCCAGCCCGCCCGACCCAGTCCCCCCCCCCTCCCCTACCCCGGTAAGAAAAAGGCGCGTGCGCGCACCCCCCACCCTCCCCATTGTAAACACACAGGTTCGTTTGCGACAGTAACAGCCGTGTGTAAGCTGTCTGGTAAAGAAGACAGGGCGGATGTGAGACGGTAGATCAGGTTACGAATAATTGTGTGTCGCAAGGAGAATCCACGGCAGCGGCGCGAGACGACAGATGCGGACTGTGCGACAGACAAAGAGCGGCTGACCACAGGGCACAGCTGCGTGAAGTGTGCGGTGAGTGGGAGGCCCACTACCTGCTCCGGCGGGCTATCTCGGTCCTCTGTCGCCCTCTGCTGCCCTGTGGGTAGCCTTATCCGGCACATCTCGCACTCAGCCGTGTCTTTCGCAAACGCACACAACGACAGAGCTTTCTGCTGTATAGAGCCACTTCATTCGTAGGTAATGTCACTGAAGGTCTGACAGCCTGCCTCGCTACAGATGTCAGGTGTCCGAGCACTTCGTCGTCAGCAGATGGCTAGAAGCGAAAATCTGCACCGAATCTTCTTTGAGAGCTGCCCTGGACTGGAATTATGGATTAACACGAAACCATAAATTTGTCACTATACGAGAGTACGCCGGCTGTCTTTCATATCTCATAGCATCTAAGACCTGTACTGTATCGGCTCAAGTGTGATATTGCAAACCCCCACTCCCGCTGAAATCGTTGTTCTGGTGACAGATTTATCTGTAGGGTAGCGCGACGCCTACGTTAGGATTGAAGGTCATAACTTAGTTGCGAGATGGCGAAACCAGCTAATGCGATTGCCAAATAAAGGTTGTGGTAACAGGCAGATCTGTTGTACAGTCTGATCTTTACTTTCGCGTCACTTTGCCGCATTTGAGGCAGTTTTCATCATAAAAACTAAAACTTCAAAGAAAATTCAGAAAACGCATAGCATATAATGGACAAGTCACTGGCGGGTATTCTGATGCATATTGTGTACATACACTACGAAAAATGCAAGAGGGCCCACTACTTACTGTATCAACATGATACAATGAGTACTTTATTGGTATTGCTGCCACGAAATTGAGGCAGAATCTCTGAAACTGTATGCGTAGGGCACAGCGTTACACGATACCGATACAGGAGCGTGGTAAAACTGGAGAAGAAAGGGTGAGAACATTTGAAACATGGTATTATAAAGAAAAATTAAGTAAGGCAGTAAAACTATGAATACCGATGTCTGACGAAACAGCAGGTGACGAGCCATGCGCTAACCATACAGAAATGCTCAATCTGACACTTGAAAGAGCAGCAAAGGGACGAGTTCTAGGATCAGGTGAGAATTGGAATATGCTAAACAGATAATTGAGGATATAGGAAAGCAGGGGAAAAAGTCAGATAATTGGCGAGCGGACATTGTAAGTAGATGAAGTACGCATCATACGCAATGTCTTAATCAGTTACCATTTTGGAGATTAGTCTTCTATGTCCTCAATAAAGTCACATTTTTTCCGTGTTAGTTTGCTCTTTTTGTGAATCATGGAAATTTCCCGGAGTATTGAATACTCAGTATTTCATTTGCGTCCCGGCCATCATCTTAAAGTGCCCAGTTGTAGTAAACGACGATCGACTGCTCACCAGAAACATCATCGAAATTGTCTGAATAACGCACACGATTTATTTTCAGCGACCGGTTTCAGCTAGTGTAGTCCGGCTTCAGATCCAAAAACTCCTCCCAGCAGTAACAACTGTTGTGCATCGTCAACTGAATTGCTGTTGACGACGCACAAAAGTAGCAGCGACGAGTTTTGAGATCTGAAAATGGCCTACACTGGCTGAAACCGGCCATCTAAAATAAACAAACCGTGATGTAGGCTGAGTTATTTACAGTTTGCTTATAAAGATCACTGCGGGCCTCTCCACGACAGCATAATGTCGTCTTTTAGTAAACGTCATCGAGTTTTTACATTTTCTTAAATCCTGAACAGCCCAGCCAGGAGCGACAAAAGACTTCGCAGTACTTCTTAAACAAAACTGTAGCATTTTCTCAGGTGGCGGTACTGCGTAATTGATGACGACGTGTAGGAATGTCGGAAACGTGAACCATATCTCAATTCGCACTGTTAAGCACTGGTTTCCTTAAGGGAGCAGGTGTTCGAGCAGTTTGCCTCCTGGCACGCAACAGATTCCCCTAGGTCACTGTGACCCAAAAAATGACGGAATGGCGGTGTGTGTGTGACGCGTTAGCGGGGCGAGAGTGGCACACGGAGCCGCAAGTGGAGCGCCAACTTTCCTCGCCACGCCTACGGGCCGCGGTCCGCGCCCTAGTCTGCACTTTGCAAACTGCGCTGCCGAGGCACCCGCTACCAGTAACCTGCTGTGTGAAGCTGTGCTCATCGTCCGTTCATTCGACGGGTGTAACGCCAGTCTACACGCCTCGGAAAACCAGTTCGTAGCCGAGACTTAGACAGCACAGACATCAGTAACCGAAGCAGATTTCGTGTGAAAAATTTAAGTATTATTATTTAAGTTCGTCGTCGTTGGAGGCGGTCAGCTAGGTTTCGCTGGTAAACAGTATAGGTATAGTAGCAGGAGAGCACCGTCTATCCCGCGTAGGGGACGACTGCCACGCCCTTGTGACACAGCGTGGCCAATGTGGCGTCACCTAGAACTTGTGTGGCGGCCCTCGGCGAGAGACCACCACCAACTGTATATGTATTTATATGGAGTCCGCATCGATAGCGTTGCCGTATACTAAACTCCAGTCATCTGCCTCTGATGTCACGGCTATCAAATTCTGTTTCTTTGCTTATCCTGTATGTGGACCAGTCTATTCGGATGCGTGAGTGGGTTTGTATCCTGTCTTGCATTCAACGTGTAATTTGGTGAAGTTAAGCGGTATTAAATAATCATAAATAAACTGTGACAGTCTAGCATCCGATGTAAGTGTGTCCTAGAACTTATCGCTTCTTTCAACTCATCAGTGATTCGTGAAAAATTCCTAGCCGCACTGTTATTCGGAATCCAGATTAAACTGGAAGTCCCCCTATAGCTGGCGGAGTGTCTTCAAAGGTCGGAGGAAGGCGAAGGCGTACCACCTTCAGTATGACCATGCAAACTAAAGCACTGCGCTGTTGAAAGTAGCTATCGGTTCGAGGATAGCATTACTGATTTATACAGTGAGGGAGGAAAGGAAAGGAATCAAGATTTAGAATTTAGCGTCTCGTCGTCGACAAGACATTTATAGCTGGGGCGAAGCGCGGATTGGGGTTGAGCGGCTTCTAAATCACACTCGCGGATCTGGAGGCGAAATCGGTCGTGGTCTTCTCCAAAGATCCGTGCTTTAAGCAGTATAGAGAAAAACTGAATGTGGACGCTCACACGCGAGATTTCAACCACCGTTCTGCTGAATGTGAGTCCAGTCTCTTAACGACTGCGCCATATCGCTCAGCGATGGAAGAAAGTTGGAATTTAACTTTCCGTCTACATTGAAGTCACTGTAGACGAAGTACTGGCTCAGGCGAGGACTGAGAAGGACTCGTCCATGGCCATACTTAAGGAACTATCCATGAATTCTCAAGGAATGATTTAGGGAACCCGCTAAAAATATAAATTATGCTGGACAAACAGACCTCTCTTCCCAAATACGAATCCAGTGTCATAAGCAGTGCGGCAACTCCGTCATTCCTTTTCCCCCGTCCATATTCACCATATATTTTTCCTTTTCTTCCTTTTCCTACTATCGAATTCCAGTCCCTCATCACAATTAAATTTTCGTCTCCTTTAGCTATCTGAATAATTTCTTTTATCTCATCATACATTTCTTCAAACTCGTCCTCTGCGGATGTAGCTGGCATGTAAAGTTGTACAACTGTGGTAGGCACGGGCTTCATATTTATCTTGGCTACGCTATGCTGGTTATAGCCGGCCGAAGTGGCCGTGCGGTTAAAGGCGCTGCAGTCTGGAACCGCAAGACCGCTACGGTCGCGGGTTCGAATCCTGCCTCGGGCATGGATGTTTGTGATGTCCTTAGGTTAGTTAGGTTTAACTAGTTCTAAGTTCTAGGGGACTAATGACCTCAGAAGTTGAGTCCCATAGTGCTCAGAGCCAGAGCCTATGCTGGTTATAGTTGCTTACCGGCATTCCTGTTTGTTGTTCATTATTGAACCCACTTCTTCGTTACCCCTATTTAACTTTGTATTTATAATCCTGTATTCACCTGACAAGAAGTCCTGTTCCTCCTACCACTGGACTTCACACTATATCTACTTCAACCTATCCATTACTCTTTTTAAATTTTCTAACCTACCTGCCCGATTAAGGGATGTAACTTTCCACGCTCCGATCCGTAGAATGCCAATTTTGTTTCTCCTGATGACGACGTCATACAGAGTACTCTCCACCCGGAGATCCGAATAGGGGACTATTCTATGTCCGGACTATTTTACCGAAGAGAACGCCGTCATCATTTAACCATACAGTAGAGCTTCATGTGCTCGGGAAAAATTGTGGCTGTAGTTTCCCTTGCTTTCAGCCGCTCGCAGTACCAGCACAGCAAGGCCGTTTTGGTTGATGTTACAAGGCCAGATCAGTCAGTCATTCAGTTTGTTGCCCCTGCAACTGTGGGGCTGCAGCCCCTCTTCAGATGTTTGGTGTATTTTCTGCAAGTCGTCGACTGGTTGCATTCCCATTAATACATTTATACAACATGGCATTACAGAAACTTAAAATTAGAATGTAGAAACGGTGAGGCCGTTTTGCTTTTTAAAGATATTCCTGATTCGATTGCAGATTTTTACAAGGTACGGAAGAAAATTGTAAAAATAAGAGGTACACATTGACACTTAATCAACAAAGTATAAAACATTGTAAATTAATGTTTCTAATGACGATGGTAGTACCGATAGTGAATAAATAGTTATCTTGACGTAGCCCTTAGTTGGCCTGTAACGACCAAAAAGATACAGTTAATGGAAGTTGTTAGAGCGCCAAATAGACCCACGCGGAATGGTTACGATTTCCGGCAACAGCGATGCCGAGCCCCGTCGGTGAATTTGTTTTCGACGAAGCGTTACTCACCGTCAGAGCGGCTTTCCGTTTCGCCAGCGACCGTCACCGCGGTTGACCTAGTTGGGAGTGTAACCCGCCTGGGGTGGCGCTCAGCCTCCGTGCGCCGGCGTTGCGCCACCGGGCGCAATCCGCACGCGAGTTTCTTTCCCGAAACGTGCGGCGCCCCCATCCGTATGAAGCAACAGCGCGGCCCGCTTTTGCACAGATGTGGGTGAGAGAGCAGCGCGGCGTCTATTCCGGGAACAGCGTCGCATCACTTATACCTGTCGGGACGCGCGCTTGCCGGCGCACCCTGCAGCGGAATGCTGACGCCTGCGCAGTCAAGGGCAGCGGGCCAGTGATTCAACGCCGACACCAGCCTCCGCGCTGGACTCACCGCAGTGGCATTGTTCCCGCAGAAATACTACTGTGCTCACCCACGCGCGGCCCCACTGACATAACTGCGTCCCTGGCACTGTGCAACTCTCTCTCTCTCTCTCTCTCTCTCTTTGTGTTTCTCTTTCTCAACACGGAACACTGAATTCCTGTTTACAGCTCGTAGACGGGGTGTATAGCCATAGCTCACGTATTATTTTATTTATTTTGACGGGTTTCGCTCGGCAGGCGCGACAGCTTTTAACTGGCATTGAATATATGAGGGTGTTCAATTCTGGTGAACGAAACTAGTTAAAATAAATAAAACATTTACGACTTATGGCTACGTTCCGTAAATCAATTACAATGCTTGCTCTGACTCATGCGAATGAAGCCGCGTTTTCTAAGCATATAATAATTGTAAATTTAAATCTACCGATGTCATATGAAATTGATGGAAGTCAGCGACTATATTATAAATTTACGATAATTTTCTACTTCAGTCATTTTTTATTGATAATTATTACTACTACGCGTTTGGGCAGCATGTTTCGATCATCGAGCGTATTACAGTTACATGTGCATTAATCTGAAGTGTGATGAAGGTTATTTGTTGGGTGTGCCAGTTGAGATTATGTACCCAATTTTAACCCTGTACAGAAAGATTCATTTATTTACTGTATACCTCGGTTGAGTTGTATGTTTAAATAATTTTATTAACTTCTTTACCCACATTTTGGAGAAATATTTGTTGCCGCGCGGGATTAGCCGAGCGGTTAAGGCGCTGCAGTCATGGACTGTGCGGCTGGCCCCGGCGGAGGTTCGAGTCCTCCCTCGGGCATGGGTGTGTATGTTTGTCCTTAGGATAATTTAGGTTAAGTAGTGTGTAAGCTTAGGGACTGATGACCTTAGCAGTTAAGTCCCATAAGATTTCACACACACACACATTAAATATTTGTTTGGCACACGGAGTACAGTAATAAACACAGCATGATCACTTAACACTTTCACATTCAGATGTTTATTACTACTCTTTGTGTGCAAGACACGTAACTTTCCAGCAAAAAATTAAGTAAAAGCAATAATCAAATGATTTAAACATAAAACTCGCTTAAGGTACGTTATACACTAAAATTAATTAATGTTTCTGTACAGGGTTAAATTTCGGCACATAACTTCACTGGCACACGGGGCCAATAATCCTCATCATACTTCACGTTAATTTAATGCACATGTAAAAGTAATGACTCTGATGATGCCTGAAGGCTGCTGAAACGTATCATGCTAATAAAGTTTGTATAAATTGACTGATGCAGGGAAAACCATTTCATTAATATGCAACAGTGTTTCGTCCTCTGTTGCAAGTACTACCATTAATTACTTTCTGTACCTAGATTCCTCGTGAGATGTAGTCCCCGTTAGTGCATTAAGATGCTAGATAAGGAATGATACAGATTTCAGAAGGGTATTCCTGAGAGCAAGAGGGGAAGAAGTGTCTCTATAACAACATTTGCGCTAGACCTCTTGTGTTTCTCCCCTTTGTATGTTTGAAATATGCCATTCCCATACTTATTTCAGTTCTCTAAATTTCAAAGTATTTGCTCGAAATTCATTCCATGTGATTACGAACACTACAAAAGTGCAAATCTGGTAAGACGTTACGAAAGGGAATAGCTTGGTACGGCGTCATAGTGTATGGATTACATTGAAACCAGTGTGTGCAATGAAAGATTTTGTAACAACTTCGCAAGTACATTGCGCAAGGAGTTTTGGTATACTCCGCCTAACCCTGCATGGTTCCCAGGGATACACTGCCCGACGCCCACACTTAGCTTCTTGAAAGATTCGTTTCAGCGTCATAATACAGACATAGAGACAGCTGTTGTTCTGAAATAGATGAGTTCTGGGCCATATGTGCAAGTACCTTGTATTTTCCTTTCAGTTTGTGATGCGTACACTATACAGCAGTTTGTACAGATGTTTATCTGACGAGCAGTATACTCGTAATTTACCTATATGAGCTGATTGTGTACAGCAACAGGAAGGAGAACCATGAGAGTAGGAGGAAAGCCAAAAAGCGAATATAAGAACTCAAAGACAGAGATTTCCGTCCAAGTCAGTAAAAGTAAACTAGGAAACCTCAGTCAGACAACGACAGGGGAGTGAAACGACTGTTGCTCTGTTGCACATAGATTCTGACCTTTACTGCCACACGACATTCAGAGAAATTCTGCAAGTGCCGGCCGCGGTGGTCTCGCGGTTAAGGCGCTCAGTCCGGAACTGCGGGACTGCTACGGTCGCAGGTTCGAATCCTACCTCGGGCATGGATGTGTGTGATGTCCTTAGGTTAGTTAGGTTTAAGTAGTTCTAAGTTCTAGGGGACTGATGACCACAGTAGTTAAGTCCCATAGTGCTCAGAGCCATTTGAACCATTTGAACCAAATTCTGCAAACCTAAATCAGGATGATTGGTGGGTCGGGAATCTGAAAGCCTTCCGTATGAGAATCCATTCAACCACAGCGCTACCTCGCTCGTTACTAAATTTTACACCGGCCAGCCAGACTCCGGCTTTTATGTGTTTCACAAGAGTCATTTAGGTGATGCTATGCTGGTTTATCGCCCACAAGCAGTTAAACATGAACGCGCACAAAATAGAGTTTTCAAGATTCACAGGTTGATGGCATGTTTAATATTTATTCGTTACTGTAAGATATTGAGGCATAAGGAAATGCATCTGGCTACAGAAGCAAATAAAAGAATTGCACCCTGCAAAAAGAGGTAACGTTAAGAGGAAAATGGATAATTTATTTCCCATACAGGTAAAACGATTTACTTTTCTGCAACTCGTGTAAGCGGAAGGTCGATGGATATGCCGACTTCTGCTTCGTGTTGAATGAATCATCGGTTCTTTAGTAACTCACCGCCAAAAAAATGATCTTTTAGGAACACTGGAATATCGAATCTTTCGAAACTATTCAGTCCTGTCCGACAACAGTACCAAGTACACTGCGGCTTGCTAGTAACCTTCAGTATTCAGCATAATGTCCTGTTGTGACTGATGCAATATTTTAACTTGGCGGTGCCCCATAACCTTCCGAAATACATTGAGTGTCTCTTGGTAATTATGCAAACCCCAGTGGGCCTGAAGCTATACCCTACGTCGTAGTTCCAGAAATTAAACTCGTGAGTCTGCAGCGGATTGTGCGCTCGAAGACAGAAATTAATTCAGGGATCCTGTCCTGTGCATGCATCGAAGTCTCTGGAGATAGTCGATTAAGGTTGCGCAAATGTGGTATTACTACGGTGGATGCTCTTGCAGAGAAGGCGAGTTAGCGTGTGCTAGTTGCATCTACAGTAATTTTGAAAGTTCAGAATTAAAAAAAGGCGTTGTGTTCTGTGTGAGAATATGACTGGCACTTTGGGTGTTGAGTTAATGTGAGACTGTCATATCATAGAGTTACTTCTCTTTATGAGTGACATGTTTAGAGTGGAATATCTGGTTTGGCATTAACCAACAAAACAGTTATATATAGACATGCTCAGCTATAAAAGGAAACCTTGCTCCAGTCGTAATGCTTATTTGCTTTTTGATGTGTTGTTTTATTGCAGGAGCAAGGAAGTTAATGTTCCGTGGGCCAACGGCTATGGAACTGATCACGTTTGAAGATGCCCGCTTATGATAACAGGAGACTTTAACTCTCACGAAGGAAGGTGGAGCTCATATCCACCTAAATGCGACGGAGACCAGTAAAACGTTGATTTGATTAGAGTTAAATACTCGTAGCCCGAACCGCCCACGTCTCATTTTTGTGACGTAATAAAAGTAGTGCCGGAATAGGTTATAATGTAAACGACCACTTTATTGCTCGAAGAAAGAGAGTCAATTTCTTGTACCTTTCGTATTGAGCCTCTTGTATGATTTCCCAGAACTGGATGAAGTTACCTGCCCGCTGGATGACATAGGGTGCAGTCAGAGCAGAAAACTTTTGTCCTCAGACAGGAAGACGGACGAGCTTGAAGATGGTCTCATCCTGATTCCGGGTCTGTGAGCCACAATCATTAAGAGGCGATTCCCAGTCTCGAGTTTCGGCTTGGTCGCAGTCAGGGCTCGCAGCTGCACCTGGCGTAGCTCGGTGTGTCGCTTAGTCGCTTCACGCCTACACGCACGCCCACCTATTCAGCCGGATTACGACCCAGCCTTGCGTTACAGCATAACTCAGGACTTGGCTCGGTGCACAGCTGCTTCCTAGCAAGTCTCCGCTGTCGGGCACGTGGCGACGTTTACGCAGCTAGATGCTTCTGCTATTTATTCGTACTTGGCATACTCAGCACGAGACCTAACTGTGGAGGCGAACATGAAAGTAGTGAAAATGGCAAAAACGCAACAGTAACATGGAACATCCACTAAAGATTGAGGCAAGTCTTATACACTAACGGCAAATAGACTTTGGAGCCACATTTGTTGTGAGCAGCTCCTAAATGTGATGCATGCTCACTAGCGACTGACAAGCTGTCTGTATCACCCTCATACCCCCAATCCTTTTCTAACATTATCGTATACCGACCTTTCATACCGACCACCTAAACCTCGTAAATGTTTTGAAGTACCTTGACTCGTGACACCATTATTCCCACATACCTATGATGTACGATGAAAGTACTCAGGAGATGGGCGTAGGGGAGGCACTGTAGAGATCTATACCATGTGTGAGATTCAGAATTTTGGGGCGATAGTTGTAGAGAATAGATATTTCAAAGTGCAGGGTGGGGAAAATATAACTTGTCTGGAGAGAATTTCGTGCACTTTAAGAGAGGCAAATCAATTTGCATTACACGGCTGGAGTTGAGGCTGTCGAAGATCCCCGACAGCTTGCAGCGCTGAGACGTTACCGTAGGGACATTTACAAAATAGCATTATGTTATTGGTTTAGGTAGTCCGACGAAGTTGCCGCGCCAAGCTCACTGCAACTGCCGGGGACCAACTTACGCCGACTCAACTTAGGGCGCAAAGTATTTAAGTTGGATTGCCTATCTAAGGTGCCTTAAGTACTCACCTGTCCACTCTTGTATTTTGCTCATCCTGTACCTGTTATGAGTTAAATGTTGACGAAATTTAAGAAAAATAAAAAGCCGCACGCATCAAACGCAGTGCGATGCGCAGATTTGGAAGGGCTATTGCCCGAGGGATATTTTGGTAACCAAAAGAAGGAAAAACGATGTCAGTGAGTTCAACAGTTTTAGAGATATGATGTGATAAGTTTAAACCTTTTTTTCTGATGAGAAAACCAACGTTACTGTGGTCTTAATTTTTTGACATGCTTAGAGAAACTACAGAGGATTATTCCGTATAAGATTTCAGATTTTTACGCGACTTTTTTAGGAGATAGAGACTAAAGTGATTCTCTAACGCCACCGAGAGCGACTGCGTGCAGGAGTACTTTTTGCGACAACGTAGAAACTATAGGTCCTAGACATCAGCTGCCATCTAATTTAATAAAAGACAGTTTTACATAAATCACCAAAAAACCAACGTATAACTTTATTTCACCGCAACTGGTTTGGTCTATTTCGTCATCGTTATGCAGACTTTAAAGCTTAAAGTAGAAATACATATCATTTTAAGGGCAAAAGTCTGCTTGGAGACGACGCAGATTTTTGGAAAAAATGGTTCAAATGGCTCTGAGCTCTATGGGACTTAACATCTGAGGTCATCAGTCCCCTAGAAGTTAGAACTACTTAAAACTAACCAACCTAAGGACATCACACACATCCATGCCCGAGGCAGGATTCGAATATGCGACCGTAGCGGTCGCGCGGTTCCAGACAGAAGCACCTAGAACCACAACGGCCGGCAGCTTTTTGGACTTAAATGTAAAAGTGACTACTACACGATTTCGTCCTCTCCTCCCAGAACACGCATATCATCTCCTGTCGTTATTCTTGAGAGAAGGTGAACACAACATCACCAGTATCAACGAAAATATCAGTAATAAGAACACCAGCCGCAACCGCTCCTCACATCAAAGTCGTTCGTCACGCATCTCACGTTCTTAATTACTCAAACCTCTTTTATTTTCTTGCCTGTCTTGTGCGTGTACTCGTATACGTACTACGTCTGAAGACCAGGAACTTGACCTGCTTGTACTTGGTAGCCTGCCAGCGGAAGTGACAAATACATGAGCAATCCGAAAATAGCTGAAATACAATGCTCGAAACTGCAAATTATTTCTCTGGTTTCCAAATTCTTAGAGTGTTAACGCAAATTACGTCTAAAGAGACCCATTCTCCTCGATCGTCGTGGCGCCGCCCACACGGTTAAGCGAACATATCCTGTCATAAAGATTTATTGAAATACCAGCAACCAGTCACATGTGTTGAATGAGCTTGATTTCGCGGAAACATTTTTTGGTCATCGACCGGTGGCATAGTTATGACAAGGAAGTGTCGTGACGGATATTTCATACCTCGATTAAAGCACTCGCTCGATCAGCCTATCGATACGAAGCGTTTGTAGGTAAATTTGTGATGAGGATGGACCTGTCTGAGGATATTAAGCGAAAATGGCGTTAAATTAACTTCTCATAATTTAGCACGATCATCGATTATTTATCACGTTGGTGCTAAAGAAACAAATCGCTCGACTCATGTACAGAGTATAAACGACAGTGTAAAACAATTAGTGCAAGCATCACCGAACACACTTTCAGTTAAGTTATGGTATTCCATTGACTACAGTGGACAAAATATTGTTATTCACCTGCACGTTTGACACGGAAGTTCACTGCGTATTGTTTCTTGGTACCTCGGTAACTGCCTACAAGCCGGCCGCGGTGGTCTAGCGGTTCTGGCGCTGCAGTCCGGAACCGCGGGACTGCTACGGTCGCAGGTTCGAATCCTGCCGCGGGCATGGGTGTGTGTGATGTCCTTAGGTTAGTTAGGTTTAAGTAGTTCTAAGTTCTAGGGGACTTATGACCTAAGATGTTGAGTCCCATAGTGCTCAGAGCCATTTTGAACTGCCTACAAACCAAAAGTCACGAAACGGACATCGATCGGAAGTTTGTTTAAAATACGTGTAGGGCTCTTTGAATTGCACAGCGTCGTAAAAAAAGGTATATGGTTATTGTGCTTGGATCTAATGTGGGTCGTCAAATGCAACCTGAAACAGTTTCTACTACGAATGGGGCGTTCAGTAAGTAATGAAACACTTCTTTTTTTTTTTTTTTTTACTGAAAGCAGGTTGGTTTTATACAGGATTTCAGTACACCATATTATTCCCCAGTGTTTTGACTACAAAACTCTGTTTATCAACATAATCTCCGTACAGTACGACGGTCTTACGCCACTTTACTGGAAGGGCCTGTCTGCCCGCATGGTAGCACTCTACTGGTAGACGTCGTGCTGCATCAGTAGCCTCCCCACCATCCACGTCCTGCTTCCCGCAGAGTGCATCCTTCATTGGGCCAAACAGATGGAAGTCGGGGAAGTGCGAGATGTGGGCCGTAGGGTGGATGAGGAAGGACAGCACAATGAAGTTTTGCGAGCTCCTCTGTGGTGCGCTGACTTGTGTGAGATCTTGCTTTGTCCAGTAGATCAGCGAGGTGTCTGTGATCCGTCGCAGACCTCGAATGAGAGTGTTGCTTGCGCGACCTTGTTGCAATGATGAACAGGCACCTCGTCCAACGACTCTCCGTAGTTTTGTTCACAGACAGCTCTCCGTACACATTCTGCAAATGCCTATATCTGCGGTACTCTGGTTTTCCGTCAAAAGAAACAGAATGACAGATCTCTGCTTGAACGCGCCTCCGTTACAAGCGACATTTGAAGGCTACATACACTCCTGGAAATTGAAATAAGAACACCGTGAATTCATTGTCCCAGGAAGGGGAAACTTTATTGACACATTCCTGGGGTCAGATACATCACATGATCACACTGACAGAACCACAGGCACATAGACACAGGCAACAGAGCATGCACAATGTCGGCACTAGTACAGTGTATATCCACCTTTCGCAGCAATGCAGGCTGCTATTCTCCCATGGAGACGATCGTAGAGATGCTGGATGTAATCCTGTGGAACGGCTTGCCATGCCATTTCCACCTGGCGCCTCAGTTGGACCAGCGTTCGTGCTGGATGTGCAGACCGCGTGAGACGACGCTTCATCCAGTCCCAAACATGCTCAATGGGGGACAGATCCGGAGATCTTGCTGGCCAGGGTAGTTGACTTACACCTTCTAGAGCACGTTGGGTGGCACGGGATACATGCGGACGTGCATTGTCCTGTTGGAACAGCAAGTTCCCTTGCCGGTGTAGGAATGGTAGAACGATGGGTTCGATGACGGTTTGGATGTACCGTGCACTATTCAGTGTCCCCTCGACGATCACCAGTGGTGTACGGCCAGTGTAGGAGATCGCTCCCCACACCATGATGCCGGGTGTTGGCCCTGTGTGCCTCGGTCGTATGCAGTCCTGATTGTGGCGCTCACCTGCACGGCGCCAAACACGCATACGACCATCATTGGCACCAAGGCAGAAGCGACTCTCATCGCTGAAGACGACACGTCTCCATTCGTCCCTCCATTCACGCCTGTCGCGACACCACTGGAGGCGGGCTGCACGATGTTGGGGCGTGAGCGGAAGACGGCCTAACGGTGTGCGGGACCGTAGCCCAGCTTCATGGAGACGGTTGCGAATGGTCCTCGCCGATACCCCAGGAGCAACAGTGTCCCGAATTTGCTGGGAAGTGGCGGTGCGGTCCCCTACGGCACTGCGTAGGATCCTACGGTCTTGGCGTGCATCCGTGCGTCGCTGCGGTCCGGTCCCAGGTCGACGGGCACGTGCACCTTCCGCCGACCACTGGCGACAACATCGATGTACTGTGGAGACCTCACGCCCCACGTGTTGAGCAATTCGGCGGTACGTCCACCCGGCCTCCCGCATGCCCACTATACGCCCTCGCTCAAAGTCCGTCAACTGCACATACGGTTCACGTCCACGCTGTCGCGGCGTGCTACCAGTGTTAAAGACTGCGATGGAGCTCCGTATGCCACGGCAAACTGGCTGACACTGACGGCGGCGGTGCACAAATGCTGCGCAGCTAGCGCCATTCGACGGCCAACACCGCGGTTCCTGGTGTGTCCGCTGTGCCGTGCGTGTGATCATTGCTTGTACAGCCCTCTCGCAGTGTCCGGAGCAAGTATGGTGGGTCTGACACACCGGTGTCAATGTGTTCTTTTTTCCATTTCCAGGAGTGTATATCGTCGCCACATATCGGAATTTCACGAAACAAAGGATAGGGGCTGAAGCGGAAATATTCTACGATTTTCCACAGCAAATTCTGCATTTTTTCAGCCGAAATGGTCGAGAAAAAAAGTGTTGCGTTGCTTAGTAAACACCCCTCGTATTAACAAAGTCGTCACGTTATCACTACCCGACTTACTTTGCTTTTCCTTACACCAAGTTTACGCCTGCAATGGCGGTCACCGTGGCCACGGAAGGATAGTTGCGTTGCCGCGGAGTTTTGCAAGAGGCGGCGGTCGCTGGCGGAGGGTTCAATGCCACGGAAACAGCGAACGTGAGCGCGCTCCTCGAGTACGGCGCGCCCACGGTCTGCGCATGCGCGCTGCGTCGAGGACACAGTGACCCAGCCAGCCAGCTTGGCCGGCGTCCACCGCGCAACTCTGCGGCGCTCTTCCAGCCAGACACGCTGTGCTCCACAACTTAATGCGAATAAGCGTCTCTCCAGCAGAAAGTATTCACCATTTCCACAAGCCACTGCCAAGAGTAGGGCGTCCGAAAGCCTGACGTACCTAAACAAGGGAATATTTAATACAGTTGGCAATGTATGAACTCGTTTCCACATTTTTGGCGATCGAGTTACGTCAAGACGAGTGACTGTAGACGGTAAGAGGCTTTATAGAATAATTTGCGGATGAGAATAAAACCAAACCGAGAATGTATGCTGATAACTGAAATGACTCACGTACGCCTCTTATTTCTTACTGTATGATAACTGACCACCTCTATGACTGCAGCCGGCCGGAGTGGCCGTGCGGTTCTGGGCGCTACAGTCTGGAACCGGGCGACCGCTACGGTCGTAGGTTCAAATCCTGCCTCGGGCATGGATGTGTGTGATGTCCTTAGGTTAGTTAGGTTTAATTAGTTCTAAGTTCTAGGCGACTGATTACCTCAGAAGTTAAGTCGCATAGTGCTCAGAGCCATTTTTTATGACTGCAGAATTAATTATTTCTCATTGCAAGACTGTGCAGAAAAAAATTGAAAAATATGAATATGTACTTGACTAAATAGTTGTCTTTAGTTATCAGTAGCATGCCTAAACCAATACTATTTCAGTTTCACCTGTGCCAGACTTTCCATAATCATCGTAGAAGTTAGCAAATTACAAGACCTGGTACCCTCAGTTAACTACATTGGCCGCCCTATCTGGAGCCTCATACTGAAAGATGAAAAAGCTGTGAGTAGCTGAAAGTACCTTAATAGATCAAGATATAAAGCTGGGAGATCCAAGATTAACATCGAGGAATGATTTTCCTTTGCTGATCAATTTTTCGCACAGAGCGCCTACTTATGACAACACTAAAAAGACGTTATTTTGATAAATAATGATGTAATGTTATCTAAGAAACACATCTTGTCCGCAGTAGTGTCATTTTTCAAATTACCACTTCAGCATAATTTATGCATTTGTACAATGATGAGCCAAAACATTATGACCACCTGCTTAGTAGCTTGTTTGCCCATCTTTGGAATGAAATACTACACTGATTCTGCGTATCAAGGATCCGACAGTCTGTCGGTATGTTTGAGGAGATATGTGGCATTAGACGTCTACGCACAGTATTATTTATGTAATTCACATAAATAACGGGTCGCTGATTTGCGTTCACGGTGAAGGACCCCGATAGCGACCCAGATGGGTTTCATAGGGTCTTCATACCAGTACACGTACATCCGTTCGATACAATTTGAAACGAGACTCGTCCGACCGGGCAACATGTTTCCACTCATAGACAGTCCAATGTCGGTGTTGACGGGCTCAGGAGAGGCGCAAAGCTTTGTGTCGTGCAGTCATCAAGGGTACACTAGTGGGCCTTCGGCTCCGAAAGTCCATATCAATGATGTTTCCTTGAATGATTCGTACGGTGACTCGTGGTGATGGCCCAGCAATGAAATCTGCAGCAAATTGCGGAAGGGTTGCACTTCTATCGCGGTGAACGATTATCTTCAGTCGTCGTTGATCCCGTTCTTGCAGGATCGGAGATTGATGTTTTACCGGATTCCTGATATTCTCTGTACACTCGTGAAATGGTCGTAAGGGAAAATCGCCATTTCATCGCTACCTCGGAGATGCTGTGTCACATTGCTCGTTCGCCGACTATAATACCAAGTTCAAACTCACTTAAATCTTGATAACCTGCCACTGTAGCAAAAGTAACCAATCTAACAACTGCGCCAGACAATTGGCTTATACAGGAGTTGCCGACCGCAGAGCCGTATTCTGCCTATACCAGTTTCTTTGGCGCTTCAGTAAGCTTCGTAAGCTGTGGAGCCCATGATCTGAATGTAAAATACGACTTATATCTTGATCGTAAATTGTTATTAAATGGCTCTGAGCACTATGGGACTCAACTGCTGAGGTTATTAGTCCCCTAGAACTTAGAACTAGTTAAACCTAACTAACCTAAGGACATCACAAACATCCATGCCCGAGGCAGGATTCGAACCTGCGACCGTAGCGGTCTTGCGGTTCCAGACTGCAGCGCCTTTAACCGCACGGCCACTTCGGCCGGCAAATTGTTATTAAGATTATCACTTTCGATAGTTAAGCGTTCTTCAGTTACAAGAAAGTCTTACTGACGACAGGTTACACTTCCCAAGTAGTGCATACATGTTCAAGACACACCACTTGGTAGGCTGTGTTATGTATTGTAACTAGTTTGAGTACTCGAAGATGATTTTTTTCTCAGTTTGAATTATAATTTCCGTTCAGAACGAAGAAGATGTATATTTCGCTTTATTTTGGCCACCCTTCGTGTAAATTATGTTGCTCGTCATAGGTAAGTGACTGTTAGCAGTTTAGCATCATATTTGCTCATAAAATGCCACTGCCTACGTTGGATATTTATACCGTTAAATTTCAATGTAGTATTTGGATTTTAGTTCAGTTTGTTAGTACATCAAGGCAGATCACGGGTTTCTGAAGAAATGACAAAAATTACTTTCTTATCCGGTATTGGATAATATACGCGCATGAGAGATCGTTATCTAAGAACGTACCGTTAGATGACTTTCATATGCAAACGGGGTGAGTAAATTTTGTGATAAGTTGCAACCGAAATAAGAAAAAAGTTCCGTTTTTGTAGAATACACCACGCTCACGCCTAGGGAATTGGTGACGAATTTAGAAAATTATGGTCGCCTTCCTGAAATGCGATAACGGGAGCAGCACGGATGGACTGACTTTGGCAGGGAATATGTGTTGTGGAAAAATACTTACATGTGCAGGAGGTTTATTAACTTAAAAAACGTTTGTAGTTTACAGTCAGAGAGATATTGGGGTGGTTCGTGTGTGTACACAGCTGGTCTCAATAAAATACACGTGCCAAAAGCGGCACCCTGACCGGCTTGTTTATGTCTCAGAGCTCCGAGCACGGCTGCGGCACCGTTGTGTGCTAACTGCTTTGTCTGCTTTCCCTGACGACTTTCCCTTCGTTCAGCTGTCGAGGAGTTCCTTTCAGAGCTATTTGAACCTATTTCTCCCCACTTCCTCTTATACAGGATCAATTTTGCTTCTCTCTCTCTCTCTCTCTCTCTCTCCTCCTCCTCCTCCTCCTCCTCCTCCTCCTCCTCCCCATTTAATGATGAAAGGAAAAAAAAAAGTTTATGGCTTACTATATCGTCGCACTTCATACAGTAAAACTGCCGCATCAAGCAGTTAATTTTTAATTTATAACGTCGTTACTACTAACTGTATTCGCGACGCATTTTGCACACAGTATTCATATACACCACTGAATTTACCTGCAAAATTATATCACTGTACGACACATAATTCAGGAGATGTGACGTTATAAATGTTGAACTGCGTCGAATCGAAAATGCAGGCCAAAATTCAACAGGATTACATTTGAACTATGTGTACAAATATGTGTGAAATATGTAAATTGCACGTGAAATATATGTGACATGTGCGTACACGGGCAAAGGCACGTGGGAAAAAAGCTCCTCCTAAATTCCTGTATCGATTTGACCCAAATTTGCTGCACTATCTGGAAAGAAATACTGTCGCATAAGAATCAACAACCTCCTCTTGGGGTAGGTGTGATACCGTGATGAGAGAAAGCGGGAGAACGGGGTGTACAGAGGGACAGAAAGGGGAAGACGGAGATGGACACAAACGAGGCGAGGAGCAAATGGACAGAGAGAGGAGTAGGGGGAAATGTACAGAAATGGAAGAGGAGGACCTGGAGAGAGAGAGAGAGAGAGAGAGAGAGAGAGAGAGAGAGAGAGAGGGGGGAAGGGGGTAGGGGGGGGGAGGAGAGGAGATGGACTAATAGAAGACTGGAATAAATGCATATCCGGACTATGCCGAATCGTGAGCTAGTCTGTGTGAATAAAATGCAGATTGGGAGCTGTGAATCTTGAACGGTCCATATCTCTTCAGGTATTGTTTTTCGGATACACTATTATATGAACTTCGTATCTAATTTTAAGCAGGAATATGCAATAGGTTTTTTCTTTTTTAAAAACACGCTGTATAATCTCCGACGCAGGCTTTTCGCCAGTGCGCCACCGGCAATGCAGTGTGAACCTTTTGCCAAAGCCTGTCCCTCGTACTGGCGACACGTCAGAAAGTCATGTAACGAACGTCGGTCGACGATCTCGAGAGGGAAACCAACAGCCATTATGTGAGCTGAGTATTTGTTCCAGCTTCATAATTAGTCCGTTGGCCTTAATGCCAGTGTTACCGTTGTGGTGATTGCGCTGACGCAACGCGTTGCAGAAGCATGCGTGCAGGAGGAGGCTGTGCATAATGCTGTGCGCGGCGAGGCGAGGCGCGGCCGGCGAGATCAGGTGAGCCGCGGCCTCGGTAACCCAGTGAGGCCGGGCTGCATGCAGGTAGGAGGAATGCACCCGGCGCGGCCGACGGGTTTTTTGTGGCCGCTATTGAAATGTTGCCCCCCTGGCCGCCCCGCCCGGGCCCAGCGCCGGGTGGGGACCGCCGACAGATCTAAATTTATGCTGATCGCCCCGGACGCCTACCTGCTCCCCTCGCGCCCAGCTTTGTAGGAAGAGGGCGCCTCTGCCGGACAGTGGACGTCCTCTCCGTGCTGCTGCTGCTGCTGCTGCTGCTGCTGCCGGCTCGCCCCGGGCACTGCGTCCCGAGGGAGCAATTTACCTGCCATCTGCGCTCCGTTCTCACAGCAGCCCAGCAGCCTCTGGTGGATAGCCCGTTAGTCTCCCACGTGCAGATCCGTGCACTCGCTAAATTCGGACCAGTGGAACAGAATTTCTTTTTGTGTCTATGCATATGAACGCTGTGGAGACAGCTTACCAGCCACAGATCCAGGAGACGGGTTCTGGGATGGTGGGGGAATTAACTTGCTTCTCTCCCCTAATACATAGCCCGACAAGAAAAGAGAAGATCCCAGAGGACATGGTCGGGTGTCAGTGTAACTTCGTACACGTAAACACACCATACACACCACCAGTGGCATTGTAATCATCTGGGACAGGTAGAATGGCCTCCAGACTGCACTAGCGTTGTTCGTGTTTAGAGTTGTTCATGCCCCTTGTATACCCTACCAGGGCGGTACAGCGTCATACGTTGAATTACCACTGTGACGAGCTCGGAGATGCCGTGTACACGTATGGGACCGCGTTATCGGCACCTGATAAGGTTCTAAAGGAGTCTTATTGAGCGTCTCCATGTGGCCGGCTGTTCGAATCGTGCAGTATTCAAGTTTTTGGTGCATTCGGACGTGGCAGTGGTCCAATATTTGACTGTATGGGAACGTGAGGGGAGGCGTCCAGTCGTCAAGGTTCCGGTCGAGCAGAACTGACCACCACAGGGGATGACCGCCGTTATTGTGCACCAAGTGCCGCGCGACATTAGCCGAGCGGTCTAGGGCGCTGCAGTCACGGACTGTGCGGCTAGTCCTGGCGGAGGTTCGAGTCCTCCCTCGGGCATGGATGTGTGTGTGTTTGTCCTTAGGATAATTTAGGTTAAGTAGTGTGTAAGCTTACGGACTGGTGACCTTAGCAGTTAAGTCCCGTAAGATTTCACACACATTTGAACATTATTTTTGTGTCCACCGAGTACATCACAACCCCGTGATATTTGCGCCTGCCACCAGAGAGCAAGTAATGGACTCCCTGCCGCATTCTGTCACCCAGCGGTATTGGTCGGATACTAGCAGCGGCCAGACTCGTCTCAAGCGTAGGCTGGCGGTAGCGCAATTCACAAACGGTTTGCATTTAGGGAAGCGTGGACTGCTCATGAATGGCGCCGCCATGTGTTGACCTAAGAATCACGGTCTTTTTCTACCACGGATGACCATCGTCCTCGAGCCTGGCGGCGACTTAGGGAGAGGTCCAATTCTTTCAGCGTTTTCGAGAGGCACAGCGCTTTTACCGCTAGCATCCTGGCATGGGGAGCTATCGGGTATGAATTCAGATCACGGCTGGTAGAGATGAGAGAACAGTGATGGTAAAATGGTACGTCACGGATGTCTTGCTTCCTCGTTTATTATGTCTCGTGCGACAGTTCCGTGGTGCCACTTTGTAACTGGACAATGCTCATCCACAAATGGCACACGTCTCTGTGAACTGCTTGCATGATGTTGAGCGACTCCTGTGAGCAGCAAGATCCCCAGATCTTCGCCTGATAGAACATGTGTGCGACCAGCTCGATACTCAACTGCGTCCCAGTGCCGGTATCGATGATATTGAGGTCCAGCCGCAACAGTTGTGGGCCAGCTTCCTTAGGAGAGGATTCTACCTGCCCTGTGACAGCCTTTCCAAGCGAATCAGTTCATGCGTTCAGGTCATAGGGAGTGGAACATGATGCTGATAAGTGGGCTCATAGTATCAACTTCTAAAATTTGACTATTTTGTAATGACTGGCGTATCATCATATACCCTCCTCCCCTGCTAGGGCCTTGTAATTTTCTAGAATTCCTTGCTACTCGTAAAATCTTTCCGTGCTACATTTTTCCCCAAGACTTGTCTACGAATGTTGGAAACCCATATGTGCAAAAATATAGGCAATTTTTATTAAAATGTTGCTGGTGGTGAGGGGGGGGGGAGGTGCTTATGACTTCGAAGGCCCTTTCCCCTTTTCGATTCGTACCTGCTGCTTACAAAAGAAGAAACTCTTAACATATGGTTACAGTGCGAAGTACCCTATACCACGCACTTCATAGCACTTTGCAGAGTTTGTATGTAGTTGTATAAGTACTCCTGCTCAGCCCTAAATACTGTTGTCTCACTAAACAATTGGCACAAGAACATGGTACCGGTTTAAGTAGTAATTAGTAATTCGGCGACGTTCTTGTATCCAAGTTCGGAAGATTGCTTGAGCAGAATCGCGCAAAGCTGTATAGTTTTAAAAGACCGATCTAGACTGAAAGTTACATTAACTAGTACCAGTGATCGCGAACTCGTATAACTTATTGACAAAAGTACAAATTTAGGCAAAACTCGCCAGCGCGAAATCGAAGCAGCTGTCTCGTAAGATGGGGAAGAGCGCCAGTGGGCAACGCGTACGTAGCTGCAACCGCATCGCTTCAGTCGTAAGGCGAAGCTCACTTCGGAATGCGTACAGAAGTCTCCTCCGTCAGAGTCTTCCTTTTTTTTCTTTTCCTTGCCGGCCAGTCGGTAATTATGCAGCTCCCTAGAGGTGGAGGCGATTATCCCTAATTTAAATTTCATGATCGGCCCTGTTATCACCACCTCGGCGAGCCATACAAGGAGTAGGAGGGAGGATGGGCGAAAGGGTAGGAGATCCGTGGGTAGCCGGCGCGCGGGCTCGGTAATGAACAGAAGGGAAAAGCCACTTCATTTGGACCGTCGTGCACCAGCGCATGAATTGCTCTCCCTTTTCCTAATGAGATACAGACAAGAATAAATGCATGTGTGCCTCTGCGAGGAGAAGGGGGCCGGGGGAGGGGGGGGGGAGAGAAAATGAAAACTACGTGTGTGGGAGGTGACCGGGAGGCCCAATCAGTACTTTGCCAGACATTATCTTGCCCTCAAAGTGTGACCATTTACGTTCAGCAAAAATTTTCCCACTAATTTCAACAGACGTGTACAAAGATAAAGTAGGAATGGGAGAGGTGGGGGGGGGGGGGATAAGAAGAGTAAAACAGCTGTTTCACAGAGATTAAAATTTATTTGTTTCCGGTATTTATGAAATGGCAACGTTTATAAACTTCTGGAATGCCATTGTGATGTAGATGAACTAATGCTGTAACTGTGCGATTGCCATCAGAGGTGAATGACGAGTACAGTGCTAAGTGAAGCCGAAGACTAACGGAGATGGTGTTACGGAACGACTGATGGTTCATAGTAACCAGTACACCTTATATTTCGGAGAACTTAACGTAATTAAGCCAATATGTGACTTCTTTAATGCTCGTCGTGCTTTTTTTTGTAAGATTATTCCTTCCTGTTCAACGGTAGCCTCGGACCGCCGTGTCAGTCCCAGCCGATACGCGTCACTGTATGCGCAAGTGGACGGGGATGTGGTCAGCACATCGCACTTCAGTTCATCGTCAGCTTTCGTGACCGGAGTCGCAATTTTTCAATCAAGTAACTCCTCAGCTGGCCTCACAAGGGCTGTGAATCAGTCGGTACTGTTGGGCTTTCGGAGGCCTGTTCGGACGAAGTTTGTTTGTTTTATTCCTCCCCACATCAGTGAATATCTTTCGTAAGTATTGCAGATACCTCGCGTACGTACGGAGATATATGAACGCCAGATGTAGTTTCTTCTAGCTTTACTAGGCAGAAGGGAATTTCCAATTTCTCGATGGCCATTTTATTTTCTGAATTATATCCGTGACAGACACAGTCGCCCAACATCACATCGTGTTCGTAGTTACACAGAGTAATCCGGCCTTCAGAAAGATTAAGTGTTACACTGTCTAAATACTTATGACACGGATGGACAACAGTCCCTGAAACCTGTAACCTTGAGATAGTAAATCAGCGCAACTCACTCCATACTGAAGAGTATCTTCAGTTTCAAAGCATCTGAGATGCGGCGTTAGAAAATAATTCTGAAAAGGAAGTGGGCTGATAAGAAATGAGATTCTTTGCAAAATCGGTGAGGAGAGAAATATGTGGGGAAAATAAAGAGAAGAAGGGACAGGATGATGATACATCCGTGGTACTACAGAGGGAGAATATAAAAGCTTGTCGAGAAGTAGTTTCGGACCCCCTTTGTGTGTGTGTGTGTGTGTGTGTGTGTGTGTGTGTGTGTGAGAGAGAGAGAGAGAGAGAGAGAGAGAGAGAGAGAGAGAGAGAGAGAGAGAGAGAGTCAGAGAGCGGGTGGACATTATAAAGTGACTGTGTAACTTGAAACACGTGCTAAACTTGCTGTACGTTATTTTAATAATGTACGAAGAGAAAGTAATTACATAAGCAAAAATGGAGTACACTGTTGCCCGCAGGAAGGCTTGAACTCCGCTAACAGATGGTAGAAGGAATATTAGGGCTGAATGACCCGTCAGTGACATGAAGTCCTAAGGCTGGAAAATTTTAGCGAAATGCAGGAAGGCCTGCAGAGAACCGACCCTCGCGTGTAATGTTTTGCGCACAAATAGGCGGAAAGACCCAATACTGTACGATTATGCGATTGCAGAACAATCACTGAAAGCTTTCACGTCCATAAAATATCTAGGAAAAGCGTACGGGGCGATTTAAAGTCGAACGAACACAGAAAACTTATGGCAGGTAAGGCGGATGGCAGACTGAGATTCATTGGAGGAATTCTCAGGAAGCGCTCTCCATCTACAAAAGAGGTAGCGTACAAAACCCTCGTTTGACCGATACTTAAATGTTGCTGGTCAGTCTGCGCTCCATTCCACACAGGACTGATGGAAAAAATAGAGAAGATCCAAAGAAGAGAAGCCCGTTTCGTCACGGGCCCACTTAGTAAGCGCGAAATCATCAAGGACATGCTCAGCCAACTCCAGTGCCAGACGTTGCAAAACGAGCCGTTCTGCATCACCGTCTGGTTTATTGTTGAAATTCCGAGAGCGTACGTACCTAGAAGAGTCAGTCAATGTATTACCTCTTCCTAAGTATATCTCGGAAAAAGACCATGAAGATAAAAGAGCACACGCAGAGGCTTAGCAGCAATCATCATTCCCGCGAGCCATTCGCAACTGAAACAAAGGCGGAAGTCATAGTGGCACACAAAGTGCACTCCGCCACACACCGTAAGGTAGTTTGATGTAGTATATCTACAGTTTTAGATTGGGGGGGGGGGTGAGAGGGGGGGAGGAGAAGGAGGAGGAGGGCGGCGGGAAGTATTAAGTGATCTCTTGAAAGGAACATTCGCCTTTAGTTTGAATGGTTTGACCAACATATATAAATCCCACTGCATCTCAGTGTGTTTTAGTGAGTTTCTGTAAGCACCACCTCACTCGATAGGCGGAAGCGGTTTAACTGAAGGATATTAGGGTTTATCGTCCCGTCGATGGCGAGCTCGTTATCGACAGAGCGCAATCTCTGATTGGAGAAGGGAACTGGACATGCCCTCTCAAACGGACGATGTCGGACCGACAGCGATTTCAATCACCCCCCACCTGAATACCCGAAAGAAATGCGTATCTGACGCGAGGTGCTCAGTTACCTGAAACCGAGGCACTCATTGAAAGCGTCGCAAAGTGTTTTAAGCTCGAAACTTTTGATTGCATTGTCGAGAAGCCTGTTAGCTGCCTTGATGGCGTGATGCATAACAGTGTCTTCGTCACGCGTCTTCGGCGTCCTCGTTATCTTCTCGCTTAAATGGAACTAGCGTAATCTCTGTACCTGCGGCACCGGCAAGCTGCATTCCGACTAATTGCCGCTTCTCAGCTAAAAAGGAACGGATTCCGGGAAGGGTTCGGCGCGCGATCCACACTGCTGTATCAATTAAGGGCAGGTCGGCTGGCCGCATTGCTAGTAATGGGGCTATTTATACTGCGCAACACCAGGTGACAGGGACAGAGCGGCCATAAGTCGCTGCTTGGAAGGGTGAGGGACTCTTTGTACGTCATTATGGACCGCAGCAGGTACACGGGTACAGAGCGGCTAGCTTAGAAAAAAAAAAAGACTTGCACAGTCGCTGGCGGCACCTGTATTCGCCGCAAAATGATTTTAAGTCCCAAAATCTGGCAAACAGGTTAGTGCCGTTTTCAGCTGTGATGATATCCAATATGGAAAAAATATCGCCAAGGAGCGAAAATTGGTAATTGATTGTGAATAATAAAAAGTGCGCTGTCATTCACGTGAGTACCAAAATTAATTCTGCTACATTTCTCTTACACTGTAGATTATACACCTTTAAAGCTTGTCGAATTAGCTATATATCTAGGAATTACAGCTACGAACAACTTAAACTGGAATCACCATACAGCCAATGTTGGGGAAGGCGAACCAGATACTGCGTTTTATTGTCATAACCCATAGAATATGCAACAGATCTACTGAAGAAGCTGCCTACACTACGCGTGCCCTTGCGCTGCTAGACTATTGCTTTGCGGTATGGTATCATTACCAGATAGGGCTGTCGGAGGACATGGAAACAGTCCATAGAAGAGTAGTTCGCTTTGTACTATCGCGAAATAGGGGAGAAAGACCATGGATGCGATAATTGAGTTGGAGTGGCAATCATTAAAACAAAGCCATTTTTTTCATTACGGTAAGATCTTTTAACGAAGTTGATACGGAAGGTAGAGAACATAAAAGCAAATATGTTTAGTTATAGTGCATGTGGTCCCTGCCAGCAATTTCTGACGCTAGGGACGATTTACACAGAATGTTGTTTAGCATGCCAATCACAGCAGTGGGATTCACAGGTACTGCTCGAATGCGCGATCATTGGCCTGTATGCACGCAGTACATCGTCGGACCATTGACTGTCGTGTCCGTTCGAAGATTGCTGCCATGTCGGCAGCGCTGCCAACAGCGACGGCACTTCTAGCGACGAGTTCTTCTGTTCCCACAACGGTTTCATACACCAGCTGCTTCGTGTGGCCTCCAGACATGGGAGGTCAGGTGCCCAGGGTGGACAGGCCATAGGGTTACCTAGGCCGATCCAGCGATTCCCGAAGGTGGTTGTCAGGTGATTCCAAATAGCAATGTTGAACTGGGCTCGTGCCCCGTCGCGCTGATAGTGCACCCTTTGCCTAACCGGTACAGCCAGCCATCCGTACACAGAACAGTTTTCAACGTCAGTACACATTCCCAGTCAGCGATACCGACACAGCAGCTTATGTCAGTACCACTAAAAAAATGTTCCCTACCTTCACAAATTGATTTCAGAGACCATATGTTCCATATCGAAATATACACTACTGGCCATTAAAATTGCTACACCAAGAAGAAATGCAGATGAAGAACGGGTATTCATTGGACAAATATATTATACTAGAACTGACATGTGATTACATTTTCACGCAATATGGGAGCATAGATCCTGAGAAATCGGTACCCAGAACAACCACCTCTGGCCGTAATAACGGCCTTGATACGCCTGGGCATTGAGTCAAACAGAGCTTGGATGGCGTGTACAGGTACAGCTGCCGTTGCGGCTTCAACACGATACCACAGTTCATCAAGAGTAGTGACTGGCGTATTGTGATGAGGCAGTTGCTCGGCCACCGTTGACCAGACGTTTTCAATTGGTGAGAGGTCTGGAGAATGTGCTGGCCAGGGCAGCAGTCGAACATTTTCTGTATCCAGAAAGGCCTGTACAGGACCTGCAACATGCGGTCGAGCATTATCCTGCTGAAATGTAGGGTTTCGCAGGGATTGAATGAAGGGTAGAGCCACGGGTCGTAACACATCCGAAATGTAACGTCCACTGTTCAAAGTGCCGTCAATGCGAACAAGAGGTGACCGATACGTGCAACCAATGGCACCCCATACCACCACGCCGGGTGATACGCCAGTATGGCAATAACGAATACACGCTTCCATATGCGTTCGCCGCGATGTCGCCAAACACGGATACGACCATCATGATGCTGTAAACAGAACCTGGATTCATCCAAAAAAATGACGTTTTGCCATTCGTGCACCCAGGTTCGTCATTCAGTACACCATCGCAGGCGCCTCTGTCTGTGATGCAGCGTCAAGGGTAACCGCAGCCGCGGTCTCCGAGCTGATAGTCCATGCTGCTGCAAACGTCGTCGAACTGTTCGTGCAGATGGTTGTTGTCTTGCAAACGTCCCCATATGTTGACTGAGGGATCGAGACCTGGCTGCACGATCCGTTACAGCCATGCGAGTAAGATGTCTTGTCATCTCGACTGCTAGTGATACGAGGCCGTTGGGATCCAGCACGGCGTTCCGTATTACCCTCCTGAACCCACCGGTTGCATATTACGCTAACAGTCATTGCATCTCGACCGACGCTAGCAGCAATGTCGCGATACGATAAATCGCAATCGTGGTAGGCTACAATCCGACCTTTATCAAAGTCGGAAACGTTATGGTACGCATGTCTCCTCCTTACACGAGGCATCACAACAACGTTTCACCAGGCAACGCCGGTCAACTGCTGTTTGTGTATGAGAAATCGGTTGGAAACGTTCCTCATGTCAGCACGTTGTAGGTGTCGCCACCGGCGCCAACCTTGTTTGAATGCTGTGAGAAGCTAATCATTTGCATATCATAGCATCTTCTTCCTGTCGGTTAAATTTTGCGTCTGTAGCACGTCATCTTCGTGGTGTAGCAATTTTAATGGCCAGTAGTGTATTAGTTGTGATGTTCCCTACCTCCTGTATTAATTTGAACGAATAGTTCCGGAACACTGTATGTGCAGTGCTAATCAGCTGGCGACGAGGGCAGAGGGTGGCGCCCCTCCCCGGCGGCGCGTAACACTGGCACAGTTGAGTAGACCGTGGTTGGCAGTGGTGCGGGTCCGGCAGGTACGGCAGACCAGCGGCGGCGGCGGCAGCTGCGGCCGTTTGTCGTCGCGAGCGGCCGGGCCGTTGAACCCTGCGCCGCCTGTTGCTGGTCGCGGCCGGGCGATTGCGCGAGACGAGGCGTCTTCGTGACCGCCGCTTTATCGCCGGCCGCGGATTCAAGGATGCTGCCTATTATCGCAGGCAACGAGGTTGCCTTAATAGATGCGTCACTCGGCGCTGGAAATGGACGGCACGTACTGATACGCCCAGCTGACCGATTCGTAATCTGCAGCCGTTTATTTCCGTTCTAGGGGCGTGTGCTGTATTCTTACACTCCTGTGACGCCAGAAGAGACTTTGTCTTCGTGAATGTGACAGTTTCACCCGGGCGAGTCTATCGACCAAAGCGTGCAAAAATAAATAGACATTCGACACAGGGCAGGGAAAAGTATGAATGCACTGCGTAATACGCACTGCTTGACAAAAAAAGCAAATCACCCAGAAGGGAAATAGGATACGAAATGAAACTTCACGGGTTGACAGGATATGTTACGTCACTTCAGTCATAACAAAATCGAGTGAATTTTACAAAGATCGTGATGATATGTGCCCACTTATCATTTCGACGTTGCGCACCGTCGGGTCTGTATGCATCCAAATGATTCGGTCGGGAACGGTGTCATATAAAACCGTTGTGTTCTCTCCTGAAGCTTGCTGGTCCACAGCTTTTGTAACTGGTCCTTGAGATCGCGGATACGTGCACTGGCCACGGGAGTCCCTCACCATCAGTCAGACAGTTGTTAGACGCCCATGTCGTGTGTGGGTGAGTGCTGTCGTGTTCTAAAATGACACCGCAGTACTTTCCACGAGAGGCAACATATGAGTACACAGGATGTCCGTGATATACCGCCGTGCCGTCAGGATTGCCTCAATCACTACCACTCGTGACACGCAACCGTGGCCGATGTTATATAGAGCCTGCGACAACACACACTTAGTGCATGTGATGTCGAGACGTTGGTTCCACGCCAGGGAAGGTTGTACTTGGAATCCCGCTGTAATCTTCGAAATAATGTAGGTTTAAGTCTATACGGCGCGTATTCGGAAAGTAACGTACGATGAGGCGCGAAATGGAAACCACTGTGAAAATCCGATGGAACTTTGCAGAGATGTGTGTGCCTATCGATCGCTTCACGTAGCTCTTTTCAGTTTAGAGCGCGAAGTGGTGACGTAGAAATGCCTAAAACAACAGTGTCTCGCTGTAAGTATGTGCCGGCCGCTGTGGCCGAGCGGTTCTAGGCGCTTGTCTGGAACCGCCCGACCGCTACGGTCGCATGTCCGAATCCTGCCTCGGGCGTGACGTCTCTTGTAGGACGATCTTTAACTCTCGCAATACCCGGGGTGGGGGTCCTTTTTGCACACCTTTTGAAAATATAGAAATAAAGTCTGGTACTTTATATTTTCAAAATTTGAAAAAACTATATTTACTGTTTATGATGATTTTTTATATCAGATTCCGTAACTGTTTTAAATTTTTCGATAAAACTTATCCAAAAAATTATTATTAGTGAACGTGACTTTTCAGAACAAATTTGATCTTCATATTTTCAGGTTCAGGTCCCATGTTACACATCTATATTACTTTAAAAGGTATGTTGTGAGTGAAAAGGAACAATTATGAATTTTTTTTTTTTTTGTTGGACATAAAGTACCCTTTCACTCAGTGTAAACATTACGGAAAATGCGTTGGCGTTGCTAAGATAGAGCTAAAAGATATTTTGCGGATTTGCACCCTGCTTATAGATCAGAACCTTTTTAAGAAGGATGTTTTTACTAAAAGTTAAACACATTAAACGAATTTTTTTCAGTTTTTTGATGGTGTGCACAAAGTACCCTCCCTCCCCCCTCTTAGTATTACACGTTATGGAAAACGCGTTGGTATTCTAGGGTTAAAGAGTGAAGTAGAGGTAAAGGATACAGTTGTTGGTGAAAAGAGGTTACAGCGAAAGCGATTCCGATGGAGACCCTCTAATCAGTAGCAGCCGTCCGTTCTCTTTGTTTTGATTTGCACACGCGCCAGCGGCCTGTCGCGCTGGCGCAGCGTAAAACTGGGCCAAAATGCGGCCGCCGCCGCCGCCGCCGCCGGCAGTAGGCGCGCCGCGAGCGATAAGCGAGTGGAAAATTTGCCGGCGCGCTGCCAGGGGGCAGGGCGGTCGCCCGCGGCCGGCGGCGCTGTGCGCCAGTAGCGCGGCGACCCATGCGCGAGCGTCGGCCGGCCTGTCCCTGCTGCTGGTGCTGCTGCGTCCCGCACGCTTGGCACTGCTGCCCCACGCCAGGTACGTGGCACCAGCCGAGTCTCCACCACTAGGTCAGAAAAGTACAATTTACATTTAAGAGGGCCACTTAAAGGTCGCTCGTGGCCGGTAACACTTAACAACTGCGGGACCACTATTAAGAAATATACAGTATCTTTTTAAATGCACTGTTTTACTCCCGTTTGACACGTGGAAGTAGCGTGTAATAAAAATAAGTTATACTAATTTAATCACAAACAGATTTTCCAACCACTGTTGAGCAACTCCATAATCAACAGTGAAACTTGCTGACCGCTCTCGAACTCGTGACCTTTGCCTTTCGCGGGCATTTACCCTACCGATTGAGATTCCCAAGCGCGGCTCACGACCCCTCTGCTCCTAGGAGAGCTTCTGTGAACTTTGCAAGGCAGGAGGGACTGACGTAAGTAAAGCTATGAGGACGGGTCGCGAGTCGTGCTTGGGCAGCTCAGTCGGTAGAGCACTTGCCCGCGAAAGCCAAAGGTCTCGAGTTCGAGTCTCGATCAGGGACAAAGTTAAATCTGCCTGGAAGTTTAATATTGGCGCACACTCCGCTTCGGAGTGAAAATCTCTTTCTGTAATCATCGTCGTTCGAACACTACAACTACGTGTCACAGCTGCGTCTTACTCGGTCCATTTATGTAACAAGAAAAGAAAATATTTCGAATAATAATTCTGTCACATTATAAAGTTTAGATCTCTGGATACAAGAAACATTTCACGAAACACACTTGGGGTTGTGACACGCACTGAAACGTTGGAAAAGCGTAATCTCCTTCGCCCTTGGCGCCGGAAGGAGGGAACTTATGGTTCAAATGGCTCTGAGCACTATAGGACTTAACTTCTGAGGTCATCAGTCCCCTAGAACTTAGAACTACTTAAACCTAACTAACCTAAGGACATCACACACATCCATGCCCAAGGCAGGATTCGAACCTGCGACCGTACCGATCGCGCGGTTCCATACTGTAACGCCCAGAACCGCTCGGCCACTCCGGCCGGCGAGGGAACTTAATACTGTAACATTCAGAGGGAGAAAATGATCTCACCGGCATATCTGAATGCGTTACACAACAGAAGATCCATGGAAACTTTACAGAATTGTGTTGAAACGTGGTAGGCAGATATAACGTACTGTCAGTACACACACTGCCTGAATAAATTAGTAAAAGGAACGTAAAACAAGATAGGAAAACCAAAACTAAGTGACCTAAACAGTAGCTAACTTTACGCTAGCTAATCGAAAGTATCCAGACAATCCTATGGAATGCGGAATTGACTATTAGATAGGCGGACCAGCCAGTGTAAAGAGGAGGCGAAGAGTGTTGTGTTATCAGTAGAGGAGCAGTAACAGCAGAGTGAGCAGAGCTGAGTAACGGCGAACGTGTCACCTGAGTAACAAACTCCTCAGGGACGTTCCAACTCTTCTAAAGCCTCCCAAGGTGACTGTTGATGATGTGATTCTGAGTGGGAACGCGAAGGAACTAACAAGACCAGGTAGACATCATGTGCTGAGGGGCAGGGACCGTCGAGCGTTGGCGAGGATGGTTGTAGAAACTAGCATTAAATTAGCGGAACGTCCGGCTCCTTAGCTGAGCGAGCGATCAGTGCGTCTTGACTGCCTTGCAGCGAGCCCAGTTTCGATTCCCGGCAGGATCGGCGTTGTTCTCCCTCGGGGGACCGGGCGTTGTGTTGTTCTCATCCTAATTTCGTCATCATCGACACGCAAGTCGCCCAATGTGACGTCAGGTGAAATAACTGACAGCTCGGGACTGAACTTCCCCAGGCGGGGATGCCCGGCCATCAATGCCTTACGATCATTTATTATTTTTTCCCATTTTTTTCAGGGTATGGAACTACTCACGAGTTTCAAAGTGCTACCAGCCATCCGTCGAGCACAGTGACTGTGTGTAGGGAGAATCGGTTACATTGGTCGAACAGCTTCTCATAAGCCACACATTTCAGTGGTCTCTGTCAGGCGACCCTTGAGGTGGTCTAAAGAGCGTCGTCACTGGGAAGTGGATAACTGCAAACGAGTAGTTCCTGTTGATGAATCACGCTCTGCCTTGTGGCAATGCGATGGAAGGGTTTGGATCTGGCGAATGCATGCAGAACGTTTAACTGCCATCATGTGTAGTGCCAACAGCGAAATGCGGTGAAGGAATTGTCGCGCTTTAGGAAACGCTGGAATTGTCGCGCTTTAGGAAACGCTAAATACGGAAAGATATGAACCACCTTTTACAGTTTTGCGTACAGTAGACAAACAGGTCGGAGACGATGATGGTTTAAATCGACGTGACGATGCACCCTATTATAAAACAGCGTTTGTGAGGCAATGGTTGCGGACAATAACATACTTGAAAGGGACTGGACCGCTCAAGTTCCGACCTGAACCCCTATGGAAACACATTCGGGACGAGTTAAAACGTCCAACGTCACTACCTTGTCTGGTTTCGGCTCTTGAGGAAGAATGGGCTGTCATTCCCTCCCACACATTTACACACTTAACTGAAAGTGTGTCCAGAGAGTTCAACACGCCATAAAGGTGAAGGGTAGATACGTACCTTATTAATGTCCGCCCATGAACCATAAACCTTGTCGTTGGTGGGGAGGCTTGCGTGCCTCAGCGATACAGATAGCCGTACCGTAGGTGCAACCACAACGGAGGGGTATCTGTTGAGAGGCCAGACAAACGTGTGGTTCCTGAAGAGGGGCAGCAGCCTTTTCAGTAGCTGCAGGGGCAACAGTCTGGATGATTGACTGATCTGGCCTTGTAACACTAACCAAAACGGCCTTGCTGTGCTGGTACTGCGAACGGCTGAAAGCAAGGGGAAACTACGGCCGTAATTTTTCCCGAGGGCATGCAGCTTTACTGTATGAATAAATGATGATGTCGTCCTCTTGGGTAAAATATTCCGGAGGTAAAATAGTCCCCCATTCGGATCTCCGGGCGGGGACTACTCAGGAGGACGTCGTTATCAGGAGAAAGAAAACTGGCGTTCTACGGATCGGAGAGTGGAATGTCAGATCCCTTAATCGGGCAGGTAGGTTAGAAAATTTAAAAAGGGAAATGGATAGGTTAAAGTTAGATATAGTGGGAATTAGTGAAGTTCGGTGGCAGGAGGAACAAGACTTTTGGTCAGGTGATTACAGGGTTATAAATACAAAATTAAATAGGGGTAATGCAGGAGTAGGTTTAATAATGAATAAAACAATAGGAATGCGGGTAAGCTACTACAAACAGCACAGCGAACGCATTGTTGTGGCCAAGATAGACACGAAGCCCACGCCTACGACAGTAGTACAAGTCTATATGCCAACTAGCTCTGCAGATGACGAAGAAATTGAAGAAATGTATGATGAAATAAAAGAAATTATTCAGATAGTGAAGGGAGACGAAAATTTAATAGTCATGGGTGACTGGAATTCGGTAGTAGGGAAAGGGAGAGAAGGAAACGTAGTAGGTGACTATGGGTTGGGGGTAAGAAATGAAAGAGGAAGCCGCCTGGTAGAGTTTTGCGCAGAGCATAACTTAATCATAGCTAACACTTGGTTCAAGAATCATCAAAGAAGGTTGTATACATGGAAGAACCCTGGAGATACTAAAAGGTATCAGATAGATTATATAATGGTAAGACAGAGATTTAGGAACCAGGTTTTAAATTGTAAGACATTTCCAGGGGCAGATGCGGGCTCTGACCACAATCTATTGGTTATGAACTGTAGATTAAAACTGAAGAAACTGCAAAAAGGTGGGAATTTAAGGAGATGGGACCTGGATAAACTGAAAGAACCAGAGGTTGTACAGAGTTTCAGGAAAAACATAAGGGAACAATTGACAAGAATGGGGGAAAGAAATACAGCAGAAGAAGAATGGGTAGCTTTGAGGGATGAAGCAGTGAAGGCAGCAGAGGATCAAGTAGGTAAAAAGATTAGGGCTAATAGAAATCCTTGTGTGACAGAAGAAATATTGAATTTAATTGACGAAAGGAGAAAATATAAAAATGCAGTAAATGAAGCAGATAAAAAGGAATACAAACGTCTCAAAAATGAGATCGACAGGAAGTGCAAAATGGCTAAGCAGGGATGGCTAGAGGACAAATGCAAGGATGTAGAGGCTTATCTCACTAGGGGTAGAATAGATACTGCCTACAGGAAAATTAGAGAGACCTTTGGAGAAAAGAGAACGACTTGTATGAATATCAAAAGCTCAGATGGAAACTCAGTTCTAAGCAAAGAAGGGAAAGCAGATAACGAATGAGGAGGTACTGAATAGGATTGGGGAGAAGAGGAGTTTGTGGCACAACTTGACTAGAAGAAGGGATCGGTTGGTAGGACATGTTCTGAGGCATCAAGGGATCACAAATTTAGTATTGGAGGGCAGCGTGGAGGGTAAAAATCGTAGAGGGAGACCAAGAGATGAATACACTAAGCAGATTCAGAAGGATGTAGGTTGCAGTAGGTACTGGGAGATGAAGAAGCTTGCACAGGATAGAGTAGCGTGGAGAGCTGCATCAAACCAGTCTCAGGACTGAAGACCACAACAACAACAACAACAATAGTGCGTGGATAACTTTGGTTGTGTAGTGAAGTACAGACGATTAACTATTTACTGGTTGTCAGAGTGTTTCGCTGATCGGCCTGCGTCGTTTGGTGTATGGGTATACTGACTTTTATATTTTTATTTTTTTATGTGTGTGTGGGGAGGGGGCGAGCTTTGTTAACAACGTGTAGACACTTTATCTTTTGGGAATATACTTGCGCAAATTAGTAGTAAAGCGCTGCAGTGGAACAGACTATGTAAATAAAACTCATGTGCCAATTTGTAATACGAAAAAGTGATTTAATGCAATAGTATTTCTTCGAATGTATTCTTGAAACATTCTAAGATATTTTAAAATGTAATAGAAATCTCTTTGTTAGTCTTTTTTGAAGATATTTGTCTTGTCTCAAGGTATTTGTCTTTAGTGTGGTTTTTCACATAAATGAACCGTAGACGATAAATATTGAAGTCAAGAAAATAATAGGAGGTTTTGTACTCGTACAGAAGAATCCTGAAGATTAGATGGGGAGAATAGAAATTATAGCACAACTTAAAAAGCGTTCGGTGTACAGGACACGTGCTGACGCATCAAGAAATGATGTTTCTGGTAATGAAGGGAAGTGTAAATTTTATTATTTTATATTTTTTTATTTTTTTTTTTTAGAGGAAGACCAATGCTTGACTATGGTAGGCACTGTGTTTAAATTTATCATGTTGTTAACTGAGAGCCACTAAATAACTTTGTGAACATTGGCAGAAATAAATCGTATTCGTTGGAAAATATTTTAGCAGTGACTCCAGTATCACCGCATATTGTTTCAAGAACTGAACAAATTCCTCTTCATTGGTTGGTATCGTCCGCTGATTAATTGTTAACCCCATGTGAGCCGTTAGTTACTGTTTACCTATAGGCATTCAGGTAATTATTATTGATCCGTACGATTATTATTCTTCCATTTGAGCCTGTCGACAACCACACACAGAGTGATTAAGGCCGCGTGTCCGTTGGTGACTGAAAGTTTAGTGCGGGAGGGGGGAGATCCATTTGTACGGTCAGACGGTGAAAATGAACGCCCAGCAATTAAGCTCAGCGAACGACGTTCCCCTGTGGCTGTCGTCGTAAATAACTCCTCGATACTCCCCGTCCGTGACCGGAACACCCAACCAAGAGTCCTGGCTAATAATAATAAACAGCTTTAATTCGTTCCTAAAGCAAAGGTTGCGAGCGCTGGCTATTAATTTTGTGCCTTTTATGCCACAGCTGCTCCTCGGATCATAAATCGCCAGAGCTACCGAAAGACTGTACTCTTCGGGAATGAACAGTTCCTGGCGCACACCTTCCCGTAACTATATCACAGGCAACGTTTTTAATAGGCTCTCTATACACAAGAGAGGTGGTTATCACTCGCCGGTACTTAACGCCCACCGCAGCGGTTATCGACAGGACCGAGAGCTAGCACACAACTTGTAGCGCCCTGTGGGCGTTACGTTTATCTGAAACGAGCAGTAGTTAGATGTTTGCCCGTGTCCTTTCATACCGGTTACTCCTTGTGCGTGGCGTCTAGCCCTCTTGAAACATTTACTTCGGTACCCGAACGCTATATACGTTGCGGTATTCCACCTGAATGACTTAATGGTAGGACGCTGCCATCCGGCAGGCTTGCGAACCGCGGCTAAAACCCGACCACTTCCGCATGTGAATCTGATGAATTTGATTCTACAGCAGCAGCTCCTTTCCATTCTGTAAAGATTAGTAGGCTATATACCGGCCACTGTACCATACCGATTGACGGAAGACAGTTAAAAGAAGAGCAGCTCGTTTTGTATTATCACGAAGTAGGAGGGTGGGGAAGAATTCTGGGTATGAAGAACGAGTTTCGCGAGATTTCAATCGCCAGCTTTCTTCGGAAGACGAAAATATTTTGTTGACTGCTACGTCCTTCGATGACCCTAGTGGTCAGAGAAATCAGACCTGTCGAGGAAAGCTTCAGGTGCTAATTTTTTTTCCACTTGCTATTCGACAGCAGGCGATTCTATCCTCCCTCTGTCAAACACTTGAGTATGATTTGCAGACTAATCATGTAGATATAGACGCAGTTTATGCGCCATTAGTTAAAAGTTGGTGACTCGAATGTTCCCTCGGATCTATTTTTGTTGTTGTTGTTGTTGTTGTTGTTGTCATATTCTGACAAGTCTTTTCTGGCAGTTTCACATGGTTGGACGTATACGCCTGGCTTTGTTTTGTTAGTCCTTCAGTAAGGGAAACTAGGATATCAACTGTAAATCATTTCATTTAACGGTCACTCTTTTTCCGTAGTTTCTTTTCTAACTGATTGACCCTACATTGGGATGTCCTCCCAATCTCTTTCGTTTCCCTCTTAAGACGCTTATATGAGTCCACTTTTACACCAATTTCAAATTAAAAAAATAGGACAATTAATAGGCGGCGATTGATACGTTTCAAACGTGCCCTATGTGCTTACACTTATGGAAGCTTAGATGCCAACGTTATGAGTAGCACTGAAGAAATGCATAGAACAGCCTCACATAGCTTTTTAAAATACCGAATCTCTCCCGTTTTAAAGTGCTCCAACACTGACGAGTTAATGTTCCAGAAAGCAATAACTACGAATTGAAAGCCGGCCGGAGTGGCCGTGCGGTTCTAGGCGCTACAGTCTGGAGCCGAGCGACCGCTACGGTCGCAGGTTCGAATCCTGCCTCGGGCATGCATGTGTGTGATGTCCTTCGGTTAGTTAGGTTTAATTAGTTCTAGGTTCTAGACGACTGATGACCTCCGAAGTTAAGTCGCATAGTGCTCAGAGCCATTTTAGCCATTACGAATTGAAAGCTACTTCAGTTTGAATTATTGTTCAGCATAAACAAAGAAAACGCAAACGCAAAAGAAATCACGGATAATACAAACGAGAATACCAACTGGCGAAAGTTCAAAAATTAGATAAGTCAGCGGGAAAAACAGAGGAAGGCAGGGAGTTCGTCGAGGACGTTAGAGAACAGAAGCGCTTTTGCCTTAGGCGGATAGTCTTGCTGAGGAACTGTTCCGAAATTTAAATGTGCATTGCTGAATAGGGATTTGAACCCAGCGCTATTCGAATACGAGCCCAGTACTTTAGCTGCAGTGTTTGCGCGGCGCTGCTGGGTGTAAAACTAGTAACTTTTGTTTCTACAAGTGGATATTAGCAAAAATGTGTACAGATGAGTTTCGAAATGAAGAGAGACAATCAGTTAGTTGATGAGACTGGACTGTTAAAGAAAAACCATTAGTGGAAGAACGGGCTGCCTGTCGGGAAATGTGCCACGATTTTTAGGACTAACTGATTTGGTTGTAGAAGCAGCATTTAAGAGGGAAACATTTTGGGGCGGTAAATGCTGAATTAGGCATCAGAGTGTGTTGAGTACGTTGAGTGTAGTATACGGACTAGAATGGAAAGATCGGCACCATAGGATTCTCAAAACGAAGAGGACTTGGAAAGTAGGTACTTGGTGATGTGACAGTGGGAGAAAGAGGATCCTTCGGTGACCGGGGATGTTTCATTTTTCAATTCACTCTGTCTTTAATTTCGCCTGCATCGCTTTATCTTTTATTTCTTTGGGTTTCTCTCCACGACGTTGTTAGATTAACTTCCTGCAGCCATGGACAGCTCTAAACGCCCCAGTGCTCATGTCGGATCCTCGTAAATTTGTCCGAACTGTAATTGGCCTAGCCACCTTCCGCCGTACCTGCAATCTTGCTGAGTCGTTCCTCCTCCATGTGAAATACAACTTTGATTCGGCTCACGAAAAGAGCCATTTCCGCCCTCACTCACTGTGACTTAATATATTCCATTCATTTTTCTTCCATTGCCTCGAAGCCCTCGGTGATCAGGCTGTATTTTACCCCCTGATTCATTCTCCACCTGTTGAAAAGTAGATCTCCTCTGCAGTACTTTTTATTCTCGTTAATACTGAACTTTGATAAAAAGTTCACATCGAGTTGCCTTGTCTTACTGCCAACTTCTCCTGGCAGTGGATAGATTATTCGCTTTCTCAGCACTACTGTAATAAAATAGCAAAAGGTGTAGGAAGGCGATGTAATGTCACAGACAGCGAATTAATTTCTTCCGCGCCAGTCCTACTAAACTCATTACACCGATTTGATAACCGCAAATAATAGTAACGGTGTGAATGCTTTAGCAGGTCGTCTTTCGTTCAGTGTAGTAAGATACGGTATCCGACGATCTGTCGCAACTTGGGTGCTGTGGTCATGCCAGACACTAAAGAGATTCACGGGTTCAAGTTTTACATTACTACAGTGCTGCAGCACTTCAACCATTGTTTCACACCAAGACGCAGCTGAAACTTATCTATTGCCAATTTTGTTTTGTTCAGCTGTTCGAAATTGACTTATAACATCAAAATAGGTGCTCTTTATATAGTCCTGCAAATTTGCAGTAGCACAACGTACTTTCTGTATGGTAATCAAAAGAGTAAAGAGGCTTAAACCTTCCTTGAGTTATTCTATCAAAAAAATTGGTTATGATTTTAGAACTGCGCTGGCCGTTTGTCGCATCCTGAATAACATACTATTGTTGCTCGCTGTTGCTATTCTTGTAAGCCTTTGTTCCCATGACTGACCTAACCTAATCTTTTATTCTCTTCTACTCTCCCTTTTTAGTAGTTTTCCCTTTTCCTTCTTATTTCGTGGAATGCAGTCCTAACATCTGTGTGGTAATCATTCTTCAGATAATCTCCGTAAGTGATCCCATCAAGATACTACGTTTGCTGGAGGACAACCATTACCAACTTCCGTATTCCGGCTCTATAAATCACGTAGCTGCACTCACTATTTTACGGCGAAAGTAAACGTTTCTGTAACCTATTCAGTTCCGGAGTACCACCAAAGAATACGTTGTATTTGACTTACCTAGTGATGCGGCCAGTAACCTCCTTTGGAACTTGGAAGTGTAAAAATTTATCTGTGGTAGTCTCTTTACGTTGTAGAAGGAAAGAAAACAGTTCGAAATACTTTCCGTGAAAGGATTTTACCTCATCGTATAGCAGCGCTTTTTGTGGTAGAGCTTCTTCGCTTGAGACTATTCATCGCGTTAATAGTGTCCCTGTTTCATACTGACTCCTAGGAACTTCAGTAAACACCACCGTCCGATTCTTTAACTCCCTTGTATTAAACATTCGTTTCATGCATGTCAATGTTTATAATATTTTAGGCACATTCAGTGGTATATGTGGATACGTCTGCAAAATGTATCGCGAATAGAGTTAGCAGTAAAGAATTAATAAATTAAAACGTCATACCTGATGCTGAAGGTTTACTGCATGAACAAGAAAAATATAGTAAGCGATGAAGTTATTTTGTGAGTGGTGTCAACAAGCAAAAATTTCGAAAAGGTTTGAAATTATGTGTAAAGTTTATTGGAAATCGCTAAATGCCCTCTTTAACAAATATTGGATGAATGCTGTCTGGATAATTTCCACACCTTTAAGTCCGCTGCCTCAAGAAGAAATAAGCACAGTCTCTAACTATAATACTTGTCTTAATGTGTTAAACTATTAACGTAATATGATACCTCTGAACGATTAGATTATGACAGCAATTAAATTTTTAAATTCGTTCTATGATTATAGGAAGTATTGAAACCAAAATTTTGGTTGCTCCTAGAAGCTACCCACAGCTGCGATTGCTCTGGCTTCTTCGTTTAATAATACAGATTCGTGGTCTCGATATGTTACTGGCTCTTGGTCCACGAGTTCCGTCCTCGCCAGTACTACTGCCCGGTGTGCCATACACACTTGCCCCCTTTTCTGAGATCTCGTCTTCCGAGATAATGGAGAAGCCAGAAGGGGTTGGAAGCGGCTGCCTTGCATTAGCGCTGCCTTCAGCCGCACGTTGGCGGAAACTTGACTCCAACTGCTTGCAGCGTCCATTAGGAGCAGCAGAAACAGGCAGAAATGCTACACGGCCAGCTCGCTTTCAGACTCTGACTGGGCAGGTGTCCGAAACATCTCGCGCACTGTTCCGAAATCAGCCGTTCCTCCACTTCTTCCATGCTTTCTAAAGTCAACTTACCTGGCAGAACAACTCTTTATATTGCAGCCAAACCAATACCGAACGCCGAATCCTACTGTTTTTGCCGTCTGCAGCTCCCTCTAGTACTACGAGAGTTAATCCATAATGCCTTTAACATACTTTGCAACATTCTGTTCCTTCTACTCTCCAGCGTTTTGCACGTATTCCTCCTCCGCCGCTTCTCCGGAGAACCGCCAAATTTCGCATCAGTCTACACAATTTTCGACATCTTTCTACAGCACAATATCTCAAGCACAATATCTCAGACTGTTCGATCCTCTTCTTTTCCGGCTTTCATACAATTGTGTGCTTCAAACGTACATCCTCAGATATTTCTTCCACAAATTAAGGCCTATTCTTGATACAAGTAGACTTTACATTCTTGCGAAGAATTCCGTCTTTGCCTGTGCTGCTATTAAGCTTCATACAGAGTCTTTGCTTCGTCCGTTATACGCCATTTTGGTTCCAGGATAGCAGAATTCCTTATCTTTGTCTATTTCGTCGTTCCAAATTTTGGTTTACACCTATCAGCCTTTAAAAATTACACGTAAGCGACTTGATTTAGGTTTCTACTAGCGTGGCGCTGTGCATTAGTGCGAGGGTAAAAATTACCAATCGGTCCGTTTATTTCTTGTGTCATTGATCACTGTTTTCCCCTCTCGTCATGATTTTAAAAAATGGTTCAAATGGCTCTGAGCACTATGGGACTTAACATCTGTGGTCATCAGTCCCCTAGAACTTAGAACTACTTAAACCTAACTAACCTAATGACATCACACACATCCATGCCCGAGGCAGGATTCGAACCTGCGACCGTAGCAGTCGCGCGGTCCCGGACTGAGCGCCTGGAACCACTAGACCACCGCGGCCGGCCGTCATGATTTAAGCACGTGGAAAATATCTAGTTACACCGTGGTTCGGAATAAAGGTTAAACTGTAGGTCCCCGTATAACTAATTCCGTAGGTCAGCTCCTAGGTCAGAGGAAGGCCAAGGCATGTCACCTCCAATAGGATCATGCCTAATAAAATACTGTGGTGCTCAAATCAACGTTCGGTTTGATAACAGATTTACGACACTATTTCACCAATAACAGATAATTTCTTAAGGTTTCAACGTTGTAATTACCGCAGCGAATTAAAAAATAAATAAATAAATGAAATGAAATAAAAGGCTGTTGGATAACACACATCTACAATGTTCATTGTGCATAGTGATTACTGGCTTCAGACTTTTTAGTTCGTGGCTGTGGAAGTGAACTAAAGCACCTGAGAAAATAAACCAAACTTTGCCACGTATTTCTGCCAGATAAAAGAAATAAAAAAATTCCGCATAGATAGTCTTAGGTCCTTTCAACGAATTCGGGAAACCCTGTACAGAGTAAAAGGAGAGCTCCTTGTACTGGGACTCAGTTTAGGAAGATAATGGATCTATTTCCTCGTGATGCTGTACTGTGCTCGAAAATATTATGTTGTTCAGTGCTATTCACTAACATTTCAGACGATTACTGTAGTGTCGGCGTTTGTGGGGACGATACCAATGCTTTAGAAAGGACAATATTTTCATCGTATTCTGTTATATTAAATGTATTCATTAAAGTTCGAGCCCGCATCTCGTGGTCGTGCGGTAGCGTTCTCGCTTCCCACGCCCGGGTTCCCGGGTTCGATTCCCGGCGGGGTCAGGGATTTTCTCTGCCTCGTGATGGCTGGGTGTTGTGTGCTGTCCTTAGGTTAGTTAGGTTTAAGTAGTTCTAAGTTCTAGGGGACTGATGACCATAGATGTTAAGTCCCATAGTGCTCAGAGCCATTTGAGCCATTAAAGTTCGCATTTTGGCGCTACTGTGCCATTGTCAAGTACAGCTGACTATTTTTTTTTTAATAACACCAGATCCTGCCTCACTACGAAGAACGTCAGTGCATACAAAATATGTAAACATCCTTGATTCGAGGACGATGTTATTTTGAAGAGGAACGAATTAATAAAAAATAATTTGGCTTTACAAATTTTTGAGAGCAGAATGTTTTTCTAAAACTGAAATCGTTATTCAGCAATTCATGTTATTAGCGCTGCTACTTGATTGAAAACGGCACAGTAGCAGAAATTGCAATCGTGAATAAACAAACACATTCAATAACAGTCCATACTGTCATTTCTAGCCCTGTGGACGAAAACGAACAGAAAAATTATACCATTGTTTCCGCAAGAGTGACCTACAGCTGTCTGTGGATCTTTTTATGGCACGAAATGATTTCTTATTTTAGTTTCGTTGCAGTTTTATCTGAATGTAAGTCCTATGTATTTGCTATACACCCACCAGCATTTCTTTATTATTCTACAGATGATTGTGGAATTGGTAAGTTGCCAGCTGAAACGACTGCGTCTTTTCACAAGTTAGGCAGGAGAGCTGAAAGACCTGTCGTCACTGTTTGCCGTGTCCAACAGGCAACAGAGCGCGCTCCGATGGCAAACACTGCCGCTGTACTTGGGAGATGGCTCGCCACTGTTTACTGTAGACTCACGATCAGCTGACTTGTCGCCTCGGCCTATAGACATAACTGGCCATCTTCTTTGCGACAGCTTAGGCTTGATGACGCAACTTGGCTGGATTCCACAACCAGCTGTGGGCGCAGAATGTGCGCGTGGTGTCGGACTGTGGGAACGCTGGTGTCTGGGGCGGGGGGCTAGGTTTTAGTTACTGGCGTCGGCGAACAGAGGGCGGGGCGGTCGCTGCTGAAGAGGTAACGGTGCCTCAGCTGCGTCCTTTTGTCGGCAGCTTCCGCACTGACAGCTCGCCGAAGGAGCCCGGCCGCTGTTGCGCGCCTGGACCATTTGCGAATGTGGAGACTCCGCGCAGCTTCCGAGGGCTTTCTACAGAAACTCTTCGCTATAACTCCTGTTGCATGCCATTCATAAGTAGAAATCGGATCTCTGACAAAAAAAGGAGATTTTGGTCGTGCTGTAGACGTCAGTGATGGTTGAAATAATAAGTTTCACAAGAAAACGCCTTTCTGCATGCTGTACGTGATTTTTTTAAAATTTTAATTATACATCTAACACGGTTTCGCCTTTTTTACGAAGCATCTCCTGTGTGTACCCGGGAATATTAGACGTACATGAGTTTTCGTTTTCACGAATTGGTTTCTCACGGAATTGTTTGTAATAAAATGGACAGGTAATTACACTACAACGTCGAAACAAATGTTTGAAAACCGTGCCGTTTTTTCCCATGTGCAAAAGCAATTGAAAATTTATATGTTTTTCGTGCTGTAATTTCGTAACGTAACATTTCAACTGCAACTTTCAGTATCTACCGTTTCATTTGTTTCTGTAAATTATGTCAACTTTCCCGATTTTTTTTTCACGTCTCCTCTCTTCCTTCCCCGCCCCTCCCCCTCCTCTCTCTCTCTCTCTCTCTCTCTCTCTCTCTCTCTCTCTCTCTCTCTGTGTGTGTGTGTGTGTGTGTGTGTGTGTGTGTGTGTGTGTGTGTGTGTGTGTGTGTGTTTCTTTTGATTCTTACAAACATATAATCACTCATAATTCCTATAATAAATTATCTGTTTCCATCGGCAGTCATGAGATCGTAAGAAGGTAGCAGTAGTTCACTATCAAAGACAGAGGAAACTACACTGTTGAGTCTTTTAGAAAAAAGCAGTTAAGGACTATAGCTAAAAGTCTTCTCACTGAGACTTTTTAATACAGGAACATTCACAACAGGAATACGTTACTGGACTGGCAATATAGTATGCAGTATCATTGGCGTCACTGCAACCAGCGCTTTAGAATAGCAATATGGCGGCCAGCGCAGAGAACCTTTAAAGAGCTGTTTATTTAGTGATGAACCAGTAAGAAATGGGGATAAAGTAATATAACTACGTTACTTAGAGTTTTGCTATAATGGTTACCACAAGCGTCGTGTTTGGCTGTAATTTTTCGTACAGCAGACGAAAGATGCAGGGAAGGAACATGCCTCAATGCAAGCGTATCTAGAAACATCTTACGTAGTCTTGCTTTTATAATGCATATAAGCCTAAACAATTACATTACAGTTTGTCTTAGCTGAAATACCAGCAGCGTTTAAATAGTTTATGTATATTTTAAAGGGTTTAATAAATCTAGCTGTATTAACAGACGTGACTTAATGATCTGTTGCAACCAGTTTTGATGAAATTCGGCTATTGTTCGAATAGTAAGCTCGTTATCTAAGTGTTCCTACAAGCAGGAAGTGTTATCTGCCGTTGATAACAAACTGTCTTTATTCAGTTGAGTGTTTTTAACAGTACTACAGTCTGCTTTAAGCGTGTTTATATGTAACCTGATGTTCTTTCATAGCATGATGTATCTGTTAAACACACCTAGTAAGCAAATATTTGCTCAACTGCAGCACCAGTTTAGACATCGTAAAGCTTACAACGTCATTTCATTTCAGAAAGTCATAGTAATACGAGCGCAATACACAAAAGTTCGCCGGCCGAAGTGGCCGTGTGGTTAAAGGCGCTGCAGTCTGGAACCGCAAGACCGCTACGGTCGCAGGTTCGAATCCTGCCTCGGGCATGGTTGTTTGTGATGTCCTTGGTTTAACTAGTTCTAAGTTCTAGGGGACTAATGACCTCAGCAGTTGAGTCCCATAGTTCTCAGAGCCATTTGAACCATTTTTTACACAAAAGTTCCTGACGCCACCATCTTACCTCATCAAACGTCAGGCTTCAGTAAAAGAGACGCTTTTGACAGTTTATGTAATTCGGCCGGGAGAACGGTGTGCTGACCACATGCCCTCCATATCCGCATCCAGTGATGCCTTTGGGCTGAGGACGACACGGCGGCCGGTCGGTGCCGTTGGGGCCTTCAATGCTTGTTCGAACGGAGTAAAAAAAAAACATTGTATGACTGTGAAAACAACCATAGATAATATTTAGCAAACTGGTAGGAAATGAACAAGTCTCAGATACACATTATGACGGTGTCGTTTTGTTTTAAAAAAAATGGTTCAAATGGCTCTGAGCACTATGCGACTTAACTTCTGAGGTCATCAGTCGCCTAGAGCTTATAACTAATTAAACCTAACTAACCTAAGGACATCACACACATCCATGCCCGAGGCAGGATTCGAACCTGCGACCGTAGCGGTCGCTCGGCTCCAGACTGTAGCGCCTAGAACCGCACGGCCACTCCGGCATTTTGTTTTTAATGTAGAAGTTAAAATCACATCTGTTTCCAAAATCCCTGTTGGAATTAATAATTGTCTATAATTTAATTACATATCGATATTGCTATGATTCGACCGACATATTCAGACACACGGTTTTTTTAACGTCCAGAATATTTTCTTGAGACCCAGGTGTAATGGGTCACTTTTGTGAACGAACCGCAATGATTATGTAGTTTGCACGGCGTGAACGAAAGCACGTTGGACTTACTGACTGTAGCGTAATGTTGGAACGATAGACGACTATTCGAACGGGTGCAATTCGATATCTCTTGCGATTTTACGAAATTTTGCTTCCAAATTTTGCTATCCAGTTTGAATAATAATGTATTTTTGCAATGACAGCGCCTTGACAGCATTAAACATTACTTCACGGTTTTAAGTGAGGCTGTTCGCTTTTGCTTTTGTGAAAGATTTTTATAACTAACGCGCTACTCGAATACCAAACAGCGCGAACTTTCGTGGACTTCCGCGGGCCGATCCAGGAGACCTATGAACTCATTCGCAAATTCAGAGAAGTTCCAATTTGGAATTACATCATACGTCATTTGAAACAACTGCGCTAAAACAATACCCGTTGTTAGTACGGAGCGCTCAACGAAAGCCAAATTTTTCTTAGAGTACCCTGGACTTGTTTCGTATGCAATGCAAATATCTTCAAGGGATTCGCTAACAGTGGGACTCTTAACAGCGGAGAAAGAAAGACTGGGTCGCAAATTCAGATGGATTCTAGTTTGGAATACTCGTACGTCGTTTGATGGAGTTGGATGGAAAACCCTCATTGAAATCCAAAGTTTGCACAGAGTACACTGGAAATTATATTCTGTGCTTGTTTTGAATGCAGTTTAAACGTCTTGAAAGGGTTCAATAACGGTGGAACTTTAAATGCGAAGGAGGGGAGGCTGGCGCTCGTTCGCCTTTTTTGCGATGACGTGTCACGACGGAGCCTAAGCAGCCGATGGGCGAGGCGTGGGGGTGCACGAGAGCGGAGGGCCCTAACGGTTCCCTATGGCGAGAGTGACTCACGGCGAAGCGAAATCGTGCGTCGCCGTCGCTTTCGACGGCAGCGGTAAACCAGTAACCAAGCAACCATCCTGTCTGGCCGGTTCCTCCACGACCGGCTTCTGTCGTCCGGGTTGCCAAGGAGGCGCACGAAGGGACTCGCTAGCCCCGCGCTACCGTCTGTACACACTGGACGTCAGTCGAACGGAAGGCGACGTCACTGTGTGTTGACACTAGGTAAAACGTCAGCACTACGTCACTTCGCTCCCGACGAGCAGCGGATACCGAAGTTGGGTAATGGCATGCAAAAAGTCCGAATACGGTACCAGAATTAAGGAACAAGAGATAATAGGGTGTATTAATGGCCAAAGCAAAATTCATGATAAAAGTTTTTGACAAATGTTGTCAGAAGATCGACATTTATTTACTCGAGACCACATGTGGTTTTCTACTCTAATACAGATCCTTTTCACTGCCGATAATACGTTCCGTTGACGGTCGGTGCGAATGCCGTCATTTGAAACACCCAGTTGAATTTTTTTGAGATTCCGTGACGACAAGTCTAACATTACTCGGCCCTTTACTATGAGATTTTGAAACTCGCTAAATAAGCAAGTATGCTTTTCAAAGAATACTGCACCGTGACTTTGTGGAGTTTAATGAAGAACGATGAATATGTAGAGTACATCAGCATTTATGAAATATTACATCTCAGCCACTGTCGCCTACTTCGATGTTTCTTGGAGCAATTTCTGTTTGCCATAGTAAAACAACAAACGGCGAACCCAGAAACATCTTATTAGTTTGACGATTGACAACTGCCCATAATCCACGGGTTCCCTTTTACTTTCCTCTTTTCCTCTTTACTTTTCGCAGCTGTCAGCCCCCACTTCATCGAGTTAATTAGCAGCAGCTTAGACAGGGTCAGTGGATAGATTTAACTCTGTCCTGGCTTGAGAAATAATTCCAGCATTTATTAAAGTGATTAAGGAGTAGTATTTGCACTCTAAACGCCGCTCTTGCTCCAAAGCATTAGATGACTGACTTTTTATTTTTACAGCTTATCTTGAGAATAATGCATCTAGTTTGTCTTCACTGTAGCCTCTCCTAAAGAGGAAATACAATGTGTAAAATACAAGGTGACAGTTCTCTGATGATCCGGAAACCAAAGAAATTAGTACACCTGCCTGACATCGTGTAGGGCTCCTGCGTGCACGTAGAAGTGCCGCAGCACGACGTGCCATGGACTCGACTAATGTCTGAAGTAGTGCTGGAGGGAACTGACACCACGAATCCTGTAGGGCTGTCCATAAATCCGTAAGAGTACGAGGGGTGGAGGTCTCTTATGAACAGCGCGTTGCAAGGTATTCCAGATATGCTCAATAATGTTGATGTCTGGGGGGGTTTGGTGGCCAGCGGAAATGTTTAATCTCAGAAGAGTGTTCCTGGAGCCACTCTGTACAAATTCTGGACGTGTGGGGTGTCGCCTTGTCCTAATGGAATTGCCCAAGTCCGTCGGAATGCACAATGGACATAAATGGATGCAGGTAATCAGACAGGATGCTTACGACGTGTCACCTATCAGAGTCGTCTCTAAATGTATCAGGGATCGCACATCGCTACAACTGCACACGCCCCACACCATTTTGGAGCCTCCACCAGCTTGAACAGTCCACTGCTGACATGCAGGGTCCATGGATTCATGTGGTTTCCATACCCGTACACGTCCATCCGCACGATACAACTTGAAACGAAACTCATTCGATCAGGCAACATGTTTCCAATCACAGACAGTCCAATGTCGATGTTGACGGGCCCAGTCGAGGCGTAAAGCTTTGTGTCGTGCAGTCATCAAGGATACACGAGTGGGCCTTCGGCTCCGAAAGTCCATATCGATGATGTTTCGTTGAATGGTCGCAAGCTGACACTAGTTGATGGCCCAGCATTGAAATCTGCAGCATGCGGAAGGGTTGCACTTGTGTCACGTTGATGACTGTCATCGTTGGTCCCGTTCTTGTAGGATCTTTTTCCGGCCGCAGCGATGTCGGAGATCTGATATTTTACCGGACTCATGATAGTCACAGTACACTCGTGAAATGGTCGTACGGGAAAATCCCCACTTTAACGCTACCTCAGAGATGCTGTGTCCCATCGCTCGTGCGCCGACTATAACACCAAGTTCAGGCTTACTTAAATCTTGGTAACCTGCCATTGTAGCAGCAGTAACCGATCTAACAACTGCGCCAGACACTCGTTTTATACAGGCGTTGCCAACCGCAACGCCGTATTGTACCTGTTTACTTATCCCTGTATTTGAATATGCATGCCTATACCAGTTTCTTTGGCGCTTCAGCGTACATAAAGAAGAGAAGTAGAACCACGTGATGTTGATTTCGATACCATTAGATAGAGTGCTAGGTAAGAGTGAATGCTAAGACATTGCTGTAGCCACGTTAAAGAGAACTTCCTGGTGTGATATAAGAAAAAGCAATATTGCCCAGTTCCGCTTCTCTCCCCCGTCACGAATACAACCCCACTAAAAGACTTGTCAGCGGAAGTATACAACCCTTTAGCAAAAACTTGGTCTTTCTTCTCGTTAAGAAATGTTAGGACGACCAGGAGTGCAAAGTGGAAATTAATGAAATACATACGCGAAATGCCACCTTATAATAGTAAACGGTTATGTCCAACCATCGTCGCATATTTTGGGCAACTAAACATGTGGGAAGAAGCGAAACTGAGTAACATTCTGCTAATATCATAACGGTTACTGAGGAATTCCACAGCCAGTTTAATAGTTCTTCCTCCACTTGAAGCTGGTCGAGTGTGTCAGGAGTGTGATGAACCATTTTCTGTCAAGTTTTATGCTATAAGAGCTTTAGAGTTTCAGTTTGGATCTGAAGGTGTTCATAAGTAGTCTTTATTAGGGAAGAGTTTATGAATTCATAAAAATGTCTCTGAACGCTATGGGACTTAACTTCTGAGGTCATCAGTTCCCTAGAACTTAGAACAAGACTGTAGCGCCTAGAACCGCTCGGCCACCTCGGCTGGCGTTGATGGATTACGGTGGAAAGGAACGCAGCATAATTAACATCATAACCGAACTTGGATTTTAAGATGTAGACTGTGCCAGGCAATTGCTATAGCTTCACTTCCAGCACCAGTGCCCTTCTCCAGAGACCAGCAAGATGTGTCCTTGTATATTCTAGAGGTCTTCGGCCTCGCATGGTGTAACTTAGAGGATAAACAGACGCCGTCATACGTTTGCCGAGTTGTGCATGGGACAGCAGAAGATCGTCTGTTAATTGGAAACATGACATGGGCGGTTATAAAGGGTGTTCGGAAATTCCGATTACAGACTTCTAGGAGCTGTAGAAGGGAGTGAGTACAGATTATTTTGAACAGGAACCCATGTCCTGAAACGTACCGTTTCCTTTGTACGACGGTTTCAACTCATCCACTTCGGCTTGATGAACTGAATTAGGCGTGACGCAGAACATTTATTAGGTAACAGTTCGAAAGGAAACATAACGAAACGTCCATTTATCACCTAAGCATATATGTTTGTATTAACGCTTCAGCATTATGTGTTTACCACATATTCCAAAACAAAATATAACCCAGATGTTGTACGTAGGGAACGTGATGTTTAAGTGTTAATATATGATAAATGGGTTTAGTGTGTTTGCCTATCGAATTGTTACCTAATAGTTGTACCGGGTCACGCCTAATTCAGTTCCTTAAGTAGAAGTGGATGAGTTAATCAACTTCAAAATATTATATACTCACTCCCATCGCTGCTGAAGTCTGTAACCAGAATTTCCGAACATCCTGTACGTGTGCAGCTTTTTGAGCGAGGCAGCGTTTAGAAGGGAAGAGCGTCGCTGTGGAAGATGTCGACTTACTCCGTTGGTACTGTTAGTTGCCATTTGTGGTGGGCACTTCTATCGTGTTAGCCAAAAGATGCTGTAATCTTCACTCCGGAGATTGGTTTCTCTCTAGAATTCCTCCCCCCCCCCCCCTCAATATCTCTCTCTCTCTCTCTCTCTCTCTCTCTCTCTCTCTCTCACTCATATGCGCGGGCACACACACACACACACACACACTTTCTCCATCCATTCTGACGATTCGTTCATGCTCATCTTCTAGTCAAATTTCTATAAATTTATTTTCCTCTCAAGTTAATTCAGTACCTTTTCATGACTTCTCCGACCCACCCATCTAATCTGCAGCATTTTCTTGTAGTACCGCATTTCAAGAGTGCCATTTTCAATTCTAGTTCGAACTGCTTTTCGCCCACGTCTCATTTCTGTACAGGGCTACACACCGGAAAATATCTAAATTTATATTCGATGTTTTTGTAGTCCGCGTTCCACGAGTTACCATAAATGTGCGTGACGTTTCGTGATTTGGTAATTTTTTAGCGTGCAGGAAGATACCGCAGTGCCGCAGTTGTAGTTTATTAGTCTCCACAGTTGCCGGCAGGCGTTCTCAGAGGAAAGTGCACGGGGAGGCCCGGACTGTGCGAACCGTCGCGGCGCAGACGCTGGCCACCGGAGCGAGACCACTCTCGCGGTCACGTGGACGCGCTCCTCCGCGGTTGGCAGCCCTGCGGCGCGCTGCGTTGCCACGTCCACCTGTCGTCGCGCCGCCGCCTCCGATGGTGTTTTAACCCCATTTGCCAAAGTCAGTCTCATAGAAAACGTTGCCATGTTTTACTTTTACAGCGATCAAAGTACTCACCATTTTTGTTTGAGCTACCGTTCTTATTACGACTCCTAATAGGCTTACTTCGAGGGCATACTGAAAATAATACCTCCACATTTTTTATTCTGTTCTCAGTATCGGTTGAGGTATTACATGTCATGCACATTACTCGGTCGACTTTCCCGCTTCGCTGACGCAAGTTGCAACCAACTACCGTTAGAGGCCTGCGAATTGTAGCGTGTAACATGGAGTTGTGCAGCATAACAATGTGGGTGCGTAAGAAACAACGTGCTTTAGTCGAGTTTCTAACCGCAGAAAACGTGACTCCATTTGAATTCCATAGAAGAATGAAAGCTGTGTACTGAGATGATTCTGTCGACATCAGTAATGTGCGACGTTGCTGTTTTCGTGCTCGTAGTGTAGGAAACGGTGGTGCTGACCTCAACGTGTGTGAGAGATTTCAGAGTGGACGACCGTGTACAGCAACCAGTGAGACTCAACGGAATTGGATTGAGGAACTCATCAGAGAAAGTAGTCAGATGCCACAGACACAAACACACGAGAGCGTGTACAGGCCATCATTGCAAAACTCCGATGGGTGCCTCGAATGCTCACTCCTCACGTCAAGCAGAGATCTGTCATCAATTTCTTTTGCGCTTTAAGCGTGAGAGAGATGGGTTCCTTAACAACAGTGGACAGGTGATGAAAGCTGGGTTCAACATTTTGAATCCGAAAACCAGAGAGCATCAATGGAGTCCCGAAAGCTGGGATCACCGTTTTGAATCCGAAAACTAGAGAACATCAAAGGAGTCCCACCACAAAGACTCACCGACGCAGGGAAAGTTCAAGATCGTGTCGTCAGCAGGCAACGTCATGCTCACAGTGTTCTGGGATGTTCAAGGTGTGGAACTAATGCGTAAAGACACCAGCATAATCTCCGCAAGATACTGCTAGATCCTCAGGAAATTGAAAGCACGACTTCGAAGAGTTCGTCCACACATGGAGCACCCACTCCTTCAGCGTGACAATGCCAGACCACTCTCGACCGCTGCCACATCTGCAAGAATCCGAGGCCTTGCGTTCACTATCATCGATCTTCCTACACAGGGTCATGACTTGGCCCCATCCGATTTTCATCTGTTTCCAAAACTTAAATAACACCTTCGAGGACATCACCTTGGTAGCGATGAAGCGGTGCAAACAGATGTGAGGTTGTGTCTTCGTCCAGAAAGTCAAACTTTCTACAATGTTGGTACTGGTAGAGGAGGAGGAGGAGGAGGGTTAACACTTTCGTTTCAGGGTGCAAAATGGGTGGTGTTAAAGTTGAAATACTGGGATTGCAACTTGACACAACTGGGGAACGGCAGTGACACATATAGAGTTGTGAATAGATTTAATCAGAATCATCCGTAAACCTGAATCAAGATTTGGAAGTTCCAGACTGGATAGCGTAACTTAAACGCAGCTTCGGTTTTACAGGGATGCACTGGTCAGGGCTAAGCCGTTTGACTTTTATTTGACAGGGGCGGATTTCAAATAAGGATATGGTGATCGATATTTACCTTTTTACAGGAATCGCCAAATACTTGAGCCGATTGTGGGGTTTATTCCTTAACAAAATAGCTTTCTGTAGCTAACGACCCTGACATCAACAGCATACTCTAGGATTTATAAATTTGCCAAACTGTCCTTCGCTTTGTGCGCAAATTGGCCACCTATTGCGAGTGAAGAAACGCGAGACATGCTGCTTTTTCCATGGAAATTATACTCGTTCGCTCATTGGGATTAATAGTGATACGCAGTAAGTTTAATTACAATTTTTTTTGGTGGGGAGGGGGTGGGGGGGGGTGGTGGAGGCGGAGGCGCCGAGGAAAACTTACAAACGTGTCGGTGCTGACGTATCACAGTAAAATGCGAACTGGGTCATGAGAAGGGCGGTACTGGCCTGTTCGCATGTTAGACAGGTTATAACTACCCAGCTACTATAGCTGAAATTCTTTTAGTTTTTTCTTGATCCATTTCTGATAAGGAAGACGTAACATCAAATGGTGGTATTTCTTTCTTTGTTCACAGACATGTTTTCCCGGTTTCGACCACAGTTGCATGTCTCGTGGGCCCCTCATTACAAATGAATTAGTTCTAGTAAAATTTACACTGTTTTCCCAGTTGGCGTCCACTTCACTGCTGTAGAGGGGTCTTCAAATTCTCCTTATCGGAGAATAAATGAGGGCATTGATATAACAGATTATAACGCTCACTTGAAAATCTATCCCACGGCATTTCCTTTGTTTCCGCGAAGCTGCTTAATTGGCGATATGCTGACACCCCCACCCATGCCGACCCGATTTCGGTACACGGATAGCAAAATACAAGTAGCTGCCGAGGTGACGTGTTGCTCTGACGACCCTCGTCCGAAAGCCGCGTGTGCGTCACGCGATAACTGACCTATTTGCCGCATTTTTATCTCGAGCGGCGGCGGGATGTGCCGGTGTCGTAATAAATCCGACACTTTCTCGTCCAGCTGAAAGCGACGCTGGCGCACCGAGCGGCACCCTGCCTAATCGCATCGTCGCCGCTTCGATAAAGAGGTCACGCCGCTGGCTCGGAATTGCGTGTGTGTCTCACGCTTGACAGCGGAAGGCCCACGCGCAAGGACAATGGCATTATGTTGCGAGATGAAGGTTCTCGGTCAGAAAATGTATTCGGACATGACCATCGCTCAACGGAATTCACACGACGTGTACAAGATTGCCGGTCGGAGGCACCGCTTACCAGCTGGTACTTGTTCTAAAAGTGCAGAGCTGAAGATTGTTGAACTTGCCCTTTAATAACGCAGTGGCCTTTGTTATAATGGAAATGCATTGGTTAACACCACCTTTACAAAACAGTGTTATATCTTATTTTGCGATGTTTTAACGCAGTTATGTTGTCATTAGATGCTTTTTATTTCTCGAGCAGAAACTTTATTCGTCACTTTCCACCTCCTGTAATGTTCATCTGTTTCCGACGCTCACTCGATAACTTTTTCATTGAATTTTTTTCTGATTGGTGTTAAGGAAAAAGACCGTGTTATTCGACCATTAAATAGTTCTTTGGACCCACAAGATCAAAGCGAAAAATATTGTATGTAAAAGGACAGTAAGGAACCACATGTGTAAATGGATCAAAGGTTTGGGAAATAAGAAAGAAATAGACAGACTGCTATCCATGGAAATGGATGGCTGGAGATGAAGTGCTGAAAAATGGTTCAAATGGCTCTGAGCACTATGGGACTTAACATGTGAGGTCATCAGTCCCCTAGAACGTAGAACTACTTAAACCTAACTAACCTAAGGCCATCACACACACCCATACCCGAGGCAGGATTCGAACCTGCGACCGTAGCGGTCGCGCGGATCCTGACTGAAGCGCCTAGAACCGCTCGGCCACAACGGCTGGCTGAAGTGCTCAAGATCAGACGACATCAGAAATAAAGATATCAGGAAATTTTAGTGGAAGGGAACATAATGGAAGCTTTTGAGTGGAAGAGGTTAATCTGAGATGGCCATTTATAGCAAATGGATGATAATAGGTATCCAAAGAAGGTATGGAAGTGGATCCCAGGAGAAACTCTGTTAACACAGAATTCCACTAACATTTTACTGAGAGTCAGAAATATTGAGTTTAAAGCGTCTGCTTATTTCTTTGTTATATTGTGCTGAATGAATCTCACCCATAAAATAAAATTGACGTAGCTGTCCTCTTCCGCCTCCTGTTGTATCCGTGTAGTTCCGAGGCTCGGTTGAGAACTTTTGCATTGAATCAGTTATTGACGTAAAATAAATAAGATGGGAAGTGGGAACACACAATGCATGCACGAACATTGTCGAACATGATTTTTGTGGTACTCAAGATGTTATAGTGTGGGGAGAAATTACGTTGCACGGGCGTAGACGTTTTAACATAGTACACTCAACCGGTCAACGTTATTGTGACACTGTACTCCATCCCCATGTACGTCTTTTCAGGGCTGCATTCGGCCCTGACCTGCGTTTTATGGATGACAGTGCGCCACCGCATCGAACAGAGCGGGTGGATGATCTCTCGCAACGAGACGATACTCGGTGAACGGACTGCCCTGCCCGTTCCCCCGACTTAAATCACACATCGATGACGCGTGCGATCGTTGGGGACTCATTACATACAACACACGCACCGGCGACCATCCAGCAGTTGGCAGCCGCGTTGGAGGAGGAATGGAACGCCCTACCACAAGAACGCCATACCAGCCATGGTAGGACGTTGCAGAGAACGCATTGCCGTCCGTTGTGATCTCACTCCCTAATAAGAACAGTGTTCCGCCTTTTGCAATGTCCAGGGCACTATTATAAATCGCGTTGACGTCAGTGTAATTATTGACTTCGAATGGGTGTCATTTCTGTTCGTCTCATTGCGTCACTGTTCTATAGTATAGTGCTACAGTAGTAGCAGTTATTTCAGTCAATGGTCGAAGTTTCATCGAGTGATATATCTTGGTAGTGGCATATACGCAACTGTTACTTTCGTCCTCATGTTTTGCACACTAATGTAGTTGCAGCCGCTGCCAGTTTTCACCCACCACAGATAGTACGTTGTTCGTGTTTCTTCAGTGGCGTTATTTCGGCCCAGTATTTCGTGTTATCTGGGTACTTTCGATCCGTCTTGTGAAGCACTCAAACTTTTAGAAATTTCAAAGGAAAGGAAGACACTCGTGGCCCACGAGCCTAGGAACGAAAATACCGTAGCTGACCCAGATACACTTCAGCTGATTGTTAGCAGACCAAAAGTAACGTCACTTGTCGAGTGTGTGTCGATAAGACAAGAGACGATCTGCAGTCGGTTATCAGTTGCGCTCATCTAATCCTCGAACCGGCGAGCGGTGGTAAACGCGATCGGAGATACGGAACAATGACCGATAAGGGGAAGGAACGGTGTGAAGGTTGTGCGCCGGCCGCCGCCTTCAGTGTGGTCAGGAGCGGAGGCCCGGCCGGCCATGGTGCTGCCCCCGCAGGAGCTGGACGCCAGCGGCGCCGACCTGCTCTCGCAGCTCGCCTTCGACGCCGTCGACATCGCGTGCATCGACTTCGACTCGGAAGACGCCTTCCCCGAGGTTCCCGAGTGCACCGAAGGTTGTTCGTCTATTCTGGTACATTCCACGTGCGTTTGTGTGAACGGGCGTGACATTTCTGTAACTAACGCAAAAGTGAAATCCATATTTTAACAACGGGTAATTTCTAGGCATCATAAAGTTTCATCTGCAAGAGTTCTCTTGCAAATTATCGCGTTTCCAGCATGCTCACGAATTTCCCTCAAGTCTTAGAGTATTCGGATGTGAAATCGTTTTATGTAATACTTTTGTTAACACTATCAGCTTGAGAGAAATGATTTATTTTATAAAGCTCACAACATTGCTTCGTCTTTTGTGATGTCTACGTCAATGCTCGCGAATATGACGCCACGCAAAAGTGAACAGAGAAGAAAAAACGCAAACGTAACTTTGTTGAAAGAGTATGTTGAATTTTGTATATTTTCTTATCCTCGTCCTTCGAAAGTCTACATCCCCCCCCCCCCCCCTGTGGTCTTTTCTTTTTTCTATCGGCCTTAAGTAGGTATTACGTTGTTAACCGCAGACCTCATAAAACTGTTGCCTTTACATGATACGCATGACAAAAGAACATGATTTTTCGCATTGTGCTGAGTGAGCATGCCGCGATTTCGGTGTCGTGGGCGAAATACTGTACTGTGCGTGTCGTAGCGTTGCGGTTCCTGAGGTAGTAGTCAGCACTTGTTTCAGTGTATTTCCTGGACAGTATTTTCTTAAACCTTCTGGACTTGGATATTTTTCGTCGATGAGGTATGCCTGATACATGCAAGGAAATGACCACTGGTCTACATCTGTTTGCAGGTTCTGTTCAGCGATTCGGTACTACTTCATCCCGCTTTTTTTACTTTCTAGGGAAAAAAACTTTCCAGATCCGCGACGAACTGTCCATCCGTAACACTGACACATATTAGCAAAACAGGAAGTCTTTCCGTCGTAGACATTCTGTAGTTAACTACAAAAATTGATTAAATACAGATGTTTTGACAGCTACTGTCAGATGACGTACCCCGTCTGGCGCAAGAGATACCATATTGGTGGCTTCATTTAGTCAAATGTTCCTTAGTGATTAAACCCTAACATGTAAACCTATCTTTTTGTAAGTTGATCAAAGACGAAAGCGTGCGCGAGGAAACTGTACGACTGTAATAACTATATTACTCCTCCAAAGCTTTCAGTGCAGTTGGTATGTACGAATGATGGCTGGCGTGGAAACAAATGGTTCAAATGGCTCTGAGCACTATGGGACTTAACATCTATGGTCATCAGGCCCCTAGAACTTAGAACTACTTAAACCTAACTAACCTAAGGACAGCACACAACACCCAGTCATCACGAGGCAGAGAAAATCCCTGACCCCGCCGGGAATCGAACCCGGGAACCCGGGCGTGGGAAGCGAGAACGCTACCGCACGACCACGAGCTGCGGACGCGTGGAAACAACTGACAATTTCTCACGGAAGTAAAATCTTATCAGACTGCTTTAAAATCAGTAATATTTCTGATACGATACTTGGTTCTGTAGCTCGGCGATATGGGCTTACCCTTGTTATTCAGCTTTGCATACTATCTGTTAGACGTTGAGTCTCATTATTCAAGAAGTAACAATTGAATTATATTCTTTTTAGGATTCCGCACCTCAATCGGTAAAAACAGAACCCTTATAGGATTACTTTGTCGTCCATCCATCCGGCCGACTGTTAAAAACTCTGTCTCAGGAACGAGTAGACGTATCGAGTTGAAATGTGTGTCACATATTAAGGTCTACGGTCCCTTTTGTTTTCGTCATTTGTTATCTAACTGTCTGTCATGTTAAGACCCGTTTTTCTGAGGAGTGAGTAGACATACATCTGGAAGTTAAAATCTTCTGGGTTATTAGGCCGCGTCATGTTTCAGAACATGCAGACGTACATGACATACATCTTGCCTGTATTGATATCGATAATAGGCATAAACCTTCGACATTGCCGATTCCCGGGGTGGGTGAACTCTCTACTTACATAATTAAGTTTGTACGCAACCTTCGGTGGCCGAGACCTACTCGCACTTATCCGAATTTTTTTATCTGTCTGCAGGTATTTGAGTATTGTATTGATTCTGCTACATCGGGTTTTTCCATAAACAGACCTGCAGGTGGCACAGTGGAGATAACCAGTTGCATTTTTTGCAGGCGCTGCAGCTGAGTTATCGTAGGTCTTGATATCACGTCGTTGATTTTAGTCAGTAATCGAAAGTCCTTCGCTTGTTTAGGTTTCAATCACTTCCGTGTGATGCGAACAATACTAAACGTTTACTGTGTCAGTTTTCTCCGATATCCAATCTACATGTTCTTGTTAAACTACCGTCGTACGGTAATAACGTTATGCATTTATTAGTGCCTGTATTGACCGAATTAATTTCTGTGTCTGGAGATACGTCACCGTTTTGGACACTGAAGTTAAACTTTCAGCTAAGCTTAATATCTTGCGGTTCCAATTATCGTGTAATGATTTTTTTGGCATTTAATAACAAGATAACTGTGGTATATTCCAATGAACTTTATTTATTACTGATGTTCATATTTACGCCATTCCCAAATGTTCCATAAGAACAAATTTCACAAACGAGACTGTAAACTAAATACACTCCATGTATTCACAAAGCTTCAACACATTAAGACTAAAACAAGTACTACTTAAATATGACAAATGGAAGGTGTAAAGGAAAAAAATATAGGTCACAGCACACTTCTTTCGTATTACCTATAAGTCTCCCTCACACCGTTCTTATTTTATTTTAATTAGAAGTTTTACTTTTAATTGGTAATTATTTGATGACGCCATATCTATGTAAGCAGTGAAATGAGTTTGTAGTCTGATTTGTTGTAGTCGTTTTTATAGGAGGTCTGAGACTTAAGCTGTATGGTCAAGAAATTGATAACATATTCTGCATGAGAGAGAGAGAGAGAGAGAGAGAGAGAGAGAGAGAGAGAGGCCGGCCGAAGTGGCCGTGCGGTTAGAGGCGCTGCAGTCTGGAACCGCAAGACCGCTACGGTCGCAGGTTCGAATCCTGCCTCGGGCATGGATGTGTGTGATGTCCTTAGGTTAGTTAGGTTTAACTAGTTCTAAGTTCTAGGGGACTAATGACCTCAGCAGTTGAGTCCCATAGTGCTCAGAGCCATTTAGAGAGAGAGAGAGAGAGAGAGAGAGAGAGAGAGAGAGCAACATTTACTCAACTCCCAGTTGAACGGATGCACATTACTTGGAATACTTACCTTTGCCATATGATATCGATCGTTCCTGCTGCAATAGCGGTAATAATTTGCTTTTGTGCACACTAAAGACTAGAATGAAACCACACGGTTACTAATGACTGTGGTGGCATTGTCTAGTAGAGAAAAAGAAAACACTGCCTTAGTACATGGAGGTCGTAACCCAACACTTACATGCCATATTAAACCACGTAATTTCACGTGGTCGACGGAGGCTTCTTGCCTGACGAAACTAGAAAGTCTAGTTCACGTTGTAGCCATAAAACAGGATTGAGCTGAATTCATGCACGGGCATCTGTCGGGACATCTCTGTACCACAGATGTACCACAGGAAACTCTTTGGCTGCGATTGTTCAGTATCTCTGCCCACAGATGGCAGAAAGCGCGACAGAATGTCGTATCCCTGTGTTGTTCATTTCGTCATAATAGTTTACGGACCCCGCTGATGTGTTGTTTATAATTTGGTTTCGCTTTGTTTTAGATAACGTAAACTGATACTAGTAACGCAGTAAGTAAATAACCCGATCAGACGTTATGAATATGCCCTGACGGCACTCAAAACCCCCACTCGTCTTTTGTAAAAGAGTGTAAAAAAATGTATTATTATTACATGTGGACTGCTGTGTTTTTAGTTGCTCAATAACATCTTTCCGAAATATTAAATCCTTGGATGCAGTTTTTCATAATTTGGGCGGGAAAGGGTTGAACCTTCGGAATGTGCTGTGGAAATAACAACAACTGCTAACAGTGTATCATACGATGTTACTCACGGTAAAACCTAACTAAAGACATTCTAAAGACTGCATGGCGATGGGGTCTGCTTCGCTCGTTTGTTTGTTCAGTGTCGGAGTATCTCTGCAGCTACTGCCACAGCTGTTCATGTTTTACACGTGGAATGGCATTTTACGCTTTGGACTGTAATTATTTATTTTCCGCTGTTGGACAGTTTCGGCAGTTACATTGTCAACTACAAAGTTCGTATCAGTCGAGGCGCACAAAATTAAATGGTTGGGTTTCAGCTGACTAGTCTTTATCAACAGCCTTCCTCCACACTCCACCCCTCAGAAAAAGTAAAGCAGGCATGTAAAGACATAGAATAAAGAATTAAATAAATATCTAACTGCACTACATAAAATTTAAGTGATACCATTTCAAATGATGCTGGGGGTGTACTTTTGTATGAGTATCCTACCAAAGGACCTCAGAGACACTTGAAAATTTCACATCGTATAGTTACGTATTTATCTAATTTGTAAATGTAAAATCGTTAAAAGCCTGCTTTGTGTTCCCTATTTTTGTAGGACTGTTAAAAATGACTGTGTCAGTTGAAGTTGGTGTAGTAGTTAAATTATCTGATCGTTGACTGAAACAAACTTTGCAGTTAAAATAATGCACTCACTGCTCCTCTTTGCCAGTAGTATGACAAATAAGGACATGTTAGCGATAGTTTTTAAAGTGTTTCTATATCGACTATACGCATGCCTATTTGTTGTAAGGTTTCTGTTTGCCTTCCATATGATGGTAGTTGGACAACTTGGTGGCTTGTACTCATGCACGCCAACTACCTCTCGAAAATAGCGTAGCAGCTGAAGTGGTCATTAGTGGAAGATAAAGTCGGAGGCGAAACGTGTTGCAATTTCGCAAATTATATGCGACTGTGTAACTGATGAAGAAAAGTAATGGTACGCGGAGTAGTCACACTGCGTTTGTGAAATATGGTGACAGACGGTAATTTTTTAAATCATATTTCGAATAATTAGAGCGCATATAAATTGGGTGATTCAAAAAGAAAGAACAGATTTCAGTTGTTTATTACGGAAAGATAGAAACACATTGCGCATGTCACTCGACAGAGGAAGGTTCAGAGTTTTATATTCTCACAGACACTGTATCATACAATCAACATTATCACGGCGCATTACTCGAGAAACAAAGAAACGGTAGTGCACTTCATTCCACAACGAATTAACACGTCCCTGTTTATTGACAGCTTCAACGGTTCGATTTCTTATATCCTGAAGAGAGCTGCCGTTGGTGAGACAAATACTCTGACTTTCATGCAGGCCAACAGAAAAAAATTGTAAGGTGTGAGTTTCGGTGACCTGGGAGGTCACAAGCAGTGAACAAGAACTTGACTTCACACAAATTCCAACAGGCTCAATGATTTCTCTTGTGGTGTTGTCACCATGTTGCTGCGAACAATCACCACCGCAGCTTTGTCGAAACTTTGAACCTCCATCTACCCACTGACCTGCCTTTTATATTTTGTATGTAATGAACAACTGAAATGTGTTCTTTCATTTTGAATCACCCTGTACATTGTGAGCGCGTGTCTCGTATGTTAAGTGTTCAAGTACGTATAGTCGTGTATAGTTGTTAGTTTGGTTTGTAATTTACCTTCCTAGTGTTCTGCTGCCCCCCTTTATCTGTCTTACTTTCTTTTTAAACAGCTGATCTGGTGTCGTGCCAATAACTCGATACCACGTAGTAAAAATCTTTATTTTCAACTACTGGTTTCGACAGACTTTGCTGTCATCTTCAGATCTGTAACATAGTGTACATACATGGAATACATCACATATCATGAATTATGACGTAATATTAGAGAAAATTTTATTTGACGTTATAATGAACAGAAATGGACATTTACGTACCTTCAAAATTTTTGTTACAAATGGTTCAAATGGCTCTGAGCAATATGGGACTTAACATCTATGGTCATCAGTCCCCTAGAACTTAGAACTACTTAAACCTAACTAACCTAAGGACATCACACACATCCATGCCCGAGGCAAAAAATGGTTCAAATGGCTCTGAGCAGTACGGGACTCAACATCTTAGGTAATAAGTCCCCTAGAACTTAGAACTACTTAAACCTAACTAACCTAAGGACGCCAAGTTGTCATGTTAGTGGATAAAATGTAGCACATTATACAAATGTTTGTCAGAAATAAGACATTTACCGGTTCCTGTTGGCATTTGACGGGTACTCTGTGCATTCTACAGATGGAACACTAACACAGTATCGATGAATGTGGGCTAATGGACGCGGCGTTGTCGTGGGAAGCATCCCAGTTTTCGGCTGGAGTTATGTGGATAGTGCGAGAAGGCCGTTGGGAGAGGAGAGGCCGGAGTGCAAGACGAGAGGTCGTGGCGGCAGCGAGTCGTTCCTCGACCCCGTTCCCGGACCTTGCGTAACCGGGTTCAGCGCCTGGCCGCCGTCGCCCCGGCCTTGGCTCTCGGGTATCGCACGGCCCGGCCGCGCCTCGGGTTTCGCCACCAGCTGACTCGGCGGCGCAGGTGTACGTCGTCTGTACGCCGCGCTGCACGCTCGCCACTCCAAACCAACCGACGCCTTGCCTCTCGCATCATCGCTTTCTTACCGCTCTGATTCCGAATCGTGCTGCGAACTGTATGTTACGACTTTGACCCCAAGAGTATTTGGTAGAGTAACTTAAGTGTAAAACCACTATATTTCGTGCTTGTCCCTGGTTGATTCTAATAAACTGACTCCGCCTCGTACGGCGTCGATATTGGCGGGGCCTTTTAAGGGGCGTAGGTAAATGTAATTTCCACACAAATTTAGGACGTATTCTCATTTCGATAACCCCAATTCCGTCCATTATTTAAAGGAAATAAGCATTCAGGCAATAGGAAAAACAAAACAGACACTAAAATAAATAACGAGTTTCCTTGACAGCTTTCCGTTCGTTTATCATGGCCTTCTCAAAATCTCAAATTTCTGACCTCTTCTTTAGATCTCCCTTTCATTTCCGTGTAACTTTTTTCACCTTGAGCCCATGTTTTCACTCTCTGGCATCCAGTAATCCTGACCCTTCCCCTTCCCTCTTCCTCTCCCTCTTACTCTTAATCTTTGCCCTGTTCCACGTCCTTCCCCTCTGTTTCCTTTCCGCGTAGCACTCTCTCTCTCTCTCTCTACTCGTTAGCTTGTGCGTACTTGTATAAGTGTTTATGTTCAAATGGTTCAAATGGCTCTGAGCACTATGGGACTCAACTGCTGTGGTCATCAGTCCCCTAGAACTTAGAACTACTTAAACCTAACTAACCTAAGGACATCACACACATCCATGCCCGAGGCAGGATTCGAACCTGCGACCGTAGAGTGTTTATGTGCGCGCTCAGTTTCTGTAATGCAAGTACCTGTTCATAAGGAGCCTAAGTGTTGTTGAAATGGAAGCAGCTATTGAGAATCACACGTCCCGTCGTAACACCACAAAAACGTTGCTCCGTACGACACAGCGCGCAGATGCTATAAACCATTTGTAAAACCTGCATTACGGGAAGATAAAGTCTTAAATTTGAAAAGCCTAATGCATTGTTAACAAAATCATTTCTCAGCGGTTATACGTATCAGTTTGGTTTTCATGCACTACTTTTAACGATACCATACTGGTGTTCCTTCAGAGTAATTTGATATTATGTTAGACTACAGGCTTTAGGTGCCATTCCCATCTCAAATTTCTGAGCTCTTCCTGAAATTTATTTTGACACAACGTTCCATTCGAGTAAGTGCGTGTTTTTATACACCTCTTTTTAAAAAATATTTATAACATTTAAGGGGGAGACGTTATTACCAAAAATATCGAAAATTTCTTGGCCGATTTACTCCAAATATTTACACATTAGAATGAGATTTTCACTCTGCAGCGGAGTGTGCGCTGATATGAAACTTCCTGGCAGATTAAAACTGTATGCCGGAGCGAGACTCGAACTCGGCGAGTTCGAGCCTCGGTCCGGCACACAGTTTTAATCTGCCAGGAAGTTTCATTTACACATTACCCTAATAAACGTTTGGATATATATAGGCTATATGTTATATAATCTGCTTATGATTATAATACTACTGCAGAATATGAATTTGCAATAACAACAAACAAGGGTCAAGGTCAGAGAGACGGGGGAATAGGATATGGGCAGAGAGAGGAGTAGAGTGAGGGGGGGGGGGGAGGTGGACAGAGACGGGGGAGAAAGATATGAGGAGGTATAACCAATTCCGATGCATATTAGAAATGCGTGCTTCCTCATTTCTTTAATCCGTTTTAACGAGTCTGAGCCACGGCAACGCACGGCCGGGAACAGCTAGTTGAAAATGAAACCTTATAAGTCGCTAGACCGCAGTAGCTCATATGTCTCTTTCCGTTATCGGCCTCCCTGCGGGGATCGTAGCTAATCGGGCGCAACAGAAAATGACGAAAAAGATCCCAGCGGAGTGGTCGAAACGTCCGTTGTGTTATAAGGAATTTGAAGAGAGACATGACGCGGCTTACCTTTATTGTGATATTGTTTAGACCTCTCTCATCTCACCGTTGTATGAGACGCTGGCAGCCCGGCAACAGTGTTTCGCTCCTGGTTGTAGTGTGTGTACTGAACCTTACCGGACGGGAATGGGCTGAATTTAGCCGAGGACACGGCAGCGCGGTGTTCGGCCCACCGGACAAAGAGGCCATCAGGCGCCAGATTCGTTTAGCTGCGGTGGTGCGCGTATTGTGAAAGTGACTACAATTGCCGTCTACGTACGTGCCGAGGGCAGCGAATTCATTTCGGCCGTGCACACCTGAACGGCATTAAATTAACCGCAGTGACCAAGCACCAATTTGCAAACATGAGAAGCGAGCGCGCTCGTTACCGTCAAGGTGAGCAGGGTCGCAATTTAGCGCCGTGAATAAGCTGCCGGGTCTGCTGGGAGAGCCGCGGGTGGCAGTCGCAGCCACCACCACCACCACTGCCGATATCCAGCGAGCAACCTGCTGCGGGTGGTTTTCACTTCACCTCGTCGAGCGCTCCACCCACCAAAACCACAGCATACGTTCCGCGAGTTACAATACGCGCCGTTCCTAATAGAAAATGCCGGCATTTATCCTGGTCCCATCTGGTGGCAACAGCTGGTACGAGCACGCCAACAGTTTGCTCTCTCTCTCGCCACCACGAGGCGTGCACTCACTAAATGACCGTGCACTGGGATAAGGAAACGCGGACTCGATAGAGCTGCGTCAAAACGCAGCAGCACTAATGACCCTGCGAGCGCTGGAACACGTTCAGAGTTATAATTTACTTTTAGCTGCAGATTTTCCAATTTTTCTGCGGCGAAAGTGTATACTGTATACCTGAGATGCACTAAGTATTACCCCGCCGATCGAGTATGATCATATATAGCAAAGGACCTGTAAATTTGCACGTAATAGTACTGTTCACATTCACTTTGCCGCCGAAATAGTACTGACACTGAAACGTAAGAGTTCTCAATTTTGCAGCGCTCTGCCAGCTTTCTTTTTTTTTCCGAGAAAGTGTTAAGAGACGATTGGGAGACATTTTCAATTTCTACACCACGTGACATTATTCCACCAATGTCTTACGCGCGATTTAAAAACAAGTAGTCCAGCTGTATTGCTGTCCACGACCAAGGGAGGCTTACAACGAACTAAGACATTTAATAGCCAAAGAAAAGTCGATGAAATCCGATCGCGAGTCTCCTGCGATGTTATGAGGTAAACAGGAAGTTTTATTTAGAGTGTAAATTGGGAAGGGTAGCTAACATGAAATCATAACGAACTATTTGCAGAAATTACGGCTAAATTGACGATTACCCAACTTTTGACGATTACATAACTTCTGCTGAAGGAGATTGTGAGTTGGAAGTCATGTCTTGTTATCATGAAATAAAGACGATATCCTCTCTGCGTTCAAAAGTAGCAAGAAGTACATCCGGTTAATAAATGACAAAGAATTGGAGTTTTGAGTGCCACCGGATCTCAGATATATGTATTATTCGTAACACTTTTTATTAACAGATAACGAATAAATGTTTCTGTTCGTGTAAGTCAAAATGTTATGAATACTATTTGTTATGCAAGAGCAACGATAGTTATTTTTATCTGTACGTGTTATTCATCATTCGAATAAATTTCGCTGAACCCGGTGGTAAGTGAAGCGTATCGCTTATTCGCACATTGCAGATTTCCAGCCTATGTGTAACTGAATGCAAGTGCGTGACATCCACGTGGCCGTTTACAAGCGCCTACTCGGCTCTCACTAGGCGAAGCAGCGTCGGTAAACTTCGGCGAAGTGTTTTCTCTCTCTCTCTCTCTATGGATGTGCGTTTGTGTTTGTGTGTGTGTGTGTGGGGGGGGGGGGGGCTTTCTGTACAAAGAACTTTGTGGCTTGCAGTCGTCGTCATGTGATACACTCTACGATATTTCACTTCAAGTGAGTCATTGAAGACTTTGGTGTAGCAAACGTCGACCGACTTCAGGCGGTAAACTTCTTCGATAATTTAGTTTTTCAGGACATTTTTAAAATTCATAGAAGTACTACTGCCTTTCTGATGGCGATAGATCCTTATCCATTTCTGTAAGAAGGCTACGCACAGAAGTCACACAGTCCTTTTACTTCTTAGGGAATTCCTTAACTATGATTTACCACTCAGAAGGGCTAGGTTTGTTAGACCTAATCGCTGTCGCTCTCCCCCCCCCCCCTCCCGCCCCTTCCACTGTGAGTGCCTCTGCAATTCCCACCGTGTTGTATTATTTAGTTATCTATGCGCAGAGGCATATTACACAATAACAATATAGTGTAAGTGTTGTCGTGGTTTCTTTTTGCTTCCTTCGAAACTGCGCTAGGAAGCTAACTAACTTTCCGGTCGCTATTTTTAACTTATTCTGTAGTTGTATGGACGGGTGCTAACATTTACTATTTGTATTGTTTGGTTGCTTGTTTTTCACCAGTGTAACGTAGCTTTGGCGGGCGTGAAATACGCAGGCTACACCTTCAGCGCTGTCGGATTTGTCGTCCTGAAGCTCCTCTATCTCATAGTATAAAGGCACCAGGCCCCAGCGCTGTTTACATTAAGTATTGAAGTAGGAACTTAATAGGTCGCGCGGAGACAATAGCACGCCGGCTCTGGAAGCTGTCTCCGGATCTCGCTTGAGAGAAGACGAATTGCGTAAGAGGAACCAGACCTTCAGTTCGCAAAGGATCTTGGTATGAGGCCCTTCTCATGTGCAAATAGAGATAGTAACGTCAGCCTCAATATGTGATGGAGACCACACTGCACCTATTTGCTGCTTTCCGTACTACTGTCTCTTCTCGAGAGGAGAGAAACGGGAAGCTTTTGCTTCAAGTCTGAATTCCTGCAGACGTTCTGAGATGGAACAGTCTCAAGTTTCCTTTTGTCACGAAAAGTTCTTAGCGTCCAGATATTTGAAAAAACGACATAATGACCATTAAAGCATCTATTTTATTGTTTCGGGAACTGATTTCGGTCGACGAGGCATCCTCTGACAGAAAGTACTGCATTACCTTGATAAACATTTGCCGTTTTTGTTATAGTAATTTCTGCCAGATGAAAGTCTCTTACACAAAACTGCCGCAGAAATAAATAACATTGCAGTTAAAACAGCAGCTTTAAAACCATAGAATACAGTTTTCTTCGGAATAGATTCCGTCGCGTTCTGAAAGCAACGCATATTCCACCGCGTTCAGGGCTGCAACTTACCGTGCCCAACATAGAGAAGCGGTTTCTTACGCGCTAAACGATATTTGTGTAGGAAAGAGAAATAACTCCTGCTATGGCAAAGCGCTCGTCCTTTAATCGAAAGCGTTTTTGCAATACGTGCTGACTGCCTGATTTCCAGCTTGGTCGACCATCTCTCGAGAAAGGAAAGGTACTTAGGGTACCATTCCATCGGTGACAAAGTCATCAGACATTGGCTGCGTCCTTTTGAAAAGAAGCATTGTGGAATTCGCCTTGATCGATATCGGGAATCATCATCATCATCATCATTTAAGACTGATTTTGCCTTTCAGCGTTCAGTTTGGAGCATAGCCCCCTTATAAAATTCCTCCATGATCCCCTATTCAGTGCTAACATCGGTGCCTCTTCTGATGTTAAACCTATTACTTCAAAATCATTCTTAACCGAATCCAGGTACCTTCTCCTTGGTCTGCCCCGACTCCTACCCTCTACTGCTGAACCCATGAGTCTCTTGTGTAACCTTGCTTCTCCCATGCGTGTAACATGACCCCACCATCTAAGCCTGTTCGCCCTGACTGCTACATCTATAGAGTTCATTCCCAGTTTTTCTTTGATTTCCTCATTGTGGACACCCTCCTGCCATAGTTCCCATCTACTAGTACCTGCAATCATCCTAGCCACTTTCATATCCGTAACCTCAACCTTGTTGATAAGGTAACCTGAATCCACCCAGCTTTCGCTCCCATACAACAAAGTTGGTCGAAAGATTGAACGGTGCACAGATAACTTAGTCTTGGTACTGACTTCCTTCTTGCAGAAGAGAGTAGATCGTAGCTGAGCGCTCACTGCATTAGCTTTGCTACACCTCGCTTCCAGTTCTTTCACTATGTTGCCATCCTGTGAGAATATGCATCCTAAGTACTTGAAACCGTCCACCTGTTCTAACTTTGTTCCTCCTATTTGGCACTCAATCCGTTTATATTTCTTTCCCACTGACATTACTTTCGTTTTGGAGATGCTAATCTTCATACCGTAGTCCTTACATTTCTGATCTAGCTCTGAAATATTACTTTGCAAACTTTCAATCGAATCTGCCATCACAACTAAGTCATCCGCATATGCAAGACTGCTTATTTTGTGTTCACATATCTTAATCTCACCCAGCCAGTCTATTGTTTTCAACATATGATCCATAAATAATATGAACAACAGTGGAGACAGGTTGCAGCCTTGTCTTACCCCTGAAACTACTCTGAACCATGAACTCAATTTACCGTCAACTCTAACTGCTGCCTGACTATCCATGTAAAGACCTTTAATTGCTTGCAAAAGTTTGCCACCTATTCCATAATCTCGTAGAACAGACAATAACTTCCTCCTAGGAACCGGGTCATATGCCTTTTCTAGATCTATAAAGCATAGATACAATTCCCTGTTCCACTCATAGCACTTCTCCATTATTTGCCGTAAGCTAAAGATCTGGTCCTGACAACCTCTAAGAGGCCTAAACCCACACTGATTTTCATCCAATTGGTCCTCAACTAATACTCGCACTTTCCTTTCAACAATACCTGAGAAGATTTTACCCACAGCGCTGATTAAAGAGATACCTCTGTAGTTGTCACAATCTTTTCTGTTTCCATGTTTAAAGATTGGTGTGATTACTGCTTTTGTCCTGTCTGATGGAACCTGTCCCGACTCCCAGGCCATTTCAATTATCCTGTGTAGCCATTTAAGGCCTGACATTCCACTGTATTTTATGAGTTCCGACTTAATTTCATCCACCCCAGCTGCTTTATTGCACTGCAATCTATTGACCATTTTCTCCACTTCCTCAAATGTGATCCTATTACCATCATCATTCCTATCCCATTCTACCTCGAAATCTGAAACATTACTGATCGCATTTTCACCTACATTGAGCAACTCTTCAAAATATTCCCTCCATCTGCCCAAGGCATCCACAGGATTCACCAGCAGTTTTCCTGACCTGTCCAAAATACTTGTCATTTCCTTCTTACCTCCCTTTCGAAGACTACTAATTACACTCCAGAATGGTTTTCCAGCAGCTTCACCCATAGTCTCCAACCTGTTTCCAAAGTCTTCCCAAGATTTCTTCTTGGTTGCTGCAATTATCTGTTTGGCTTTGTTTCTTTCTTCAACATAACTTTCTCTGTCTACCTGAGTTCTAGTATGTAGCCATTTTTGATACGCCTTCTTTTTCCTTTTACAGGCTGCCTTGACTGTGTCATTCCACCAAGCTGTTTGCTTCATCCTACTTTTACACACTACTGTTCCAAGACATTCTTTAACCACTTCTAGTACTGTGTCCCTGTACCTTGTACATTCCTTTTCCAATGACTGTAATTGACTACATTCAACTAACTGGTACCTTTCTGAGATCGCTATTATGTACTTGTGCCTGATTTCCTTATCCTGAAGTTTCTCGACTCTTATCCTCCTACATATGGACCTGACCTCCTGCACTTTCGGCCTCACAATCCCAATTTCACTGCAGATTAAATAATGATCAGTGTCATCAAAGAACCCCTGAATCCACATGTGTCCCTCACAGCCTTCCTGAATTACTGATGTTATTATATAGTCAATGACAGATCGGGTTCCCCTGCCTTCCCAAGTATACCGGTGAATGTTCTTATGTTTAAAAAAGGAGTTTGTGATTACTAAGCCCATACTGGCACAGAAATCCAAGAGTTGTTGCCCGTTCCTATTGGCCTCCACATCCTCTCCAAATTTACCCATAACCTTTTCATACCCTTCTGTTCGATTTCCAATCCTGGCGTTAAAATCACCCATGAGCAGAACACTGTCCTTGTCCTTTACTCTAACAACTACATCACTAAGTGCCTCAAAAAAATGGCTCTGAGCACTATGGGACTCAACTGATGAGGTCATGAGTCCCCTAGAACTTAGAACTAGTTAAACCTAACTAACCTAAGGACATCACAAACATCCATGCCCGAGGCAGGATTCGAACCTGCGACCGTAGCGGTCTTGCGGTTCCAGACTGCAGCGCCTTTAACCGCACGGCCACTTCGGCCGGCACTGAGTGCCTCATAAAAACTATCCATCTTATCTTGATCTGTCCCTTCACAATGCGAATATACTGACACAATCCTAATTTTCTTGCTAGACACTGTCAAATCTATCCACATCAGTCGTTCGTTTACATACCTTATTGCAACTACGCTGGGTTCCATTTCTTTCCTGATGTAAAGCCCTACACCCCATTGTGCTATTCCTGCTTTGACTCCTGACAGGTAGACCTTGTATTCTCCCACTTCCTCTTCTTTCTCACCCATTACCCGAATGTCACTAACAGCTAAAACGTCCAGCCCCATCTTACTTGCAGCCTCTGCCAGCTCTACCTTCTTCCCAGAGTAGCCCCCATTGATATTAATAGCTCCCCATCTCATTACCATTTGTTTGCCAAGTCGTATCTTAGGAGTCCCTGGTTTGTCAGTTAGAGGTGGGACTCCGTCACCTCCAAAGGTCCGAGGCACTTTGCTCTGATTGTTGCCAGCATCATATTTAAAGTACCAGGGAAGCAGGTTGCTAGCCTTACTTGCCCCGAGTCCCATTGGGTTTTACCCCTAATGGCTGAGGGACTAACCGGTGGATTTGGTAGTTTTTGCCGTATGAGAACAAAGGTGACCACGACTCAGAATATGTCCCAGATGCCCAGCCTTATTCCAAGGTAACTGGTATCCCGACTGTCGGGACCACTTACTTGGCCACTCATACGTTGCCCGTGGTTCATGAACTAGGACATGACTACAGGAACCCACACCATGAACCACTGAGATTGGGAAGCGAGGAAAAAAGTAAATCCAGGTGACTGGAAGCGAATATGAATGCTGCACTTTCCGAGTGCAAGACCAGTATCCCAAAAATTGCCACACAATGTTCGGTATATTCGAGAGGTCCGCTGCAAAAAGAGACATGATGCAGTGGACGGTTGCATTCGTGTTACCACTCCCTTTGCAACTCGTAACAGCGTTGCCTTTCTGCAATACTTGCAAGCTGTATGAAGACGATGGTCCACCAAAAGTGATAGAAGAGCGATTCAGTTATAGAACAACCCCTCGACAGGTCATGAATTCGTCTGGTTCTCTAAGGGAATTGAGACAATGCAGCATAAACCGCACCATGTGCCTGCTTGTAGAGGAAACTACGTATTTTCCTCGCTACCAATTTGCATTCTCATCCTTCCGCAATCCGAGCATGTGTTTCGACTCTAACGTCTCCGTCGATAGGACGTTCATCCCTTCCATCGTTGCTTTGATACCAGTTGAGGTCAGATCTACCGAGGTCAATATGATCGTTCTAATCTAATGCCTGTGTAGCAACTGTGCTGATAAATGCATCCAGGTTTTGTCCAGTTCAAAATGTCAATCCTGTGCTCAGGAGTAAATGTTGGGAACCAAGAGGGAGTCCCGCACTGCTTGTCTGCGCAATATTTTAGTCGAAATGACAGAGCGAGATCTCTGAGTGGTGGAGACACACGATTTGCTTTCTTGAGGAGCGGTTATCAAATCCCCCTTCAGCCAGATGTAGGTTTTCCACGATTTCCCTAAATAAGGGAAATGCCGGAATGGTTGCTTAGGAAAGGACACAGCCTATATCTTTCCACATCCACGTACTGCTTGCGAATTTCGTCTCGAGATTTTCGGGCGACATGTGTTATTCCCTAATCCGATGGGCCGATGACCTCACTGTTTGGTTTCCTCCTCCAAATCAACCAACCGACGTAATTGATGGACGTCCTCTGCTCATTTAGCTTGGAGCTTCGTCCCTCACCTCACCTCAGCTCGCTGCTGTTCACTGTTGTGCATCAATGACTAGGCGAGAATCTCTAGTGAACAACACACAGTGGCCGGCAGGGCAGTCGTTCCTGCGACGCTGCTTGACAGTCGTTTCGTGCTCCACTTTCGTGCGTCTTGCCGGTTCCCCGCCCGCCGTAGAGGAAATCGTCTAAATCGGGTCTCTGCGCTGCAAGACTGGCGCTGGTTTCGCCAATTGCATTCGGCGCGCGGTGTTTCTTTCCGGGTGAACGCGAGTCATGAAGAAAGTGTAACGGCCACGGCTGGCGCGACAGTCCCAGCGTAATGTCTTTACGTAATGCCGTCCGTCCGGAAGGATTTCTCAGTTGTCTCCGATAAGTCTCTACGTCTGCATAAACGTTGGGCTACGAAAAGTGGAAGTCATTAGCGTGTTTTACTGGCGCTGCACTAGGAAAGGGAGAGGCTGTGTGCCGCAAGTTGAAGTTTTTTAGGAAATGATACCACGCAAAACTTGTGTTCGATGTGTGAGTGCAACTATAAGGTAGATATACGAATAGAAAATGTGCCTTGAGTGAAAGAGAAATCTACTTACCCAGCTTCGTTTTAATGTGACGTTTCGATTACTGTACCAGTCGTAATCTCGTGGCGATTCACTGAGAAAACTTTCATTTTACGCAATTTAATTGTTAGATATTTTCGTACAGTAAGCCATTGCATCATATCGAGATGGAACATGACATATAATGGCTGAGCAACGTTGTTGCTTTGGAAACTTAAGGTAGTATATTGAAGCTGGGAAACGTAGACCGGATACAAATAATACTATACAAACGCTTCCGCGTGCAGGAACAAATTTTTCGAGAAGTGGAAATGCTAAATGCTTTAAATACAGGGTGTTAACAAAAAGGTACGGCCAAACTTTCAGGAAACATTCCTCACACACAAATAAAGAAAAGATGTTATCTGGACATGTGTCCGGAAACGCTTAATTTCCATGTTAGAGCTCATTTTAGTTTCGTTCTTCCACCTACGCTCAATGGAGCACGTTATCATGATTTCATACGGGATACTCTACCTGTGCTGGTAGAACATGTGCCTTTACAAGTACGACACATGTGGTTTATGCATGATGGAGCTCCTGCACATTTCAGTCGAAGTGTTCGTACGCTTCTCAACAACAGATTCGGTGACCGATGGATTGGTAGAGGCGGACCAATTCAATGGCCTCCACGCTCTCCTACCCCAACCCTCTTGACTTTCATTTATGGGGGCATTTGAAAGCTCTTGTCTACGCAACCCCGGTACCAAATGCAGAGACCCTTCGTGCTCGTATTGTGGACGGCTGTGATACAACACGCCATTCTCCAGGGCTGCATCAGAGCATCAGGGATTCCATGCGACGGAGGGTGGATGCATGTATCCTCGCTAACGGAGGACATTTTGAACATTTCCTGTAACAAAATGTTTGAAGTCACGCTGGTACGTTCTGTTGCTGTGTGTTTCCATCCCAGGATTAATGTGATTTGAAGAGAAGTAATAAAATGAGCTCTGACATGGAAAGTAAGCGTTTCCGGACACATGTCCACATAACATATTTTCTTTCTTTGTGTGTGAGGAATGTTTCCTGAAAGTTTGGCCGTACCTTTTTGTAACACTCTGTATATTTCGCAAACGGGGTGTTGTTCCAATGTTCGTATTACAGGTTTCTAAGGTCTAGGACTTAGTAGATAAAGGTTTGGCAAGGATCCTATGTCCGGAAATATACCGTTTGGATGTAAAAGTAAGTTCGAAGATGGGATCACTTCAAAACTCCCGTTTCACCTACGCTCGCGTGGGAAACAGCTTCGATCGCAGTAGAGGTTTATTTTAGTGGCAGCCAGTTTTGGTCTATAATTTAGACCATCTTCAGGCCTTAAGTACCACGGTGGCGGGTGGTGGCGTTGGACGGAGCAAGATTCGTAAGAACGAAGACGTCCGGATCTTGCTCCATCCAACGCCACCACCCGCCACCGTGGTACTTAAGGCCTGAAGATGGTCTAAATTATAGACTGAAACCTGTTGTCAACCAAGTATCCTGTCTAAAATTTTACATCTGGAAAACGTTTTCGATACTTGCGTTGTGCGAGTTCACTGTAAGCTGTCAACATCACTGCGTACTCTTCAGACATGTATCCGCCGTCCTGTACTGCTCAGTGACGGACTGACAGCGGAGCAGGACGCTGAAGCAGTGACCGTAAACGGAGAATACATTACATCGCCGAAATGACGACGACGCCTTCTGCTCAGTTTGCATGCATACGGTGAAGCGGCAGATTTGTAATGTGGCCCCATCTTCAAACTTACTTCATATCCAATTGGCACATTTCTGGACATGGGTTCCTTAACAAAACTTTAACTGCTAAGACCCATGTGCAATCTCTAGAAACCTTTAATAGGAATTGTGAAACGTCCTCTATAAGCCACGATCCTCTACTGGCTCCGTTACCCCATTGTTGCTGTTCCCATATATCCCGTGGGAGAAACTCGGGTAGTTGTGAATCGTCATACTTTCGAGAGGCATAGACGTGAGATTTCAGGCGTGCAGCCGCAGAAAATCTGTTTCTGAAACTGATACAAGTATTTCGGTCGGAATATTGGTGAGCGATGTGTGGCGGAAACACCAGTTTAAGAAATGGACGTTCTGCTTCTGCACGGCAGAAATCTAATTATCACTCCGTTAGTAATCTTTGAAAGTCATAGATGTAAATATGAGTGACAATAAAAGTATGAGTCGGGAGTGGGTTTGTGCACGGATAGTTTTTTTTTTTTCATTTATTAGGTTGTGTGTCGCAGGTTATGTTCGACGTAGAAAAAGGCCCTATTCGCAACCCAGTAGATACTGGTATTTTTGAAAAATCTAGCGCTTGTTTAGACTTCGGTGAAACCTAGGGTGTGACTGCGGACGTGATATTCAACTTGATACCAATGGATACATTTCATTCGTAAGAAGTTTCCAACCGACATTAGCGCATTGCAGCAATTCGTGTTATCAGAAGTACTAATCTAAGCCTCTTAAGCATCTCCACCTTTCGAGCTACGGTGCAGTCTCACCGCAGTTCTAAATCACTGTTCCAAGGAGTTGGAACTGCTGAACATCATCCCCGACGAGTTCACGGCGAACCTCCAACTTCCAAAACCTGGCCCTCTTTTATTAGCAGTTGATCAAATATTATCGGCAGAATTTAAGAGAAGCGAATTCTCGCACTGCTAACAACCTCTAAACGCCACTAAAACGTCTTCGTGAACAACCGTAGAACACTGGCACTGATCTGCCCTCCTGTATCTTTCGACGAACAGCAGTTCTACCATCAGTTTAACATTATGCGTTTGCGCTGGCCCAGGCTTGTATTACAGTGACCTCTTCCACGTTAGTTCTCGTGGTAAGACAATGTCTGCCATTTATTTCTTTATCATGGCTCCAAGAATATGCACCACGTATTCAGGTCGTCGTTGATACCTAATTTAGTCACATTACGTACTCAACGTCAACTGGAATAATGAAGGTATAATACTCGTATAAATAAAGTGATACGAATGTGATAAATTATTGTTTGCGATGTGACCCAGAAAGCTGACTTATCATATTATCACTTGAAGATAAATGATAATGTTGCGTCTCAGTCAAGCGCCACGTGATTCTTATCGAAGTTACTTCCAGCTGTGTCTGCGTCAACTTTTCCAGCCATTCTGTTCAGCGTCGCACAATACTTCTAGAATCTCTCCCTAATAAGTTCTTCGGCTGAAATCGTAGTTGTCTTGATGCTGTAATCTTCTCTTTGGATGATTTCAGTGTCAGTGGTCGTCATTCCATGGACGTCCACTTGATATCCCTTTATCTCGAATGACCTACATCTTGAATTCACTATGAAATAACAAAGGTTGTTATATTATAAGTAGTTCTCTGAAAAAGGTTTGGTTTCATTTATGACATCCTAGTCACTATTGGCAAACTAAGTTTCCTAAGACCTAATGATATGTGAAATTTCATTAATGTATCTTCTGTATATAATGTATCCGCTAGGAAGTCTTTTGAGAAAGTATGTTCTCGGAGTGCAGCCATATGTAGAAACGAAAAACGGACGATAAACAGTCGAGACAAGTTGAGACTCGAAGCGTTTGAAATATACAACAGAAGAATTCTGAAGATTGTATAGGTAGTTTGAGTAAGTAATGAAGAGATGCATAACCAAAGTGGGGAAAAAAGACTAATAGCGAAAATACTTGGCGCTCACCTAAAAGTTGTACACTTTTTGGTGAACCGTTCAAGATGTCGAAATGAGGATTTCTTCGTAGTACGCAGAGGGGCGCGTAGTTTCGTTTCACCTTTAATCCACATAACTTCAAGAAATATATGCATGAAGTACAGTGTTTGTATTCTGTTTCTTTCTGTGGAGTATGCTGCGATTATACACGTATTTGCAAGTATTTCTCCATGAATAAGTTGTAGCTTACCTCACTAAATCAATAAGATTTACATTTACTTCACATTCATTCATTTCTCTTGATAATTTGCTTAGGCTTGCAACCAAAAATATAATGATTGTTTCTTTAATTAAGTAGCAATATGACTAAAAACAAACATTAATTTTATAGCGGGCTTTCTTGCCGCGAGGGGCGCTAATGGTGTTGCAACTGTCAGACGATAATAACTTTTGCGGTAGTGAGTGACGCGACTATTTTTGTTAGTTAAAATAATGACATACAGAGTATCTACAAACGATTTTACGTTTTTATGTCGTGCAGAGATAGTTTAACTAAAAATGAAAAATAAAGTTTTTATGTGGATATTGTTAGATGTAACAACAGATGAAAAATTAAGTTGAATTTATAGTTGTAATCTAATGTTTGTATAAGTGAAATTAGTTTAACAGCGAGGACAGCGGAAATTTCGTTTGGTAATTTAAAACTAAGCTAGCGTAGAGTGTAATATACTTTATTAATTTCAATTATTTCCAGTAGTGTCATATTTCTGTCTGCTTTAAATACTTGAATAAACATATGACACAGAAGGCCAGCTTAGTTTTGAATGACGATACTCAGTTTTCTTTTGCTCCCTCTGTTAAATTATATTTCAGTTGTACAAACATTAGATTATAATTGAAAATTCAGCTTTATTTTTGATCTGATGTTAAATGTAACAGTATCCACATAAAAACTTAATTTTGCATTTTAGTCAAATATAAGTATTTCAACGCGACACTAAAACGTAATACGTTTCTTTGTAGATACTCTATATGTCGTTTATTACATCTCTTATGTACACTGATTAGCCAAAACTTTATGACCGCTGCGGGCACGTGACGCGGCAACAAATGTATGTTAGCGGAGCAGACATGGACCAGGAATCACCTCGCAAATGGGGATATCAATTGAACCGAGCGACTTCGGCAAAGGGCAAATTACTATTACGCTGGGCCTGTGAACGAATATCTCGAAAACGGCGAAGCTGGTCGAATGTTCTTGTGCTACCGTCGTAAGCCTCTACGGGAAGAGGTAGGAGGACAGTGAAACCAGGCTATCACTAGGCGATAAATGGTTGGACGTCCAAGACTCTTCACAGAACGTGGGGTTCGGAGGCTTGTAGATGGTGATTTGTGGCATGTCTGCCGAAAGAGCACAATGCTGGTGCAAGCGCAAGTTTTTTCGGAGCACCCCTTTCATCATAAGTTGTTGAACATGGAGCTTCGCAGCAGACCTCTCCTACGTGTTCACATATTGACACAAGGACATTGTCAGTTATTATTGCAGTAGGCACGGGACCATCGGGTTTCGACCGTTGATAAATGGAATCGCGTAGGTTCTTCGGGTGATTCAAATTTTTGTCACACTAGGTCGCTGGTCGTCTCCACAAATGCCGCCATTGAGGTGAATGGCGGCTCGAAACGCGTAGCGTACCACGAACGCAGGCTGGAGGGAGCAGTATTATGCTGTGGGAGACATTCTCCTGCGCTTGCATGGGACCTGTGGTAGTAATCGAAGACACGCTGACAGCTGCGAAGAACCAGCATTCCTTCATGCTTGATGTCTTTCCCGAGTATAATTGTGTATGTCTCGGAGCCAGAACCATTCTGCAGTGGTTTTAGGAGCATTAAAGCGAACTCACGTTGATGTCTCGGCGACCAAATTCGCTTGATGTAAACCCCATGGAATGCATATGGGTCGCTATCTGGCGCCATCGCCGCGCACGCAAATCAGTGAACCTTTATTTACGCCAATTACGTGACCTGTGCGTAGACATCTAATGCCACATACCTCCATAAAGCTACCAACAAACCGTCGGATCCCTGACATGCAGACTAAGTGATGTATTTCGTTCCAAAGAGGGACAAACTGGTCATAATGTTTTGGCTCATCAGTGTAAGTAATACCTGTGGTAGTCTCACATAATTTTATCTGTGTGGCCTAAGAAGCCAAAAGCCGGTTCGTGACTAAAATATAATATTTTGCAGAAAATTAGGAAAGTGTTCCTATTTAATAATGTTGTCATGTTCTGCCAAACTACTACGAAAAATTAAACCTTGAGGCGAAGGCTATTTAACCAAGTTGAAAGGATTTTAGGTTGAAGGCAGCGAGTTTGTAGGATAGCGTCGTGTGTTGGCGACGTTGAGCAGGGCGCCTGCGTCCCCCAGGACAGGCGGCAGCTATTCGATTAGAGACTGGAGCTGGAGAGGCTTGCTGGAGCCGCCGGCTGCTGAGTAATGGCGGGCGCGTGGCGCAACGCCGGCTCCGGCCCGCGCCCCGCCTTGCGAAACAGTCGGCGTTTCTCTCCGCCCGTGGGCCCCTCGCGAAAAAACAGACACAGACGGCGCAGCGCAGCGCCGCCAGACACCTCCGCAATCTTCACGCGACCAATCTTAGCCCCGAAGTGCAACCGCTCGTCTCATTCGGTTGCGTGCAAAGGTCTCCGTGTCCTAGGTGAGGGTTGCAACAGGGATGATACCTCGTTAGGTAACAAGCATGAAACGGAGTCTGATGATACCTTCTGCGTCAGCTTTCGACAAGAAAGCTGTTGTGAAACAGCCTGTTTGTTCGCCTCAGTGGGGGGCTTACAGGAAAATTTTTAAGCTGCTCTTCCCAGTGTCAGACCAGGAGCTCCTCTCGGTCAGAAAGTACTGTAGAAACAGGGGAACCAACCACGTTGCCCATAGGCGGCTCAGACTTCCGCACACCTTCAAATAGCTTATTTCTTTCTTTATTTATTTTATTTCTTTTCTACGTATTAGAAAGAGAGAGAGGTGGGGGGAGGGGGGGGGGCGGAAGTAATAAATTTCTAAATGTATCGTATTGCCGTACCCAAGCTAGATAATAAAAGTCACGCAGCGAACGGTGAACAGAAATTTTGGCGAAGTATAGCTATTGAATTTTTATCAATGGGTATATTGTTGAAGGTATAGTACGAGGATGGCATCACATAAGAGATATGCGCTGAATCTACATCCACATTTTGCCCTGTTCCAAATCATCATCCTCTCAGGAATTAGGCCCTTCGGCCTGTTCCGGGATTTTCCTGGGTCTCTTCGGCCAATAAGTCTCCATGACAGTGTCATTTTCGGAAACCTTATACTGTCCATGCTGTCCTAATGCTCTTCCCACTTGCTTCTATATGCTTCCATTTTATCCTGTATTGCAAATTTTTGTAACTGATCCCGTATATCATGCTTTCTTATTTTATCAAGGCGTGTCTGTGTCCCAGTGGTGTCTTAGGGAATTTCATTTCTGTGGCGTGTATATGGCTGTGGTCTTTCTGTCTTAATGTCCATGTTTCACTGCCATATACAATAACCTGCACTATCATTATCTTGCGTAGCTTCAGCTGTGTTTCGGTCCTTGCTGTCTTCAGTGCTCTTCGAATAGTTCCACACATTACCTGATATATTCCTAACTTATTTTTCGTATCTCTGTCTTATTCATACGAGATTCACAGCCTAAATAATTAAATGTTGAAAATGTACTACAATTTTCTCATCCAGAATAATCTTTGCTCTTATTGGGTGTCTGTCCTGAAATGCAATGGTTACTGATTTTGAGATGGAAATGTTAAAATTATATTGTTTACAAATCTTAAGTAGTAAAAAACTAGCTCTTTGAAGATTATCTTCACTATTTTGCATAATCGCTAAGTCATCAGCATCTGCTGGTACATTTAAAATGGTCCTTCCTTACTTAATTCTAGGTGGTGCCTGACACTTCCATTTGCGTAGAATATCCTCAATATAAATGTTAAAAAGCCTGGGTGACGGTACGCACCCTTAGTAACTATGTTTTCCCCACTGTCATTCGATAAACTGAGTCTGAACCAGATGCCATTATATAAACTTTTTAACCATTATATTCCAAAGTTCATGCCTGTATACCTTATCGAAGACCTTCTCTAGATATACAAATGCCATATACGTGGGCAAATTGTATTCCCTCCTTTTCTCTATTACCCGTTTCTTAACATATACATTGTCAATACAAACTCTCCCTTTGCAAAAATGAATGTGCTGTTCTTGAAACAGCGACTCTGCTGTTGGCTTTAATCGGTTATTTAATACACCAGCGTAAAGTTTATAGGTTGAATTTAATATACTTATACCTTTGAAGTTTCTGGGTTTATTTCTCTCTCCTTTCTTAAATATACGTAGAAGAGACGGTTGCCGCGAAACATGAATCGGAGATGATTATTGTAAGCCAGCAGATGTTTAATAGATGAAGAAAGCAGAGTTTGAGTAAAAGTCCTCCATTCTTTATAAGTTCCGTATATGTACATTCTGGTCCTGGTGATTTTTTATTCTTTTGTTTTGTTTACTATTGCCTATTAACTGTACTAAATGACGTAAGTCAAACTTTCGATTCTCCGTTCCTATCTTCAGTGTTAGTTGAAATGTCTGCGTATTATAATGTTCAATCCATTCATCACGTGTTATCACGCCTATTCGTGCATTGTCTCTTTCTGATTGACTTAAATTGTTCAATAATTTACATGCCAAGTCTTGTCGCCAGTATACATCGTGTTCCGAATTTTTCCTAATTGTCTTCATTTGCTATTCCTGTAAGAGATTTTGGAGTATTTCTGTCAGGTCTATAATGTCAGGAAGCTTGATCTGTTTTAGCTGTAGGTACGCTATTTGCTTATCCCTGAGGGCCTATTATATTTCGTCATTCCATATTCTTAAACCTTTCTTTCGTTTCCAACGGTTGTTTACCCAATACTTCACCTGGTGCTCTTTTCATACAGTTTTTTTTTATCCCCTGCCATTCTTCATTAATATCCTTTTTTGTTTCATTTTCTTCCAAATATCTGTTTGATATTTGCTGATAGTGGTCTGCTATTGATTTTTCTTTCACCGGTGAAATTCTGTAATTTCCTTTTCTAGTACTAATTTGTTTCTTGGATTTTGACCATCTAGTCCTTAGAGGTATTTTGGCCATTAGCTGATAATGCTTGGTATATACATCACGTGCTCTGTATACTGTTATATCATTCATTAGAGATTCTCCTTTTCTGTAGATACCACATAGTTTATGAATGATAGCTCCCGGAGTACTTATAAATATCTCTTTTCCTATAGAATGTTTCAGTCATCTTCAAGGGATCAAATGTACAAAATTCTCGTATTCTCTCGCGATTGATGTTAATTCTGGCTTCCCCGAAATTTGCCAAGATATCCATGACAGAGGACGTCGTTATCAGGAGAAAGAAAACTGGCATTCTACGGATCGGAGCGTGGAATGTCAGATCCCTTAATCGGGCAGGTAGGTTAGAAAATTTAAAAAGGGAAATGGATAGGTTAAAGTTAGATATAGTGGGAATTAGTGAAGTTCGGTGGCAGGAGGAACAAGACTTTTGGTCAGGTGATTACAGGGTTATAAATACAAAATCAAATAGGGGTAATGCAGGAGTAGGTTTAATAATGAATAAAAAAATAGGAGTGCGGGTTAGCTACTACAAACAGCATAGTGAACGCATTATTGTGGCCAAGATAGACACAAAGCCCATGCCTACGACAGTAGTACAAGTTTATATGCCAACTAGCTCTGCAGATTATGAAGAAATTGATGAAATGTATGACGAGATAAAAGAAATTATTCAGGTAGTGAAGGGAGACGAAAATTTAATAGTCATGGGTGACTGGAATTCGTCAGTAGGAAAAGGGAGAGAAGGAAACATAGTAGGTGAATATGGATTGGGGGGAAGAAATGAAAGAGGAAGCCGCCTTGTAGAATTTTGCACAGAGCTTAACTTAATCATAGCTAACACTTGGTTCAAGAATCATAAAAGAAGGTTGTATACCTGGAAGAATCCTGGAGATACTAATAGGTATCAGATAGATTATATAATGGTAAGACAGAGATTTAGGAACCAGGTTTTAAATTGTAAGACATTTCCAGGGGCAGATGTGGATTCTGACCACAATCTATTGGTTACGAACTGCAGATTGAAACTGAAGAAACTGCAAAAAGGTGGGAATTTAAGGAGATGGGACCTGGATAAACTGAAAGAACCAGAGGTTGTAGAGAGTTTCAGGGAGAGCATAAGGGAACAATTGACAGGAATGGGGGAAAGAAATACAGTAGAAGAAGAATGGGTAGCTCTGAGGGATGAAGTAGTGAAGGCAGCAGAGGATCAAGTAGGTAAAAAGACGAGGGCTAATAGAAATCCTTGGGTAACGGAAGAAATATTGAATTTAATTGATGAAAGGAGAAAATATAAAAATGCAGTAAATGAAGCAGGCAAAAGGGAATAAAAACGTCTCAAAACTGAGATCGACAGAAAGTGCAAAATGGCTAAGCAGGGATGGCTAGAGGACAAATGTAAGGATGTAGAGGCTTGTCTCACTAGGGGTAAGATAGATACTGCCTACAGGAAAATTAAAGAGACCTTTGGAGAGAAGAGAACCACTTGTATGAATATCAAGAGCTCAGATGGCAACCCAGTTCTAAGCAAAGAAGGGAAGGCAGAAAGGTGGAAGGAGTATATAGAGGGTTTATACAAGGGCGATGTACTTGAGGACAATATTATGGAAATGGAAGAGGATGTAGATGAAGATGAAACGGGAGATAAGATACTGCGTGAAGAGTTTGACAGAGCACTGAAAGACCTGAGTCGAGCCGGCCGAAGTGGCCGTGCGGTTAAAGGCGCTGCAGTCTGGAACCGCAAGACCGCTACGGTCGCAGGTTCGAATCCTGCCTCGGGCATGGATGTTTGTGATGTCCTTAGGTTAGTTAGGTTTAACTAGTTCTAAGTTCTAGGGGACTAATGACCTCAGCAGTTGAGTCCCATAGTGCTCAGAGCCATTTGAACCATTTGAACCTGAGTCGAAACAAGGCCCCGGGAGTAGACAACTTTCCATTAGAACTACTGATGGCCTTGGGAGAGCCAGTCATGACAAAACTCTACCATCTGGTGAGCAAGATGTATGAGACAGGCGAAATACCCACAGACTTCAAGAAGAATATAATAATTCCAATACCAAAGAAAGCAGGTGTTGACAGATGTGAAAATTACCGAACTATCAGTTTAATAAGTCACAGCTGCAAAATACTAACGCGAATTCTTTACAGACGAATGGAAAAACTGGTAGAAGCGGACCTCGGGGAAGATCAGTTTGGATTCCGTAGAAATGTTGGAACACGTGAGGCAATACTAACCTTACGACTTATCTTAGAAGAAAGATTAAGAAAAGGCAAACCTACGTTTCTAGCATTTGTAGACTTGGAGAAAGCTTTTGACAACGTTAACTGGAATACTCTCTTTCAATATCTGAAGGTGGCAGGGGTAAAATACAGGGAGCGAAAGGCCATTTACCATTTGTACAGAAACCAGATGGCAGTTATAAGAGTCGAGGGGCATGAAAGGGAAGCAGTGGTTGGGAAAGGAGTGAGACAGGGTTGTAGCCTCTCCCCGATGTTATTCAATCTGTATATTGAGCAAGCAGTAAAGGAAACAAAAGAAAAATTCGGAGTAGGTATTAAAATTCATGGAGAAGAAGTAAAAACTTTGAGGTTCGCCGATGACATTGTAATTCTATCAGAGACAGCAAAGGACTTGGAACAGCAGTTGAACGGAATGGACAGTGTCTTGAAAGGAGGATATAAGATGAACATCAACAAAAGCAAAACGAGGATAATGGAATGTAGTCAAATTAAATCGGGTGCTGCTGAGGGGATTAGATTAGGAAATGAGACACTTAAAGTAGTAAAGGAGTTTTGCTATTTGGGGAGTAAAATAACTGATGATGGTCGAAGTAGAGAGGATATAAAATGTAGACTGGCAATGGCAAGGAAAGCGTTTCTGAAGAAGAGAAATTTGTTAACATCGAGTATAGATTTAAGTGTCAGGAAGTCGTTTCTGAAAGTATTTGTATGGAGTGTAGCCATGTATGGAAGTGAAACATGGACGATAACCAGTTTGGACAAGAAGAGAATAGAAGCTTTCGAAATGTGGTGCTACAGAAGAATGCTGAAGATAAGGTGGGTAGATCACGTAACTAATGAGGAGGTATTGAACAGGATTGGGGAGAAGAGAAGTTTGTGGCACAACTTGACTAGAAGAAGGGATTGATTGGTAGGACATGTTTTGAGGCATCAAGGGATCACAAATTTAGCATTGGAGGGCGGCGTGGAGGGTAAAAATCGTAGAGGGGGACCAAGAGATCAATACACTAAGCAGATTCAGAAGGATGTAGGTTGCAGTAGGTACTGGGAGATGAAGAAGCTTGCACAGGATAGAGTAGCATGGAGAGCTGCATCAAACCAGTCTCAGGACTGAAGACCACAACAAACAACAACATCCATGACAGGGATATTCCCAACTCGGACATCTGTTTTATTAATCTCGCTGGGTACAGATTGTAATTTCTCATAGAATTTCTCCATCTCTTCTTTCCTACCTTCTTCTAGACTACAAGTCATTACTATCGTCGTATGTCCTCTATATATCTTCGAACGAATTGTCACAAGTCTCTCATTATTAAAGGAGTGTACTATTATTCTTTTTTTCCTACCATTATGGCAGTTCCTGCTTGATCTCTCGTATTTTGTTCCACTCCGCTGTGCATACTTGTAAATCTACCGCAGTCAATTTTCCGAACGTCTGTGAGAATAGAATGCGGTTTCTAATCATCTCTGTAACGAAAGTAGGTACAGCTTAGTCTAAAATTGCTTGTTCCCGCTTTCTCCCTCTACACCCCCCCCTCCCCCCGACTCCAAACCTACAAATATCTCTCTCTCTCTCTCTCTCTCTCTCTCTCGGAAATATCCAGCTAGGCGGTACATAGCTATTTTGTCTGTTAAAATGCGAACGTTTTAAGTTAGGCTGTACCGTGACTGTTAGTGATATCGAATGAAACAAAACGTCCACTGTTATTAGTTACTATTCATTCGTATTCGCAAAGCGTTCCGGATGTTTAAACCTCCATCAGGTTGATTTACATGCGTTAATATGACGTGTGTACGTGTTGTGTTGTTACACATCACATGTAAACTGTCATGTTTTATAAACAAAGATGGTATCTGGAAACTTTTTCCAGCTACCCCAAAATCGTAACACAACAGACATGCACGTAATATTAACCCTTGTAAATTCTATATTTCGTCTGTGCTTTGAAGAGTTCAATGGGAACTGAGAGTATCTGAACCTCAATAGATGATTTTTTTTTCGATAAAAACGAACTAGATGTCTAGTCGCCTGAAAAAAATATTGGTCCGTTGAAAAAATCCTGCGTGTTCGAGCACACTCGCTAAATCGAGGCAAACACTCTGTAATTCGAAATCAGAGGCTATGTAACACTAAGTAATTTGAATTTTTTCGTCAACTCTTCGGATAATTAATTTCGTCATTCAGCTCCTCGCGAATCTCACGTGTTTTCTTAATAATGCATAACGGACTGTAGTACATAAACCTGTTACAAAAATTTGCTCCGAAGGAGTAAAAATGTTTCACTTTCGCAGAAAAGAGGCAGGTTATTGTGAGCGTGGAATGTGGAGCGGAAATAAATAATGTCGCAAAACTTCCGGGATTCCGTCATCCACAGTGCGTATAAACCTATACGAGAAAGATAAGATCCCTGTAAAGTGAGACGAGAAGTTGGGTTAGTAGAAGAGAGATGGTTTGCAAAGTAAATAAGAGCAGTGTTGACACAGCTTGTTCAGCATGGAAAAATGAATGATACTAAAGTTTCCTTTTGTATTCTCGGTAGTTTGTATAAGCTTTTCGTGTGAAGTGTTAAAATAAATTTGAAAAAATTAAGTAGGTTAAAAAATTAATTTTCCTCTCATTTCAGTTCAAGTTGTTACTCTCTGCCTTCTGCTGTAAAGAAATACGAATTTTATTGAAACTGTGGTACCATTGTTGTTCCTAATTCCAACTCGACCAATCAAGCTTTCGTTATATCTGACACTCAGTTATTCGTACTACTTCTTTGAACTTGCTGTACTGTCCTGTATGTCTCGGTGTCGAAATGCTGCGAGTCGGAGACCTTTTCTCCACAGAGATGCGCGTCGCCCGTTTCGAGAGCAAAACGTATTGATCTGTGGGATCGATCCTGTTTGAAGGAGACCCAAACTTGATTGCACGACTGGTGGCTGTGAGCGTCTTGCGAAGAACATCTGCACGCTGTATGCCGGAGCGTGAATGGCGACCCTGCGAGGCGTTAAGGACACGGTGCCGCGGGCTCACTGGCGGCGGATGTGCGTTTTCTCGACCGTGACACGAGCCACACGCTGCCCAGGCCCAGGCCCAGCTGCGCCGCTCGCCAACTTGCCCACCCTCCCGTTTCTCACTTGCAAGCCAAACGACTCATGCTTCGCGTTTTCGCGGGATCCATCAACGCGATTGATATTTTGCGGGATAGGATCTTTCCGTGATTGGATGTTAAACCATCCGAAGCGCCAGGTGAAGTCGCAGCAGGTGAAGCCGACGCGACGCCCACTTGCCGCACTACAATAAAAACGAAACGGCTGATGTTTGCCGCTAGAACATTTTTTATTAATTTATTTGCTTTTGGGACGTCCCAATACAGCCATCTCAATACGTGGAATGTCAGTTATGACGATACTAACGTATGGACACACAACACCCAGACCCAGTACGGAGAAAATCTCCGATCCGGTCCGGAATCGCAACAGTGGCGGACTTCGCTACTCGTGTTATGCAAGCTCACAGGGCATCTTCCTATTAGGATGTCCCTCACCCCCCCAAAAAGCGGACTTCTTGAAGCGCGATCAAAGCAAAGTGGAAGGATTACGTAAAACAGCAGCGAAAACAGGCTCCAGGCTGAAATTTGGAGAATCTTAAGGAAATATAATTGATTCACGAGAGAAGTGTTTTTCGAAACACTGGTTCTACTGGTTCTGGAGCTGTTGATCAGTCTTAGAGCATTACCTAGTTGGGTTAGTAGAAGAGAGATGGTTTATAGAAGAGGTAATGATTATCAAAGATTACAGAGATGATGAACAAACTCCAGTGGCAGGCGCTACAAGAGAGACATTGTTCATCACTGAAGAGGTTCATTGTTGAAACTCCGAGCATGTATATTCCAAGACGATACTTCTAGCGAAATGACCTCGACCCGAATGTCAGAGAAATTAGAGCTCATACCGATGTTTGCCGGCAGTCTCTCTTCCAAAGTACGATTCGTGAAAGGAACAGCGAAGTTGGGGAAGGATGCCAGTAGCCTCCACCATAAGGTGGTTCGAGGTGTGGAGGCGTAGATGTGGAAACTGTCAACTTCTTTCTCATTTATAGAACCTACGCTGTCCTGTAGATCCCATAAAGAAGAAGAACCTTCATAAATGTATAACGAGTCAAGACATACATTAAGAAAATATAAGGAAATCACAGAAACTTAATTTTTATTAAAGTATTAATAACAAAATATCAGTATTCTGCTTACAAGGGAACCTCCCCATCGCAACCCCCTCAGATTTAGTTATAAGTTGGCACAGGGATAGGCCATGAAAAACTGAACACAGATCAATCGAGAAAACAGGAAGAAGTTGTATGGAACTATGAAAAAAATAAGCAAAATATACAAACTGAGTAGTCCGTGTCCAAGATAAGCCACATCAAGGTACGTGTACACTGAGGAGCACCGTGGTCCCGTGGTTACCGCGAGCAGCTACGGAACGGAAGGTCCCTGGTTCAATCTTCCCTCGAGTGAAAAGTTTTAATTTTTTATTTTCAGACAATTATCAAAGTAACTTCGCTCTCCAAAATTCCAGGACATGTTCAGATTTGCTTGGACACATGCAGGATTTGACGGTCTACACACGGAAAAACTTGAAAACGTTAAAAACGTATGTTTTGACAGAGCACAGGGAAAACTGTGCGACTGTGAAACTTGCATTCATTTGTTGCCGTTTATGTGACAAACTCTTATGTTTTCATCACTTTTTTGGGAGTGATTATCACATCCACAAGAAAACCTAAATCGGGCAAGGTAGAAGAAACTTTTTACCCATTCGCCAAGTGTGCAAGTTAGGTGGGTCGACAACATATTCCTGTAATGTGAAGCACATGCCGTCACCAGTGTCGTATAGAATATTTCAGACGTGTTTTCCTGTGGAGGAATCGGTTGACCTATGAATTTGCGATCAAATGTTTTCGGTTCCTATTGGAGAGGCACGTCCTTTCGTCTACTAATCGCACGGTTTTGCGGTGCCGTCGCAAAACACAGACACTAAACTTATTACAGTGAACAGAGACGTCAATGAATGAACGGTCAGATCGTAACTTTGCGAAAATAAAGTAAGTAAAATTTTTACTCGAGGGAGGACTCGAACCAAGGACCTCTCGTTCCGCAATTACTCACTCTAACCACGGGACCACGGCGCTCCTCAGCTTACACAGTCCTTGATGTTGCATATCTTACACTTGGACTACTCAGTTTGTATAATTTGCTTATTTTTTCATAGTTCCACACAACTTCTTCCTGATTTCTCTATTGATCTGTGTTCAGTTTTTCAAGGCCTATCCACTGTGTCAATTTATAACTAAATCTGAGGGGGGTGCGATGGGGAGGTTCCCTTGTTAGAGGAATTCATGCGTATACCGGCTAAATTTAATCAAGTAGTGGTTGTAAATGGGCTACTGGCAGCTTAGTATTTACTTGATTACATTGCTGTTCTTCAAAGAAATAACTTACCTTCATCAGTAAATGCTGATTCCTATTTACAGTACATTACTACTTGTTGACCAGGAGTACAACAAACATCGCTACTTGCCACGAATTTGACATAACTTTTCAATGCTTTTATCTAGACATTCAGATAGTTCGTAGTGGATACAGAGGTACCTTTTAAATTATCCTTTCAACTAGTTCGGGTTCCCAAGTAATTGATTTTTTTTAGGCCGGCCGGAGTGGCCGTGCGGTTCTAGGCGCTATGGCTGGAGCCGAGCGACCGCTACGGTCGCAGGTTCGAATCCTGCCTTGGGCATGGATGTGTGTGTTGTCCTTAGGTTAGTTAGGTTTAATTAGTTCTAAGTTCTAGGCGACTGATGACTTGAGAAGTTAAGTCGCATAGTGCTCAGAGCCATTTGAACCATTTTTTTTATTTTTATTTTTTATTTTTTTTTAGATCGGAGATTGTTGAACATCTTCCCATCAGAGTACTTAACTACTCTCTGTAGAAAGGAGAGAAAGCTTCCAACAACTGCAGTATATTAAAAGGGGTTATGTAAGTAAGTAAGTGAGTGTAATTAGGAACAGTCATGACAGATGTACTGTAGTAGAACATAAAATAAGTAATCTGATCCAAATCTCTTACACGTACTGTAGCAGCGAGCTGGAAGTACGATTAAGGCGAAAAGCACATTTCAGATGTTAGTCCACGTGACTGCAGCATCCAGTATCCGTTTCGTTCCCAAAAAATATGAACAATTTTGCCAGTTACCGTGTGTTCGTTTACGTTTGTTCTTGCGTAGATTATTGTGGTATTAAGAAGTCGAATCCGGTTGTTTGACATGATTTATCATTCATTCGAGACTGGTTCCGGTCAGAGCACTAATCATGTCCAGGTTACATGACGTTGTGCGCTGTTCGCTCTGACACGTTGCCATGCTTGTGGAACGTTGGTTGAAACAAAACTGTTCCCTACTATAAAATTCGATAGTTGTGGCCTGCCCCATGCTGCGTAATAATCTCGTACAGAACTTCTCGAATAAAATGTCTCTGACACAGAATTCAGCATTCCTGCAGGCTTGTAATCTATTGATTCCATTTCTTAAAACCACATGCAAACTGTAATGCCAAGACCATCTTTCTTCCTTACTACTACAGGCTCTGAACGTTTGATTGTGTCTTAACATACCCTGGCATAAACCTGCGATGCAATCAATGCGCCACAAGTATATTAGCGAAAGGGAACCGATTTCCTTACCTCATCCAGCAACCATAATCAGATAATATCTCATTGGTTAGTCTGAGAATATAGAAATAAAGTTAGCTAAAGTCGGAAGATAAGCTGAATTTGGCATAAGCTAAATTTGGCAAAAAGTAGGAAGTGAACTGTCACTTTGTTGAATGAACTGTCGAGGCATTCGTCTGAAAGGGTTTATGTAGGCTATGCTAAGCCTAAAGCCATACACCGCACCGGAATTTGAGTCCTGCTACCAGAATCTCATTCGGCCGTTCTTCCTTATCTTTTCAAGAGACCGCAGAAGTACTTCCTGCTAGAAAATTGGCAATCGATTTGTTCCGACAGTGGCATTGTTTCGTTAAGTATCCAATTTGTCAGCTGGATACGACTTTAACTGGGTAAAAAGTAAGAAGGCAGTCTCGAAAACATATCGGGGATGACAGAGTGCAAACTCTCATTGCAATGTCAAGTAGTTTGTGCCGGCCGAAGTGGCCGTGCGGTTAAAGGCGCTGCAGTCTGGAACCGCGAGACCACTACGGTCGCAGGTTCGAATCCTGCCTCGGGCATGGATGTTTGTGATGTCCTTAGGTTAGTTAGGTTTAACTAGTTCTAAGTTCTAGGGGACTAATGACCTCAGCAGTTGAGTCCCATAGTGCTCAGAGCCATTTGAACCATTTTTTTGTCAAGTAGTTTCGCTCTGATCCGGAGACATAAATAAAGACACGCTAGTTGAGGGCACGGGCGTTCATATATTTTTAGATGTTAACCATAACTCATAATACTCTTGGATGAAAGCAAATAAAACAACAGTAGTTAGTCGTCACTTGTTTATCTCGAATTACTCTCTAAAATACAGAACGGCAGGAAAGCAAAAGAAGACCGATATCTCAGCTGACGGGAGAAGTGAAAAGGATTAGCCTCAGTTAGTTACTATATTAGATTTAATTAAAGTAAAATCTCTGAATTAATCAAAACGGGGGGGGGGGGGGGGAATTCTTATGTTGAGACGAGGTCCAAACGTTACTCTTCTGCCGGCCGCGGTGGTCTAGCGGTTCTAGGCGCTCAGTCCGGAGCCGCGCGACTGCTACGGTCGCAGGTTCGAATCCTGCCTCGGGCATGGATGTGTGTGATGTTCTTGGGTTAGTTAAGTTTAAGTAGTTCTAGGTTCTAGGGGACTGATGACCGTAGATGTTAAGTCCCATAGTGCTCAGAGCCGTTACTCTTCTGTGCTACCGATTACGGAGATCACGACAGCAAAAGCGACAGGAATTTTTAATTAAGAGATTTCCCGAATTTAATCGTGAAATGAAAGGGATTTATGTGCGTGGGAGTTGGGGCAGGGGTTTAAAGAGGTCTGACTACCAATATTTTGTATGCTTACTGCAAATACAAATCTCTGCGCAAATGAAACAAAGTGATGCTGTTTGTGTCGTGAAAATCCCACTTATTGTTGCGGCTGTCATTGTTGCGGCTGTCAATTTAATCTTCACTGAATAGCTAAGAATACTGGTTCCAGTAGAAGCCGACCCTGTTATTGGGGATGGGATGAATCTTACATGTTTGGATAACACTTTTCAAACCGTTTAGCTGTCTTTGCGTTTACTTCAGATCCATTAGATTTACGTTGTAGCAAGGTACCTGAGATGAGGTTACTGGTGTCATTTAAAAACACGGCAGCTGTCTGAGATAATCTTGCTACTGTATTTGCGTTCCAAGAATCTAGCTCGGTGGGTATCGATATGCCTTCTGCAGCCCTGTCAGAGAGGGTTATTAGCTTCATTCCGTAGAACGTGTTGCTATAGGAGCTAGGTAACCGAGACCATCGTCCCTGTGCAGACTAATTAAAAGACATCGTCGTTTAGTTCCCTTTTGGAGCGACTATCGAAAAAAGTGACCTACAGAGACAACGAACGCTTGAATATTTCGTGCTAGTTCATACCTCAGGTACAAAATAGTGGAACGACGGACAATTTAACGACATCAGTATTAAAGTTGCTACTGCGCAACCTAATTGTTTGTCCGTAGCCGTTCACTGTTTGCCTAGATGCTTTCAGACTCTGATGATCTTGAAATAAACATCCTGGTTCACGTGCCCAGAAACTGAGTGAGTGGGCCCAAGTCATGGTACCAAAAACACCCCCAAAACACCACAGAACCACCTCCGCCTTACGAATTAAACACGTTAGTGGACCGTTGGTGAACTCGATACTTCGAAAAATTTAGAAAGATAGAAAATCGCCACTGGTGGGGCCGCACTATCTGTTCCAGTCAGTTACTGTCCACTTTCTGTGTTGTGTGTCCATTGGAGACGTGCAGCTTTATGTGGCACGACGAGCAACAGTGTTCGCTCAGGAACTGGTTGAGATGGACGTGCATACACTGATAGCAGCAATATCGATCGGCCATGAAACAGATTGATATTGGCTGCTGACGTAACACACGTCTCTGGTCTCCGTCGGTTAGTATCCGTTTGCGACCACTGTTCCAACGTCGTGTTACATGGTTACGAATAGCACACTACCCCTAGCAGACAAGGTGGACGGTCCGGCTTTATAGAGAAACAAATTTGGTAACTTCATTCACGGTATGGTCATAGGCCTATGCAGACACGATTGCTACTTCCTGCCATTTCCTGACCTCGCCCCACCTCACTGCGCTGATTCCGTGGAACCGACTGGCGCATACATCACCTGATCAAAAGCATCCGAACACCTATTAGTGGATACTAAGATAAGGTGAGTCCACCGTTCACCTTTGTGACGGCTCGAACTCTTATGAGGGCGCTATCAGTGAGGTGTCTGCGTGGCTGTGGAGCAATGGCAGCCGAAATCGGAGAAGGCAATGGCACTGGACGCTGGGGTGTGGAGCGAAGTCGACGTTATAGCTCATCCGAAAATGTTCCATTTGTTTCAGTTGAGAAGGGCGGGCCAGTCCATTTGGAATGTTATGAATGTTCAGAAGACAGTATCTGACAGATGCTGCTTTATGAAGGGTGCATTATCATACCGATGCAATCGTCGTATCAGAGCTGTTCCTCTACTGTAGCCAGTAAATGATGCTGTCAAATTTGTTCATACCTTTCCGCCTCTAGCGTTTTCTCAAGCGCAAAAAGAGGACGACGCACTAACCATAAAAAGACTCTCCTGTACTGTTAACACTACCTACTTGGTATTTCACTTTGGCGCTGCACATGATGCCAAGCAATGCGCTGCAGCATTCGCAAAATCCTAACCCTTCCTCCGAATTTTCATAGGGTGTAGTGTGATTCATCACTCCAAGTCACTCGTTTCCAGTAAACCGCTGTCCAGTGGCCGCGCTTTTTTCACGACCTCAAGTGTCGCTTAGCAGTGACTACAGAAATGTGTAGCTTATGGGGACCACCTCGACCATTCTTCCCTTCTTTTTAACTCCCAAAACAAACTGTCATTGTGTTAGCTGGACTGCTGGTAGCACTTTGGAACTCGCGAGTGATTCCTTCTACTGATTTGATGCGACTGATTACGATCATCCTCTGCAAATCTCGATGGCCCCGGGGCGTGAGGTGCGATCTTGGTTTGCCTGTGGGTTCTTTTATGTTTGCCCTTCAGTTACATTGACCTAGGTAGCTGTAGAAGTCTTGAAATGTCCCTGATGGATTTGTTACTTAAGGAAGATTCAACTACTTGTGCACGCTCGCAGTTACTGAGTTCTGCCGAAAGACCTATTCTGCTTTTACTGCTTCTGTTCTGTGTTCTGACAAGCACAAAGGGGTCCTTCAGTGAAAAGAAATGGCACCCTCAGACCATCACTCATGGTTATCGGGCCGTATGACGGCCGATAGTCAGTTTAGTAACCCACTCTTGTCCAGGGGCATCTCCAGACACGACTTCGGCCTGCAATCTCATTGATTGGAGTGGAATAGTATTCAGTGATGAGTACCGCATCGAATTGAGGCCCGATGGCCAGCGAAGACGTGTGTGGAGATGCCTCGGACAGCAGTGGGGTACGAACCTATCGCCCGCAATACGACCAAGAACTAGGCGTGATGGCCTGCGGTGCCATTTCATTTCATAGCAGGACCCATTTGGTTTTTATCTGTGGCATCTTACAGAACAGTGATATGTAAAGGATATTGTGCACCCCATGTTGTTGCCTTTCAAGGCAGGTCACCCAAGACTTCCATTTCAGCGAGGTAATGCCCGCACGCACACAGCGAGAGTTTCTGCTGCTTGTCCTTGTGCTTACAAAACCCTACCTTGGCCAGCACGGTCGCCGGAACTCTCCCCAGTTGTGAAAACATTTGGAAGATTATGGGGAGGGCCCTCCAACCGGTTCAAGATTTTGACAGCCTAACGCGCCAGTTGGAGATAATTTGGCACGATATACCTTCCAGGACATCCAGTAACTCCATCAATCAATACCAAGCCGAATAACTACTTGCGTAAGTGCCAGAGATGGACCAACGCAGCCGGCCGGAGTGGCCGAGCGGTTCTAGGCGCTACAGTCTGGATACGCGCGACCGCTACGGTCGCAGGTTCGAATCCTGCCTCGGGTGTGGATGTGTGTGATGTCGCTAGGTTAGTTAGGTTTACGTAGTTCTAAGTTCTAGGGGACTGATGACCTCTGAAGTTAAGTCCCATAGTGCTCAGAGCAATTTGATTTTTGGACCAACGCGTTATTGACTTGCTCAGTTGGTGAACCTCTCTCGAATAAATGATCCAACGTTTGTCATATTTTAGTAATTAATCTCTCTCATATATATATAATGTGCATCACATCTACCGATTTACGTCCCATTCGGATAATCCTTGCATAGCGCGTCTTTTTTATTATTCTTTTTTTCCTTTCTTCGAATGTGTTTCGCCCTGTGTGCTTACGAATAATGAGCAACCTACTACAAAACTATCCTCTTGAAGGTAGGTAGCTGTACTTAACGGAAGAGCGATAACTCGTGTGAAGCACCGCGAGCGGAGGCGACAACATTTACGCAGCGTGCACGCGTAGCTGTCGTTCTCGCGGGCCGTTTGTGGAATTCCGCGAGCGAGGCGCAAGGTCGCGCGGGCCGGAGGGAGGCTCGCACGAGCTAGGTCCGGCCTTGGCATTTGGCTGCGGCCTGACCCGGCCCCGCACGGCCGGCGGTCCGGTCGCCAGGTGCCCGCCGCTTCTTTGTGCACAGCCTTTGTCCGCATCTGGTGCCATTCAGCCGCAACTGCAGGGTCAGCTGCAGGAAACGTGCTGCGCCGTCTCGCATCTTTACATTGTCCGCTCTCCTCCGCGCGGGTTGCCATGACATCTGTACATCGGTACGCATGCGACAGCACGTGCTACCCGGTACGTTCCTAAACGCCGCGAATAAAACCGGGGTTCTTCTGAGGTTCATATCACGGATAGCAAGACGATCGTCTTAGTCTATCCTGCAGTACATCAGTTTTAAATTTACACACTTCCCCTTAGGTAAATGGAACACATCGGTTGGTTCTTTTCACAATACATTTCGTCTACGGTGTGCCAAAGGGGCTTATGGAGGCACCGTTTAGTTCGTGGGCGCTTTCTGAGAAAACCCGAGAAACATAGTCATTGGGTACCAAAATTGAGACGCGGATTCCAAGACAAACGTAATTTATAAAGTGACGTAGCGTGGAAAAATATGCTGTAAAGTGTCTCCGTTATCATCAGAAGAGTTCTGGAGACAACATGTTGGTGTAGTACTCAAGCGCATGCAAATTTTTTTTTAACATAAAATCCAGTCTGACTTGTAAATTACGTAGTTTTGCATTATTTCGATTTCACATCAGTAAACTATAAAAAAAATTCCGACCGATTAAGTTATTTTCATGAGGGACATGCCCTGCTGTAATAGCGAAAAAAAGAGAAGCAGCGGAAAAATCCTCCTGACGGGGCACAAAAAAAGCGAATATGTCCTGTGTAATAAAAGACTACAACTGAAAAGTGAGGTACCAGCTGCCTCATTCTGCCTTCCTCTCCACCTTCAAAAATGTTCCCAAACATTTTGGGATGCAAACATACTCACTCTTTTTTTATGCTGAGAGAGGAGAGAGTGGCAGTGGGAAAGAGTCGAAAGAGTAATAAATACTGGAGGCTAGAAGACAATGGTTGTGGTATAGGAAGAGCGAAGGAGACGACAGCTGTGTGAGAGAGGGGGACACAGTGGCCGCGGAACATAGTTAACAGTAAGAGAACAGTGCTAGGAAAATAGGGAATGAGACTTTGTCATTGGAATAGGAATAAGGAGAAGAAGAAAAAGAAGGTGACAGTAGGGGACAGTCAGTGATAATGAGAGACAGAGTCTGTGGCAGTGATAACGAGGAAGAGAGAGGAAGGGGGAGAGAGAGAGAGAGAGAGAGAGAGAGAAGAAACAGTAGCAGGGGAAAGGAATGAACGAGATAGTAGCAGCAAGAGGGAGACAGTGACAGTGAAAGAAGACAGTAGTTGTAGGACAGAACGAAGGAGACTGTGGCTGCGAGGCAGTGACGGAGAGAGACAAAGAGATAATGAGAACGAGTTGGGCTGAATGAATGAATGAATGAGTGAAAATGGGCAATTTAGAGTGGATGGGTACGACCGAGTTACAGCGGTGGACTACAAGGTGTGAGCGAGTTCGATTTATGGGAGGTTGTGGGAGTGTGAGATGAGTTGCGTCTTCGAAAGAGCGCAAATATGTTGCATCCCAAAATTTTTGGGAAAATTTTTAATGTTGTTGAGGAAGATAGAATGAAGCAGCTGGTATGCCACTCTTCAGTGAGAGTCTTTCAGTGAAGAGGAGCATTTTCGCCTTTTTTGAGTTCCGATCGGCGCATTTTTCCGTTCGTTCCCTCCGTTTCCCTACAGCAGTACGTGTCACTCATATGAAAAGAACTTTACAAGTGCGTAAAATTTTGATTACTTATGTGAAATCGAAGTAACGGAAAACTAAAACCTCGGACTGGATTTTACGTGCACAAAAATTTTCACGTGCTTCAGCACTACAACATTGAGTTCCGAGAAAGCTCCTAATGGTGACGGAGATGCTTTACAGCATGTTTCTCAGTGCTGCATGACTCTATAAACTACATTTTCGCCTCAAACCGGATTTTGCGTGCGTATTTTACGTACACAAGTAAGAAGAGTTGGAACCTCTCAAGGTTGTTCTAGATCAGCATCTTATGAACGAACCGTAAGAATTTCCGCCATGTATTGTGAATATGAAGGAAAATATTTTTTCCTTTTTAAGTTCTGACTACAAAATTAATCAAAAGAATTGTACATTAATGTCTTTCGCTTTGAAAAACAAATTGGTAGTGAAAGGGATAAAGAAATGCTCAAAAAGCAATAAATGTTTCGAGAAACCGTCGGTAATGTTACTTTTGTTCCGATGTTACCGAGGAGTCGATAACACATTTAGGTGTCGTACCCGTACTGTGGTGTAGCCTCCACGCGCAGTGTGCTCCGAACAAACCGAGTGACACAGTGCTCCAGTTGTTGACGGTGGTGGCTGCGACCCAGTCAGTGGCGGCCGTGCGGTAGGGCGTTGACTGCGCTCGGGCAAGGACGAAAATATTGCAACGGCATTGCGCGGAACTGTGCTGGTAGGGCGCGCGCGCAGGGTGTTGAACCCGGGCGGGCGGCGCCCCGCCCACGCGGGGACAGCGGACCGTCATTAGCACCTCGCGCCCTGCCGACGCAGGCTTCGCCGCTCGCCGCGTCCGCCAGTCCGCCGCCTGCCCGCGCAGATGATACTCGACACGGAACCTCGCGCACGCTCGCCGCTTTGCTCGCTCTCCTCAGAGTCAGGTACCAGTGCTCTCGCTTGCGCCTCGCCCTGCTTTCATTTCCGTGCTCACTGTCACTGTTCGCGCCACATAATCTTATGACGTCACGTGCTCTGCAACTTCTAAGGCGCTCCAGTAACGTTTGTGTCACCTCGTGGACGGGCACCATTCAGAAATTTCTTAGCAGTTTCTGGTTATGACGCCACTGTTTCCTACAAGTTGCCAGTGGCGCCGGAATTTTCGAAGAGAACGGATTGGCGTTCTTCTCCCAGTCTCGCTGACGTGTTTGACGCAACCGGCATCGCACGATTGGGTCAAATGAACCTATCGACACTGGGTGTCGACTTAGTCCCATAACGTAATGGTGATGTGGCGTGCGACGTCACACATGTGACAGCAGGAAGAGAACAGAACACTGACTACATTTATTTGCGTCGGCGTTATTTTTTGGAATGCAGATTGTAGTGACGAACTGATCTGTAGCCGTACCTGAGGTCTAGATTATGTTGAAAGGTGCCAGATTGGTTGTGAGCTGGCGCAATGGTACGAAGGCATCAGTTAATCCGCACTGTTTGCGTTCCGCTTCAGAATCGTCAGGACGACGTGGAAAAGAACACATTTAGAACAAGTAACTGCAATGTAGCCGGCCAGTGTGGCCGAGCGGTTCTAGGCGCTTGAGTCTGGAACCGCGCGACTGATATGGTCGCAGGTTCGAATCCTGCCTCGGACATGGATGTGTGTGACGTCCTTAGGTTAGTTAGGTTTAAGTAGTTCTAAGTTCTAGGGGACTGATGACCTCCGATGTTAAGTCCCATGGTGCTCAGAGCCAACTGCAATGTAGACCCTCTTAGATCTATTTCGTATCATTTAATTGAACTGAATGGTTATTAATAACGAACACAATTTGGTTTTCGTAACATTTGTCGTTAATGACTGCACATTTACAGATGCTGCACGCTGCATCCGATGAATGAATATTTTGTAGAGGACAATGTACATTGCACTAGATTTTTCATGTTTCCTCCGCCAGAGTCTTATTGTCTTTTCATTTCTTCCTCGTTAATAACATCGTTCATCATCGTTGGGTCTGAAGCTGTAACAGATGCCGTCGTTGCAGATTGTGACAGGGAATTCATGTCTGCCTATTATTTTGCAAACAGCTGTTATTCTTTATTTATTCCCAAAAGTTTCGCCACCGTTGTGTCATCATCAGGGCATATTTTTCCTACAGTTTTACTCTTTAGATTCTTAGGTTCTGCACGACAATCTATTCAGTAATCTGTAGCTTGTCTTGCCAATTTTTGTAGCGCCTGCCCTCATCTTCACTCTCTTATGTTGTAGAAACACACAGGAAAGCGGTACATGACTTTACTGAATCACACTCACGAGTTTTAAATTATCTCAAACCTTCTTACGTCTAACTTGTAACGTTGTGTTATCGCACCCCATGTTTTTGATGACCAACGAGTTATCCTGTTCTCCGTTTAACCAGGACAAAAATGGATATAACAAGAATTCTTACCTGACACCATTCTCTAATTTAAAATAGAATACTTTCATGTATTCTATAATTTTTCCCGCTTTTCACGTATTATGATCCGTTACTACTATCCAGTTCTTCCCTGACTGCTACCGTAGACTGGATTCAACGAAATTAAACAACGACATGGCAGGGAAGTCGCGTTATAGTCGCAAAAGATAGTGACAAACGTTATTGTGCTTCATAGACGTGGCCGGGCCATGTGAAGTCATAGCGTGACGCTTGACAGTGTCATCATGGCTGCCCTTCTGGGCTGGTCTCCACTGCCATCAGCTGTTCAGCATGGCGCCACATTAGCGGTTGTTATCACAATGTCGCATTGTTGTGTAACGTTTCGTGCAGAGTCACAGGTGGTGCTAATCATCAAAAGAACGACTTTCGGAGATATAGTTTTTCAGTACGTTAGTTTCTTTTGGTTTTATGCCTGCAACATTTCGTCACTGCGTCCCAAGGAGGTGTTTATCTGACTTAGCCCTTATTGACTAACTAGTATATCTACAGGCGGATACAAGTGAAACGACATGTCATAGCACAGACTGCCTTTAGTTACAGTCACTTCCATTTTTGTAGCAAGTTCTAAATGAAAGTGAGTTTAGTAGAACTGGAAACTCGACATTACGGACGAACTGTCATCCGTACGGTTGTCGATGGATTAAAACTGTATGTTGGAACACAGACTGCTTTCCTTCGCAGGCAAATGTGCGTGTTCGGATTACGCCCTGGTACAAAGTTTTATCTGTCAGGAAGGTTGTTTACGAACAGTCCACTACTGAGTCAGTGAATAGTTTTGGATGCAGCCAAGTTCAAATGATTTAGTGGCTGTGTTTTCGTCTACCTAATCGTCAACTGAATGTACGAAATTCTGCGAAGTTATTGCTGTACCATAGCCTTTTACCAACGCTTCAAGGGTTTGGTCCGTGGGCATTCCTACAACACGACTGCTGCCCCAGGACAGTTCAAGGGTAACTTCTGCTTAGTATGTTGTTGCCCTTGAGCAGTTATAGCCGGTACACCAATCACGGCATCTCTGCTTCCTTACTCAAGTCGTACCGCAACCAACCGCACGAGGCTGAACAGACTTCTCTTTTTAGTGAGTGGTTAGCATCCACTCCCCGCCAGGGTCATTGAAGACTGAACAGTACCTCCGTTCAGCAAGGATAGTCGAGTGAATTTGGCTACGGCCTTCTCATAAGAATCGTCGGAGCAGTCGTCTCGCGTGGCCAAGGGAAGCTACGTAAAACGCGGATCTGAATCACGGAACTGGATTTTGAACCCACACGCGACCCGAGTCAATAACAACGAAGGCGCTATGGACGACTCTTCTTTCAAATCTCACAAACCTACAACTCCCTGGAGACGCTGAGAGGTGAACCTCAATATATCGCAGCAGTCAAGCATCATTCTAGGCTGCAGAGAGAGTCCGTAAATGTGACAGTGGTGAACATAGCGTATTCGACCGTTGGCGGTCTTACATTGACTTCTTGCCTCTGACGATCTCTTCGGGATGTTGTATATCATTTTGCATCTCAAAAAACTGTTCAGCGTTATGTTTTCAATATGAAAGAAAATTTGTGTTGCCGGCCAGTGTGGCCGAGTGGTTCTAGGCGCTTCAGTCTGGAACCGCGCGACCGCTACGGTCGCAGGTTCGAATCCTGCCTCGGGCATGGATGTGAGTGATGTCCTTAGGTTAGTTAGGTTTAAGTAGTTCTAAGTTCTAGGGGACTGATGACCACAGATGTTAAGTCCCATAGTGCTCAGAGCCATTTGAACCATTTTTAGTGATGGAGTGGTTACACGACAATCACAGCCCTGTAATGGACTGGCCTGCACAGAGTCCTGAGCTGAATCCTGTAGAACACCTTTGGGATGTTTTGGAACACCAACTTCGTGCCAGGCCTCATTGACTGACATCGATACCTCTCCTCAGTGCAGCACTCCATGAAAAATGGGCTGCCATTCCCCAAGAAACTTCCCATCACCTGATTGAACATATTCAAGCGAAAGTGGAAGCTGTCATCAAGTCTAAGTGTGGGCCAACACTATATTGAATTCCAGCATTATTGCGCATCTTGCTAGAGGTAAAAAGTAGGTTAACTGGCACTACTGCAAAGAATGAAATTAATCACAATTAATTAACCACTGACAAACTCCCGTGCATAGTTGATTGAAATGACGATAAAGGAGGGATATCTGCAGGGCTTTGCAGACAGATATAGCACATAATACAGCAGAGGGAACAGGCTGGTAAGGTGCATCAACCTGACTGGGTTGGCTATGCGAGCTGCATTCAGCTGCACAGTAATAAGAGTCATCCAGTCTGGCTTGTGTACTGTATGGGCTAGACTGTGAGGCAAGCAGTAGGCAGACTGAAAAATACAACATGCGAAACTCTGTCTTCATTCTGAATGTCTTCCCCGACGGCGGTTGTATCTTCTAGCAGGAAACGAGTCCTTGTAAAAAGGCCAGAATCGTTGTACATTGGTTTAAGGAGCATTAAAGTGAACTCGGGCTGATGTCTTGCTCACCAAATCCGCTTGATCTGAACCCCGTGGAACAAAGGTGCGAGACGCCGTAGGGTTTCAGCTCCCACAAACCATTAGCCCATAATTTATTACAACTGCGTGACCTTTGCGTAGACGTCTGGTGTCTCATACCTCCGGAAACCTGCTAAGGACTTGTCAACACTATGCCGAGCAGAATCGCCATTGTATTGCTACGGCCGCTTTAAGGCCTAAGCGCCAAGTTGATAGGCTAGGGGTGGGGGTGGGGTAGGAGTGGGGGGACGCTAGAGGCACTGCAACTGTCTTAAGATTTCTATACAGGACATATCACTTTTGGTTTTTAAGGTGGCGGTCGCTTGGGGAGCCGAGTTGAAAAGGGCTCGACGGTCGTACAGGTGCAAGATTTCCACTCAGTTCGTATTACAGTTAGTAGCCAAAATTGACACGGGTCAAAGTGTACGAAGCAAAAAAGGTAAGGGGGTGGGCGTCAAATGACAAGTTGCTTGTGAGGAAAACTGTTCCTGAAACATCCCTGTGTAGTGCGTGTCAGAGGTAGAGTAATACGCTATTAAGCACGTGCTGGTTATATGCCGATCAGGGCATAAGAAATTCGTGTGTGTGTGTGTGTGTGTGTGTGTGTGTGTGTGTGTGTGTGTGAGACAGAGAGAGAGAGAGAGAATAGTACCGCGATGCATTTTCGAATGTTTCGCGATCAGTGATTAGAAGCTTTTTTTTTTTTTTTTACAGATATTTAAAAAATGGCTGCTAATAGTGTGTGCATCTATGTCCTAGGCAACTAGTTTGCGTTTCGTAACAAAGAGTTTTTTACAGGATTGGGTTGTTAGCCCAATGCCCAACCCTCCTCCTTTATCCGGGCTTTGGACTGGCAGTGGCAGTTCCAAGGCAACTGACCCCAGGAAGAAAAGAGCAGGAAGATTTTCTTGAGATAGAGGGCAAGAGGTTCAAGAGAGTACACCGGCTCAAATACTTGGGATCTTGGTTTACCAAGGACAACAACATAAAAACAGACATCAAGGAAAGAATAGCAGTGGGAATGAAATGCATGCATTTCCTCAGAGAGGCGCTCGGCTCTAAACCGATCTCAGTGAACACTAACATGAAAATCTACAACACAATGATATGCCCAGCAGTAATGTACGGTTCAGAAACATGGAGCATGGCTAAGTGAGAAAAGGAAAAACTATTAATATTTGGCTGGTCCCGGCGGAGGTTCGAGTCCTCCTTCGGGCATGGGTGTGTGTGTTTGTCCTTAGGATGATTTAGGTTAAGTAGTATGTAAGCTTAGGGACTGATGATCTTAGCAGTTAAGTTCCATAAGATTTCACACACATTTGAACAATTTTTTAATTAATATTTGAAAGAAGAGTAATGAGGATGACATGGTAACCAGTTTTAGATACGGAGAATGGAGGAGGAGGAGGAAAAACAAGGAAATATACCTTCTGAAGCGACAACCAACTATCCTACAGAAGATAAAGAGCAAAAGAATACAATGGGTGGGCTATGTAGCCCGTATTCCAGATGGAAGACAGGCGAAGATGGCACTAGAGGGGAAACCAAACACCAAACGTTGGACGGCTAAGGCAGCGCTGGGACGACCTGGCGAAGGACCTAGCAGACCTGTGGATTGAAGACACCTGGAGGAACCGGGCACAAAACAGGAAGGAATGGAGGCAGTTTGTGGAAGCAGTGCGTGGTCCAGGGCCTGTGGTCCCTGGATATCTATCTGTCTGTCTGCTAATAGTATTTATGAATATTAACACACTAAACTGCTAACATTCGAATGACGTGCTTGTGACCAAAAGTCGGAAAGTTACTCCGAATTGATTGTCTCCTGGAATTGCCAGTCTCTTTGCTGTATTTTGTTTTCTCTTCGTCATTGCAACCGTTGAAATTGAAGGTAATTTATAATGAATTGGCTGCAGCCAGTTGCTTTTATAGGTGTTTATTTTTCCATTATGACATTTCAAGATACCCGGCATCCCATCTTCAGATGTTTATATTTGTGTACGTGTCGTGAACACTGATTCTTTACTAACGCCGTTGCAGAATTTTGCAGGGAAGCTTTTAAGACAGCTATTATAAAACATTGTAAGTAAAGGAACGATGTTCCCGACACGTAAGTAAATGTAAGCAAAATCAAAGCAACACCAGCCCTCGGTCGCAAAACTTGAAGTCCTTTGGCCTGGTTTCGGCTCTACTATGAGTGCCTTCAACAGAAGTAAAAGATTCAAAGTGGCATGTCACGTACAAAATAAATATCAAGCGATAAAGCTTTAGTCACGAAATTTTAAAAAGAAATACATGGAAGGCAAGCCACTATGGGCTGCTCACGCATGTCAAGGCACAGTAAAGCCGTCGGCACACGGACCGTGCATCCGAACGTTGAGCGTTGAGCGTGCCGAGTTTCTGACGTCACAGCATGGAATAGCACGCTCGGGAGTCTTTCCGAACGTGCAGAGCAATATCTGGCATGTCAGATATTCTCAGCGTGCGTCTGAGCGTTGACCAATGACATGGCACAACGCCAGCTACGTCACACGCACGCCGTCTCCCTTCAGTACAGAGTTGTGACGCGCCATATTGTCATTCATTTCAAGCCTATACGTATATATGCCGTTCCGAGCAACAGCAAATTGAGAATCACTGCAAAACTCATTGTTAACTGTGTGATTCGTTCCAATAAAATAATGAGAAACATCATATTCGCGGCAAAATAATTATTGTAACTTGCGTATAATGAGAGTAGGCTATTTGAAGGCAGCGACACACTGAAGATCCACCCAAAACGCATTTTTCTTGGTACAATGTGTTATAATTAAATTTCAGTTAGTAAAATATCTACGATTAAAGTTTTTGGCAAGAGGTAAGGTACTATCATTAGATACAGCAGATGTGATGTTGGTATAGCGTAATGAATAGCAACATTGTATACTAATGAGGTTTTTTTGTTGGGGCGGTGGTTCGCGTCCTGACACGACAATTTTTTTTCCTAACATTCGCGTTTTTATTAGGTTCTGATACTTTATTATTAGTTTAATATAAGTATAGACTGTAATGTTTGATTTTATGTAAATACAAGTTCACCTTTTTTTGAGGGGTGACTTTGTTCGATTGGCTTAATCTAAAGGACAGCTTACGCTACTTGTATAAAGGTATTTTTTCTCCTTTTTCTTTTACGCTTCGTAATTGACATGTTGCAAAGATTCTGCTACTGGGTACGAACAGTGATCAAGTAAGACTGACCTTGGGATTTTACTAAAATGTGGGAATGATGAAATAATGTTTATCTTATGCGGAAAGTATTCCAATTTTGTAACGCACTGCTTGTAATCGAACTTTTATAAGCCTGTGTCCTTATTGATTGGACATGGTGCTTTCCTTTTCGTGGACGATGGAAGAAATGTGCATTTTAATAGAGCTAACGTGGGAATTTTGCGCGCACGTTGAGTAAACAGTGTGATTAACGAACTAGAAACATCCCTCAACTGTCGCTTGAGTGCGTTGCGATCGCGTATACCACGTTGGGGTCCACGTACCGTATGCACAAGTCGCATCGTTCCTGAGCGTTGAGCAGCACGTTGAACTGGGCACGCTCAACGTTAACGTTCGGCAGCACGGTCCGTGTGCCGACGGCTTAAGCATCAGACTAATTTTGCGACCGAGGGCTGTTGCCTTGATTTTGCTTTGTAAACGGTCGCTGAACACCTAGCCATGTTTAAAACTTCAAGTAAATGTAAGCATTTGAAGATCGGATGAACATAAAACGAAAGTACTCTCAAAAATGCGTGTTTCCAGGCACAATTTGGTGGCGTGGTGTGTTGAGAATGGGATGCCATTCATATGGTTGCCTTACCCCATAAACATTGTCACGGACGCTACAGTTTTACTTAATGTGCCGGGAGCCCTGCTATAGCGCCACGTAACGTGGCTGCCCGCGAACTTAAAAGTAAGTGAATCGCGCGGGTCACCGAAGGTTCTCCGCGCCCGGTGTAGACACGATCGTGCTCTGCGCTTTCAGTACCCGCAACTCGTATAGGTAATTTTGGAAAATGCGGAATTTGCAAATGGAAGTGAAGTACACGTCAGCAGTGCGCACCCACCGAACAGTGGTCAGCAGTAGAGGCCGAGCAAACGAGCGCCCAGGCTGTTGCGGGCTGGGCGCCGGAACTGTCGCGACGGCGAGCCGCGTGCGAGCCGAGCTGTCGCCACTCGCCAGTGCGAACCGGCGCTGCGCTGCGCGCCTGAGCGAGGAGAGCGGCGAGCGCGGAACGAGTCAAGGCCGCACACTGCCCCCTACGCCGGGCCTGGCCGCAGCCGCCGCCGCCGCCACGGCCGCAGCCGCCTGCTACCTGCGCCGTACAACAGCCACGTGCTTCTGGAGCACAGGCGCCTTTAAAGGCCGTTTTACAAGAGCGACTTTCTAATCAAAATTCGACTACTCAGACTGCGTGCACCCTCCGCGTAAATCAGCAACCAACCACAACGCGATTCTATCAATGACGTCAGCGACCTCTAAATTGTGACGTCAACGATCTGTAGTGTGTGCCGCGTATAGAGTTTAAATTTCGGAGTGTGCTGCACATTGCGCGTGCGCATTAACAAGGGACTTCCTTGGCGTCTGCTAAAATGGAAAGTTAGCGTATTCTGGTCGAGCTCACTCCTGCTACAGAAATGGGTTTTGTGGTTTCGTGTCTCCTTAATCTTTATTCTGTCGTCTACTTTGTGTTGGTGACACACTGAAAAGTTAAGCAGGCTCCTGGTATTTTTCCCCGCCAATATTCTCTTGCAAGATACACGAAAAATCTTAAACCTGCAAAGCTGTTTACGTTTTACAGAGAAAAAGCTACACTAGCAGAAATAAGAACGCAAAATAGATACAATTTTTTAATATAAATTATTTCAACCGTGAAAAGATCAGAATTATTTGACGAGAAAAATAATTTTCGATGTTATTTGACACTTAGCAAGAAAAGAAGGTTTGAAGGAAGAAAAAAAAGGACGCTATGTACTGCGTTCTGTATATTGTTTGACGTGTTTTGCGCTATGCAAATACTTATTTTCTAGTGAAAATAAATGCGTATCAGTAGAAATGGTTAGATAACTGTTTTCCTATCCTTTCAGTTCTCAAGAGTGTAAAGACTTTACTACACGACCTTTGACAAGAACTTCCACTATGAATTCTGCTGTAGACATTGATAAACTCTATTCTAATTGCTTGTTCCGTTACTTTGCTGTCATATTTCTATTTTTTCGTAGAAAAAGACAGCCCCTCGCAACCCCACTTTCATCGTTAAGATGCCAAATTGCGCAGCAAACAACTTTCACAAGACACTCAGTTTTTGTGATGACACGAAGACGAAAATTACCACTCGAGCCAGACGAAACTCAGTATAGGAATAAAACGCCAGAGGCGCTGCAGCAGACTTTGACAAGTAAGTGAGTAGAATGAAATTTTCACTCTACAGCGGAGTGTGCGCTGATATGAAACTTCCTGGCAGATTAAAACTGTGTGCTGGACCGAGACTCGAACTGGGGACTTTGCAAAGGTCCCGAGTTCGAGTCTCGGTCCGGCACACAGTTTTAATCTGCCAGGAAGTTTCATATCAGCGCACACTCCGCTGGAGAGTGAAAATTTCATTTTAGAAACATCCCCCAGGCTGTGGCTAAGCCATGTTTCCGTAATATCCTTTCTTTCAGGAGTGCTAGTTCTGCAAGGTTCGCAGGAGAGCTTCTGTAAAGTTTGGAAGGTAGGAGACGAGGTACTGGCAGAAGTAAAGCTGTGAGGACGGGGCGTGAGTCGTGCTTGGGTAGCTCAGTTGGTAGAGCACTTGTCCGCGATAGGCAAAGGTCCCGAGTTCGAGTCTCGGTCCGGCACACAGTTTTAATCTGCCAGGAAGTTTCAAGTAAGTGAGTAGTTAATTCAGAGAAGAAAGTCTGTCGTGTAAAAGGGGCTTAAAGACCAGCCTGATTGACGACAGTAAAAGCGCGCTAGTGTAGGTACTAAGCATCTCAACGTCAGCATTTCACATGATGGAGTGCTGTGTTTTCAGCACCGCACTAATTTGATTCTTTAAAGAATCGAACGTTCAAGTAGAAAACAGTTTCAGTGCTCTCATTACTTCATAAATGAGTTATTGTGTTAAATATTTTACGTGAAGCATGTAAGCGAGAAAAAGTTTAGCGAAGATTTGAAATTATATTTTAAGTGTTTTGGATGTCACTGAGCAGGGGCGCCCATACTATACTTTATAGGGCGGGGCTAGAACAGGGTGTATGGAGTATTTTTGCACATAAGAGACTTTACTCATGAGCAATATATTTTCCTTCAATATTTACAACTGTCCGCCAACGCTGGGTGACTTTTCGATTCCCTCCTCACACCCACACACTCATACAATTTACGCTTTAGTGGTACTATTTTATCCTCAATACTGTGTGCTTCTCTACCTATTTCCTTCTTAGTACCACCAAAACTTTACTTCTGCATACAGTGCCGCATACTTTTTTTCCATCTTGGCAGACCATCAGTCTAGTGGATCTTTGTAGTGGTGTTCCTTCAGCTGTCTCACCGCAAATATGAAATTTACTGTAGAGCTACTAAATCATTGAGTTGACTAAATACTGGCCAAGAGTTAGCCAACCCCATGAGCCGAAGACGTAGTAGCTAAGAAAGCGCGGTGGAAATCAGTGTCTTACAAAAGTAAATCAGATAGTTTCGGCATAAGCGGTCTTCAGTTTCCTGTCACGGAGTTGCTACTGACGAGCTAATTCAGCCTAGGGTGCACAGTAAGCGTCCGCACGGATAGTTTGCACCCCCTTCTCCTGTTATAGTCAAACACCGTGCGAGGAACAGGCTTTACATAGTGTCGGGTTGCATGCGGCGCGGCGTGGCGTGGCGCAGTTCGAACCCCGGCGGTGGCGGCTGTGAACTATAGGGCCGTTGTCCTGCGAGTGACAGATGGCGCCGCATCTGCCACCAGCTGTGGCAAGGCTGCGGACCAGCCACGCCTGAGACGCGACCCAAGCTGCTCTGGCGGAAGGAGCGCTGCCTGCTGTCGCCCTAACTGCTCTCTCTCTCTCTCTCTCTCTCTCTCTCTCTCTCTCTCTCTCTTTAGTTTAGCCGTTCTGTGCTACTCCCGCCGTGATTGCCAAGTTTCCACTGTCGACTTTGGCAAAAGCCAGGCACATAACGAAGAGTGAGACAGGGGAGGGGGGCACTCATGGGCCACAAAACACATTTTAGTTAACACTCTTGTATTTTTACAGCTTTCAGAATTTTAGCTATAAAAGTAGAATGCAAACTAAGAGTCTTGAAAGTGGTACAGAATTTAAAAAATTACAGACTGTGTGTACCGGAGGATACTTTTTATTGTTTTGCGTGAGTTCTAGTCCAAGTGCACGCGAGAAGAGGAGAAATGCTTGTAAAGCGCCTCCTGATTCGACACTGCCTATTTACGCGTGGATTCCCACTCCAGCTGGAGGGCTCTTCGGTGTGCTGTCTTAGGGCTGGAGACCATACTTTTATGTAAATATAAGTGGCGCGAAAATGTTATTGAATACAGTCCGAGAAAAAAAAAGAAGACGACCCACCACGAAGGAATTATTCGAATGGGACAGAAACCGGTACGTGTACTGTACAGGTACAGACAAAATAATGATTAAAATTTCAGAAAAATTGGTTGGCTTATTCGACAGAAAAAGCTTCATAAACTGAGCAAGTCAATAATTCGTTGATCCACCTCTGCCCTTATGCATTGACTGACAGAGTTGTTGGACACCCTCCTGAGTGCCAAATTCTATCCAGTAGGCACTTTCGATCATCCCAAACAGGTATGGGGGTCCTGACCGTAATGCTCAAACGTTTTCAGTTGGGGAGAGATCCGACGACCTTGTTGGTCAAGGGAGGGTTTGACAAGCACGGAGACAAGCAGTAGAAACTCCCGCCATATGCGGTCGGGCATTATTTTGCTGAAATTTAAGCCCTAGATGGTTTGTCACGAAGGGCAACAAAACTAGGAGTAGAATATCGTCGACGTACCGCTATGCTGTGAGGGTGACGCAGATGACAACCAAGGGGGTTCTGCTACAAAAAATGGCTCCCCAGATCTTCACTCTCGGTTGTGAGGCCGTATGGCGAGCGACATTATAATATTGGTATTCCACCGCTGTCCGGGGCGTATCCAGACACGTCTTCGCCCTGGAATTCCATTGACTAGAGTAGAATTGTCTTCAGTGATGAGCTCCGCTTCGAACTGAGCTCCGATGACCAGCGAAACAGTGTCTAGAGACTCCCGGACAGCAGAGGGATACGAACTGGACTGTCACCCACCCGACAACCAGGAGTGGTGGCCTATGATGCCATTTCATTTCGTAGCAGGACCCCCTTGGGTTGTCATCCGCGGGACTCTTACAACACAGTTGTACGTCGGAGATATTCTGTGCCATCCTGGGCTTACATTTCAGCGAGATAATGCCCGCCCGCACACAGAGAGAGTTTGTACTGCTTGTCTTTATGCTTGCCAAATTCCACCTTGGCCACCAGGCTAGTGGTACCTCTCGGCCACCAAGCTAGTCGTACCTCTCCCCAGCTCGAGATTCTGACGAGCTAACGCGCCAATTGGACAGAATTTGGCACGATATCCCTCAGGAGGACATCCAACAACTCCTGTCAATCATTGCAAATATGAGATACACTGTAGAGCTACTAGAACATTCGCCAGTTGACTAAATACGGTCTAGTATGACAGATGAGAAAGCGTCATTCATCGTAAGATATTAATGTAGATGATGATTTTGATGTAACAACGCACTTGTGGTTCTGAATCAGCGTAATCGCTACTAGTCGGAAAACTTCGGGCCTCTGTCTTCTGTTTGCCCCACTTTGTCTCGACAGCACTACGGATAATCATAGCAGTACAATACGTCACACAATATCATTACTGCTTTCGAGAACTGAAATCCCGAATCTTGGGAAGTGAAGAAGAAGAAGAAGAAGAAGAAGAAGAAGAAGAAGCACGTCCTTCATAATCGGCCTCAAAGTGCAATTAATTACGTTCTGTTGCACCAGAACATCATTTTTAGAAATCAAGATACTTCACATCTTTAAATTATCTGGCAGATGAGTAGGAGAAACAGTCCGGTAATGTTCGAATACGGCATTAGCAGTGTACTGCGTGACCCAGTCATGTCGATAAAACATGTAGATGCACCACTGCAAAGCTACATGAAATGGAACGACCAAGTAAGGATGGTAGTAGGGCAGGCGAATATTCAGCTTTGGTTTTTTGTGCGAATTTTGGGAAAGTGTGGTTCATACGTAAAGGAGAACATTTTTGCAACTTATTCTTGACTGTTTGAGGTCCACTCCCCTCCTGCCGCCCCCTCCTCTCACCCCGTTGGATTAAATGAAGGTATCGAACCAATTCAGAAGCAGAAGCTTTCTGCTGGATTTGTTACCGTAGATTTGATCATCACACGGGTGTTATAGAGATGCTTCGTGTACTCCTTGGGAATCCCTGGAGGGAAGACGGCATACTTTTCGCTGAACACTATTGATAAAATTTAGAGAACCGCCATTTGTTTGTTGACTGCAAATCTGTTCCAGTGCTGCTGACATACATATGAAAATAGGATAAAAGAAGATAGGGCTCGTACAGAGGCATATAAAGACTCGTTTCTTTCTCCCTCTCCGTGTGAGAGCTCGCGCATATTTAACGAGGTATCCTCCGTCATGCACCATACTGTGGTTTTTGGAGTATGTATGTAAAAGTAGATTCGGATATCTTTCAAAGGGAGCATTATGGGGAAATTTGAAGGAGGGTAAAAAAGCAATAGAATTTTACGCAACATAAAGTATGTAAAAACATGGGTCTATATGTACAATTTCGCAGTTGATTTGTCGTATTTTTTAGACAACGATAGTTTGCTAAATTTCGTTGTGAAGTCGTTCCCATAGTTTTACGGATTAAGCAAGCTGGATGTTATAGCAGGAGATATGATTTCCTTTATTTTTTGTACAGGTTTATAAAGATTTCAATGTACATCGTACCTTCAAAATTTTTATTACCATCGCAACTCAGATTTTACTTCTAGAATTAATGAATTACTTTTTCTGCAGTGCTATCGTACTGAACTGTACACGGGCGCTAATTGGCATACTGTGCTTCCCAATCCAAACGACCATATATGTACGAACGCATGGTCTCAAGCCGATATGAACTAAATAACCAGCCACGTGAAGTGGTTAAATATCTACGAGCTTTCGGAAAAGTTCTCCTATCTCGGTCATTGTCGGCCACAATTGTCGACGCCGGAGTAGCACTCCTCCGAAAGCTCCTGTATATTTAACGACGTGACGTGGCTGGAAGATCGACAGTGTTTTATCAAAAACAATAAAAAACCGCAGATGACATTTGCATTGAAACGTGGCTGATTTTGGTGTTGGCAGGCCGGGAGGACCTGTCGCCTCTGAGCAGTCTGAACGGCTACAGCGCGGACAGCTGCGACGCCAAGAAGAAGAAGGGCGCCGCGCCCCGCCAGCAGGAGGAGCTGTGCCTCGTGTGCGGAGACCGCGCCTCCGGCTACCACTACAACGCGCTCACCTGCGAGGGCTGTAAAGGTACCTACCATCTGGAGTCACGTATCGAAATGCAAAGTGTTACACCGTGAAGCGTCAGCCCCATACTTGTCAAAATTTGTTGGAGACGTTCATCTCTTAATAGATATAAAGTTATTAAATTTTCATTCCATTTGGAACTGATATCCATCATAAACATCAGGATGAGTAGTGACCGCCGTGGACACAAATACACCTCTTTATTTGTTGTAACATGGAAGCAGTCAGCCTCCAAATATAACCTTAAGGAATTTCTTGCCTTACCCAAAACACACACATCGTCAGTTAATGAATGTCAGTTAATGTAGGTTGCTGCCCGGAAACTGGAATGTCTTCCCCTTACATCCCAGGCACGCTCTGTATGACAGACTTGGGGAGGGGCAGGCTGCCCGAGGCGTCCGTGGTGGGATTTGTCACGATCCTGCCGGAGTATGCTATTTGCTACCCTGGTCAGGAAGGGTTTGACAACTGGATTTACCATTCTTGGCATTTACTGGTGATCATTCAGCTTCCCTTCGATAATTGTCAAATCAACCCTGCTGTCATACATAATAGCAGTGATTCTTGAGAACTGTGGTTACTGTGAACATTATCCAGCTCGTCTGAGGACACGGCGTCGACCTCGCCGAATGCCGTAGGATGCTACCTGAATGCCAAGTAACTCTGGCCATACAGCAAATGTATCTCTCCTGTTTGTGGATTACAATAAATTACACGTGGCAACTCGAGATCACAATCCGGCTTCCGGTAACCTGTTCCCAGTGGTTAGTGGTGACATTCTATCTGTAACCTTGTCCAGATTTCAGCTATAGTCATGTGTGTATTCATCGGACCCAGTCGAACAACCTACAGTCCTTTCGTGATGTAGTCCTTTTGGAAGGACCCTGAATCCATCTTGTTACCATTTGTTTTGCAGCTATTGCACTACAGGCAACTGTGTGTATTATCTGACAGTATAATGCTCCCATGTACCACATCCCAAAGATTCGGCCTTTCTGAAAGTCCTACAGAAGGTGATAAGTTGCACAGGCAGGTTAACTTCACCTGGAAAGTTTCGCTAGTGTTAGATACACCCAACACCCGTCAGGTACCCACTTTTTTTATCTGCAGGAGTGGGTTTGTCTGTATTGAAAATAAAAAATAAGCTCTCATAAGGATGAAATTTTAATCAATGTATCCCACAGGCAAGGAAATACTTGACTGTCAGTTTGCTACTGTTCAGTTATGTGTTCATAGTGTAGCACCTTTCATTTCTGTCAGTAATTTCTGTCTGTCTAATTCATTGTATGGTAGTATCAACCATTTGTATTGTTATGATTACATTTCATAACCTTGTATACAGGACAGGGGCTGAAAAGTTCCAGACTTTGTGCAGAATATTGAGTTCTGACCGTAAATATTTGTTCAACATACTCAATCATGTTAATGCACATTTTACGTTGTTGTTGCAGCCTTTCTAGTCCATTCAGCAGCGTGTTTCATATCTCCACTTTCATTGCAGTGATGACGATTCAGGTGTTTCTTTGTGTTAGGAAACAGATTGTAGTCCAAAAGAGGGCAGTCCAGGTGATTTGGTGAAGACTGCCAGTCTCGCTAGCGGGATGAAAGCAGAGCTCACCATCTGCAGCATCGTCGACAGGACTGACTGCGGACCTTTGGTACAGAGCCGAGTGGAGGGTCTGAATCAGAGGCTGAGACGGTTCTGCGACCGTGTGGGCTGCAGATTCCTCGACTTGCGCCATAGGGTGGTGGGGTTTCGGGTTCCGCTGGATAGGTCAGGAGTCCACTACACGCAACAAGCGGCTACACGGGTAGCAGGGGTTGTGTGGCGTGGGCTGGGCGGTTTTTTAGGTTAGATGGCCTTGGGCAAGTACAGAAAGGGCAACAGCCTCAACGGGTGCGGGGCAAAGTCAGGACATGCAGCAGCAATCGTTATTGTAATTGTAAACTGTCGAAGCTGCGTTGGTAAAGTACCGGAACTTCAAGCGCTGATAGAAAGCACCGAAGGTGAAATCGTTATAGGTACAGAAAGCTGGCTGAAGCCAGAGATAAATTCTGCCTACATTTTTACAAAGGTACAGACGGTATTTAGAAAGGATAGATTGCATGCAACCGGTGGTGGAGTGTTCGTCGCTGTTAGTAGTAGTTTATCCTGTAGTGAAGTAGAAGTGGATAGTTCCTGTGAATTATTATGGGTGGAGGTTACACTCAACAACCGAGCCAGGTTAATAATTGGCTCCTTTTACCGACCTCCCGACTCAGCAGCATTAGTGGCAGAACAACTGAGAGAAAATTTGGAATACATTTCACATAAATTTTCTCAGCATGTTATAGTCTTAGGTGGAGATTTCAATTTACCAGATATAGACTGGGACACTCAGATGTTTAGGACGGGTGGTAGGGACAGGGCATCGAGTGACATTATAGTGAGTGCACTATCCGAAAGTTACCTCGAGCAATTAAACAGAGAACCGACTCGTGGAGATAACATCTTGGACCTACTGATAACAAACAGACCCGAACTTTTCGACTCTGTATGTGCAGAACAGGGAATCAGTGATCATAAGGCCGTTGCAGCATCCATGAATATGGAAGTTAATAGGAATATAAAAAAAAGGGAGGAAGGTTTATCTGTTTAGCAAGAGTAATAGAAGGCAGATTTCAGACTACCTAACAGATCAAAACGAAAATTTCTGTTCCGACACTGATAATGTTGAGTGTTTATGGAAAAAGTTCAAGGCAATCGTAAAATGCGTTTTAGACAGGTACGGGCCGAGTAAAACTGCGAGGGACGGGAAAAACTCACCGTGGTACAACAACAAAGTTAGGAAACTACTACGAAAGCAAAGAGAGCTTCACTCCAAGTTTAAACGCAGCCAAAACCTCTCCGACAAACAGAAGCTAAACGATGTCAAAGTTAGCGTAAGGAGGGCTATGCGTGAAGCGTTCAGTGAATTCAAAAGTAAAATTCTATGTACCGACTTGACAGAAAATCCTAGGAAGTTCTGGTCTTACGTTAAATCAGTAAGTGGCTCGAAACAGCATATCCAGACACTCCGGGATGCTGATAGCATTGAAACAGAGGATGACACGCGTAAAGCTGAAATACTAAACACCTTTTTCCAAAGCTGTTTCACAGAGGAAGACCGCACTGCAGTTCCTTCTCTAAATCCTCGCACAAACGAAAAAATGGCTGACATCGAAATAAGTGTCCAAGCAATAGAAAAGCAACTGGAATCACTCAACAGAGGAAAGTCCACTGGACCTGACGGGATACCAATTCGATTCTACACAGAGTACGCGAAAGAACTTGCCCCCCTTCTAACAGCCGTGTACCGCAAGTCTCTAGAGGAACGGAGGGTTCCAAATGATTGGAAAAGAGCACAGGTAGTCCCAGTCTTCAAGAAGGGTCGTCGATCAGATGCGCAAAACTATAGACCTATATCTCTGACGTCAATCTGTTGTAGAATTTTAGAACATGTTTTTTGCTCGAGTATCATGTCGTTTTTGGAAACCCAGAATCTACTATGTAGGAACAACATGGATTCCGGAAACAGCGATCGTGTGAGACCCAACTCGCTTTATTTGTTCATGAGACCCAGAAAATATTAGATACAGGCTCCCAGGTAGATGCTGCTTTTCTTGACTTCCGGGAGGCGTTCGATACAGTTCCGCACTGTCGCCTGATAAACAAAGTAAGAGCCTACGGAATATCAGACCAGCTGTGTGGCTGGATTGAAGAGTTTTTAGCAAACAGAACACAGCATGTTGTTATCAATGGAGAGACGTCTACAGACGTTAAGGTAACCTCTGGCGTGCCACAGGGGAGTGTTATGGGACCATTGCTTTTCACAATATATATAAATGACCTAGTAGATAGTGTCGGAAGTTCCATGCGGTTTTTCGCTGATGATGCTGTAGTATACAGAGAAGTTGCAGCATTAGAAAATTGTAGCGAAATGCAGGAAGATCTGCAGCGGATAGGCACTTGGTGCAGGGAGTGGCAACTGTCCCTTAACATAGACAAATGTAATGTATTGCGAATACATAGAAAGAAGGATCCTTTATTGTGTGATTATATGATGGCGGAACAAACACTGGTAGCAGTTACTTCTGTAAAATATCTGGGAGTATGCGTGCGGAACGATTTGAAGTGGAATGATCATATAAAATTAATTGTTGGTAAGGCGGGTACCAGGTTGAGATTCATTGGGAGAGTGCTTAGAAAATGTAGTCCATCAACAAAGAAGGTGGCTTACAAAACACTCGTTCGACCTATACTTGAGTATTGCTCATCAGTGTGGGATCCGTACCAGATCGGGTTGACGGAGGTGATAGAGAAGATCCAAAGAAGAGTGGCGTGTTTCATCACAGGGTTATTTGGTAACCGTGATAGCGTTATGGAGGTGTTTAATAAACTAAAGTGGCAGACTCTGGAAGAGAGGCGCTCTGCATCGCGGTGTAGCTTGCTCGCCAGGTTTCGAGGGGGTGCGTTTCTGGATGAGGTATCGAGTATATTGCTCCCCCCTACTTATACCTCCCGAGGAGATCACGAATGTAAAATTAGAGAGATTAGAGCGCGCACGGAGGCTTTCAGACAGTCGTTCTTCCCGCAAACCATACGCGGCTGGAACAGGAAATGGAGGTAATGACAGTGGCACGTAAAGTGCCCTCCGCCAAACACCGTTGGGTGGCTTGCGGAGTATAAATGTAGATGTAGATGTAGATAGAGGGAGGTGGTGGTCTATAATATGGGTTGTGTGTGAAGGTGCATTGTCTTGCATCAAAAGCATCCTTTTAGGAACTTCCATTTATGTTTCATCTTAACTACCTCTCTCATCTAGTCGAGGGAGTTGGTGCAATGTTCTCTGGTTATACCACACCCCTGTTTGTTCCAGCAAATGGACACCATGACTTTTTTGGTCAATTTTTGGATGTTTAACATCTTTGGTGGTGGGCAGTCGCAGCATTGCCATTCCTTTGACTGTACATTCGTTTCTGCACAATATTTGTGAAACCAGGTTTCAATCTCAAAAATGGTTCAAATGGCTCTGAGCACTATGGGACTCAACTGCTGTGGTTATCAGTCCCCTAGAACTTAGAACTACTTAAACCTAACTAACCTAAGGACATCACACACATCCATGCCCGAGGCAGGATTCGAACCTGCGACCGTAGCAGTCGCACGGCTCCGGACTGCGCGCCTAGAACCGCGAGACCACCGCGGCCGGCGTTTCAATCTCAAGTCACTAATGTAGCCAAATCGCCGTTTATAGTATTAAAATGAGTTCAAAATAGCCCTAGGTGTCTCAGTTTGTGCCTTCTTTTATTCATCATACAAACATTTCAGCATCCACTTTTCTGAAAGTCTCTTTATGTATAGGGTATTGCAAACAATTGAACTAATCCACTTCCAGGAGATGTCCCATACCTAGGCTATATTTTAGATGGGTAATTGGCTGGTCATGAAGAATCAGTTTATGAACAACATTGCATGTTGAAGGGCTGGTACAGATTTGCTGGACTGTACTGCATTCATCCCAGGGCACCAGCTGTGACTGGGATGATGAAAGTTTCACTTGCCAATGGCAACTTAGCTCTGTGAAGATCATTGGACTTCAGTTTCTTTGAAGCTGTTTTATTATTATTAATGTTGACATCAAACGAATTGATTCAGTTGACAGATATTAATTTTATCTACTTATTGTATTCTTATATCAAATTTATAACTCAGTCTATGTATCTATTGGCTGAGAAAGATAGTGTTAGGCCTAACAGTTATTTATGCTGTATGCGTTTGTTTGTACTGTTTGGCAGAGATCTAGTATTCCTATTCTAGGGCCGTGCATATGATGTTGTCTTGAGAACATCTCATTGTGCCATCAGACATTCACTTTCTACCATGACTGGGTAGCCTGCTTCATGTGTCTAATGGTTTCAAAGTGTAGAGCCAACATATATTTCCCTGAAGTACGTCTGTATTTACTGATTTGTGTTTAGCAACTGTTCCAAGAGCTTCAACTCCTGCTTTCATTCTTCTTTTTTGCCATGGATATGTTTGCCATTTCAATGTTTAAATCTAACAGGTGTCTTGGGTATTGACTATGGCTGAATGTTTGTCTCTAGTATTGTTTTAGTCTCTCATAACTGTTGTTATTTCCAAGCAGTCACTAGCAATTTCCACCTGAATATAGCAAGTGGTAGTAAGAATCAGGTGTTGCGGGAGTTGCATGACATAGTTCTGTGGCAACTTAGGAATATTATGTTTGGCAAAATAGTCCTCTAATAATTGTATGTAGTGTAGTACATGCTTGTTGTTTGAATGGATGAAATAGGTAAATGAAGTTGTTGTCTATGGTTAAGATTTTAAAGGATAGTTTTAAAGGTTGCTACAAAATATCAGTGTTGTATTCATCTGAAGTTAATGTATTCTTTAATATAATAGAAGTAACCCCCCCCTCCCCCCCCCCCAAAAAAAAAGTTTCGGAGTTTTGATGAAATAAAATTTTTCCATTTATACTCTGATTCATTTTCACTTTACTGCTGTGAATGTTTCTGTTTCATTTTTCTATAAGAACTAATCAAAGAATAACTTTGGAGGCTTTGATAATGGTAACTTCTCCCATCACTATGCTAAGAATGACATTGTGACATAAGTGTCATTAGTATTTTGTGAACTTTCAACTAATTAGTTAGCATCTGATCTTGATCAGAAGGCAAAAAAATTTAATCCTACTCTTATCCATGTCTGATATAGTAATATTCTAATGTTTGATTTCAGGCTTCTTCAGGAGGAGCATAACAAAAAATGCCGTGTACCAGTGTAAATATGGCAATAACTGTGAAATTGACATGTATATGAGGAGAAAGTGCCAGGAGTGCAGACTGAAGAAGTGCCTCACCGTGGGCATGAGGCCAGAGTGTATGTATCACACACTTGCTTGAGATTTCAGTTGGATGTAAAATGATGTTAGCCATTCTTAGTTGCTGCACCAGTAATCAAATGTACAGTAGTTCATCAATCAGTCTGAAGATAACTGTAGGACAGTATTTATTTCCAATTCCTGTAAAAATAATGTCACTTATTTGATGGTAATTGTAAATGATAACTGAGGCAGTATTGAGATACAGACTGTTTTTAAGAATCTACATTTATTGGGTAGATTAATCCAAAACAACCAGTCAGAATATCTTACAGAGCAGTTTGTCGTAAAATGGCAGTGAAAGCCGTGTTGATTTTTGCTTTGAAGTTATTACAGTAAATGCAAAGCAACGTTAATGAGATAAAGAACATAATTATTGTTTAAGTGGAATAGAAAATAAATTCATTTGATCTCAAATTAATAAGTTTTGCTTTCTTTTTTTGTCACAGGTGTAGTACCTGAATACCAATGTGCAGTGAAAAGAAAAGAGAAAAAGGCACAAAAAGATAAAGATAAACCTAATTCTACTACGAATGGTTCACCAGAAGTGATGCTGTTGAAAGACATAGATGCCAAGGTAAGCAAGTAAGATTTGATAATTAATCACTGTAGCAGTGTTTAATGCAATGATTGTGGGATGTGATACAGTAAAAACTACATCACAGATATGTGTACTGTTTCCTGCCATTTCTGTATAAAATAAGGTTATATAGAAACCTCTGTGATTTAAACCAAATACTGTACTGTAATTTACTGTTTATGCAGGTGATGAACAAATGTATAATTTTTCTTTACAATTTATATTTTCAGGTGGAACCAGAAAGACCGTTGTCAAATGGAATAAAACCTGTGAGCCCTGAACAGGAGGAGCTTATACACAGGCTTGTGTACTTCCAGAATGAATATGAGTCTCCTTCTGAGGAAGATTTGAGACGAGTGACGGTAAATGTCACATTAGAAATTTATGCAAATATTATGTAGTACTTCATAGTATGGAAGTATTTTATGCTGAAATTTGTTGACCGTTCACTATGATCTCTTTAGCAGTGTTTCACACAAGAATTTTTTACGTGTAATATTACAACCAAAGTCATTCTAAAGTTACATGATGTTGCTGATTGATAATCATCAGTAATCACTCTTTAATAATTTCTGTATTTGGCTAATTAATTGGGTTGGAAAATACCTTGATAATCTAAGGTGGAGTTTAACTGACACTTGCTTTGTTGAGATCCCTTAGCGACATAACCATCAGACAGCTGTCACATTTTTTAGTATGGAATTTATTGTGAAAATAATTGGAGGTCTGACTGTGAGAGAATCACTTTAACTGCTGAATGTTTGCATTTTACTTTACCATTGAATTCTATCTGCATGTGACTTTACAAATTTTATGATCATTTCAGTTGTATTGTATGTAATGTTCCAAACTATGTATTTTCACTATTGAGAAAATGGTTTCTGACTGTCTGGTTCAGTTGTATAATGGACATTCCGAAACTGGATGATCTACTAAGTTTCTACCAAAAAGGCCAGATTCTGTCAATTTCAGTTACAGATAATTCAAAGTAGTGATGTGAACCACCCACAATTGTAATCATTCTCTATCTTATTTTAATTGAATCATCTGCAAGAGCTGACTGTTTCTAAAACTGTATTTTCATGTTCTGCAGAGTCAGCCAACGGAAGGAGAGGATCAGAGTGACGTGAGGTTTCGGCACATCACTGAGATCACAATATTAACTGTTCAACTAATTGTTGAATTTGCCAAGCGGTTACCAGGATTCGATAAACTGCTGAGGGAAGATCAGATAGCACTACTAAAGGTAAGAGCCATTGCATCATTCCTGAGAATATGGTTTTTTCAAGAAAGATGATTTGTGTAAATCTACAGTTAGTTGTGATTCTGTTTACACTTGTGTTTTTCTTCTGTTGATTAACTTTTTCTTTTTCTTTGTAGGCGTGTTCAAGTGAAGTAATGATGTTTCGCATGGCACGACGCTATGATGTAAACTCAGACTCTATACTTTTTGCCAACAATCAGCCTTACACCAAGGATTCTTACAACCTGGCTGGTATGGGGGAAACGATAGAAGACATGTTGCGGTTCTGCAGACAGATGTATGCAATGAAGGTTGATAATGCGGAATATGCCCTTCTGACTGCAATAGTTATATTTTCAGGTATGTCATTAGCAGGAACTGTGTTAATGGGGTACAGCTCGGTGGCTTAGTGACTTATGTATTAATTTACAAACATAAGAGTCCATGGTTCAGTCCACTGTCAGTCCTAGAATTTTTCCCCTCTGCCAGTTATTTGTGGATCTATGAAAATCCAAGTTCATTTTAGTTCGGAGTTCGTGTGAAACTGAAGGTGGTTCTTTAAGTGTCTGGTTAAGTCAGTTTGGAAGGACATACCACCTCCAATAGAACCATACCACCCTTTGAGTTGAAGACAACTTTACTTTCAAGTTCATGGTACTAGGTGATTCAGCTTCATCTTATTCTCTTCTAGCTGGATGAGTAATAAGTTGGATTATATTATGCAGCATGCTATATGAAATTAATTTGCTTACCAGTATTTATCACTGATTATGGTGTCCTGAGAATACTGATAGCTAGTCTAATATTCAGTAAAATATGTGATTGGTTATAATAGAGGGAAACATTCTAGGTCGACAGACACACAAACAAACACAAACAGTTTGTTGCGAAAGCTTGAATTCTGTGTGTATGTTTGTGTGTCTGTCGACCTGCCAGCACTTTCATTTGGTAAGTCACATCATCTTTGTTTTTAGATATAAAATATGTGATTGGATAGATAAAATGATCTACTCACCAAGCAGTGGTGTGAGTGGACTTTTTTGTCTATCCAATCACATTATATTGTCATGAAGTGATTATTTCAGTAAAATATGTGTATCATTATTCTAGTACCTGCACAGTGTTTGATTACTACCTTTTGACTGGTATCACATCCAGCATTATGAGTGTTATGGGGAATGGGCTGATGTAAAGGGGATAAACTCCATTGCAGCCATGTTGTGTTGCCAGCAGGGAAAGGGGCTGTTCCTACATCTTGTGGAATAGACACATAGCAGAAAATTGCTTAAATATTTCATACATTCAAAACTGATATCCACCTCTAAATTGGCTATGTGTTTAATGGTATATTGCTATAATAGAAACAAAAGTTCTTACAAATATACAAATAAAAAAAATGGCTGATCCAACAGTGAACCTGGTGCTTGGCTAAAATATTCAGAATTCTGTATACTGTAACTTTTCCTCATATGAGGTCTCCTGAGATGAAGAAAAAGGGCAGGTATAGTAATAATTGGAGAATTTGACAAACCAGGAGTTTACTAATGGGTAATAGTGCATTGTACTTTGACGTAATAGTTAAAAATTTTAATACTTAGGTAGATAGTTACTTTTAGCAGTAGCCTTTTTTTATTTTATGTAGCCTGACATATTTATTGGACACACAGTTAACTTAAGTTTAACTGTTTTCAGAGCGCCCATCACTTGTTGAAGGATGGAAAGTAGAGAAGATACAAGAAATTTACCTGGAAGCTCTCAAAGCATACGTGGACAACAGGCGGCGTCCCAAATCTGGAACGATTTTTGCAAAGCTGTTGTCAGTTCTTACCGAACTGCGTACTCTAGGAAACCAGAACTCAGAAATGTGCTTCTCTCTCAAACTGAAGAACAAGAAGCTGCCACCGTTCCTTGCTGAGATATGGGATGTGATCCCATAGATGGCAGTGTGTTCAGCAGGTCCTGAAGTACTAGTCCTTACAATACTGAAATTGACTGTTTTTCATATTCATTTGTTTTTATTGCATATATCGAAGGGGAAGGCAGCGTACAGTTTCATACCTTCAATAAATCCCCAACCTTTTTTAATTATTGCAGTGTCAATATTATGGTTCAGCAACAGTAAAAAGTTACAGTTTGACAAAATAGTTACAGGATTGCAAGAGACAAGAAACAGTGGAAGACACCAGCAGTTCAGCAATGGATATCAGTGTCTGCTGCTATGGGCTATTTCCATTTCATTGTGACATTAAATTGTGATTCATAATTTGAAGACCCATTATTTTTGTAACAAAAAATTTTGTCCTAATGTTTGGCACAATTTTAGAAAGGAATGGCTGTCTCTGACGGAAGTGACTGAAATTTGTGAGGAATATGTGGGGACCACCATCTTTGGTGGGGAACAAATCTGCCTTCACTGATATATGCACATAACACAGTTATTAAGCAACTGGAAATGAATTTGACTGATTTTAGTAACCTTCCCCTTTCTCTGATAAGAAAGAAAAACTGTTTTCTTTCTAAACACGTTTTTGTAATTACAGAAGTTGTAGATATGGTGCAATAAAGTTTTAAGAGATTCACTATTCTTTGACTGAAATTATGTTTTATAAATAAGTCATATGTAAGCTGAATCACTATAGTAATTGTCCAAAAGTACTGAGTACTAAGGGACGTGTGAACAAGTATCTGTAAATTGGTCACAGGCAGTTTGATATCTGGGCATTACATCGGATGGAATCATCCTATTCTTGTATTTTAATCGTGTAATCTACATTTTTCTTACTTGCCACAAGTGGCAGTCAGTTTTTGTTCACTGCTTGGTGTGAATGAAATAACAAATTTCAAAATTACTTTTCAAGTAGGAATACTTCTCATTTAACTGTAAAAATGAAAGAAGAGGCAAATGATGGAAGGCCATTAATTGATTACCTCTTCAGGTTCTTTAACTTCACCCTTTTAAAAATGTTGAGTAAAAATGTTGTAGTGCTGTAAATGTCTGTATTATGTGTGCTGGAGTTAAACAGAAGTTATTTTAAAAACCCCAACTAAGATAGTATCAGTACCCTTCTGATGACAGCTCGTGAAATTGTACTTCAAAGTAAGCTAATGTAGTGATGTTTCAAATGTGCTTATGTAGATCAAATGTGTATCTATTGTCTGTTTCACTTAAATGTTACACTGAGAGCCATGTTATCTTATGTCTGATACTAATTGTTAGTGTATAACTTGTTTGTGTACTGTTCCTACTGTCTTAATGTTAATATGAAAAATACTTTAATGGTTGTGATAGTGATTGACTAAATGGTTTAATTCGGAGGTGCAAAAGAACGGAAGATTGAAGAAGCATTTTTCACAGGCATTAGTAGAAAACATGTTATTCATCTTCCCGTGAACATGAAAAACACCACCAAAATGAAGGCTGTGAAAAATAACTCTTGTTTTGTAGTAAGTAAAGGTATTGGGAAGGATCTTTGTGGACTTAACATGAGATATGTGTGTTTAAATCTAGAATCTATATATATAATATATTAGGATTGTAGCTGTTAATGTGATTGGAAAAAATATTGCTTACTGTTATGGAAATGATTATTTGTTAATTGTTTTGTCAGAGAATTATTTATACAAGAATTAAAATTAGATTGGGAGGGGCTTGCAGGCTTTAAGAAAGACTGGGATGTATATTTTGAGGAGACATTGAGTCTGGTGCCTTTACATTGAGTTTAGATGAAGCAAGAACACTAATATAAATTGTGTGTGTGTGTGTGTGATGAAAATTAAAGCTATAAGAAACTTAAGGTGCTGCCTTTACGTACAAGAAATAAAAAATGACTTCTCATATGTACTACGCTGTTTGCTCCTGTGGACAACATAAACAGAACACATCAGTGGCATTTTATGTATTGCCGGAAGCTGAGAGAATATAGCCGTCCGTTTTTAAATATATTGAAATATAGTTTCATTTGGAGACAAACAGCGCCTTTGTTTATGTGGACAGTAGAAAAGTGAAAGTGCTGAACTTTTATACTGGAGGAGTTAGTCAATTAATTTTAGTGATATGACAGATGTTCAGTGTTTGATGTACAGTGATAAGGAAGTGTGTGGCTAGTGCTGGAAGTGTTGAAGTTTTGACAGTTTCTTCTTTTCTTATGGTGAGCCAGCAATGAGGTTTTGGAACAACTGTCATAGTGTATTGTTTCTGTGGACTGTTGCAGCAGCCTTACGATCTGCTGTTTGTAACTACTGACATTGGGCCATTGGGTCACAGTGTTTAATGTGGATACATCATTGCCACCATCAAGACTGCTTGGTTCTCAGTACAGATTTTCTTTGTTAATATAGCCTAAAATGGCTGACTGATTAAAATATCTCCTGATATAAAACATTAATTTGTTTTAACCTTCCCTTTACAAAAGAATTTTATGTGAAACTCAAAGTCTCAGTAGAAGCACAAATATCTTCTGTGGACCATTTCTTCAATCCAGAAATGTTATTGAAAGGCATTTGTGCTTAATAGTAAAATTCCAACATGATATCATATGCTTTGATCTGAGACTGGGTTCAAGTCTTACTAATAACGTAAGGTTAATTCAGATAAGTGCTTTTAATCATCCATATAAACAAGTAAGAATATATTAAGAATTTTTATATGCCACATTATAATATCATGTTGCCTGTGGTTAATTCCATTTGTTCACATATTATTCATATTGATGTTCCTCATACTTAAAAAGTAGAGGAAGTTTTCATACTTTCCACACTGCAGTAGACTCCAAATGAATCTTATCGATTAATGTTTTCAACTTTTAAAAAATAAAAACTCTGGTCTGGATCAGATGCATACATTAATATATTTTATTGCACTTTGGGACATTCAAAGAGTAAACAACACAAATCTATCCAGCTGAAGCTTCAGTTCTGTTCAATTTTGTAGAAATATTCATAAAGTTTTAGATAGTGTTTTGTTATTGCAGTATTGTGCCAGGTTGCCTTACTAATGTTAAGGAGGGCAATGGGGAAGCATGTTTGTATCCATGTCATCATAAACCATCAGATTTCGTTGATGGAGTTTCTACATACATTGAAAAAAGTTTAATGCAAAAAATTTAAAGACATGTTGAAGCAGTGAGCATGGCATTTAGTGTCATTCTATGTTAAGAAGATAATCCCCAGCTCTCTTGTAGAGGCTCAACAAAATGCACTGCCTACGTACCATGAACATATTTTGCATTTATCATTGTATTCCACTTCATTTTTTACAATAATGACTGTGTTTCCTGTTTTGAGAAATGGTTTTTGGATGCAGATGTCATTTTTCACTGCCATATTGAATATAAAATTTCTTTGAAAATAATTTTGCAGAAATAAATTTTTACTGCCTCTGTGACACTGTTAAATGCAGTTTTGAAAGTTAGTGTATTTTATGAAGTTTGAAAATGTGTTCAGTTTATATAACACCATTGTATATTAGTAACAGCACAATTTAAAGGAGTAACAGTGGTATCTTCTTTACAAATGTGCAGGAGTATCTACAAATGTTTTATAATCTACAGATCTTAAATTAACACTAGAACAAACATGAAATGGAACTGAACACAAAATTGAGACAAGTGTCTGCACAGGGGGTTGTAAGCCATTGAAATAATAAATAATGAATTTTTCCTGGTGTATAGTGCTTAACTGAGTGTGGAATGAACTTGTATTTCTTTCATGCTGAACAGTATGAGATAGCAAACCACTGCCATATATTATCATGCTAATGTTTCTTAGCATCTTTGGACTGTAACAGCAGACTGCCCAATAAGCAACATTGTTTAGAAGTAGGATATGCACATTATCAGGCAGTGAATAAAAAACTTCAGAAGATTAGCAACACTGTGAGCACTTCACATGGTATATCTTTGGAGGTAGAACTGCCATATGCAATGATTACATATAGACATCTGGAATTATAAAACTACCCTTAAATATTAGCATTCAGGTTTATTTTTAATATTTAATTCAATGCATCATATTGGAAAAAAGAATTTCTTCTAAACACTCAACTCACAAAAGAAAATGAAAGTCTTAACAGTGCTTAACGCATAACCTAACATGGAACATTTGAATTTGCAATGTGAAGTGTAATGTGTTGTTATTTTCTCCGAATGGGACATTTTGAGATTAAGAAGTGGGGCCTTCAAAATTTTTCTGTTTCGTGTGTCACTTTTGTCTGTTCTCTTTCTTCATCCTTGTGTTTTATCTTGAACATTTCATAAATTTGGAAAAATGAGACGTCACTATTATATACGGGGACTGTTCACTGACCCACTGTTGTCAAAAACATTTGTGATGTAGCAGTCAGTATGTCTAGTAGCCTTCCCTTCAAAGGCCTACTGCTAATGTTTTTACAAACTTTTCCATTTGATGGAATGCATGTGTTACAACCAAAAAAACTTCAAATATATTTCCAAATACAGAAATCCTCCAGATTATCCCTACAGTTATGTATGACTTCATAGTCTGTTATTTAATTTTAATATTTTGTCTTATTAGTTCAAACTGCATTGGGCAGATAATAAGCTCAATATTGCTGTGAAAACTCAGACTGCAATAGGGCCCTGAAACATTCAGATATGTTCTAGATGTAGTAATTGTTGTACTGGAAAGCAGGACACTACAAGCTATTCTTCAATAGTGTTGATAATGTTTTCATTTTACTTTCCAAATATTGGAGTTATGAAACTATTGCCTGTCTCATAAACTTTGGTGTCTTCCAGTGCTAGTCCACTCTTCTACCCACAACTGTCACATTGTGGAGTTCCATCACTCACTTTTTTGTGATTTGGAATGTGTTTGAATACCAATATCCAATCTTTCTAACTTTTAAATTTTGTAATTGGTAGATGGTAACCACTAAAATTGATTCACACCACATTTTCTTGTCTAAAGATCAGTGTTGATAAAGATAAGGACAACAGTCTTTGTGCACCAGTTCTTTCTCATATTTTCTTTATTTTCTGGTTCTGATGATCTCTCTCACATCAAAAATGTGGTTTCACCCGATATATCCTTTCCAAATTTACTTTTAGATATGTGTTTGCTGCTTGTTTAGACAGGTAGTGTCAATTGCTGACAGAAAAATTGCAATGGGGAGAGAATGAATATTACTGAAGTTTGTGTCAAAGTATCACCCCAGGCACCTCTTTCCAAGACATTGTTAATTCCTGGATTCAAGATTATCTTTATTTGTCATATTTGTTTTTCTCTGTCTGTAGCATAGTTTTTCTGTGAAGAAATTATCTGAAACAGAAAACTCTGTTGATTGCAGCAAAACGTATATCAAGTGATCCAGATGGAAAATGCGTGAAGCACATTTCTTTAATACAAATTCCTTTGAACTATGTGGGCACTGATGAAGCTCATATTTAGAACACTGACAGGTGTACCTGTGATCAAAGTTTCAATATAGACTCTTCAGTTATTCCTCAAACAAAAATTGAATTAATTTTTGAATTGGGATGACTACATGGCATGAACTGTTGTCAGGCCCAAAAAATTGATATTATTGCAGAAAATTAAATACCTTGTCCTTGAGGCTTATGATTGTAATGTACCATAAACCAGTATAAATTAAAGGGGAATGACTTCACATTTATCTACTTCCTCTCTTCTTGGCATTAGCATTTTCTCTCAGGTACAAGTGTCTCAAATTTATGTAACTGATGATGACTGGCTAAGTCAATGGTCATAAAGATAGTAATTGGATTCAATTTTTTGATCACATAACATCCAGCCATAAGCTGCCACATAGCTAAGTACAAGAAGAACAGTGCCGTTGCTTTGCTGAACTGCAAGCAGTAAAGTTATAGTGCTGTAAAAAATATTTCATCCGTTTCATTCTTCTCAATGTTGATTTCTGAAGTATTGGACTCAAACCAAGTGCTTATAGTGAGCATATAGATTGAGAGAATAATATCCAATGTACCAACTTTTCTGTTATTTTTTTTTTTATTATTATTTCTTAATGGATGAACTTGTGTAAGCATTGTGATGTGATACTTCATTTGATGTGTACTGCAAACTGGGTGACTGTTTAATATGGATAGTATATGAATCATAGGCAAAACGCCGCATGCTAAGTAGGTTGTAAACAACTTCTGAAATGCCATAAGTGGCTGGTAATTCAGATCAAATGCAACCTACTTTATGACCACCTTGGAGCACTAAGAACTGCTATATAGTCATTTCTGTTTGTATAATTCATAGCAAGTCAATTCTGTTGTGTTTTTTATTGTCATTAATGGCTTTTTTATCTGATTCCAAGACTTGAGACTCTCTTTCTGTAAATAAATTCTGTTAAACTAATAATCATTGGCCACTGACATTTATGTAAGCAGAAAAACCATACAGATTATTTTCTGAAATATATTATTTACATATAAACAATTGTTTGATACTGATGTAAATACATTTCTTTTCATAATTAGATATAAGAGCAACATAATTCAGTTTTTTATTTTTAATACATTCTCCTCGTGCAATATGTACAAATGCAATCTTGTATTTTAAAATTAGATTTTGTATAGAATGTCTTATGATTTAAAATGTAGTGTAATAAACTGAAAAATCTATTACTTTTTATATCATCATTTGCCTAATTTATAATAGAGAGGGGGAGAGAGAGAGAGAGAGAGAGAGAGAGAGAGAGAGAGAGAGAGAAGAGAGACTGTGTGTGTGTTTTGTTGGAACATTAATTTTACTGTCACTCAATCCAATGGCTGACCAAATGAGAGAATAATTGTCCACTTCTCACATGAGCTATTATTGTGAAATTGGCCATTAAATAATTTTGTAATTCCAGTAAAATGGAGGATTTTCATGTTTTATTGGATTACTGGCCATTTTTCTAAATACTTAATTGTTGTGAATTTTTACATCAGCTCTGAATGACAAAGCATTTCATAAATTAACAAATACTGCAGTTTTATGCATTCATGAATAAAAATGTGCAGGTTTGAGCTGCTATGCCATCGTGCTCTTAATATAATATGAAATAGTTCTTGTTTGTGTAATAAATAATTTTTCCACAAAAATAGTTGAGTTCAAGTTTCAGTATGCAGTTTTATGCAACAAGGGTAATAGATCCAGACCCAGGTAGTATTGTCCACATCATATATTGCTAATTTTAGACACACACTAGTAATATCTATTAGAAACTGAGTTTTATTTATCAAATGTGGGAACTCTCTCTCTCTCTCTCTCTCCCTCTCTCTCTCTCTCTCTCTCTCTCTCTCTCTCTCTCTCTCTCTCTCTCTCTCTCCTTTTTTTTCCAAAGAGCCAGCATAAAGCCACATCTATGTTTGTGGAATTGGCATAACTGTTTGGTCACAAAAGCTGGTATAACTGTTAGAGAAAACAAATTCTTAAATCACCCGTGTGTTGTGGGTGATGGTTCTTTTTGAGAAAAACCTTGCCTTTGACATCTGATTCATCCTTTGTTTTGAAAACATTAGATAGAGATATGATCAACAACTGGAGCATTGTATCTCAATTTACAAACCTTTCTTCTTCTTCAAAGCAAAGACACAGAGACAGTTACACAGTATTTGACAACGTTACTGCAGTCAGAAAACTTGGTATTAAAACTGAAAACTGACTTGAATAGCACATACAGACCAAGCCAGTTGGTGTATTGGTTACAACATTGGAATCACATTTGATAACCCAGATTTAAAATCCTCCTTAGTTATCATTGTTGCTGCCCGTAGGTTGGCACATATATTTATTTCCCCATCCTTGTCCAATTGGAACATGTGCTCCACTATCAACACACTGATGATTATAATCAAACCTTGTAGCTCAACTGTTTCACTGAACCATAACATACCACTCTCAAAATAAGATACTAGTCACTCTGTTTGGATTTCAAAAGGTGCTCTCTAAAAAACATGCCATTTTTCAGTTCATACATCAGATTGTGCAGAATTTAAATGGAAAATATTGCTGACTTATATTTTCTGTTACTTTTCATAAGAAAAGTATTTGATTGCAGAGTTGATAGTAATTTCTGAGAAAAGATAAATTTTCTGTGTTATCAGAAACCGTGTGGAACTGGTTTTCATTCTAACTAACTAAAAGGAGCATTGGCGGCCGAAGACTTCCGACATAAGAAGTCACCGTCATTCTGCCAACAGCCTTGTCAAACAGGGCGGAGGAGTGGACAGAGGTTCAGGGCACTCTCTTCTCCTTGAGGTGGGAAACTGCCCCTAAAGGCAGAAGAATCAGCAGTGATCAATGGTGTGAGGATGCAGAAGGCAATGGAAACCACTGCATTAAAGACACACAATGTGTATCCACAGGACATGTGGCCTGTAGTTGAAAAAGTGTCATGATGATCTCTCCATTGGCAAAAGACTTTGGAATAGTCCCCCATTCGGATCTTTGGAATGGGACTGCCAAGATCGAGATGACCATGAGAGAAGGGTTGGATAACCAACGAAAAGATAATGTTCTACAAGTTGGGGCGTGAAATGTCAGGAGCTTGAACATGGTAAGGAAGCTACAAAATCTGAAAAGGGGATTCAAAAGCTCAATCTGGATATAGTAGGAGTCAGTGAAGTGAAATGGGAAGAAGACAAGGATTTATATCAACAGCAGCAGAAAATGGTATAAGGGGAGTCAGATTCGTTATGAATAGGAAGGTAGGGCAGAGAGTGTGTTACTGTGAACAGTTCAGTGATAGGGGTGTTTCTGTCAGAGTCGGACAGCAAACCAACACCAACAACAGTAGTTCAGGTGTACAAGCCGACATCGCTAGTTGAAAATGAAGAAATAGAGAAAGTATATAAGGATATTGAACAGGTAATACAGTACATGAAGGGGACTGGAATGCAGTTGTAGGGGAAGAAGTAGAAGAAAAGGTTACAGGAGAATGTGGGCTTGGGACAAGGAATGAGAGAGGAGAAAAACTGAGTTCTGCAATAACTTTCAGAGAGTAACAGTGAATACTCTGTTCAAGAATTACAAGAGGAGGAGCTATACTTGGAAAAGGCTGGGTGATGCGGGAAGATTTCAGTTAGCAAACATCATGGTCAGGCAGAGATTCGAAAATCAGATACTCAATTGTAAAGCATACCAAGAAGCAGATATAGATTCAGATCACAGTGTAGTGGTGATGGGCTGAAGTTTAAGAGATTAGTCAGGAAGAATCAGTACACAAAGAAGAGGGATACAGAAGAACTAAGGAATGACGAAATACGGTTGAAGTTCTCTAAGGCTATAGATACAGCAGTAAGGAATAGCTCAGTAGGCAGTACAGTTGAAGAGGAATGGACACCTCTATAAAGAGCAATTACAGAAGTTGGAAATAAAACCATTGGTACAAAGAAGATAATTGCAAAGAACCCACGGTTATCAGAAGAAATACTTCAGTTGATCAATGAAAGAAGGAAGTACAGAAATGTTTAGGGAAATTCAGGAATACAGAAATACAAGTCGCTGAGGAACGAAGTAAACAGGAAGTGCAGGGAAGATAAGATGAAATAGCTGCATGAAAAATTTAAAGAAATCAAAAAAGAAATGATGATCGGTAGGAATGAATCAGCATATAGGAAAGTCAAAATGACCTTAGTTGAAATTAAAAGCAAGGGTGGTAACATTAAGAGTGCAATGGGAATTCCCCTGTTAAATGGTGAGGACAGAGCAGATAGGTGGAAAGAGTACATTCAAGGTCTCTATGAGGGGGAAGATATGTCTCATGTGACAGAAGAAGAAACAGGAGTTGATTTAGAAGAGATAGGGGATCCAGTATTAGAATCAGAATTGGGTGAACTGGCAACAAAACGACTATTTACGTTGGCGTTTAGGATGTGTGAGTCTGGTGACATACCATCTGACTTTCAGAAACATCTCATCCACACAGTTCCGAAGACTGCAGGAGCTGACAAGTGCGAGAATTACCACACAGTCAGCTTAGCAGCTCATGCATACAACTTACTTACAAGAAAGTGTACAGAATAATGGAAAAGAAAATTGAGGATGTGTTAGATGATGATCAGCTTGGCTTTAGGAAAGGAAAAGGCACCAGAGAGAGAGAGAGAGAGAGAGAGAGAGAGAGAGAGAGAGAGAGAGAGTTCTGATGTTGCAGTTGATAATGGAGGCAAGACTAAAGAAAAATCAAGACACATTCATAGGATTTGTCAATCTGGAGAAAGTGTTCAACAGTGTAAAATGATGCAAGATGTTCAAAATTCTGAGAAAAATACGGGGTGAGCTACAGGGAGAGAGAGGTCATATACAACATGTACAAGAACCAAGGACCCAAGAATGAAGTGCTCAGATTACACAGGGTGCAAGACAGGGATGTAGTCTTCCACCCCTGCTGTTCAATATGTTCGTTGAAGAAGCAATGATGGAAATAAAAGAAAGGTTCAGGAGTCAGATTAAAATTTGAGGTGAAAGGATATCAATGATATGATTTGCTGCTGACATTGCTATCCTGAGTGAAAGTGAAGAAGAATTACATCATCTTTTGAATGGAATGAACAGTCTAATGAGTACAGAATATGGATTGAGAGTAAATTGAAGAAAGACGAAAGTAATGAGAAGTAGTACAAATGAGAACGGCGAGAAACTTAACATCAGGATTGATGGCAATGAAATAGATGAAGTTAAGGAATTCTACTATCTAGGTAGCAAAACAACCAGTGACGGCAAAGCAAAGAGGACTCAAAAGCGTACTAGCACTGGCCAAGAGAAGTCTGCTAATATTGGACTTCGGCCTTAATTTGAGGAAGAAACTTCTGAGAATGTATGTTTGGAGCACAGCATTGTTTGGTAGTGAAATATGGATTGTGGAAAAACCGGAACACAAGAGGATTGAAGCGTTTGAGATGTAGTGCTACAGATGAATGTTGAAAATTAGGCAGATTGATAAGGTAAGAAATGAGGAGGTTCTGCACAGAATCAGAGGAGAAAGGGATATGTGGTAAAAACTGATAAGGAGAAGGAACATGATGATAGGACATCTGTTAGAACATCAGGGAACGCTTCCTTGGTACTAGAGGGAGCTGTAGAGGGCAAAAACCATAGAGGAAGACAGAGATTGGAATACTTTCAGCAAATAATTGATGACATAGGTTGCAAGTGCTACTCTGAGATGAAGAGGTCGGCACAGGAGAGGAATTCATGGTGGGGTGCATCAAACCAGGCAGAACACTGATGACTCAAAATTAAAAGGATGCAAAGTGTTGCATTAATAAATTGGAGGAGTGTGCATAATGAGACATCTTCATAATGGGGAGTAGTTATGACAGATGTACCACAGGCATAGAATAATCTAATCTTATTATGTATAAATGATTTCTCATCGTTTATCAAGAAGCAGATACAATTCTCTTTGCTGATGATGCAGGTTTTATAATCAGACCTAATGGAATAAGTTCAATGTTTGAAAACGAAAATAATATTTTCTTGAAAATCAGTACCTGGCTGTGCAAATGGGCTATCAATAAATTTAGATAAAACACTATACATGCAACTCAGTACCACACAAGGTCTGACAAAATGATCAGAAATAATACATAATGGCAAATGGATAAATGAAACAGAATATTCTGAATTCTTAGGTGTTTGTATTGATTAGACCTAAAACCGAAGTTACGTGTTACAGATCATCTTAAACACGTATGCTTTGCAAATTTTGTGTTACAAATAGCATCAGACGTTGGAAATGAAAATGTCAAAAATTTAGCTTACTTTTTTATTCACTAATTTCTGATGGCATCGTATTCTGCGGTAACTCATTATTGAGGAAAAAAAATGTTTGTTGCACAGAATTATGTAATACATGCATAATATGTGTTGTCCAGACTAAAACCTCTTTGAACAGATGGACATACTAACAACTGCCTCACAGCACATTTACTCTTTTGTGAACCTTGTTCTCAACAGTCAATCATAGTTCAGAAATAACACTAACATTCACAAATATTCTATTGTAGGATAGTACACAGTGAAACAAAAATTATGTTTTTGAAGATTTTGTGGAAATTACTTCTTGCAGAACAAAATGTTTGTATGCATTTAAAAGGACAATTCTTTGCCAACATTTTGAAATAAAACAAATATAATTTGTCAGCTAATTAACAAATTAACTTACAATTTTAAAAATATGCTGCAAATATTTCACTGTCTACTGTGTATCAAATGGCTCTGAACACTATGGGACTTAACATCTGAGGTCATCAGTCCCCTAGATCACACATAAAGCATTAATACGTTAAATATAATTACATTACATTGAGCTACAATATGTTTTGCTCAGTGAAAATAAAGTCTGCCAAAATTGACTGACAATTCTAATATAGTCTTTTCATAGCCATAGGCAATGCTGAAGGCACATTCATTGCAGTGTCCTTATATGATACAAAAGATGTGTCTTCTGCTTCTGGGAATGCAACACCTGTTTTTTATTTTACTTTTTAGAAGGTGAGAGACCACATAGTCATCACCACCACCTATTGGCTTCACCACTTCCACTATGAAAAATACATCATTTGAAAATTTTACCAAAATATAATTGCCAATCACAACATCCCAGTTCAAATAAGAAAGATCTAGAGATGTACTGCCCTCTGATTCATCAGATGAGGTATCTTTATTACCTTGCTGATAACTTTCAGTTGAAGCCTTTTTACTTCCACATTACTTCGTTTTCTGCTTGTTGATCTCTTCACAGTACTTTTCTCTTTTTCTTCCAGCTTTACCCTTTTCCTTTAAGTTTTTTTCTTCAGTAGCCACCTTCTCAGGTGTTGAAGTCAACATGATGCTTCTTTATTTTCAGTGTCTAGTGGATTTTATAGGAGGAACTTTTGGAAAATCACAATACTCCTTCAGTGAGATACATTCCTTGCTGGTGCTATGGTTACCAATATATAAACTTCAACTGACTGCCTCCAAATTTTTCAAATCACCATTCTAAGTGTTTGGAGGGATCTAACGTCCATCTGAATCCAGTGTCCCTACTTGATTAGGCACACCAAGAGAGTGGTCTGAAACTGCAGATATAAAGAAATCAGACTCATTGAAGATGTTAACGTTAAATGGGTAAATTCCACATTTTATAAAGCCAAAAATTGCATTTGTTCATGTCACTGCTTTAACAAAACTATTGCCAGCACACCCTGCAACTTCACAAATTGTTATGGGTCTGAATTTCTCAGTATCCATGAGTCTGTACTGTTTCACTGTGTGGTGCTTACAAGTGTTTCACTGTGTACTAAAGACACAATAAACTAAAAGTTAGTTAACATTCATAATCTAAATATATACTATATCTAAAAAGTGGTCAATATGTAGCTAACAATGTATATGTGATCACAAAATAGCAAATTTCTCTTAGGTGCATGTATTATGGAAAATATTAAATTTATAAATAGGTGTTAATTGTAATTTCTGACTACAGAAAAGATGCAATGACATATAAAACACAGTTCATGAAACTTTCCGCCATTACAGCCAAAGATGTGTCTGATAGAGGTCAACATATAGTGATATCAACATGAAGAAAAAAGTGTATTATAAAGAGCTGAAACGGAATGTTTCATTGTGTACCATGTTTCACTATGTACGATGTTTCGCTGTGTGCTACTCTCCCCTACTGGAAACAGAAATTGTTTATATTATACAAACATCAAAAAAAGTCTTGTATCACCCCATTTCCCAGAACTCCTGATGATAGACGTTGACTGTGGATACTGTGTCACAGACACAGTCCCTTTGACTGTTCAGGGATATCACTAAATCCACCCAAAGATGTAAACAGCCATGCATGGGCAGCACTTATTAGACGGAGGGGGTCTGACAGCTGATCAGTTCCAGCCAGTCCACTGGAAAGGAGGTACATGGCTCATGTTGTCTGTAGTTGAACCATGCCTAGACAGTCAGTACTACCACTTTGATCATATCCGCAATTTTACTTTGTGCCAGGAAGGGCTCTCAACAAGGGAAGTGTCCATGAGTCTTGGAGTGAACCAAAGTGATGTTGTTCGGACTTGGAGGAGATAGAGAGAGACAGAAACTGTCGATGACATGCCTCTCTCAAGCCCCCCAACTGCTACTACTGCAGTGGATGACCACTACCTACAGATTATGGCTCAGAGGAATCCTGACAGCAACGCCACCATGTTGAATAATGCTTTTTGTGCAGCCACAGGATGTCATGTTAGGACTCAAACTGTGCGCAACAAGCTGCATGATGTACAAATTCACTCCCTACGTCCATGGCGAGGTCCATCTTTGCAACCACGACACCATGCAGCGTGGTACAGATGGGCCCAACAAAATGCCGAATGGACTGCTCAGGATTGGCATCACATTTTCTTCACTGATGAGTGTCGCATATGCCTTCAACCAGACAATCATCAGAGACGTGTTTGGAGGCAACCCAGACAGGCTGAATGCCTTAGACACACAGTCTAGCTAGTGCAGAAAGGTGGAGGATCCCTGCTGTTTTGGGGCGGCTTTATGTGGGGCAGATGTACACTGCTGGTGATCATGGAGGGCGCCGTGATAGCTGTATGACACGTGAATGCCATTCTCCGACTGATAGTGCAACAATATTGGCAGCATATTGGCAAGGCATTCATCTTCATGGATGACAGTTCACGCCCCCGTGTGCACATCTTGTGAATGACTTCCTTCAGGATAACGACATTGCTCAACTAAAGTGGCCAGCATGTTCTCCAGACATGAACCCTATCGAAAATGCCTGGGATTGATTGAAAAGGGCTGTTTATGGACGACATGATCCACCAACCACTCTGAGGGTTCTACGCCATATTGCCGTTGAGGAGTGGGACAATCTGGACCAACAGCGCCTTGATGAACTTATGGATAGTACGCCACTACGAATACAGGCATTCATCAATGCAAGAGGACGTGCTACTGGGTATTAGAGGTACCGGTGTGTACAGCAATCTGGATCACTATCTCTGAAGGTCTCGCTGTATAGTGGTATAACATGCAATGTGTGGTTTTCATGAGCATTAAAAAGGGCAGAAATGGTGTTTATGTTGATCTCTATTCCAATTTTCTGTACAGGTTCCAAAACTCTCAGAACCGAGGTGATGCAAAACTTTTTTTTTATGTGTGTACATCACTTAACCTTAATGTGAGGTATTCAGCCATAAAAACCCAGTGATGGAAATAATTTAACAGGTAATAAAATTAACTTCAAACACAAACTCAAATCATAACTGCTTGGCAACTTCTTCCATTCCATGGAAATAAATCCTCCTTTGTTCCATATGTAGCAAGAGGTCGTAATTATGATCCTTGGAACATGCAAATAACTGACTAATAAACTAGCTAACTTTCAGTCACCGAGTTACATTGTAACTGCACTAGAAACCAGCAAATTTTCTTGGTATAAACATATCATGGGAGTTATTTGTTTATTGGTAAGTGTTCAAAAAGAAAACTGGTTCTGCAGCAATGCAGTATAATAAGAAGACTTTTTTTAGACCCAAAATATCAAAATACTCTAACCATACTTCTACTCCCACTCTTTTAGAATATTTGAACTGAAGTTAGCATAGTGATCTTGATCTCCACAAAATTACGAGGCAGGACTGCCATCCTATATTTACCTTCAAGAGGTGTCATTTCAGTACTGGCGACAGACATGCTTAACAGTGAAAAAAACTAATCCTAGCTTTTGAAACAGTTAGTTAGTTCCTACCTCAGGAAGGTAGGGGGATGGATAAGTTGGGAATGGTGAGAAATGAGGGTCAGTAATGGAGAGAGGGCCCTGCTGAGAGACAAGACTGGTGGGAAGTATTTACTTGTCAACAATCGGCTCCCTCTTCATCTTACAATCTGAGTCTTGCTCCTCCTTTCTAACCTTTCCTTATATATCCATTTTACATTCCTAAGGACAGAACAAATAGTTACGAAAGATAAGAATAGGATTTTCACATTTAAATATTTGTAAATTTTGAATTCCATGATTAGGGCTAGGTCTAAAATGACAAGGCTGAGCTACACCATATATTATTATCATGCACAAAGTGTAGTGTTGATTATAAAGCAAAAGTATTTCAAGTAGGATTCCTCTTGCTACAGTCATTACTGTTTTACTGTATAATTTTCATTTACATAACTATAGCATGATTTTTCAGTTCTTGACAGAGGCCAAAAAATGGTATATATCCGTTAAAGTAACAGTTTGATTACTGTCTATAAAATTTTTCTGTCATATAAAATGCTGTCAGTATGAATGATCTAGTAACCTAATTTTCTCTAAAAAAAAATATGCATACAGGAAGTCAGCCATTAATAAGGCACAGAGCAGGAATGTTCTGGATTTTAAGATGTGGGTAGAAAAACAAAAATTAGATAGATGGGGTGGGGTCTTCGTGTATCAAAAAGTTTTTGTGTCTTCTCCTGAAGCAAGCTGGCCTGCAACTGTAGTAACAGATCTCTGATATCCTAAATTCTGGCACAGGGATGGAGTTGATGTCCAAACCGGTCCCACATGTTCTGCAGGGGACAGATCTGGGGTCTTACTGGCCACAGAAATACCTCAATATCATATACTCAAAGACTTATGCCACATATGGATGAGAAATGTCCTGTTTTAAATAGCACCACAGTACTGTTCCAAGAGATGTAATATAGGAGAATGCAGGGTGTCTGCGATGTACCATTGTGCCATTAGAATTCTCTCAATCACTACCAGCCGTGACTGAAATCATACCCAGTAGCTCGCTACTCCACGATTCCAGGAGTAACACCACGATGCCTCTCAAAAACATCGAGAGATTACTGCCACACTCGCTGATGATTGTCATCCAGGGCAGTGCACAATCAAGATACATTGCTGAACACAATGCATTGCCATTCATCAGCACTCCATGCTTCCACGTCACACCACCACTCCAAATGCAGCCGTTTGTCTTGTGTTGTTAATGGCAGCCTATGCATGAGACTGGCTGCTGCTAGTCTCCAACCAATGGTGTGGGGTAACACAGGATTTTGTTCTTGTCCTTGAATGGCATGTGCAGACGTGAAGATGTTGCACTTTGCTTGGTGCACAATACAGTAGTTTTCCCTTGTGGTGGTCAGAGTTAGTTGGCTGGAACCTTGACAATGAGTATGCCTGCCCTCATGTTCACATGCAGTCCAACATTGGGCCACTGTCACATCCAAATACCCCAGAAATCTGGATACTGCATAATTCAACCAGCAAAACAAATGGAGACCCACAATGACCACCCTTTCAAACTCTGTCAGGTGCTGTTAATGCTGTCCGACATGAGTACGGCGCATATCCTTGACAGTGATAATTCAACATCGAATGCTGTTTAAGCCCCTTTCGTACCCTGCCAGGCCTGGTAACAGCACTAATGCCCTCTGGTGGCCATTGTACCTGTCACAATGAATTTCAGTTCCAAATAATTTATGAACTGACTGATGGTGTGTATATTTCTGAAGTTACAGTGACATCCAACCATATCTCTGGGTGCTTCACTTATTTTGTCAGGCAGTGTATTTTCCCCAAGCCACAGTTTTTCCCACAGTAAGAACAGTCTTGGTGATGGCAGTTTCAAAGAAAATCACCACTGAACTGACAATGTCAACACTATGTGTGGCACAACAGCAGTAGCCACTTTGCTTTCACTCTGTACTGTACTGCACTGTGCTGTATTTGTGCTTTACCTTTTCTCAGAGATTAAATGAGATTTCTATCATGATGTTTGCCATCCACTCTGAAACAAAAAGATATCTGTTGCTCTTGCTTTTGTGGAGGTATGAAGCACAAGTAATACAGTCAACTCTGCAAGATGGTATAAGTGCTAGTTCCATCCACACCAATCCTTTCCCTGTGGTAGTCTGAATGGGAAGAGCCATGTTAGATTTAGATTTTGGTAACCATCATGCAAAGGATTTTATTTTCATGTACACACTGTAGATTTTGGTTGCCCCTCTCCACTAGTATTCACAACACCCTTGTCAGCTCTTATGGTCCTTCAGAACCCCTTCGCTTACTTTCGTTCTGATGTCAGTGACAGTTCTGTGCTAATACTGCCTTATGCACCCTTGTATCCCATTACTGGCAAGATGTGTTCCATCAGATGATAATGTTTTGGGAGTCAACCGTAAGTTTGCTGTGCTTATGCTAAAATATTATGAGAAGAATGTAAACTGTTCAAATCAAGTTTTACACCACCTGCATATTGTGAACATGTGTGGGCTTTGATTCAGGGTGAAGAGGAAGTGAAATAATGAGCATTATGAAAGTAAAACACTATCTCAGCTGTCAGATAAAGACAAAGTAATAACAAAGATAAAGGCAGTCTGTTCAGAAGTGTATGTCTTTGCACATCTGTGAAATCAAAATATGCTACTGGGTAGCTTTCAATAGGTTTTTCCTCATCCCATGAACATTCTTGAACCCTACTCAGTATGCTGCTCACGAGGTGGCCAAGATGTTGCTGCTGAAGTCAATCCCCTTCTTTGGCAGTACTCCAGTATAGGAGGACAGTTCCTGTAATGCCACACTGGAAATTTCATCTGATTCCAAGCTTGCTTAATTGAGTTCACTTCAGTAGATAGCACAGGCCATTTTAGTTAGTTCATTCCTATCTGCTGGAGAAAGGTGTTCATTCATTCATTGTGCTCTATAGAGCTCAAGAAATGGATGCAGTGTGAAAGATGAAACCGTTTCTGAAACGTTTACCATAGTGCTGGACAATTAGGAAAATTCTTTTCCAATACTACATAGCCCATTCTGCTTACCTACATAAATATGCAGATTTAACTCCTTTACAAAACTGGCTATATGTACCAATTTCCCATGGACAAAAGAGTATTGTGAAAGATGTTTCTATCACTTGCTCACTCACACTTTGTATTCCATAAATCCCATCACTAAGGGGAGCCAAGTTACATATTAACAGGCACAAGGAGGTACTGCAGGCTATTTCTGTCAACTATACTAATTAAAAATTATCACTAGTGCTATTCTAGTCATACAGATTATCACGGGAATTACTTTATATACATAAGAAGGGGTTGGTGAAAGAAACTGTAGTTTAGAAGGGATTAGTCTTATGCCTTTATCTGTTGTGATTTCAAATGCATCACATGAGTGATACAACTATTCCCATATTTACCACCAGAAAATACCATCTACAATGTAAATTGCTTTGTCTTGTTATATTTATGTTGTTGTCTTTGAATTTAACCCAACATAAAACACACAAAAACACAAAATATGCTCCTTATGTGAATTAGCATTTTCTTCTGCTGACCTCTCCATATATTAGCTAGCTACTTTGAAAAAAGCCATTGCTCTTCCTATTACATTACTTAGCTGTTGGCTTTATCCAATAGTTCAGATGAAGCATTTATGTAACTTTACACGGACCACAATCGGCTGTCTACGTACTGGAAAAGTCAGTATCAGTTTATTACAGACATTTGAGTTACATGGAATTTACATTCATTCTTTTACTTGTATTCTTTTACTTTATTTTTTGAGTTCTGGGATTTTTATTTCCTTCCTGGTGTCTACAAGCAACCTGGTATGTAGACTTTTCAACAAGAATATAAAATCCAATTCTGAACTCTAGATAAACATGGAAAGTCTGTATGGAAATTATTTCTGCATCTAGTATTTTGATTGTGGACTGCACAATTAATTCTAAATTCACTCCTGTTCTTAACCACAAATGCAAGTAATGAGTGTGGTGTGAAACTGTTTATGAGTAGTTCTGTGACAACTGATTTGTTGCTTGGAGTTGGTTTGATGGTGGTTGATGTGTTAAATATACAACCAATGTTATACAGTTGATAGAGCACACAAAAAATGCAATGAAAGTGTCTGTATAAACCATATCTGTAAAATTTGAACACACACACACACACACACACATGGAGAGCTAGAGAGATATAAACAAGCAGAAACAGAAACACTCCACCATAAAACTAAGTGCAAATTGTGGAAATTTAGGGAGAAATAAATTTGGAAAAGTGCACAATGCAGAAAAAATTTGGTATCAATAAGAAAGAAAATTAAGACAGAAACAATTATAGAAACAATACTAAGAAGTGATACTATTTCTATGTCAAAACAATTTAAAAAGCGAGGGAGGCAAATGGACAGCAGAAGAGTGGAAAGGAACAACTGAACAGATGAAGACTAGATAAATAATTAAATCAACTTATTGTAATATCTGTTACATTCCATCTTTTGTGACTTAATAAAAGACCAAACACACTTTTCTTTATTTCAAAATACCTTTAGCAGTCAGACTGAAAATGTATCTCTCTCTCTCTTTCTCTCATGCCGGTGAAGTGCAGTGGTCTAAAAATCGAGCACCTACTTGTGGAAGAACAATTAGTAATGCAGTAGGGAGGGGAAAAAAAAAAAAAAACCTGACCACTGAAGACACTTTGAAATAAAGTGAGATCTGTATGTTCTAAATAAGACTTTTATTACAGTTGCAAAAGACAGCATATAATAATTACTGCAGAAAGAAGGAGGCCCAAATTGTAAATGACAACATGTTAACTTACTGGCTTAAATGTGGTCCTTAGCTGTTTTGTTATGAAATAAGAAGAAACATGAATGAGTAAATTTACATTTTTAATATATGTGGTTACTAGTTGATTACTGTACTAATTAAATTTACAGTTACCATATGATTTAAAATACAGGTGTTAACTAGGTCTTATTGTGAGATTAAGGGGATCATACACAGTGCAACCCAATGTCCTGTTTTAATGAGGAGCTTCATGAGGAACAAATGGAAGCATTTTGGGACACACACAAAATGACTCACTGTTACTTGAGGGTATTGGGTTGAGGTGCTGCAGAGGCTCTGGGATTTACAAGTCATCAGACTTGTGTTGGGACTACTTTGAGCATAACTCTGCGGATGTTTAGTACTGTTCACGTGTCTTGGCAAGCACTACAGGCCCTGTAAGGTTTGTGTACCTTGAGGCAAATTGTTGTCGATCCTACTACTAAGTGCAAGTTCCTGGTACTTTAATATTTCAGCCAGTTGAAAGGATATTACAACAAGTAGTTGACTGCGAGATCTCAAGGAAATGATTTTAGGCGACATTACATGCCCAGCTAACCTGAATCTGTACTATCCAAGATGAAGGCTGGCTAAATAAATAATAAGACTGTTGTTCCATGAAATTAAGGACTGCAAGTTACTGACATCGGAGTTAGTGACATCCAACAGCATTCCTGGGATTTAAAGGACCAATATACAGGGTGACAATTATTGAGCTATATTAAACAAAACTGTCACAACTTATGAACAGTTCGCATTAGGATTTTCAAACTGCATCGTTGGCTTTGGGGCATGATGGGAATTAGTATGAACATGCATGGTTTGGTTTAGTGACGAAGTCCACTTTCATTTGGATGGGTTCATCAATAAGCAAAATTGGTGCATTTGGGGGACTGAGAATCCACATTTCCTGATCAAGAAGTCTCTTCATCCTCAATGGGTGACTGTGTGGTATGCAACACCCAGTCACGGAATAATCGGTGCGATAGATGGCATGGTGACTACCAAACGGCATATGAAGGTTTTGGAAGATGATTTCATCCTCATCATCCAGTGTGATCCTGATTTTGACAAGTAGTGGTTCATGCAAGATGGAGCTCGACCTCATCGGAGCAGGAGAGTGATGTCATGGAGGAGCACTTTGGAGACCGCATTCTGTCTCTGGGGTACCTAGAGGCCATTGGCACGGACCTCGATTTGCCGCCATACTCTCTGGATCTGAACACATGCGACTCCTTCTTGTGGGGCTATATTAAAGACAAGGTGTATACCCGCCAAGGTAGCCAAGAGCGCTAATGCACTGCTTCCTGGGCTCGGGTAGGCCAGCCCCGGATTAAATCCGATGTGGTTTTTAGGCGGTTTTCCAAATCCCGCTAGGTGAATACCAGGCTGGTCCCCACATTCCCCCTCAGTTACTGACTCATAGACATTTAAACATGTTCACAATATTTCATGGCTTACACTAGACACAGACAGCTGGGGTACATTGCTTACATCCCGGGGGGTTTGGGGTGGTGGCAGGTAGGGCATCCGGCCACTCTCTGCAAGTAACACTGCCAAATCCGTAATGACACGGCCAACCCTGCGTGAGGCTGGACAAGGCCCAAAGAATTAAAAACAAGGTGTACAGCAATAACCCCAAAACCATTGCTGAGGTGAAAACAGACATTCAGGAGGTCATCGACAGCATCGATGTTCCGAGGCTTCAGTGGGTTCTCCTCCATAATTTCACTGTTCATCTGCATCACATTATCACCAATGATGGCAGGCATATCAAACATGTAAATCCGAATTGTCACTGTATGTGCTGCAGTGTCACAATAATTTCGATCTTCTAAATCCATATTTTTATTAATAAATGATAGACTGCAAAACATTAGAATCCAAGTATAAGTTAATGGATTACGAGTAGTTAAAGAAGATCAAATGGGATATTGTACTGTCGTCAGATGTGTGGGAAAAAATAATATAGGCAAATAAAATTAATAAGTAGACATTTTTCATTTCAAAGTAATACAGTGTGGATGAAATTAAGATGCAGATTTTGTTGTAAACAAGAAACTTAAAAATTTTATTACAGGTATTGAACAGCCTTGGACAAAATAAGTCATGTTTGAAAATACGAGGGTCACTCCAAAAGAAATGCACACTATTTTTGTAAAAATACAGTTTTCATTCTGCACGTGTGAAAGTTTTACAGAGTGTAGATACATCCTTCCCACTTGTTTTCAAACTTAGTTCAACCTGTTTCCGTGAGTGGCGCCATCACAGCATCTTCAAGATGACTGCTACACTTGACGTTCATCAGAAGCAATGTGCTGTCATAGAATTCCTGTGCTGTGAAAACGAGACAGTGGGAAACATCCACAAGAGGTTGAAAAAGGTGTATGGAGATGCTGCTGTCGAATGCAGTACAGTTAGTCGGTGGGCAAGCAGGTTACATGATGAAAGCGGGCACGGCAATATTGAGGATTGTCCTCGCAGTGGCAGGCCTCGTACTGCACACACACCAGACAATGTGCAGAGAGTTAACGAACTGGTGACTGCTGACAGACGCATCACAGTGAACAAATTGTCATGCTACGTTGGGAGAGGGAAGGAAGTGTTTGCAGAATACTGAAAGTGTTGGCGTTAAAAAAGGCTTGTGCCAGGTGGGTTCCCAGGATGATGACAGTGGCTCACAAAGAAACAAGGAAAACGGTATGCAGCGAACTTTTGGAATAGTGCGAGAATGGTGGAGATGAATGTCTTGGAAGAATTGTGACAGGTGATGAAACATGGCTCCATTTTTTTTCACCAGAGATGAAGAGGCAATCAATGGAGTGGCATCATTCAAATTCCCCCAAGGAAAAAAAATTCAAAACCACACCTTCTGCTGGAAAAGTTATGGCTACAGTGTTTTTTGATTCTGAAGGACTCTTGCTTGTGGACATCATGCCAAGTGAAACCACCATAAATTCTGATGCATATGTGACGACACTGAAGAAACTTCAAGCTCGACTGAGTCATGTTTGACCACATCGGCAAAAGCAAGATGTTTTGCTGTTGCACAACAATCCAACAGTCAAAAAATCATGGAAGCGATCACAAAACTCAGATGGACAACACTGAAACACCCGCCTTACAGTCCTGACCTGGCTCTATGTGACTATCATCTCTTTGGGAAACTGAAAGACTGTCTTCGTGGAACAAGGTTTGAACATGATGACTCCCTTCTGCATACTGCCAAACAGTGACTCCAACAGGTTGGTCCAGAATTTTACCGTGTGGGTATACAGGTGCTGGTTTCAAGATGGCATAAGGCAGTTGAGAGGGATGGAAATTATATGGAGAAATGAAAATATTGTTCCTAAAGGATGTATCTACACACTGTAAAACTGTCAAACATGTAGAATAAAAGATGGATTAAAAAAAATACTGTGCATTTCTTTTGGAGTGACCCTCGTAAATAAATGACATTCTATTGAAATGAAAGTGCTTACATTCTTATGAGTTGAAAGAAGACCTCTATAATTAACAACATTAGCAAAAGGAGAGATTGCTACTCACCTTTTGTGTTGCAGACAGGCACAATGAAAAGACTGTTACATGTTATAGTTTTTTTGGCCAAAGGCTTCTTCAGCAAAGTAAAAACACACACCACATAGCGAAGATGTTGAGTGACCAATAGGCACAACAAAAACACTCTCACAATTATACTTTTCAGCCATTAAGGCCTTCGTCAACAACAGACATACGTACGCACATACACTCACACAAACACAACTCTCACACACGACTGCAGTCTCAGGCAACTGAAACCACACTGTGAGCAGCAGCAGCACCAGTGTAGATTAGATTAGATTAGATTAATACTAGTTCCATGGATCATGAATATGATATTTCGTAATGATGTGGAACGAGTCAAATTTTCCAATACATGACATAATTAAGTTAATTTAACAACATACTTAAGTTAATATAACAACTTTTTTTTGTGTTTTTTTTATTTATGTATTTTTTATTTTCTATTTAAAAAAATTTTTTTCTTAATTTATATCTAAAAATTCCTCTGTGGAGTAGAAGGAGTTGTCATTCAGAAATTCTTTTAATTTCTTCTTAAATACTTGTTGGTTATCTGTCAGACTTTTGATACTATTTGGTAAGTGACCAAAGACTTTAGTGCCAGTATAATTCACCCCTTTCTGTGCCAAAGTTAGATTTAATCTTGAATAGTGAAGATCATCCTTTCTCCTAGTATTGTAGTTATGCACACTGCTATTACTTTTGAATTGGGTTTGGTTGTTAATAACAAATTTAATAAGAGAGTATATATACTGAGAAGCTACTGTGAATATCCCTAGATCCTTAAATAAATGTCTGCAGGATGATCTTGGGTGGACTCCAGCTATTATTCTGATTACACACTTTTGTGCAATAAATACTTTATTCCTCAGTGATGAATTACCCCAAAATATGATGCCATATGAAAGCAATGAGTGAAAATAGGCGTAGTAAGCTAATTTACTAAGTGTGGTTTCAGTTGCCTGAGACTGCAGTCGTGTGTGAGAGTTGTGTTTCCATGAGTGTGTGTGTGGGTGCGTATATGTGTCTATTGTTGATGAATGCCTTAATAGCTGAAAGCTATAATTGTGAGAGTCTTTTTGTTGTGCCTATCTGAGACTCAGCATCTCCACTATATGGTGAGTAGTAACTTTCCTTCTCATAATATTGTTACATTCCATCCTGGATTTTCCATTGTTTGATTGTAAAAACACACAAATTTACACAAGCAAGCACACTTCATGCACATACGAGTATTACCACCAACAGCTCTGACTGGAATATGACTTGTGACATGAATAGCACTGTGTGGTAGGGTGTGCAGGGACTAGAGGGCAGCCTCACAAAAGTGCCAGGTGCAGTATTTGGAGGTGTTCTGTTTCTTAAGTGTGCCCCCCCCCCCCCCCCCCCTCTTTGCCACCTTGTGCCTGGCAGTCTCATCACGCTGCCCTCTAGTCCGTGTATACCCTGCCACACAGTGCTCTTCTCTCCACCCACCTGTACCTGCTATCCCTCCCTCTTCCCCACCCCATTCCAGATTGCTATTCATGTGACAGTCCCATTCCAATCAGGGCTACTGGTGGTAGCAGTTGTGTGTGCATGAGATGTGCTTGGTTGTGTGTGTGTTTTATTTGCTAGGAAGATAATTTTTCTAAAGGAAAGTTACACATGAGCTACTGTGTACTTGCACTGGTTTATTTGCAACAAGAGAAATATATAGGATGCTCTTCAGAAGTAGTGCAAGCTCAATTAACATGTTCATATTCCAAAGAAAAGACCAGTCCCTGCTGAATCAAAGTTATGCCTGTGACAAACAGAGGCCTCGATAGTAGTTTTCAGCCAAATTGGTAGTGCACTCACCATGTACTCTGCACGATTGACTCAAACAAATCATTGGCTGGCTTATAAACAACATTCTGGTGTCCCTGTCAAGAGATCTTTCCTGATGACCAGCAGCCTCTGGGTAGTGGTGCAAGGTGATTGACAATAATGTTGCATCATCTACTTGGTTTCCATAGTATCTCCACTATATGGTGAGTAGTAACTTTCCTTCTCATAATATTGTTACATTCCATCCTGGTTTTTCCATTGTTTGATTGTAAAAACACACACATTTACACAAGCAAGCACACTTCATGCACATACGACTGTTACCGCCAACAGCTCTGACTGGAATATGACTTGTGACATTGCTCGCCACTTGTTGATATACAGAATATCTAATAATAAATCAGTAATTAAATATACAACTGGCAGTATATTTACAATGTGCAGCCAATATTTTTACAGGCAGGTACATCAATGTGTGGTGTCACTAGTCATATTATAGTGGAGCTCGCCAAAATGAACAAATGTTTTGGCTTAACACATTCTTCCAAATGAAGAGAAATAGAAAATATATTTGGCAAGTATCAAATTGAATTAAAAATGAAATTAACTGTAGTCTGCAAATTACATGTACATGATGTAATAGCCCTAAACAGTTCATAATAATTTGAATTATAAGCTGCAGACTGAGAATTACAAGCTGCAGACTGAAAACAAATACAAAGCTAGAAATAAACAGATGGAAGCAGCAATTATTTAACAAATGGATGAGCAAAAAATATGGTGAACGAATCTTTTTAGCAGCAGCTGCTGAGGCTCCAGCCATTTGATGTAATTTATCTGACTACCTGATCTCTTGAGACAAGCAGTGTCAAGTTCGAAGACATTCTCACTTGTCAGTAAGTGACCACAGATGCTGGAGTGAGTTTGTGTTTACCGGGTCCGTCGCGCATAATGTATTTTGAACAACATGTGAACTTTAAGCTCTGTTTCAAGTTGCAAAAAAGTGTCCAAAAAAACTCATGAAACATTGAAATTGGTGTGTGGTGATAATACAGTAACTCTGAAGACTGTTTATAAATAGTTTTTATGATTTAAAGGCAGGAATGAGCTGGTAGAAGATGAGCAAAGTTTGGGACATCCATTAACTTCAAAAACAGTAGAAGACTAGAAGACATGAAAGAAGTGGCAAAAATTGTTAACTCAAACAGGTGAATAACTATTCGAGAGCTTTCCAAAGAACTTCGCATCCCATAGGGGTATGTGCAAAGCATTTTAACTGATAATTTGCAAATGAGACAAGTGAGTGCAAAATTTTTGTTCCCAGACATTTCAGCAATGAAAAGAAGTAAAATAGTGTGCCAGTTTGCATAGAGTTGAAGGATTGTCTTCATTCAGATCTGGACTTCATGTCCAAAATTGTAATTGGAGGTAATTTGGGCCTGTGGGTATGACCCTGAGATAAAAATTCAGAGTTCCAAATGGAAACACAGTGAATCTCCTCCCACTATAAAAAGGCATGTCACTCAAATTTGAATATCAAAGTCATGCTCATTGTTTTTTTTTCTTTTTTCTTTTTTTTATTCGATATTGAGAGTAGAGATATTGATAAAGTAGCAATATATTGAAATTTTTGTCAAAATATACTGGCGATATTTTCTTTCCCGATATAGCAACATACCAATATAAAAATGACAATATCGAGTGCCTATATTTTTGTTTTATATGGTATTTTTTCACAATTTTTGGTAAATATTATAAGTTGTTCTTTTCAAATTGTAGCAGAACATAATTTTGCTTTCACTGTGTGGAGGAGTCTCACTACTTTTTGAGGTTTCTTCATGTACAGTCTTTCTTTTCAACTGCATGAAGCAAGTATATATGGTACAAAAGAAGAATTCCAATTTCACTGGGGGGGGGGGGGGAGAATGGAATAACAAAAATTCCGATGTGATGAAATAGCACAATGTTTTAATGCAACAAGAGTGCTCCTTCTTCACATCACCATTCTTCAAAAATAATTGCTGAAAGTGATGAACAAACAACTAAAGGACAACATTGGTCTTAGCAGTGCTGGAGATGTGTGAGGGGAAATGCTGACATAATTAGAATGAGATTTTCACTCTGCAGCGGAGTGTGCGCTGATATGAAACTTCCTGGCAGATTAAAACTGTGTGCCCGACCAAGTTCGAGTCTCGGTCAGACACACAGTTTTAATCTGCCAGGAAGTTGCTAACGTAATTGTTGCTCGCCACTTGTTGATGTACAGAATATCTAATAATAAATCAGTAATTAAATATACAACTGGCAGTATATTTATAATGTGCAGCCAATATTTTTACAGGCAGGTACATCGATATTTTTTCTGTTGATATATCATTCCTTTTTTCGATATAGTGTGTGCCGATAATGATATTTTTTTAAATATTGATATATCTGATTCCCAATATTTTTAAAAATATCAGCACTCCTAATTGAGAGCCCAGTGTTAGTAGAGATGAATTTTACAAGGTCGTACTGTAACATCTGTGAAACAGTATACAAAGAAAGGGACCCCATGCAATGTCTGAATCTTCCCAAAAACTAAAACCACACTTAAAGGAAAGTGTTTTGACACCATTTCTGACCATGGACCATGACAGAGCAGCTGAATGCACTTCTAAAAGAAGCCTTCCAGAAATACTTATAGTCATGGATTCAACACTGGAATATGTACGTTGCAAGCCAAGGACACTATTTTGAAGAAGATTAAATCAAATTCCATCTAAGCTTATTACTTTATTTCTACTAAAATTATTCAGAGTGTTTTTTCATTACACTTCACACTTATGCAAAAGGCATTGCAGGTACAAGGTAAAAGAAAAGATCTCAGATAGAACAAGACAGCTTATAAAGAGATGTGAGTTTCAAGAAAACAATAACAGGAATGATAAGAAACCATCCTAATTTAAACAAAACTATTTGGGAGGATGCGAGATGCTAGAATTTAAATTTGATGAGAGGAATAATTGAAAACAATATAAGCATGAAGAAAAGTAAACAGTAACTTGGAAACTTATGTTGGCTTGATATCACATATAGTTAGTTAAAATAGCAAATGGCAGAGAGGACAATGTATAAGCATTAAAAGGCTTCGTCAAATGTTTATGTAATTCAAGACTTGAATCAGAAACATAAATAGTTAATAATGAAAATAATGATATGTAGGAAGTACTGCCAGAAACACTATTAGAGGTAAGAAGAAACTAGAGATGTCTTGAGATGATGGCGTTTCAGGATATGTGATTAATGCTAAAAAAAAAGTAGTTTAAAAATTGGTTATAATTCAGCAAATAAACAAGCTGGCTTTATAAGAAGATACATTGCACTGGGCCTCTTACATGTCATGAACAAAATCAAAATTATAGACTTGGTCAATACATAAATACATTGCCTGAGATTTGTAGATTTTGAGAAACTATTCACTAACAGCATTTAAGAAACAAGGTATTGATTCAATCCATGTAGTATAATGAAGAATAAATACAGTCAGTCAGTGCTACAGCTCCTGTTAGACCTCATCAGAAGAGTGGAAAATTCAGGACTGAAAGAGGTCTTGGGCAAAGTAGTTCCAATACAACCAATATATTCAGCAGCCCCAGAACAAATTTTCAGACTCCTCAAATGAGAAAAGATGAAGGAATACATGTTAATGAAATATACATGGTTCATTTTTTATGACATCATGTTATTTGCTGGGAACTAAAATCAACATTGAAAACATACAGAGTCGGCAAAATAAAACTGACCCAGAAAATATTTATCGTAATACTGACAAGGGATGGATCCTCACTAATGACTATCGCAGAAGATGATAGAAACAGCAACCATTGGCATCGATCTACACTTATGTCTACATATAGGGTGTTTCAAAAATGACCGGTATATTTGAAACAGCAATAAAAACTAAATGAGCAGCGATAGAAATACACTGTTTGTTGCAATATGCTTGGGACAACAGTACATTTTCAGGCAGACAAACTTTCGAAATTACAGTAGTTACAATTTTCAACAACAGATGGCGCTGCGGTCTGGGAAACTCTATAGTACGATATTTTCCACATATCCACCATGCGTAGCAATAATATGGCGTAGTCTCTGAATGAAATTACCCGAAACCTTTGACAACGTGTCTGGCGGAGTGGCTTCACATGCAGATGAGATGTACTGCTTCAGCTGTTCAATTGTTTCTGGATTCTGGCGGTACACCTGGTCTTTCAAGTGTCCCCACAGAAAGATGTCACAGGGGTTCATGTCTGGCGAATAGGGAGGCCAATCCACGCCACCTCCTGTATGTTTCGGATAGCCCAAAGCAATCACACGATCATCGAAATATTCATTCAGGAAATTAAAGACGTCGGCCGTGCGATGTGGCCGGGCACCATCTTGCATAAACCACGAGGTGTTCGCAGTGTCGTCTAAGGCAGTCTGTACCGCCACAAATTCACGAAGAATGTCCAGCTAGCGTGATGCAGTAATCGTTTCGGATCTGAAAAATGGGCCAATGATTCCTTTGGAAGAAATGGCGGCCCAGACCAGTACTTTTTGAGGATGCAGGGACGATGGGACTGCAACAAGGGGCTTTTCGGTTCCCCATATGCGCCAGTTCTGTTTATTGACGAAGCCGTCCAGGTAAAAATAAGCTTCGTCAGTAAACCAAATGCTGCCCACATGCATATCGCCGTCATCAATCCTGTGCACTATATCGTTAGCGAATGTCTCTCGTGCAGCAATGGTAGCGGCACTGAGGGGTTGCCGCGTTTGAATTTTGTATGGATAGAGGTGTAAACTCTGGCGCATGAGACGATACGTGGATGTTGGCGTCATTTGGACCGCAGCTGCAACACGGCGAACGGAAACCCGAGGCCGCTGTTGGATCACCTGCTGCACTAGCTGCGTGTTGCCCTCTGTGGTTGCCGTACGCGGTCACCCTACCTTTCCAGCACGTTCATCCGTCACGTTCCCAGTCCGTTGAAATTTTTCAAACAGATCCTTTATTGTATCGCTTTTCGGTCCTTTGGTTACATTAAACCTCCGTTGAAAACTTCGTCTTGTTGCAACAACACTGTGTTCTAGGCGGTGGAATTCCAACACCAGAAAAATCCTCTGTTCTAAGGAATAAACCATGTTGTCTACAGCACACTTGCACGTTGTGAACAGCACACGCTTACAGCAGAAAGACGACGTACAGAATGGCGCACCCACAGACTGCGTTGTCTTCTATATCTTTCACATCACTTGCAGCGCCATCTGTTGTTGAAAATTGTAACTACTGTAATTTCGAAAGTTTGTCCGCCTGAAAATGTACTGTTGTTCCAAGCATATTGCAACAAACGGTGTATTTCTATTGCTGCTCATTTAGTTTTTATTGCCGTTTCAAATATACCGGTCATTTTTGAAACACCCTGTACATACTCAGTAAGCCACCATACAGTGCATGGGTGCATGGCAGAGGCTACCCTCTAGTCATTTCCTTTCCTATTCCACTCACAGACAGAGCAAGGGAAAAGCATCTGTGTATATGCCACTGTAGGAGTCCTAATTTCTTGTATCAGTCAGGCAGTAGTAGCCGACCGCGACAGACGCAGCAACAGATAAGTAAACCGCTTTTGTGACATTCATGAGTTCCTAACCAGGAGTGGATTTTATTATATCATCTGTGTGCTTTAATAGTTTAGTTTCTTGAGTTTCTGTGTGTAAATTTAAAATCTAATAGCCACAGTTCTCGCGTTTTCGTTTGCATCAGAAAGTAAACCGATTTTGTGATATATTACAAGTTCCTTATCAGGGGAAAATTATTTAGTTTCACCTGAGCTTCGGTAGTTAGGTTCTTGAATATCTGCGTATTACTAGACACAGTTCCTGTGTTTTCATCAGCATCTACAATAGAGTTGCACAGTACATGCCGATAGTCCGTTTATCTGCATGGTTTAGTTTTCCATGGTCTTCGGTATGGACAGGGACTGTGATTGTTGTGTGCGGATGCAAGCCAGGGTTGGTGACACTTCACTCTCACCTTCAGGCTGTGATGGCTTCGGTTACACAGCTTGAGGCTGCAGTGGATGGACACCACTGTTGTGGGCCGGCCGTGGGGATCCAATGGACGTTCAGTGCGTCAGAGTCCTCCGATCGGTCCTTACCGGTGGCCAACCCAGTTACTGCTTGCAGTGAGGCTGACCCCTCACCTGTGGTCGAGTGGGAGGTCCCCCTGGGGTGAAGCAGGCGGCGAAAGACTTCCCAGGCGGCCGCACGTAAGGCCTTCCCGGTTTGTCTGACAAACAGGTTCCAGGTGCTGTCTGTGACTGACACTTTCACTGAGCTGGATGCTGTTGCCTGTCCTGTTTCAGAGGAAACCACTCAGCCTGCAAGATCCGGACAATCGCAGAGGGTGGGACTATTGGTAGTTGGGAGCTCCAACGTTAGGCGTGTTATGGGGCCCCTTAGGGACTTGGCTGACAAGGAGAGTAAGAAAACCAATGTGCATTACAGATTTGGAAAGGGTCCTCCCGGATGCCATGAAGAGCACAGGGTGCACACAACTACAGGTGGTTGCTCACGTCGGTACCAATGATGTGTGTCACTTTGGATCAGAAGAGATTCTCTATGGTTTCGAGCAGCTAACAGAAGTGGTAAAGGCTGCCAGTCTTGCTTGCAAGATGAAAGCAGAGCTGACCATTTGCAGCATACTCGACAGGACCGATTGCGGACCTCTGGTACAGAGCCAAGTGGAGGGTCCGAATCAGAGGCTCAGTCAGTTCTGCGACCGTGTAGGCTGCAGATTCCTCGACTTGCGCCAAAGGGTGGTTGGGTTTCGGGTTCTGCTGAATAGGTCAGGTGTCCACTATACGCAGAAAGCGGATACACAGGTAACAGGGGCTGTGTGGCGTGGACTGGGCAGTTTTTTAGGTTAGAGGGTCTCGGGAAAACCCAAGATGGGCTTCAGTCACAAAGGGTGCAGGCTGAACACAGGAAGAGCATAGATACAGGAACCATTGGTATAACAGTTTTAAATTTTCGTAGCTGTGTTAGGAAAGTACCAGAGCTCCAAGCGCTAATAGAAAGCACTGATGCTCAAATCGTTATAGGCATTGAAAGCTGGCTAAAGCCAGATATAAGCTCAGCCGAAATTTTTGCGAAGAGTCTAACCGTGTTCCGAAAAGAAAGGGTAAACACGATTGGCGGTGGTGTGTTTGTTGCTGTCACAAGTAGTTTAACTTGTCGCGAAATTGAAGTAGATACTTCCTGTGAGTTAGTATGGGCAGAGCTCATTTTTGGCAACCGGAATAAAATAATAATTGGATCCTTTTACCGACCTCCCAGTTCAGATGATACAGTTGCTGAAAGGTTCAAAGAAAATTTGAGTTTGATTTCAAACATGTACCCGACTCATACGATAATAGTTGGTGGTGACTTTAATTTGCCCTCGATATGTTGGCAAAAATACATCTTTAATTCCGGAGGTACGCATAAAATATCATCTGAAATTGTGCTAAACGCGTTCTCTGAAAATTATTTCAAGCAGTTAGTTCATGAGCCCACGTGAATAGTAAACGGTTGTGAAAACACACTTGACCTCTTACAAGGGAACCTCCCCATCGCAACCCCCTCAGATTTAGTTGAAGTTCCTACAGTGGATAGGCCTTGAAAAACTGAACACAGATCAATCGAGAAAACAGGAAGAACTTGTGTGGAACTATGACAAAAATAAGCAAAATTTACAAACTGAGTAGTCCATGCGCAAGATAGACAACATCAAGGAGAGTATGAGCTCAGGAGCGCCGTGGTCCCGTGGTTGGCGTGAGGAGCTGCGCAACAAGAGGTCCTTGGTTCAAGTCTTTCCTCGAGTGAAAAGTGTGCTTTCTTTATTTTCGCAAAGTTATGATCTGTCCGTTCGTTCATTGACGTCTTTGCTCACTGTAATAAGTTCAATGTCTGTGTTTTGCGACCGCACCGCAAAACCGTGCGATTAGTAGACGAAAGGACGTGCCTCTCCAATGGGAACCGAAAACATTTGATAGCAAGGTCATAGGTCAACCGATTCCTCCACAGGAAAACACGTCTGATATGTTCTATACGACACTGGTGACGGCATGTGTGTCACATGACATGTTGTCGACCCACCTAACTTGTACACTTGGCGAATGGGTAAAAAGATTCTTCTACCTTGCCCGTTTTAGGTTTTCTTGTGGATGTGATAATCACTCCCAAAAAAGTGATGACGTACAGATAATAATTGTCTGAAAATAAAGAATTAAACTTTTCACTCGAGGGAAGAGTTGAACCAAGTATCTCTCGTTCCGCAGCTGCTCGCGCTAACCACGGGACCACGGCGATCCTGAGGTCACAATATCCTTGATATTGCCTATCTTGCGCATGGACTACTCAGTTTGTATATTTTGCTTATTTTTTTCATAGTTCCACACAACTTCTTCCTGTTTTCTCGATTGACCTGTGTTCAGTTTTTCAAGGCCTATCCACTGTGCCAACTTATAACTAAATCTGAGGGGGGTGCGATGGGGAGGTTCCCTCGTTAGTAACAAATAATCCTGAGTTAATAACCAGCATCAAAACCGATATAGGGATTAGTGAACACAGGGTTGTCGTAGCGAGATTGAATATTATAATCCCAAATCCTCGAAAAATATACCTATTCAAAAAAGCAGATAAAAATTCACTTGACGCCTTCCTGAGAGACAATCTCCACTCATTCCAAATTAATAAGTGTAGACCAGATGTAGCTTAAATTCAAAGAAATAGTATCGGCAGCAATTGAGAGGTTTATACTAAAAAAACTAACAAACGACGGAGCTGATCCTCCTTGGTACACAAAACTGGTTAGAACATTGTTGCAGAAACAACGAAACAAACATGCCAAATTTAAACAGACGAAAAATCCCCAAGATTGGCGATCCTTTACAGAAGCTCGAAACTTAGCGCGGAGTTCAATGCGAGACGCCTATAACAGTTTCCACAACGAAACTTTGTCTCGATACCTGGCAGAAAATCCAAAGAGATTCTGGTCGTATGTGAAGTATGTTAGCGGCAAGAAACAATCGATGCCTTCTCTGCGTGATAACAATGGAGATACTATCGAAGACAGTGCTGCCAAAGCAGATTAAACATAGCCTTCCGAAATGCCTTAACAAAAGAAGACGAAGAAAATATTCCAGAATTCGAATCGAGAACAGCTGCCAACATGAGTGAGGTAGAAGTAAATATCCTTCGGAGTAGTGAATCAACTCAAATCACTTAGTAAAAGAAAGTCTTCTGGTCCAGACTGTATACCAATTAGGTTCCTTTCGGAGTATGCTGATGCATTAGCTCGATACTTAACAATCATATACAACCGTTCGCTCGACGAAAGATCCGTACCCAAAGACTGGAAAGTTGCACAGGTCACACCAATATTCAAGAAAGGTAGTAGGAGTAATCCACTAAATTTCAGGCCCATATCGTTAACGTCGATAGGCAGCAGGATTTTAGAACATATATTGTGTTCGTACATTATGAATTACCTCGAAGGAAACGGTCTATTGACACACAGTCAACATGGGTTTACTAAACATCGTTCCTGTGAAACACAACTAGCTCTTTATTCATATAAAGTGCTGAGTGCTATTGACAAGGGATTTCAGAACGATTCCGTATTCCTGGATTTCCGGAAGGCTTTTGACACTGTACCACACAAGCGGCTCGTAGTAAAATTGGTTGCTTATGGAGTATCGTCTCAGTTATGTGACTGGATTTGCGATTTCCGGTCAGAGAGGTCACGGCTCGTAGTAATTGACGGAAAGTCATCGAGTAAAACAGAAGTGTTTTCAGGCGTTCCCCAAGGTACCGTAGTGTTGTAGGCCCCTTGCTGTTTCTTATCTATATAAACGATTTGGGAGCCAATCTGAGCAACCGTCTTCGGTTGTTTGCAGATGACGCCTGTCGTTTATCGACTAATAAAATCATCAGAAGATCAAAACAAACTGCAAAACGATGTAGAAAAAATATCTGAATGGTGCGAAAAGTGGCAGTTGACCTTAAATAACGAAAAGCGTGAGGTCATCCACATGAGTACTAAAAGGAACTCGTTAAACTTCGGTTACACAATAAATCAGTCTAATCTAAAAGTTGTAAATTCAACTAAATACCTAGGTATTACAATTACGAACCACTTAAATTGGAAAGAACAAATAGAAAATGTTGTGGGGAAGGCTAACCAAAGGCTGCGTTTTATTGGCAGGACACTTAGAAAATTTAACAGACATACTAAGGAGACTGCCTACACTACGCTTGTCCGTACCCTTTTAGAATACTGCTGTGCGGTGTGGGATCATTACCAGGTAGAACTGTCAGAGTACATCGAAAAAGTTCAAAGAAAGGCAGCACATTTTGTATTATCGCGAAATATGGGAGAGAGTGTCACAGAAATGATACGGGATTTGGGCTGGAGATCATTAAAAGAAAGGCGTTTTTCGTTGCAACGGAATCTTCTCACGAAATTCCAATCACCAGATTTCTCCTCCGAATGTGAAAATATTTTGTTGACACCGACCTACATAGTTAGGAACGAACATCACGATAAAATAAGGGAAATTAGAGCTCGTAGGGAAAGATATAGGTGTTCATTCTTTCTGCGCGCTCTATGAGATTGGAATAATAGATAATTGTGAAGGTGGTTCAATGAACCCTCTGCCCTGCATTTAAATGTGATTTGCAGAGTATCCATGTAGATGTAGATGTATCTTATCTTCATGGTCCCTATGCAAAATGTGTGTACGTGGCAGTAGGATTGTTCTGCAGCCAGCTTCAAATGCTGGTACTCTAAACTTTCTAAGTAGGGTTCTTCGAAAAGAATCTATTTTTCCCTCCAGGGATTCCCACCTGAGCTTCCGAAGCATATCTGTAACACTTGCATGCTGATCGAACCTACCGATTGCATATCTAGCAGCTAACCTAACTATGTAGTCTGGTCCCTTCATCCTCCACAAACCAACCAACCAGCTAACCTCAAAATTTCTTCGATGAGTTCTTTCAGTCTGATCTGGTGCAGATCCCAGATACTCAAGCAGTACTCAAGAGTATGTAACACTAGCATCCTATATGTGGTCTCCTTTATTGATGAATGACACTGTCCTAAAATTCTCCCAATAAACTGAAGTCGACCATTCGCCCTCCCCACCGCAATCCTCACATGCTCTTCCCATTTCATATTGCTTTGCAGTATCACAAGTCAAGCAAGACACTAATAATGCTGTACCTGAACATTAAGGGTTTGTTTCTCCTACGCATCCACATTAACTTATGTTTTTCCGCATTCACATCCAGCTGCCATTCATCACACTGCTAGAAATTTTGTCTTGATCATCTTGTATCAGTCTACAGTCACTTATCTCTGACACCTTCCTGCACACCACAGGTTCATCAGTGGACAGCTGCAGATTGCTGCCCATCCTTTCTGCCAGATCATTTATGTGTATAGAAAACAGCAGCAGTCCTATCACACTCCCCTGGGCACTCCTAATGGTACCCCTGCCTGTCGAGGACAACATACTGGGTTCTATTGATAAAGAAGTCTTTGAGCCAGTGCTGTGCTCAATTTATCAAACTGTAAGACATGCTTAGCAGCTCCACCAAAGGGATAGCAGCAATAGTGTTTCTGATGTTCTACTGTAGCTCTTCTAATGTGTGGGGATTATTTAAGTACAACTGGTGAGAATCACAGGGATAGAGATCAGGTGACTGAAGTGGCCAAGGAATTGCATTGACCAGAGAGCTGATAGTCCTCTCCTCACCAAACACCTCATGCACTCTTGACAAGGTTGTCAGGGTGCTGTACGCTGTTGCTCTGCGTTGCTAAAAAAATCTGTACAGCTGTTAATCTTTTGTGAGTTGATCCCCATGTGGATTAAACAGTTTCTGGTCATACTGGTTAGTGCTTATAGTTTGGTGAAGGAACTGTCTTATGATGTGGACACCCGCCATGGTGCACCAAACACCAGTCTTGAGATTATGCAACAATTCTTCACAGTACTGATGGGGTTGTGAGATGCATAATGGTGTATGTTCTGTGAGTTCACATATCCTGATTGGCTGAATGAGGTCTCATCTGAAGAAATCAGAAATTGAGGATCCAAAAGTCCTGATTGTAATTCACTCAGAAACAGAAGACAGAACTCAATATGCGAAAGTTTGTCTGCATGCTGTAACTCGGGCACAAAATTAAGTTTGTAAGATTACAGATGTTTCAACATCATGATATCTTATTTCCAATTTATGCAGAGAAACAGTTTTGAAATTTTGTTGGACTTAGTTCCGGGCTTTCCTCCACTTGAGCAATATTTTCTGGTGCTCAAATTCCTTTTTGGAGAGTTACACTTCTTATGCAGTACAGAGCCTGTTTTGTAATATCTTGCCAAACAGGTCACTAAGCACATCTGCTCCTCTCACTCACTCATACGTGATAACCAGAGTGTGTGGCTGATGAGGATGTGTAGACATGTTACAGCAACCAACTGGTGCATTGAAATTGTGGTTCCCTGTGATGGACAGTTTTGTTCATTAGTGAGGGTCAGTTCCAGATCACTTTTACAAATATTTTCAGGGATAGTTTTATTTCTGTCAAGTCCAAATAATTCTTGGCTTTCTAGGGGAAAAAAGGGTGTAGATTTACTTCATTTTTAATGTAAAATCTAGGTATGCTTTGCATTCAAGAATTTTGTTTCTAAATGTTTGTTTAACCAGATGTAGTCCGCTTGTTATCTCCCTTGTCTTCTGGTCTTTTCCAAATATATTATCCTCTTTTTTTCTATTTTCAAAGAGTGGTTTCACAATAACAAATTGTAACCTTTGGCAGAACTCTAGAAGTCCCTTTTTCTCCCATATTCTCCAGTAGCCCAGCTTTTCATTCTTTCTCCTATGATAGCATTCCAATCATCTTGGACTAATAAACTGTTTTGCACCTACTTTATTGATTCCTCTAGTTTTTATATATTCTCTCAATTTCCTTATCATCAGTTGATATGGACATGTAAACCTTTACAATGGTGGTTGGTGTTGACTCAGTTTCAGTGCTTTGAAGAATAATTCAGTCACTTTGTTGCTTATAGTAACTAACCCTGCTGCTTACCTTACAGTTCATAATAATACCAAAAACTATTACATTTACCATTGATGCTGTTGTTTTGTCCTATACTCATTGAAACAGAAATCTCTGACCTCTTTCAATTTCACTTCAGTAAGCCCTATCAAGTCTGATTTTCTTTTCAGATTCTCCAGTTTATTACAACACTCAGATTTCTAACATTTCACTCTGCTTTTCATGGAATGTTAGTTTATATGTCCATCCTCTTGATAACAGCTCCTTAGCCTCCCCTCCCCCCCCCCCCCTCCTTCCACTCCCCTAGCAGTTCACAGTCTGAGTTCTAAACAGAGAACTCTGGATTTTTTTTTCCACAGAGAAAATAGTTATAATGAAATTATAATAGAAGACTGCTTGCCCTGCAGATACACTATCTGTGTCTTTAATGCAGTATTTCTCCTTACCTTCTGCATCCTTATACTGCTAATTAATACTGAGGATAAAGAAACATGAATGCTGAATTATTTAGGAATAAAGGAGACCACTCACCTATTTATGAATAAAGAAATGCTGATATATAATGAAATGTAATACAAAAAGTCTACAACAGAATGACATGAAGCTGAAATACTCTAAGGCAGAGCACTGAAAGACCTAATTCATAACAAGGCACCTAGAGTAGACTATGTTACCTCAGAATTAGTAAGATCCTTGGAAGCACCAGTTTAAACAAAACTGTTTCATCTCGTGTAGATGATATATTAGATAGGCAAAATACCTTCAGTCTTCAAGATGAATGTAATAATCTCAATAACGAAGCAAGACAGGTGTATTAGTACAAAACCATAAGTTTAATAAATCACAGTCGCAAAATACTGATATAAATTACCCAGAGAAGGATGGAATGACTGATAGAAGGTAACCAAGAGAAAAGTAAGTTTAGGGTCCAGAGAAATGTACGAGTACTTTAGGCAATAAAGACTCTTATGACTTATTTAAGAAGAGAGATTCAAGAAATGTTAATACACATTCACAACATTTGTAGCTTTAGAAAAAGGTTTTGACAATGTTGACTGGAATACACTCGCTGAAATTGAGCTGGAGAGGGAGGGGGTGGGAGAGAGGGGGGGAAGGGGGAAGGGGAGGAGGAGGAGGAGGGGGTTAGAGGGAGAGGGAGGGAGAGAGATCCTAAAGGTGTTTTGCGGACAGTGCCTCTAGAAGTTCAGATTGTGCTATCTTGAAGTACACTTCCGTCCTGGAGTGTTCTTTGTTAAACTAGCCCTCTTATGAATGTACTCAGATTGCTATACAATAAGCTTGTTTTAGGTGGTCACTTTCTTGTATTTATTATGTTACCTAGCACTTATTCAACAGTTGAACCATTTTGTTGCCCCCATATCCCAGTAACATGTGGCCTTGTCTGCACTACTTGAATTTATTATTGTTGCTAAGTTACAATTTGGACTGCAGAATTTATTTGGTTTTTTTGACTATTTCTGTGTGTTTGTTACTTTAGTTTAGAAATAGTGTTCATCAGCTTGGACATAACAGCCCTTTTTCATTATTATTCTTTACAGTTTTTATTGACTTTTGTCTGTTGATTTATTCTGTGTGCTCATTTTTTTGTGAGCCAAGTGTATGATATCCTCTCTCTTATTGTAAAGCAATATTTGATTTATGATCTTGTCAAGAGATGTTTACAGATTTTGAGTGCCAGTATTTAAATTATAATAAAGTCAATAAGTCTTTACATCCCCAAAACCGCTATCCACTTTCCACTCCCAACCTTTCCTGTAACAGACTCTTCAACAGAACTGCTTTATATGGTATTCAGTATCACTGTATCTGAACTAACAGAGAACTTTACACACACAACATTCCACCTCAGTACTTCAGTATCTCATTTCCTTGTACAGTTCTTCCTGACTGCAGTCAACATGTCATCACAGCTAAATTATGATCTGAGTCTATGTCTATTCCTGCACACACCTTACAATCCACTATTTGATTTTGATATCTCTAACCACCATGTAATCCTGACAGTATATTGCTGTATTTTTTGGCTTTCTTCAACTTCTTATTTTTAAACAGTGGTATTATTAGCTGAAATTTACTACAGAACACAACAAGCCTTTTCACTTTCACACTTATTGCCGAGTCTGTATTATCTTGTTATTCTGCCTTTGATTATTCCTCCTACTACAGCATTCAAATTCACCATGATGACTAGATTTTAGTTTCCTTTACATACTGAATTACCCACTCATTTTCCGTTAGTTAGTTTCATGTTTCACAGTCCATTTGTATGATTCATTGCAACTACAATATTAATATTACCCATACATAGGCTATATAAATATGGCTATGTGTTGCCCATTCACAAGTCCCTCTCTCTCTCTTTTCTTTTTCTTTTCTGAATATAGATGAGAGTTAGTAGTTCCTACCCACCAATCTTTTACAGATTACAAAAACAGAAACTCTTCTACAGAATAGAAGGAGTTGCCAAGGAAAAACTTTTTCATTTTGTTTTCAAATTTAACTTTGCTGTCTGTCATACCTTTTATATCATGGAGTAAGTGATCAAAAATTTTGGTGGCAGCAATGAGCACCACTTTTTGTGCTAAAGATGACTTTAATGTGGAGTAATGAGTATAATTTTGTCTTCTGGTATTATAAATATGTACATTATTGTTACTTTTGAACTGCAGATGATTACTTAGAACATGGGGATGATCTTGTGTTGGCTACCAGGGAAAGGATTTCCACGATGTTGAAAATAACTTGTCTGAAGCATTGGACGAACAAGGACAGTTCTACAAAAAACAATAACTTAGAACCTGATCTTACCAAAATGCAAGTCTATATTTTCAACTTAAAAAGAAGACAGGCCAACCAACAACTAAATATTTCATGGAGTGGCACTCAACTCAAACATCTGTTTTCTCCAAAATACCTTCCAGTGACTTTAAACCGCACCTCAACATTTAAAGTAAATTGCCATAACACCAAAATCAAAGTATCTGCAAGGAATAATATCATACAGAAACTAAGGGGATCTAACTGGACTACACGACCAGCCACTAATCGGACTTCTGCACTGGCACTGTGCTATTCTGTAGGCGAATTTGCAGTGCCTGTCTGGCATAATTCCTGTGATGCTAGGCAGGTGGACACCACTCTGAATGAGATTATCACGTAATTACTGGATGCCTGAGACCAACTAAATTGGAGTAGCTACATATACTAGCAGGCATAGCTCTGCCTGACATCAGGTGTGAAGCAGCTGCCCAAGAAATAGGACATAGAGCTTTGACTTCTGATATTTATCTGCTGTTTGCCTCTTGCCAAGCACCATCATGATTGAGGCTCTGAAAAAGTTCTGTAATAGTCTATATCAATAACAACAATACAACCCAAAGGCTAGACATGTGGAAAAAGAGAGTTAGAAATGTTCCTCTAGGCTGGAGAAAACCTATAGAAGAATTACCTCCTGGTCACATTGAGAAATGGTGTACCTGGAAGTCCCTTGACAGGTTGTGGACTGGTGTTCAGTGGTGTAAAGCAAATCTTGAAAAAGGCAGATACGCAAGTGGACCCTCAATCATGAATGTGGTGAGGAGCAGACAGTGTCTCACCTGTGCAACTGCCATTTGTGCCTGTCACTGTGCTCCAAAGAAGATCTAATCTAGCCAACTCTAATGCCTTGGACAAAGCCCATTTTTGGACAAAAACTGTTTAATTCGATGTTTGTTTGTTTGTTCTGATGGTTGGCTATACTATCAGTTCCATAAAACCTCCGTTTATTTGGGAGAACATTGTGTTTCACACAGTCAAATAACTTAGATAGTTCAGAGAAAATACCAATCAGTGCTATTTTGTTATTTAATGTTTGTAAAATTTAGTGAGTGAAACTGAAAATGACATTCAGCTGAACAACTCCTCTGAAATTCGAACTGTGATTTACTGAGAATATTATTGTTGTTGAGGTGGGATACTATTCTAAATCTATCATCTTCTCCAACATTTTGAAATGTGATGTTAGTAATGAAATGGATCAGTAGTTATTGACAATTCTAGGCTATGACAAAACATAAAAACAAGTTTAAGCAAGTAAAACACCATGATATGGTTTCGGTAAACTGAGTGTCAGATCCCACACTTCACTTAAGCTAAAGCCTCTGACCCTGTTGATTAAATTATCTGTCACTCAAATGTTGGCTGTGTCCTGTCCCAGAAATTCCTCTCTGTATATCACCACTTTCTTGCAAAGTTTGCATGCATACCTGAAGTAAAGCTGTTCGCAATGGTGGTTTCTGATTCTGAAAAGAATAATGTAATCGCTAAACTTTTCACAGTTACTCACTCAGTGCCCCCATTCCTATTTATAATGAATTCTGTGCCTGGAATGTCATTTCGTGCTGCTATTGATATTACTCTATATTCATTCGATTAGAAATCCTTATCTTCTTTCCACTCCATTTCACTGATCCCTACTACATATAGTTTCAGCCTTTGCATTTATTTTTTCCACATTTTCTAGCTTCCTTATCATTCAGACTTGTAAAATTTCTTGCTCCAATCACAGTAGGTTTTCCTTTAGTTGATTTTTCAGCCTCTACTTGCAGCCACTTTTCTATTGGGAGCCCCCTCCTGGAGCTCAAAACATAGCACTAATCTGGGATCTTTCGGCTAATGGAGAGATAATTATAAAAGTTGTCAATTACAGGCTACATTCTCTGTAGATACACATAATGTATCTTCAATCCATAGTTTTCTACTGCCTTCTGCAAACTTATGCTACTGATCATTGCTGATTCTCCCATCCTGAAGAGCAGTTTCCCACCCAAAGAGCAAGAAGTCAGCCTGAAAATCTATATGTTGCTCTTGCCTCTTTTGACAAGGGTGCTGTCAGGATGAGGGTGACTGCTTATATACCAGAAGTCTTCAGCTGCCATTGCTGATGGTTTCTATTCAAAAGCAGTTGTTGAGATTGAACCCAGGAACCAAGACCGTGGGATATTATAGTGTACATCCTCAGAAACATAAATGTCACTGGTAAAAAGAAAATGCAAGTTGTGATCATGGCATTAAAAGTGGATATAAGTAAACCTACATTCAAAAATCGTGCGCTGAAGCCAAAGCTGAAGCAAAATATGATGAAATTCAATCAAGAAAATGTGTTGTCTTTGGATAAATGGACAAAAGTTGTATACAAAGACAGTCCTCAGAAAGTGGAAAACGAAAAAGGTGTGGACAAAAACTGCTATGAAGCCCTAACTGTAATTAACTATGAAAACTTGAACAAGTGCTGTCAAATTGTTAGGAAATGGCAATGACAGTAGCTCCTTTACCATAAGTAATGGAAACTAAAAGAAAGTGGATAACCGAAAAAAGTGTAAAATCTGAGCAAATTTAGTGGGCAACTGCTATGAAGTAAAAAAGGAGTGTGGAATACACTAGAATTTCCACATGATATTTGACTCGTTCCAAAAAACAGACAAATAAAAATCAAACGTAAATGTGGTCAACAAAAGTGTGCTAACCTTAAGTGACGCTTATGTGTTGAGCAATGCTACTGTCGATAATGTTGCCACATGGCATGATAATGAAGAAATTCAAAGATAACGGGACACTACTTGTGTTCCCCTATCTCAGTCTATCCTAAAACCAAACGTACAAAGGAAATGAAATGTCCGAAGCCACCCTAAAATTGAAAAAAAGTCTGGGTTTGTTGGCATATTCCAATTTCCTAGTTTTCAACATTCCATACCGCTATGTTCTGCCTCAGTGGTCCCATGTTAACCAGGAAATAAATGCGACAAATGAGCAGTCAGAAAATATAACAAATTTATGAACACTTCACCTGCAATGTAACACTGACAAACATTCAGTATGACTTCCAGGGAAAATTCATCTACACTGACAGCTTTTGAAAATGTTCTTTCAATAATATTCAGTGCCTTTGAAGCAAATCATCTGTTGATACCATAGTGATTGACCTAAGCAAGGCATTTGACTCTGTGAACCACTGGATTCTAATAGATAAACTGAGGTGCTATGGCATTTGAGATACAGAACTGATCCTTGTATCCTGACAACAGGAAGCAGGAGGTACACTTCAATGGTATGAGCTCTGGATTCCTAGATGTGTCAAGAGGTGTGTTTCAAGGTTCTGTACTGGGACCTTTATTGTTTATAATCTATATTAATGACCTACTTAATATAGTGCCAGGTAAATGTGTTTTGTGCAACTGGAAATGACAGAGGATCTGAAGCAGTGGTACACAACCTTTCATACACAATTAGCCCTGAGTGCAACCAGATATCAAGTAGTAGCCTTCTTCCCACTCCATTGACAACTTTGGTGCGTAACTAAACTTTAGAATGAAAAAGAATTTTTTGAGCACTTTTATTTCTAAAATGATGAAGGATGAATTATAGTTAGTTGCTGTGTTTTATTAAGCCCCCAACTAATGAGTCAATGAGACAATTGGTACTGCTTTTGTCTAACAAACTCTTTTATGTTTGAGTGTTGCTCCGTTACTACAGATTATAAATAATGTTCCAAATCCATTCAGTCCTGTGTTTTTATTATAACTGTTATCATACACAAAAATCTACTTTCACATCTATAAATCTTGAATGCTGCATTTCATTTCCATGTGTGTATGTGTTTTTACAGTGAATGATCAAAAAATAACTTCAAAATCTTAGCCCAGTATTTTGGTTTCTTCCTCAACTGCGAACCACCCCAAGAAAAACTTGTCTTCTCTTTTCAGGATTCACTCACCCAGACTCACGTGCCCCAGATCTTGAAGAAATTATGGAGACAGTCAAACAGTTGAAAAATAGCAAAGCACCAGGAGAAGAAACAGGATAAAACCCAAGCAGATCCACTAATTGGTGAATACCAGGCCAGATTCAGAAAAGGACAATCATTTGTGGAACAGATCTGGTGCTTAAAGACGATATCACAAATGAGGAAATGCAGAAACACAGCAATTACATTCATCGACTTCAGGAAAGCATACAATTCAGTGGACTGTGAAACCCTGTTTAAAATCATGGAAGAATTTGGGATCAACCGAAAGACATGAAAAATCACAGAACGGACACTTACAAGAACAACATCCAAAGTCAAATTCATAGGTGAAATATCGGAACCCAAAACTGGAGTCCGACAGGGGGACAGACTATCCCCAATGCTTTTCAACTTTGTTCTAGAAAAGATCATCAGGGAATAGGAATGTCATGTAAAGGGCATCCAAATTGGTATCAAAAAGAGAACCAATTTAAAGTCAAGTGCCTTGCTTTTGCTGACGATATTGCAGTTATCACCAATAACAGAACAGAAGCGATTCACACAGTGGAAAAACTACATTAAATTTCATAAAAAACCGGACTACAGATAACAGCCAGAAGTTAAATCCCCTTTAATCACAAAACATGGTAAAATTGCACAAGTCTGTCATTTTAAATACATCGGAGAAACTATACAGTCCTCAGGATTAAACAGAATCGCCAATGAACAAAGAATCACCAAGCTCCAGAAGGCCTACAAGCTAACATGGATACATTACAACAAGAAGTGCATTTCGACAGATGCAAAATTAAGGCACTATAGAACAGTGATTCTTCCAGAAGCAATCTATGCAGCTGAAACAATGGTGATTGATGGTCATTCAAAAATTAGGGAAATAGAAAAGCAAGAAAGAAAAATTCTCAGGAAGATTTATTGGGCAAACAATAAAAAATGGCATTTGGATGATGAGACCACAAAACAAGCTCTCTATAAAGACCAACACAGTAACAGACGAAATCAGAAAACACTGATCCAAATTTTATACACATATCTACAAGATGGAAGACTCCACAACAGCAAGGAAACTTTTCAATGTTATAACAAAGAGTAAATGTGGCACAGAATGGTTGAAAGGAGTCCGGAGGGATCTGCAGCAGATCAACATAAAAAAATCTTGAAGATCACACCGAGTGTCAGAATAAAATCACAAGTGTGAAGTTTCAGGAAAGAACATTGCACCAGCCTGGTAAAAAATGGACAGAACAACAGAAGAAGGAGCATTCTGAGAGGATGAAGAGTTCTTGGGAAGCAAAGAAGAAAAACATCCGGAGATGAAATTATGAATTCACATTCAATCGCTCTCCTAACGGGAAACAATTATGATGATGGTGATAATAATAATAATAACGATAATAATAATACTGTATACTGCTTTACAGTAGCCCTTATGTAGTTACTGTTGTGTCATGATGTCAGTTAACTCATTTACCTGATTCAAAGTGAGTAATGAAGCAATTTCTGATCTGTTGCATGAAACATCAACAACTTCGAGACAATTTCATCCTATATCTAGCTTTTGTTATATATAGGCCCCTGTTCTCGTTTTTACAGTCATTGATTTATTGTGGGCTATATGAGGAGCCTGCAACCTCTACTGCATAGGTCATGCATTAATATTAGTGACTGAGAAAAAGTAATTATTGATAACTTCTATAATCAATACTGTCTTTTTAAAAAATATAGTTCGATGGCTACAACACAATCAAACCCTTTTCGTTTTTACCCCTCAGAAAATTAGATTTTACCCTTCCAATGTAATTACCCCCAGGGTGTGAACTGCTGATCTAAAGGAACAAAGCAAAGCTGACCTAAGAATTTCCAGTAACTGGTTTAAAGACAATGAATTAACTATAAGTCAAACTAAAACCAGAAATATAATTTTTAGTTTATGCAGTACCAAGAATGACTGTATTTCAGTTAAACTTCTTGGTGTATGCTTGGATTCGAAATTAACCTGGAACCTCCACACAGATTCTATTTTCACTTAATTATCAACAGTCATAAATCTAGAATGAAATTCGCAGGAGAGCTTCTGTAAAGTTTGGAAGGTAGGAGACGAGGTACTGGCAGAAGTAAAGCTGTGAGGACGGGGTGTGAGTCGTGCTTGGGTAGCTCAGTTGGTAGAGCACTTGCCCGCGAAAGGCAAAGGTCCCGAGTTCGAGTCTCAGTCCGGCACACAGTTTTAATCTGCCAGGAAGTTTCAGTCATACATCTGTTCGCAAATTTAGACCTTTTCAGCAAATCTAGGTGATGAAGTCTCCTTGGGTTATCAGCTGAGTCAAGGCGTTGTTCTGCAGCAATGTTTCAACAAGTTCCCTACTTGTCATCGTCAGGCGAAGTGTTTGGTTCATGTTCTGTCCAGTTCTTTATAGTCGCTGGACCCGAGGTTCCTCTGCCTCGTCTGCATCAGCAGCACCAATCATGTGCCTCCAGAAGGGGCATCTTGGCCTGTGGCAGGGAGGGAGTCGCAACCAGTGGTGGTGGGGGCTCCCTGCATGCTGGCGGGTACAGGTGTCAGATTCTGGTGGGGCCTGTCCATTCCATCCCCTGCCTTTGCCAGTTTCACATCAGAGTGTTCTTGTCATATTTTTGTTATTGCTGCATCCCATGCGGTGCTAATTTGGAAATCTCTCTCTTGGTTGACAAGGTTAGCATGGACTCATATCTCCACAGTTTCTTTAAAGAATGAAACTCAGAACCTGTCTGCACTGCACAGCAGCTTTGTTTGTTCAAAATCAGCTGAGCAACAAGAGGAAAGAAGACATATGTGATGAAGACACTAAGTGCTTGGCTTTCTTCCTGTATGCTCGGCTGCCCACGGCAAAGATTGGCAGGATATTTGAAAAGAGCAACATTAAAACCATTTTTCATTCATCAGCCAAAATCAAGAATATGCTGGGCTCAGTGAAGAATAAACTAGAAATACAGACATTAGGAGTCTACAGCATCAGCTGCCAGTGTGGCAAATAGTACATTGGCCAGATGCAACAATGTATATCACAGTGCTGCTCAGAACACATAAGGAGTGTCTGCCTAGATCAAATGGAGAAATCTTCAGTGGTGGAAAACAGTCTAAAGGAAAACCATATGTTTGATTTCAAACAAACAAAGCTGCTGTGCATGGCAAATGGGTTCTGGGATTACATCTTTAAAGAGGCTGTGGTAATACGAGTCTCTGATAACCTTGTCAACCAAGATATTGGTTTCCAACTTAGCACCACATGGGGTGCAGCAGTAACAGAAATACGACAAGAACACTCCAATGCAAAACCAGAAAAGGCAGCGGACAGTATTGACAGGTCCCACCAGGATGTGACATTCACACCCATCCTGCAAGGAGCTGCCCCTCCCCCCTTCCTCTGACCATTACCAGCTATGACTCCCCTCCACCACGGGCTGCGACTCCTCTTCTGGAGGCATGCGATTGGTGTTGCTAATGCAGACGAGCCTGTGGTCCAGCAGCCATAAAGAACTGGACGGGACAGGAACTTTGCCTGAAGATTACAAGCAGGAAACTTGCTAAAATGTTGCTGCAGAATGATGCCTTGACTCAGCTGATAACCCCTGAGGACTTCATCATTGAGATTTACCAAGAAAGTCTAAATTTGCATACAGCACACTTCTACAGGGAGGAAATTCAACGTAACTTCAAGGTGTGGCTGAAACTTCGTAACAAGAATGCAAACCTGCTCAATAGACTAGCCTTTGTGCAACAACATTGGGACAAGAAAGTATTGCTGCAATTAACTCACCTGCGACATCCCATCAACATCACAAGGACAAAAAGAATTTTACAGCATTCTAGCTCAGCCATGGTGTGTGAGCACATACACATCATGAGACTTGAACATGACAAAATTGGTTGTACTTTACTTGCATGCCACTTGGAACTGGCACCAAAACTCTTGTCTTGCTCATGGGAGTGGGTAGATGGTAAGACATTTGCAACCAGTGAACCCTGCAAATGCAAAGCCAGCATGAAACAACAAGACAAGTTCCACTGAAAGCCAGGGGCTCAAGTGCAGAACATTGATAAAAAGGTCTGAGGACCATTATCAATTTAACTGGAAAGGAACTGGATGAGGCAGCAACATACATGCTGTCAAAAGGATTAAATTTTGTACTGATTCCAACCACACTACCTAAATGGGAGATCATCAGTAGCATCGAGCAGACCATCTGAGGGCTTCCCTCTGACACCTTCAAAGAGGTCAGAAGGGAGGCTTGCATGATCTTGGAAAAAGCAAAAATGCTGAAAACCAACATCTCCACTGCTGAATGCAGGGCAATATGTAGGTGATATCCTGATCAGGTTTCATGTCATGTCCCTCTTCACATTGGTAGCTCTTGAGGACTCCTTGACATTATTAAGGGGCCACTTCAACAAAAACACAGTGTAACTGTTCCACCACTCACTCACTACCACATACTTACAAAGTGGGGGTAAATTCTACCAACAGATAGATGGAGTGGCCATGGGTTCACCCTGGCGCCATGTCTCACAAACCTACACATGGAACACTCCAAAGAAACAGCTCTCAAAATGGCATGCCTGAAACCGAAGGTGTTCTACTGCTACGTGGATGACGCATTTGTAATTTGTCTGCATGGCAAAGAAAATCTACAAGGATTTCTTAACCACCTCAGTGACATTCATGAAAATATTAAATTTACCGTGGAAATGGAAGAAAATGTATGCCTGCCTTTCCTCGACATCATAATAAAGAAGAAGACTCATGGCATGTTATGTCATTCTGTTCACAGGAAGAAGACACATACTGACCTACACCTTAATGCCAGTAGCTGCTGCCATCCACACAATGCAAATCCATGCTCACTACTTTGGTGAGCAGAGCACGAGACATATGCGACAAGGAGAGTCTATCTGCCGAACTGCAGCACTTTAAAAAACCTTTCACAAGAATGGCTATTCTGAGACTCAGGTAAGATGCACTTTCCAACCAAGCAAGAAGAAAAGAGAAGACGTATGTGGAGAACACACTAAGTGCTCGGCGTTCCTCTCATATGCTGGGCCATCCATGGCAAAGATTGCCAGGGTATTAGAAAAGTGCAACATTAAAAACATCTTTTGCTCATCAGCAAAAATCAAGAATATGCTGGGCTCAGTGAAGGATAAACTAGGAATACAGACACCTGGAGTCTACAGGATCAGCTGCGAGTGTGGTAAACAGTACATTGGCCAGATGCAGTGGTGTATATCACAGCACCGCTTAGAACACGCAAGGAGCATTTGCCTAGACCAAATGGAGAAATCTGCAGTGTCAGAACACTATCTCAAGGACAACCATACATTTGATTTCGAACAAAGCTGCATTGCAGGGTGAACTGGCTCTGGGATTATATCCTCAAAGAGGCTGTGTAGATACGAGTCCATGATAACCTAGTCAGCCAAGATAGTGGTTTCCAAATTAGCACCGCAGGCGATGCAGCAATAACAAAAATACGACATGAATGCTCCAATACGAAGCCAGTGAAGGCAGCGGATGGAATGGATAGGCCACACCAGGATGCAACGCCCTCACCCATCAGCATGCGGAGCCTCCAGCACCGCCGACCGTGAACACCCCTTCCCCCACCACCACGGGCCGTGACAACCCTTCCAGAGGCATGCAATTGGCACCAATGATGCAGATGAGGCACAGGAGCCTATGGTTCAGTGGCTATATAGGACTGGACAGAACATGAACCAGACACTTTGCCTGAATATGACAAGTAGGAAGCTTGTTAAAATGTTGCCACAGAATGATGCCTTGACTTGACTGATAAACCAATAAGACTTCGTCAGTCACTTACCTTTTACATAAACTTAGAGCATGTGTGAGTGAAAACATAATGCTCAGCTCCTATTATGCATTTTTTCATAGCCACATAACGTAATACCTTGGGTCACCTCCACTGGTGCAACTGTGAATCTTGAATATGCTCTTTGAAGTCTTGCACTTAACTTGAAGTACATATACTCCTTAATGATATTTCTTTTAGCGATAACAAAAACTATTTGCAGATAAATTGTGATTTCCATAATACCAATAAAAGATGCAATAATTATTCCCGTATAGTCTTTATCTCTCTGACTAGGGTTAGGAGTGGGGCTCTGTATTCTGGAATGACAGTCTTAAAAAAGATCCTATCTTGCAAAGCAACAAACTGGTAAGCTCTATAAATTCAAAAGAATATTCAATATCTTTATTATTAGCACCTTTTACAAAGTATCTGATTACCTACATTCAAAGACTGGGAATACCCAGTACGTAAATTTTTCAGGTCTGCAGTCAAATTATCATTTTCTGTCCACACAATATTTCAAACTCCACAGGTGTCTTTGTCAGATGTTGAGTGCCAATTTTGTTGCCTGCTGTTTGCCAATTTTGTTGCCTGCTGTTTGGACTCCAGCCATGAAGTAGTTGCTTCCTGGTGCTGTTACATAATAAAACAATCAACAGAAATTCACATCCAACAGCACAGTTATGTCAAAAAAAAAAAAAAAAAAAAAAAGGGAGTTTAAGGAAGAAAAACCCCATATGACACTACTCTTCATTAAAAAGTCTCTTAATAGCCAAAAAGGGAACACTGAGGTTTTTTGGACATGCTTTCAGGAAACCAAGCACCAGATCACACAGTTAGTTCAAGCTACAGCCTCTGACCCTGCTGATTAAATTACGTCACTCTAATTTTAACTGTCCCAGAACTGTCACCTGCAGTAAGGGGCTGGTATTTTACGAGTATATTTTATTTGATGCTAACATGCAAGGCAGTAATTGGTGACAGTTGATTTAGTTGACTGCTTGAGTTGGATCAACATACTAAATATCCTGACTGGTGGAGTGTGATAGTGACGTTGTAGGGGGAGGGCCTTTAAAGGTAACTTCTTATGTTTTTCTTGAATAGCTTGAGAACTGCAGCTTCTTACAAAAATATTTCCCAGTACAAAATTGCACTACATTAAATTTCCTACAAAAAAGGTTCTATTCATTTTTTTCTGGGACTAATTGTGTCTGCAATACAGGGGATGGAAAAATCACAGATTATTAAAAATAGTGTTTTAATGGTAGAAAATTGATGTTTGTTGTCAAATGAGTGGGTTAGGAAAAGATATAAAATGTGTGTACCACATCTAAGTGCAGTATAACTGTATTAAGGGATAAATTGTATTCTGGGGTGTGACAGACAGGAGGGTGTGGGGAAGGGGGGGGGGGGGTGTGTGGACAGTAGACGCTTGAGGAAATATAAGTCGCCAGATTGTGGTCATGCACTTCCCTCCTTTGTAGGTCTGCGAACTGAAGAGCGAGCAGGTGATTCCTCACTCTCTAAGCTACTATGTCACAAAAAGCCAGTACAGTGTATTTCACAAAGTTGTACCAACCCTTAGGGAGCTTGTCTCATGAATCATTGGTGATGCAGTGAGCAGAGATTCCAGGGTGGGTTTTTATTTTTTGCAAAGTGTGTCAACACTACAGTGAATATGGATATGAGTTGCTAAGAGGAGTTACAATAGTAACACAAGAAAAACATACGGACAGATTCTATGTAAATTGCAGCACTCTGTTTTACACTGCTAGGGGGGAAATTGATTCTTTGTCATCCTGTACAACAGTTATAGTGTTCTTTCAGGAATGGCAATTTCGTCCATTGGAAGTACTGGTCATTTTTCAGTTTACAGACAGGTTACATCTCCCAAGCATTTCCTGTCTAGTTCTCTTATGAAAGTAGAGCAAGTAACTTAACTGAGGTTGCAGTAATATAGGGGTGATATTTTTATTTTATTAAGAGAGCATTTATTTGCAGTTGTCAATTGAGGTTTTATATAAAATATTTTCCTATAAACAATGGCTGAGAAGTGCTTAATAAGTGTGATGTTGTCAGTGACTTATATAGTGTTCGTGGGAAAGGGACTGGATTGGTAAATGAGACATCTTTTTGTAACTGTCATTGACAACATTTTGCAAAGCCATGTAACTGTGTTATAGTTGCTTGCTGGTAAACTAATGAATGATTAAAAAGTTACTCCACTTCTCTCGACACTTCTTTACCTCCACCCTTCCCCGTTACTTCCTCCCTGTCACAACTCCAGAACACAATTCATCCCTACGTTTGGTTTTCCTGCACTTAGATGTGGTACACACATTTAATATTTGTTCTTAAATCACTTCAATTAACAATAGTCCTGCACGTGGTTCCGTATAGATTAGAGAAGCGAAGCCATCCAATATATTGAAGTCTGACTGTTTTATTCTATGACATACCGCCTTTTAGCGGTGTTTTGTTCTGATGGACAATTAATGTTGGGTAAAAAGAATTTGAGCTTTTCCGCTCTAATGTTTTAGTCATATGTTCACCTGAAGGTGTGGCTTTTAGTGCCATGAAACCTGTAGTGATCCAATAATAAAAGAGTAAATACAGCTGAAGTGGTTATTAATACCCAAGACAACTACTCATAGCTGTGGTTGCCCCACCTGTAAGATTGTCTGCAGCTTCATGTATAGTTTGGCCTCTGCAGGCTATCCATGATCCCCATATGTTCATTCATAATGTTTCTAGTCAAACAGAAAGTAAATTAACGAGAGGGCATACCAAAAAAGTGCGTAAACTCTGTACCAAACTACTTGCCAGTTATTTTCAACAACACTTTAAGCAAGTCCCAAGTAAAGAGAGTAATCACATCAAAACTAACCACAATATCCAATTCTTGGACCAGCGTATTGTCAAGACCGTGCACAAAATTGGCAAAGTTGCAAATCTGTTGTTTACATTTTCCCACATAATGTCTAAAGTGAGTTCAGATATTTTGCCGACAAGTATGTGAGACACCTGTGTTACTAATAACTGACCTCAAAGGGATGCCATCCTTACACAGTCTGGATAGCCCATACAGCTGCATATGCTCTAAGTTTATTAATGGTGTTGCTTTCCAATCCTCATGAGCTAAGGAGATACATCACCTTATCTTCAATTTTACAATTGCTGAGTTGTCTTTATTGGTGAGTAGAATTATTGGTACTGTTCATTCTTGGAAATGATAGATATCAATCTTGGTGCTTCCATGAGCACCCTCCCTGTAGTTTCCAACTTATACAACAAGCATTTTGAGACCACAATATTAGAATCTGCCAAACACAAGCCAACATGTTTCTATCAGTATGTTGACAATATGTACATTCATCGTCTGACCACATAGGATAGACAGAACTTTATGAAATCCTATGGCATCTCAACTCAATCCACCCATTTAAATCATCCAGAAAAATATCAATACACTCCTGTGCTTGTAAATCCTTATTAAGAGGCTTTTTAGTGGGAGCTTTTGTCTTAATGCATTTTGATTACTTAAACTGTCTTACTTTTTCCGTTGTCTTTATTGACTGTTTTATTGTCCAGGCAGTGGGCAATGAGATTTGCACTCAACACCTAACAAAGACAACTAGTCATGACATTGTGTAAATTGAAATGAAAACTTGGTTGCAAACTCAAAAACTTGTGGGCCTTCATTTCACTGAGAAGGCATTAAGTAGGGCAATTTTTGTTAGCTGCATAACGAGCAGCTATGTTTATTGTAAACAATAGTAAAGTTATAGCTCATAACTTGGTCTATGATAAATATCAGTGTGCTCAAGCAGTTAGTAAGCTAGCAACAGCAGATACAGCTGTTTAATATAGCTGAAGAGGCAACATGTTTTTCTACAATAATGGCTTTTCTGATAATTTTATTACTTAAAACAATCTTCAGCATGCAGTAACTCGACTTTTTCTGTGTCCATGAAGATTCTCCTCCTTCATAAGATCTGTTGAACATTATGAATCGTAACATAAATTCCTCAATTTTTTTATATCACTGTTGCATATAGGTTTACTTTGTGTTATATTCGGTAACATGTTTTAGACAAAGCTAGCACCAGATTCTGTTAAACAAAGGAAAAAATACAAAATGGGGAACAACTTTCTAGCTAATTAGTAAAAGCAATGTCCCAGTTTCAAATTTGAATCCAAAAGTTGAAACTGATAATCAGATTACACACAGTAAGATACATAATATAAAACAGGGCTACTACCAGTGTTGACAGGAAAAGACTTAAAAAATCTTGAAGATATTAATATAACAACAATAGCGTTGCATGCTTAAACAATAATAATAAATTACAAGTATAAGAAAAGTAGTTTAACAGAGGTGATAAACACACTGTTAATAAAAAAGTGAGAGAAAATTCTTCAAGTCAATAAAACAATGTAGATCACTCTTTATTAACTGTCTGACATTCAGACTGGACACTGTGGAGGCTATAAAGTTTCCATGTTCATATGTTAGCTGTAATATTCCGGATTGGAGCATGAAATGTCAGATCCCTTATTCGGGCAGGTAGGTTAGAAAATTTAAAAAGAGAAATGGATAGGTTAAAGTTAGATATAGTGGGAATTAGTGATGTTCGGTGGCAAGAGGAACAAGACTTTTTGGTCAGGTGAATACGGGGTTATAAATACAAAATCAAATAGGGGTAATGCAGGAGTAGGTTTAATAATGAATAAAAAAAATAGGAGTGCGGGTAAGCTACTACAAACAGCATAGTGAACACATTATTGTAGCCAAGATAGACACAAAGCCCACACCTACTACAGTAGTACAAGTTTATATGCCAACTAGCTCTCCAGATGATGAAGAAATTGATGAAATGTATGATGAGATAAAAGAAATTATTCAGGTAGTGAAGGGAGGCAAATATTTAATAGTCATGGGTGACTGGAATTCGAGAGTAGGAAAAGGGAGAGAAGGCAACATAGTAGGTGAATATGGATTGCGGGTAAAAAATGAAAGAGGAAGCCACCTGGTAGAATTTTGCACAGAGCATAACTTAATCATAGCTAACACTTGGTTCAAGAATCATGAAAGAAGGTTGTATACATGGAAGAATCCTGGAGATACTAGAAGGTATCAGATAGATTATATAATGGTGAGATAGAGATTTAGGAACCAGGTTTTAAATTGTAAGACATTTCCAGGGGCCGATGTGGACTCTGACCACAATCTATTGGTTATGAACTGTAGATTAAAACTGAACAACCTGCAAAAAGGTGGGAATTTAAGGAGATTGGACCTGGTAAATTGACTAAACCAGAGGTTGTACAGAGTTTCAGGGAGAGCATAAGGGAACAATTCAGAGGAATGGGGGGAAAGAAATACAGTAGAAGAAGAATGGGTAGCTCTGAGCGATGAAGTAGCGAAGACAGCAGAGGATCAAGTAGGTAAAAAGACGAGGGCTAGTAGAAATCCTTGGGTAACAGAAGAAATATTGAATTTAATTGATGAAAGGAGAAAATATAAAAATGCAGTAAATGAAGCAGGCAAAAAGGAATACAAATGTCTCAAAAATGAGACGGACATGAAGTGCAAAATGGCTAAGCAGGGATGGCTAGAGGACGAATGTAAGGATGTAGAGGCTTATCTCACTAGGTGTAAGATAAATACTGCCTATAGGAAAATTAAAGACACCTTTGGAGAAAATAGAACCACTTGTATGAATATAAAGAGCTCAGATGGGAACCTAGTTCTAAGCAAAGAAGGGAAAGCAGAAAGGTGGAAGGAGTGTATAGAGGGTTTATACAAGGGTGATGTACTGGAGGGCAATATTATGGAAATGGAAGAGGATGTAGATGAAGATGAAGTGGGAGATACGATACTACATGAAGAGTCTGACAGAGCACTGAAAGACCTGAGTTGAAACAAGGCCCCGGGAGTAGACAACATTCCATTAGAACTACTGACAGCCTTGGGAGAGCCAGTCCTGACAAAACTCTACCATCTGGTGAGCAAGATGTATGAGACAGGCGAAATACCCTCAGATTTCAAGAAGAATATAATAATTCCAATCCCAAAGAAAGCAGGTGTTGATAGGTGTGAAAATTACCGAACTATCAGTTTAATAAGTCACAGCTGCAAAATACTAACGCGAATTCTTTACAGACGAATGGAAAAACTGGTAGAAGCCGACCTTGGGGAAGATCAGTTTGGATTCCATAGAAATGTTGGAACACGTGAAGCAGTACTGACCTTACGACTTATCTTAGAAGAAAGATTAAGGAAAGGCAAACCTACGTTTCTAGCATTTGTAGACTTAGAGAAAGCTTTTGAAAATGTTGACTGGAATATTCTCTTTCAAATTCTGGAGGTGGTAGGTGTAAAATACAGGGAGCGAAAGGCTATTTACAATTTGTACAGAAACCAGATGGCAGTTATAAGAGTCGAGGAGCAGGAAAGGGAAGCAGTGGTTGGGAAGGGAGTGAGACAGGGTTGTAGACTCTCCCCGATGTTATTCAATCTGTATATTGAGCAAGTAGTAAAGGAAACAAAAGAAAAATTTGGAGTAGGTATTAAAATCCATGGAGAAGAAATAAAAACTTTGAGGTTCGCCGATGACATTGTAATTCTGTCAGAGACAGTAAAGGACTTGGAAGAGCAGTTGAACGGAATGGACAGTGTCTTGAAAGGAGGATATAAGATGAACATCAACAAAAGCAAAACGAAGATAATGGAATGTAGTTGAATTAAGTTGGGTGATGTTGAGGGAATTAGATTAGGAAATGAGACACTTAAAGTAGTAAAGAAGTTTTGCTATTTGGGGAGCAAAATAACTGATGATGGTCGACGTAGAGAGGATATAAAATGTAGACTGGCAATGGCAAGGAAAGCGTTTCTGAAGAAGAGAATTTTGTTAACATCGAGTATAGGTTTAAGTGTTAGGAAGTTGTTTCTGAACGTATTCGCATGGAGTGTAGCCATGTATGGAAGTGAAATAGTTTGGACAAGAAGAGAATAGAAGGTTTCAAAATGTGGTGCTACAGAAGAATGCTGAAGATTAGATGGGTAGATCACATAACTAACGAGGAGGTATTGAATAGAATTGGGGAGAAGAGAAGTTTGTGGCACAACTTGACAAGAAGAAGGGACCGGTTGGTAGGACATGTTCTGAGGCATCAAGGGATTACAAATTTAGCATTGGAGGACAGCGTGGAGGGTAAAAATCGTAGAGGGAAACCAAGATATGAATACACTAAGCAGATTCAGAAGGATGTAGGTTGCAGTAAGTACTGGGAGATGAAGAAGCTTGCACACGATAGAGTAGCATGGAGAGCCGCATCAAACCAGTCTGAGGACTGAAGATCACAACAACATGTTAGCTGTAAAAATATGGTGTGCCAGATTGTTGTTGAAGAAAGAAGAGTGGGAATAGCTTGTGATTTTAAATTAATTTGTAATTTGTGTGGCTATGAATTTTCATTTTCCTCCTCCAAAAAAACTGACACTGGTACCAATGAAAGCAATTTTAGGTTAGCATATGGGTCCCGTGGTCTAGTGGAGCCGGCACGGTAGCTCAGCGTGTTCGGTCAGAGGGTTTAGGTACTCTCTGTAATAAAAAAAACTGAGTGAACGGATCAACGAACAACATGAACAGGTGTCATCGGACGTCCGCCACGAACAAATTCAACGAACAACATAAAAAAAAGGGGGCGGGGGGTAGCGTCTTTGATTCATAATCAAAACGTCTTCGGTCCCGGGTTCAATCCCCGCCACTGCCTAAATTTTGATAAATAATCAGCATTGGCGGCCGAAGACTTCCGGCATAAGAAGTCAGCCTCATTCTGCCAACGGCCTTGTCAAAGAGGGCGGAGGAGCGGATAGAGGTTCAGGGCACTCTCTTGTCCTAGGGGTGGGAAATTGCCCCTAAAGGCAGAAGAATCAGCAATGATCAATGACATGAGGATGCAGAAGGCAATGGAAACACTGCATTAAAGACACGTAACGTGTATCCACAGTACATGTGGTCTGTAATTGAAGAAGTGTCATGATGATCTCTCCATTGGCAAAAGATTCCGGAATAGTCCCCCATTCACATCTCCAGGAGGGGACTGCCAAGGGGGAGGTTACCATGAGAAAAAGATTGAATAATCAACGAAAGGATAACGTTCTACGAGTTGGGGCGTGGAATGTCAGAAGCTTGAACTTGGTAGGGAAACTAGAAAATCTGAAAAGGGAAATGCAAAGGCTCAATCTAGATATAGTAGGGGTCAGTGAAGTGAAGTGGAAGGAAGACAAGGATTTCTGGTCAGATGAGTTTAGGGTAATATCAACAGCAGCAGAAAATGGTATAACAGGTGTAGGATTTGTTATGAATAGGAAGGTAGGGCAGAGGGTGTGTTACTGTGAACAGTTCAGTGACCGGGTTGTTCTAATCAGAATCGACAGCAGACCAACACCGACAACGATAGTTCAGGTATACATGCCGACGTTGCAAGCTGAAGATGAACAGATAGATAAAGTGTATGAGGATATTGAAAGGGTAATGCAGTATGTAAAGGGGAACGAAAATCTAATAGTCATGGGCAACTGGAATGCAGTTGTAGGGACCGAGCGAGGTGGCGCAGTGGTTAGCACACTGGACTCGCATTCGGGAGGACGACGGTTCAATCCCGTCTCCGTCCATCCTGATTTAGGTTTTCCGTGATTTCCCTAAATCGTTTCAGGCAAATGCCGGGATGGTTCCTTTGAAAGGGCACGGCCGATTTCCTTCCCAATCCTTCCCTAACCCGAGCTTGCGCTCCGTCTCTAATGACCTCGTTGTCGACGGGACGTTAAACACTAACCACCACCACCACCACCACCGCAGTTGTAGGGGAAGGAGTAGAAGAAAAGGTTACAGGAGAATATGGGCTTGGGACAAGGAATGAAAGAGGAGAAAGACTAATTGAGTTCTGTAACAAGTTTCAGCTGGTAATAGCAAATACCCTGTTCAAGAATCACAAAAGGGGGAGGTATACTTGGAAAAGGCCGGGAGATACGGGAAGATTTCAACTAGATTACATCATGGTCAGACAGAGATTCCGAAATCAGATACTGGATTGTAAGGTGTACACAGGAGCAGATATAGACTCAGATCACAATATAGTAGTGATGAAGAGTAGGTTGAAATTCAAGACATTAGTCAGGAAGAATCAATACGCAAAGAAGTGGGATACGGAAGTACTAAGGAATGACGAGATACGTTTGAAGTTCTCTAACGCTATAGATACAGCAATAAGGAATAGCGCAGTAGGCAGTACAGTTGAAGAGGAATGGACATCTCTAAAAAGGGCCATCACAGAAGTTGGGAAGGAAAACATAGGTACAAAGAAGGTAGCTGCAAAGAAACCATGGGTAACAGAAGAAATACTTCAGTTGATTGATGAAAGGAGGAAGTACAAACATGTTCCGGGAAAATCAGGAATACAGAAATACAAGTCGCTGAGGAATGAAATAAATAGGAAGTGCAGGGAAGCTAAGACAAAATGACTGCAGGAAAAATGTGAAGACATCGAAAAAGATATGATTGTCGGAAGGACAGACTCAGCATACAGGAAAGTCAAAACAACCTTTGGTGACATTAATAGCAACAGTGGTAACATTAAGAGTGCAACGGGAATTCCACTGTTAAATGCAGAGGAGAGAGCAGATAGGTGGAAAGAATATGGTTCAAATGGCTCTGAGCACTATGGGACTCAACTGCTGTGGTCATTAGTCCCCTAGAACTTAGAACTACTGAAACCTAACTAACCTAAGGACATCACACACATCCATGCCCGAGGCAGGATTCGAACCTGCGACCGTAGCAGTCGCACGGTTCCGGACTGCGCGCCTAGAACCGCGAGACCACCGCGGCCGGCTGGAAAGAATACATTGAAAGCCTCTATGAGGGTGAAGATTTGTCTGATGTGATAGAAGAAGAAACAGGAGTCGATTTAGAAGAGATAGGGGATCCAGTATTAGAATCGGAATTTAAAAGAGCTTTGTAGGACTTACAGTCAAATAAGGCAGAAGGGATAGATAACATTCCATCAGAATTTCTAAAATCATTGGGGGAAGTGGCAACAAAACGACTATTCACGTTGGTGTGTAGAATATATGAGTCTGGCGACATACCATCTGACTTTCGGAAAAGCATCATCCACACAATTCCGAAGATAGCAAGAGCTGACAAGTGCGAGAATTATTGCACAATCAGCTTAACAGCTCATGCATCGAAGCTGCTTACAAGAATAATATACAGAAGAATGGAAAAGAAAATTGAGAATGCGCTAGGTGACGATCAGTTTGGCTTTAGGAAAAGTAAAGGGACGAGAGAGGCAATACTGACGTTACGGCTAATAATGGAAGCAAGGCTAAAGAAAAATCAAGACACTTTCATAGGCTTTGTCGAGCTGGAAAAAGCGTTCAACAATATAAAATGGTGCAAGCTGTTCGAGATTCTGAAAAAAGTAGGGGTAAGCTATAGGGAGAGACGGGTAGTATACAATATGTACAACAACCAAGAGGGAATAATAAGAGTGGACGATCAAGAACGAAGTGCTCGTATTAAGAAGGGTGTAAGACAAGGCTGTAGCCTTTCGCCCCTACTCTTCAATCTGTACATTGAGGAAGCAATGATGGAAATAAAAGAAAGGTTTAGGAGTGGAATTAAAATACAAGGTGAAAGGATATCAATGATACGATACACTGATGACATTGCTATCCTGAGTGAAAGTTAAGAAGAATTAAATGATCTGCTGAACGGAATGAACAGTCTGAGTACACAGTATGGTTTGAGAGTAAATCGGAGAAAGACGAAGGTAATGAGAAGTAGTAGAAATGAGAACAGCAAGAAACTTAACATCAGGATTGATGGTCACGGAGTCAATGAAGTTAAGGAATTCTGCTACCTAGGCAGTAAAATAACCAATGATGGACGGAGCAAGGAGGACATCAAAAGCAGACTCGCTATGGCAAAAAAGGCATTTCTGGCCAAAAGAAGTCTACTAATATCAAATACTGGCCTTAATTTGAGGAAGAAATTTCTGAGGATGTACGTCTGGAGTACAGCATTGTATGGTAGTGAAACATGGACTGTGGGAAAATCGGAACAGAAGAGAATCGAAGCATTTGAGATGTGGTGCTATAGACGAATGTTGAAAATTAGGTGGACTGATAAGGTAAGGAATGAGGAGGTTCTACGCAGAATCGGAGAGGAAAGGAATATGTGGAAAACACTGATAAGGAGAACGGACAGGATGATAGGACATCTGCTAAGACATGAGGGAATGACTTCCATGGTACTAGAGGGAGCTGTAGAGAGCAAAAACTGTAGAGGAAGACAGAGATTGGAATACGTCAAGCAAATAACTGAGGACATAGGTTGGAAGTGCTACTCTGAGATGAAGAGGTTAGCACAGGAAAGGAATTCGTGGCGGGCCGCATCAAACCAGTAAGTAGACTGATGACCAAAAAAAAAAAAAAATGCTCTGAGATGCCTTGGACAGGACAGGGAAGGAGGTAATTTATTGTGTGGTTTTCTGAACGTGCCTCCACCTTGTGCAAGGTTTCAAAAAATTAATAAAGAAATGTCTGATGCTGTATGTGATACTGCCAAAGTTTCTATGAAGAAAGCAAGGGAGGAATTGGTGGAAATAAACCAAAAAGAAATAGATCCTTGAGTAGATATTCATGACGTGAATCTCTTACAAATGTTACTGACCTGTGTGTGCCAGTAGGTGGGACCTGGATGAAAAGGGCCACACATCTCTGTATAGAGCTCCATCTGTTATTGGTATTGACTCAGGTAAAGTTGTAGATGTAGAAATTATGTCTAAATATTGCTACCAGTGTACAACAAGGGAAATGTCCAACAATTAAGACAGTGAGAAACTGTGGCAAGAAAAGCATGCAGTATCACGCTCTAAAAATTATAGTGGCTCAAGTGAGAGTATGGAGGCTGCTGCATTTGTGAGGATGTTCTCCAGATCTGAGGGCCAGTATTGTGTCAGATATTGCAACAATGAGCACTTGCTGCTGCGAGATAGTTTACAGATTTGAAATTCAAAGCTTCAGCAACATGGGTCAAGGGTTTTAAACAAAGGCATAAAATCCGACAGAGAAAGGTTACAAAATTTGTATCGGGAAGAGAGACTGCTACTATTGAGGAAACCCTTGCTGTGGCAGAGAATTTTCGTCTCCAGACTTGAGCTCTTGTCCCCAACTATGACAAGGACTTTGTTATCAACACCGATCAGACAGGTAAGCTAGATGTTTTATTTGTGTATGTCAATCTATATACTCTTTGCACTGTCACGTGTAATAGGTTTACATTTGAATCTTCTCTTTCCAGGCTGCCAGTATCAGTCGACGTATGACCAAACCCTAGAACACCAAGAGTCAAAAGTAGTGTGGGTGAAACGAAAGGATGTGAACAAAGTAGCACACTCTTATACAGCAAAATATGCTATCAGCCTTTCAGGAAAACTATTGCCACATGTTCAAACAAATTTTAAAATCCACATATTGCCACATGTTTACATATGCCTACAGGGGAGTACTGGCTCTTTTGGACTGATGGTTAAAAAATCAGTAGATGTGTACGCAGCAAAATATGCAAATGTTATCATCACTTCTTCAAAATCTGGTAAACTGACAATAGACTTGTACGGAAAATATTTAACTGATATGATGAAGCCCAGTGAGCAGGAGAATAAATGTATTCTGTTGGCAGACTCGCGGGGAGGACGAATAGATCCACAAAGATACAGTGAACTGTTCCAAGACAAAGAGGGATTGCCAACGTGCAGTATCAAAGTAATTCCCCCCAAATGTACGCCACTAGTGCAACCCTGCGATGTATACTTTTATTGCCAGGTAAAAAACCTAATAAAATAAAAATGTCAAAACTTCACTTACCTCATCGAGAAAGAAGAAGAAATCACTTCCCGAGGAGCTTGCATCAAACTATGTTCCATTATACATCACCAGCTATCCTCGCGTGTATTCCGCGATATGCTAAATTACGTGTGGTTCGCTGCTGGACTGTGCGATGAAAGAAGCTGTTTTCAGAATGTCCATCAAGTTTGTTTTCCCATGGGGTCATTAAGAAAAACCACGTCACTGCTAAAAGGTGGCGTTTATAAAGTGCGCAAGGTGTGGTCACAATTATTGCCTCCCCTGTTTCTTTGATGATACCCCGGTATACGTAATTGCTCAATTGCAAAAGAATGGAAGAATCGATTTACATACATGATGTTCCCGTGTATGCATTAATTGCAGTCTCTTTTTAAATGTTTGCAGTCCTGCATTTCATCCTATGCCTATACTTTTTGTGCTTATATAAATTAATAAAATAACCTATATGACGTTGCGGTTAATTGTGATGTCAGTAGTATATGCATTGCCAAGGAGCACAAAAAATTTTCTACTGGGTGGAGTCAAACCTGTGACCTTTTCAACACAACTCCATTCTCTTACCACTGAGCCGAACACCGCTTCCTAAACACAGTGTCACAGGGACAATTGATAAGGTACACATGGTGATAGATCCGTATCAAAATTCCTTTTATTTCCTAAACACTTGGCTATCTGGAGTTTCCACTTGGGGCACTTTCTTGTCTCACCGTGCCCTACATGTACCATAAATTTGGATGAATTCGACAATGATGAGTAGGCGCCCTCTCCTTGTCAAATTTAGAGAAAGGAAGCAGAGACATTTCTCATAATTAATTACATAAAGAATACAGGGTCCTTATTTCTGCCAGAAATTGGAAAAGAAATGTCAATGCAGTTATCTTTTGTAACACTAAATTGTATGAATACAATTTGTGATTAAATGCAATTTGAATTCTGCAGTTGGCTTTATTTTAGATATAAAATACTGTACAATATTGTCTTTAACAATGTTGTGAATAAATCAGCACTTTATTTCATGGTGTAATTGCAAACATTTCCTACCAGACAAGGACACGTTTTAACTATGCATGTTACAAACAGCTCACAAAAAGTTTTGTATAATGTGACTATTTGTGAACATGTGAGGGCTTAGATTCAACAGTGTAGTGATACATCCCATTCCTAGAATGAGCGGTATCACATCCTTAAATACTTATGTCAGAGAAAAGATGTTTGTGACAGAGAGTAGTCAATAAGTGGTATATAATCATAGGTGCTGATATCAGAGCTAACAATCCTGTGATTGTACAGAAGTTGGGTAGCAGTCAGATGACCCTATCTGCTGAGGTGAAGTAGTTCCATGGAGCTGCTGTGTGGAAGAAAGAGGTACATGAAATCTAAGAATGTGAAATGTCAAATATAATAAATGTATTGTAATTGTTAATTATCAAGTTGAATATCAGATCTGTTATGTACGTAGTACAGAGGCAGTATACAGATTGGTAGCTGTCCTCATTTCTTATGTACTGAGTTGTAAGTTTGAAGATAATATAAGAAGGTGAATTGAATCTCACTTCTTCATTAAGTGATGGAGTGAATGAGAACAAGAAGTTAATTTTCAGCATCTTTATCTGCATCCTGTAAGGAAGTGAAGTCTGAGCCAAGTTGGAGGAAGGAGGCACGTGGATTCAGGCCACAAACTAGCTGGACCCTGATTAATGGGGACCAAATATTCAGTAAGCCACATTCATTGCACATAAACAGAATGTTTAGGTGGCAACTTATTTAAGTGTTTGGTCCATGAGGTGAAGTATAACAAACCACCAAGCAGCCGAAGCAAACTTGAAAAACTTCAACAGGAGCATGGATTGATAGAACATGCCTTATGAGGAAAAAATATAGCTGAACATCTCTGAAACAAAAATCTACTTCTTTGTACATAGTAACAGGCTCCAACATCCCTTGGCATAGCGTCCACAAGGAGGTCGATAGGCTTTCTGCTCATGTCTGTCCCACTCTGATATTGACCCTCCTGAGGTTATCCAGTAAGTGAGAACGGTTCCTGGAACAACACACTTTGAGTTCCAACTGCTCCTAAGTGAGCTCAGCTGGATCCATGTCGTCAGCAGGTACCACAGGCCATTCCATTCAGTCAATTTTTGCTTCTTGGAGGAACATACTCATGAGGTGCACAAGGCATACTCAAGCAAAATTCAAGGGACCAGTGGATAATAGTGCTAACCCTGAATTTAGTAAGGATTAGTCCAATCACACTACCTGTTCTGTTTTTGAATGCACAATATACTAATAACAAGTTTTTCTGTATCACCGTTATAAAGAACTTTCTACAGTTGTATATAATGTTTTGCCTTAATGTATTAATGTTCTTATCTTTTCCTATAACCAAACTAATAATGAGATGATATAAGTCATGGGACACCAATATGCACATACATAGATGGCAGTAGTATTGTGTACACAAGGTATAAAAGGATAACACATTTGCAGAGCTGTCATTTTGTACTCTGGTGATTCATGTGAAAAGGTTTCTGATGTGATTATGGTTGCATGACAGGAATTAATGACGTTGAATGTAAAATAGTAGTTGGAGCTAGACTCGTGGGACATTTCATTTAGAAAATCGTTAGGAAATTCAATTTTCCGAGATCCTCCTTATCAAGAGTGTGCCAAGAACACCAAATTTCAGGCATACCCTATCACAATAGACAACGCAGTTGCCAATGGCCTTCACTTAACAATCGAGAGCAGCGGCATTTACATAGAGCTGTCATTGCTAACAGACAAGCAACAATGCATGACATAATCACAGAAATCAATGTGGGACGTACAACGAATGTATCCGTTGGGACAGTGGCGAATTTTGGCATTAATGTGTTATGGCAGCAGACAATTGACGCAAGTGCTTTCTCTAACAGCACGAAATCGCCTGCAGCGCCTTTCCAGGGCTTGTGACCATAGACGGCTGAAAAACCGTGACCTGGTCAGATGAGTTCGAATTTCAGTTGGTGAGAACTGATGGTAGGGTTCAAGTGTGGCACAGGCCCCATGAATGCATGGGCCTAAGTTGTCAACAAGACTCTGAACCGGTGGGTGGTGGCTCCATAATGGTGTGGGCTGTGTTTACATGGAACTAACTGTATCCTCTGGCCTGGTATCACTGATGAAAATGATTATGTTCGGCTACTTGGAGACCATTTGCAGCCTTTCAATGGACTTGGGGCTCCCAAACTTGATGGAACTTTTAAGGATGACAATGTGCCATGTCACAGGGCCACAACTGTTTGTGACTAGTTTGAAAAATGTACTGGACAATTCGAGTGAATGATTTACCGACCCATCAAACACTTATGGGACATAATCAAGGTCTGTTAGTGCAGAAAATCCTGCAGTCACAACATTTTTTGCAATTATGGACAGTTATTGAGGCAGCATGGCTCGCAGGGGACTTTCAACAACTTGTTGAGTCCATGCTGTGTTGCATTGCTGCACTACGCCAGGAAGGAGGAGGTCCAACACAATAGGAGGAGGTATCCCACGACTTTTTGACACCTTAGGCTTGTTTCACACTGGGACACTGGTGACTGTCACCTGTAATGGTGACTGGTAATTTTGATGAATACTCCTGGATCACCGGTGTCCGACACTGCAGGTATTGCCAACTGATTAGTTGTGAAATGGACTTTTGTTAGTACTTCTATGCAGGAGGAGGAGGAGGAGGAGGAGGAGAGTGAAGACAAAACGTTCATTACACTTACATCAACTGCAACGTGATTGGCTGGAGAAAGGATTGTTTTATACTCTTTGTGTCGATCTGAGACAAGATGAGAAGTAGTTTTTTCGGTATTTTCGAATGTCGAAAACTTCATTTGATGAACTGCTAAGAGAAGGAAATAAGAAATCACAGGAATGGACAACAATATTTTAACTGTATTTTTCGGACCATAAGGCCCAGACCCCAGGCCTTAAGACGACCCATAATTTTGTTATGAAAATTTTGAAATATAAGTTTTTTTTTTTAGATTGTTTCTTCATTCATCCTGTAGAGGTGAGTTCATGATTTCCATGTTCATCCATTTTGTCCCGTCTTATCTCATTAAGACTGCATAAAGGTGCACTTGATACTGGTAAATGCACAAAAAATGGTGAGGGATGCAAATGTGCTTGAAGGTTACTACCCTCCTAGTCTTTACAGGCATAGCAACTAAATTTCGCTAGTCTTTCATGGTCCAAAAAATAAGGTATTAAATTTGAAAAAAGAACATACAAAAAACATACCAATTTTGTTTTTTTCATCCATGCTCTTCTCATTTAAATCAGCCACAAACTTTGTTATAATTTCTTGCAAAGCATTCGTTTTCACCACTTTCTTGCTATAGTCATCGCTTTTGACATCCCAAATAGCAGGACAACTTTCTATTTCACTTATAAAATCTTCCATGTTAATCAAATCTAAATTCATTGCTAAAATGTGCACAGTATAATGTACAATGCATGTTTTGCCTCATTGCCTCAAAAATGACTGCCATCTGTTGGCAAATCTGCAGCCCTGTCTCTGTGATCTGTGTCCCAGTACGAACACTCCAATTCAAACTAGTGCATGTCCGGTGGTGATTGCTGTGAACACAGTGATATTGTCCGTCACATGTGGCGAAGGTGAGTCACTGCTGCGTCACAGTGGCTCGGTGAGGCAGTGTAATGTCCCAGTGTGAATGCTTCAGTTCAAACGAATGTGTATCTGTTGGTGACCATTACCAGTGTCCTAGTGTGAAACAGGCCTTAATGTATAACATGCAGCAACTCAAAATACACTCTTGTGTGTTAGCACTTTCTTCCACCAACCATTTCAGTTGTTTTTACGGACAAATCCAGTGGTGAAATGTTGACTGTACAGCTGGAAAGACCTTGGAGAATCCTGCCCTGATACTCTCGGGAAATGATCGGCAGGGCCAGCTCCAGGGATTTTCAGACATAGTCAACCTTTACCACAATGTCATTCATACACATCTCATTTCTATACATACTGTGTGCGACACTTACTCATACATCTTTTTTACACGAGAACATCTTTAAGGCCAGAGCTAAGTATGGGACACCTATATAATGTTTAGTATAATACATTTTGAGTTATAGCTCCAAAACTAATTATGTCAGTCAAAATTATGTTACATCACTTGCAGAATATATAACTAAAATCCATCCACTTTTTCTGGTTCCCTCAGCAAAAGAGAGCTTGCGATGCAGAGGGGCGGGCACCACAAGTGCCATGGGGAGAGCAACAAGTGGGGAGCCGAGTTCTTGCAGTACAACCAACACTAATAGTTTGTGCTTCATATTGATTGCTTGCTGTTGTATAAGGGACACGCAGAAAAGGCAGGCTTTGTGAAAGTGCATATTTACACAGTTGTTTATCTTCACATGGGGAACATATTTGTAGTTTGCCACTAAGACAAAGAATGAAATACACACCTGTTCACTGCACACTGAATGACTCACTACAGCACTGAACAATGGTAGATCGCATATGTTGTCAGAAGTTACAAAAGGCATGAAACGTTCATAAGTTCCAAACACAACTCTGGGTCTCTCAGAATGAGTAAAGGCAAGCAGACTTTAGTATGTGAAACAGTACCACCAACAATGGGTTTGCATAGGTAGGTGTTTTCAGCAACCTATTTCACTGTTACACAAAACAAATGTAAGCCTAGCCTGCAACAAATCTTTTTTAAATAAACAAATGGAAAACATGACACACATAAATAAATCAAAACTATATTTAATGATGAATGCATGCTTACACACTTATATTAAGATATTATTCTTGCTTTGGCATCAGCAGGCTCTTTGTATAAGGTAAAGTTGTGTGTTCTGACCCAAGAAGGGCCACTTGGGCATGAGTGCCACATCAATCTCTGCTGATGGCATTGTCGGATGCAATATGGAGACATGTGGTGGTCGTCATACCACTCTGCCAGTTATTGTTGGTTTTCTTGAACTTACAACCACTACTAATCAGTTGGCCTCACAAGGCTGAGTACATCCCCTACCAGTCCTCCCACAAATGAAAAATTCCTGGCAGTACTGGGAATTAAACCCATATCCTCTATGTGCCAGTCAGCTGCACTTACCTCTCAGCTATAGAGGTTGCATAACTTAGTTGAAGTCCAAACATTTGACTAGCTCATGCCCAATCACCTATTTTGCTAGTTTACACTTTCATACCTGGCCCAATGTTGACCTGAACATATTAATCAGTTAAAGCAAATTCTCTCTCTATTTGCCACTGTCACTGGTTGTGTTCGTAAAATTCTTAAGGCTACTCTTGCAATAGGTTCAAAAGCCATAATCTTGCATGTGTTTCAAAATTTCAGTAGGTGGGCTTCCAGACTTTACCAACACCGAGACCAATTTAAGTTCATCCTTATAGTCGATGAGACTTATGTCAGCCTACCCATGAGAAAAAGTGCTGCACAGTTTGAATCACTTTGAAAGATGCATTCCCCAAAAATTATTTTGTGCATGTAAAATTTTGCACATTCTTGTGCAAAGGAGCATGTAATTGGTATTTTGATTGAGGACCAAAGAGTCCATATTTACACTATCTGTACAAGACATGAGAGCAAGGCCTTCAACTTTTTTGAAGGCAGCTAGGATATGCGTGGTGTTTGCTTTTGACTTACCATCCTGATCTTGTCGTGTAAGCGTCATGTAGCTTCAAGTAATTTCTATTATACTGATCTAATTTTCATTCAAAATGTCTTTGAATACTTCATTACTAAACCAGTCATAAATTTATGTTAATAATCATTGTACTGCTAATTTCATTTTTCAGCTTTCTGTTAGAGAAACACAACATTTCGAAGTGGCACCAATTCGTCATTGATAGACCTTTTTACTAATTTTCAGTAGCCTTTTCTCTTATCATAAAACCTGAAGTCATTTGAAGTAGTAGTCCAAGAATTTTAACTAATTACATAGCACAGAGTGGTTATCAGATCGTCATATGCAATTTGCATATTCAAAACTTCCATTGGTACACATCTTTAGTTGCACTCCTCCCAACATCAATCTGGGATACTTGCAACATGTATTACCTCACTGCTTCGGTACTTATCTAGTCTCTCACTGTGTGCATGTATTATACTATAAGTATAATTATATTTTGTACTGCATTCCTGACTCATAAATTTTTTTATGTTTTCTGCCATACTGGAGTTGTGTTCTTCTTCTGTCTCTTTCATATCTGGACCATCTACGGTTGGTTTTCCTATAACAAATTGAGTTGCGGGTAATGTTGCAATCTGAGGTCCTTCCAGCAGTTTCTGAAATACTATGTTGTCTTTTCAAGTAAGTCACAAGTTTTCAACACACCTGTGGTAATACTTTGTATGTTTTTGCTGACAACATTAATATGCAGTACTATACCAAACAATATCACCACTAAACAAAAGAACATAAAATCACAGGTAAGTTTTGCCAGTTTGACAACCATGTCTTTACTTATTTCAGCCAGTCAGAGAGCCCTCTCATGATATACTTGAGAGCCACATCTGTAAATCTTACTTTCTCCTCCTGTACTCAGTGACTTCAACATTAAGTCAGATATATGTCATTCAAGACTGCCCGTTGTTGTCTTGATGCAGAAAAGAAATCATAAATTTTTCTCACTAAATGAAATAATGAGACTCTGTGTTCTGATGCCTCTTCAGGTTAATTCACAACTAGGTCTAGGGAATGACTCCTACAAGGAGCATAAAATCCCTTAAGATTTATACCTAAAATACGCTTTTGCAGTCCTATGTTCTTGCCTTTCACATGAGAACCATCATCATCATCATAGCCTTGCATCTCATCTCCTCCAAAGGTATATTCATTTCCTTTCATTGTTTTAAGACCACAGATGTCTCTCTTACAGATACAAAGCCTTCAGCATATCAAAGATGTCAATATAAGCAGAATACCTAGTGTACAGTCCAAAATTGTACTATAACATTTATCTGCTTTCAATAAACAGAATATTTAATTTTTTGATGGAGAATTTGAGATATTTCATTCTGTACATTTTTCCCTCAGATAAGGATGAGACTTATTTTCACCACAAGTTATCGTTCTTATATGTTCACCTAGAACTGAATCAAATTTTCCAAACAATTCAACCAACTTTAAGAAATCCCATTGTCAGTAAACGGCATATCTGAAGTTCCTCTTAAAGGAAGACACTGTCTAGTCAAAAATTTAATAATTGCTGTAATGTATTCAACTACACAGATACAATGATAGGTTTTCACATTTAATACCTACAGAGTTCCTTCATCACAGGACAGCCAGATTTTAATCTTCTGGAGAGCGCTGCCCATTTTTTTTGCCACTTTTTTAAAAATAAACTAACCATTTTCCTTGAACAATTTCACCACTGCAGAAACTGTAACTATAATTGAGTTATTTGTTCTGGAGGGCCTCTCTCGACTACGGTTTTCCTAGTAAAATCGTCTATTTTGTTGGGCCACTTCGTAAGCTCTGGATCGAGTACGTAACACTAATTTGAGTGAGAGATGTGCAATTGCCTCAGCTGGGACAGTTTCGAATTCATCACAGAGCTCGCACACTACGTCCAGTTTACCCTGTGACATTGAAGATAGATCTTCACCTAAAGAAGCCTACCCTGCATCTGTGCATGGATCATCCTGATCAAAATCTTCTTTAGGTTGAAAAAATTATCAAGTGAAAATTTTCATTTTTTATCTACATTTTCACTTTCAGCTCATCTTATCCTGCACCAACTGCCTGAGAAATGCTTCCTGCCATAAGATATTATGAGGTCACTATAGCTGCAATATTCGTCTCATGAGAATCAGCAACTGTATTGATATTTAAGATATCATTTATTGTTCAGTCTCAGTTGCACATTTTCAATTAGATGATATGTTTAAATCACTCAGGATCATCTTCAGATGTAATTAGTTCCATCAGCAAGCTGTCATTTTTATTCAGAAACTCAAATCAGAGAACTCTGATATGAGATTCTGAATGGACAAGATGGCTTTCTCAAGCAACTGCTTAGATTGAAGATTATCCTGACTGACTGAAACATGTCATCTAACTAAAAAAGTTTAACTGAGATTGAAAAATAAATGAGAAGTATCTTAAATATTAACAGTTTGTAACAAATACAACATAGCACAATGAAAACGCATCACGTCACGCTGAGAAAGCCTTTTTGCAGTAAACCACTCATCCCTAGCTACATTCAGTTCAATGGATAAATATTAACTTTTGGCACAATCATTGGTATTGTCTTTACTGGGCAATAAGAATGAGAAGACCAGCGACAGAATGTTCTCCATGTTAACCACAGCATGTACAGACCTATATCAGTGACACAAACCACATTTTGACCACTATATCACATTTCACTCGCTACTTAAGTATTAGTTGTAGTCCATTAAGCAAAACAGGCAAACACTGTTTCTGTACAATGAAACTGCCAACTGCAGAGCTGCATGTATGGTGAAGTTTGGTTCTTTCCCATGTGCAATGGTGTGATTGAGCTGCTGCACGGTGATCTGTGGTATGGCAGCAAAATATCCTGCGGCAATGGAATTGCATCGCACTGTGTTCGTTCACTGGAGATCACTGCTCGAACATACCTTCCATGGCAAGGTTTTGGCTTATTACTATTTTCAGTTACATTATACAACCAAATGAAGGCAGCTGCAACTCTAGTACTAACCATGCTGCCCCAAGAGTGGCTAATTGATGAGCCAGCAGGTATGTGTGTGTGGACGAAGGCCTTAATGGTCAAAAGCTTTATTTGTGACAGTATTTGTTGTGCCCATCTGTGACTAAGCATCTCCGCTATAAGGTGAGCAGCAATACTTTTCATAATATTGTTAAATAAAAATGTTAACGTTATATAAATTTTAAATGGAGGCTACACTATCTACCATTACAAAAACACACTATTCTTTAAACCAATGATAGCTCCTGGTTTCATTCTTTATTTCCATGATGGAAACGTGTAGTGCTTCGAGAATTTCAGGGTAAATTCTAGAAACACTTGGCTCTCCACCGTCTCTAACACCTGATATCTACATCTACATCTACATTCATACTCCGCAAGCCACCCAACGGTGTGTGGCGGAGGGCACTTTACGTGCCACTGTCATTACCTCCCTTTCCTGTTCCAGTCGCGTATGGTTCGCGGGAAGAACGACTGTCTGAAAGCCTCCGTGCGCGCTCTAATCTCTCTAATTTTACATTCGTGATCTCCTCGGGAGGTATAAGTAGGGGGAAGCAATATACTCGATACCTCATCCAGAAACGCACCCCCTCGAAACCTGGCGAGCAAGCTACACCGCGATGCAGAGCGCCTCTCTTGCAGAGTCTGCCACTTGAGTTTATTAAACATCTCCGTAACGCTATCACGGTTACCAAATAACCCTGTGACGAAACGCGCCGCTCTTCTTTGGATCTTCTCTATCTCCTCCGTCAACCCGATCTGGTACGGATCCCACACTGATGAGCAATACTCAAGTATAGGTCGAACGAGTGTTTTGTAAGCCACCTCCTTTGTTGCTGGACTACATTTTCTAAGCACTCTCCCAATGAATCTCAACCTGGTACCCGCCTTACCAACAATTAATTTTATATGATCATTCCACTTCAAATCGTTCCGCACGCATACTCCCAGATATTTTACAGAAGTAACTGCTACCAGTGTTTGTTCCGCTATCATATAATCATACAATAAAGGATCCTTCTTTCTATGTATTCGCAATACATTACATTTGTCTATGTTAAGGGACAGTTGCCACTCCCTGCACCAAGTGCCTATCCGCTGCAGATCTTCCTGCATTTCGCTACAATTTTCTAATGCTGCAACTTCTCTGTATACTACAGCATCATTCGCGAAAAGCCGCATGGAACTTCCGACACTATCTACTAGGTCATTTATATATATTGTGAAAAGCAATGGTCCCATAACACTCCCCTGTGGCACGCCAGAGGTTACCTTAACGTCTGTAGACGTCTCTCCATTGATAACAACATGCTGTGTTCTGTTTGCTAAAAACTCTTCAATCCAGCCACACAGCTGGTCTGATATTCCGTAGGCTCTTAATTTGTTTATCAGGCGACAGTGCGGAACTGTATCGAACGCCTTCCGGAAGTCAAGAAAAATAGCATCTACCTGGGAGCCTGTATCTAATATTTTCTGGGTCTCATGAACAAATAACGCGAGTTGGGTCTCACACGATCGCTGTTTCCGGAATCCATGTTGATTCCTACATAGTAGATTCTGGGTTTCCAAAAACGACATGATACTCGAGCAAAAAACATGTTCTAAAATTCTACAACAGATCGACGTCGGAGATATAGGTCTATAGTTTTGCGCATCTGCTCGACGACCCTTCTTGAAGACTGGGACTACCTGTGCTCTTTTCCAATCATTTGGAACCCTCCGTTCCTCTAGAGACTTGCGGTACACGGCTGTTAGAAGGGGGCAAGTTCTTTCGCGTACTCTGTGTAGAATAATGACAAGGGTGAGAGAGCCTTTTTACTGCGCCACACATGTCTGTGTGTGCAGGAAGGACAGCTGTCATGAGGAGCCAGTAGCCGCGTTAGATAAGCCGCCCTAACAAGTGTTTACCAACAGTGCCTTGGAAGTCATATCAAAAAGTCAAAGAGTGTCTGCATAATGTTCCTTGGTGTGTGATGTCTTGAGGATTGTTACAGAGACAGATGAAGCGTATATTATAGAGAGACTTACTTTATGTCTTGACTCTGCATGAGGCAGAACATATGTCACTGTGTGACTGTTTAGTAGATTCTGACATTTTTCTTGGAACCAGTTGGTTTGCTGGAGTTTGTAAAGAATAACAGTTATTTTGGGACGAGAGTCGAAAATATATTGTTGTTTAACTGACAAGAGCCAATGAGTACTTAATTTATTTCAAGAATATAGAGCTGGTTAATAATATTCCCCTTAAACTGATACTGTCTTCGGAAAAGAATTAAACGGCGAGAGCGACATAGCTAATAACCCAAAGAAGAGGCTGCACGCACAAGGTAAGTCAACTGGGAGAGACATGAGAGTCATTCAACCCAACACTGCACTGTCTCTTGTCGTCCAAGAAAGCATCAGAAGCGGAATTTGCATCTTTGATCCAGCACTATACGTTCATCATACGGTTATAATAAAACAAAACACCACCATTACGAGCCTGCTGCCGACAACCAAGAGAGGAGAATTTGCAGCACTGTCATGGAGACAGAGCGGCAATACTGAGACAACAGCAACTGGCAGAGCCGAGTACTTCATTGTCAACGGTCTCTCTGGTGCTCAAGCTGTTCAAAGTGGTAGATCATATGACAGCGAATGACTTACGTATTAATACTTTGTTAGAAAAAAAAGAAAAAAAATGAATAGACTGCCTGCGCATGGTCAGACACAGAGAAGATGTGCTTTCCAACATGCCTTGATCATGATTTATGGCCCAAAACAAGCAGTTCTCAAACTACTTTCATTTACTGTAGCGGAAGTAAGTTAACCCCTAAATTAAGTTGTTGGAATACAAATACAGTGAAATATGACGAAACTGGAATATCAGTTTGTGCAATGTGGTTGAGTTGCTTCATCTCCAAAATAAGGTTTGACAGGTTTTTTCCTTATGATATTAATACCTATTAATATCAGCTTCAACACCATGAAGGAAAGGGGAATGAGGGAAAACTTAAAAACATGGTAAAGACAAAACAGGAAATATTAATTTAGAGGAGTGTGGCAAGAAGAAGAGCAATGTAAATTGTATTAATGGCTGACCGAAAGAAGAGGGAATGGCGTGTGAAGGATGCATGCATCTTTGTGAAGGATGCATGCATCTTTCCATGTGACGTACATTGCTTAATGACAATATCTATGGAATGTGACAGACAGTGCATGTTTTACTTATTTATTTATTTAGCACAAAGCATTTTCTCAATGATACTGCTATATGTTTTTAAGGCTGCTGCAAAGGAACTTATGGGCCATCACATGCTGACATTTATCTGTATAACATTCTTTTTCCCTTCTGCATGGGCTTTCAGGCTCGCATAGGTACATTTCAAGTGTTGAGTAGGCACAAGGTAGAAACTGAGTTGGCAACAATGCCGACAGCAAGCTTTACTATTTTGAAAGACGCATCCGAGGTGACAAACTCCAGTACTTCATTGGTCACCTGTTTCACAATACAGTAGCTAATTTCCACTAAGTAGATAATTTCCAGCAAGAGACTAGAATTTAAGAGTGATTTCCTCTTCCAACTTATTCTCACACTCCTTCCTTTTAAAATTTTGCCACTCCCAAAAACCTGTCACCCTAGGTGGTGCCATGATTTGCCCCCACCCCATCCTCCACAGTGCCAGCATCAAACAAATCCTGCATTCATCAGTGAAGAGAACCTGATGTCAATGATCCAGATTCCATTGCAAGAGTTCTCTCATGCATGAAGCTGCCAGGGAGTTTGTACTGTTGTTTGTAATGGATGCCTGGGGATGAAACTGATTGCTTAGAAATACTAGTGTCCAGTGTGGATTGACAATGCCTTGCCAGTTGCCTCCAAAATGCCATTGCACAGTTCTGTAGCATTCTTCTTTGGATACCTACGAGCCATAATTTATCTGTAGCAGCTGTCAGTAGGTGCTTTGACAACGAGCAATCTCTGTGACGCAAACCATCATGTTTTTTTCCCCTTGACAGCAGCTGAATGTCAACTGACATTGCTTTGATGTGTGTCTATTGTATTGTATTGTATGTTAACTGGGGACCTAGAAACAACGGAGAGGCTCCGTCCCCACCGCAGCCGTAGTGGTCCACAACCCGAAGACGACTACCGCAGTCCACTTCACCCCTCCGCCGCCCCACAGCGAACCCAGTGTTATTGTCCAGTTCGGCCCCCGGTGGACCCCCCAGGGAATGTCTTGCACCAAACAAGTGTAACCCCTATGTTAGCGTGGTAGAGTAATGATGGTGTACGCGTATATGGAGAACTTGTTTGCAGCAATCGCCGTCATAGTGTAACTGAGGTGGAATAAGGAGAACTGGCCCGCATTCGCCGAGGCAGATGGAGAACTGCCTAAAAACCATCCACAGACTGGCCGGTTCACCAGACCTCGACACACGCTGGGTGGATTCGTGCCGGGGACCAGGCGCTCCTTCCCGCACGGAAAGCCGTGCGTTAGATGGCACGGCCAACCAGGTGGGCTTGTGTGTCAATTACTCTTTGTGCTGACAATCCCCCTTGCCATAAAATGACAATACATGCACAGTCTAAACTTTAAATGACACACTGAGGCATGTTGGCAGATTGATCAATATGAACAGTCACAATATCCCTTTCATAATTGGACACACAACATTGTGCTCTACTGAACTGCAATTCGGTTTTATTTTTACTTAAATTAAACAGGTGTTTGCAAGAAAAGAGTAGTGAGGAAGAGGTTTCTGGGAGAGTGATGGGGAGGGGGACCACAACTTTTAGAAGCCAAATATTTTTAGCAGTTTATACAGAATAAGTTAAATACAGTAAGTATGAGATAAAAGACATTCATTAATTGGATGATCTGATGTGGCAGGATGAACGTAGAAGATAACTTAGAAAAATACTGACAAAGAGAAGGTGAGCTGGAAGTCATAATGAAACATGACACGAGAGCTTTAAACTGCAGAAGTATGTTAAACAATGAAGAGATTATCATTGGAAAGCAAAACCGCACATAATATCACATAATATTGCACTATTTGAGCAATTTATGAATACTATTATTTGGTTCGGAAATGTTATTTATTTTCATTGTATTCATTTTGTTGTTTATATCAGCATTTCAGTGGGGATGAAAGGAACAGGTAAAATGTATTCTGGAGGAAATAAGAAATACAAGTAAACCATTTAGTGGTATAAAATTAAGCAATATATTTAGGTGAAACATTTCTGCAGCTGAGTCTTTTATTTTATAAAAAATAAAACAGGACAGGTGGGGGAGGGGGCAATAAATGCTTCCAATCAAGGCAGTGACTGATACCACAGCAATACAAAGTTGGTTAATACATCAAATGTCTTGTTTTTCAAAATTTTTAGCATATAGACAGGAATTTATTTCATTCAAAATTAAAATATCAGTTGCATCACAGTCAAAATTAATACACCTTTTACATAACATTTACATTTCAACAAGTAAAATTTTTTAAAATAAAATATTTTCAGTATTTTTCTACTGATATTACAAAACTAGATTATCTGACTTAACTGCAACAATAATAAGCTTTACAAAAGGGAATTGTGGCATTAAGAATGCCCATTGCTTTGTTTAATCAAAGCAACTCTCTTTCCTTTGTACTGAATGAAACGATTTAAATTTGTACACACAGTAGTAACAGTGATGTAGTGTTCACCCAAAGACTTCTTCTTTGAGCGCACCTGCAACAAACGAATTTTTTTCATTTCTCTCATTTAAAATTGTAGATTTTATCTACTCACCTATCAATACTATTTCTTCAAGACCTTCAACATGATCCTTTGCTGAACCAGCATTAACCTTCAACCACACATTAAATTTTCTGACGAAGTTCATAGTAACCTTGACTTGTGTGTCTCAGCAGGTCTGTAGCTCAATCATTTCCAAGCCACATCCAAAGAGAATGAAATGTGCAAGATTACCAAAGTCTAACCATGTGCAATGGATAAGTGAGGCAAGGGTTTTCACCAGGTCGGTGAGAATAATACCGATATGAGCAGGTCAATGGAAATGCTTATTAAATACTTTCATAAAAATTTAATGCTCATAGGAGACAAATGGAATAATGATTCTTTGCTGCATATATATAGATGATGTGACTTACCGAACGAAAGCGCTGGCAGGTTGATAGACACACAAACAAACACACACACACACACACACAAACACACACACACACACACACAAACACACACACACACACACACACACAATTAAAGCTTTCACAACAAACTGTTGCCTCATCAGGAAAGAGGGAAGGAGAGGGAAAGACGAAAGGATGTGGGTTTTAAGGGAGAGGGTAAGGAGTCATTCCAATCCCGGGAGCGGAAAGACTTACCTTAGGGGGAAAAAAGGACAGGTATACACTCGCGCACACACACACACACATATCCATCCACACATATACAAACACAAGCAGACATATTTAAAGACAAAGAGTTTGGGCAGAGATGTCAGTCGAGGCGGAAGTGAAGAGGCAAAGATGATGTTGAATGACAGGTGAGGTATGAGTGGCGGCAACTTGAAATTAGCGGAGATTGAGGCCTGGTGGGTAACGGGAAGAGAGGATATATTGAAGAGCAAGTTCCCATCTCCGGAGTTCGGATAGGTTGGTGTTGGTGGGAAGTATCCAGATAACCCGGACGGTGTAACACTGTGCCAAGATGTGCTGGCCGTGCACCAAGGCATGTTTAGCCACAGGGTGATCCTCATTACCAACAAACACTGTCTGCCTGTGTCCATTCATGCGAATGGACAGTTTGTTGCTGGTCATTCCCACATAGAATGCATCACAGTGTAGGCAGGTCAGTTGGTAAATCACGTGGGTGCTTTCACATGTGGCTCTGCCTTTGATCGTGTACACCTTCCGGGTTACAGGACTGGAGTAGGTGGTGGTGGGAGGGTGCATGGGACAGGTTTTACACCGGGGGTGGTTACAAGGATAGGAGCCAGAGGGTAGGGAAGGTGGTTTGGGGATTTCATAGGGATGAACTAACAGGTTACGAAGGTTAGGTGGACGGCGGAAAGACACTCTTGGTGGAGTGGGGAGGATTTCATGAAGGATGGATCTCATTTCAGGGCAGGATTTGAGGAAGTCGTATCCCTGCTGGAGAGCCACATTCAGAGTCTGGTCCAGTCCCGGAAAGTATCCTGTCACAAGTGGGGCACTTTTGTGGTTCTTCTGTGGGGGGTTCTGGGTTTGAGGGGATGAGGAAGTGGCTCTGGTTATTTGCTTCTGTACCAGGTCGGGAGGGTAGTTGCGAGATGTGAAAGCTGTTGTCAGGTTGTTGGTGTAATGGTTCAGGGATTCCGGACTGGAGCAGATTCGTTTGCCACGAAGACCTAGGCTGTAGGTTTTTTTTTTTTTTTTTTTTTTTGTGTGGTTTTAGGGCGCAAAACTGCTATGGTCATTAGCGCCCGGTCCGTGACTGAGGAAATAATAAAAACCGAAAATGGAAAACAGCAAAAATGGGAACGAAACTCAAAGAATTGGAGACACTAAAAGCAGAAACAAGGCTTAAAAGTCCACTACAGAGAGGGCTTGATGGTCCCCCGATAAAACTTCAAATGACTGACGTCATTTCACTGTCACTAATAAACTGGAGAACGCGGTCGGCTGAGCGCGTGTCATCTGCTAAAATCAACGATAGATCAGGCGATAGCTGTAGACGGGAGCGTAACGGATTAAAATAGGGGCATTCAATTAAAAGGTGTCTGACCGTCCACAGCTGAGAGCAGTGGGGACAGAGTGGGGGAGGATCGCCGCTTAAAAGATGTCGATGGCTAAAAAGACAGTGCCCTATCTGGAGTCTAGCTAAAATTACCTCCTCCCGACGACGCGTTCGGGAGGAAGAGGTCCAAGCGCAAGGAAGGGCTTTCACTTCCCGCAATTTATTGCGGGGAAGTGTTGACCAATGCGCATGCCATAAATGAGCAACTGTGCGACATAAACCGCTCCGTAGATCGGTGAAGGGAAGCGACTGAATAGCTGGCCGAGGAAGAGAAACTGCAGCCTTGGCTGCTATATCAGCCGCCTCATTCCCACAGATACCAGCGTGTCCCGGGAGCCAGAGGAACGCCACCGAGACGCCCCCCAGGTGGAGCAAGCGCAGACAGTCCTGAATCCGGTGGACCAGAGGGTGCACAGGGTAAAGAGCTTTGAGACTGAGGAGAGAGCTGAGAGAATCTGAGCAGATTACGTACTGTATCCGCTGATGGCGGCGGATGTAGTGGACAGCCTGGAGAACAGCGAAAAGCTCCGCAGTATAAACCGAACACTGGTCGGGAAGCCGAAAGTGATTTGGGGCGTCGCCAACAATATAGGCACTCCCTACACCCAACGATGTTTTCGAGCCGTCGGTGTAAATAAAGGTGGCGTCCGTCATTTGTGCACATAGAGCAGCAAATGACCGACGATAAACAAGTGAAGGTGTACCATCCTTGGGAAATTGACAAAGATCACGGAGCAGACAGATCCGGGGACGGAGCCAGGGCGGTGCTGTACCCCAAGTTGTCAAGAAGGTTTTAGGAAAGCGGAAGGAAAGAGAATGGAGCAGTTGACGGAAGCGGACTCCCGGGGGTAGTAGGGAGGAGGAGCGGCCTGCATACCCTACATCAAAGGAGGCGTCGAAAAAAGGGTCATGGGCTGGATTAGCAGGCATGGAAGACAGATGGACAGCGGAGGTTCAGCAGTCTCAGCATAAAGGCTTTCCACAGGGCTAGTGTAAAAAGCTCCAGACGCTAAACGTAATCCACGGTGGTGGATAGAGTCGAGACGCCGAAGAATAGACGGCCGAGCAGAGGAGTAGACTATGCTTCCATAGTCCAATTTCGAGCGCACTAAGGCGCGATAGAGGCGGAGAAGGACCACTCGGTCCGCTCCCCAGGAGGTACCATTCAGGACACGGAGGGTGTTGAGCGTTCGCAGACAGCGAGCCGAAAGATAGGAAACCTGGGAGGACCAGCACAGTTTTCTGTCAAACATAAGACCCAAGAATTTAGTGACGTCTGAAAACGGAAGGTTGACAGGACCTAGATGTAAGGAGGGCGGAAGAAACTCCTTACGTCGCCAAAAATTAATACAAACGGTCTTACTGGGAGAAAAACGGAAGCCGGTTTCGAGGCTCCAAGAGTGGAGGCGATCGAGACATCCTTGAAGACGTCGTTCAAGAAGGCTGGTCCGTTGAGAGCTGTAGTAGATCGCAAAATCGTCCACAAAGAGGGAGCCCGAGACGTCAGGAAGGAGACAATCCATAATTGGATTTATAGCGATGGCAAACAGGACAACACTCAGCACGGAGCCCTGGGGTACCCCGTTTTCTTGAGAGAAAGTACGGGAGAGAGTAGTGTTCACCCGCACCCTAAATGTTCGCTCTGCCATAAATTCGCGAAGAAAAAGGGGCAGCCGGCCTCGAAAGCCCCAAGAGAACAGTGTGCGGAGGATGCCTGTCCTCCAACAGGTATCGTATGCTCTCTCCAGATCAAAAAATATTGCTACCGTTTGGCGTTTCCGGAGAAAATTGTTCATGATATAAGTGGAGAGAGCAACAAGATGGTCAACTGCAGAGCGATGCTTTCGGAATCCGCATTGGGCAGGTGTTAAAAGATCGCGTGATTCCAGCCATCAAGCTAAACGGTGATTCACCATACGCTCCAAAATCTTACAGACACTACTCGTAAGAGAAATGGGGCGATAGCTAGAGGGGAGATGTTTGTCCTTTCCAGGTTTCGGAATGGGAACGACGATAGCTTCCCGCCATCGTCTGGGAAAAGTACTGTCGGTCCAAATTCGATTATAAAGGCGAAGGAGGTAACGCAGACTATGGGTTGATAAATGCATCAACATTTGTACATGGATACCATCCGATCCTGGGGCGGAGGAGCGAGAAGAAGAAAGGGCATGTTGGAGTTCCTGCATGGAGAAAACAGCATTGTAGCTTTCGTGATTTTGAGAGGAGAAAGCAAGATGTCGCACTTCCGCTGCACGTTTCTTCGGGAGAAACGCTGGCGGGTAATTTGAAGAGCTCGAGACCTCAGCAAAGTGCTGACCCAATGAGTTAGAAATTGCGACGGGGTCCACTAAGGTATCATGCGCGACAGTGAGCCCAGAGACCGGGGAGAAACTAGGCGTGCCTGAGAACCGTCGAAGCCGACTCCAAACTTCCGAGGAGGGAGTGAAGGTGTTAAAGGAGCTAATAAAGAATTGCCAGCTTGCCTTCTTGCTATCGCGGATGACGCGACGGCATCGCGCACGGAGCTGCTTATAGCGGATACAGTTTGCCAAAGTAGGATGGTGACGGAAAATGCGAAGAGCACGTCGCCGCTCACGTATTGCGTCACGGCATGCCTCGTTCCACCAAGGAACTGGGGGGCGCCGGGGCAATTCGGAGGTGCGTGGTATTGAACGTTCCGCAGCTGTAAGAATAACGTCGGTAATATGTATGACCTCATCGTCGACGCTGGGAAAGCGACGGTCATCGAATGTCGCTAGAGACGAAAAAAGTGTCCAATCGGCTTGGGCAAACTTCCAGCGTCGCGGGCGCATATATGGCAGTTGAGGCTGCAGCCTAAGGACACATGGAAAGTGGTCACTCGAGTGTGTATCATCAAGGGCGAACCATTCGAAGCGCCGAGCTAGCGGAACAGTACCGATCGCAAGGTCCAAATGAGATAAATTTGTCGTGGAGGCAGACAAAAACGTGGGGACCCCAGTGTTGAGGCAAACTAGATCCGCTTGGTGGAAGACGTCTAGCAATAGGGAGCCACGTGGACAAGGATGTGGAGATCCCCAAAGCGGGTGGTGGGCATTGAAGTCCCCAACCAGCAAATAGGGGGGTGGAAGCTGACCAAGAAGATGAAGGAGATCAGCTCGCGCCATTGGTGTGGACGATGGAATGTAGACAGTACAAAGAGAGAATGTGTATCCAGAAAGGGAAAGACGGACGGCGACAGCTTGGAAGGAACTGTCTATGGGGATTGGATGATAATGGAGAGTATCATGGAGAAGTATCATGAGTCCCCCATGGGCTGGAGTGCCTTCCACAGAGGGGAGGTCATATCGGACGGACTGAAATTGAGGGAGAACAAAGCGGTCATTAGGACGCAGCTTTGTTTCCTGAAGACAGAAGATGACCGGCGAGTAGGATCGTAAGAGGATCGACAATTCATCCCAATTGGCTCGAATGCCGCGGATATTCCAGTGGATAATGGACATAGGGTGAACAGAAAGTGGAGGAATGTGACCAAGGGTGCTGTCAACTCAACGACTGCTCAGAGCTTGCGACCGACAGCATGGAATGGCATTCAGCCGAAGGCGGAAGATCCTGATCCATAGGTTGGTCAGGAGCAGCTCCTGCCACCAGCGATCGGCCAGTTGACCGGCCACCAGCAGGGCGCCTCGGCGACACAGAAGACGGCCGAGGGCGATTTCCGCCAGGTGACACTGTGGATGGGACACGCCTTGGCGGAGAAGGAGAGGAACTGGGTTTCTTTGTAGCCTTCTTGGAAGTATGAGGTTTAGAGGAAGGAGGAACCGATGATGGTGAAGTTGCCGTACGTAAAAACTCTTCACGAGTATGCTCTTTCTTCGAAGACTTGGTGTCGGACTTGTGGGCTCGAGATTTAGCAGGACCCGACGAAGGGTGAGCCAAAGAGTGGGCAGGCGAAAGTGGTGAAGTTGAACGGGCGATCTTTGCGCTGGCCGATCGGACGACCGTGGCACTAAAGGTGAGGTCGCAAGTCTGCGTGGCCGCCTCCTTTGTTGGCCGAGGAGAAGCAAGGACAGTGCTGTATTTGCCTGTCTGAGGCACGGTGGGTTGTCGACTGGCGAATAATTTCCGAGCAGCAAAGGTCGACACCTTTTCCTTCACTCTTATTTCCTGGATGAGCTTTTCGTCCTTAAAAACGGGGCAATCTCGAGAGGAAGCAGCGTGGTCACCCATACAGTTGATGCAGCGAGGGGATGGAGGTGGACAAGCACCCTCATGGGCATCCCTGCCACACGTAACACATTTGGCCGGATTAGAACAGGACGGGCTGGTGTGATTGAAGCGCTGGCACCGATAGCAACGCGTAGGGTTTGGGACGTAAGGACGAACGGAAATTATCTCATAGCCTGCTTTGATTTTCGATGGGAGTTGCACTTTGTCAAATGTCAAAAAGACAGTGCGGGTTGGAATGATCTTCGTATCAACCCTTTTCATAATCCTATGAACAGCCGTTACGCCCTGGTCTGACAGGTAGTGCTGAATTTCTTCGTCAGACAGTCCATCGAGGGAGCGTGTATAAACGACTCCACGCGAGGAATGTAAGGTACGGTGCGGTTCCACCCGGACAGGGAAAGTGTGTAGTAGTGAGGTACGCAGCAATTTTTGTGCCTGGAGGGCACTGTGTGTTTCTAACAACAGGGTGCCATTCCGTAATCTGGAACAAGACTTTACGGGACCTGCAATTGCGTCGACACCTTTCTGAATAATGAAGGGGTTGACTGTGGAGAAGTCGTGACCTTCGTCAGACCGAGAAACAACAAGGAACTGTGGCAACGATGGAAGAACTGACTGTGGTTGAGACTCAGTGAACTTACGTTTGTGAGCAGACATAGTGGAAGATGAGGAAACCATTGCGGAAGAATCCCCCAGGATTACCGGCGTCTCCGATGGCGCGCTCCTCCCTTGTGGGGGCCCTCTCTGAGGGCACTCCTGCCTTAGGTGATTGTTCACACCTCAGGTCACACCTCCCGACAAACGGACGGAGGGACCAATCGGCACTTTCGGAAGGTATCAGCTCGGGTAATCACCCCTCCCTGGGCCTGGCCGTTACCAGGGGGTACGTACGTGTCCTACCTGTCTACCCGGGGCGGGGAATTACGCGTTACCCCGTCACCGGCTACGCATGGAAGTGCGTGGGTCGGCCTTCAGACACGCACAGGGAGGAAGAAAGAGAAAGGGAAAGGGAAAGGAAAGAAGAGGTCTCAAACGCCGCAGCGGAGAAAAGGGTAGAGAGAAGAGGTAAGGAAAAGAGAAGGACAAAGGAAGGACGAAGACTTGCAAGTAAGGAAGGCGAAGAATGTGGTACAGTTACAAGCGTCCGTCTCCGGACGTAGGCACAAACCATTCCCCCAGAGGGGGAGAAAAGGAAGGAAGGAGCCAGAGGTGAGGGGGGGGGCGAAGATGGGGGATGGGGAAGGATGCGGAAAGGGAAGGTATGCAGCCCGGAAAGGAAGGAAGGCCACATCAGCTCGGGGTCCCGTGCTCGCTACGCACGTATCCACAAAAGAGTTGTGGATCCCCTGGGGGGCTAGGCTGTAGGGAAGGGACCGTTTGATGTGGAATGGGTGGCAGCTGTCATAATGGAGGTATTGTTGCTTGTTGGTGGGTTTGATGTGGAGGGACGTGTGAAGCTGGCCATTGGACAGGTGGAGGTCAACGTCAAGGAAAGTGGCATGGGATTTTTGAGTAGGACCAGGTGAATCTCCCACTTCCAGCTCCACTCCCTCCAAAACCTCAAAATTCCAATCAACACAATCTGGAACCACAACACCCTAATTCAGTAGTTAACCTTTCCTCCAAACCTCTCTCCCAATCCGAAACCTCTGTCCTATCCAAAGGCCTCACCTTCAGCCCCACTCGACCTGCCAGCGCTTTCGTTCGGTAAGTCACATCATCTTTGTTTTTAGATATATTTTTCCCACGTGGAATGTTTCTCTAAAAAGAAAGATGATGAGACTTACCAAACAAAAGCGCTGGCAGGTCGATAGACACACAAACAAACACAAATATACACACAAAATTCAAGCTTTCGCAACAAACTGTTGCCTCATCAGGAAAGAGGGAAGGAGAGGGAAAGACGAAAGGATGTAGGTTTTAAGGGAGAGGGTAAGGAGTCATTCCAATCCCGGGAGCGGAAAGACTTACCTTAGGGGGAAAAAAGGACAGGTATACACTCGCACACACACACATATCCATCCACACATACAGACACAAGCCATATATATATAAAAAACCACATCCTTTTGTCTTTCCCTCTCCTTCCCTCTTTCCTGATGAGGCAACAGTTTGTTGCGAAAGCTTGAATTTTGTGTGTATGTTTGTGTGTCTGTCGACCTGCCAGCACTTTCATTTGGTAAGTCACATCATCTTTGTTTTTAGATATATTTTTCCTACGTGGAATGTTTCCCTCCCTCCCTCTCTCTCTCTCTCTCTCTCTCTCTCTCTCTCTCTCTCTCTATATATATATATATATATATATATAATTGGTGACAAAACTGATTTGTACTGACACATAGCTGTTTTATATTTTCCTTAATTTTTAACATTTTCTGTGACATATACATGAGAGTAAGCTAAGCATCTATAACACAACTGATATTAATTGGGTTTTGAGATGGAGAGAAATAGACAATGGATGATAATGTCGGTCTTGGGGGAGAGGGGTATAGAAGCTCATAAGCCACTTCCAACTTCTTTTTAATCCTACAAGAAACCTCCAGTTTTGGCATAACAATTTCAATCGACAAAACACAGTCACCCACACAAGATACCTGGCGATCATGTGACCCTCCAACACTGTCAAAGAAATGGCAGTGAAGTGGTGTGTAATTTTATGAAATTAATACTGCAAGATGGATTGACATCACAGAAAGGAATTACTTTGTTGGGACATGCCCATAACCATACTGTGAATGAAGTCACCCTATCAGTCAGCATATCAACGATACCCCGACATATCTACAAGGAATGGCGTACCACTCATAACTGTGTGTCAACATGTAGGAACACTGTGTTTATATATATATATATAGTGCCAAGTGTAAAATATTGTCAATGACAATAAGTTTCAAACATGATTGGAATTCCTGCTGTGAGTGAATGTGGATCTATCTCAGTCAGTTCCCAAGCAAAAGCTGCGAATGGGACAACATGCAACGGACATTGGAAGTTGGGTACCACACAAAACGGACATTATTCACAGCAACATACAAAGCTACATGTCTTCAATGGACCATATAACAAAAATACTTGAAAGAAGCTGGAGGTCATAATATAGCAGGACTATATTGTACTGAACCGCGTTGAACTGGGGACCTAGAAATGACGGAGAGGCTTCGTCCCCGCCGTAGCCTCAGAGGAACACAACCCCACAACTGGCTACAGCAGTCCACTCACCCCACTGCCGCCCCACACCGAACCCAGGGTTATTGTGCGGTTTGGGCCCCAGTGGACCCCCCTGGGAACATCTCATACCAGATGAGTTCAACTCCAATGTTTGCGTGGTAGAGCTGTTACCTTTTATTCTACATCTTCACAGAATTCAACTTCCTGTTTTAATAAACACTTTACCTACTGATCAACAGATGGACTTATCGGGGATAAAAGTAGTGGAACACTATTAGCAATACATCTGGAAATGACAAGTTTTTTGTGGAGTGTGCTTATTTTGAATAATGTGGAAAGAGTACTGGAAGTTCAATTTGTTGTACAGTGGCATTTTTAACAAAATCCCATTTTTCTGAAATTATTGGAAGTGTTTCACACACACACACACACACACACACACACACACGAACATGAATATTACTACTGACCTTATGCTTTAGACCCGGCACTAAGCCTTTCAGTCTGTCTACTAACGATATTTCAGCAGCTGCCAAATCTGTTTCATCCTCAGCAAAAACATCCATGATTGTATCCAATGTTTCTGCTGTGACCCAGAGTTCAGTTTCTTTGCTAGCCGTATCAAGTAAAAAATTTCCAACAACCTGTAACAGAGTAACTGATAGTGAGAACAGTGTGGAAGTGATCATTTGAACCAATTAGCAACAGAAAATATGGATGAAATCTTTTTATTTAATGAAAGTAAAACAGAATATGAAGCTCTGAGAGAAATTCAGAAAAATGTACAACTTTTCTTCTTCTTCTAAGCTTTTTCCAATTTTGCAAACTTTATCTGCCTTTAGTTACTTGATTTATTAAAACAATATTGTCCAATTTATGATGTAAAGTGCACTCCATTAAGAAGTATATTAGTACTGGATCCTTGAACAGGGCACTTTCTTAAAAAAAAAAAGAGGAGGGCTCTAGCACTATGGGACATAACATCTGAGGTCTGAGGTCATCAGTCCCCTAGACTTTGAACTGCTTAAACCTAACTAACCTAAGGACATCACACACATCCAGGCCCAAGGCAGGATTCCAACCTGCGACCATAGCAGCAGCGTGGTTCCGGACTAAAGCTCCTAGAACTGCTCAATGGGCATTTTAAGATTAAGGTACATTAGAACAGGATAATTCTAAGTACGTCATTTTTATTTGACTCTTTTAGTTTAATTACAACCATATAAATGTAACACATTGGTGATTTCAGATACATGATCTTCAACCATATTCAGCATCTAATATCAATTATTTGCTTTCTCTTCAATACAACTTTTTTATAAAAATCTGTTCAATTGGCCAGTAAATGCCAATTGAGTCTGCAACTATAAAACTACTACACCCACATCATTGTAACAAAGAAAGAAAGGGTGATTAGGGTTTAACGTTGACAACAAGGTCATTCATGGGGAATCCTAAACGTGTATGGTGGGATGGGGGTTTGAAACTGTTTACTTCTGAGTGCAAGCATATTTGTTGTGCCTTAACAACCATGTTGTTTAATGTTTAAACCCCCCCCCCCCATAAAAAGCTGGTGGTATTGGTGGTGGTGGTGGTGGTGGTGGTGGTGGTGGTAGTAGTAGTAGTAGTAGTAGTAGGAGGAGGAGGAGCAGCAGCAGCAAATGTGTTCATGGTAGCTGTTAACGATATAATATGATTTTTGAAGATATTCACCAGAAATCATTAAAGTCTGAGCACTGACATGCACACGTCTAATGAAGAGGTAGTTACAGTAAGTTACAGAATCTGATAAATTATAGCAGATCCCACTATACAACGACAATGGAGGATTTTAATCTGAAAACAGAATAAAAATTGAGAACAATGTCAGCCTTGAAAAGGATTCACACGCACACCACCCTGAAAGTCAAGTAAATGAGTGTGTGTGTGTGTGTGTGTGTGTGTGTGTGTGAGAGAGAGAGAGAGAGAGAGAGAGAGAGAGAGCGTGTAATGAACCAATGCATCACCCTTGCAGTACGCATTTGACCTGGGGGGGGGAAAAAAAAAAATATGAAATCTGCATTTACTGTATACTCCTTCAAGGAGCTTAGGTACATCAGGTAGAAAACTTTAATAAAACATCTTACTGTTAAAAGAACTAAGTACAATGTTCCAGTAATTGGACAGCTCCAGTGCCTTATTAGTTAATAGTGTTCAAGGATATCGTCACTTAATTTGCGAATAATTTACACATAAAAGTAACTCATGCGTCAGTTAGTTGTCAATGAGTTACCTTAAATGTTGAACTGTCTCCCTTCATCATTCCTAATATTCCACTGATCTTTAAGAGGTTTGCCCGAGCACTTGGATCGGAGCACTGCTGTGTCCATTCAAGCAATACCTGAAACAGTGAATGAGATAATTAAGACTGAAGTAATCTTCTCACAAGGGAACCTCCCCATCGCACCCCCCTCAGATTTAGTTATAATTTGGCACAGTGGATAGGCCTTGAAAAACTGAACACAGATCAATCGAGAAAACAGGAAGAAGTTATGTGGAACTATGAAAAAATAAGCAAAATATACAAACTGAGTAGTCCATGGGCAACATAGGCAACATTAAGAGTGATTTGAGCACAGGAGCGTCGTGGTCCCATGGTTAGCGTGAGCAGCTGCGGAGCGAGAGGTCCTTGGTTCAAGTCTTCCCTCAAGCGGACATTTTACTTACTTTATTTTTGCAAAGTTATGATCTGTCCTTTCGTTCACTGATGTCTCTGTTCACTGTAATAAGTTTAGCGTCTGTGTGTTCCGACCGCACTGCAAAACCGTGCGATTAGTAGACAAAAGGACGTGCCTCTCCAATGGGAACCGAAAATATTTGATCGCAAGGTCATAGGTCAACCGATTCCTCCACAGGAAAACACGTCTGATATATTCTATACGACACTAGTGACGGCATGTGCGTCACATGACAGGAATATGTTGTCGACCCACCTAACTTGCACACTTGGCGAATGGGTAAAAAGATTCTTCTACCTTGCCCGATTTAGGTTTTCTTGTGGATGTGATAATCATTTTCTAAAAAGTGATGAAAACATAAGAGTGTGTCACATAAACTGCAACAAATGAATGCAACAGTTTCACAGTCACACAGTTTTCTCTGTGCTCTGTCAAAACATATGTTTTTAACGTTTTCAAATTTTTCTGTGTGTAGACCGTCAAATCCTGCATATGTCCAAGCAAATCTGAGCATGTCCTAGAATTTCGGAGGGCGAAGTTGATTATGTGTGAGTGCCTGAACTTTGATAATTGTCTGAAAATAAAAAATTAAAATTTTCACTCGAAGCAGGACTTGAACCAAGGACCTCTTGTTCCGCAGCTGCTCACGCTAACCACGGGACCACGACGCTCCTGTGCTCACGTCACTCTTAATGTTGCCTATGTTACCCATGGACTACTCAGTTTGTATATTTTGCTTATTTTTTCATAGTTCCACACAACTTCTTCCTGTTTTCTCGATTGATCTGTGTTCAATTTTTCAAGGCCTATCCACTGTGCCAACTTATAACTAAATCTGAGGGGGGTGCGATGGGGAGGTTCCCTTGTCAGCAGTATCATGCAAGCCTTTAGGTGTGAACCAGGTTACATTACAAATACACTGTTTTAGTGCTAGAATTCATGCAGTAAAACATTTAGTGTGAAAGAAGAAGAGGAATAATTTCACATTCATATACATAGGACAAAGAAGTAATTATATTGGTCTTCCACCTCCTCCCCACCCAGTCCACCCACTGGGCCAACCTTTGTACTCCAAGGATCACGCAGCTTTCCTACACTCCCACGTTCGCAATGTGTGACACAGTATTGCTCTCTTATGTGTCACTATTTGTTCATTTAATCATATAACTCCGTCATTGGCTCAGAAGAAACATTTATTACTTAAATTAATCGAATACTGCTGAACACACTGGACTTTCCTAACTTTAATTCTATACGAACATCTTGTACCACAAAGCATCCTCGCAGCAATTTAACAAAATTTGCTGTAGGAACTGTTTTTAACTTTGACCCATTCTCAGTTACAAGGACTGAGTGACATATGTGACAAAGAACTTTGATCAGTGTGTCCACTTTATCCTAACCAAATGATAAGCGTCTTCTGCCAAGTTGTTTTCACTTCCCTGCAAGTTAACTGTATGAGGTCTGTTCAAAACATTCCAAAACTTTGGCCGCAAAATTTTTCTGCACTTACCTTTTACTTATTGTGCACAGTCTCCTTCGAAATACTTTCCTCCACAATTGATACTCCACTTCCAACACTGTTTCCACTTCCGGAAGCATTCTCAGTACATCTCTTGTTGGATTGCACAATGTGCCATCTGTAAATTTTCTTTTATCTCATCTATAATTGCAAATCTTCATCCTTTCAACAGGGTTTTCAATTTTGGAAATAAGAAAAGGTCCACAGGAGCTAGGTCTGGAGAGCACAGAGGATGAGGCAGCACAGTGATTTCATTTTTTGTGCAACAGTCACTCACCAACAGGGATGAATGAGTGGGTGCGTTATGATGCATGAGCCATGAATTCTCTTACCACATTCCAGGCTGTTACCTTCTCACAGGCGTCACAAGGTGTCCCAATATTACCATCGATTAACAGTTTTCCCTGTAGCATGAATTCATGATGAACTAAGCCTTCAAAGTCAAACAAAACTATCAGCATGGCTCTGACATTTGACCTGATCTGATGAGCTTGTTTTGGTCTTTGAGAACCTTTCCCTACACATTGTGATGATTGAAACTTTGTCTCAACATCATGACCGTAGACCCACACATCACCACCAGTTATGATTCTCTTAAGGAACATCTCGTTCTCATTTTCGCGATCCAAAAGCACTTCACAGATTATGAGGTGAAAGTCTTCCTGATTTTGCCTCACGAGTCGTGGGATGAACTTCACGGCAACACGAAGCACTCAAAGATTCTATGTCAGGATCTCCTGTCATGATACAACTGAAATGTTACATTCTTCTGCAATCTCTTGTACAGCCAGTCTTCAATTTTGACGCACATAACTGTGTGAATCTTTTTGTTGTGCCTATTGCGACTCGACATCTCCACTATACAGTGAGTAGCAACATTCCTTCTCTGGTATTGTCACATTCCATCCTGGATTTTTCAAGATGACATTTATTACACGTCAAAACTGATAATGAAAAGAAAACAGTAAGTCACACAGAAGTATATTTTTCCATTGTATTTGAAATGGCCACAGTTCCATGAGACACATTTTCAATTGTAAGAGACCTCTGTGCAAGCAGGAGAGGCAATGATCACTAGTTTTGTCATTCTCAACAAGGAGCAATTCCTCAAACCTATTCATTTCAGTCATTAGCCACATAAACCTTCCTCACGAAACAGCTCAAGACCTGGGCATGACGTAAAAGCCACTATAGGGGAGTACTTTGAGCCAGGTTTGAGTCCTCTGTGAACCACTTCAGCAAAAGAACTGGTTATCAAGTTCTGGTGACTGCAATGCCTCATCAGTGGCACAATTAGAAGGAGCCCCATGAAATCATCTGACAGTGGTGAACATGCCTTCCAGCAGTTCTTGAACAGCAGCCATCTCCATCAGGATATCTCAAGGCCACAATCCCTTGCCATACCTACACGTAAACCTAGATCTTTCTAAATAAAAACAAAGCAGTGGAATTAAGCCCAGAACTAGGTTGTTCTCACATAAAAACTAAACCAGGAGTGATGAGGGTGGGGAACCAGCTGCTGCAAGTGTCACTGTATGTTGTGCTATGCCATGGATCTGCAGCACTATTGCTGGTTCTAGATTCAAGGGAAGTTTCTTCTGACCCTTGGTTATTGAAGGTTTTACCTTTTGCCAAATATCTGTACTACTACTATGGCTCTACAGTTAATTGTGAACCTTAGCCTCTTCAGCAATTCTCCAACATATCACAATTCACTGCTTGAGCTTCCCATCCCCTACAGCCCATTTCCAACAAGTCCTCTACAACTCCCAGCTGGTACTTGGCCGAAACTGTCCTCTTTGACCCATGGGATTTCCATCTAATATCCTTATAGTTATTTCTGTATCACCCATCCGTGCCATATGCTCCATCCATCTGAATCTGGCTGATTTCGCTATTCTTCTAATAGGTGGATCTCTACGTAAAGTGTAGAGCTCATAACAAGTTACGAGCTTTGAGGAAAAGAGCTTTTTTCATTTTTTCTTTTTATAACAAAATAGACGCTGTCTGCTGCTATTAATCTCCATTTAATTTTATTAGAGATATCATTTGAGTGAGTGATTGTCGATTCTACATATTTAAAGTGCTCAACTCTCTCAAATGTGTAATTGCTCAATATTAGTGAGGGTGCATATTCTCCTTGAATGCTTTCCTAGCTGCCACATATTTTCTTTTCTGTTGCTCGTTATTCAGTCTCATATTTGTAATGGCCTGCTCTAGTGCAACAAATATCTCCTCCATTGTCTTCGTAGTTTTTGCAACTGTATCCACATCATCTGCATAAGTTAACTTTCACTGATTTATAAAAAGATCGTTACCCTGTACAGCAGGTTTCAGTCCCTCGACTTTCTTCAAAGCAACAATAAAAAGGAGACACACCACTGTATGTACTTGCCTTACACCATATCATTTATCTGGTGGACTAGATGCAATTCCTTCTGTCCTTCCATTACTGTGTACCATATTCACTGTCATTCTCACAAGCATTAACAATTTTCCAGGAGTTCCTAGTTCAGCCAGACCACGGTACAGCTTCTCTCTGTTTACATTATTATGCACTGACTTGCAGCTGACGAAAAGGTAATACATGCCAACTCTGAGTTCAATTGTCTTTTCTCTGAACAATGGGAGGAGCCGGTCAAACAGTATGTTGGAGAATACTTTTTATCCCATGTTTAGCAGCGTAATTCCTCAACAGTTTTCACATTCCCACACATCTTGTTTCTTGTATACAGGACATATACAGGGTGTTACAAAAAGGTACGGCCAAACTTTCAGGAAACATTCCTCACACACAAAGAAAGAAAATATGTTATGTGGACATGTGTCCGGAAACGCTTACTTTCCATGTTAAGAGCTCATTTTACTACTTCTCTTCAAATTACATTAATCATGGAATGGAAACACACAGCAACAGAACGTACCAGCGTGACTTCAAACACTTTGTTACAGGAAATGTACAAAATGTCCTCCGTTAGCGAGGAGACATGCATCCACCCTCCATCGCATGGAATCCCTGATGCGCTGATGCAGCCCTGGAGAATGGCGTATTGTATCACAGCCGTCCACAATACAAGCACGAAGAGTCTCGACATTTGGTACCGGGGTTGCGTAGACAAGAGCTTTCAAATGCCCCCATAAATGAAAGTCAAGAGGGTTGAGGTCAGGAGAGCGTGGAGGCCATGGAATTGGTCCACCTCTACCAATCCATCGGTCACCGAATCTGTTGATGAGAAGTGTACGAACACGTTGACTGAAATGTGCAGGAGCTCCATCGTGCATGAACCACATGATGTGTCGTACTTGTAAAGGCACATGTTCTAGCTGCACAGGTAGAGTATCCCGTATGAAATCATTATAACGTGCTCCATTGAGCGTAGGTGGAAGAACATGGGGCCCAATCAAGACATCACCAACAATGCCTGCCCAAACATTCACAGAAAATCTGTGTTGATGACATGATTGCACAATTGCGTACGGATTCTCGTCAGCCCACACATGTTGATTGTCAAAATTTACAATTTGATCATGTTGGAATGAAGCCTCAGCCATAAAGAGAACATTTGCACTGAAATGAGGATTTACACATTGTTGGATGAACCATTCGCAGAAGTGTACCCATGGAGGCCAATCAGCTGCTGATAGTGCCTGCACACGCTGTACATGGTACGGAAACAACTAGTTCTCCTGTAGCACTCTCCATACAGTGACGTGGTCAATGTTACCTTGTACAGCAGTAAGTCCTCTAACGCTGACATTAGTGTTATCGTCAACTGCACTAAGAATTGCCTCGTCCATTGCAGGTGTCCTCGTCGTTCTAGGTCTTCCCTAGTCGCGAGTCATAGGCTGGAATGTTCCCTGCTCCCTAAGACGCCGATCAATTGCTTCGAACGTCTTCCTGTCTGGACACCTTCGTTCTGGAAATCTGTCTCGATACAAACGTACCGCGCCACGGCTATTGCCTCGTGCTAATCCATACATCAAATGGGCATCTGCCAACTCTGCATTTGTAAACATTGCACTGACTGCAAAACTACGTTCGTGATGAACACTAACCTGTTGATGCTACGTACTGATATGCTTGATGCTAGTACTGTAGAGCAATGAGTCGCATGTCAACACAAGCACCGAAGTCAACATTACCTTCCTTCAATTGGGCCAACTGGCGGTGAATCGAGGAAGTACAGTACATACTGACGAAACTAAAATGACCTCTAACATGGAAATTAAGCGTTTCCGGACACATGTCCACATAACATCTTTTCTTTATTTGTGTGTGAGGAATGTTTCCTGAAAGTTTGGCCATACCTTCTTGTAACACCCTGTAATTATTTCCCTTCATTGCTGGGGAATTTTCCCCCTCATCCTGTATTGAAATCACCAGTTTTTGGAGAATCTGTTCTAACTGCCACCATCCTTGAATATTTCTGCTGTTATATTGTAAGTACCTGGTGATATATTGTTCTTCAATTTCTCCAAAGCAATTCTCTTCTCTTGCAGAAGTGGGGGGCCAGTATTTTCATCAAAGTCGTTTAAGCCGTGTATACTAACGTATCTCTTGGTATCATTCTGGAATGAAGGAGTTCATCATAATATTCGCACCATATCTCTCAGATCTCTTTCCTGTTCATTACAACTTTCCTGTTTCATCCTATATTAAGCTAGTTTTTTTTTTCACTGAAGGTTTCCAGACAGCATTTATTTTCCCATAAAATTTCCTTGCCTCATTCTGATTCCTCAGAAGCTCCTGTTCTTTGATGTTTGTTTTTATACACCCTTTTTCATTGATGTGTCCTCTTTTCAGTTCTTCTTTATATTATTCCACCACTACTCTTGTAAAATTTGATTGTAACATTCATCTGTATGACACATTCTTTTTCTCTGCTGCTATACCACCCTCAGTATCAAGCCAAGCAGATCTTATGCAGCTTGCTTCAGTTCCCACTGTTTCATTTGCAGACTTCTCCACTGCAGTCTATATCACTGAAATTTTGTCATACACAGACATGGTTGGAGATGGTGGCTGTTATATAAAATAAATAATTGATGGTGTACAGCAACCAGCTACAAATTGGTTTTAGCTTACTTCTTGAATAAAGTACCATACTGGTTTCGAATTTTTTACAATTCATCATCAAACAATTTTTTATGCTTTCATCAGTACAGATTATACAGTGTTTTCCTACGAGTTGCCGTGAAATGTTCATCTAGCACATTTGTATTAGCAATTTTCTTGCAATGAAACACATTCTCAAGAATGTTTCTATTTTCAGTCACAAACACTGCACTGCAATGTAAACCACTTTCCTTCGGTCACAGAAAGAATTTTCAATGTGTACCACATGTGGTGCATACAACGAATTTTGCGTTTCATTGCAAGAAAACTGCAAATACAAATGTGCCAGATGAACATTTCATGGAAACTCACAGGAATCCAATGTATAATCTGTATTGATGAACGCATGAAAAAACCGTCTGATGATAATTTGTAAAAGATTCAAAATCAGTAATGGCAGTTTTTGAATACAGTAACCTAAAACTAATTTGTAGCTGGTTGCTGTACACCATCAACAATTCTTTATACTTCCCCCTTTATCCTCAAGACTCCCATTCTTCAGCCCATCCAAGACTCTGTGACATTCTTATTTGGCACTGCTTTCTAATTGCACAAACATATGTGCTCCTGAGCCACTACTTTCTACATATGAAGGAGTTGTCAAAATGTTACATAAGCTAGTGCTCTCTCTCTCTCTCTCTCTCTCTCTCTCGCTCGCTCTCTTTGCCCCCCTCCCAATCAAAGTATTTGTTGCTTCTGATTCCGTATTTACTGTTTTGACAAATTATTCAGCAGATGTTAATAACTCGCTAGCAACCAGCTCTTACATAAAATCAGCTCTCATACTTATTTGACTACACATCACAAATATTTTGTATTTTATAAAAGCAAAATGAATGTTACTTAAGTCTGCAGTAGCTCTAAATTTTGTATATGATTATGCAACTGCCCGAGAATAAACACAAAACACAGGCAGCTGCAGTCAGTTATGGAGTTATCTGAAAGAGTATTAGTTACTTTTCCACACCGTTTCGCTTCTCCCTTCCTGAGGATGGGACTGAAAGTTCCAAAAACTAGTACAGCTTTCTCCTCATTTAATGTGTGTCTATCAGCAGTAGTCAGAAATTTGCCTCCTGAAGATAAAAACTGGTCACATATTCTGTCACCTTGCAATTTTAATGTTACCAATGGTACAAGGCTTGTTCAAAAGCTAACAGAGAATTCTGTGTTTTTGCTTGTTGTATTAGTCTGATTTGTGCAATTTTTTCACTGTTGTGTTGGTAAAGGTGACTGAACAGTATATGCACAGTGTTAGCCAAATATGATACACAGTCTGTTGTCAGCTGTAAAAATATTAGATGTGCATCCAACACATCATTGTCAGCCAATAAAATAATGGAAAAAGTGAAAGAAATTATTATGAAGATTGTTAATTCACTGACTGAGAAGCCATAAATGATTCTGGCTTATAAACTAAGTCATGTCTAAGTTTTTTGGGCATGAAATATGTGAGAAAAATCTATTTCGAAATAATTGAGCTTCAAACAGAAACGGTGGCAAATGCAAGTGGATCAGGAATGAAACATGGGTTTATTGACAAGACACTGAAACTTGAAACCCAATCATCCCAGCAGAAACATTTGGAATCACAAGACTGCAAAAATCTAAACAATGTGGTTAAATGTAAAGGATATGCTTATTGCGTTCTTCAATAATTTTAAAAGTATAGGGCTTCATGAGTTCTTGCCACAAGGTTGAACAGGGGAGGGTGATCACAAGATGAATAGGAAAATTCTTTCCCAAAAACCAGTAAGTTCGATTTTTGTAATCACGCCTTGTACATGGTGTATATGTGGACAAGGAAAAAACATTCCCGGTTAGAAATACACTTTCTCCCCGGTGAAAATACACTTTTTCCGTGTTAAGTGACCGTATACTCTCCCTTGGCACTGTAAAACTCATCAATCCTTTGAATGTTTATGGTTTTATATAGCGACGTAGAATTTCCCAGCACTTTAGACCCCATATAATCTTCAGCATTCTTCTGCAATACCAAATTTCGAAAGCTTCTATTCTCTTCTTGTCTAAACTATTTATCGTCCATGTTTCACTTCCATACATGGCTGAACTCCATACAAATACTTTCAGAAATGACTTCCTGACACTTAAATCTATAATCGATGTTAACAAATTTCTCTTCTTCACAAATGCTTTACTTATCATTGCCAGTCAACATTTTATATCCTCTCTACTTCGACCATCATCAGTTATTTTGCTCCCCATATAGCAAAACTCCTTTACTACTTTAAGTGTCTCATTTCCTAGTCTAATTCCCTCAGCATCAACCGATTTAATTCGACTACATTTCATTATCCTTGTTTTGCTTTTGGTGATGTTCATCTTATAGCCTCCTTTCAAGACACTGTCCATTCTGTTCAACTGCTCTTCCAGGTCCTTCGCTGTGCTCTTCCAGGTCCTTTGCTGTCTCTGACAGAATTACAATGTTTTTCTTTCTTCTCCATGGATTTTAATACCTACTCCGAATTTTTCTTTTGTTTGATTTACTGCTTGCTCAATACACAGATTGAATAACATCGGGAATAGGCTACAACCCTGTCGCACTACCATCCCAGCCACTGCCTCCCTTTCGTGCCCCTCGACTCTTATAACTGCTATCTGGTTTCTGTACAAATTGTAAACAGCCTTTCGCTCCCTGTATTTTACCCCTGCCACCTTCAGAATTTTAAAGAGAGTATATCAGTCAACATTGTCAAAAGCTTTCTCCAAGTCTACAAATTCTAGAAATGTAGGTTTGCCTTTCCTTAATCTATCTTCTAAGATAAGTCGTAGGGTCAGTATTGCCTCACGTGTTCCAAGATTTCTAGGGAACCCAAACTGATCTTCCCCGAGGTCGGCTTCTATCAGTTTTTCCATCTGTCTGTAAAGAATTCGTGTTAGTATTTTGCAGCTGTGACTTATTAAACTGATAGTTCGGTAATTTTCACATCTGTCAGAACCTGCTTTCTTTGGGATTGGAATTATTATATTCTTCTTGAAGTCTGAGGGTATTTCGCCTGTCTCACCAAATGGTAGAGTTTTGTCAGGGCTGCCTCTCCCAAGGCTGTCAGTAGTTCTAATGGCATGTTGTCTTCTCCCGGGGCCTTGTTTCAACATAGGTCTTCCACTGCTCGGTGAAACTCTCCACGCAGCATCATATCTCCCATTTCATCTTCATCTACATCCTCTTCCATTTCCATAATATTGTCCTCAAGTACACCGTCCTTGTATAGACCCTCTATATACTCCTTCCACCTTTCTGCTTTCCCTTCTTTGCTTAGAACTGGGTTTCCATCTGAGCTCTTGATATTAATACACGTGGTTATCTTTTCTCCAAAGGTCTCTAATTTTTATGTAGGCAGTATCTATATTACGCCTAGTGATATACGCCTCTACATCCTTACATTTGTCCTCTAGCCATCCCTGCTTAGCCATTTTGCACTTCCTGTTGATCTCATTTTTGAGATGTCTGTATTCCTTTCTGCCTGCTTCTCAAATATGTTGATCTTTTTCACGCGTGTTACACTTTAAGATACATCACACAAATGTGCCAGTAAAATGTTTAGGAACGATGTAAACGTCTGATCTTCTGGGCTCGAAATTCTTCTAAATGGTCGTACTCAAAGAGTTGATTTTCAAATGAGAGTCAAAAACGCTTTGTTATTTCAGAAATTCATTGTACATTCTCGCACGTAGTTCATCGTACGTAAAAGGAAATTTACTTTGAAAGTAACGCTTTTCAAACAACCATTCGGAATATTTTCCCGCGATCTGTTAAAAATAGATTCGTTTCAGCACTTGCCAGAGAGCGCCGGATAACAGGTGTCACCGCGCTTGAAATCTGAAACTAATAACATATTTTAGCCTTCCGTAATCATGCGAACATATTTTAATTCATTTGATAGCTCCTGGCCCAAAAATCCGTTTTATCATCATTTAACACGAGAGCAATAAATGAAGAGGAAACAACAAAACACTGAACGTAAACAACTCTCCACAACAACTCAGACTGCTCTGTGCATCAGTCCCGGATTTACTATATTTCCGAACTGGGGTAATATTAGGTAGTGGTCCCCAGCCACACTTCTGTAACCACAAGTGGGAGAAGGTACTACTCATACACAACTCAACTGTGCATGCACAACAGCCCGCCCGCAATTGCTCAAAGGAATCTAATTTAAACAGTTGTCACGTCACGCTCATCGGAGGCAATTTGTTGTTATGAAGCATTGTATAGTCTTCCTGAAGTCTTTGGCAAAAGCTTGTATGAGCACTGTGTTTTGTTGTTGTATATGGCGCATTTCCTTTTCAACTTAAGTTTTATTTTCGTTTTTTTCTCTCTCGTTTTGTTGCTGCAGTATTATTCTGCAGTAACAGGATACAGTAACCTCCTTTGTTAGAGTATTGGTTCTTCAAAGTCAAACTCACAAAAATTTAACTGAAAACTAAAACAAAGAAAAATTTCCAGAATTCAAAACAATTCCCGGGTTTTTCCCAGTTTTCTCCAGGATGAAAAAATTCCCGGGTTTTTCCCGGATCTCCTGGGTCGTATACACCCTGTTGTACATCTATAATTTGACAATATGTCGGCACAAACACTTTCTGCCTCAAAGACATGCAGTGCCGGAAGTTAATGGAAAGTACAAAAATTCTTGGCACTTATAAAACATGAGAGTAATAGTGAAAGTTTTTAGAAATTAGACATGAAATATTAATTAAAATAATACAACAAAAATGTGAGTAGTATTTCATGCATTTACCTTCAAATCTGACTGGGTCATATCTTTAAAACAACTGGGTGCAAGTGGTGCAGATTTTTGAAGGATTGCTCGCATAGCAGCTGTTACAGCTTCCATCAATGCAGTGTCATTGGAATCTGAAGGAAACAAGAATCATCAACATATACACACTGGTTCAACTGAAACTTTTAGAGATACCCAAGGCACACTATTGGCAGCAATCTGAGAGTGTTAAATGAACAGAAATCTATTTCTGGTCTAGCCCGACCAAGTGAAGCACATGCCTGAGAGACAACAGAATAACTGTAATATTTTTTTTTTTTTTTTTTTTTTTTACTATTTCGGAATTTGAGTGAGCAACTGTCCTTACACACTAACAAGCCAACATATTATTAGCACCTGTTTGATAGCACGTTCAGCCACCTACGGAATGCAACACAGCGGTTATTCTGGATGGCATGGTTTGATAAGTTCTAGGTATATTTACAGATGTATGTAGCGCCAGATATCTACACAGAAGTCACGCAATTTTTATGGTAGCATGGTAGTGTCTTCAGTGTTCCATCAGAATCAGATCAGGTGAACTTTGTAGATAAGAAAACAAAGAGAATTCACAACCATGTTTCTCACAGAACTGTAGCATGATTATGGCTTTCTGACGAGGACTGTTAGCCTGCTGGAAGATGCCTTCCTTGTCAGGAAAGGTGAGAAAGAATGCAGATGGTCTGCAATAATGTTCACATAGTTCACAGCTGTCACTATGCCTTCGATTACTGCCACAGGTCCCAGGAAGCACAGGTGCATTCCTATTCTTTGGGAATTAAAAAATTTCTTCAGTTTCCTTCTTGCTCATTTTCTGTAGTTTTATGTAATGTAATAAAATCAGAACATCAGCTTTTAAAAGTTCTGCATACTTTGCTCAGCTTAGTAGATCATTAATAGTTTCACTTAATCACATAAAATACACTAGTAAGGCAAAAAATTATGACCGCTGCCCACTGAAATGTTGGATGCCGTCTGGCAGCATTGCAGGCATGTGTTGTGGTAACAAAGGTATGTAAGCAGAGCAGACATGGAAGGGGATCACCCTAGCGAAGACTGGGTCGCAAAAAGGGAAATCCATCGAGATAAAAGACTTTGACAAAGGGCAGATTACTATTACGCAGAGCCTGTGAATACGTATCTCTAAAATGGTGAAGCTGGTTGAATATTTACGTACTAATGTCGTGAGCATCTATGGAAAGAGGTAGGAGGAAAGTGAAACCACCACTAGGCACTAAATCGTTGGAAAGCCACAACTCTTTGCAGAATGTAAAGTAGGATAGATGGTGATCTGTGGCACCTCTGCCAAAACAACACAATGCTAGTGCACGTCCAAGTGTTTTGGAGCACACCGTTCATAGTACATTGTTGAAGATGGAGCTCAGCAGCAGACCACCCCTGTGTGTTCATAAGTTGACTCAACGACATTATCAATTACGGCTGTAATGAGCACGGGACCATTGGGATTTGACCATCAATGAATGGAAACATGTCAGCTCTCCGGGTGAATCACATTTTTACTATACCATGTCGATGGTCATCTCCACAAATGTGGGCTGGTGGGAGCACTATTATGCTATGTGAGGCATTGTTCTGCACTTGCATGGGATCTGTGGTATTAATCGAAGGCACATACTGGCAGCTATGAGCCACGTGCATCCCTTCATGCTTCATCTTCCCCGTTGGTGATGTCATCTTTCAACAGTATTCCTGTCAGCATCTTTGAGCCAAAATCATGCTACAAGTGGTTTCGGGAGCACTATAGTGAACTAACATTGATGTCTCAATGACCAAATTCAGGTAATGTCAATCCTATGGATCCATCTGGGTTCCATCATCGTGTACACAAATGACCTGAGCATAGACATCTAATGCCACATAGCTCCACAAATTACCAGCTCCACAAATTATGAACAAACTGTCGGGTCACTGATATGTAGAATCAGTGATATATTTCGTTCCAAAGATGGACAAATAAGCTATTAAGCAGATGGTCAATGTTTTGGCTCATCAGTGCATTTAACATCCTGAGAACCCGTCTTCTGTCCTGATACTTTTTGTTCTGACAGTTACCTACTCTCTTCATGTAATGGTTTGTTTTAGCATATCCAATAAAACTGATTGTTAAAAAAAAGTGTTAAGTATATTTTAATTTTGAACATATCATATCAAATCACAATTATTTACATTATAGGGAAAAAGAGAAAGAAAAGGAATTTTATGTTAAACCTATTAAGGGGACCACAAATGTTTCATCGCTCCGTAGAAACAAGAGAAAGAAAAGGAATTTTATGTTAAACCTATTAAGGGGACCACACTGTTGTTCAGGTTAAAAAAAAAAGTTTCCAGTTTTCATCATATTTCGATAGATTAAGGTTTTATTTAAGTACTCTGAAAAGGATTTTGCTGAAAAAAATTTTTCGAGCATTTCAACAGCATTTTCCTACCATGTGTGTTTATGTGCCACACCCACCTTTCTGCATATATTTTAGATCTTTATATCCCCTACATTGCACGTTAGGGATTTTTTTTTACTCCCGAGTGTATTGGCTATCCTTGGAATGCAACGGTCAGTATTCTTTTATTTCTGCTGTTTGTAAACAATACACTTTCAAACATGTGGTTAGTTTTGTTCAAGTGTGATAGTGAGTAGTAGTTATACTTACATTTTCACTGCTTGTTTACATGTGTTTTGTTGTGTTTACTGAAGATGACAAAACGTAAAGGCATTTTCAAGAAACGACCATTTAGAGGAAACAAGTTTAGAAAGCTTTCTGTACAAGAGATTATGTCGCCTGGCAATGATGTTTCTAATTGTAATTCTTCAAGAAGTGCATCATCAAAGAAGCTCTCACCATTTCAAAAGTGTTACAATGAATTTACTGTAAGTGACAATGGGTGCAGTAACATTATTATAAATTTGAGAATATTATCAGCTGTAATTTCTAAATTTGTGCAATGTAGACAGTGTGGTGAGTCACAGAATGTGAAAATTTGTGAGAGTGCCAGTGGGAGAAAAGGCCTAGCAATTGCTTTGGATTTAATTTGCATTAAATGCTCAGCTGTGATTTCATTTATGAGTTCTTCAAAACCAGATGCAAGTGGCCCTTATGAAATCAATATAGATTAGTTTGTGCCTTACGATCCATTGGCAAGGGCATGGCTGCACGTAGAACATTTTGTTCGGAGATGAACTTACATCAACCACCAAATAAATTTGAAAAACTGACTGCGATATTAGAGAAAGCTGTATGTGAGGTCAGTGAGGAAAGTATGAAACTGGTTGCTAGGGAAACAGTGGAAGAAAACTGTGGATGTTCGGATATTGCAGTTGCACTTGATGGAAGTTGGCAGAAAAGAGGACATACTTCTCTGAATGGAGTAGTGACTGCCCCGAGTGTAGACACCGGTAGAGTGTTAGATGTGGAGATAATGTCTAAATATTGCAAATGTTGTAAAGTCAATGAACAAAGAACACAACTGTGTGGCTAATTTTAGAGGAACAAGTGGTGGTATGGATGTTCATGGAGTAAAACAAATGTTTCATCGCTCCGTAGAAACAAGACGCGTACGGTACACCAGGTATTTGGGCGATGGTGACAGTAAGGCATATAACAATGTGGTGAACTCTGAGCCATATGGAGATGCCATTATTAGCAAAATAGAATGTGTAGGCCATGTTCATGTTCAGAAACGTTTTGCAACAAGGCTGAGAAAGCTAACTGTTGATATGAGAGGAAAACAATTAGAAGATGGAAAATTGTTGACCAGACAGGGTCGGTTAACTAAAACTGAAATAGAAAACTTGCAGGTATACTAAGGGCGGGCAATTAGGAGAAATAAAGAAAATCTGGAGGCAATGAAGAGAGATGTTTGGGCCATATTCTTCCATAAGTCCTCTACTGATGATAAGCCATGTCATGGATTGTGTCCATCAGGAGAAAATTCATGGTGCAAAAACAATAGGGCTCAGGCAACTGGAGAATCTTACAGCATTCTCTTCCTGCTGCTGTTATTACAGCAATTAAACCTATTTTCAGAGACTTGGCTCATCCTGACCAAAGGAAATGTCTGCATGGGCAGACACAGAACCCAAATGAATGTTTCAACAGCACAATTTTGAACTGCCTTCCTAAAACTGTATTTGTAGGCATGCATACAATGAAACTAGGAGTTCATGATGGTGTTTTTACATTCAATTGTGGTAATATTGGAAAGTGTTGGGTACTGAAAAAGCTGGGAATTAATGCTGATGAAAATATGATCACTGGGCTGCAACATTGCGATAAAATGAGGATAGCCGATGCAGACAGGTCTGCATCTAATACGGCCAAGAAAGCAAGACAAACATCCAGGAAGGTGAAAAAGAAACTGGAAGACCTGCTAGAGGCCAAAGAAGCGCCATCATATGCAGCAGGACAGTATTAATTAATTTTCTTTAAAGTCAGTTTCCCACAAACTAAAACTTTCAGTACATATGCCCCATTATATCAGAAACCATCACAGATAAATGAATGAAATTTTCAGAGACTCTGCATAACATAAAAAGCCACCTCTGGTACTACATTCATTAATATTCCACCATTGCAAAGTTCACAAAAAAAAAATTCTGCATAAAACAATTAATATTTTTTGTTAATACATTTAAAAAGAAATATTTCTTAGAAACTATAAAAGGGATAAAGTAGATTTTAGTACAGTTGACTCTATTAGCATCACGTTGTTGTGGTCCTCAGTCCGGAGACTGGTTTTGATGCAGCTGTCCATGCTACTCTATCCTGTGCAAGCTTCTTCATCTCCCAGTACCTACTGCAACCTACATTCTTCTGAATCTGCTTAGTGTATTCATCTCTTGGTCTCCCTCTACGATTTTTACCCTCCACTCTGCCCTCCAATACTAAATTGGTGATCCCTTGATGCCTCCAGAACATGTCCTACCAACCGATCCCCTCTTCATCATGTAACATACAGTAAAAATAATAAGGTCCTGCATCAAATAGTTTTTCAGAAATGGGTCAAATACTTGCCTAAATTAACATGGGTTAGATAGGCAGGGTGTGGTCCCTTTAATGAAAAAATAACTCGCCAATCATATACTTGACAGTTTTCAAATGGATGCAGCGTTTGAATTTCAAATTTCTCTTCTGTGACTACATGTCTGGAATCTAATATAGACACCACCACAACACAAGATATTTGAAAATGTTCACATTTCCTGCACGCAAGGAAAGCTGGTTTGTCACTACATTATGTAGGGATTTTAAATTCTTCAGAATATCTACATGACTGAGGCCTGTCAGTTCAGGTATACGTAACACCCTTTGCATGTCAACTTTAATAGAGTAAATCACCATCATCCTATGGCTAAAACAAGAATATAATGAACATAGACTGTTTTCAAAATCTGGCCATAAGCTAATTTTGTTGGTGTGACCCACTGAGTTACAGTATTTCCTTCATTTCTGTCTGAAATATTTATCTTCTCACATTTCTCAAAAGTTTTCTGGTTTGATTTCAAAAGTCCCTTTCACACAATAGTGAAGCTTTTAACTTTAAATAGAAGTTGCAGTTTTATGAGGTGATGTCACATTTCCCCCCTTTTTTGTTCAAGTCTTACTGAAAACAGTGTGCTTTTAGAGATATTTAATGTGGTGCATCAAATGAACTACACATTTTCAATGTACGAAGGTATAAACATGAAAACCACCAGATACGGCATTTTTCGGTTAAAAAGCACATAAACAAACACTGTGCATGCTCAGTTCTTAATATTACCTAATCACAGTACAGGACATTTTTGTCATGCAAACATGTTTGTGAAGGTAAAACAGAATATCAAGAACATTTATTTCAATATCTATTCAATTGTTTTGAGAATGAAACTTGTCACAGCCTAATCTGTTGCACAGTCTGAAGTCTAGTTTAAGTTGAAAGTTGGCAGTTTAGTTGAGAGTTGGTAGACCCAATGATACAGTTCCATAAGACCATCATACTACTTGTACAGTATATTTTAATTTCTTCATTTGAAGTACATTAGTGTTCTTGACAAGAGCTGCTGATAAAATTTCTTTAGTTAACAACTAGTTTCAGTCCACAGGTAATCATGAGATGTTATTCAAAAATTTATGAGCAGTGGTGGACCACATTCTGAAAATATATTTTAACTTCTTCAGTTTGTCATATGTGAACAGAGTGACTTGATTTTGCCATCATAAATCCTGTGCTGCGATTGGATGATAGAAGTGAACTGAGCAGATGCCATGTTGATTTACATGTTTGCAAAGATAAAGTGCCATCTTCAGTAGCTTTTGTATTTATACTTGGGCAGCCTATTATGAAAATACACGGTTTAATTTATGCAAAACATTAAAGATCTCTCACGAATGCATCATTTTTGTTACAAAATGGTGTGTAAAAGTGTTGGGAAATGTGATATTGGTGACTAAAACTGTTGACAGAAAAGAATTTGTTGAATGTAGGGTATTTTAATTTGATTCGGATGAAACTCCATACTTATTTACCAGGAAAATGGGCTGAAATTTTAAAATTATACGTGTACATGAACCACCTTGAGAAGAGTCGCTACCAAATTTCAACATTCAATAACTATGTTACCAATACAGGGTGTATACGCGGACAAGGAGAAAAAATTCCTGGATTTTTGCCAGATCTTCCAGTTAAAAATACATTTTCTCCTGCATGAAAAATGCTTTTGCCATGTTAATTGACAGTATACTTTCCCTCGGAACTGTAAAACTTATCCTTTGATAGGATATGGTTTTATACAGCAGCATAGAATTTCCCGGCCCTTTACAAAACGATACTCGGGGGAAAAAAACATGTTTTGGAAAGAGCTTTGATGTGCAGCAACATGTACGCTACATATTTTCATATTACGAAAGTATAAATTCGAATTCCACCAACAGGTAAAGTTAATGGTTTAAATTAATATACAGTGTTGCTACAAGAAAAGCAAAGCTTTTGCATATAATATTTGTCTTGAAGATTAAATCTCTGATCTTCTGGGCTCGAAATTCTTCTAAATGGCTTGTTATCAAAGAGATGATTTTTAGAAGAGACCAAACACACTGTGATTTAAGAAATCCATCGTACATTCTCGCACATAGTTCATCTTGCGTAAAAGGAAATTTCATCTCGCGTAAAAGGAAATTTATTTTGAAAATAACGATTTCCTAACAACAATTCGCAATATTTTCCCATTACCTGTTACAAATAGGTTCATTTCAGCAGTTGTCAGAGAACGCCAGATACGAGGCATCACCGCACTTGTGCAGCTACAGTGATGTAGGAAGCCCGTATGTTCGTACTTTTAAGACGTTAAAAGATCTTACATTATGTTATAAAAGAAACAAGACATCAGAGGATACTCCAAGAGCATCAGAATTTCGTGAACCATTCTAAAATGCATAGTTCGCCTTACAGTGCACATTTAAATGGCTTTGAGCTCTATGGGACTTAACATCTGAGGTTATCAGTCCCCTAGAACTTAGAACTGCTTAAAACTAACTAACCTAAGGTCACCACATACATCCATGCCCGAGGCAGGATTCCAACCTGCGACTGAAGCGGTCGCGCAGTTCCAGACTGAAGCGCCTAGAACCTCTTGTGCCAGTGCACTTTTGTATGTCCAGATTGTCAATGATGTAGGCCTCGACCAGATATGAAGCTTTTCAGTGTGGTTTTTGGGACGTAAATTTTCTTGGAGTACCAGTACTGTATTATCTCATGTTTGGTTCTTTATTATGGCATAATGCCATACGTGCTAGAAGATGAAAACATGCACCTGAAATGCAGCAAACAGTTGAAACTAGCCAATAGTGTGGAATAAATAGACCGCCTCAGCAGGAAAGCTTAATAAAAGCCACATTTAATAATCAAACCGACAAAAATAACTTCATTGTTCTGCAAGGCGATTAATGCTTGACTGTCAAAAAGGTGGAAATAAAATAAAATCTGAAACTAGTAACACAGTTTACCCTTCCCTAATTATGTGAATGTATTTGAATTCACTTGATAGCTCCCAGCCACAGAAATCCATCTTATTTTCATTTGACGTGGGAGCAGTAAACGAAGAGGAAACAGAAGAATCACTAAATGTAAAAATGGGTCATGGAGAGACTAACACCCCCCCCCTCCCCCCAACTATAGCTCAGACTGCTCTGCGCATCAGAACGTAAAAAACAGACTTTTCAAAATTAAGTTCACTTTGTAGCGCACATCTTTCTGAAGAGTCTGATACATAAAAGATTTATCTTTGAGGAAATGTAAGAAATGTTATTTGGTCTTGAGTGTGCAGTGAGGGGCCACCCATCATCAAACAACATTGTTATACTGCATGTCACTGTATTTCGCTCTGTGGAACTCAGACGTGTATATTTTGTAATGGATGCCATCAAACTATTTCAGGACAGTGGAAATTAAAATGTCCTGTAGTGCCTCTCCTGCTCCCAGTCAGCTGGTTTGACATCCTGCCCTCTTTATTTATTTACCGGGAAAAAAAAAAAAAAAAAAAAAAAAAAAAAAAAAAAAAGAAAAACTCACAATTAATACTGGATAGGATTATTTGTAACCAGGAGAACAAGAACTCTTCAGAAAAACTGGACACTTTATTGCCTATTAGCTAATAACTTGCTTTTCTCTGTGACATAAAATTAAATATAGGACACCTAAAGCCAGTAAAGACAAGAGACAGGCAAGACAGTACATGTTTCCTAGCGATTTTTCTCTCTAATCTTGCTACAGCTTTACACGGCGTGCTTTCCTTTCTGTGAAAGGGCTATTACCTTAACAAAGTTCGTCAAACGTTTTGCTACATGAAAAATTTAAATGACATTGTCTAATATTGAAAAAGCTGTTAATACAAATAGTACCCAAGACTGTGTGGTTTCTTGATCTGATTAAGTCTTAAAAATGGAGAAAACAAAATAGGCCTTTCTAATATTTCAGCAATTGTAACACACGCCAAATAAGCGAGACTGTTTTGGCAATAATGATCATTTTTATAATACGTCAGAACATAATTCACGAAGTACCAATACGAAATACCTATTTGGCCTACTACAAGCAAAAAGCTTTACATTAGGAAACAGTTTCACATTTCATTCATACACTCCAGTTTCTCATGCACGAGACCGAAAAGTAGTAGAACGAAATTTTTGTGTAAATCTTCATATTCTTCCATAATTTGTGATGTCCCCGTTTCTTCTCCTTTCTCGTTCTAACAAACAGTCTTGTCATCACTAACTCTGTAACTATTCCTACCACTGTCAAAACTCATTCTCCAGTTAACTTCACTAACCCTGCCACAATCACTGGTTTAGTTATCCAGTGATTATTCTCCGGTTAGGTGTACAATGCCTTTTCCACACTACTCCCAGAATGGAACTTAAGCGGCTGCTAGCCGGGGACTACAACTTGCCCTGTCTCATGCAGCGATCTGGCCAAAAAATTTCTGTCAAAATTTCACATTCTTGGATATACCGAGAAGATAATACGTAATCTTTCTTACCTGTTAGTCGTTTATATTCACTCTGGTAGTCTGAATCTTTGGATTTCGCTAGTAATTATAACAACGATGAACATTCACAAACCGAATCAACCACATAAACAAGCAGCACTTGGCATTCACCGGTTCGGCTTTATTCCGCTCAGCTCGTATAGCCTCGTTCCGTTTTGTATGCAGGAAAGTTTATTTCCAGATGTGACGAGGATTCCCCTGGCAGAGACATCACGTACCCTACGCACGCATTCAAAAATCAACTTATAATAATTCAGAAATAAACTTAGAACATGTTCAAAAACCAGTAAGAGTGTGTTTCAAAATCATATGAATAATCGATATACCGACGTGCGCTGGATGCTTGCCCCCTCCCCCGGAAATTGCCGCCTGGTTCAGATACCATGGTTTGCCCTCACTCCCCACAAGATCCGAGCCTGCTGCACATGCGTGAATCTGGCAGCTTGGGCGCGCCAGTAAAATTTTTTCCGGGTACCATGTGGCTACTACTGCTGCTTGCACAGCCAACAGCCACATTTCTGTACCCAGAAGTGGGGGAAGGTACCATTCATATGCGACTCAACCGTGCGTGTACATGAGCCTGCTCGTAACTGATTAAATGAGTCTAACGTAAACAGTTGTGACGTCACACTCATCGAAGGCAATTTGTTGTTATGAAGCATTGCATAGTCTTCCGAAAGCCTTTGACACATTTTGCTGTTGGCAGACCCTTGTACGAGCACTGTGTTATTTTATATGGCGCATTTCCTTTGCAATTTAAGTTTTATTTTCGTTTTTTTCCTCTCGTTCTTGTTTTAATGCTGCAGTATTATTCTGCAGTAGTGGGATACAGTAATATCCTTTGTTAGAGTAAATTACAAAAATTTAACTGAAAACTAAAACAATGAAAAATTTCCGGATCTCTCGGTTGTCCCAGGTCGTATACACCCTGCAATATTTGTAAACTGCTCCCTCATATTTATAACTTTTTACAAGGGAACAGGAAAAATATAAAATGTTGCAGCATTTCATAGAAACTCCAAATACCATGTTACATATTGAAAACTAGCAATTTTGCAAAATCATTCATGTGAAATTTTGCTGTTCCTATATATATTTCACTGAAGAGCTCCAACAGGATTCAGATGAATAACAACGGACACAGTGTTGCAATCTCACATGTTCCACACACAGGAGGATCCCCTCTTTTGTGGGTCTATGGAATGAATAATTAATCTAATCACTAATCTAAATGTAATTCGATGTAATATCATCTGACAAGAGTCTCCAAATTTTCAGAATATTAGAGTGTCATATGACTCTACATTGCCGTTTCCCATAATGAGTAACACACCTTATTGAAACAATTGAGAATACTTCAAGACATATTGCATGAGGAGAAATTGTGTGTTCAAGTGTTCATCTAAAGGTTTACTTCAAGACATTACTACCGTGATTGGCATCATCTCACTGTGGCATGTATGTCTGTTATTGAAGCACAGAATATAAAAAATGTGATCTTTAGCCATGTTCCAAGTGTGGTAACACTACTACTACTACCACCACCAAACAGACTGGGAATTCTGCAGAATCATGCTAAGTGAAAATGAATTATGTTACTTTTACCAAATAATAACTTGAATATAATTTTACCACAAAAAATACTTTATCCACAATAAAGGAGGCATGAACTACAGAACAACAAAGTCTTATCAATGCCTTCTGAATTATACATTTCAATGCCTACTTTCAGTAATATTAATATTTCACAACTACATGAGTCCATATATAATCATAAGATTATGAATTGCACATACCTTCTCTGAGTGCTGCAATGTCTACCCACATTTTGTAAAGACCTTTTTCACCTTCAAAATCTGATACATCAAGGCAGGTTAGAAGATTATTTAAACATAGAAGTGCTCGGCACCTCACCACTTTGGCTCTGAAATCAGAAATGGATGAATAAATAACTAATGTTTTTTATAAACTATGGGAGGGATGTTGACAAGATGAAAAGAGGAAAAATAGTGACATTCTTGTAACCCAGATTGAGTCAATGTGCAACTGACTCTACAGTTAGTCATTACCCACAGCAGGCCCCACGTCATATGGACTAACCACCGGATCTGTGTATTCTACTGCACTCCTGACGAAGGTCATCTGCTGCTAAGCCAAGAACACTGCTGAAATCAACAGTGTATCACAGCCACTGATTATGGACAGAATATTCTACGCTGGTGACAACTACGACTTTCTGGAAATTTCTTAGTGTATTAATCTACTCACGTTGATGACTCAGCTAGACTACTTTTGCTCAGTGCACAATGTAATGTTTGTTTCCCCGTGCTTTTATCAATAACTGCTTTATTGTTACACGGAGGCCCCAAATTAGCTAATTCTACAGATTATACAATAACTCACTTCACTATAAAATCAATGTTTCAAATTTATCTCTAACTACAATCTATATTATTGCTTTTCATTTTAAAGAAAATTGCAAAACACCTCACCTCCACAAATTATTCGCAGAAATCTTTTAGAATGAGTAAACCTTAACATGAAAAATGATCAGCTCTCTCAACACAAGGCAGAGCAATTGCTCAATGCTTTTAAGCAGTGAAAGAATCTACCATGTGATTCTATCAGTACAAAGTTCTTTTATATGCATTAATTGTCACATGGAAGGTAGTAATGTACAATTTGACATTAGAGATAAGATCATATCCTCAAATCTGACAATAAATTAAAATATACAACCGAAAATAAACTATTAAGCTGAATGGTGAGCAGATCCCTTCTGCAGTTTTTCAGATAAGGCTAGGCTAAAATTAATGACAAAAGAAGAAATTACTGCAGAGAGCATTTCCCACTGGTCAAATGTAATTTGCACGATTTGTGGCTGGCTAGATTTTTGTGACATCAAAAATCAAGTACTCGCACATAGTAAAAAGTTCGTCAGTTGTAGTTATGTAAGATGAATTGGACTACAGGGTGTGGTGCAGGAACTTCCTTATTTAAAAAATAATAAATCAGAAAGTATTAGAGACATCAATTTAATTCTTTTTTCTTTACAAATAGTAACATCTAATGTTTTGTCCCGTTAAGTTTTGAAAATGGTATCTTGAAGGTGGCCTCCGTTCTGCTCAATGCATTTGGAGAGTCAAAATTGGAAGTTTTGGCCCACTTTTACCAACATGTCTCTGTGGATGTTGGCAGTAGCAACACGAATATTGTTCCATAGCTCAGCCAGAGTCTGCAGGCGATTGGTATGCACCAAGAATTTGAGACAGCCCCATAAGAAAAAGTTGCATGGCATTAAATATAGTGAGCATGCTCGCCACTGGAGATCGCCTCCCAAAGAGATGAGACGATAGGGGTAGTGTTCGCCCGACATGGTAATCAATGTTCGTGCCGTGTGAGCTGTGGCGCCATCTTGTTGGAACCAGACGTCGTGCACATCCATTTCTTCAAGTTCTGGAAGAAAAAGTTGTTCAATCATCTGAACATAATGCTCAGAAGTGACTGTCACTGCCTTATCATTCTCTTTGAAAAACCATGGGCCAGTAATACCAACTTTAGATAGTGCACACCAAACAGTCACATGTTCTGTATGCAGGGGCTGCTCATGAAGTTCTTGGGGGTTTCTACCACTCCAGTACCACATCTTTGGTTTATTTATGCAGCCCGACAAATGAAAATGGGCCTCATCACTGAAGAACACTAAGGCGTTATGAGGCGGCTCATCGATCAAGGCTTCATACGCATTTTTTCGTGAAACAAAATCACGTGTGTGAAGTGTGTGAACCACTGATAGTTTATACGGATGAAATTTCAACTCTTCATGAAGAATTTGAGTCACTGTGCATTCAAAAATAGCAAGGGCTGCTGCATGTTTGTGTGCAGATCACTTGGGGGAATTCAAAATCGACATCCTTAAGCTCTCACTTTTCAGGCATTCTGGTGGTTCTTAAAGGTCCTGGTTTCTTTTTCTGCACACTTCCAGTATCCATACATAAGGTGTCTACCCACAAAACAATTTATTTCCCATCAGGAATGTGACCTGCAGGCACGATGTTGAACTGTTTCCTGAATGCATGCCGAATTCCCATGACCAAATGCCCATTCGAAAGGTAGGCCGCAACGGCGAACACGCACTCCTCTCTTGCTCACTGCATAATCACTACTAAACTAACTTTTTCTAAGAATTAAGCCTCGCACTTTTTATTGCACTGAAACGCAAACAACGAGTAACAACAATGAGTAACAGCCACTGTGTGCCGCGTGTTTCAAATAAGGAAGTTCCCGTGCCACACCCTTATGTGAGTAGTCACAATAAAAAAAATATAAGGGCCAATCAAACTGTTTCCATTTGAAGACCTTGCTGCAGCACATATACAATGTAGTGCAACTGTGATGTGGATACACAAGCTCCGACATTCAAGCTGTGGATTAGTGTGGCGTGTGTGTCTTTCCAACGACCGTGCAGTACATGTAAAAACTTTAACTGTGGTGGTGTCATTACTGAATGCATCCAAACAGGACCAACATGCTGTTATTCTCTTCTTGGCTGCCAAAACACAAACTCTGGTAGGTATCCATCACAGAATGAAGAATTGTGTATGAGGGAAGCATGTCTGTTGAAAACCACCATTGCTGAATGGTGCACTAAGGGGGTGCTGCTTTCTAACTACACATGTCCCCATATTGCAAATGTCAAAACAGAAATTACACCAACTCACGTGGGAGACACTATCACCTGCCCTATAGTCCTGACCTCTCCTCATGCAATTAACATGCTTTTGGTCCACTACAAAAGGCCTTGAAATGTCAATGAATCCTGTCACATGGGGACATTCATGGCAGGCAGTTACAGACTTCTTCATGCAGCATGACACGGTTTTTTACCAAACACATATCTTCAACCTGGTGGGTTGGTGAGAGGATTATCTCAATGCTCTTGGCTACTTTGCCTGATTGGCATACCAATTCTGGACTGTATGACCTTCAAACAGGAACTTTTTGATTGCTCCTTATAAATTAAAAAAAAAAAAAGTAACTAAAACTGAACAATTAGAAAAATGTGTCTACTAAAAGAAGAAGAATACCTTCCTAACCAATTAGTTTAAATAGTGGCCCTCATAACTGGTGAACAGAAAAATACAGTTCAGAATCTTCTCCACGTTTTTATTGACAAGTTGCTAGTTGCCTTCTTGTCAGTATAAAACAATCTCAAAGACAGTGAGTATAATTTGGCAGATGCTCCAACTGACTAGGAAATTAATCAGATGCAAAGACCATTCACCCTGCATATTTCATAAGCAGAAATATGCTTCTTTCACCAACTGAAACTTAAGGTTTCTCCCTCTCATCAATTCATTAGGCTCCAGCTTCGCAATGCTGAAACTGATTGATTGGACATGGTGCAATCTGCCAAATTTGTTCTAACAAGCCTGCTTGGTTGTGCATTTTTGTCCCAACACCACCAGCTTACACATGGCTCTGACAGGAAAGATCTCTTCTCCTACTGCCAGTGGACAAAAATTTTATCATCGGCTATTTTATTTTTTATGACTATATTAAAGCAAAACCAGACTTTCAGACAAATTTTAAACTTGTGCAACGTGTCAACCGTTCATTGCCATCAGCTCCCAATTGCATTCATTTTGCAAATATATCAATATGTTGTTGTATTGTTCATCCAAAATTTTATTTGATGGAGCTCACCATGTCAGTCTATCTTGTGCACGTCTCATCACCTCTGCGTACCTAAAGCAACTTATGTCCATATGAACCTGCTTACTATAGTCAATCCTTGGTCTCGTCTTACAATTTTTAACCACTGCACTTCCCTCAATTAGCAAAGTGACTTAATTGATGGGTTAAGCTGTCCCTTATCAACCAATACATTATTTTAGTCGAGTTGTGCCATAAATTGCTTTACTTTCCAATTGAATTCAGTAGCTCTTCATTAGTTATTCAATCAATCTATCTATCTAATCTTCAGTAACATTATATTTCAAAATCTTTTACTTCTCCTTGTCTGTACTGTTTAATGTCCATGTTTCACTTCCGTACAACGCTCCACTTACACAAGCTCTCAGTAACGATTTTCTAATAATTAGCTTGTCATCAGATGTTAAAATATGTTTGGCTATTGCCAGTTATTTTACTGCCCAAGTACGAAAACTTATCTACTATTTGATGTCTCATTTGCCTTTTGAATTCCCTCAGCATTGCCCGATTTAATTCAACTACACTCAGTTTACCTTTAGTTTCACCTCTGCTGATGTTGATCTCGAAACCTATTTACAAGACACCATTCAGCCGACATTTCAAGTTATTTTTTGTCTCAGACAAAACTACAATGTTTTCAGCAAACCCTAAAGTTTTTTATTTATACTCTCTGAACTTCAAATCTCTTTCAATATTTCTCTTTGGCTTCCTTTACTGTTTGCTGAATACACGGAATGATTTACAACCCATGGGACAATCAAGGATAATAATAGTATTTTATTTCCCTGTAATGCAATTATCAAGAAAAGTGTTTCTGTATCTATTCTGCTTACTTTTAGGCATTCTAAACATGGATTTAAATGTTATCAGGACTATCACCAACCATCTTAATTCCTACTGTGTCAACTAATGGAACTCATAAACGGTCATCTCTATTTTTTTCCATTTTTGAATGTCCTTTTATATTATGATCTTAAGATGCAAAAAGGGCAAACTCTTCTTTGAGCTCATTTTGAATGTAAATACAAAACCACAATTGTCAGGCAACTATTTGATCCTCTCAGCAGATTACTGTGGCACTTCTTATGCAACACACCACAACATGTGTATTGTGAATTATGTCTACATTATCTGCAAGAATGGTGAAAACTTGTTTACAAATGTGGCAATAGCGATGCAATGAGGTACCTGTTGTAAATATTCAAAGTTTCAGTGTTTTCTTGCAGTAATTTACATACATTTTCAGGTGGGAAAGCAATTTTCATCCAGACTTTTTGCACCAACTGATGGTGCACTACTGCTTCATGAACCTGTAAATGACAAGAATTAATACAATATACTTGCAACACATTTAAGCAATAAAGTTACATACTCAAGACTCTCCACACAACATATCCTAAAAAAAATTACTGAAGTAAATGGACACTTATTTACTATTAGAAAAATCATAAGAGAAACAGCACAGCTAATTCATTATATAGAGATAACTGGGTTTCATGAACCTGAAACAGGAAACCAATTTGTGATACCGTGCACAGATTCGGACGATGCTGATACTGATGTGGAGATTTTTAGTGACACCAGTGAAGAAATCATCCTCATATAATCATCTGACACTGACTCAGCAAGCCATGGTGTGGAGGGGAAGTTCTAGCATGACATCAGCAAATATAACTGCATTGAACAAGATGCAGATGGCCAGACTGACTAATATCCCAGCATGGGTGTCTGCAGTCCTATCAACAACACTAGTGGCAGACCTAATGAAACTAGAGGATGATCACAGACGCTAATCAAAGCACACCTGCTGGACAATACATACGCTGACTCCACAGAGCTCCAGCAGTGATGTAACTTCTGTTTTATTACAACTTGGAAACTGTGTTAGTAGTAGCTCTTGCCATAAACTAACAGGGAGCAAATTGTCCCCTTTGGTGGCAGAAATTTTCAAACAAATTTCAGCTATTGCTTCAGCATCTCACTGCACAGCAAACAGATGGCAGAAAAGAGTAGTCTGCAGCAGATTTACAGTATCATCAGGAAATGGAAGCACTACAGCTATGAAGTATCACACTACAAGCTGTGTTCAACGTACTGAAAGACACTGTGTCAGTTATTATGGCATTCATTTCATTCAACAAAAACTTGGCTGAGTAAGCGTTTCATTTTCACAAACTTTCCAAGAACATTTCGAAGCTGTCATGGTAATAAATCCTTCTACACAATGTGCATTATTTTTGCCACAGTCACCTCAAAGGTAGTGCAATTGCTTAGGAAGGTGTGCCACCGCACTCCCCCCCTCCCCCCAAACAGTATAGCTATATGTTGCTATTTTTAAGTATCTGCAGTGTGTTAGCTGACACTGCAGTATGAGAATTGATGTAGTAACAGCTACGAGAGAATGGAACCAGTGTAGAAAGAAATTCAACCAATCTTATGCAGAGTGGATTAGCAATCTTCAGTCCTAACATTGTGTCGCAAGATTCAGAGTGAAAATTCCCCGTGTAAGGAATCCTATGCTGAGCCCTTATCTGAGATGATGTAATCCATTTAACTCATGAAAAAGACTGAAAGTACTAAGGAATACAAGTAAATGCAGCTTTTCCTGGATTTCAAAGAGCATTTGACACTAAAACTTGTTAACAAAAGTATGATAGTGTGAGGCATCAAATGTAAATGACTTGAGAATTACTTGGTCGGGAGGACATGGCATGTTATCTTGGTGGGGTAGTAATCAATACGTGTAGGAGGAATTCCAGGTGCCCAGCGGAATGTGTTGGGGCCCTTGCTGTTCACTTTTATGTTGATGACTGGCAAACAATTTTACTTAACCTCAGGCTTCCTGTAGGTGATTCAGTTATCTATAATATCAAAGAGTCACAATTGGAATCAGTCACTTAAGTTCAACAATTGGTAGGGATATGAAATTAAATGCTCACATATGATCAGTTGTAGGTAAAGGAGACAGGATACTGGGAAAATGCAATCAGTCTACAAAGAAGATTGCTTATGAATCACTCATATGAACCATCCCCCAATATTTCTCAAGTGTTTGGGATCCATACCAAATAAGACTAACAGGTGATATTGAATGTATGCAAGGATGTCAGCATCAACAGTCAGTGTGGAAGAGTCTCACGGCAATGGTGAAAAATTTGAACTGGTAGCTTGAAGATAAGACACTAACTATCGCATGAAAGCCTACTTACAAATTTGCAAGAATTTAAATTAAGTGTGGAATCTAAGAATATACTACAGTGTCCTAAATATTTCCATAGGGGTCGCAAAAACAAGTTTAGACTAATTATGGCGTGTAATGAAACACTAAAAGTAAATGGGTCTTGCTATTTCGACAGTGAAATAACTGACGATAATCAAGTACAGAACAAAGTTATAAAATGCAAGCTGGAAATAACAACAAAAGTATTACTGAAAAACAGAAATTTGTAAAGATGTAATTGTTATGAAGTCTTTTCTGATGGTATCTGTATGGAGTGCAGAGTTGCACAGAATGAAACATGGGACAATGAGCTGCGCAGACAAGAAGAGAATAGAAGCTTTTGAAATGTGGTGCTACAGAAGAACACTTACGATTAGATGGGTAGATCGTGTAACTGATGGAGATACTGAATATAATTTGGAAGCAAAGAAATTTGTGGCATAAATTAGCTAAATGAAAGGATCAAGTGATAGGACACATCCTGAGGCATCACTGGTGCTGTTAACACAACTACTGATATGTCAGTGATAGATCAGATGGAGTGGATTTGTCGAGTTCATAGAGTTTCACTGCTTAACTTTAACGTGTATTGTCTCATCTGCTAAGCAATGAAACTGCATCAATTTGACTAGTTACCTTGATCTGACCTGTCAGCAGTTCTGTTAACAGCATCTGTGGAGGTGAGGCAAGACAAGACTGCAGAGGAAACAAGTGCTATTACTTGGAGTGTATTTTTCCATTTCTTCCTGCTGTTTATTTTGTGGTGGGTCTTATACCAGCACTAGGGGGAAGTTGCATCCCTGGCCGATATAAAAAGGCAATATTTTGCCGACCCCAATATACTGCCAGATGAAAGTAGCATTACCTTTATCCTCTGTTCTCAGACTAATTTTTTGGTGTTCCGGATCCTTCCTTGCCACCTCCCTTTCAATCAGTGCACTTTTATATGCTGATTTTTTGTATAAAGCGAACACGCCTAATGCGGAAAGGCAAAGCAAATCTTAGAACATACTTAATAACTCATTGCATAATGCGGAAAAGAGTCTATACAGTACTACTGTATTACAGTTCATTAGTTATGCACGACTCTACAGAACACCTCTTAAGTGGCGCAAAAACAAAAAAAGAAGTCCAGCACAACATGGTGCTGCTGGTGTGGACATAAAACCCCACTGCTCTGTGCAACAACGAGTAAGTTACGCTCAGTGTCGGTACAGTACATCAAAGGAAATGGCTCGTTTGTCGGCTTTCTCGTTTTCCTCATAACTGACGCATGCTGGCGCATATAGGAACACTGTTGCGCATCTACCACCACACTGCTGCAATATGCACAGTGAAAGAGGTGGGCATTGTTCTGTTAAACAATGGTTTTACCCGGCAATGTCATTATTTTCTGCCAGTTTCAGTTGACTAGTAGCACTTACGAGATACAGTAACATGATGTCAAACAAACGATATGTGTCATTAATACTTAATGAAAAGATTAATGTAATCAAGGCAAGTGAGAAAGACAAACTCTCCGTGCGCGAAATTATGTTGCGTTTCAAATGTGGTAAAACACAATTTTATGAGACTTTAAGAAACAAGGATAAAATTTGGGATGAATGGGAACAGGCAATTGAAAAGAAAGGCGAAGAAGAACGGAAATGAAGAAATGAACGGAACAGTGTGGGGATGTTCGTAAGGGTGCGGGCAAAAAAACTTAACATTTATCTGGACCGATGTTGCAGAGGCTCTGAAAGTCACTAAAGAGCTTGGAATTACGGAGTTTAAGGCATCCACTGGATGGCTGGACAGTTTCAAAGTTAGGCACATCATCTTCTGGAATGAAATGTGTGGGGAAGGTAGCAACAGAATGGAAGACAATAATGTCCAAATTAATTGTGAATTATGACCTGAAAATCGCTAGCAATTCGAGGTAAAAAGTGCACCAGCAGAAAAATGTCCAAAGAAAGACTCACTGTACTGCTGTGCGGAAACATGTTAGGTGAAATGGAGAGGCCACTGGCAATTGGAAAGGCGGCAAAACCATGTTGTTTCAAAAACACACAGATGTCAGTAAGCTTCTAGTCACATGGTGAAGCAATAAAAAGGTGTGGATTGTGAGTGGTCTTATGGAAGAATGGCAGGGCTCTTTCAATGCCAAAATGAGAAAAGGAAATTGCCAAGTTCTCCTTTTCCTAGACAGTGCAACCTGCCAGCCAAAAGTAACGTTTCAAGTGTGAAATTGGCTTGGTTGCCTCCAGGTTCAACCAGCCTCACACAACCCATGGACCAGGGGTTATTTACACATTCCAGTGTCATCATAGGTGATTACTGATGCAATCTCTTATTCTTAGTGTTGAAGAAGCCAAAAGTGTGTTTGCTCTTGCATGGTCAGTTTCTGTCCTGGATGGCAGTAAATTGGATTGGCTTGACATTAAAGGAAATAAAACCCAAAACTGTCACAAACTGCTTCAACAAAGTGGGGTTTGGGGGTCAAGAACAAGATGTTTCTGTGGCCATAGAAGTTCAAGGAAATGCAGCAGCAATTGCTGAATTAATAAAAATGCAAAACATTTCATGTACTGCATGTGATTACACTTGAAGTGATGACTTTCTGTCAGCTCACTCCACTTTCACTTCAGCAACAGATTTAATAGAAATTCACAACCCAGAGGATGATGATGATGAAACAAAGGAAAAAGAAGAGGAGCAAAATGATGTTCCTGGAAAAATGAATAGGCCTGAAAAAGCCACTGCATGTGTAAACAATGATATGCAATTTGCGAAACACAAAAATTCTTGCAACTTGTTGGAACAATTGTATGGTGCAAAAAATTGCCTAGAAAAAACAGTTTTGAACAGGAAATTAAAACAAGTTTCCCTCCTTGATATGTGGCAAACAAAGTGAAATACAAAGCAAATAAACATGGAAATAATATGTATTTAAATACAATAATAAATGAATTTAAATTTCGGGTAAAAATATAGAAATGCCGTGTTGTTTATCAATTTGTGTTCTATTGTCCAATATATAGCAAATGAACATTTACTGATATGTATAATTAAAGATTTTTGCTGACTTTTGTGCACGATACCTGACAGACTTGAAGTATCCCAGTGAGTTTTGTGTAATCTGGAAACTTGTACAATTGAGAAAATTATTTTAGTCCCCGACAATTCAGTTTTGAGTTGACTATAGTTTTATTGTACTACTATTAAACGACTAAAAGAGACACTAGATGGATTAATGAATTGCTGGAATTTGAAATTAGATAGTACACTGTTGAATCTAAATTTCAAGATATCAACAATTGACCCTGGTGTCTATTACAAAAATCAAGTTTCACACATTTTAATAGTTGCTGTTTATGTGAATGATATGCTAATTTTCAGTAGCTATCCACAAGAGAAAAAAGTTTACAAAACCAGTTTAAGAGAAAAATTTAAGATGAAAGATATTGGTGAAGATACAAATTGTTTAGATATCTGAATTTCTAAGAACTGCCAAGAAGGTTACCTATGGATAGACCAGACACATTACGTGGAGCAAATTCTCAACATATTTACAAAGAGAGTATAACCCAATACCTACGCCACTGGACAACCAAATGCTCACTCACGACATGAGTCCAAAACCAGAACAGGAGCAAGACGCTATGAGGAACATACCCTATCATGAAGCAATAGGAAGTTTAATGTATACTCAGTTCGGAAAAAGACCAGACCTAGCTTATTCAACAGGAATTCACAGTCATTTTTGTAACAATCCGGGCATACCAAACTGGCAAGCAGTCAAGAAACTTCAGATATCTAAAAGGAAACAAGGATATGAAGCTATTGTTTTCGAAAGTAGAAGACTGCCGCATAATAGGTTACTGTGATGCAGACTGGGCTGGATATTCTAACAACAGGAAGTCAACAACTGGATGTGTGTTAAATATCAAGGAGCAGTAATATCCTGACAGAGAAAAGAACAGCCAACTCTCGCCTTATCCACAACTGAGGCAGAATATCTGACCCTGACCTCAGCATGTCAGGAGGCTCTATGGCTTCAAAGCTTAGACAATGAAATACCTCCAGACCCCAAGGAGGAGCATATCAAGCTATTATGTGGCAACAAAGCGGAAATTATCTAAGCCTAGTAGCTACAAGAATTGAACTAAACATAAACACACAAAACACCACATTATACGAGAAAAAGTAGAATCAGCCCAAGTCACTGTGGAGCACTTATCTCCACACCACATGCTGCCAGCCAGACTTTATGACAAAGCCTGTGGCAGAGCCTCACCATCGTCTGCTGCTACAGGAGTTTGGCCTGAAAATATTTTATTTTTATTTTTTTTTATTGTATGATTCTGGTGGGGGAGTGAGGTTTTAGAATTTATGCCTTGAATGTGTATACATATTTTGCATTGCCATGGATGCTGTTATTCTTTATTCTGTGGACTGTATAATAAAAAAGTTCATTTAATTGTGTTGAACATGTCAATATATACAATAAATCTACAGTTCCTACCAGATAACATCAGTAAATTATTCTGCTAAAAGACACAGAATCCTAAAGAGATCTGCCTTTAGGAAAACTCCTTCATTTGGCACTTCTCTTATCAAACCACAAGATGATTTTCTTGCCCAAACTGCATTCTCCTGCAGTCCAGAAGAAAGTACTTGCACTCTTACATAGTGGATATTCAGGGTCTAAAGTAATGTCATGATGTCACATTTAATGACATGCAATAGACAGTGACATAGAATGGGTCACGAATGCATGTGTGCAGTGTTAGGGAGCAAGCAGCCATATTTCAAATAGTCTCTCCATGGCCACAATGGACCAAAACTGATGATTTTTTGCAAGCACACTTTGCACGTCCATTTCTCAGTACAATGTGATTAATTGGGACAGATTCAATTTCAAAGTTTCCCCATGTATACAAAATTAGGCTCAATGTTGACAGTCACTGCTTAACACAATGGCTAGGATTCTTGTAATAGGTCTCCTTACAGCAATACTTGTAGACAGTTGTCTGTAATTTTCTTCAAAGATATTTATGGATCTTGGCTCTTCAAAAAGTATTCAATATTTTCTAACAGTGTCATTTCATCTACAGTTGAATGGAGACACACAAAAATTCATCAAGTTCTTTGAATTCATATGAAAAAAGTACTGTAGCCCACCACTTCTCACAAAGCAATGACTTTGTTTTTTACTAGCTGTAGCTCTACTCCTGTTGTGGTTAAAATCTTGGCAGAACTTTTGCATGGAAATCAACTCCAGCGACTTCATCTGATGCCACAGCAGCTGCGTACCATGGTATCACACACTGTGATTGGAACAATGGACTAGGCACTATTTGCTGTAGGCAGAGGTTCTCACCAAACACATGAGCCAGGCTGCACCTGTAGCAGAGTAAAGTTACAGTACTATGGCAGCCATCAAAGTATGGCTCCACTGAGCAAGGTCTATTATGGATTGAGCCTGATGGACCCAGAGCCATCCTGCCTGGACCTTATTAATCATAATGACGGCCCTGGTATGAAGCAGGTAGTACGCTCATATGTGCCACTTCTAGTACCCCACACATAGTGCCAATACAGATATGGAGATGGTTAGTGACACTTGCGAAGACATATTATGACTGCATTTGAAAACTATGGTGTTAAGAGCAAGTTCGAATATGGTAACAGCAACAACAGTCTATAGGCAAAGATGCAGGAAGCTAGATTGACTAGAATACAAGCAAGAGTAGCTGTAGTTCTGGCACTTTGTGCAGGTTTTGTGACAGTGAAGATCATGTTGATCAATCAATTAAAAGCTGATAGGCAATAAATCTGCTCTCTACACAGAGTTCACACAGCTACGTACCTTGTGTTCTATGACAACGGTGGCTAATCTGTATTGTATGAACTGATTTTTGTGCTTTCGTATTTCACTTAGAACTTCCGGGCTAACAAGCTGTGGTCAATATGAAAAACTTTCACTGGCCGATTCATCTCTGGCTGTGTGAAACATCCTCAGAAGTCAGGCTGCTTCACCTATGAGGATGTCTCCCACAGCCGGAGATGAAACGTTAGGCGAAAGATTTACATACTGACCACTTCCTGCCATCCTGAAAGTTTGAAGTGAAGTTAATGCTGGCAGTGAAAGCCTACACTATATGAGTCACTGGGATGTTGTTTAGACGCAAGGGGAGGTTCGAGGCCGTGATGTTGCTTGTCTTCTCCAGCAGCCATGCACAACCATTGTTGTCAACCTGCCTCTTGCACACTGAGATCCTGAGTTCAGAAGCACTGTGCCACCCTTCCTCTGTGGTGCCTTCCAGCGCTGTGGGTTTTACTGGCCAATGCCAATTGCTAATGAGGGGCCCTGACCGCCAGCTGCAGACTTAGCTCTTGGTTCCCGTTAACACTGCCAAGACACCACAATGCCACGCCGCAACACAGCAACTTCACCATGGTCTGAGAGATCAGTAACTAAACACCTAATTGGAACATGGACACCATGGATTGATGCCAGCATGAGTGCACACAACTATTGTGGTGTCACCGCTAGACACCACACTTGCTAGGTGGTAACTTAAATCGGCCGCGGTCCTTAGTACATGTCGGACCCGCGTGTCGCCACTGTGTAATCGCAAACCTAGCGCCACCACATGGCAGGTCACAAGACACGGACATGACCTCGCCCCAGTTGTACGGACGACATAGCTTGCGACCAGACCTACCAAGTCTTCCTCTCATTTGCCGAGAGACTGATAGAATAGCCTTCAGCTTATTCCATAGCTACTACCTAGCAAGGCGCCATGTGTATCAGTGCTTATAGCTTACTACTATTCAAGAGATGTATTCCAACAAGAGAATAAAGTTAAGTATATTATTCCAGCTACGTACTGTTCTTCTTATTCATTAATAAGTCTCATGTTCCAGTACTTCACGCCCGTCTGCGTTAGTTTAGCGTGCACTTTCAGCCACTACGATCTACAAAGTGTTGGCCCAGCTGCCGACACATCACATGGCGACGAGGATGGGATGTGTTTTTTCTGCTTTGGACTGATTTGTTCTTTTTCCCTTTTTGTGCTCTGATTTGCTTGTGTCATGGCTTCGCCACAATCTCCAGATGTACTGTCCGAATTTTTTCGCTTGCAGAATCAGCAGACGCAGGCGTTATTGGAAGCCCTTGGACAGCTCGTCCAGGGTCAACGTGCGCTGCAAACCGATGCGGCAGCCGCCGCTTCATCGCTACCGCAGCCACACAACGCTGTCGCACCGCCATTTAGGCCCTTTGAGGCCACGTGCGAAACCTGGACTGAGTGGGCCAGCCAGTTCCAGTTTCATCTCGCCGCGTACAGAATACAAGGTAAAGAGCGGCAGCCGTTTTTGCTTTCTTGTGTCGGTGTGTCTACCTACCGTGTGATAGTGAAATTGTTTCCCCGACGCGACGTAGCAACTCTTACCTACGAGGAAATTTTGTCGGCTTTAGATGCCTATTTCAAAGAAACAGTAAATGTAGTTGCAAAACGGTATACGTTCTTTCGTACAAAACGTACGGCCGGTCAGACTAATAGGGAGTGGGTTGCAACTTTGCAAGGCCTTACTAGAGACTGCGCGTTTGCCTGTGAATGTGGCCTCCCATATTCCGATACAATGGTGCGTGATGCAATAGCACAGAACGTTTCTGATGTTCGCATACGGGAACAGATTTTGAAACTCGTAAATCCCTCCCTTCAACAAGTGATAGACATATTGGATAGGCAAGACACACTTGACTTTGCTCAGGACTCATTTGAAACTTCGCCAGCAGTGTGTCACATTAATCAGCCCGCCGGGCCCGCTGCACGGGACGCTAAGCGGCCCTCGCGCCCGTCGCAGCCTCGCTCGCAAACACGTGCGCCGCGTAAGCAAGCAACTGCAGTGAAATCATGCCCGCGGTGTGCAACTAGACATTCGCGTGAAAATTGCCCGTCACGCCAAGCTATTTGCTTTTACTGTCAAAAGAAGGGACATGTTCAAAGTGTTTGCCAGAAAAAGCTTAGATCAGACAATCGCAATAATTCCAGGCCTTTTGCTTCGCGCCGGAATCGAACCCAGGACAATCAGGCTCGTGGACCTTCGCCCATGGACATTAATGTAGTTCATTCCCACCCGTCCAGTGACACTTTAGCTAACAGTGACTGTGTTCGTCCCACCCAAAGTGTGTGTCGACGTCGCAGGAAATCCCGTAAAGTCGCAAGTGCTTCTGTACCTGTATCAGTTCAATTTGCACGTGACAGTCGCTCTTGTCGTCAGCAGGACAATAAACTTTTTGTGGACTTAGACTTTGAAGGCAAAGTGATCCCATTCCAGCTCGATACCGGGGCTGCAGTTTCATTGATTAATCACGACACGTACAAACAACTGGGCCAACCGCCATTGCGTGCCGCAAATGTTAAGTTACATGGTTACTCGGGACAGCAGATCCCTGTGTTAGGACAGTGCAGCCTTCTTGCAACATACAAGGGACAAACAAAACTTGTATCATTTTACGTTCTTCGTTCTTCTAGTGCAGTGAACTTGTTTGGTTTAGATTTGTTTCAATTGTTTAATTTGTCTATAGTAAATCAGGTCCTATCAGTGAATCAGACTGTGCCTTCCGCCAGTGTTTCTAGTCTTTGTGAAGAATTTGCAGACATTTTTGCACCGGGCCTTGGTTGCGCTACGAACTATGAAGCACATTTGGAATTGAAAGACAACGCGCAACCGAAATTTTTCAGAGCGCGCAATGTTCCCCACGCATTGCGTGATGAGGTCGCACGAACATTACACGATTTAGAATCTCAAGGTGTAATTGAACGTGTGCAGGCTTCTCTCTGGGCCTCACCCTTAGTCATTTTGCCAAAACCGTCCGGAAAATTGAGACTTTGTGTGGACTTCAAGGCCACTGTGAATCCACAACTAGTGACTGCTACTTTTCCTTTGCCCCGCCCGGAAGATCTTTTTGACAAACTGTGCCCGGGAAAATATTTTTCAAAATTGGACCTAGCAGATGCGTACTTGCAGATACCTGTGGACGAAGGATCCCAGCGCGTCTTGGTGGTAAACACGCATCTTGGCTTGTATCGCTTCAAAAGACTGCCATTCGGGTGTGCATCCGCCCCTGCTTTGTTTCAGCAATATTTACAAACTGTGTGTGCGTCGGTCCCTACTGCTGCGAACTATCTGGACGATATTGTGATCTCAGGACAGACAGAAGCAGAACATTTGCAAAATCTCCGAACATTATTTCAGGTCTTGCGTCAGAATGGTCTTCGCTTGAGAAAGGGCAAATGTGTGTTCTTTGCTCGGGACTTACCCTACCTGGGGCATGTCTTAAATGCCCAAGGTATACATCCGAGTCCAGAGCACCTCCGTGCCATACAGGACTTACCTGCTCCGCAGAATTTGAAACAGCTACAGAGTGTGTTGGGTAAAATAAATTATTATCATAAATTTTTGCGCAATGCTTCTTCCATTTCAGCTCCGCTTCATCGCTTACGCCGTAAAGGTGTTCCGTTCGTCTGGACGACGGAATGCGAACGCGCCTTTCGCCAGTTGAAATCGGCGTTACTTTCAAATACTTGCCTTACGCCATTCGATCCCCGAAAACCCCTTTTGTTGATGGTTGATGCATCGGATTTCGGGATCGGTGCTGTGCTTGCGCACAAAGATGGCTCGCATGATCGCCCTATTGCCTTTGCGTCGAAATTGCTCTCATCTGCGCAAAGAAATTATTCACAAATAGAGAAAGAAGCTTTAGCTCTCGTGTTTGGTGTTACCAAGTTCCATGACTTCTTGTATGGTCGTCACTTTACCATCATCACAGACCACAAACCGTTGACATCGCTTTTTCATCCGACCAAGCCTGTACCTCCACGTACAGCGCAGAAATTCATTCGCTGGTCACTTTTTCTCTCGCAGTACCGCTACGATATCTTGTATCGGTCCACTGCTAAGCACGGCAACGCTGATGCGTTGTCCCGTTTGCCTGTTGCTGAGGATAAGGCATTCGATTCTTCCGAACTTGCTTGCATGTTCATTGATTCGGAAGCCGATGACGTGGTCGCATCGTTTCCGATTGATTTTCGTCGTGTAGCTACAGCCACAGCTGCTGACCCTGTCCTTGCTACTGTTTTGCGTTTTGTTGCTACGCAATGGCCCTTGTCAAAGTCACGGATCGAAGATCCTTTGGTTCGCCGTTTTTTTGCTCACAAGGAGAGACTTTTTGTACGACGTGGTGTTTTGTTGTTGCGTTCCGATAATGATCAATCCCGAGTCGTAGTCCCACGTTCGTTACAGTCCTCTGTCTTAAAGCTTCTTCACCGAGGACATTGGGGTATAGTGCGTACGAAACAACTTGCTCGTCAGCACTGTACTTGGTTCGGGATCGATGCTGCGATTACAAATATGTGCTCCTCTTGCGTGGCGTGTGCCGAACAACAATCCGCACCGCCGCGGAAATTCTTTGCATGGCCGAAAGCCACTTCCCCTTGGCAACGCTTGCACATCGATTTTGCTGGTCCATTCTGGAATGCTCGATGGTTGGTTGTGGTCGATGCTTTCAGTAATTTTCCTTTTGTTGTCCGGATGTCTTCCACGACGTCTTCTGCCACAATCCAAGCCTTGTCTGCTATCTTTTGCATTGAAGGTCTCCCGCAGACTATTGTTTCCGACAATGGCCCACAATTCATGTCCGCAGAATTTCAGTCATTCTGCAAGGCCAATGGTATTCACCATCTGACATCCGCGCCGTTTTCGCCTCAGTCAAACGGTGCCGCTGAACGATTGGTCCGGACTTTCAAGTCCCAGATGTTGAAATTGAAAGAGTCGCATTCTCGGGAGGACGCTTTGTTGCTCTTTTTGTCTTCGTATCGCTCTCAGCCCCGCGATGGTCGCTCGCCGGCTGAATTGCTCCATGGTCGTTCTCATCGTACCCTGATGTCTTTGCTGCATCCGCCGCATCAGGTTCCTGTGCAGCGGCAGACTCCTGCTTTTGCTCCTGGCGACGTTGTCTATTATCGCACCTATCGCGGTTCACGGCGTTGGCTCGCAGGGCGCATTCTTCGCTGCCTCGGCCGCGCGATGTATTTGGTTTTGGGGGCCTCTGGTGAGGTGCGTCGGCATCTCAATCAGCTGCGCCTCTGTCGTCGCCTGGGTTCTGCCGCTCCCCGTCTGCTTTCAGCGACGGAGCCGTCAGGTCAGCGCCCTGGGGACCCATCTACTGGCTCGCCTCATCCCCAGGTGTTACCGACGCTGCCTTCCATTTTGCCTCATGGCGTCGCGCCGCCGCCGCAGCCGCTGCCGGCGCCGCCCGCAGCGGACGCTTCGCTGCAGCCGCCTGGCGCCTCCCTGGGTCACGCGCCGCCGCTCGCTTCCCGTGACCAGCCGTCCTCCGCCATGGACCTCTTGCCCGCTCCGGACCAGATGTCATCGCGCGTCGGATTCCCCGACGCAATGGAGGTCGACCCTTCGGCCCCTCCTTTATCATTACGTGCGCATACACCGCATGTTGACGTGCACCCTGGACTAGGTTTTCAGGCGTTTCCTAGCTCCCCTCGGACCGAATGGCCGGGTGCGGGTGGCACAGCCTCGCCTGTTGTTAGGCTCCCCACCTCATCGCATACGTCAACATGGGGTCCTCCCCACGGCGGGCGGAAGCCTTATCTCACGACCGTTTGCCGATTTGCGGGGGAGGAATGTGGTGTCACCGCTAGACACCACACTTGCTAGGTGGTAACTTAAATCGGCCGCGGTCCTTAGTACATGTCGGACCCGCGTGTCGCCACTGTGTAATCGCAAACCTAGCGCCACCACATGGCAGGTCACAAGACACGGACATGACCTCGCCCCAGTTGTACGGACGACATAGCTTGCGACCAGACCTACCAAGTCTTCCTCTCATTTGCCGAGAGACTGATAGAATAGCCTTCAGCTTATTCCATAGCTACTACCTAGCAAGGCGCCATGTGTATCAGTGCTTATAGCTTACTACTATTCAAGAGATGTATTCCAACAAGAGAATAAAGTTAAGTATATTATTCCAGCTACGTACTGTTCTTCTTATTCATTAATAAGTCTCATGTTCCAGTACTTCACGCCCGTCTGCGTTAGTTTAGCGTGCACTTTCAGCCACTTCGATCTACAAAGTGTTGGCCCAGCTGCCGACACATCAACTATAACTGCCATCGCCTGCTGGAGACATGAAGAGCTGACATGCTTGTCTTGCTGCAGCCACCTTCAGCTCCAACCGACTCCCGTAGCCCTTGCCATCCACATGAACCCACAATGACAAGTTGGAGAGTCACTGCCACCTTGACAACTAGAACAATGGTTCTTCCCCCCCCCCCCCCCCCCAAATTGCCCTCTCTTTCATCACTACAGCACATGCTGAGTCAGTCACATTTTGTAACAGCCTTCCAATTGTTCTTGCATATTTGATTAACTTCTAGTCTGCACAATGGACATAAACAACATGAAAAGGTCAGATTGCCATCTTAAAGTATAAGACCTGATTCTCGTGCTTTGGTATATTAGTTCAGAATTAATATGGCAAAATATCTACTTACTGTGAAGTGTAGTCTCTCAAACAATAACCTTTAATAAATATTACCTCTGCAGATAAAGTCACAACAGATGTTTCATAAGATGGAGGTTCATCATCTGGGATACTAGAGTCACTCAAAATATTATCACTTGTTTCGGAAGAGTCAACCTCCATTGTACTATCTTCATCATCTGTAACATAAATGAGAGTCAGACCAAAGTTTGAATGCAAAACAAGCCAACATTATACTGTGTTAAAATTTTTTGACACACTTTGGCTGGAGCACAGAGGTGTACCTTGGTTGCAGCTCCCTTGGGAGCAGTAGATGAGAGTACCTGAAAGACTGAAGTATTCGGTAGTAATACCTGGTTACAAAAGTGGAGATACGCATATTTATTAATTATACACCCATCTTTCTGCTTCACGTGTTCTCAAATTTTTGAGAAAGTTTACAAAAGAAAACTTAATAACTTTTCTGGGAATTACCATCTAACAGCAACTCTGTTTGGCATCAGTAAGGCTTTCCTATGGCGGAATAATACATGACCTTCCAAACTCAGTTATGTATAACTAAACAAGAAGAATTATCTTGTTGACATTTTTTGTGTCCTAGCAAAGTATTTCGATTGCCTGGATCACAAAATTCTAATTAGGAAACTAAAATGGTATGCAGTTAAAGACATTCCCTTGTAACAGAAAAGGGTCATATCAACAAATGATATGACAAAAAAAAACTAAATTCTTAAAATAGAAATATTAATTATAGTGTTCTGAAAACTTCACTGTCTGGTCAGCTCCTGTTCTTGATTTACATGAAGACTTACTAAGCATATTGGAGTACTCTTAAAAGACCTACTCAGCCGCACACATTAGCATGGGAAGGTACAATACTGATATGAAACTTCCTGTCACATTAAAACTGTGTGGCAAACTGAGACTAACTCGGTATCATTGTCTTTCGTGGGCAAGTACTCTACCGACTGAGCTACCCAAGCACGACACACGACCCACGACCCATCCTCACTGCTTTCAATTCTGCCAGTACCTCATCTCCTACCTTCTTGCAGAGTGCTAGTTCTGCAAGGTTCGCAGGAGAGCTTCTGTGAAGTTTGGAAGGTAGGAGAAGAGATACTGGTAGAACTGAAAGCTGTGAGGACGGGTCACAAGTCATGCTTGGGTAGCTCAATTGGTAGAGCACTTGCCTGCGAAAGGCAATGGTTCCGAATTCGAGTCTCTGTCCAGCACACAGTTTTAATCTGTCAGGAAGTTTCACTTCGTGGTGGTTTGCCGAGTATAGATGTAGATGGCACTTATTCTATGAATAAATAATGTAAACAAGTCTTGGATGTCAATATGTCCTTCCTTGAAATACTACTTCAAGTGATTATTGGCGTTTATACAGGGTGAATGTGAAAGTCACAATTATGACACTTAACATTCGAAGAAACATGTGCTTGCCAGGAATTTTTTTACTAAAAGATACAATCCAAGATACATCTGGGGTTCTCTTAATGAGAGACGATAGACATTAATTTGCTGTTACATTTTGATAATTCACATGAACAAGAGTCTTCTGGGTTTAGACTAACTGATATTAACATTTTATGCTACAAAATTAACTCACTGTTATAACAGAGTGAGTGTGGGATTGGTGGCAATATGGAAATTATAGAGAACTATTCCGCTAACCTAGCACTGCTAGAGTATTAATTTTGCCAATTTCCTATTAGGAATGGAAAAAAAAACTGTGTAGTGTAATATCAAAGAAATTTTATTTCCATTTATTCACGAAAACACCTTTGAAATTATGCAGTAGACTCTGTGTGAGATGATACTACTCTATACACAAGAGTGCAGCTGTTCTGTGAGTCTACAACACAATTTTGTAAACATGTCTATGGCAACGCCTCTTCTTTGCTCTACAGACAGTCATGGTTTTCGTCTATGGCTGTTTTGCACTTTGGAGTTCAGACCAGTCAAAATTGCTGCCAGGCATCAGGGATTTCCTTAAGTTGTCTCGACTGTAGGAGTAGTGTCTTAGCAGTAAAGAATAAATGTATTAAACCTTCTATTTGATGCGTCATTTTTTTTTTTTTTTTGCACATTTTAAAGTTTATTATGAAGTCTTATCTCTTGGACTGTGTCATAAAATGATATATTTGTATAGGTAAAATTCAGCGGCACATGTGGAAACTGACTGAAGTATTTTGCAAATCAAGTTAGTAGCAAAGACGTAATGAATTTAATCATCATGTATGATAAGGCAGTTTTTCACACATCCCAGGGGTTATCACACCATAACTCTGTAACTACGATAGGCAGGTGGTTCTTACCCCCATAGCAATTGGCACCTGACAGTAAGGGATATGTGTACCAAGTTTTGATGGAATTGGCCCAGTAGTTTAGAATAGGGGGAACATGCACACATACATACATACATACATACATACATACACTATGTGACCAAAAGTATCCGGACACCTGGCTGAAAATGACTTGCAAGTTTGTGGCGCCCTCCAATGGTAATGCTGGAATTCAATTGGTGTTGGCCCACCCTTAGCCTTGATGATAGCTTCCAATTCTTGTAGGCATATGTTCAATCAGGTACTGGGAGGTTTCTTGGGGAATGGCAGCCCATTCTTCATGGAGTGCTGCATTGAGGAGAGGTACTGATGTCGGTCGGTGAGACCTGGCATGAAGTCTGCGTTCCAAAACATCCCAAAGGAGTTCTGTAGCATTAATGTCGGGACTCTGTGCAGGCCAGTCCATTACAGGGCTGTTATTATCGTGTAACCATTCCATCACAGGCTGTGCATTATGAACAAGTGCTCAATCATGTTGAAAGATGCTGTTGTCATCCCTGAATTGCTTTTTAACAGTGGGAAGCAAGAAGGTGCTTTGAACATCAATGTAGACCTGTGCTGTGATAGCGCCATGCAAAACAACAAGGGGTGCAAGCCCCATCCATGAAAAACATAACTACACCAAACACCACCACCTCCGAATTTTACTGTTGGCACTACACATGTTAGCAGATGATGTTCACCGGGCATTCGCCATACCCACACCCTGCCATCGGATCGCCACATTGTGTACCTTCATTTGTCACTCCACACAACATTTTTCCACTGTTCAGTCATCCAATGTTTATGCTCCTTACACCAATAAAGGTGTCGTTTGGCATTTACTGGCGTGATGTGTGGCTTACGAGCAGCCGCTTGACCATGAAATCAAGTTTTCTCATCTCCCGCCTAACTTTCATAGTACTTGCAGTGGATCCTCACGAATTTGTAATTCCTGTGTGATGGTCTGGATAGATGTCTGCCTATTACACATTACGACCCTCTTCAATGATCAGCGGTGTAGGTCTGCCTACACGCTTTTGTGCTGTATGTGTCACTTCACATTTCCACTTCACTATCACATCGGAAACAGTGGACCTAGGGATGTTTACGAGTATGGGAATTTTGTGTACAGACATACGACACAAGTGACACCCAATCACCTGACAACCTTCGAAGTCCATGAGTTCCGCGGAGCACGCCATTCTGCTCTCTCACGATGTCTTATGACTACTGAGGTTCCTGATATTGAGTACCTGGCAGTAGCTGGCAGCACAATGCACCTAATATGAAGAACCTATGTTTTTGGTGGTGTCCGGGTACTTCTGATCACTTAGTGTACATACATCCATTGTATGTATGTATGTATAGATAGATGGATGGATGGCTGTATATAAGAGGTATGGAATTGTAAGTATATTTATACAGTAATGATTGTGAATCAGATGATTCATTTTATACATCAAAAGCGGAATGTGGAAACTATTCAGGCAAATCTAAGGTTTGGTTATGCTTTGAGGTGTTAGGTTAGGGGTGAGCTGAGGTATACTGAACATGCCTCCTCCTGTGCTGCAGTTTGATGACAAATTCAAACCTGTGTAAAGCTCCTGAAGTCACACATACTCAAAGTAAGTCAAAAGCTGCCTTGGAAGCTGTTCTGTATAACAGTGTCAAATAGAGGGTTCATGGATGAAGAGGGAGGGACACTTCTGTTCATTGTTGATTTGTAATGTGTTGATAACAGGAAAGTACTGGATGTGCAATATATGTCAAAATACTGCCACTTCTGTTAACAAGGATACCTTTAGAAGATAAAACATTAAAGAAGAATGGCAGCAGTGTCACAAAGAATTGTGCAACAAGAACTACAGTGGGCAAGTTAAGGCATAGGAGCTCAAGCTATAATAAAAATGTTTGAAATATGTATTATGATAAATGTAATCTAAGGCATGCCAATTACTTAGGGGATTGCGATAGTACAGCTTTCAAAGCAGTGTGTGCAGTAAACCAATAGAGTACAGATTGTGTGTTAACAAAACTTGAATGTGGGGGGACACTACAGAAATGTTTAGATTAAGGGAACTGACTTAAAAAAAAAAAAAAAAAAAAAAAAAAAACACCTCTCTGAGAAAACACAACAAGTGTAGATTCTCTGAAACCAGCACTTTGGACCACATTTTCACACAAGCTACCTACCAATGAGCATATGCTGTGCTCCACAGGCAATGACATGTGGTGCAGATATTGGAAATGTAAAGAGGCTGGTGAAACATACAGCCATAAAAATATTTTATCCTCTGCAGTATTAAATGAAATTAAACCTATGTACAGAGATCTCATGTATTCAAGACTTGTAGAAAAATGTTTACGTAGAGACGCACAGAACCATAATGAAATTTTAAAGAGTCAGATTTGGCTGTGATGCCCCAGAACTACATTCTGTGGTGCTGAAACTATTCAGATAGCAACATATGATGCTGTTCTATATCATTAGGTTGGTACATAACTCTGTAGCATTTTTATTTCCCATGTTGGAATTCCAGTTGCTACGGGTTTATTTATCAATTGTCATTTTGTCATTTGGAGATAGTGAGTGGAGCTGTGTATGCTAGAAAATGGAGTAAAAAGGGGATATATCCAAACATTTCTGACATACTCTTCCATTTGAGTTCAGTAGCGCGATGACAGCAACGGACGCAGCCAAAAACTTCTGCGCCATGTATGGGGATATTGCCGTTTAACAGTGCACAGAAAGAAAATGGTTTTCTCATTCTAACAAGGATCATTTTGACATTAGTGAGTCTTCACATTCAGGAAGACCTTCAGGGCTTAATGAGGATCATATAAACATATTAATCCACAATGATCCCTATCAGTGTGCTTGAGAACTGGCAAATGTGATGTACTATCATGTGATCCTTCCACCATTGTGCAACATTTGCAAGCAATGGGGAAGGTTCAAAAACTGGGTATGTGGCTACATGTGCATCTCTGCCTGCTTGTCACTAATTGGCTCATGACCAACAATGATCATTCCTATCCTATATCATTACTGGTGATGTTAACACAACGAAAAGAAAGGAATGGCTGAGCCGAAACAAAGTAGCAACTCCCTGTACAAAGAGCTGTGCACATTCACAAAAGACAATGTTATGCATTTGCTGGAAAAGCGATGGTATGGTATACTACGAATTGTTTTCCTGAGGTGTAACTGTCATTGCTGACATTTACTGTCCACAACAGAGACATTTTGTACATGCAGTCCAAGAACAATGACCAGAAAGACTGCATGAAGTTATGCTACTCCATGACAACACCTGCCCACATTCTGCTAGATTGACAAAAAACACTATACAGGCACCGGATTGGGAAGTCATTCTGCATCCACCTTTTTCACTTGACCTTGTGCCCTCAGATTTTCACATTTGTCACACACTATAGAACAACCTTCATAGAACCCTCCGCCACACACCGTTGGGTGGCTTGCGGAGTATAAATGTAGATGTAGAACTTCCTTTCTGGACAAAAATGAACTCCGAGCATGGCTCAATGAGGTCTTTGTCTCAAAACAATGTGATTTCTACAGGTGCAAGATTGAAAAGTTAGCTCAGCATTGGCAGACAGTTGTAAATAATGAAGGAGAATATATTATTGATGATTAAAGTCTCTGATATGTGTATTTGTTGAGTTTATTAAATTTCCAGAAAAACTTAATGAACTTATGCACCAATACAATATGATAAGGGGATGAAGAGAAAGAGAAGGTATTATAGCTTTTAGGAATGAATCCAGGGATGCACACATTACAAACATTGAGAGTCGTGGATAAGGAGCAGGTCGATCGGGCTGATGCAGCATTCATAAATGCATCCAAGATACAGGCAGTTGACAAGACCACGGAAAGAGATGATGAAGAAGACCCTGATTCTGGTGCAGGAAGGTTTTGAACATCCATAAAATCAGTAAATTTCAATGAAAAGTTGTATAATTAAACCAGTTTTTCTACAAATTTAATTTTTTCAGTTTTTGGGTAACATATAACTCCTCTAAGTTTTAAGCGAGAACATTCAAATTTCTCAACTTGGGTATAAAGGTTACCTGTTTAAAATGGTAATATTCATTGCTTAGATTTTTTCCTACCAAAAGCTGTAGACTAATTCTTCTTTAGTAAAATCTGTAATTATTTTTAAATTTTTATTCAGATCTCTAAATTGTTCATTAACCTCATTCCTTACCAAGTCACACTAGTTAACGATCTCACCATGTAACCCCGTATTAAAGTCAAAACGGCAGATTCTGGTTCAGATATTTATTATTTATTTCGAACTTTTTCTTGTGAGAGACTGCGAAATGCTCTTCCAACTTTTGAACCAGCTTATCTATATTTATATATATATATGTATCTATATTTGAACCAGCTTATCTATATTTATATATATATGTATCTATATTTGAAACAGGTTATCTATATTTTTTTCTTTAAATCAGCTCTAGTGATCTCTAATTCATCTTTAAGTTCAATCACTGCCTGCACCTTTGTCTTTGCAAGCACACATATTTGAATTATTAGTATACAATCTAACACTGAATGTTTCACGTATGTGTATTTAATTACTTTAGATCTACTGTTAATTCAGCCTTGTTTGCATTTAGCTTTGCATTAAAGTCCATATTCTAATTGCAGAGTTTCCCTTTTAATATTTGTGTGTTCAGAATCAAATTATTTGTTATCTAAGTTATGAACTGCTGCACCTGTAAATAAATTATGTTTTTAGTCTGTGTCAGTGCACTATGATTGATATCCATTTCTGCTGCAGTTACACTGTGCTATAATCAGACACACTCCACCAACTTTTAACTCTCTACAAAGGAATACAACATACTCCTTCATTTAACAAATGCTTATACTGCATCTCAACATACGATCCCTTGCTGTATTTCAGCATTCAGCAACACGGAACATCACTCGTATGTACTGTTTGAGATCGTACATTTGGCTTACGACATTTTTGACAAATTCTCTAAACATCACCCGTCCTGCTGTGACTTCATTCGGCACTGTCATAGCGCATGCATTTTCTCAGTGATGCACTGCGATACTCCACACTTGGATGCCAACTCATGGGGGTTACACACGCACACCCACATCCACTTTGGCAGCCAGATACTATTGGTGTGTGTGTGTGTGTGTGTGTGTGTGTGTGTGTGTGTGTGTGTGTCGGGAAGGGGGGCAGCCTTCACCCATCTCTATGCAGTATTATTATCCATTCAGCAATCTTTATTATGTATTCCATGACACTCTTTTTGCAAAATTACTTTAATATTTTCTAGCAACTTATTTACTGAGCACAGAGTCTCTTCACCTTTCTCCTGTTTCATTTTCATAGTGACGCCTTCAGTGTTCCTTAATCCTATACCTCAACACCCTTCAGCAAAAATGCTCTCCCATAATTACACAACGGTCCCAAACACTGTTCCTCTATTTCTGACTGACCCTTGGTCAGGCTTACCATATTTATTTATTTATTTAGTCCAACCCACAATACACTACCATATTTTTCTCGGCCCAACCCAAGACATGGTTCTGAAATTAGCTAAACCCTTTGTCAGTTTACTGAAAGATGGAAGTTTATTTATTAATTTTAATTATATCTCTGAACACCATAAAAATTGCTGTTAGTGTTATCTACAGCAGAGAAGAGAAGAGGAAGAAATCCACAGTAGAACAAACTACATTTTCTTTAAGTTTGTATCTTTTTGTACACTGCAAAACATACAGAGCCAAAATCTGAGCAGTTTCACCTGACATTTCACTGACATTTAAGAGATTAACTTAGAATTCCTCCTCTAGTCTGAAATATGTTACAAGAAGGTGAACAGGTTTTACTTCACTTCTGCTTGAGCTATTTTATCATTACACTTACAAAACTGTTTTCCAAAGAATGCAACATATTTTCAAAATGGTGAAATAACGTTAACAATAACTGCTTCAGTTTTGGGTCTAGCAGAGGAACACTTTGAATCATGTAACTTTTTAACCAGTTGAGCTGTGCAGTCTGATGTTTTGAAAACAACTTTGTGTCTAGCAGTGTGGTATGAAAATATAGTCTCTTTAGTAGAACACTCCAGATCACTGTTATTCCCCACTTTGACTTTAAAAAATTTTTTGGTGAAGCACTCCTATGTTTAGATATTTTCACATGGCCTTCAATATTATCCTTCTGTTTACTGCTCCTGGAATATGGTAAGCCTACCTTTGGTATTCTCTTAAAGGTCTTACTTTAAAACCTGGTATCTCTGATTCCAATCAATTTCTCAAACTCCAAACGATCGATCACTAGCCCTTATTCACCTTGTTGTTCATCTATACATAGGCTCTGCCAAACACCACTCCCAATACATTGTGCTTCTTGGCACCTGTATCAGCTAGCACACAAATTGCGACTTCCTTTGTTCCAGCCATAACCATGGCGAAATGCCTCACACCACATGAGGAAGCTATTTTTCTCTCTCACAAACATAGTCCATTAACACTGCTGCCAACAACTGCTCTCCTCTCCTCCAAGCCCAGTGTGGCTCCATACAGGATCTCCCAATCCCAAAATATCTCCCACCCAAGCCCAATCAAGCTCCAAAACCTCAAAATCCTGACCCCCCTCCTCCCATTCAATCCTACACCTTTGATCCAGATATTTCTCTTATCCAGAGTTATCCTTTCTTTCGAATGGGATATGAATGGCCTGGATTTACTCATGAACTTCTTGTTCTTTTTTCCTCCTAAAGAACAAACAAACTGTTCCAAAGTTAGACAATATTTTTTTTTCTACTTTTAAATGTGTCTATTGGCATAGTTAAAATTTTCCATCTCAAAGTAAGTATCAGGCAGTCACTGACTCCTAGAATTTTAGTTATCAAACTTAGACCACAGAAGATGGAAATCTATAAATCTAGTGCAATTTACTGAGCTCTTAGGAATTTTCATACTCATTTAAAACACATTGTTAATTTGAAACATTGTTCCACCACTTCATTTAGGACTGACAAGGTACTGCGAACCATTTGGGTGCAAATAAAAAATCATAAAGTGCATTACTACTGTCTATGAGGTAATGAAACGAGTTTTTTCTCCAAAGAAGACACACAGCGTACATTGCCCACATTTAACTCTTCTGCAGATATTAGATGGTTTGACATAATTCTCCATGGAATTTTGTATCCTAAGAATTCATGTCGGATTTTTTTAAAAATGCCATTGAACTCTGTCCTCATACTTTGTCACTTAACAAAAGTAAAATTTTTCATCTATTTTAAAATGCAGTGCCTTTGTTTCTTCTTTCGTGTTTATGATACACACTTATGAGCCCACAAGGAGTTGCAAAATCCTGTATTATTCTTGATAACACCACTGTTCACTAATATAGGATACGTCTCAGAGATATGATCTCATATATGTACAAGAGTAGGGCACTTAAAGTAAAAAAAAAAAAAAAAAAAAAAAAAAAAAAAAAAAAAAAAAAAAAAAAAAATATCGAGGAATTCATTTTCAAGTGTGCGGATTCATTTTTAAGTGAGTCCTTTCGTGATGTCTGGCTGCTAAAACTCTGAGTTCAATGTTGACAATAACTTCAACAGTTTAATTTGTGGTTAATTATTACATTCTATTAACTAATTTTTAATAATTAATCATTTATCACTGAAATAATCAAGAGTGTATTACATGTTATATAAATGTTCAGCACTGTCTGCCTTTTTAATTATCATAAGTCAACTGACTTAATAGACACTCAAAGTGCTGAAAAAGTAAAGAAAAGTCTTTCTATTCCAAAACATTAATTTTACATTTTTGTGGTTCTAAAATTTAGTTAGGGGGGAAAAAAAAAAGAGAGAGAGAGAGAGAGAGAGAGAGAGAGAGAAATTTACTTCATAGCTGAGACGGTGAATGCAATTTCAAGCATGAAAAGGCACCGAGTGAGGAGAATATCTAAAATAATGAAAAATGCTCTGGAAGTAACAAAGACAAAGTAATTGTTTTTCCCATCTATTTTAAGTACAAAAGCAATTACAGAGATTGCAGGTGACAGTTGCAGAAAATGGTTACTGCAGTTTTCAACAAAACTGTGGAAGAAACATTTGCATACTCTAAGTAAAAAAACTGTTAGGATGGAGACTGGTTTCTCTCCGATGACAGAACAAAATTTGACTGGAGATGATTTGTTGGAAACAAACAGCATTAACATAAAAGATGATACACACAAAAATCACATTCTTGAATGTTTGTATTAGCAGTATAGTCCTGACTGTAGCTGGAGAGCATTTATGATTATTTTATTTTGATTGCAGACACAGTGGGAGAGAAAATTCAATTGATAAATATCAGTATGATAGTACAGTTTCATTCACAGATTTCGCAAAATAAAATTACAAGTAATTAGAAGACCCTCACTGCTAATTGTTTCTGTTTGTATGCACTAGTGCAGTCACTTACCGAATACTACTTGATAGCTTCTCTGGAAGGTTGAACAGAAATTCTTCGTAAGTATGAAAATTTCACTTCCTAGGACTTCTATGTATGGTTTCATTTACTTTGGGTACAGAAGAAATGTAACCACACATCTTGATACGGGATTTCTCTGGAAAATCACTAGTTTTGGCCACCCCGTGGACAGATTCGTTGTTGCATCAGAAAAATAATGCACCCAGACTAATTTCTGGCAGTTTTTGGAAAGTTTAGTCCAGCATACCTCTTTTCTCTTCCAAATGTACTTATGGTGGTGTGACCACTTTCTGAGCATTTCATGCACAAACGAATGTCACTTTGCCTCTAGTTAAAATTGTTACTGTTACTGACAGTGATGTCAATGTTAAATAGTGAATGATTCATCAGAATTCCTCCTACCAACACATATCCAGTATATTTCACAGCGTAAGCATCACATCTTTGGGTTACACAGCATAGTATCCACCCACTAACAGTAAGGCCTCCTTATAAAAACAATTTTATGTAACATAATAATGAATCAAGCTGTTACTGTACATTGTATGTGACAACAGGCATATTACTCTGTATTTTTTCCCCTTCCCTCCAGAGGATCTGGGGCACATTGTTCACGAGACCTAATATCTTGACTGAATACACCGAAATAGGGTAAGATTATGTCCCTGGAAATATCTTAGGCGCGCGCGCGCGCACACACACACACACACACACACACACACACACACACACACAAGTCCCATTTCTATCCTTACAGAGAAAGACAATTTTATCATACAATAATATAATATTTTTAATAATTCTAAATATACTATGAAAATACTCAAACAAAGTAAGAGACATATGATTCAACATACCATCACCAGAGCAAATATTTGTCAAAATTTCCAGACATGTCTGCTGCCCTTCAAACAACGTCTGTGTATCTGCTATAAGTTTCTCCTGCTCCTTCAGTTTTTCAGTGTCTTCTATCACTTTGTCATCATCTTTACTCTGAGCAAGTGAGGTTGCCAAGGTGTCCAGCACTTGGCAGTGATCTACTTCCAACACAGATCCCAGAACAGCAAGAATCCGAGCTGTGGAAATCTTTGCTCTGATGTTTAAAGCCAGACCTGTGGATTTAAAGTATGTTTATAGAATGGAACATTACGGTGAAGTACACATAACATGGCATATCAACGTACATGAGTATCCTCCTCAATAATTTTCAACCTAGTTATGAATGTATACAAAATGTTATAAAAAAATCTCCTGCTAACCACTATGTAGAAGCAATTACAATCCAGAAGAAGAAACTAGTGAACGATAGCAGCTATCACTTGCAGCTTACAGATCAACAGTGTTTCACAGAATTACTGATGGGCATATGTATTGCTAGAGGATGAACTAAGTTGTACAGAACAGAGGTTCAGATAGATGATTTGAGAAAATGAATGGGAAATAGCATAATATAATGTATCATTTAACACTGGATGTCAAACTGGCTGCTGCTGATGAATACACGAAAAAAAGGAAAAATAAAAACAGGAAGAAGGATAAGAAAGGAGATATGCTCAGTAAGAAGGACGGAAAAGGGAAAGATGAAAGCAGAAGGA